>NC_087355.1:46812500-48092857 GCF_030014295.1 Loxodonta africana | reverse complement strand
GACACTTGTGGATTCATCTTTCCCAGCTCCAGTTTGCACTGCAGTCCCTGTTTTGCCTCTACATCAGCCCGTGCTCAAAACTCAGGCCCTTCTGCAGTTTCCACAAAAATCCACGCATTGCACATACTTTGCAAGTTTGGTATACTTCATGGGTGATTTTTAGGCAATGTGGCCACCCAGAAGAAAGACCCCATTCCCCAGCCTCCTTTGCAGATAGACGCGGCCATGTGACAGAGTAAAGCAGAGGTGTTGCTGGCATCCTTCCTTAAAAAATAGCCAGTGCACACTCTTCACAACCCCTCTCTTCACCTCCCTCCGTCCTGCTGTCTGTTTTGTGGTTGTGGGCTGTACCCTGGGGATGGCAGAGCTATGAGCTGGAAGGAGCCTGGGCTCCTGAAGAATTTATGCAGCCGCCATACCAGTTCTGGACTGGTTTCCTCTGGATTTTTATGTATAAAAGGAAATAAGCATCTATGTTGTTTAAGCTGCCATTACTTTGGGTCCTGGGACTCACAGCTGAACCCTCTTTTATCTGACGGCAAAGATTTCCTGACTCCTGCCCAGGGCACAAGGAGCCCTGGTGGCGCAGTGGTTAAAGCTCTCAGCGGCCAACAGGAAGATTATCAGTTCGAACCCACCAGCCACTCTGTGGCAGAAAGATGTGGCAGTCTGCTTCTGTAAAGATTTACAGCCTTGGAAATCCTATGGGGCAGTTCTGCTGTGTCCTATAAGGTCACTATGAGTTGAAATTGACTTGATGGCAGTGGATTTGGTTTTGGGTAGCCCAGGGCTCCTGTTATCATCACAGGCTGCCTACAAGGTATTGTGCTGTGGGCTCACTGGGTGTCCTGGGGTGGTCAGCAATGAGGATGGGCAAGTGAAGTAAGGCCTCAGAACATTCTGGGTGGCATTCGGCATACAGCCTCCACATGGCCTGCAGGGGAGCAGGTCATCTGTCATGTCAGGAAGCTTTGGCCCCAGCACCAGAGCCTGAGGTTTGTCTTCAGTGCCCCCTTCTCTACCTTTACTTGCTGTGCCTTTCCCTTCTACCTGGTGCTGGTCCCCCACCCTACCATCCCCCCCGCCCCCGCCACCCTCTAGGCACCACCACCTGCTGTCAGGACAACCTGAAGATTGTAATCAATGTCATTGAACGTACATGTAAAAACTGTTGGACTGGTGTATGCTCTCAGGAAAGGATCTCCATGTGTATCATGCTCACAGGGGTCAGAATTGCAATCCACGTCCCCTATTAACGAAACGTCACACTTCTGTATGGATGTAGAATATTCTGGGGAGATTTTTCTGATGTGTCTAAAACTATTCGCCATACAGCCGATCACCGGCACTCTCACAGCCCACCTGCCCAGAGGGTGTGGAGATCACAAGGCCGTGGGACCTGGTGAAAGGAGCCCAGACCTTGACACTGGCAGTCCTGAGTTCTAGGTTCTTGTTGTGGAACAATGAGAAGCCTCGGGTTCTTTGTAGCGGGTTGGGATTTCTGGAAGGAGAAACGGAGACAGACTTTGGCGTCTAGGGTATTTATTATGGATCAACGTGTGGGCCAGATAGGAAAGGCACAGAATCTGGCAGAGGGAGAAGCTGATTGATCAGCTACTATGGGGAGCTCTGGAGCAGGTACAGCTGACCAGATTTGTCCTTGTGGGTGGAAATTGCCTTTATACCCCTGCCACGGTCTGTCACAGCATTGTGGACACATACACTTGATCGAAGCAGCTCTCTTCAGAGAGGCAAACCCTGAAGGAGTTGACAGCTGCAGCAGCAAATTGTTCTTTGAAGGTCTGGGCAGTGCATCACCTGTTCCCCCACATTGTTCATCTGTAAAATGGGAGTAATAATAGTACCGACTTCCTGGGGTTTAAATGAGATAATGTGTGTGGATGTCCTTTGTGCACTCCTAATAAGGTGTCTTCATGGGCATTCCTTCTGCCAGGCCACCCTGCCCGTGGGAGACTTTCTCAACACAGCCTCCCTGGGAGAAAGCCCTGGGTAAGTCATCAAGCTTGACAGCAGCCCTTTCTTATAGGATTAACTCCCCAGGAATGCCAGGGGTAGTAAATCCTAAGCCCTCAGAGCCGAACGCTCTGAAGATTACGCTTTTATTGAGTCCTATCCATGCCTTCATTCGGCTGTTTCACATTAAATTGCACTCTGGATCCAGAACAAGATGATCTGTGAGCAAAACCAATTAAATTGAATATGGGAAGTCTAGAAGAAGGGGAATACTGAAGGAACCTGAATGCCATTCTATTCTGAGTGCTCTGAATATATTTAAGTCTCGTGTCTCCCTCCTCTAAAGCCATACAGCATAAAAGGCTTAAGCTATCTATTCCACATCAGTCAGGATCTAAGAGTTATCTTTGACCCATGTCGGAGTGGGGAAGATGATTAGCATGAAGCTGAGGAAGATTGTCTCCATATTGGCCCCCAATGGGTCATGCTTCCTGGAATTCACACCCTTGTGTAACCCTCCTTCACTTTGACTCTGGGCTTGGCCATGCTGCTTGCTTTGGCCAATGGGACATCAGCAAATATAGCACAAGTGGGGGCTTGGTAAGTGCTCGCACACTGGGGTTTGCTGAAACTTGGAGTAGACTCTTTGAGGCTGAAAGACCACCAGAAAGAGAAGCCCAGCCCTCCCAGCTGTCCCAGCTGAGCCCAGCAAACCTACCTACTAAGAATACAGATGACAAATAGATCTCCAGGTTTTAAGATTAAAAAATGTAGATTGAAGTTCAGTGATATGCTAGGTTCCAAATGGTTAAAAATAAAATCCCCAAACCACGTCCTGGTCATTCATGTGAATGGAATCCTTTGGAAGTGTGCAACATGGTGGCCCTGCTGCATCCCTTGGAATCATAGAAAGAGTGAAAGCAGGATAGAACCATAGAGAGTGTCCATCTGCATTCCATTCAATGGGATCCTACTCAAGACGTAACAGGTGTGAGTCATCACGGGGAGAAGGAAAGAGATCCTCTGGAGGACAGGACACTTGGTGTGGGTGAGCCCAGTGTGGTAGGGCTCTTTATCCATAGGCTGAGGCCATCACAACTCATCACCTCTCCCTGCCTGCACTATAGCTTCCTTCCTTCCTTTCCTGCAGGATCAGAGCCAGGAGCTTTGGGAATGACACAGCTCCCAAGAAAAGCTGAACAGGTGCGCAGCTGGCTGTGAGCTGAGCAGACAGATTGGAACACTCATTTGTTAGGAATCCCTGGAGCCCTTCTGTCACCCGCCATTATTTATGTCCTAGAATCTTTCCTTTCGTTCAGCGGACACATCCATAAACTTAATGCCTTTGTTTTTTAAGAGGACAGAGTGTAAGTCAACGGCTATTGCAGTAGATCCCCACTCTCTGAGCACTGCCCACTGTCACAGTTCATCTTGTTGAATGCTGGCGGGTTGGCCTCAGTGGAGAAAACAATTAACTAGTGCAACTTCACTTTTGGATAGAAATTGGAAATTCTCTGAATTTCCAGCCTCGGTGCTGGTTCTTTTGAAACAGGAAACTCTCTCCTTGGTGCTTTAGAAGCCAAACAGATAATGGAAACACTTCCCTAAAATGGTCGCTGAGAAATGGATGCTTCAAAAGCATTACCCTTCTCAAATTCAAGAAGAGTTTAGATGGAAAACATTTGGTTAGTGTTTTCTGATGGATAATCTTGCAGTCACTTGAAAGGCATTGGTGGGGATTTAAATAAAAGGTCTTCATCCACTTTATTCTTGTGTCTGGTGACTGCTCCTATCCATTCTAACCTTGCCCACCTCTCTGCCTCTGCTCCTCCTGATTAGAGAATCCTAGAATATCGGGCCTAAGGGAAACATGGAGATTGTCTTATCTAACTCTTCATTTTTCCCCCTGGGGCAAACTAAAGCCCCGAAAGATCAATGGAATTGTCAATAGTCAATCAGCTTAGAATCAAAGCTGGGACTAGGAATCAGGGATCCTGACTTGTGTTCCTTGTTTTTCATCTAAAGGACCTGGTCCGTAGATCCTTTAATGGCATACCTGGCTGAGCCCCAGGCTCCTATTTGGAAATAGTTGGGAACCAACTGTATTCCAACTTTGTCATGGCTTGAATTGTGTCCCCCCAAAATATGTGTATCAATTTGGCTAGGCCATAATTCCCAGTATCATGTGATTGTCTACCAATTTGTCATTTGATGTGATTTTCCTATGTGTCAGAAATCCTATCTCTATGACGTTAATGAGATGGGATAGGCAGCAGTTATGTTGATGAGGCAGGACTCAATCGAAAAGATTGGATTGTGTCTTGAGCCAATCTCTTTTGAGATATAAAAAAGAGAAGCAAGCAGAGAGACAGGGGGACCTCATACCACCAAGAAAGCAGTGCTAGGAGCAGAGAGCATCCTTTGGATTCTGGGCTCCTGTGCAGAGAAGCTCCTAGTCCGGGGGAAGATTGATGACAAGGACCCTTCCCTGGAGCTGATGCCCTGAATTTGGACTTGTAGCCTATTAGACTGTGAGAGAATAAACTTGTGTTATTATTGAAGCCATCCACTTGTGGTATTTCTGTTGCAGCAGCACTAGATCACTAAGACAAACCTTGTGTCCACAGATTGACCAGGACAAAGCTCCACTAGACACACAAGCTTTGCTTTGTGGACCAAGCTGAAAGCTATATATAAAAAATGTTTTGTTAATAACTACATTGTATGAGAACAAAGGCCGTTGGCAAGTTTAAGGAAATTCAAAGAATCCTTTTGTGATACAAGCTAGCATTTCTTAGTTTGCCTTATGATAAATCTGGAGTTCACAAACCATGAGAATCTGTATATTTTGAGATTATATAAACCCTAGGACCAGGTAACCTCTCCATATCTTTGTTTTCTCATCTATAACATGATCTTGATGTTAGTCAGGATCCCCTGACAGGGCAATTTTTAGGTTATAACTTGCTAGACTATAAAGAAGGTAGTAGTCCCATTTCCTGACACCAATATTATCAGCAGTTCTTATTCTGCCCACAGCCTTGCTGATATTAGTTGGAATGTTCCTTCCTGAAACACTGAGTATAGATTTATGAATGTATGTGAGCAGAACTGGAAAGTAGTTTTCATGCTAGAGAAACTATTCAGTTAGAAGAAGCCCAGATTGAGGGTGTGACAACCCAATTCAATTTGTGTGTATTGAGCAGCTGCAATGTACCAGGTTCTGGGGAATAAAGAACTCCCTCACCAACCCCGGCTCTCAAGTGGTGGGGAGGGGCCGCAGGTTTTAAGGCAAGAGGGTCCTTGTCAGAGCACTGCGGGGCCCATAAAGAGTCATTCTCCACCTTGTGCCTCAGTGCGGCCCATGGGGGGAAAAAACCCCAAATTCAAACCCATTGCCATTGAGTTGATTCCAACTCATAGTGACCCTATGGGACAGAGTAGAACTGCCCCATAGGGTTTCCAAGGAGCAGCTGGTGGATTCGAACTGCTGACCTTTTAGTTAGCAGCAGATCTCTTAACCGCTACGCTGCCAGGGCTCCAGGGCAGAGCTATTTCCCACCAATGTGTTTTTGCTGCCTTGAAGCGGTCCCAGCAGAACCAGCTGAATATATGCTGAAGAGCAAGAGAGGGAAGAGATGCACAGAAGAAAGGCCCAGGTATATAAGGTGACTCGAAACAGAAAATTTTATGATGCTGAATTCAAAACCCTTCGTTGGAAGAGTTCTGATCAAGCTTTTACTCTGCAAAGACACTTCTCTCCAGCTTCCCTCCAGCATTTGAAGCTGAAAGTCCTGAAGGTGAGCTCAGGCCTTCACATCCCTGTCCTTGGCTCCAGCAACACCAGTTACCATGACAAGTCACACCTGGCCATGGCAACAGTCTCATTTTTTCGAAAAACCAATCTGGAATGGTTATCATGCATTAAAGGAGCGTTGACAGACAAACAGCCTTCAGGATGCCATTTCCAAAACTCCATCTCTAACATGGCATAGCTAACAAAATGTGTATGGTGATTATTTATTCCACAAGGGAGTCAAGGTGGTGGAATCAGTTGCATATGATATTTGCTTTGACAAAGCATCCCTGATGATTTAAGCCCTCCACTGTGCTCTGGCCTGTGAAGGCTCCGCTAGTGCAAACAGCAGAATCTAGATTGAAGTCAGCATCAGGCCTGCAGTCATGCACCATTTCCTGGGACTGCAGTCTGAGAAACAAGCTGCTGAATAGTGGGAAGTTTAGGGGACTGCAAGATACAGGCCAAAACACTGTCACTTCCCGAGGGAGAAGCCGCTGCTGCTTCTGTGGAAGACCAAACCAGGGTAATGTATAGGGAGGTATAGAGGCCCAGGTGGTGCTGGTAGTGATTCCGGGGTCTCAGAGAACCTGAGCATGTGCCTCAATTTCTCCAGTTTCAAAGGGTAAGAAATCATATCTGCCTTGGAAAATCTGGAACCTCAGGCTGCCCGCAGTTTATCCAACATTATCTATTAATGTTTAGAAAGCATTACGTTGGGTCTCTGGAGAAGGACATCATGCTTGGCAGAGTACAGGGTCAGCGGAAAAAAGGAAGACCCTCAACGAGGTGGATTGACACAGTGGCTGCAACAATGAGCTCAAGCATAACAACGATTGTAAGGATGGTGCAGGACCGGGCAGTGTTTCGTTCCGTTGTGCCTAGGGTCGCTATGAGTTGGAACCGACTCGACGGCACCTAACAACAACAACGTTGGGTCTTTATGGGTCCAATCTTTAGCTTGGAGATGCTTCCACATTTTTCCAGAACAGAGGTCCTGGGACAAGTGGGTGGTTCACTTTGATTCAAGATAGTAAAGTTGTCTTAAAAGAACTCATAAATACCATATGGTCTGTGTCAGTTAGGATTAGTTTCAGCTGCTAGCTACAGAGACCAAAAATACATTGGCTTAAAAAACAAAGGTTTATTTTCTCCTATATGAAATAAGTTCAGATGTTGGCACTCCAGAGCTCATCTATAGGCCCCTGACTTCCATGGTCCAAGATGGCTTCTAGAGCTCTAGAGCTCCAGCCATCACATCTGTGTTCCAGGCAGAAAGAAGGAGGAAAGGTAAAAAGAATGCCTCCCGGTTGAAGCCATTCTCTGTAAAGGAACTCCATCTAATGACTTTCACTTGTTTTTATTGACCATCTCTAGTTGCAAGGGAAACTGAGATATGTATCATTTTAGCTGGACACATCACTGCTCAGAATATAGTAGGCCGGCTCTGCCACATCATTCTTAAGGAGCAATCGCTGCAGCTTAGGTGGAGAGAATATTGCTTTAAAATCTAGGCATAACTGCCTTTGAACCCTGGCTCCGTTAGTTCTTAGCTGTGTAACAATGGGCAATTTATTCTGATTTTCTGGATCTGTTTCTTCAGCCATAAAGAGGATGGTGATAATCCTTCCTTATGATGCTGTTAGGAGGATTAGATGAGACAGCTCCTGTAAAGTGCACAGCACAGTGCCTGACATTTGAACAGCAGGCGTTCAATAAATATTAGTGCCCCTTCTTCCTTCCTGCCCATAAGAATGTTTTATTTACCCACACAGAGGTGTTCACAACCAGCTCCTCCACTGAGACCATAGTGTAAATTCCCTGGCATCCAATGCCTAAGAGGATAGCAGTCATATTTTTAGTAAATACAGCCACAGAAACGAGAGTTGGCATTTATCACGTGTCTTCTACATATTGTGCTAGATGTCTCACATAAATTATATAATTTAATCCTTGCTGTGCCAGACACCAGTAATGTTTCCAGCCAGATCTTTGGGTCCTTTTTACCATAACTATGCTCTCAACGTGGAGTCCCTGGGTGGTGCAAATGATTAAGTGTTGTGACTACTAATCAAAAGGTTGGCACTTTGAATCCACCCAGAGGTGCCACAGAAGAAAGGCCTGGAAATCTGCTTCTGTAAGGTCACAGCCATGAAAATCTTATGGAGTGCAGTTCTACTCTGAAACACATAGGGTTGCCATGACTTGGAATCAACTTGATGGCAATTAAAAAAACAGTGCCCTAAAATAGTCCCTGGGTAGTGCAAACAGGTAACACTAACCAGAGTGTTGCTAACCAAAGTGTTGGCGGTTAGCCATTGAAAACCCTGTGGAGCACAGTTCTA
The DNA here is from genome assembly GCF_030014295.1 of Loxodonta africana. Classification (NCBI taxonomy): domain Eukaryota; kingdom Metazoa; phylum Chordata; class Mammalia; order Proboscidea; family Elephantidae; genus Loxodonta; species Loxodonta africana. The sequence goes on along the minus strand of NC_087355.1, from coordinate 48,084,742 downwards.
CCCTGTCACACATGGAATCGCCATGGGTTGAAATTGACGTGACAGCAACTGGTTATGCTCTCAACGGTTTGTACCTGTGACTCTCACCAGGGGTCTGCCTGGGCGTTCCTGGAGCCTCTTTGCCCACAGTGCAGAGCCAGAGGGCCTGGAAGTTTACCTCCCCACTATGGCCCTCAGCCAATGAGTGACCAGAGCAGGAGTATGAAAGCACAGCTCCCTTGTCTGAGTTGAGACAAACCATGAGGTGTGACTCATCTTCCAGTGTGCCCCAAGGGGGCAGGCTGAGACTGGGACTTCACCTGCAACTCTCTCTTGCTTGGCCTTTCCCCGTCCTTGGCTGCTTCTGCCACTCCCTTACTGGTGTTTCTGGGGAGCATGTCCTCAGTCAATCACTTGCACATGAGCGCTCCTCTCAGGGTCCGGTGTTGGCGAATCTGACCTAGAATACGCACCAAGCCCCATGAGATAGACTTATTGGTAAACCTTTCCATGTTATAGAAGGGAACATCGACGCTTAGAGAGTTCAAGTAACTTGTCCAAGATCGCACAACTAAGGTGATAGAATTGTGATTTGAACCCAGGTCTGCCTGGTAGGACCCTGAGATCTTACCTCCCAGGCTGTATGCTTTCTCCGAATGGTGGTCCGGGACCTGCAGGGATAAAGTACCAACAACTTTGTCATGGCGAATCCCTCAACCAGAGATCTTACCTCCCAGGCTGTATGCTTTCTCCGAATGGTGGTCCGGGACCTGCAGGGATAAAGTACCAACAACTTTGTCATGGCAAATCCCTCAACCAACCCATCAGTGAGGTGGAACTTTATTGTTTCCCAGGGGCACTGACACAGCATCTGTGTTCTCTATGAAAGTTCCATCAAAGGTGTCCTGAAAATTCAACTCTTTTTATTGAGGTTGAGTCCTCTTCAGTTTGGGAAAGGAGCAGTGGAGCCGTTGGAGAGGATAAGGATCTGCCTAGCAAGCTGGAGTCCAGCCTGGTGGTCCGTGGGCACAGAGGTCACAGCAGAATGCCCCTCACATCCAGTCATCCAGTCCCTGCCATTTTCCTTTCCCAGAGCCCTCAGCACCTGACCTGCACACCAGCATCAATCCTGCCCAGAAAATTGGGCTCACTTCTCACTGGGTTGTTTCCAGGCCATTTTGGCTTATCTCTGAAAGAGCCAACGCTCTGGGGCCTTCCCATTTCTGAAAGGCTTGGAAACTCATTCCTTTCCCTCCCTTGGGCGTGAGGAGACTATTAGCACCACTCACATTTAGGGTGTCTGGGAAATAACAACAAAATTAGCAATAATAACTCAAAATTTTAAAAGGTTGTCATTGTCTGATGTTGCTTGACATCCAGAAAAAAAGCCACTCGAAAGTGAACCCACTTAAAACGTTTAACAAAAGATCAACATTTACCACAGGTCATTGGTGAATAGTCAACAAAAACCACACACACACACACACACACACACACAAACCCAGCTTGTTTGTGATGTTACCTTAAAAATGAAACTAAAATCAATAAAAATAAGTTTATGTACTTTCTGCTAAACACAATTTAGGCCATAATATCAACTATCAGTTAATTCTTAAAGAATGAATGAAAAATTGTTTTGTGGTGTGTATGAAAAATTTCCAACAAAATTATACACTTGCCTGATAACTAAATTTTTCACATTTAACTTTTTACCTCAATCCAAGTGGGTAATTTTTACAAAATACTTGAGTTTTATCAATTTTCCCAAGACTCTATTTTAAAGCTTTGATATTCAGATAATTTTCTTCGACAAATCACTTCTTCATATGGTAACTGGCTACCTTTGTACATACTCCTTGGTCAGTGGCTTAGGTGATTGAATTAACCAGCCTCCAACATCACTTTCTTTGTCCTCATGAAGTCCCTCATTTATTGCAAGATTTGCAGTTTGATTTTGCCATTTACTTGCACTGCATTTGCAAACAAGGCCAGATATTATGGGCGTCGTAGTATCAGGAAAGGACAGACCTCCCACTCCCGGCAGATATAAATGCTTATACTAATTGTCAGCAGGTTTGAAGTGGGGACAAATTTTATAAATACGATACTTAAGTAGTGAACAATTTTTGTGAAATGAAACCTTCTGCTTCCTTTCGCCACTCAGTGTAAACAGTGCTCCAGGGTTTACAAAGTACTTTGACATTTTATTTGATCTTCACAGTTGCCGTCATTCTCTGGATGATCTTCCTGAGATCCAGAAAGGTTAAGTGACTTGCCCAAGTTCCCACAGGTGGTGAGATGCAGAGCCAGGGCTGGACCCCAGCCCTGTCTGTTGATTGTTGGTCCTGGCTCTTTCTCTCACTCATTACAGTTCCGGCTTACCCAAGAGGGAGCCTAAAATATGCTTAAGACATGCCCAAAACTTTTTTTTTTCTTAAAGAAGAATTTGATATTTCTAAGTAATGCATTGAAGTCATCATCATGGGAACAATCAGAACATTATTAGAATTCCTGGAATTAAGTTTAGGAAGTCCTAGTAGCACAGTGGTTAAGAGCTCAGTTGCTAACCAAAAAGTTGGCAGTTCAAATCCACCAGCTGCTCCTTGGAAACCCTATGGGGCAGTTCTACTCTGTCCTATATGGTCGCTGTGTGTTGGAATTGACTCGGTGGCAATAGGTTTTTTGTTTCTTTGTTTGTTTTTTAGTATTACATTTATTTTAAATCATGTAGAAGACTTTTTTTGGTGCTTAGATTTTTGGAAGGTCTTCATTCGGCCGTGCTCACCTGGGCACCCAGCAGAACAACTGCAGACCCTGAATAAAGGCCTAGAATGGAAAGACCCCCTGATTCTGTCTAGGTCCTTCCTCTCAGCCAGGAGGTCCCTATAATACAGAATCCGATACTCAGTGCTCCTCTTATTTATCTATCCAGGTTAAAAAAAAAACCCATTGGCAAAGCTCAATATGACATTTCTAGACTTTATCAATACCAAAGTTAGCTCCTCCGCTTCTAGAAAAGTCCACTGTGGGCTGGAAATGCTTTTTCGTCCAGAGCTGCTATTCGGCTCACCTTGGTAACATCACTTCAATTAGGGTCAACAACCCTCTTAATTATGCGTGATTCCTTAAGCAACAAGGTAATGCTTCATTCATCAGAATTTTATCTCCTAGTTATACTGCTAAGAGTCCCTTTGGTCCACTTCATTCAAACTATCAACAAGAATAAATTCAAGAGAGTTCAATATTACTGCAGAGCCATCCATTCATTAGGGCTTGTTTTATTAGTCTCTCAAAGTTTGGAGCTGCCAAGCAGTGGGCAATCTGCTGCTGCTGAGGCTGAAACATTACAACCAGCCACTTGGGCAGTGGCCAGGTTGGCTCCCAGGCAGGCCGGGGTGGAGAAGGGGACCCTTGGGAGGGTCCTGGAGGGAAGCCAAGGGGGAGGAAGGCTCTCTTCCCTCCAATCATTTCTAGCAGGTGAAGCTTTCTCTTTACCACTTCTTTTCAATCATGTGACCAGAGAGGCCAAGGACTCCCAAGAATTTTCCAGCTTATTCCTCTTCCTCTAAAACGCTAGCTCCCACATGTAGACCTTGGACCCCTGGAGAACTGAGAGATTATTGTAATTGTTCAGGGACGCTCTGAGTCCTTCCAGCATTGTATGCACCATAATTTTTATAATGTTTCCCGATGCTTCTGGGATGAATAAAATAAAAATTCATTTTAAGAGGTATGGAATTCACAGTTGTATAAACCACCTTTTGGGAGCGTCTTCTCAGTTTTCAGAGACTTTTTTTTTTTTTTTTTTTTAAGAGCTAAGCTCCTTTGCCCTGTAGAAACTGGCTTCTGCCCCATATTTGTACCACGTGAGCCCCCTTCTTCCCAGTCACAGCTCACTGGGCCTGGGGTAGACACCTTGCCTAAGCTCTGCCGATCAGTCTCCCTTTTAGGAACTTGGAATTAGGACTCAAAGACAGTCATTGGGTGAAGGAGACTGACCCTGAGGTAATATGTAGCTCGGAACTGTGGGGCTCCATGTCGTTGTTGTTAGCTGCCATCAGTCACTCTGACTCATGGGAACCCCATGCATAAAGGAATAAAATGCTGCTTGGTCTTACACCATCCCCATAATCGGTGGCAGATCGGACTGTTGTGATCCATAGGGTTCTCACCGGCTGATTTGTGGACGTAGATCACTAGGTCTTTCTTCCTAGTCTGTGTTAGTCTGGAAGCTCTGCTGAAACCTGTTCAGCATCGTAACAACACACAAGCTTCCACTGACAGATGGGTGGTGGCTGCATATGAGGTGCGTTGCCTGAGAAGTGAGCCAGGTCTCCCACGTGGGAGGTGAGTATTCTATCACTGAAGCACCACTGCCCCATGCTGGGGCAGCGTCAGGTCCTTCTTTAAGCCTGGAAAGCTGGGATGCTGAGGGGCGAGAGTGCTGCAGACCCATGGGGAGAAACAGATATTGAGGGAGCGCACAGCTGTTCTCAGTGGCTCTCCAGCTCTCGTTTTCTTACCTCCACAGAGGGCTGGCTGACTCTGGGTGTCAGAGGAATCCTCCCAATACATTAAAAATCGATTAAAATAGCTCAAACTGGTTTCTGGAACTTCAACCAAAGAAACATTGACAAACAGTGACTCCTTGATATTACATAATTTCTCAGACAATAGATACTGAAGTATAACTATTATTACATGGAGAATCCTGATTTGGGTGCAGGGGCGGGGAGGAGAAATCAAGGCAAAATTTTATCTCTTTGTTGTTTTTGTTTTCCTGAGAAGTAGCTTTCCCCCCCCCCCCAGGGAGGAGGATCCTTATTTATTTATTTTTTTTAATTCATTACTAAGCTGTCTTCTTTTTTTTTTTAATGTTTTTGTGTAAAATCTTTTTTTTTAATTGTGCTTTAAGTGAAAGTTTATAAATTAAGTCAGTCTGTCATACAAAAATTTATACACACCTTGCTATGTTCTAATTGCTCTCCCCCTAATGAGACAGCACACTCCTTCCCTCCACTCTCTCTTTCAAGTCCATTCCACCATCTTCTAACCCCCCTGCCCTCTCATCTCCCCTCCAGATAGGAGATGCCAACACAGTCTCAAGTGTCTACTTGATCCAAGAATCTCATTCTTCACAAGCATCTTTTTCTATCCCATTGTCCTGTCCAAACCCTGTCTGAAGAGTTGGCTTTGGGAATGGCTCCTGTCCTGGGCTAACAGAAGGTCTGGGGGCCATGACCACCAGGGTGCTTCTAGTCTCAGTCAAACCATTAACTCTTGTCTTTTTACTAGAAACTAAGTTGTCTTAATTCTTAATAAGACTGTTTTAGAAGGACGGTGGTCTCTGCTTTGCCTACAAATTCTTTAGAGAGGGAACATACCACTTGCAGGAGATAAATGACGCAAAACACTCAGCACACAGATTAAGCGCGCAATAAGGGTTCATGAGTATTTCTTCACTGCACAGAGACTCATGCCAGTACTCACAATGACCAGGTCAGAAAAACCTTCCTGCAGTCTCTTCTGTGTTTGAATGGTCACAATTTGGGCGTGTCGCCCTTCACCTTGAAGAACTTGGCTGCCACAGAGCACTTCCCCTGTTGTTAGGAGTAGGAAGAGCAGACACTGGGATTGGTTGGGGATACGAGGTGGTCTTACAAGAATCACCTGAAGGATGTGAGGAATTACTAATTCCCAGGCCCCATCCCACACTCACCATGTGGAAGCTCTAGAGGAGGGACTGGAGAAATTGTGACTTTAAAATGTGCCCCAGGTGATTCTTATTATCAAGGATGTATGAGAAACACAGCTCTACGGGATTTATAAAACCCTGGGTCTATGTGGACCAGCCACAGGTCTGATGAAGTGTATTACCCACGAGGTGTGTTAGGCATGGAAAATCATAATTTTTTTTTAACATTAGGAGTAATTTTGGTTGCTTCCCCAGTATTCAGTTGGCCACCTTTTTCCACCCCGACAAGACCAAGATTTTCTTTTTGCTTTCTACCTTTTCCCCACAAAGCCTAAGTGCTCCTGGGAAGCTGACCCTTTTCCCAGGTCCAAGCATGGTCCCATCAAGGTGAATTTCAGAACCGTTGCTTAGAAGGGATGGTGTGGTGTAAGGATATGAGGCCTGGAAGTGTTGCAACTATTTTTTTCACAGTGAAAAAACAGCTTTAGGATGACTATGACCCTATCGAAAGCAGAGCAGATAATAGAAAACAGACCAAGCCCTAATTGACATTATTAAGGTACCAAAGCTCAACTTACCTCTGTACTTGCCATTTATGTGGCTCAGTACACGCCGTTTATTGTTTTAGTCACTATGAGTTGGGTATTTGGAACTTGCAACAAATGGTACTAATGGACATACTTCATAACATTTTTTTTTTAAAGGATAGGTTTATTTAATGTATTAATGAAAATTGATCAAGGCTTTAAATCCTTGGCTGATCCTCAAAAAAGAGAGAATAAATTTGAATTTCAGCAAGAGGGATTTGAGTAGAAAGAAGGAAAATTTTTCTTCCCATGAAGATTGTAAGATAATTAAAGGGATCATCTAGGAAGGTTTTAAGAGTTTTTGGTTCTGAAGACTTAATAATAATTTTTAAAGGATAGAGAATTTTCTAGGTTAATCTCAGTGTTTTCCTGTGGAGCCATGGAGGGATAGATTAATTGGCCTCACTTAGGATCTCTTCTATCCCATGATTTCATAAAAATGTCCCAACTTTATTCTGGACCAGATTCCTGATTTCAGTTATGAAATTCATCATCCCAGTTCTCCTAGAGTTACTCAAATGACACTTTACAAACATTCTCAGGCAGACCCACCCAGATGCCTTCTCCTGGGCTGCTGTGGAATGAAAGAGTTCATTCTCTCCCTCGTCCTTGACTAACCAGATGTGTCACTTGGCCAGCCAGGAATATTTTTATTGCAAGCTATGTTGTTTCCACTGACCACAGTTCCAAAGCCGTTAAGACAAAAACAGAAAAAAAGATCATATTCTGGTTTGTTTGATTTTCTGATGTGGGCTTGATGAGGCAGACATTATTTCAGGGTCTTAAACCTTTCACGCTGAAATGTCCCACAGCTCCCAAAGCTCATTTATACAGCGGGTACAGCAGTGGTGCAGGGGAGATGACTTTACCAAGAAAAATATATATATTTTTTTCCTATGGGGTGCTCTTAACACGTTGATGTGAACAGTGAGGGCCTAGTCCCAAGTTCATTTATTCATTCAACATTTATTGTGATAGGCATGGGGTAGTCAGATTTGAAATCAGACACTGTCCTTGCCATTGGCAAACTCACACTCTAGAGACGGAGACCCAGAAACAGCTAACAAGAATGTGAGAAGTGTGAGCAAAGCATGAGGGAATGGAGCAAAGGATCTGCCGGGCAGACATTCGCTGAAGAGAACTGTAAGTAATTCTTGTCTTGGGGTTAAAGCTTTGGCCTCTTAGTCCCAACTCTCCTGTTTTTACCTTAAGCAAGTCACTAAATTTTCTTCAGCTTGTTTCCTCAACAGTCAAGCAGAGCCTATAAACTTACCTCAGAGTGAAGAATTCCTGCAAGTGAGAGTGCTCTGTAAACAGTAATGTCTCACCACACAAGAGTGAGTTATCTGTCTCCATGAAGCTTGGAAGGAAATGAGATCAGTGGAGCCAGAGGAGCCACCTTTCATGAAGAGAATGTGGACTGAAGGGAAAGCAGGCCACATGTGAGGGAGGTGAATCTTCATGGAGGTCGAACCTTCATGGAACCTTTGTGGTGAACCTGCATGGAGGGATCAAGCGGATTCCTACAATGCCTGACAACTAGGAACACTCTTAGGAATATGGACCCTGGCTGGTCTCTTTTCAGCTTAAAATAGCAAATAGTTCAGGTGATCCTCGACTTGGGGAGCAGTGGTGGTTCAGTGACAGAATTCTCACCTTCTATGTGGGAGACCCCCGGTGGCATAGTGGTTAAGAGCTATAGCTGCTAACCAAAAGATTGGCAGTTCGAATCCACCAGGCTCTACTTGGAAACTCTGTTGGGCAGGTCTACCCTGTCCTACAGGGTTGCTATGAGTTGGAATCGACTCGATGGCAACTGGTTTTGTTTTGTTTTGCTATGTGGGAGACCTGGGTTTGATCTCCAGCCAATGCACCTCGTGCACAGGTGCCACCTGTCTGTCAGTGGAAGCTTGCATGTTGCTTTGACACTAACCAGGTTTCAGTGGAGCTTCCAGGCTAAGACAGACTAGGAAGAAAGGCCTGGTGATCTACTTCTGAAAATCCTATAGCTCACAACGGCCAGGTCTACAACCAATTGCGGGGACAGTGCCGGACCGAGCAGCATTTTGTTCCATTGCGCATGGGGGTCACCATGAGTAAGGGGCTTACTCAACAGCAGTTAACAACAACATTGACTGTAGTGTCAACCAGTTCTAGGGATGAAAGCCAGAAAATCAAAATTCCAATCTGGTCTCCCTTGCCTAGCAAAAATGCTCAACTTATCTGTGTGGCTGTTTTTTCCACTCTCTCAAAGCTCAGTGATATTTGACAAACCAGGCTGCATCACCATGGAGATGTGAACTTGCCAGGTTCCTCACTAGTCAGGGCCACGCAGGCCCAGTGAACGCCTGACTCTGTGATTTCAGAAATACCAGGAGGCCCTGCCTCTTCCTCAAAGACCCACAGGCCTTCTTTTCACATTTTTGTCCTGTTCACTAGTGTATGAATGTCATTTAATGAGGACTAAGCATTTCATTCCATAATTTTCTAGAAGGCCTAAGATGCCATCACCCGGAGGAAAACAGTAGTGCTCACACAGACATGTAAACAATGCATATGACACCCTTTGAGAAGGATGTTGGTGGCTAGAAACCAGTGAGAAAAGGGCTCTGCCATGGATTGAATTGTGCCCGCCAAAAATATGTGTACCAGTGTGGCTAGGCCATGATTCCCGGTATTGTGTGATCATGCACCATTCTGTCATCTGATGTGATTTTCCTATGTGTTGGAAATCCTCCCTCTCTGATGTTAATGAAGTGGGATAGGTGGCAGTTATGTTAATGAGGCAGAACTCAATTTACAAGATTAGATTGTGTCTTGAACCAATTTTTTTTGAGATATAAAAGAAAGAAGCAAGCAGAGAGATGGGGGGACCTGATACCACTAAGAAAGCAGCGCTAGGGTCCTTTGAACCCAGGAACCCTGCACAGAGAAGCTCCTAGTCCAGGGGAAGATCGATGACAAGGACCTTATCCTCCAAAGCCAACAGAGAAAGCCTTCCCCTGGAGCTGACACCCTGATTTTGGGCTTCTAGCCTACTAGACTATGTAAGAATAAACTTCTGTTTGTTAAAGCCATCCACTTGTGGTATTTCTGTTACAGCAGCACTAGCACTGGGGATTTTTTTAGCCCTAGAGGACTAAGATAGGCTCAAAAGCGCTCAGTGTTTAGGAAGCCAGGAAAGGACACCATGGCAAAAAGAGAAGGGAGCAGAAACACTGCTGTCAGAATAGTACTCCCTTCAGAGTTTTCTCTGGGATTGGTCCTGCTAATGGTGCCTGAAATTTGTGGCTGCTCCCTGTCTGCTAAAGGAGCCCTGACAGTGCAATGGTTAAGCACCAGCCGCTAATCAAAAGGTCAGCAGTTTGAACTCACCAGTGGCTTTGTGGGAGAAAGACCTGGTGATCTGTTCCCGTAAAAATTACAGCCTAGGAAACCCTATGAAGCAGTTCTACTCTATAACACCTGGGTCGCCGTGAGTCAAGACTGACTCAACGAGTTTGGATGGTTTGGTTAGATACCTGTCTAACATTATTTCTGTGTATAAAAGTAGATTAACTGGCAATAAGTAGCAGCTAAGGAGCCCTGGTGGGGCAATGGTTAAGCACTAGTCAGCAGTTTGAATTCACTTAGCAGCTCCCTGGGAGAAAAGACCTGGTGATCTGCTCCCATAAACCTTACAGCCTAGGAAACCCTATGGGGCAGTTCTACTCTGTCATATGGTATTGCTACAAGTTGGAATTGACTCAATGGCACACAACTACGACAACAATTACGTCTTCTTTCAGAAGAATAGAGGGATAGGACTCATGTCTCAATTTTTAAACCAGGAAAAAAACTGTAAATTTTGGAAAATATTAGGTTTACTGTTGATCCTCAGCTAAGTTCTAGAATAGATTATTTGTAGAGGTTTGTAACGTTCATGAGTTACAAGCAAAGACTTAGTTAGGAATTTGTAGCTTGTAGCCCATCTTCTTCCTAGTAACTGCTTTGTGCAAGACAGGCAATGAATAAACATTTGCCACAAAACTGAAGGGAGATTTAAGGTGGTCTATAATAATAAAAATGTGTCCTAACACGCATCATTAAAAAAGAGATAAGAAAAAAAAAACTGGACGAAAGGAAAAAATAGAGAAAAAAACAGAAATAAATATTTTGGTATCTGGGATGATTGAATTACAGGAAATGAATACGAGATTTAGCTCCGAGATTTCTGGAAACAAAGCAAATGAGTAATTGCTAGGCTTTCTTATTCTCTCAATGTCTGGTGTGAAAACGAAACATAGAATTGCACCTGGATAGATGTTTTTAATTTCTTTTTTCCTGGCATTGAATTCTGTGTGAAATTTATTGCATGAAAATTGTATTTTATAAGGAACGGCAAGTAAAACAGTATGTTTCAAAAGATACAGAAATATTCTACAAATAGACCTTTTAATACTGATTCCCTATAAAAGCTGAGGACTTCATATTGAATCATAACTCAGTTAAGACATTTTTGCAGGAAACTATTATAATACAGACCAGATAAATTTCTTTAGAAATCTTGAAGGAGATAAATACTGTGTACTCTGGTGCAACTCTGTCAGATATTAGATATGGGGATGGAGTTCTGGATGTTAATAACACTGACAGATGTCAGAAATGTCCATATTGTGTATTTTTGATGAGGGAGAGAGCAAAATGCTTTAGAAACCAGACGTGCAGAAGAATATTTGCTATCGTTACAGAAACAGTAACTTAACCAAAAATTTTCACCCAGAGAGGCAATGTGGTGTAGAGAAATAAGAGCCTGGAATATCTTTCAGACAGACTGGCTTTCAAAATTTGGCTCACCAATTACTCTGTGTCCACCTTGGCTAAGTTACTTAACTTCTCTGACCTCAAGATTCTACTTGCCAAAATGTGGATAATATGCCTTGCTCTTAAGATTGAGTGAGAATAAAATGACATAGTATATTAATTACAATTCCTTTCAGCTGAAGTAGCAGGAAAGCCTCAAAGGACTGTGGCTTAGATAAGATAGAAATTATATCTGTCTTATGTTCTAGACCAGGGACCAGGCTCCTATCTACAAAGAATGGCTTCTATTCCCAAGATCACCTCATAGTCCAAGATGGCGGATGTAGCTCTAGCATTACATTCACATTCCAGCAGGCAAGTAGGAGGAGAAAAAGAGAGGGCACACCCCTTTCTTTAAAGAAAATATTTATTTATACCTTTTTTGGCCAGAATTTTGTCACTTTTATTCAGGGCAGCTCAGTGCCAGATTTAACAAAAAACCTATAGTGTACACAGTTAAATTAGAATTTTAGATAAACAATGAATAATTTTTTTAAGTCTATGTCCTATACAATATTTAGGGTATACTTTTACTAAAAAATTATTCATTGTTCATCTGAAATTCAAATATAACTGGGTGTTCTATATTTAATCTGGCAACCTTAGCCCGGTCAAAACTCAAGAGTCCTATTACCAGGGAAAGGAACCCTCATGGAGCAACAGTTATGTGCTTGGCTGCTAACTGAAAGATCAGCGGTTTGAACCCATCCAGTGGCTCTTGTAAAAAAATACAGCCTACGCTCCAACAGGGATCATAATAGAAGGTCCCAGACAAAACGGGAGAAAAATGTAGAACAAAACTCAAATTCACAAAAAAAAAAAAGACCGGACGTATTGGTCTGACAGAGACTGGAGGAACTCCCAAGACTATGGCCCCTGAATATCCTGCTAACTCAGAACTGAAGCCACTCCTGAAGTCCACCTTTCAGCCAAAGATTAGACAGTCCTATAAAACAAATAATAACACATGTGGGGAGTATGTTTCTTAGTTCAATCAAGTACACTAGACCAAGTAGGCAATGCCAGCTCAAAAGCATAGATGAGAAGCAGGAAGGCACAGGAAAACTGGACGAATGGACACAGAAAACCCAGGGTATAAGGGGAAAGGGAGAGAGTGCTGACACATTATATTGTCACTGGGTTGCAACCAATGTCAAAAAACAATTTGTGTATAAATTTTTGAATAAGAGACTAATTTGTGCTGTAAGCTTTCACCTAAGACACACACAAAAAAAATGCATTGCAGTCTAGAAAACACTGTAGAGCAATTCTATTTTGTCACATGGGGCCGCTATGAGTTGGAATCAACTTGACCGCACCTAACAACAACATTGGAGGGAGAGACGATGGATACTGGGGCATGTGTGAAAGTGGTCCCCAGTAAATGTTGGTCCTCTCTCGCCTTCCTATATGTGGTACAGCAAGTCAAAGGGCAGTCTTGGGGGTAAATGCTAGTAGAGCCAAAGTTTGCCTTTGAAATAGAACTTGCAGGCTTGTTTAAATACATAAAAGTATAAGTACCTGGTTAAGACATCAGAGAAGAGATGGTTTTGGCCTGAAAATGAAAAGCACTGCCCTTTAAAATCACAAAAACCTTGTCTCGTCTCTCTATAAAGTCCACTTCTGAGCACATCTGCCAGTTAGTAAACCCACCAACTGAGCTGGTTGCAAAGGAACATTCTCCTAGCTGAAGGAGAGACCTGTGGGCTTGGGGAAGGAGTATTTTGTCTTTTGCTTCTTCTCCAATGCAAATATTTTCCCTTCAGCATAGCCAATGTGAGATTGTTCTTTCTGACTGTAGTTAACTGCATGTTTCAGTGTCTTCTCGAGGCCACTTCTAGCTCCTGACCATAAAACCATGTCATCAGTTCCCAAGTGCTGTGGCAGAGAGAATATGAGTTCACGTCAGTTAATAGTGGATGTAAATTATTTGCGTTTAAGTTAAGTTAAAGTGGGGTCAGGACATCGTCCTGTTTTCCAGTCTGAGATTTTGAGGTTTTGAGAGGCATGAGTGTATTTTCATGAGGGAGAAAAATAGTTTGTAACCAGAGGGCAGACTGTGGCAGATTACAGATGACTTCAAATTCTCTGACCCTTTGCTAATCAAGAGGTAGTGTCTAATTCTCCTGCCCTTGAATCTGAGCTGGCCTTAGTGAATTGCTTAACCAATAGAATGTGATGGAAGTGATGTTCTTGGACTCCCAAGATTAAGACATAAGAAGACTTGGAGTTTTTGCCTGGGTCTCTTGGAATATAAAACCAAAAGGGGAGAATACGCTTTGTACTTCTCAAGCTGAAAGAACTGAAGAAAAAAATTCAAGCCTCGAGTTGAAATATTGAAGGATTCTGTGGGCAAAATATTGAACAATGCAGAAAACATCAAAAGAAGATGGAAGGAATACACAGAGTCACTGTGCCAAAAAGAGTCGGTCAATGTTCAACCATTTCAGGAGGTAGCATATGATCAAGAACGGATGGTACTGAAAGAAGAAGTCCAAGCTGCACTGAAGGCATTGGCTAAAAACAAGGCTTCAGGAACAGACAGAATACCAACTGAGATGTTTCAACAATCCGAAGCAACCATAGAAGCACTCACTCATCTGTGGCAAGAAATTTGGAAGACAGTTACCTGGTCAACTGACTGGAAGAGATCCCTGCTTACGCCCATTTCAAAGAAAGGTGATCCAACAGAATGCGAAAATTATTAAGCAATATCACTAATATCACATGGAAGAAAAATTTTGCTGAAGATAATTCAGAAGTGGTTGCAGTAGTACATTGACAGGGAACTGCCAGAAATTCAAGCTGAATTCAGAAGAGGACATAGAAAGAGGGATGCCACTGCTGATGTCAGATGGATCTTAGCTGAAAGCAGAGAACACCAGAAAGATGTTTACTTGTGCTTTAGTGACTATAGAAAGGCATTCAACTGTGTCGATCATAACAAATTATGGATAATATTTTGAAGAATGGGGATTCCGGAACACATAACTGTGCTCATGAGTAACCTGTACATAGACCAAGAGGCAGTCATTGGAATAGACCAAGGGGATACTACCCAAACCCACTGCCGTCGAGTTAATTCTGACTCATACCAACCCTATAGGATAGAGTAGAACTACCCCCATAGAGTTTCCAAGGAGTGCCTGGTGGATTCAAACTGCTGACCTCTTGGTTAGCAGCCGTAGTACTTAACTACTACACCACCAGGGTGTCCAAGGGGATGCTGCATGGTTTAAAGTCAGGAATGGTGTGTCTCAGGGTTGTGTCCTTTCACCATACTTACTCAATCTGTATGCTGAGGAAATAAACCAGGAGCAACAGGCCCAGTGCTAGGCTTTTAGTGAGTGGCTCATCATGGCTAGTAAATAGGTGTGAGTCATCTGCTTCTGTCCAAAAGCTGGATGAGGAGCTTAGGGGCAGGAATTAATTTAAGAGCCTTGTTGTTTGCCAAGGACCTGAGAGTAAGGTTAGTTTATTACCATCTTTGCATTTGCTTCCCATCTGCCACAAGCCAGGAGGGAATTTTGAGTCACTGGGGGAGTGTTCCAAAGAAATTTTGGTGTCAGAAGAAATACAGCAACTTAGCCATTTGAAAATGGGACTGTTAAGATTCCATAGATGGTGCTCACCATTCAGGAATGGATTACCCAATAAGCAAGATATACATGGGCTTACTCGTGCTTACTTACTAATCTGTAGTGCACAATTTCACTTTGTGGTGAAATCCAGGTGAAATTGTGCACTACAGATTAATAAGTAAGCACAAGTACGCCCAGGCATTCCTTGCTTACTGGTTAATCCACCCCTGTTACCATCACCACATGGGCTGAGCAGATCTAGTTCAAAAAGTGAATAACGAGCAATTGAGCAGATCTGGTCCTTGTCATATAGTATCTGTGGACTTCCTAGCCCAGGCAGGAGGAAAGGGCTCTAAAGTCTCCTGGAGGCCAAGGTTGGTGCTATCCAGTATGTGCGTGTGTATGTGCATGTGTGTGTGCACACGTGTCTATGGGGAGGCTGATATTCAGTGTGGGTGACTGCAAACTAAAAGAGTGCGAACCCCAGCAGACAGACTTAAAGGAGCATCATACTGATGTTCCAGACATCATCATACCGATGCTTTCAGTGAGAATTTTGTCATTCATTCAGAATGGCGTTTACTCAACAACCACGTGTTGCACATTTACTGTATACCAGACACAGTGCTATGTGCTGTGGACCCATGATGCATGGGGGTCTCATGATCTAGTGGAGGAGACAGACAAGTAAACAGGAAGTACAACCACAGGGTAAGTCCCCCAGTAGAGGGTAATGTAGCAGCTCAGAAGAACGGCCCAGTCCTGGCATCAAATCTGCTCCACCTCACGACAAATTATAAAAGGAGCAGCAATTGGGCATGAGGTGTATCTTCAAAAAGGACAGGCTCAGGACTGACCAAGAATGAGCTGCAGGCAGGTGCCGCAAATGGACCAGAGGTACCAAAGGACAGGCAGCCCACGCTGGCCTCTCTGCAGGCTATAGTATGGCCCTCGGTGAGGCTCAGCTCCTGAAATCTGATGGGTCTGTTCCAGGCCTCCTGTGGGGCCTGCAGAGAAGGAATATCTCTCACAGGCACAGATGTAAAGCAAAGCATCTTAACTATGTTGGTTTTGGCTCCAAAGATGACTTATGTGGGTGTATCTTTTTTCTTTAAGTGTTCTATTACTTTTTATTATGCATGGTCTAAAATATTTTTTTAAAAAAAGCTAAAATAAACTTCTACAGAGTTCAAAATGGCAGACTGTGATTGGAGCCAATGTTCTTTTCCTTCCAATGCTGGCTTGGCTACCAAGTGACCTCATACATACTTGGTGAGGGTATGCCTCTCCCACTCCATCGTTTCCTTCCTCTCATGCCCCCCACCCCGGTTCCCACCCACATGAGGTTCTCATCAACATCAGCTGTGGTCAAAGGATTGGGCCGTCGGTGAAATTTACCCTGAACTCTTTTTGGGACTTGGTGGAGGGACTTGTGTCCCTATTAGAAAGTTGAATTGTCCACATGGGCTAGGAACCCAAGGTGGCATTCCTCTCAGCAAGAGTATAGACCTCCCTCCTTCCTTATCCCACTATTGTCTAGCCTGAGTCAGGAATTGCTTTCTCTCCTGAATAATCACAAAACATGGGCCGGCCATGGTCAAGTACAGATCCAGTGTAATGTTCATCTGTATCAATTGGTGAGAGATCCACTTCTAGGGTGAGAGCTCCTTGAGGGCAGGAACAAGACCTTCTTTCCCATTTTCCAACACCTACCAAAGACCCCTGTAAAAATGGCACGGGGGCAGCATTTAGCCTCCTCTAGCTTCACGAGGGGAAAGGAGAATCAAGATCAAACCCAAGGCTGATTCCTATGAGGTAGAGGTCAGATATGCCTCCTCTCTCCACCGTCTTTACTAATTCTGGCACCAACCATCCCTCCTGTGGTGCTCTCTAACTCTCTGCTGGGTTCAATAATTCATGGCAATGGCCATACAGAACTCACAGATAATACGATTATAGGGTTTATTAGGGAAGTAACAGTTACAATTCAGGCTCAGGAAACACTCAGGATACAGTCTTCCATCAAGACACCCTCTTTCCAGTCATGCTGTCAGGCCCACCTCTCCCTTTCCCTCAGCCTCTGCCTAAAGGCACTCAGCTTTCTCTCTCCATGGGCTGGGAAGCCCAACACGTCTCCTGCTGCCAGGTCTCTGCAGCCACTTCTTTTTATTATTATTATTAACATTTATTAAGCTTCAAGTGAACGTTTACAAATCCAATCAGTCTGTCACATATAAGTTTACATACATCTTACTCCGTACTCCCACTTGCTCTCCCCCTATTGAGTCAGCCCTTTCAGTCTCTCCTTTCGTGACAATTTTGCCAGCTTCCCTCTCTCTCTATCCTCCCATCCCCGCTCCAGACAAGCGTTGCCAACACAATCTCAAGTGTCCACCTGATATAATTAGCTCACTCTTCATCAGCATCTCTCTCCCACCCGCTGACCAGTCCCTTTCATGTCTGATGAGTTGTCTTCGGGAATGGTTCCTGTCCTGTGCCAACAGAAGGTCTGGGGACCATGGCCGCCGGGATTCCTCTAGTCTCAGTCAGACCATTAAGTATGGTCTTTTTATGAGAATTTGGGGTCTACATCCCACTGATCTCCTGTTCCCTCAGGAGTTCTCTGTTGTGCTCCCTGTCAGGGCAGTCATCGATTGTGGCCAGGCACCAACTAGTTCTTCTGGTCTCAGGATGATGTAGGTCTCTGGTTCATGTGGCCCTTTCTGTTTCTTGGGCTCTTAGTTGTCGTGTGACCTTGGTGTTCTTCATTTTCCTTTGCTCCAGGTGGGTTGAGACCAATTGATGCATCTTAGATGGCCGCTTGTTAGCGTTTAAGACCCCAGATGCCACATTTCAAAGTGGAATGCAGAATGTTTTCATAATAGAATTATTTTGCCAATTGACTTAGAAGTCCCCTCAAACCATGGTCCCCAGACCCCCGCCCTTGCTCCGCTGACCTTTGAAGCATTCAGTTTATCCCGGAAACTTCTTTGCTTTTGGTCCAGTCCAACTGAACTGACCGTCCATGTATTGAGTGTTGTCTTTCCCTTCACCTAAAGCAGTTCTTAACTACCAATTAATCAATAAAAAACCCTCTCCCACCCTCCCTCCCTCCCCACCTCGTAACCACAAAAGTATGTGTCCTTCTCAGTTTTTACTATTTCTCAAGATCTTATAATAGTGGTCTTATACAATATTCGTCCTTTTGCCTCTGACTAATTTCGCTCAGCATAATGCCATCCAGGTTCCTCCATGTTATGAAATGTTTCACAGATTCGTCACTGTTCTTTATCGATGCCTAGTATTCCATTGTGTGAATATACCACAATTTATTTACCTATTCATCCATTGATGGACACCTTGGTTGCTTCCAGCTTTTTGCTATTGTAAACAGAGCTGCAATAAACATGGGTGTACATATATCTGTTTGTGTGAAGGCTCTTATTTCTCTAGGGTATATTCCGAGGAGTGGGATTTCTGGGTTGTATGGTAGTTCTATTTCTAACTGTTTAAGATAACGCCAGATAGGTTTCCAAAGTGGTTGTACCATTTGACATTCCCACCAGCAGTGTATAAGAGTTCCAATCTCTCCGCAGCCTCTCCAACATTTATTATTTTGTGTTTTTTGGATTAATGCCAGCGTTGTTGGTGTGAGATGGAATCTCATCGTAGTTTTAATTTGCATTTCTCTAATGGCTAATGATCGAGAGCATTTTCTCATGTATCTGTTGCCTGCCTGAATATCTTCTTTAGTGAAATGTGTGTTCATATCCTTTGCTCACTTCTTGATTGGGTTGTTTGTCTTTTTGTGGTTGAGTTTTGACAGAATCATGTAGATTTTAGAGATCAGGCGCTGGTCGGAGATGTCATAGCTGAAAATTCTTTCCCAGTCTGTAGGTGGTCTTTTTACTCTTTTGGTGAAGTCTTTAGATGAGCATAGGTGGTTTGATTTTTAGGAGCTCCCAGTTATCGGGTTTCTCTTCATCATTTTTGATAATGTTTTGTATTCTGTTTATGCCTTGTATTAGGGCTCCTAGGGTTGTCCCTATTTTTTCTTCCATGATCTTTACCATTTTAGTCTTTATGTTTAGGTCTTTGATCCACTTGGAGTTAGTTTTTGTGCTTGGTGTGAGGTATGGGTCCTGTTTCATTTTTTTGCAAATGGATATCCAGTTATGCCAGCACCATTTGTTAAAAAGACTATCTTTTCCCCAGTTAACTGACACTGGTCCTTTGTCAAATATCAGCTGCTCATACGTGGATGGATTTATATCTGGGTTCTCAATTCTGTTCCATTGGTCTATGTGCCTGTTGTTGTACCAGTACCAGGCTGTTTTGACTACTGTGGCTGTATAATAGCTTCTGAAATCAGGTAGAGTGAGGCCTCCCACCTTCTTCTTCTTTTTCAGTAATGCTTTGCTTATCCGGGGCTTCTTTCCCTTCCATATGAAGTTGGTGATTCGTTTCTCTATCCCCTTAAAATATGACATTGGAATTTGGATCGGAAGTGCGTTATATGTATATATGGCTTTTGGTAGAATAGACATTTTTACTATGTTAAGTCTTCCTATCCATGAGCAAGGTATGTTTTTCCACTTAAGTAGGTCCTTTTGAATTTCTTGTAGTAGAGCTTTGTAGTTTTCTTTGTATAGGTCTTTTACATCCTTGGTAAGATTTATTCCTAAGTATTTTATCTTCTTGGAGGCTACTGTGAATGGTATTGATTTGGTTATTTCCTCTTCGGTGTTCTTTTTGTTGATGTAGAGGAATCCAAGTGATTTTTATATGTTTATTTTATAACCTGAGACTCTGCCAAACTCTTCTATTAGTTTCAGTAGTTTTCTGGAGGATTCCTTAAGGTTTTCTGTGTATAAGATCATGTCATCTGGAAATAGTGATAACTTTACTTCCTCCTTGCCAATCCGGATACCTTTTATTTCTTTGTCTAGCCTAATTGCCCTGGCTAGGACTTCAAGCACGATGTTGAATAAGAGCAGTGATAAAGGGCATCCTTGTCTGGTTCCCATTCTCAAGGGAAATGCTTTCAGGTTCTCTCCATTTAGAGTGATACTGGCTGTTGGCTTTGCATAGACACCCTTTATTATGTTGAGGAATTTTCCTTCAATTCCTATTTTGGTAAGAGTTTTTATCATAAATGGGTGTTGGACTTTGCCAAATGCCTTTTCTGCGTCAATTGATAAGATCATGTGGGTTTTGTCTTTTGTTTTATTTATGTGATGGATTACATTAATGGTTTTTCTGATATTAAACCAGCCTTGCATACCTGGTATAAATCCCACTTGATCATGGTGAATTATTTTTTTGATGTGTTGTTGGATTCTATTGGCTAGAATTTTTTTGAGGATTTTTGCATCTATGTTCATGACGGATATAGGTCTATAATTTTCTTTATTTGTAATGTCTTTACCTGGTTTTGGTATCAGGGAGATGGTGGCTCCATAGAATGAGTTGGGTAGTATTCCGTCATTTTCTATGCTTTGAAATACCTTCAGTAGTAGTGGTGTTAACTCTTCTCTGAAAGTTTGGTAGAACTCTGCAGTGAAGCCGTCCGGGCCAGGGCTTTTTTTTGTTGGAAGGTTTTTGATTACCGTTTCAATCTCTTTTTTTGTTATGGGTCTATTTAGTTGTTCTACTTTTTTACTTCTGAATGTGTTAGTTTAGGTAGGTAGTGTTTTTCCAAGAATTCATCCATTTCTTCTAGGTTTGCAAATTTGTTAGAGTACAATTTTTCGTAGTAATCTGAAATGATTCTTTTAATTTCATTCGGTTCTGTTGTGATGTGGTCCTTCTCATTTCTTATTCGGGTTATTTGTTTCCTGTATTTCTTTAGTCAGTCTAGCCAATGGTTGATCAATTTTGTTAATTTTTTCAAAGAACCAGCTTTTGGCTTTGTTAATTCTTTCAATTGTTTTTCTGTTCTCTAATTCATTTAGTTCAGCTCTAATTTTTATTATTTGTTTTCTTCTGGTGCCTGATGGATTCTTTTGTTGCTCACTTTCTATTTGTTCAAGTTGTAGGGACAGTTCTCTGCTTTTGGCTCTTTCTTCTTTTTGTATGTGTGCATTTATTGATATAAATTGGCCTCTGAGCACTGCTTTTGCTGTATCCCAGAGGTTTTGATAGGAAGTATTTTCATTCTCGTTGCATTCTATGAATTTCCTTATTCCCTCCTTGATGTCTTCTATAACCCAGTCTTTTTTCAGGAGGGTATTGTTCATTTTCCAAGTATTTGATTTCTTTTCCCTAGTTTTTCTGTTATTGAGTTCTAGTTTTATTGCCTTGTGGTCTGAGAAGATGCTTTGTAATATTTCGATGTTTTGGACTCTGCAAAGGTTTGTTTTATGACCTAATATGTGGTCTATTCTAGAGAATGTTCCATGTGTGCTAGAAAAAAAGTATACTTTGCAGCAATTGGGTGGAGAGTTCTGTATAAGTCAATGAGGTCAAGTTGGTTGATTGTTGTAATTAGGTCTTCCGTGTCTCTGTTGAGCTTCTTACTGGATGTCCTGTCCTTCTCCGAAAGTGGTGTGTTGAAGTCTCCTACTATAATTGTGGAGGTGTCTATCTCACTTTTCAGTTCTGTTAAAATTTGATTTATGTATCTTGCAGCCCTGTCATTGGGTGCATAAATATTTAATATGGTCATGTCTTCCTGATCAATTGTCCCTTTTATCATTATATAGTGTCCTTCTTTATCCTTTGTGGTGGATTTAAGTCTAAAGTCTATTTTGTCAGAAATTAATATTGCTACTCCTCTTCTTTTTTGCTTATTGTTTGCTTGACCTTTTTTTCCATCCTTTGAGTTTTAGTTTGTTTGTGTCTCTAAGTCTAAGGTGTGTCTCTTGTAGGCAGCATATAGATGGATCGTGTTTCTTTATCCAGTCCGTGACTCTCTCTCTCTTTATTGGTGCATTTAGTCCATTTACATTCAGGGTAATTATAGATAAATAAGTTTTTAGTGCTGTCATTTTGATGCCTTTTTATGTGTGTTGTTGGCAATTTCATTTTTCCACATACTTTTTTGTGCTGAGATGTTTTTCTTAGTAAATTGTGAGATCCTCATTTTCATAGTGTTTGACTTTATGTTAGTTGAGTCATTACATTTTTCTTGGCTTTTATCTTGAGTTATGGAGTTGTTATACCTTTTTGTGGTTACCTTTTTATTTACCCCTATTTTTCTAAGTAAAAACCTAACTTGTATCGTTCTATATCGCCTTGTATCACTCTCCATATGGCAGTTCAATGCCTCCTGTATTTAGTCCCTCTTTTTGATTATTGTGATCTTTTACATGTTGACTTCCATGATTCCCTGTTATGTGTATTTTTTTTTTAATTAATCTTAATTTGTTTGTTTTTGTGATTTCCCTATTTGAGTTGATATCAGGACGTTCTGTTTTGTGACCTCGTGTTGTGCTGGTATCTGATATTATTGGTTTTCTGACCAAACAATATCCTTTAGTATTTCTTGTAGCTTTGGTTTGGTTTTTGCAAATTCTCTAAACTTGTGTTTATCTGTAAATATCTTAATTTCGCCTTCATATTTCAGAGAGAGTTTTGCTGGATATATGATCCTTGGCTGGCAGTTTTTCTCCTTCAGTGTTCTGTATATGTCGTCCCATTCCCTTCTTGCCTGCATGGTTTCTGCTGAGTAGTCTGAATTTATTCTTATTGATTCTCCCTTGAAGGAAACCTTTCTTTTCTCCCTGGCTGCTTTTAAAATTTTCTGTTTATCTTTGGTTTTGGCGAGTTTGATGATAATATGTCTTGGTGTTTTTCTTTTTGGATCAATCTTAAATGGAGTTCGATGAGCATCTTGGATAGATATGCTTTCGTCTTTCATGATGTCAGGGAAGTTTTGTGTCAGGAGTTCTTCAACTATTTTCTCTGTGTTTTCTGTCCCCCCTCCCTGTTCTGGGACTCCAATCACCTGCAAGTTATCCTTCTTGATAGAGTCCCACATGATTCTTAGGGTTTCTTCATTTTGTTAAATTCTTTTATCTGATTTTTTTTCAGCTATGTTGGTGTTGATTCCCTGGTCCTCCAGATGTCCCAGTCTGCATTCTAATTGCTCGAGTCTGCTCCTCTGACTTCCTATTACGTTGTCTAATTCTGTAATTTTATTGTTAATCTTTTGGATTTCTACATGCTGTCTCTCTATGGATTCTTGCAACTTATTAATTTTTCCACTATATTCTTGAATAATCTTTTTGAGTTCTTCAACAGTTTTATGTGTGTTCCTTGGCTTTTTCTGCAGTTAGCCTAATTTCATTTGTGATGTCTTTAAGCATTCTGTAAATTAGTTTTTTATATTCTGTATCTGATAATTCCAGGATTGTATCTTCATTTGGGAAAGATTTTGATTCTTTTGTTTGGAGGGTTGGAGAAGCTGTCATGGTCTGCTTCTTTATGTGGTTTGATATGGACTGCTGTCTCCGAGCCATCACTGGGAAACTAGTTTTTCCAGAAAATCCGCTAAAAAAAAATGCAGTCAGATCCCTATCAGAGTTCTCCCTCTGGCTCAGGCTATTCGGATGTTAATGAAGCCGCCTGGGGAGGGTGGGGGAGGGATCAGAGAGATAGGAGAGTAGCACCTCAGAATATAGCCAGAGTTGCTTGTCTTGCTTGGAATGACTATTATATCTGAGATTCCCTATGTGTGCTGGCTGTGTGGAGATTACCCCCGGGGGGTCTGGCCCACTGAAGTCACGGTCAGATCCTCCACTGCCAGCCCCACGCCCAATGTTAAGGTTCCCCTGCTGGGACGGTGCACTCTCAACTCCAAAATCAGTCTCTGCCTCCCGGGGACTTCTCGTCCCGCCAGCCGCGTCGCCGTGCTGCCTCAGCGAACCGGATAGGCCCCCTCCCAGGGTTAGTTCAGGTGAGTGGAGCAGCTCCCCGTGCTTGTGCCGTGACCGTGTGTCTCGGCTGGGACGCTGCTCTCCCTGCTCCAAGACCAGTCGCTGCCTCCCGGGGACTTCTCCCACCGGCTGCGTCGCCACGCCACCCGGGCGAACCGGCTGGGCCCCCTCCCGAGGTTAGTTCAGGGGGTGGAGCTGCTCTCCGTGCTTATGCCTTGCCTGGGCCCAGTCAAAATTCTGGCGGGACGGTTCCCCAGCTGGGACGCTGCTCTCCCCGCTCCAAGACCAGTCACTGCCTCCCGGGGACTTCTCCCACTGGCTGTGTCGCCACGCTGCCTGCGCGAACTGGCTGGGCTCCCTCCTGGAGCGAGTTCGGGGGCTAGGGCTGGGCCCCTTGTTTGTGCCTTCTCTGCAGCCACTTCTTGCTGCCTTCAGTATTACAGCCTATCTCTCTCTGTCACCTGGTTCTAGGAGTTCTCAGCACAGGGATCCTGGGTCCAAAGGATGTGCTGGCTCCTGGCTGTTCTTCATTGGTGGTGATGGGATCTTCTCCTTTCCCACCTCTGGGATGGCTCACCTCCAGCCCAGCAGGATGGCAAAACTGACCAATCCCTTTGATGGGCTGTAATTACCCTATCTGCACAGTCCCACCCAATCATGGCAGTGGGAGTTACAAGTCCATGGGGAGAAAGGCCACACAATAGTGATCCATCGCACTCAACCCATGACATCTGGAGGGGGCTCAGTAGTGTTCATTGAATTCAACCTGAATATCACACAGGTGGGAAACAGCCCTCAGATTCACCTTAGTAGGTGTCACAGCCAGATAATAGTAATGGTAATAAAAACTATTGGTAATAAAAACTATTCCCATTTATTGAGCCCATATTAGTTAATATGCTTAGCTGCTAACCTAAAGGTTGGCAGTTAAAGTCCACCCAGAGGCGCCTGAGAAGGAAGGCCTGGTGATCTCACTTCCAAGAACTAGCCTTTGAAAACCCTGTGGAGCACAGTTCTACCCTGACACACATGGGGTGGCTATGGGTCAGCATCAACTTGACAGCAGCTGATTACTGGTATGCTTTGTGAGGTACTAGGATAAGCATTTTATATCCATCTTCTCATTTGAAACTCAGAACCGCTCATGTGTGGTTATTATCATTCTCATTTTACAAATGGAGAAATGGAGTCTGAGAGAGGTGAGCTAACTTTCAACAACCTGGTTGATGGAGCCGATCTAAACATTGGACAGTCAATTCTGATGACTGACTCTTAGCCATGATAAATTGTTGTGGATGTCTGGGCTAAGACAGCTGGAAGGGCCCGACCCTCAGAGTTCAGCTATCAGGGGATGAATTCATACTCGGAGTTCCTCTCAGGCGCCACCTTGCTTAGAGCATACCTCCAATTCTCTCTCCTTATTGAGGCCCGAGGCTCAGGAAGCAGGAGCCAGACTTACAAAGTGGGAGGGTCAGCTTCGGTCCCCAAGCAGCAAACAGATAAATGCCCTACTAATTTCCACTTAAAAGAAGCAAACCATTCCCCGGGTTCACATGGACAGAGCAGAGGGCTGAGGGATCCAGTAGGCCTGTTTCTTTCAGTCTGTATTTGACCTTGTACAACATTTGCCACCAAGCAACCCCCACTGAATGCAGAAACCTTTCCCTGGCTTGAGGAACATTTCCATACAGACAGGGGCCCGGCACAGATGTCAAAAATTAAGATGTACTCTCTTTTTTTTTTTTTCTCCAGCTAGCCTTGCTGTATTATTTAAAACAATTACCATACGACTTTCTTTTCACATAGCCATGGAAACCCTGCTGAAAGGATTTAATACAATTTATTGTGTGAAGCTTAAGAAGAAATCTATTTCCCCAGTGCCGGAAGACAAAGCAAGCCAATTTCTCCCCACTTTGTCCAAGGTGTGATAGATGCAAATTGTGGAACAGTGACCCCACACAGCAGGCGCCTGAGCTCCCTGGGAAAGCACTGCAGAGATAAGTGGCCTTGCTTCCTTTAGATTTGTCGGAAAACAAAGCCCGTGCCAGATGAATGATAATGGCTTTTGATGTTCCCGGAGCTGATTTACTATTTCAGGGAGGGAAGCACAGCTCAGAGTGGCAGGGCCGCAAAGCTCTGCAGTAAACACAACAGAGAAATTTCCCCCAGAGAGTTACCCTGGCAGTCTCTCAATTCACAGGTTCCTCTTACAGGTATCTAGGGCCCCCATGATTTGATCTTAGGAAGGAGGGTGGTGTGGGCCTGGGGACTGATGAGAAGGGGTGATCTCTTTAGAGGCTATTGAGCTCATGACTCAACCATCGATTCTCAACCTTGGCTGCATATTAGAAACCACTTTGGTGGAGAGGGGAAGGCCTCCAAAAATACTGATGCTTAAGCCCCAGACTGGATTGACTGAATTAGAACATCTGATCTAAGGCGGGGATTGTTGTCGTTGTTGGCTGCCAATGAGTCAGCCTCTGATTCATGGTGACCCCATGCACAGCGGAACGAAACACTGCCCAGTTCTGCACTGTTCCCATGATCAACCATTGTAATCCATGAGGTTTTCATTGGCTGATTCTTAGAAGTAGATTGTCAGGCCTTTCTTCCTAATCCATATTAGTCTGGAAGCTCTGCTGAAACCTGTTCAGCATCATAGCAACATATAAGCCTCCCTTGACAGATGGCTGATGTCTGCACACGAGGTGCGTTGGCTGGGAATTGAACCCGGGTCTGCATGGCCGGTGAGAATTCTACACTGAACCACCTCTGCCCTCTGAGGCTGCGGCAGGCATTGGTATTTTCAAAAGCCTCTCCAGGTGATTCAAATGTGCAGCCAGGGTGGAGAACCATTCCTCTAAGGCTTGAATGTCTTTAGGTTGAACTTTTTTTTTTTTTTTTTAACTTTTTATTGTGGCAAATTTCAAATATATACCAGAATAAAAAGAATAGCGTAATAAATTCTTGTGTCCTCAGCCCCCAACTTCAATAATTATCAACTTTTTTTAATGCTTTCTCTTTTTTTAAGAAACTAAGTTCTTTGGATTTAGCCAATTAATTTTTTTTTTTAGATTGTGGTAAGTATGTATATATAGATCCCAGGTGGTGCAATGGTTAAGCACTCGTCTGCTTGCCTAAAGGTCGGCAGCTGGAACCCACCAGCAGCTACACAGGAGAAAAGACCTGGCAGTCTACTTCCATAAAGACTGCAGCCTGGGAAACTCTATGGGGCAGGTCTACTCTATCCTATTGGCTTGCTATAAGTTGAGCCAACTCAACAGCACACAACAAATATATATATATTTACATATACCTATACAAATCTGCCATTTCAGCACCTTTTATGTGTACAATTCAATGACATTATTTATGCTTACCATGTTGTACAACCATCACCACTATCCATTTCCAATTGTTTCCATCACCTAAACAGAAGCTCAGTGTCCCCTAAGCAGTGACGCCCTCTTTGCCCCTCCCTCCCACCCTTGGTAACCACTAATAAGCGTTGTTCTCTATACACGATGCCGAGCGAATGAAGTCAGTTACGAAAGGAGGAATAGTGCATGATCCCACTTACATGAAACCCCTTGAATAGGCGTATGTATGCCTGAACTGTTTTTACCTGCTTACTCTCTGTTTCTCCACAAGAGGCCCAATACCTGATGATCTGCAAACCTAAAAGAACCTGCTTTAGCACAAAATCCCAGTCTCTGCAGCTCAACTCTTCATCCTGGGTGATGGGAAGAGCATCAAAGTCAGCCAGAGTTCGGGAAGTTGGGTAAAGTGTACGCGGGACTTTTCTCTACAATTTTTGCAACTTTCTATGAGTCTATAATTATTTCAAAAAAAAAAGTTAAAAATTTTGCCTCTGAAGACTTGGGCTCAAATTCTAAATTTGTTACTTATTAGGTATGGAATTTGGGGGAAATAACGTATTCTCTCTGGGTCTTATCTTTTCCTTTGAATGAAAAGGATAACTATATTCCAAGGCCAAATGAGATAATAAAAACGTATAATGGAGGTGTTAGCTGAGTGTCTCCTTGCTCTTTCAAGGCTAAAGGAGATTGTTCAAACCCTCAGTCTGCAGATTATGGAACATCTCATTACTTTTTCAAGAGTTGTGAGAATTTCTGGGAAATTTACATCCCTGTGGTCACACCTTAGGCTCTGAACTCCTGCATCCACTAAGTTAGTTCAGTTTAGGCATTGTCTCACTACCCCATTTGGATTGTTCAACCCAAATGTAGAACTCAGATATTTCCCTTCCTGTTGCCATCTAGTCGATTCTGACCCATAGCTACCCTATAAGACAGAGTAGAACTGCCCTCATAGGGTTTCCAAGGAGCAGCTGGTGGATGCAAACTGCCAGCCTTTTGGTTAGCAGCCTGAACTCCTAACTACTGTGCCACCAGGGCTCCTCATTTCCCTTAGCTTCATCCAAATAAACCTCTTGCACAGGCATTTTTGTGTGTAGGTTTTCCGAAGATTTGGGAAGATGAAGCATCAGAAATAGAACACAGTGTCATATAATCTTCTTCCTAAAAGCCCCTTGGCCCCCTCTATGTTGCTTAGTCCTCCCTGCTCTACTCCCATCTTCCTTCCTGTCTGTCTTAGTCCTCTAGTGCTGCTATAACAGAAATACCACAAGTGGATGGCTTTAACAAAGAGAAATTTATTCTCTCACAGTCTAGTAGGCTACAAGTCCAAATTCAGGGTGTCAGTTCCAGGGGAAGGCTTTCTCTCTCTGTTGACTCTAGAGGAAGGTCCTTGTCCTCAATTTTCCCCTGGACTAGGAGCTTTTCCGCAAAGAAACCCCGAGTCCAAAGGTCAAACCCTGCTCCTGGCGCTGCTTTGTTGGTGGTATGAAGTCCCCATGTCTCTCTGCTCACTTCTCTCTTTTATACCTCAAAAGAGATTGGCTTAAGACACAGTCTAATCTTGGAGATCTCATCAACATAAATGCAGCTAATACATGTCATTAACATCATAGTGATAGGATTTACAACACGTAGGAAAATCACATCAGGTGACAAGATGGTGGATAATCACACAATACTGGGAATCAGGCGTAGCCAAATTGATACACACATTTTTGGGGGACACAATTCAATCCACGACACTATCTTTTTCCTTTTTCCCCAAGTTTCTGTCCATTTCAAAGGTAAGAAACTTTAACTATCTCATTTGCTTCCTTGGCTCTCATCTTTCCTTCAGGGAGCTTATCAAAATATAGTCCTACTTATCTAGTTCCTCTGAAACTCCATGGAGCTTCAGTCAGGTCCACAAAAAGCCAGCGCTTTTCCCTCTGACATGGATGTGGCAATCACAGCAGGACCCCTGCTTTCAGCTAAAACCCACTGTCCGCAGCACCCTGATACCATCTCACCTCCAGCCCTGTAGGAAGCCTTGCAGAGGTAGAGGTGGAAATGGGTCTTACTCAAACTTCGACTTCTCAGGCTTGGAGGTGGAGACTATAGTTTCGACTTTGAGTCTTCAAAAATCCAGCATTGTTGGAAAGAAGGGGTGTCTAGAGGCTTCTTGTACCTTGAACAAAAAGTGGCATTTTGAAGGATGTAAACAAGTCAGAGACCCAAGAATTGCATTTCCTCTGAAATGCACAAGTTTACAAAAAATGAAAGAAAGTACAGCAGGCAGAGTGTCCCCTGCCAAACCCCAGACATTCAACAAGAATTTGGAGTCACGCTGCTGCCCACAGCCTCCTACCCACAAGCCCACCTGTGGACGATGAGAGGCTGAGGCTCTGCAAACAGCTCCCCGCTTCATTCTCCTTCCTGGGGTGGGGATAGAGTGGGCCTGCATGCACTCAGATGTCAGGAAGCTAAGAGTCTTGAAGCAAATCACTAAAAGACAGAAGGGATCCAAACGGTTCCTATGGCGTAGGAATAAAAAGCCTTTTCCCTCTTGTTCCCTTGAGGATGTTTCTCTGCCCTGCCAGACCCAAGGTGGCCTTGTCTGAGAAGGCAAGCGTGAAAATCACCTCCTTGGCCTAGGCGGAGTGTATTCACCTCCCACTGTACTGTCGTAGGTGCTGTTCATACCTCCATCAGCACAAATTCTACCCTCTACTTTCTTGCTTGCTTGCATGCTGGGTTTGCTCTTCCTTCCCAACACTGGCTGTAGCTGATGAGGGCCTCAAAGGCAGGAAACACGTTCTTTTCAACACATAACACAGTTCCTGGTGCAGAGACAGCTTTTGATAAACATTGGCTTTAAGAATCAGTGAATAGAGGAGATCTCACCAAACAACAACCCTGAGTCCACTAGTGTTACTTATTTTGATGTCATGCAAAACACAAAGAGGGTATCACCTTCTGCTGTTCAACCCTTTGTGGTTGGTTAATCAGCAAGTTATGACTAGAGATAGCTACAGCCTAAGAACAAGGTTAGAGGGAAGTAATGACAACCGTATTCTTAAAGAAGTTTGTTAATCAACTGTAAAATAACAATTTGTTATGTGCCCTCAAGTGGATTCCAACTCATAGGACTCTATAGGACGGAGTAGAACTGCCTTTTTCTTGGCTGTAATCTTTACCAGAACAGATGACCAGGACTTTCTCCCGTGGAGCCCCACTTGTGGGTTCAAACTGCCAACCTTTCAGTTAGCAGCCTAGTGCTTAACCATTGCACCACCAGGGCTCCTTAAAATAACAACGCCACACCACACATTATAAAAACCATTCTTCTTAGAGCTCAGGATTTTATTTATAAAGTACCTTGTTTAATTTAAAAAGATTCCAGCAAGAATAAAAGACAGCAGAGTTTATAATCCTGAGTTTGCACTTGCTAGTGAGCACCAGCTAGCCCCTGATAAGATGAGATTAACACTCTGATCTTCCTTCTGAAGTCTCTGCTCACGTATATTTTTCCTGGAATAATACATTTTGGGAACCAAACCCATAAATCTGTTGTCAACAGGTTGATTTGGATTCATGATGACCTCAAGAGTTACAGAGTAGAATTGAGCTCCGTAGTGTTTTCTTGGCTGTGATCTTTATGAAATCAGATTGCCAGGCCTTTCTTCTGAGGCACTGATGGATGTGTTCGAACTGCCAACTTTTCAGTTACTTAACCAAACCAAACCAAATCCACTGATGTCAAGTTGATCCCGATTCATAGTGACCCTATAGGACAAAATAGAACTGCCTCATAAGGCTTCCAAGGAGCTCCTGGGGGATCTGAACTGCAGACCTTTTGGTTAGCAGCTGTAGCACTTAACTAGTATGCCACCAGGGTTTCTGAACTAGTCAAGTGTAAATCATTTGCACCACCCAGAAGAGGAACTAAATACTTTTGGTGGGCAAGGATGTGTCTCTCAGCAGGAGAAGGTAGAGCTCAGTTCTCAGTGGCACCATTGCTATTTCTTCTCTGGGGTCCTCTGAACTTGGTCTTTTAGTTTCCAGGTCAGTGCTGGACTAGTTAGGTTTCAGCCTGAGGCTGGTAATGGGGCTGGAGATGGACAATACTAACCTGCTGAGGCACTTGCCAAACCTCAATGCTCAGGCTTATTCGGTGATGCTGGATTGAGACAGCATGACATGCACTCATTTATACTTTGTGAAAAGCCGGTCCACAAACATTCGTTGAGTACCTTCGATGTTGCAGGGGCCCTGGTGGCGTAGTGGTTAGGAGCTTGACTGCTAACCAAAAGGTTGGCAGTTCGAATCCACCAGCTGTTCCTTGGAAACTCTATGGGGCAGTTCTACTCTGTCCTATACGGTCGCTATGAGCTGGAATCAACGCTATGGCAATGGCTTTGGTTTTGTTCTATGTGCCAGGCACTGTTCTGGTGCTGAGGATTCAAAGGTGAACAGGAAAGTCACTGTGACTTCCCTGAGGGTCTAGTGGAGAAGATGGGTATTTAACAAATAAATGGCTGTACACACGCAAATTGCTGTGAAGGAGAAGTGCAGCACAGGTCAAGAGTGGAAAGGGGGTGGCCGTGGAGGAAGCTGAGAACAAGGTCACCCTGTGCAGACTGTGGTTTATGTGACCGGCACCCTCTGGAGTTGTGTGTTGCCCAATCTGTCTGGCCAATGTGCTAGACCGAGGGGGAGGAAATGACGTGTGAACTGAATCTGAAAAAGGTGAAAAG
Source organism: Loxodonta africana (assembly GCF_030014295.1). Lineage (NCBI taxonomy): Eukaryota > Metazoa > Chordata > Mammalia > Proboscidea > Elephantidae > Loxodonta > Loxodonta africana. The sequence goes on along the minus strand of NC_087355.1, from coordinate 48,053,063 downwards.
GATTGGCCAGGTTAAGAAAGGAGGAGTAGCCTCACAGAAAGGGGGAATGACAAGTGCAAAAGCCCTGAGGCAGAAGGGAGCTGAACATGGCCAAAGAACTGAAGGAAGACTAATGTGGTGGGTACGGAGGAGCCAGATCAAGTAGGGTCTGGCATGTCGTGGCAAGGAGTTTGGATATCATTCTAACTGCGGTGGGAAATACTTGAAGAATTTTTAAGCTGGGGTGACATGAAATGGTTTACATCACTTTGGCTGCTGCTTAGGGGATGGTTTGGGATGAGGGGATGGCAAGTTTGGGGTATAGAGAGTAATCAAGGAACTATTAACAGAGTCCATTTGCAAAGTGCTTGGTACAATTGGGTGCACAATAAACCATGGCTTCCTTTTTCTTCCCCCTCGTATCATTGTGACATGCTTTGCACTTCCCAAAGGACTTTCAATTCATCTGATCTGCACAATAGCTTTATGAATGAGGTGGGTATAATCACCCACTTCACATCTGCTGCTTCACGACTAAGACATAGGAGGGAAGGTGGCTTTCCCAACATCCAGCAACCAGTAACTACTGGAGCTGGCAATCAAATCAAATCAAGGAACTTGACTGATCCCAAGCTCTATGGGAGCATGCCATATCCAAACTAAATTATATCATTATTTTCTTTTTTTCAAACGCCAAGAAGTAATTTAAAATTTCCAGGCGTCATGACTTGCAAGCAAAAAAGGAAAGGAAATACCAGTGAAAGAGGTGATATTTCCCTAGGAACAGCCTGAGTCATCTAAACTTCAGATTAATTGAGTTAGAACAGCACATTTCCTCAGCGTCACAGTGGCCCTCTCTTCTCATCTTTGTTTACCCCAGCGTGGCCCACTAAAGAAGATCCAGTGCATTCCAAGTCTCAGAAGATATGTTTTTGCTCATTAATCACCAAACAGAGGTTAAGACATAAACAAATCAACATTATTTATACTGAATGAGGCAAACACTCCTTTCAAAGGCTTTCGTTTCCTCTGGGAACACACACTACCTGAGCCATAGCCACTGAAATAGGTATTTTTGTGCCCTTTTAAAGAAATGCCACCTCCTTGCCAAACCTCAGACACAACATCCCAAATGAAAGGAGATGTTTCTCAAGTATAACAGGGAGAAAACTCAGATTCAAAAGCCTCTCAGTTCCCTAACCAGGGACTTTATCCGAAACCGCTTGTGCATAGTGTTTCGTGTTCTGCAAATCTTCCATTGAAAAGAGATTTTCATTACACTTGGTTTATAAGTTTCTTCCCCATGATCCCTCCTTGTCCAGGAGCCCAAAGCACAAACTTTGAATAGTTCTCAGACTTTATTTCCAATACCCTCATTAAGAAGGAGAAAGACATCAGGGAGAATCATTATCTTGCCTTTGTCCCTGATCCTGGGGAACACCAGAGAGTTGCTGTAATCCCTCTGAGTTTGGGGCTTTAAGACTATAGTATGTGATAGGCCCTCTTCCTTTTTTTTTTTTTTGTCAGAATTAATTCACTTGGGTTTTCTGTTTTGCTAGAATAAAAATCTATGGAAATTATTAACCTGGAGCATTACAAGCACAGTCCCCACGAAAGCAAAAAGCTTAGATGTGGTACAGTATAGTCCAATGGGAAATGAAGAACTGTAAACATGAAAGGGGATGTTTTACAGCAAGCTGGCGGGGGGTGGGGAAGGTTCTAGACCCCAAAGCCGCCATGTCCCCAGAAAGCGTTCTGTGGAAGGTTTCGGCTTGGGTATTTGAGACTCTGCTTGGTTGAGGGTTGAGGATGCGGGTTGCTGAGCATGCCCTCCTTGGCTTGGCTTTGCTGTCACCGCCGAGCAACTCCCTCCCACTTCCCCTGGCCCCTGGCCAGAGATGGAAGCAAGGGGGTGGTGTCAGATTTGGCCTGGCTGCATTGGCTGGTGTTGGATCTTAGCTCCAGGGAGGAAGCTCAGCAGGAGAGACCTGACTGGCTGTTACCCAGAAGCAGGCAGCAGAGGTGGCACCTGGGACAAGCTCTGCTCATTCCCCTCCTTCTTTGGGCTATTCCACTTGTGTCCAAAGCATCCCTGTCCTCATACTTGCTCCAGAGTTTAGGTCATTTCCTGACCCCATGGGGATCTTTCCAATCCAACATGTCTCCTCCTTTTTGGCAGGCTTCCTGGATCTCTATCCCTACCCCCCAGTACATATTCTTTATATTTACTCCCATAGTGCTTACCTTCAGCATTTACCACACCCACTGAGGATTATCTCTGCACAAATTTGTAACCATTAGGGTTCCTTGATTGCAAGGGACAGAAAGCGACTCAGGTTAACCAAGGAAAAGGGAGTTTATGAAGAGGTTGATCAGGCCCTCATAGTACAGATGTTGTTGTTGTTGTTGTTAGGTGCTGTTGAGTCGGTTCCGACTCATAGCGACCCTATGCACACCAGAACGAAACACTGCTGGGTCCTGAGCCACCCTCACAATCGTTGCTATTCTTGAGCTCATTGTTGCAGCCACTGTGTCAGTCCACCTTATTGAGGGTCTTCCTCTTTTCCACTGACCCTGTTCTCTGCCAAGCATGATGTCCTTCTCCAGGGACTGATCCCTCCTGACAACATGTCCAAAGTATGTAAGATGCGGTCTCGCTATCCTTGCTTCTAAGGAGCATTCTGGCTGTTCTACTTCTAAGACAGATTTGTTCGTTCTTTTGGCAGTCCATGGTATATTCAATATTCTTTGCCAACACCACATTTCAAAGGCATCAATTCTTCTTGGGTCTTCCTTATTCATTGTCCAGCTTTCACATGCATGTGATGCGACTGAAAATACCATGGCTTGGGTCAGGCGCACCTTAGTCTTCAAGGTGACAACTTTGCTCTTCAACACTTTGAAGAGGTCCTTTGCAGCAGACTTACCTACCCAATGCAATGCGTCTTTTGATTTCTTGACTGCTGCTTCCATGGCTGTTGATTGTGGATCCAAGTAAGATGAAATCCTTGACAACTTCAATCTTTTCTCCATTTATCATAATGGTCCAGTTGTGAGGATTTTTATTTCCTTTATGTTGAGGTGCAATCCATGGTAAAGGCTGTGGTCTTTGATCCTCATTAGTAAGTGCTTCAAGTTCTCTTCACTAGAACAGACAGGAATGATGAAAAGCCAGGCTAGGAAGCAGGCAGGAGGTAAGGTGGCCCTAGGGGCTCGAAGGGAAACCACTGGAGTGGTATTGTACTAGGACCATGCACTTGGGGTGCCACCAGTGGGGCAAGGGGCTCTGGCCATATCGTAGGTCACTGGGGCACCCGCTCAAGAGTCAGAGTTGGGGAAAAGCATCTATTTACTAAGTTTAGACCTGTGCATGTCCCCTGTAACGCTGGGACATTTGGAGAGGCTCTGGGGAAGGAGTTTTTTTTTTAATTTATTGTGGTAAACATATAGGTAACAAAACATTTGCCATTTCTACAATCTTCACATGTACAGTTCAGCGACATCAATTATGTTCCTTATGCTGTTCATTGATCACCATCAACCATTCTCAAATTTTCCACCCCCCCAACAGAAACTCAGTGTCCCCTAAAGCATTTTATCTCCCTTTTTAGGGGAGAGGACACCCTGGTGACATAGTGGTTAAGTGCTACAGCTGCTAATGAAAGGGCCAGCAGTTCGAATAGGCCAGACACTCCTTGGAAACTCTGTGGGGCAGTTCTACTCTGTCCTATTGGGTTGCTATGAGTCGGAATCGACTCAAGGGCACTGGGTTTTTGTTTTTTTTGTTGTTGTTGTTGTTCTAGGGGAGAAGCTTTTGCTTTCTCTTTTTGGAGGGCAGGCGCTGGATTAATCATCCCAGCAAGACCAAAACCAGAAAGAAATCAGGGCCTTGTTAGGGAAGGCAGATGGAGGCTGAGCAGAAAGGACGGGAGAACAAACTTTCTCTCGTCCCGGTTAGACTGTGAGCTGTCCTAGGTAGAGGACCATGCACTGTCTTCCTCCTCTTTGTATCCCTGGTGCAGAGGTTCCTGTTTAATGCAAATACCCTAAGGCAGAGGTGAGATCTGCAGGGCCCCAGACAGGGGCTCAGGCTGGGCTTGCTGCTGTAGGTTCAGTTCGTGGGGTGAGATGCCCTCTGAGAGGAGGTGAGGGGGTGTCCTGAGTTCCGCCTCCTCAGTACCTGCTAGCTGTGAGCACTGGTCTCCTCCCTGCAGGGACTTAAAAACAGGAGTCAGAGGCCTCTGAGGAACAGGGAGGGGTCTTTCCCAAATCCCTCGGGTTACCAATTCCCACTATTCAGGCAAATCTCCAGGAGCAAGGGAGTGACAGGAGGCAAGTGCCACTGAGGACTGGGAAAACAAATTGCACTGCTCTGCTGCTCCATGTCGATCTCCTGCTCTCAGCAAATGGTGGTCACCTTCCTCCCCTTCCCTCTGTCTCAACGCACAACCATGCTAGGACTCCTGACTACATTTGCCTGTCTGGAACAATTAAAAAAAAAATAGCACCTCCTAAAGATTGGTGGCTGAATTACGATGTTAACCCAGGATGAGACTTCTGTTTTCATGAAAAAAGAAAAAGCACTGGCTCTGTGAGGTTGGGAATGTCATGTCACCTCCCTGGGCCTCAGTTTCCTCCTCTGTAAAATGGTAGAGACAGAGGGCTGAGCTAAATGTCTCCCCATTACCAACAGGCCCCCATGCTAAATTAGCAGTCTGCAGTCTGACTGCTTCACTAGAATGCATATATTTTTGTTGGGTACTCTTGAGTTGATTTAGACTCATAATAGTGGCCCCATGGGACAGAGTAGAACTGCTCCATAGGGTTTTCTAGGCAATAATCTTTACAGGAGCAGATTGCCAGGTCTTTCTACCGTGGAGCCACTGGGTGGTTCAAACTGCCAACCTTTCAGTTAGCAGCCAAGTGTTGTGCCACCACACCTCCATTAGAATGTATATCAAAAATCAAAAAAACCAAACCTGTTGCTGCCAAGTCAGTTCTGACTCATACTCCTCTGCTCTCAAGTCGATTCCAACTCAGCGACCCTATAGGACAGAGTAGAACTCTCCCACAGGGTTTCCAAGGAGTAGCTGGTGGATTAGAACTGCCAACCTTTTGGTTAGCAGCCAACATTTTGACCACTGTGCCACCAGGGCTCCATCCCAACTAATAGCAACCCTATATGAGAATGCATATAAACCTCGTTCATTCAGGACTGCACTCAGAATTGAGAGGTAAAGCTGGTCTCCTAGGTGACTGCCACACTACACCACAGTAATCTATTTCCTGTGCCTGTTTTCCCCTGCAAAAGGCTCTGCTAGATCTCAGAGGTGCTACAGAGCAGGGAGAAACCTGGGTTGTGAACATACATTCAGTAACGTTTAGGCTCATGTCGGCCCTTCTAAAACAAGCTGGCACAGACTTAAAGCTCACAAGATGATGCTTTTGGCTCATGTTCTGCTTAAAAACAAAACAGAAATCTACCAGGAATCCAAAATCTCCTTCAGCAGCAAAGGAGGGATACTTGGTAGAAGTCAAATGTTGTGTGGATCAGATACTCATCTCAGATAGCTGCATATTAGCATATTAAAGACCTCTTGAGGTCCTGTTATAAAGAGGTTTAACATTTTAAAACTTAGCATTCCTCAAACGTAATTGAACTTGAAATATTTTCTTTGAATGAAGTACTTGTTAACCACAACCTGGGAATTTTGCATTATTTACATATATATTTTTGTATAGGACAGGGACTTCACATGTGTACTGAGTGCAGTGCTCTCTCAAACCTCTTTCTATAGGGTTGGGGTATGTTAGACAGCTTGTAAAGCGACTTGGTAGAGAATCAGCGAGAATTGGGGAAACCTCAATGAGATTGAGTGACACCATAGCCACAACAATGGACTCAAACATATCAACGATCATGAAGATGGCACAGGACTGGGCAACGTTTTTTTTCTGTTATACATAAGGTTGCCATGAGTCAGAGCTGACTCAATGACAACAATCTCAAAGAAATTACTAAATTAATAAGGTCATCAAATATTCTTAGCACTCATCACGGTTCAGGTGTTGTGCTGGGTATAAAATGATAAATTTGGAAAAGTGTGTGGTCTCTCTCCTCAAGGAGCTGGTAGACCAGTAGGAAACAGATGCATGAAGAATGACAAATACAGTATGTCTTCAGGCTGAGAAGCTGGAGAGAGCTCTCCCAGAGCTAACCCACCAATGACTTGGAAAGCCTGTTGGCTTGGACTGGCTGAGCTGGCAGCAGGGATGGGTCAGACCTGGGCATGTGGGCAAATGTCAAGTCTGAGATCCCCAAAGCAGAGTTCAGTTAGGTCCAGGATGGGCAGGCAGGTGTACAGGCTGGAGAAGCAGAGGGAGAAAATTGGGTGAGGTGTGGCCAGGTGGTTGAAAGAAAAGACCTGGTTGAGCAGGAGCTGAGGTTCTGAAGTCAAAAGGAATAGCCAAGAAAGTGTCTGAAACTACACCCAGGTGAACTGTAAGTTGCTTCCTGAAGCACACTATCCTGTTCTATGGGGCTTGCCGTGAACCGTCTGTGGTCTTCTGGAAGTCATGTCACATTCCTGGGCCTCAGCTTCCTCAACTGATTCATGAGGGGGTTGGTCTAGCTTTGGCTGTAATGTTGTGTAATTATTTGGCCCCCTACATACAGAAGTGAAATGCTGGTGGTGTGGTGGTTAAGTACTACAGCTGCTAACCAAGAAAGGGGCAGTTTGAATCCACCAGGCGCTCCTTGGAAATTCTATGGGACAGTTCTACTCTGTCCTATAGGGTCTCTGTGAGTCAGAATTGACTTGATGGCAATGAGTTTGGTTTTGGTATTTTTAATAGAGAGAAGGAATCAACTTGCCCAAGGCATGCAGGATCACCGTCTAGACTATGTCATATGCCAAAGAAGACTTGTCAAGTTTGGCTCTGTTGGCAAACAACATGCAAGTTGGAAAACATTGCATCTGGCTCCTTATTGGTTTCCCTGATGCTGGTCTCACACTCTCCTGACCATTCGCTACTGTGCTGTGAGAAAGATAGAAATAAAATACAAATCTAATCATGTCAAAATTCTTCAACATCTTCACTTTACTTAAAGCATAAAAGCATTACTCCACTGTAGGGTGTCTTATTTTCCTGATGCTGCTGTAACAGAAGCACCACAAATTTGTGGCTATAAAAAACAGAAATTCATTTTCTTACAGTTCAGGAGGCTAAAAGTTCAAATCAGGGCCTTGGCCATGTTGATTTCTTCCTTGTCAGTACCCTTGGGACTTCCTTTGTTCTTGGTGATCCTCACATGACATCTCTTCCTCAGTACATGCTTGTCTCTGTGTCTAACCCGCTTCTTTTTTTTTTTTTTTTAATACGTAGCCAGAAGTGATTAGGTTTAGGACACACCCTGTACTGGTATGGCCTCATTTATATAACATTAGATTACATTATAGAAGATGATTACATTATATTACTTCCACAGCATAGGGCTAGGATCCAATGCATATTCTGGGAGGACACAATTCAATCCATCCCATAGGGCATGCCAGCTTTTCAAGATTTGGTCCCAGCCAAGTCCAATGTGGGTTCATGGCCTTGCTCCTCTATTTCATCAGCACATGGGAAGAGAGCTCACAGTTAGGTGGATAGGAGAAAATAGATGCCTGGAAAGCTCCCTAGTTGGACTGCAAGCCTGGGGAGCTGCCCCGGAATTGGGCAGAGAGGTTTGTGCATCAGAAACGCAGAGGACGTTCTGCTGGAAGAATCTCAAAAGTGAACAACTGATATGTCAGGAGTTGCCTGGGAAGAGAGGCTCGTCAGCAGGATTTGTGTGGCACCATCACCATCGTCAAGTCTAGAGTCAATGAATTAGGTTGGAGTGATGACCATCAGATAGAGGACAGCAACCTCACCACGGTCACCCCCATAAGGAGACGTCTTGCCTCTTTTCTCCTCCTAGCCACAAGACCAGAAGGATAGCACCTGGAAGAGGCACTGCAGAGGGTGGTGAGAAAACAGACCGTGACCCAGCCCTGCCCTGGTCTCAAATCATAGGAGCTACAGATTCAGTCAGCACTGGCGGGGGAAAAGAAAAGCCAAATATGGGCTTGCAGTTTCAGAATAGAAAACATTGCATCTTAATAAAGAAAAAAAAATTTAATGACTAAAGGTGATACAGCGTACTTGCCTCCAGTTACCGAGAAAATAAAATTGTGCTATGTGTATGCCTTGCAAGTTGAGACTCCTCAACTTTTTAGATGAGGAAACTGAGGCAAACGCGATGTCAGGTATGTATCACATTCAGTTTTGGGGAAAATGAAATTGTGCATGATTCTCGGCAAGTTAAGTGCTTTGTAGATCTTAGCTTTTATTATTTCAAACAGACAGAAAGACATGTATGAAAACACTGGCATCAAACAGCTGATGCTCTACAGAACCTTGTGTCGCCTCCATTTTGGCAGTTGTCATGCAGTATAGTAATTGTTGCTTTGCGTGTCTGCTGGTCTGCTTGACTGTGTGTACTGTGCCTGGATCGTAAATGATGAATGGATGAGTGAATGAATGGTGAATGAACGAGCTAATAAATTGTTCCTTTTTCAAATTACAGGAATTAAAAGGGAGACTTGGCGAGTAGGGTTGGCTAAAATTGTTGGGATGCTGAATAAAGACAGTGATAAACTCAGGATTTGGAATATTTTCTCAGCGATGCAGGTTGTAATGAGCTTAGGTTTGTGAAAGAAACAGTGAGAATGATCCGACACCTGTAACCCCAGCTTGACCAGTGATGCAGGATAGGGAGATGCCTCTGGTTTCCAGGGAGCCCTAGGCAGCCTGGATTAGGCGGTGACCAATGATTATGAGTCCATGGGCCTCGAGGTCAGCTTTAATGGTAAATTCTTTTTTAAGGCGAAGGGCCTGCAGCCAGTGATCTCCCTGCCCCTCCAGATTTTAAAATTTAATCTTGATTGAAAAAAAAAAAAAAACCCAAACACATGTATGTAGTGCTGCCAATGTACCGTGTTCTGTGGTAAGTGCTGGACGGGACGTGGTTCCTGTGTTTGCTTGGCTTGTTTTCTAGCCTGGGAGACGGAGATGTAAACAAAAACAGCATGATACAGGGAGCACCAGAACTGTGGCTATTTTCACCTTCAACATCATGGGGAAGATCCGGTCAATACCTTGGCCGCTCAGCATATTAGCGGCCTCACCACAGTGTTGTTTTTTCCATCCCACCTCAACATCTTTCTCCCATAGCCATACTGTTGTGCATAGCGCCATAAAGTACAACTGCACACAACTGAACTCTTGTTTTCAAGTATCTTACTCAGACCACTACCTCAATTACTCTGGTAACCCTGAACAACTCTTTGAATCCACAGGGACTGCCTACCCGCTGACCGTGCCAAGTTTTCACAGACTACCATTCTCTGTGTGTTCTCAGTTCCTTCCTAACCTAGCTTAGAATTCTTGGGAACGTCTTATTTCCCTGGCCTCTCTCCCTAGGTTGTACTTGCATGGCCAAACCTACCTTAAGCCTGCACCCCCGTAGCTCACCCTCCCTGGGGTGGTTCAAGGTTAATCCAAAGCTTTGGACTGAGCACTGGAAGGATGGAGTTTCCATTTATGGAGATGAGAAAGACTTTGGAAGGAATAGATTTTAAGGTGGGGAGTGAGAGTTGGAGTTCTGTTTTGGATATGGCAAGTCTGAGACGGATGTTGGTTTGGATTTCCGAGTCTGCAGTAAAGTGAAAAGAGGTCTACGCTGCATATATGAATTTTGAAGTCAGCAACACATGGTTAGTATCTGGAGCATTGAGACTAGCTGAAATGATCTAGGAAGCGAATACAGTTTAGAGAAGAGGAGGTTTAAGGACTGAACTCTGGGAACCTCTAACGAGTAAAATTCAGGGAGATGAGGAAGAACCAGCGATGAGCTAAGAATAAGTAGCCCACGAGGTAGAAGGAAAATCCAGACAGTGTGGTGTCTTGGAAGGCCAGTCAAGGAGGAGGGAGTGATGGGATGGGCCAAATGCTGGAAGGACTCACTATGGAGCCTCCTGATAGCCGTATCTGACAGTATTCTGTAAGAGAAAAGCATCAGCCAGCCTTCTCCCACTGCCTCTCGAACAGGCATTTCACACTGAACTCAGATCATCTCTTTGAGGATGGCTGGAGGTGGCGTTGGGCTTGGAGGAAGGGGAGCTGGGTTGTAGACCCTCCACAGCTTTACTGCATGGTTTGCATGTGCCATTGTTTATTATTGCTTCTGTTATTGTCATTGTTGTCGGGAAGGGTCATTAAAATTCCGTCCTTGATCAGGAAAGAAAGTGGTCCTCCAGTCTAGAACTGTGTGTCACACTTGTAAAAACAAAACAAGCAAACAAACAAAAAATAAAGAGCTCCGGTGGTATAGTGGTTAAGTGCTGGGCTGCTAACCGGAAGGTCAGATGTTCGAAGGCACCACCCACTTTGAGGGAGAAAGATGTGGCAGTCTGCTTCCGTAAAGATTACAGCCTTGGAAACCTTATGGGGCAGTTCTACTCTGTCATATAAGGTCGCAGAAGGCTATAAATCACAATGGCACCAGTTTTGTGGTCAAACAAATCTAGGTAGTCACAAATCCTAGCTTTGCTTCTTTCTAGCTGTGTGAGATGCCAAGTAATCTCCCCTAGTCTCAGCTTCCTCGTCTACAAAATGCACATAGTATTTACCTCACAGAGCCCTTGTGAGAATTAAAGGAGAGAAGGCAGGTAAAGCTCTTACTTAGCACGTTCCTAAGTGCTCAGTAAGTGCTCCAGAAATCCTAGCTATTATTAGCACAGAAGACCACAGGATAAATAGGATACTTTTTTTTTTTTTTTTTGAAAAATCAGTTTTGCTCAACGAGTTGGGAGTTTTGAATTTTGATTATCTTAAAAAAATATATAAAAAAAATTTTTTTTTAATATAGCACATCACACAAATTTTTAAAATAAATTTAAAGATTAAAAAGGGAGCCTTCACCATAAAGAAAAAAAAAATCGTGCTTCAGTGCTTGTTTCGCTCTTTCAGAGCCTGACTATGAGACTCCAGGCCTGAGATTGTAAGCTCACCCTCCTCTACCCATATACTCTCTGCCATCAAGTTGATTCTGACTCATAGCTGCCCTACAGGACAGAGTAGATCTGCCTCATAGGGTTTGCAAGGAGTGGCTGGTGGATTCGAACTGCTGAACTTTGGGTTAGCAGCCATAGGTCTTTTAAATCTGCACATCAGGCCCATCACAGAGCCTTAATAAATAAATTCCTGGCCTCCTGGTCTCACATTACCAGGAGAGGCAAACACACACAGGGGCTGCCTCCCAGGAAAACTGCCTACTTGGGGAATGGGGAAGGAGCAGAGACTTGTCCTCTCTGTGGAACTCCTAAAAAGTCACAGATGAGTCAGCAATTGATTTGTGCCTCAAGCCAGACTAGAAATGATCCAACGGGGAGGAGTGCAGGCAGTTCTGTTCATTTCTCTGCTCTGAAGTCTTTCAATATCTCCCAGTATATTTAACCCCAGAATTGATACCCAAAATCTGCTGCAAAGACCTCTTTAAACTTTTAAAAAGCAAAGTCGTCACTTTCACGACTAAGGGGCTTCTGACTCAGGCCGTGGCCTTTTCAATTGCTTCATATGCACACAAAAGTTGGACAATGGAAAAAAAAAGATGGAAGAAGAAATAATGCATTTGAACTGTGGTGCTGGTGAAGAATACTGAATATATCATGGACTGCCAGCGGAACATACAAATCAGTCTTATAAGAAATACAACCAGAATGCTCCTGAGAAGCAAGGATGGTGAGCCTTAGGCTCAATTACCTTGAACAGACAGAAAGACCAATTATGGCTGGTAAAGTAGAGGGTCAGCAAAAATGAGGGAAACCCTTAATGAAATGGGTTGACACAATAGCCAAAACAATGGGTTCAAACGTACCAAAATCGTGAAGATAATGCAAGACCTCTCAACGTTTTGCTCTGTTATATTTAAGATTAGCCTGAATTGGAGCCGACCCAACAGCAACTAAAAACAGCAATCATTTCCTCAGTCCGTGAAGTCACTTCAGAGTTTGGCTCTGGCTGCCTGGAAAGGTGGACAGAACTGTTGAGAATGCAGCAATTATGTCTCCTGCCCCAGGGCTTTTCACTTGCATTGTGGCAAAGCCTGAATGTATGGTTCTCCACTACTCCTTTATGGTAATTAAAAAAAAAACTAGACACTAAAAAACAAACCAACAAACTTGTTGCCATCGAGTAGATTCCAACTCACAGCGGCCGTATAGAATAGAGTAGAACTGCCCCATAGGATTTCAAAGGAGCAGCTGGTGGATTTGAACTACCAACGTTTTGGTTAACAGTTTTAACTCTTAACCATTGCACCACCAGGGCTCCAGATACTCACAGACAAGTAAAACATACAGACACCAGCAGGTTAGCTACTCCATCAAATACCTCTGGCAGCTCATGGCTGTGATGTATCAGGAACGTGAGAACTCGAGGTCTCTAAGTCACCAGGTCATCATAGGTCTGTTTAAGGTCAGTCACGAGAAGTTCTGAACAAAGGATTACTATAAATCTGACAAATCAGGTTGGAATATGTGTTTATTTTGTCGAATTTCTTGCGTAGTAGCACTTCCTGGTGGAGGCTGAATGATGGCATTCAGCATGCATACTTGCTCATCTTGACAGCTAACAAGATAAACATGTCACCCTGTGATTTGCCAAATGCTTTCCCATGAATTTCAGATAGAAGTTGCCAACAGTGCATGCTTTGGAAAAGGGATGAGTGTCGCACTCAAGATAGTGGCTGTAAAATAATTCATTTCTGCGCAGTGTTTGCTTCCGACGGCCACATCAGCCACGCCCATGCCCAGTTGGCCAGCTCGGGATGAAGCATTGTGGTGTTAGAGGGGCCCTGGTGGGGAGCTGAGATCCTGGTCAAAGGTGCTCTGTGGGGATGGCAGAAGACACAGCTGATCTGCAGCTTGGAGGCACTTGCTTTGCCTATGGCATTTATGTAGCCACAGGTGTGCCAGGAGCTGTGTCACAGGTAAGGGCCGGGCACTGCCAGAATGCTCCAGAATCTAGCCCTGGGAAGGACCTCATGCATCTCAGAAGGAAGCTAAAGCATGGCTGGGGGATGGCAATAGAGAAGAAGAGGTCCCAGTGGGGTGGCTTGCCAGGGACCACGGCAGCCACCTGCTCCATCTCCCTAGGGCTATGCTGGCAGGAGATGGCACTTGCTGGATTAACTTGTTCCTCTTGCTTGGCATGTGGCTGCAGTCAATGTGTGCCCGCAGTCAATGTGTGCCCAGGGACACAGGATGCTTCCAAGCTCAAAGTGCAGTAAGCCTGAGTGGAGAACATGCTTTGACAAAAGGGTCACGTCAGCACCGCAGAAGATTCCCCCCTCCACCCTACTGACCATTGCAGAGCAAAATTACCACAGCTCCTTCAGGCTGGTGGCTAAGCAGACAGGCTGAGAAGCAGAGCTTCCAGGAAAGCTCCCTGGGGTCTTATAAGGAAAGGTGGCTGTCCTTATCCCTTGTAAAGCTGGGAGACTGTGCAACTCTTCAGGGGTGTTTGGCAGTAGGTCTACACCCCTCAGCAGAGTATTGAGGTCCCTGATGCCTCCGGGCCCTGAGACCTGTGGTCAAGGTCGCTGGAGCCCTCCAGGTACTGGATCTTGCCTACTCGTGAAAAATATTTTATTAAAACTCGAAGCGTAGTTGAAATTGGAGTCAATTTTCCAGAGCACATCATTCTTTTTGTTGTTGTGTGGTGTCATCGAGTCAATTCTGACTCAAAGTGACCCATGTGACAGAGTAGAACTGCCCCGTAGGGTTTTCTAAGTTGTAATATTTACGAGAGTAGATGGCCAGAGAAGTGTCTTCTCTTTGCCTTCTTAGTTTTGCTAAAGGCTGATCACACTTTTGGGTATCTCCAGAGTGGTGGTTGTTGTTAGGTGCTGTCGAGTTGGTTCCAGTTCATGGCAACCCTATCTATGTACAACAGTGCCGGGTCCTGTGCCGTCTTCACAATTCTTGCTAGGTTTGAGCCCATTGTCACAGCCAATGCGTCAATCCATCTCGTTGAAGGTCTTCCTCTTTTTCACTGACCCTCAACTTTACCAAGCATGATGTTCTTCTCCAGGAACTGGTCCCCTTCTGACAACAAGTACAAAGTATGTGAGACAAACCCTCACCATTTGCACTTCTAAGGAATGTTCTGGCTGTACTTCCTCCAAGATGGATTTGTTCCAGGGGGAAGTGGGGATGAAATGCCTCTGGGTTATGTTCAACCTCCTCAAGAGGTTTCAGTCAGGTAACTCTCAAGCGGGTCATGTGGGGATGTTTGGAAATGTGTAGAGTGGCTTGGATTGCCTCATGACAAGGGGTGCTACAGGCACTTGGAATGTGAGGGCCAGGATGATAAACTTTCTGTAATGCTGGTAGTCCCATTAAGGAAGAATTGTCCTTTCCAAGTCCCAAAATGCTAGTCCAGACCATAAAGGAAAGAGCACTGCCTGCCTTAGTGGCCAACAGCTGCTTTGAAATCTTGACTCTGATTCTTGCTGTGCAGCCTCAAGTTAGTTACTTGACCTCTCTGAGCCTCAATTCTCATTTGCAAAGTGGTGATGCTCAGACTTCACAGGGTCCCTTTGTGGCTTGATAAAGGGGTTTGGCACCAAATAGGTACTCAGTGAACAGCAATTCTGAGTCTAAATGCAGGGAGCAGAGCCTCCATATGCTTCACACTTCTGAAGAGACCACGGACTTGGCTGCTACTTTTGAAGGAAGCTGACGGTCTTGCTGTTTGATAGTTAAGGGGTGCCTTCCTCCACCATGCCTGAACACTGTCTTATGCTGGGCTAGCCCAATAGGTGTTCATAATGGGTGTGTCAGTGAGTTTACTCCAACAGCCCACAGCTACAGAGCTGGGGAAGGGAGTTGGTAGGCAGAAGGGCTACATAAGCAAAAGTGGGCAGGTCCCACCCACTTACTGCTGGCACCAGCATCAGCTCCCTTGGTGGTGGCGTCCCTCTGCTTTGAACAACCCTGTCAAGGTCAGATCAACTGAAAATTGCGGCCCTTTACAAAGACAAGACCAGCCTGTGTAGAGGAAGCTTTATCTTCAGTAGGGCCAAGGTCCTGCTGATTTCTTCTGGGTCTTTCTTTCCCAGCTCAAGGCAGAAACTCTAGAAGACTTTGTTTGCTAAGCCACAGGCAGCGCTCAATTACAGCTCCACTCGGTGAACATTGTTTGCCTTAGGTTATAAAAGGAATTTACCCACCAAGCCTGGGATGTCAGAGTTTCGAGGCCACTCAGATTTCACAGCATCCCTCTCGAAAAACGAAGTGACAAAACCCCTGTCTTATCTAGGCTTTTGTCAGTTCCCGGTGGCATAGCATTCTTGTCTCCAGCTAGGGCTTTAGAAGGAACACTTCCTCATACCTTGTCCGCCCCTTCCATCGGCTTGCAGGTTCCCCTGGCACGAGGGAGCACGTGACTTCATATCCGGGCTGATAAATCCCAGGGGCTGCAGCTGGGGTAACAAGTGTCACCGGGAGGCTGGTTACCTCCAGAGTTTCAGTGGCAGATTTCCGTTTTCCAGCCCATGTAATGCTCACTGATCAGTGACATTTCTGGCAATTGTGAATAAAGTTCCATGATTCTGCTTATCTTTTGATGACAGTTGAGTCAGGCTCAGCTAGTCAGGGGACTGGGGATAGGCTCTCTCACCATTCTCAGACATCATTCAGAGGTAAGCTGTGCCCTCTCAGGATGCTGTCACTTGGTGACCTTTCACGCTGTCTCTTTCAAACTTCTTTTATTCTACGGCTGCCCACGTGAAAAGTATGGCTCCTTAAACAAGGAGGAGGAAATCATTGGCTAATGCTTGCTGCGTGCTCAATTGAATCAGGTGCTGGTCCAAGTGTCTTCCAGAACTAACTCATTAATCCTCATCTGCCAGAGGCAGCTACTCTTGATTATACCCATTTTGCAGATGGAAAACTGAGGCTCAGAGAAGTGGAATGACACAGATTATAAATGGTGACACCAGGGCTCAAGGCCAGATCCTCTGACTCCAGAGCCCATGGTCTTAACTCCAGCACAAAAGGGGAGGCATCCAAAAAGATGTTGTGCTGTTTTGCATGGTCAAAGGTTCTCTTTTGTATCAGTCAGGGTTCCACCAGAAAAAAAGAACCAGTAGAATGTGTGTGTGTATAGGTAGTGGAAATAGTTACCACAGTCGGCTGCTAACCCAAAGTCTGGAGGTTTGAGCCTACCCAGAGCCACCTTGGCAGAAGGACTGGTGATGAACCTCTGGAAAAACCAGCCATGGGGTTGCTATGAGTTGGAATCAACTTGACAGCAACTTATTTTACTGATTTATTTATTCAGCGTTACATTAGAGCACCTATTTGCCAAATCTTCACTAATAATATTTATACTTATTTAAAAGTTATTTGTGAAAAATGGAGCTTTATATTTCATTTCTTTATGAAAGTTAAACTTTAAAAGACATATGTTTGTCATTTTCATTACTCCCTTATTTCAAGGCCTGTTCATGTCCATCGCCCTAGAGAGCCTTTGATATTATAGCACAGTAAATTCTCTTCTTGTTGTAAAGTTCACTTTTGGAGCTGGGTGACTTTTGCCCTGGCCAGCCTTGGCTCTGGGCCTGGAGCCATACAGAAAGGCCGCTTGTATGGTTGCCTGTGACTGCACGATGTCATGCGTCCCTCTGTTTTAACTTGGCCCAGCTCACTAGGTGGAGAGCAGGACCCATTGCAGCACGTAACAATCACTTACTCCAAGTGGCCCCTTCCTCCTCCCTGCCGCCCTCCACGTCCAGCTTCTTCCGGATGGCCGTTTTCAGCTGAGATGACCATGATGTTTTGAAGCCTGCTGCATTTGGGACCTAAATATAATTTCTCTGGGAGAGAGGCCAACCGTGACAGTTTATTTCCGGTCAGCCTGTGCCTGGAGGCAAGACTGAATGTGAGAGAAGATGTAGAGCCAACATGAAGAAACGACATGGCATTGCCAAGAGCCACCCACCACCGCACATGGACTGCTTGGTGCCAGAGGGGTGCCAGAGGACAGGTCGAGAATCACTCCCATTTTTGAGAATCCCCAGAAAGCAACTGAGTCACAATGTGTAGCAAGGCTTCCTGGTCTGAAATGACATGGGTGTGTGCCTACCCAACTTGATGGGAAGGTTCTGCCTGAATTTCATTTCTCACTCTGGTAATTCATACTCCTGGGAAGAACCGCCCCATAGGGTTCCAAGGAGTGGCTGGTAGATTTGAACTGCTGACTTTTTGGTTAGTAGCTATAGCTCTTAACCACTGTACCACCAGGGCTCCCCCAACACATAAAGCCTTCCGTGATCTAATCACGGGCTTCCTACCTTTTCAGTCTTGATGAAAACTAGACCAAACCAGTTGCCATGGAGTCACTTACGACTTATGGTGACCCCATATGTTTCAGAGTAGAATTGTACTCTATAGGGTTTTTAATGGCTTTGACCTTTTGGAGGCAGATCTTCAGGACTTTCTTCCGAGGCACCTCTGGATGTGTTTGAACTGCCAGTTGTGGTTAGTAGCTGAGTGCTTAATCACTTGCACCACCCAGAGACTCCTCAGTCTTGATACTTTCTTCTAATTACTGTGCTCACCTCTCTAGCCATACCGAACATCTGTAGTTTCCAAGTGTGTTACGCTATTTTATACCTCAATACTTGTTCATCTATTATTTTCTCTATCTGAGTTACAACTGGAAAACTTCTACTCATCTTTCCAAACCCAGACACAGGGTGCTGACCCACCCAAGCAGAGTTGATCAGTCATTCCTTTGTTTCAGTATGGCTCCCAGTTTACATATTTGTTGTCTTAGGACTAAAGTTTTCCATGCTTGTGTGTCCTCTATTGGAGTATGAAAACTTTGAGGGCAGAGTCTTCATTCACTCATTCGTTCACCCATTTGACACATTTTACTGAGGACCTATCTTTGAGCTAGGTGGGTTCTTATTTATCTTTGCATACTCTCTGCCGAGCACAGCACTGGGACATAGTAAGTGTTCAAATATGGGTAGTGACAAGGCAATTACAAGCCCAAGAGACAGAAAGGGCCACATAAACCAGAGACTCCATCAGCCTGAGACCAGAAGAACTAGACGGTGCCTAGCTACAACCGATGACTACCCTGGCAGGGAACACAACAGAGAACCCCTGAGGGAGCAGGAGAGCAGTGGGATGCAGACCCTAAATTTTCATAAAAAGACCAGACTTAATGGTCTGACTGAGACTAGAAGAACCCCAGTGGTCATGGCTCCCAGACCTTCTGTTGGTCCAGGACAGGAAGCATTCCCAAGTGCCCACTCTTCAGACAGGGATTGGATTGGACAATGGGATGAAGAGGGATGCCGGTGAGGAGTGAGGTTCTTGGATCAGGTGGACACTTGAGACTATGTTGGCATCTCCTGTCTGGAGGGGAGGTGAGAGGGTAGAGGGGGTTAGAAGCTTGCAAAATGGATACGAAAAGAGAGAGTGGAGGGAGACAGTGGGCTGTCTCATTAGGGCGAGAGCAATTGGGAGTATATAGAAAGGTATATTTAAGTTTTTGTGTGAGAGACTGACTTGATTTGTAAACTTTCACTTAAAGCACAATAAAAGTTTAAAAAAAAAAATGGGTAGTAACTCTCTTCCACTGGAAGCCGACTTGCCACCATGACAGCTACTGTCATGTCTCTAGCGATCTCCAAGAATTTCCAGCACTTTTTGCAAGTACTGAACACTGACATCGATTGGTGGTGGAAAATAGCCTTTGCCACCACTGCCATTAGGGTATGGGGTGAAGATATGCTCATGTGACATTGAGGAAAGCAGACATTGACTTCACCAAGAAGATGGCAGAGATCACTGAGGATGTGGTGAAATGTGTGGTCACCATTATGCAGAATTCACACCAGTACAAGATTCTAGTCTGGTTTTTGAACAGAGAGAAAGATGCAAACTATGGAAAATACAGTCAGGTTCTGGTCAATGGTCTGGACAACAAGCTCTGTGAAGACCTGGAACAAATAAAGAAGATTTGGGTCCACTGAGGACTTTGGGGTCCTTTGTGTCCAAGGCTAACATACCAAGACCACTGGCCACTGTGGCTGCACTGTGAGTGTGTCAAGAGGAAATACACCAAAAAAAAAAAAAATTTTTTTTTATTATTATTAAATAGTTTACATACCTTCAAAAAAAAGGGGGGGGGGGTGATGAATAGGATTAAGTTAAAATGGCTACATAACCCATGCCCACCTCGGAGAATTGTCATCAGGGGCAGTGTATTTTAATCATCCTGGGCTTTCACTCAGGACTCACAAGTGGGGTTTCTTGATTCGTCTCATTGTATGGGAAAGATAAGTCATCATTGCTCCACACCACCCCAGAACTCCTCATCACATCCTGGCCTCTCAGTTTCCCTCTGTGTCCAGAGCTGCCATATACAATCAGGAGACTCACCTGAATTCTTGACTTCTTCCCCTACAACCAACTTACTTTCTCAGTGAAAATTATGTGTCATGAAGGACTCAAACCAAAAATCCATTGCTGTTGAGTAGATTCTGACTCATAGAGACCCTATAGGACAGAGTAGAACTGCCCCATAGGGTCTCCAAGGTGTGCCTGGTGGATTCCGACCTTATGGTTAGCAGCTATAGCTCTTAACCACCATGCCACCAGGGTTTCCATGAAGCACCCAGAGGGTCCAAAGTGTGCTCACTGCGTGGCAAAACTATGACCAAAATCCTAGGAACTGTGCTAGGACAGCAGGACAGTAACAAATTGCAGATAATAGGAAGTGGGTGCTGTCAATAGACACCATTTTTTATCAAAGAGAAAGAAATGCAGGATTAAGATACGCAAAGATCATTTTAGCTAGCAAAGTCCTAAGAATGCTTGGAAAGAACTGTAACTGGGGTCAAGGTGGGGGAAAAGAGTATATGTGAGGGTGGAATAGAGAATGAGTGATTAACCCTCCCCATGTATCATTAACATGGGTGTAGTTCATGCTTAGCTTTTTGGGTGTACCTGCCATTTGTAGAGTCAGGTTTTTGTTCTTGGGTTCCAGACTCCCTCCATCAAGTCTCTATGCCCTCTGTCGGGCTAGTCTGTTCCCTGACAGCCCCAACCAAACCTCACTGAAGGAAACTGTCCCCAACCTGGTCTGTGACTGTACCCACATTGGTCATTATTCATAGACCAGCATCCTGTAACCATTTCCCATAATTAATTATTTGTGTTTATAGGTTTATTTTTTAATCTTTTTTGGTACTGTATTTGTGCTTGATATACAATTTATGCTACTTCTTTGAAAAATAGGTCAATCTCTAGTAACTGGTTATATGCACCATTTTTTTTTTTAATTTGATGAGCTGATTGAAAATACTATGGTTTGGATCAGGAGCACCTTAGTCCTCAAAGTGACATTTTTGCTTTTTAATACTTTGAAGAGGTCGTTTGCAGCAGATTTGTATAAGATTCCTACTTACGGTGACCCCACATGAGTCAGGAGTTCTAAATGATGTAAACAGTTAATGCACTTGGCTAAATTCACCATTAACACCATGCAATCACCCAGAGGTGCCTCGAAAAAAAGACCTGGCAATCTACTTCCAAAAAATCAGCCATTGAAAACACTATGGAGCATAATGGAAGACTGTATAATAAATCCTTATTACCTGAGGTGACTCGAAGGTGTTCTTTAGAGTTAATATAGCCTAAACAAAACTTTGATCTTAAACCGGGGTTGGCAAGCTTTTTCTGTAAAAGCCCCGAGTGTAAATATTTTTAGGTTTGTTGTCCATACATTGTCTATTGCAACTATTCAACTCTGCTACTGTTGCAGGAAAGCAGTCATAGAAAATCTGTAAATGAATGGGCATGACTGAATATCAATGAAACTTTACTTATGGACACCGAAATTTGAATTTCCATACAATTTTCATGTACCCAAAATTAAAAATATAAAATATATAATTTACAATTTTAATTTGTACAATCTAAAATGTAAAAAAATCATTCTGAGCTTGCAGGCTGTAGAAAAATAGGTGGTGAGCTATTTGGCCCACCGGTCATTGTCGGCTGAGCCTGGTGCAGAATGAGTTTTAAAAATAAGGTTTTTTTTTTTCTTTTCTTTTTTTTATTGTGCTTTAAGTGAAAGTTTACAATTCAAGGCAGTTTCTCATACGAAAACTTACACACATATTCTTATGTGACCCTAGTTGCTCTCCCTACAATGTGACAGCACACTCCTCCCCTCCACCCCCTATTTCCATGTCCATGACTAGCTCCTGTCCCCCTCTGCCTTCTCATCTTGCCTCTGGACAGGAGCTGCCCACATAATCTCATGTGTCTACTTGAGCTAAGAAGCACAGTCCTCACCAGTATTTTATGTCTCATAGTCCAGTCTAATCCTTGTCAGAAGAGTTGGCTTCAGGAATGGTTTTAGTTCTGGGCTAACAGAGAGCTCAGTGGCCATGGTCCTCTGGGGTCCCTCCAGTCTCAGTCAGACCATTCAGTTTGAATATTTACTGCCTGCTTTAGATTGGTCTCCCTGTTATATTTGAGCACTGACTCCACGCCTATACTGGGCTATCACCACCAGTAGCCGTCTGCTGATTCTGACTCGTGTGTCTGAGTAGAACTGTCCTCCATAGGGTTTTCAATGACTGATTTTCTAGAAGTTGATCCAGGCCTTTCTTCCAAGGTGCCCCTGGGTGAACTTGAATCTCCAAATTTTGAGTTAGCAGCCACATGTGTTAACAATTTGTACCATACAGGAAGTCCTATACTGTGCTCAGTTCTCTATACACATCATCGAAATTTCAAGAAGAAATTGGTAAATCCACCATCATAGTGAAAGATTTCAACACAACTCTCCTCAAAATTGGTCCATTAGTCAGATATATGATATCCCTTTTAATCTTTACAACAACGCTGCTGCAAGGCAAGTTTTATTATCCGTATTTTACAGACAAGTAAACTGAGGTTCAGAGTGGCTACTTATCTAGGGTCACATGCTGAGCAAGAGGTATAATTGAAATACAACCTAGGATTATTTTATTTCAAAGCTCAGGTGCTTTGCACTAGTCACCATGGCTACCTTTAGCCCACCAGCCATGTAATCCTTTAAAGACATATTAAACCCAATAAGGTAGGCAGTAAAGAAGACTTGGACAGGCAAAGTAGCACTGAATCAACTGACCTCATTCTTTTTTGAACCCACCTCAATGATTTTTCCAGATATTTGGGGTCGTATTGGGATAACAGGAAACCCTGGTGGCACAGTGGTTAAGAGCTACGGCTGCTAACCAAAGGGTCGGCAGTTTGAATCCTCCAGACACTCTTTGGAAGCTCTATGGGGCAGTTCTACTTCGTCCTATAGGGTCGCTATGAGTTGGAATCGACTCAATGGCACTGGGCTTGGGTTTATTGGGGTAACAAAGAAACCCTGGTGGAGTAGCAGTTAAGAGCTACGGCTGCTAACCAAAAGGTTGGCAGTTCGAATCCACTAGACGCTCCTTGGAAACTGTATGGGGGAGTTCTACTCTGTCCTAGCAGGTCGCTATGAGTCGGAATCCACTTGATGGCAGTGGGTTTGGTTTTGGTTTTGGTATTGGGGTATCAAAGGAGTCTGGTTGCACAGTGTTTTAGCACTGGGCTGCTAAATGGAAGCTTGGCAGTTCGAACCCACCAGTTGCTCCACCGGAGAAAGATGTGGCAGTCTGCTTCCAAAAAGATTTACAGCCTTGGAAACCCTACGGGGGCAGTTCTACCCTGTCTTATAGGGTCACTGTGAGTCAAAATCCACTCGATGACACCAATGGCAAGGGGTTTGGTTTTTTTGGTTTTTTGGGGGGTAACTGTGAAAGTTTGATCAAAGTACCAGCAACTGAAATGCTTTTTAAATTTGGTTTTGCGTTTTTAATCCCATAGAGCAAGCATTCCTATTAATCAGGAGTCAATGGCCACGTGTGGTGAGAGACACCCGTAGTGGAAGAATAATTACTGAGGTCATAGAGTGCTTTGGAGCAAAGCTGACATAGAGGCCTTGTTACTGGTGAAATCATTGAGGATGCAAGTCAACTGAGGCTGAGCCGTCCTGGATAAATCCAAATCTGTCCGCATTAAAAAAATGTTAATTAAATTGAGGGGATTTGGAGACCAGAAAGATAAATAATAACAGCTTTCAAAGGGGCTGATTCAGGAAGTCCAATTTCTGAACTGACATAGTTGCAGAGAAGGTAAACGAGGGAGGAGAGCCATTTCCCTACGTTTAGCTCGAGAGTAAGGGAGAAGGTCAAGTGGGAGCTTGAATTGTTCCAGAAGTCATGAACTGGGCTATTCTAAGAAAAAAAGAGAGAGAAATGGATACAAAATGAGAAACAAGCAAAATAGCAATAAAAACTTGAGGTTTACCATAAGCTGACCTTGGAATAGCCTCTGAAAGGAAGTATGTATTTGTTGTGGGAGAAGCTAAACTAGGTTGTAAAAATGAGATAATAAGCAAGCGGGAGGGAGCGATCTTGTCTGACAAAGAACAGCGAGGAAATGATGGGTCTTACCACATCCGTTTTGTCACACTGTTACCAAAGTGACCAGATTTCAGGGTGTGCACCCATAACAGTGGATTCACGAGTTTGCTCTTCCAAGGAGTTATGCCAGTGCCCCAGGGTGGAGGTCAGACACAGGTGGTACCAAAGAGATTATAGGAGAGTGTTCTAGCTTGGATTTCCCTTCTCTGTCCCCTCCCCGCAAGCAGACCCTGAGACAAGCATTCCAGGGCAAAATAATTTGGGGAGGGGGGGACTGCACGGAACACTGGTAGGGGGTGGGAAGTGAGTCTGAGCTGGGAAGACCATTTAACTGTTGCCATCGAGTCAGTTCCAACTCATTGCAACCCTATGGGACAGAGTAGAACTTCCTCTATAGGGTTTCTGAGCCTGTAATCTTGACGGAAGCAGACTGTCACATCTTTCTCACTCAGAGTGGCTGGTGGGTTAGAACTGTCAACTTTTTAGTTAGCAGCTGAGCTCTTAACTACTGTGCCACCACGGTTCCCTGAGCTGGGAAGGCAATCAACTAAATGTGCTTCATCAGGCACATTGTCACTGTGGACAAACAAGCCTTAATCCCACTGAGGATTGCTGGGAGCCAGGTTAGAGTTATTGTGAGGGCAGACGGAGCTGGGGTGTTGGTCTACCATCTGTGAGCCACTTGTCAAGAACTCTTCTCCCACACAGGGTGTGACCCTTGACTTCTGGTGGGCTCCAGTGGGCAGGGCAGGGAGAGTGGGCTTTAGCAGCCAGAGAAAGCCCTTGGTAAAGCATCACAGATGCTGGAAGTAGACAGTTGGGCCAGCATTTTCAGAAACGGTAAGTGATGAGGGGAGGTCTTGTGTGGTACAAATGGTTAGCTCTTTCAGCTACTCATGGAAAGATTGGAGTTTCAAGTCCACCCAGCAGTGCCTTGGAAGAAAGGGCCGGTGATCTACTTCCGAAAAATCAGCCACTGAACACCCTACAGAGCAGAGTTCTACTCTGATACACGTGGGATCGCCATGCATCAGACTCGACTCCAAGGCAACTGATTAGTTAGCTAAATTCAGGACGGTGGGTGGCGGGATATGGCTTGGGGCACTGACAGCGTCTGCTGCAGAAGAATCACCTTGGAAGTGAAGGTTTAAAGGTTATGATCTTACACGTACAGATGCCCCTGGCTAAACAAGAAGGGAGGAGGGTGTGCAGGAGAAAAGAGAGGGAACAAAGCTGTAGAGAAGAAGAAGGACAGTTATAGGGAAAGTTCAGTGAGGGGCAAAAGGTGTCAGAGTGAGGACCAGAGCAAGAAAGCAGGAATCTAGAATTTTCTTGTCTGTTGCCCATCCCCTGTAAAAAAAGGGAAAACTGGATACTGTCTGATGGCCTCAATAATTCAAGTACTCCATGTTCTCATGCTGAATATCATGCTAGTAGATATTAAGACAGATGGTTTTCTCCTTGAAAGTGGAACTGGACACAGGAGAAAAACTTTGGCTATGTTGAAAAAATTAAGCTGCTTTTGTTGGCTTGGAAAATTCCACAGATTAGGGGAAGAAGAACCTCTGGAGTCTTCCTTTTAAGTGGTCCAGTAGTGAGACTATTCTTCCCAAATGAACTCCTGGGCCAGTATGAACTTCTGCTGGGGCTGACTCTGCAGTGGCCCCTCCCTCTACCCATTTCCCCCAGAAAAATGAGCTCTGCCAACACCTCTTCCGATGAGGCTTTGCTTTTGGAAGGCACCCAAAATGTTAGCCTTGTGAAGGGTTGGATGCCTTCATTCAGGCAAACATGCCCATTCATCCACTGGGTCCTGAAGTTGGCTGTCTAAGGATGCCCGTAGGGTAGCCTCTCTTCTTTTCCCCCTTGGGGGTTTAATTTTTTATTTAATTATTTTTATTTTTGGTGAAAATGTACACCACAAAACATTCAGCAAGTTTTACATATACAGCTCGTTGAATGGTTACACTTTTCACATTGTGTCACCATTCTCCCTGTCTCTGTTCACATTGTTTCACCACCTCAATCTAGACTTCCTACCCTTTAAAGTTCTTGTTTGTGTTTTAGAGTTACTGTTGTCCATTTACTCTAATATAGAAACTTCTTTAAAAGAGCATGTTATGGATTGAATTCTGTCCCCCCAAAATGTGTGTCTACTTGGCCAGGCCATGATTCCCAGTATTGTGTGATTGTCCACCTTTTTGTGATCTAATGTGCTTATCCTATGTGTTGTAAATCTTAGCCTCTATGATGTTAATGAGGTAGGATTAGAGGGAGTTATGAGGCAGGACACAATCTACAGGATTAGGTTGTATCTTGAGTCAATTCCTGTTGAGATATAAAGGAGAAAATCAAACAGAGAGGAATGGGACTTCATACCCCCAAGAAAGAAGAGCCGGGAGCAAAGCACATCCTTTGGACCCGGAGACCCTGCACTGAGAAGCTTCTGGACCAGGGAAAGAATTGATGACAAGGACCTTCTCCTAGAACTGACAGAGAGAGAAAGCCTTCCCCTGGAGTGGACACCCTGAATTGGACTTCCAGACTACTAGACTGTGAGAGAATAAACTTGATTATTAAAGCCATCTACTTGTGGTATTTCTGTTATTAGTCCCTGTACCTATTGCTGTCAAGTCGATTTTGACTCATAGTGACCCTGTAGGACTGAGTGGAGTTGCCTCATAGGGTTTCCAAGGAGTACTGGAGGATTTGAACTGCCAATATTTTGGTTAGCAGCCGTAGCTCCTAACCAGTACACCACCAGGATTTCCTCTGTTATAGCAGCACTAGATAACTAAGAGGGAGCACAACACTCAAGGTGAACATTCTTCCTTTATTAAATGAGCTGAATTTTTGTTTAAAGATGACTGCATGGGATAGTTTCAGTTTAAGGCTTAAAAGTTGTTTCCAGGCAATAAATTCTGGATTCCTTCAGTCTCAATATATCCTCTCTTCCTTTTAGTGGACTTTGGCTTTGCTGTTACTCAGGGAATGATGTAAAATCCCCAGGATTTAGGGCATTAGCACAGCCCAGGGAACCAAGCTGTAGTTGAGTAAATAATGGAAACCCAAAGATATCAGGTTCTAATCCTTGAAGCCTGTAAATGTTACCTTCTTTGGGAAAGAAGTCTTCATAGATGAGATTAAGCTAAGGATTTTGAGATGAGATTATCCTGGATTACCTGGATAAACCCTAAGTACCATCATAAGTGTTCCTATAAAAGAGAAGCAGAGGGAGATTTGACACAGAAGAGGAGAAGGCAATGCATCCATGGAGGCAGCTGTTGGAGTGATACAGCCACAAGCCAAGGAATGCCAGCAGCCACCAGAACCTGGAAGAGGCAAGGAATGGATCCTGCCCTAGAGTCTCCAGAAGGAGTGTGGTCCTACTGACACCTTGATTTCTGACTTCTGGCCCCAGAGCGGTGTGAGAATACATTTCTGTTGTTTTCAGCACCAAGTCTGTGGCAATTTATTACAGTATCCACAGGAAACTAACACATGAGTGTACCAAGAATCTGATTATAACTGATTACAGTCAACTTGTGGGTTCAGTCAGGCTACATTCAACAGTAGCTTCTTCTGAGCTTGGGAAAGCATGGGTAAGGAAAAGGTGGGGAGGTGTTTGTTTCCAGCAGTAGCATCGCTGGGGTTGTAAACTTGATCCCAGAGGCCTCGGGGAGACTAAGCACGTTCTTGCTTTTCTCTCCCAAATGGGTGTACAGTGCTATCCATGGATGGGGGTGACCCAGTGAAGGAATGTGGGATGTGATATAGGTTTGGGGCCTAGGGTCTAGTTCTAGCTTCATTTGTCCTCACTCCAGTGAAACGACTGTTCAGGGCCTGTCCCTGGTAGAGCCAGGATCTGTACCCAGCTTTCCTGGATCCACCACAGATACTACAGGGACACGGACATCTTAATCTGTCATTGGGCTGTGGGGGGCCTGTTGGTCTCAGACCCTGTCCTTGGTGGGGGCGGGGGGTGAGGAACCAAAGTTCTCATGGTTGACACTAAACGCAGTGTACCAGGCACTGCCCTAAGCACCTCACAGACATCATCTCATTTCTATCTTCACAACACTTCTATAAAATAGGAATTACTACTCTCCACTCTCCTTTTTAAACTAAGATGTCGGGAAGTAAAGGAACTTGCTCAAAGTCATGCAGCTAGTGTGTGATTTGACTCAAAAGCTCAACTTAACCACCGTGTTATATTGTTTGTGGATATAACCCCAGCATAAGGCTGACGTTGGTTGTGGAGAAATATCCCAACTCTTTGAGCAGGTATGTAGTTCTCCCCTTCTCCTTTA
Source organism: Loxodonta africana (assembly GCF_030014295.1). Lineage (NCBI taxonomy): Eukaryota > Metazoa > Chordata > Mammalia > Proboscidea > Elephantidae > Loxodonta > Loxodonta africana. The sequence continues at coordinate 48,025,151 of NC_087355.1, read as the reverse complement.
TCACACCCAGATTAGGCAACAAACCAAGGTGACCTATCCAACTGGAATTCTTTTTCTTCCTTGTTTACTGCTTGTCTTTAATCTTCTGAGCTCTTTCCTTTGGCGATCTGCTGCCCTTCATATTTCTCTGTAACCTAGCTAAGTTTACACCAACACATGCTTCCCACTGGTATTCTGTTTTTTTAAGTTACTTACATACTTCACAAAGGTTTCACATACCCTATATTTACCTAGAGAAAACTCTTGGTCCACAGCAACAAGTCACGCTAGGACACATTCAGTTGGGGATATCAAGACAGTTTCTATTCTTTCTGCTAATCACAGGGAAGAGAGATGAGAGAAGAACCCAAGAGTTCTTGCTCATGAAGGACAAGACCTTGAAGGTACAGCCATCTCTTATACATCTTTGTGCCCTCTATCAGTCAGTAAGGAGCCCTGGTAGTACAATGGTTAAGCACTTGGCTACTAACTGAAAGATAGGTGGTTCAAACCTGCCAGCTGCTCCTCTGGAGAAAGGTGTTGCAGTCTGCTCCCGTAAAGATTTACGACCTTGGAAACCCTACGGAGCAGTTCTACTCCACCCTATAGGGTCGCTATGAGCTGGAATTGACTTGACGGCATTGGGTATCAGTCAGTGTCCAATCATTAAAAAAAACATAACACTTTAGAGATCTCAAACAGAGAAAATGGAATCAGGGAATTGATTGAAAGGTTTGGACTGCATAAAAGGAAGGACAAGAGAAACCAAAGATTAGTAACTGCAGAAAGTTGCCACCTCTCCTCAGGCAGGGACCAAAAGGGGAAATGGTGCCCAAATTCATTGGACTACTGAGGCAACTACTGTCACTGTCGCTTCCAGAAGCTAGGAAAAAAATGGTCTGTCCCTAGATTTGGGGTGTTAGGGAAATGCCTGGGATTAATGGATAGAGAGAGGAAGTGAGCCTAATGGTGTAGCTATGGTTACAAAGCTCTGTGGAGATGTTTATGTTAGTGAGTGCACAGGATCTTACACTACTTATTACCTAGAGTAGGTTGGGTCCCGCTTCATTCTCCCTAGCACACTGTCCTCCCTCACAGAACTTGGCATGTGATGTTACTTCTTTTATCATACATAATTATATATTTTAGCCATCTTCCTATCCAGACTGCTCCTTCCATGAAGTAAGGACCACATCCCCCTGTTTTCTCTTGTGTCACCTGTGCCTGGCACTCAGTGGTTACTCAATATACATTTGCTAACTGACCACCTGACTGGAATCTCAAGAGTTATCACTTTCTTTTCTCATAAAAAAATATGCAGAGAAATAAAGGGCCTCAGCAGTGGCATATCTAGGGTATTGCACTGGTCCTGGGCTTGTGGCACCACTAAGCAGTTTCAATTAACCCAGTACAGCCCAACATCCTTCCTTAAGCATGGTAAGGTGTTAATTAAAAGATTAACAAGCTTGACTTGTATTTTTGAGCTGATATTATAGTAAAGTTATCTAAAAGGGGTGTCAGATGCTCAGACAGGGGCACAATTTCAGTGCTTGCCATAGGCACCATTTTCTGTAGATATGCCACTGGCCATACCGGGTTAAGAGAAACTGCTCAGTGGCTCCACATGCCCAGTGCCAGTGCAATACCCATTATATCCTAGTTACACCTCTGCAGGGAGTACCTGCTTTTTTGAGAAAAAGCTTGATTTGCAGGCTGTGTTTTTACTCAGCTGTTTGTATCATCCCTAGATGACCCAAATGGTTAAGTACTCTACTACTGGCCAAAAGGTTGGTGGTTCGAAACCCAGAGGGGCATCAGAAGACAGGTCTGGTGATCTGCTTCCAAAAGGTCATAGCCTTGAAAACCCTATGGAACCGTTCTACTCTGCACACATGGGGCCACCATGATTTGAAATTGACTTGACAACAACAACATGGTTGTATCATTCAATTTTTCACAAAGAAAAGGCAGCACAAACAGGAAGGTAAAGTGCAGCAGAAACAGGATTCAGGAGAACATATGCTCCCTTCCAGAGGCCTCTCTGAGTGGAGATGTGGTGGTTGCTGAAGCAAGCAGAACTGGAATGCAATAACAGCCTGAAGCATGCCCTTCATCCTCTCCTCAGCCATTTTTCTCTTCTGCCATTATTTACAGCTTGCTGCCTCGATCCCACAAGCTCATCTTCACTCCCACAGGAAAAAGAAGTGAAATAGGTTGATAGGGTGCTTTCCTCTGTGTGAAAATCGGTATGTTTTGTCCAAGAGAGAGCAGTGCCCATTCTCCCAGAGAGGAATTCCCTTAGTCGGGTGTGCTGGGCCCTCTGGGGAAGCTGCTCTTTCTCTCATTTGGCTGAAAATAAACAGACCCCGTTCCTCTCCTCAGAGGTGTTAATACTGAGAGTTCATGAATGCAGCTGTCAGTCTGATTGATGACCACAGCCGGGCACCTCGGATGCATTTTCACCTTGTCCTTGGCAAATACATTAACAGGCTCTGCATGTGTCCAACAGGCAGCCACCCATCTACCATCTGACAAGTACAGTACAACTTTGAGAATCTTGTAAAACACAGGCTTTTAAAAAAAAAAAAAAATTCTTCTGTGGGAGGGACGTACATAAGTTTTATCTTGCATGCCCACTTTGATCATTTATTGGTGGTGCTTGGGGTCCGGTGTTGGGAAGGGAAGGATTCTGAAGCGCTGTGATCAGGCAGTTATGGGCTCCAGAAGACTCATAAGACTCTTTTATAAGAGACACGCTAACAACTCAAAGACTCAATAAATGTGCTTTTCTAAAGGTCCCCTGGGAAGACTTCTGAGGCTTCCCTAGAATACAGAAGTGGCCACGATCATTTCTATTTTCTTTTTGTTAATAGCAGAATTTCCCTCCCTGCCACCCTTGTCTATCACCAGACATGATATACTTCATGGTATCATTGAACATTAGAGCTGAATGATTCTTTAAAGAGCATTTAGTGTAAGCATCTGGCTTTTCTGAAGGTGAAAATGAGGCCTTCGGACTATGATTTTCAAAAGGTCAAACATTTAGTTAATAGCAGGTTCCCTGACTCCTATTTATCTTCTTTTGGACCTTCTGCTTCCAAGGCAGAAAATCTGTCATTACTTTGGCTCTCTGTTAGTAAGACTGTGGGGGCGGGGGTGGGGGCGGTGGTGGCAGGATAGGGAATGTGGGGAGGTATAGGATTAGACCCTCTGAGTACCATAAGCTGTAAGGATACCACCTTTGAATCCCATATTCTGACTCACTTACCAGTTGAGGAACTAACTAGTAAGTGGCTTAACCTTGCTAAGCCTCAGTTTCCCCCTCAGTAAACTGGGGGTGAGGATTGTGAAGATTAAATGAGATAATAAATATAAAGTGAGTAGTACTGGACTTGACTCAATAAATGTTGGCTATTGTTATCATCCATAGAACAATTAACTGGATTCAGTGATTCCTTGCTGTTCTAAGAGCCCATGATTGTGAATATCGGTTGATAATTTGTGGGATTGTCTTTAAATTACCTGTGATGAGTTCCTTAGGAAACCCTGGTGGTGTAGTGGTTAAGTGCTACAGCTGCTTACCAAAAGGTCAGCAGTTCGAATCCGCCAGGCGCTCCTTGGAAACTCTGTTGGGCAGTTCTACTCTGTCCTATAGGGTCGCTGTGAGTCTGGATCGACTTGATGGCAATGGTTGATGAGTTCCACGTGTTCATTAGGATTGTTTTATCCAATGAAATAATATGCAGAGAGTGAGATCTTTGCTAACTACAAAGCATTATTCATTTTTTATTTTAGGTAATAACACGTTTATCATCATCATTACAAAAAAGAAAAATTTTCTGTCCAGTTTATTCCAACTCATGGCAACCCTATGTGAGTCAGAGCAGAACTGTGCTCCACAGGGTTTTCAGTGGCTGATTTTTCAGCAGTGTATCACGAGGCCTTTCTTCCAAGGTGGCACTGGATAGACTGGAACCTACAACGTTTTGGTTGGTAGCCCAGCACATTAACCATTTGCACCAGCCAGGGACTCCTCCTCCTCATCACTGCTACTATTAATAACTGACCATATATATTCTATGGATATGCCTCTGACTCCAATGGCAAGTTTTCAAATCCATGATGGACCCTACGGAATTCTCAAACTCCCCTTCAGTATAATATCTTCTTGCCAACATTTATGTTTTCACCCATGTCTTTCAACTGACACTTTTCAACAAGGTGGTATTTTTAGGCTGATCTTTATAAAAAGCAAATATAAATATGATAATAATCATAATATCTTGCTACGGTACTATCGTTATTATTTTTATATTTGCTTTTTATTGATATCTTATTTCAGGGTTTTCATCCCATAGTCATCTATCTGTCTTGGAAGAAGTACAGCCAGAATGCTCCTTAGAAGCAAGGATGGCAAAACTTCATTTCACGTACTTTGGACATGTTATCAGGAGGGCCCAGTCCCTAGACAAGAACATCATGCTTGGTAAAATAGAGGGTCAGTGGAAAAGAGGAAACCACTCAACTAGCTGGATTGACATGGTGGCTGCAATGATGGGCTCAAGCATAACAACGATTATGAGGGTGGTGCAGGACCGGGCAGCGTTTTGTTCTGTTGTGCATAGGGTCACTATGAGCCAGAATCAACTCGATGGCACCTAACCACAACAACAGTCATATCCTATAAAACATAGTTTTTAAAAATCCAATAAATAAATAATGAATGTGTGTATGTGTGTCTGGGATTAAGTCAGCACCAGCTTCTGAGTAGTCACTGTTAGGTATTTGCGTGTACATGCGTGGGTGTGTACGTCCAGGCTGAAGCCAGCACTAGTTTGTGAACAGTGAGTATTAGGTATTTATGAAGTGAGACGGCGTCTGAGGCAGAATTGTCTCTTGCATCTCAGGATGTTGTTGGGGCACATGTCCCAAAACATGTCATTTCTCTGCCACACTCCACACTGACAGCATGGTCTCCATTCCAGCCCTGTAGTCCTGATCCACACCATCTGTAACAGGAAATGGTATGGGGAAGATAGCATCAACACGGACTCAACAGATTCCCACCAGCGGATTTCCCACCATAAGGTATGTCAAAGCTCCAGTGAGTGCTCCTGGCCTGAGCATAGTTTTGCTGGAGTTGGTGCTCCATGTACCACATACAATGGTGGTGCTCAGTAACACCTGACACAGCCTAGAGAATCTTAAGTCATTTGTGGTGGCAGGTCACAGATGCATTAGGGAAGACCTCCTTGAACCTAAGTCTACTACTTTTTTCATGAAAAGGAGGTATAACGACAAAGTAGAAAAGAGGAGACTTTGTGGTCAGAATCCTGATCTCGTACTGCCACATACTCCTGTGTTTTTATGCAAATCACGGGCACCTTTTATGTTTGTTTGCAAACAATTATCTGCTGTAAAACAAAAAAAAAAATTGGCATAGCAGGCTTATGAAAATACCTTGCAGAGGGAGGGCACTGTTGGCAAACAAATGCAGAAGTCATGTGTTATTTGCATAAAAATATGGTAGTTGTCTGACCTTAGGCTGGTTCCTTAATCTCCTTATGAGTCAGTTTTCTCCCCTGTAAACTGGAGGAGGATACTTCCCCTAACTACTTAGAGGATGTTGTGAGGATGAGATGAGATAAAAGTTACCAAAGATTTGTAAATTCTTAAGTCATTTCCAAAAACAAGTTTCTTAAGATTATAATGATGGAAAAAAAAAAAGTCTTCTCCCGCGCTAAAGACCCAGGAGCAGAGGGGAGGGGCAAGAGAGGTAGATAAAGAATAAGAGGTATAATCTCTGCTCTTAAAATGCTGCAGCCCAAACTAAGCACGTGGTTCCTGACAGAGAAAACCGTCAATAAAGGCCTGCAGTTAGGACTTGGTGAGAGAGATCTCTTACAGCCATGACTGATAGAGACCCAAGTCAGCATGAAGTCAGCAGAAAGAAATATATTGTCTCTCTTCACTGAGAAGGCCACAGCTAGATCCAGAGGCTCAGTGTCATCAGGACCCAGCCTTTCTCACTCAATTTCTGGGCTCCACTTTCCTCTTTGTTAGCTTTATTTTTAAAGGAGCCTTGGTGGTGCAACGATTAAATGCTGGGCTGTGGTTTGAACTCACCCAGTGGCTCCTCAGAAGAAAGAACCTGGCGATCTACTTCCATCAACATTACTGCCTAGAAAACCCTATGGGGCAGTTCTACTCTGTCACATGGGTCATCATGAGCCAAAAATTGACTTGATGGCACCTAACAAGAACAGGAAGCTTTACTTTTAGGCAAAAATAATCCCACAGTTCTTTTATCAATGCCAGCAATAAAAGAACTTTCATTCCCAACAAAAGTCCTAGAATTTAATTTTATTGGGCTGACTTGGATCATGTGTTCATTCCTCAATCGACCGCCATGGCCAAGGGAATGTAATACATCTATTCATTCATTGAATCAATACGTATTAATTGAGCATCTACTATGATCCAAGTATTTTTGTAGGAACTGAAGAAAGATCAGTGAACAGAACAGACAAACAAGTAAATATACAAATACAAAGATAATTTCAGAAACAGATCCAAATTCAGAGGTTCTGGGTGAGGGCCAAACTCTGCACTTTTAGCAGAATTCCTGGCAAGTGGGATGCAAGTGGTCTGTGAACCAGGAAACGCTATTCAATTGCAAGTCCTTTCCTAGGTCTTAGAGGCTCCCAGAAGTGAGCAGGGTGGACAGTGACACACCAGTGACAGCTTTGGGCGTGGCCAGGAAAGCATTCTGCTTGCTTGATGGGCAGGAGGAAGATCTCTACTTGTTCAAGGCTCCATTGCCTCCCCAGCCAAAACTCAGATATTTCCTGCAAATATCAGAACAGGGATTGCTTCCTTCCTCTCTTTCCTGCGGAAATATTTGTGAAGACTCAGTCTGTGTGGGAATTCATCGTTTTGTTCTTAGTGTTCGAGATGGGGCCTACATATTAACCTTATTTCAATGATAGCTGATTATTATCCCATTAGTTGTCTCTCCCTCCCCACCCCCCACTTCAGAGGGGCCTGTCATATCTCATTTCCTTCCCATCCCTCAGAAGGCAAATCCTTGTGAAAAAACATTTCTATATGTGTGTGGAGGTCTAGAGACTTATTTCTTGGAGACAAAGAGTGAGAGACGGCTTGAAATCCGGTTTTACAAGCCTCCCTGTTTTACCAGAGGTAAGAAGCCAAAGCTGAGGCAGAGTAAGCAGACAGAGATTCTGGAGCCTTTTCCTGTAAACTGCCCTGAGGCTGTTTCTGTGAGTGCCTCCTACTCCTTTCCTAGCTCCTCCTATCGCCTCCTGGGAAGCTCTCTATGCTGTGTGGCCACCTTTTCCTGTGAACTCTCAGCCTTTGGTCACTATCTTTCCCTTCTCTAAAGATAAACTGGGACCTTGCTGTTCCCTGTACATTAAAAAAATAGTTGTCATCCAATTACAGTGATCCCATGTGCGTCAGAGTAGAACTGCTCCATAGGGTTTTCGATGGCTGATTTTTCGGAAGTAGTTTACCAGGCCTTTCTTCCGAGGCACCTCTGGGTGGACTCGAACCTCCAACCTTTCAGTTAGCAATTTGCACCGCCAGAGACTCCGACTTGTACATAGAGGCGCTCAATAAATGTTTATCAAATACATGAATGATTGCTACAGTTGAGTGTGGGAGGGAGAAGAAGATAATTATAATGGAATGCACAAAAGGAAGGCAAGGCCTGTACCCAACATAGGAAATAGGCAAGTAGGGGACACATTAAATATTAGATAAGGAGGAGGCAACTGATGTGGTAGCACTTCTGAACAATAGCAGAGGAGAAGTTTAGAACCACTCCTTTACAGCCCTCCTTTGATCATTCACAGATCAATCACTTAATTGGGAAACTTGATTTAAGAGTGGGTGCTTAGAAACATAAGAAGGCAGAGAAATGCTTCAGAGATCATCCTGTCCAGCCTCATTGTACAGAAGAAGGAAATGAGGCCAGCAAGGGAGGATGATTTGACCAAAGCCACAAGGACCTTTCAATGACAAAGCATTGCAAGTCCTAGGCAGAAGCCAGGGAGGCCAGGGCAGCTAAGATTCACCCAGAAGTACCATTCTTAAGGTCTATTACGTTTTATAAAAAAGCAAAGTTTGGTATCATTTAGTCATTGTGGAAAAATGGATGCCGTAATGAAATTTCAACTTCACTCACCCTTTCCTTCCTTTGTGGCAAGACCAATGCTGATGCTCGGTAGAGCACGGGTGGCTCTAGTTGCCAAGAGGGATGTTTTTGAAATGAAATGGCAACCCTCGATTTCTCTCTGTAAGTGAGCAGCCTTCTGAGCGATGACATCTGGTTCTTGCTGGTCTGGCAATTCACTCTCTTTTTAAAGCATCTAGAAAAGAATTTGCACCCTAATTTAAAATAATAATAGTAAAATAAAAAAGATGAGGTATTAATTCAAATTGTAAGTCATTTTCTAAGGAACCGTGGTGGTGCAGTGGTTAAATGCTCCGCTGCTAACTGAAAGGTTGGTGGTTTGAACCCAACAGCTGCTCCATGTAAGAACTATGTGGTAGTCTGCTTCTGAAAAGATTACAGCCTTGGAAACCCTGTGGGGCAGTTCTCCTCTGTCCTGTAGGGTCGCTATGAGTCAGAATCAAATTGACGCCATGGCGACAGGTTTTCTGGTGGTGTTATTTCCTGCAGTCAACCTCTCAATCCATAAACCAGTTGCTTCCGAGTTGATTTTGACTCATGGCGACCCATGTGTTTCAGAGGAGAAATTGCACTCAGTGGGGTTTTCCTGACTGTGATCTTTTGGAAGTAGGTAGTCAGGTCTTTCTTCCAGGACACCTCTGGGTGGGTTTAAACTACAAACCTTTCAGTTAGTAGCCCAGCACATAATCTTTTGAGCCATCTGGGAACTCCGTAGTCTTTAGCCAAGTCTGTAAGGGTCTGCACGGTCTGACTTGCCCACCCCTAGACTTCCTTTCGCCAGTCTGAGCTACCGGCTGGAGTATTTTTAAGGCCAAGTTATGCACTTAAATTCATCAAATCTGGGAGAGTGGGTTATCTGTTTCAGTATGTGCGAAATTGGCTACTTTTTTTTTTTTTTTTAAGTTAAATTGTCAGTACAAATGTCTGGACTATGCAAGCTGAATCCAAAATGAATGATCTGGGGGAAAAAATACAATTGGGCATTCTTGACCACCAGTACTGAGGTGAATGGGGTAGAAGTTCCTGAAGTCAAGTTCAGATGTGACAGCCTTTCCCAAAAAGGCACAATTAAGATCATATATATCAAGTCAAGTCCCAAATTTGCAAGTGAAAACGCTCAGTTATGGATGTAGCAGGCTGTTTGCAAGGCAAATTATAAGGAAATATTTCTTACTTCTGTCATCAAGACACGATTTTAGCTGTTTCTATTTTAATTTTGTAGGCTGGAAAGCCCTTGTTGCCATTAGTTAGTTATATTTGGCCAAAACTTGAATGAGTGGAGATGGTTGATGATAAAATAGAATTGCAGCAGAAAATCTTGCAGAAGACCACACCAGCTGAAAATGCTGGGAAAGGGCAGGCTTATAACTGTCTGTGCAAAGAATCCATTCCGCCAGGGTGCAGAAGATAAAGGTGCCTTTAAGAGGTGGACCACACCTTTCGGATACCCCTTTTCCCTGTGTCCTCTACTCTTACCACCCCCCCACCCCCCTCCCCACCCCACCCCTTGCCACCACCCGGGAGGAAGGAGCTCAAGCCGAGCTTACTGGAGTCCTCAGTAGTGTCTGGGGCCATTATTTCTCTGTCTGTGCCTTAAATCATTAGACCCCCCAGCAACATGTTTTCCTGCTTCAGTTTGGCTGACAACACTCAGATAGATCCATTCCAGCCAAGATAAGGAGTACTTAGGTTCTCAAACTCTGCACTTCAAAATCACCCAGGGAGATTTAAAAAAATACTGATGCCCGGGGCTCACCCCCGAGAGCCTGACTTAATTGGTCTAGCTGGGCTCAGACATTCATTTTTGTCTTTTGTTTTGTTATGTGTTTTATTTAGCTTTCCCCATTGATTCTAATGTAGGAGTAGGGTTGAAACTTTATGCATTTGAGAAAAGCATGAACAAGTCAGGGAAGCTGCTTGCTTTTCCATAATTGTGTGTAGTTCTACTCGGGAGGTCTCAGACATGCTCCTCCCAGGAGGCACTGGATAGAGGACAACTGATGAGGCCTGACTTTGGGCTCATCACCCCCACTGACTGAGTGCCTTAACCTCACCAGGCTTAGATTCCTTCCTCATGGATGGAATTAAGTGGGTGGGCTGAGTCCCCATTTCCTTCAGCTCTTCCAAGTAGTGACATTGAGATGCTATCTTAGGCTGGGTTCTCTAGAGAAGTAAAACCAGAAAAGTGTATAAAGATAGATATAGAGAAATTTATATCAAGGAAATGGCTCTCACAGTTGTAGAGGCTGGAATGGCCCAAAGCCATGGGTCAGGCTGGAGGATTCTCCTGATTCACATAGCTGCAGGGGCTGGAGAACCCAAGGTTGGCGGGTCAGGCAGCAGGACCCTTGCTTACAGGCTGTGAAAACTGATGAATTCCAAGATCGGCAGGCAAGATGGCATGTAAACTGCTAGCTCAAGTCCCAAGAACTGGAGGTCAGACAAACAGGAGTCAGCTGCAGAATCCAGAGCAAGCAAAAGCCTGCAAGCCTTGCCAGAAAGTCCACCTATATTGGATGCAGGCCACACCCCTGAGGAAACTCCCTTTCAACTGATTGGCTACTCACAGCAGATCCCATCATGGAGGTGATCACATTATATCAGATCTCATCACGGAAGTGATCACGTCATCATACGACTGCCAAACTACGTCATAACTGCCAAACAACTGAGAATCATGGCTCAGCCAAGTTGACATAAAACCTTAACCATAACAGATGCCTACAGAACTTCTGTTCCTCTGTCGACTGAGGCATATGCAATTAGAAAGCCACATTGTTTGCTTTGTGTCTCGTTTAGCCCCCAAACCCAAACCAAACCCATTGCCGTTGAGTTGATTCTGACTCACACCCACCCATGTGTACAGAGTAGAACTACTCCATTGGGTTTTCAAGGCTGTGATCTTTTGGAAGCAGGTCACCAACCCTTTCTTCCAAGGTGCTTCTGAGTGGGTTCGAACCACCAATCTTTTGGTCAGTAGTTGAGTGCAAACCATTCGTGTCACCCAGGAACATTTTAACCCAGGCAGGTTGGTAAAAGTTTGTAAAAGTGACCCCACTTTACTCTTTCTCCTTTCATATTTCAGTTTTGGGGTAACTGCGGGTTTGTGAATCCAATTCTCTAATCAAACCATTTTCTTACATTTAACTCTAAGTGGAATTGAGATGGGCATCACATGTCCTGATGCAGGAAAAAAAAAAAAATGGCCAAGATGTTAGGTCCTGGATTGCAAGCGAACTCAGTCCTATATTAGTGCTACAAGGATGAAGCATCATACCTCAAAAGGCGCCTTGGAGTTGAGCTCTCTAGATTGGCAACCCAGATGCTTGTGATGCTTAGAAAGTTCTGGATTGAAGAAGAAACTTCACTTCCTTGAGGACAAAAAAACTCTCCACAAATCCATGGTTTAAATATGAAAGACATAAATGCCCACTGAGCCCTGGAAGACTGGAGTTCTAATACAAGAGTAGCTATATGAGTTAATAAATAAAAGATGCGTTAATAAATTTTAAGGACAAAATTGAAGCACAGACAAATTAGAAAGATTCAGATTCCATTTTCCCTGAAATGCAGCACAGGATGAAAAATAAAATAAGACAAGGGTTTGGGGCTGAAATACACTGAGGTCTTGCTGAACCCATGCTGTGCACAAAAGCAGTTCAAGGTACTAATGTATGTGAGTGTGTGCATGGCTCTTTTTTTTCTTTCCTTGAACCTGCTGCTGGAATCTATCGTCCTGTCCTTCATAACCTTCTCGGCAGGGTAGATGCACTCTCCCAACTAGGGCTCTATTTGCTCTGCCAAATCCCATTCTAAAAATCAACTTTCCAAATGGCAGCAGTAAGGGGACCCAAACAAGGCTGAAAACCAGAGAACAACTGAAATGAACGACTTGAGTTAAGAAGTTAAAGAGAATCTGAGAAGCCTCGTGGAGAAGCTCATATTTCCCTAGGATCCTGCTGACTTGTGCCAGTTGAGGTGACTGGTCTCTCCAGATGAGACTTGAGACTTTGCGAACTGGGTTGTAATTGCCCATGACAATTGCAGGCTACTTACTGCACCAGAAAAAGAGATATACCAACAATAATAGCAACCAGAAACCCACACTTTTTGAGGCAGATGTCCTATTAAAACTGTAATGGTCTCCATTAGAGAAATTCCTCCCCATGTTCTCATTCTTTGTTGCATGTACCTATTTTCAATAGTCTTCATCTGCCCACCTCCCCCTACTCTCCTGCTATGTCTTTTGCAGAAGAGAACCAAAGGTATCACAAACCTTGACTCCTCTTACTGTTCATATGCATAACCAATATATTATAAACCCATAAAATCTCTTGCTGTCGAGTGCTCCAACTCATAGCAACCCTACAGGACAAAGCAGAGCTACCCCATAGAGTTCTCTTCATCTTTATGGAAGCAGACTGCCACTTCTTTCTCCCTCAGAGCAACTGGTGGGTTTGAATCTCCAATCTTTTGGTTAGCAGCCGAGCACTTGAACTACTCTACCACCAGAGCTCCTTATATTTCTTATAAGTTTCTCATTTTAGATACCCTTGTGTTTTTTCATTTATTCATCCACCCATCCATCCATCCATGTACCCATTTACTCAATAGTCACACATTTAATGTACCCTGTAAGACTATTTGTTTTGCCTGCCCAGAAGCTTCTCCTCTTCTTTTGGTAACAGCTCCACTTTCTTTTGGGAAAACACCCTCCTTCATTTCCAATCCATGCGGTTCAAGTGGGGCTGACCCCAGCACTAGCAGTAAGGTCTGGCCACTCTCCTGCCTCAGTAACTAGATTAATTGGGAAAATCAGAGTCAGTCCAATGCCTTGGCCTTGGGTTGGAATTCTTGGGGGAGAGAATCTCTCATATAGCTGGGATTGCCAAGCTATAGGAATGTCAGCTCTGAGTTGCCAATAGACTTGAAGGAAGAGTGAGATCAGGAAAGAAAAAACAAGACGGGACTGAGAGAGAGTGGGAGGCTGAGTCCTTACTCATGGTTGAACCCCTGGACCCAGCTGTTTGAGTCCTGTCACCTGGAATTTTCAGTCTTGTGGGTCAGTAAATATTTCTTTTCACTTAAGTCTTTTTGAACTTGGTTTCTGTCCCTTGCAAACGAAAGTCTGTCTACTCTGAGCCAGGCCCTGGAACTGAGACAAAGTAATTCCAGAGCCCCAGCTGCCTAGCAAAGTGGTTGAATTCTGGTTTTACTACTGACAAAGTGCATGACCTCATACAAGTGACTCTGTTCCTCAATTTACTCATGTAGAAAATGGTGGTGGTATAAATGCTGCCTCCTTCCTCATCAAAAAAAATTTTTTTTTTCTTTTCCTCATACGTGTTGTGAGGAATAAATAAGCTATTCATATAGAGTGTTTGCGTGGTGCCTGGTCTGTAGTGAGCATTCAATAGAAGCCAGCACTACTTGGGCTTTCATTTCACAAAAACAGCATGTCTTACCATCTTTCTAAACTGAGGCAGCCCCATCATGCTTTGAATTATGGTGCAGGGGTGCTTGACTTCTAACTGAAAGGTCAGTGGTTCGAAACCACCACATGCTCCGTGGGAGAGAGATGTGGCAATCTGCTTCTGTAAAGATTTACAGCCTTGGAAACCCGATGGGAAAGTTCTACCCTGTCCTATGGGGTCGCTGTGAGTTGGAATCAACTCAATGGCAACAGGTTTGTTTTTTTTTGTTTTGTAGGCAAATTGTGGTCAGCAGTACCTAGAGGCAATGAATAAGGTCTAAATCATGACAGTACTCGTATGAATCTGTTTTATCTTTCTCCTCCTTTCTACAGCACAATTAATCATGAATCGTAATTGTAAGCAACTGAGATTTTTTGTATTGCTCTTGTCTGTGGTATATCTTAGCAAAAGCTGGCCAACTTATCACTTCTCGTGACCTACCCACAAAAAGTGCTGCATGTCTTGAGCTTAATGGGGTAAGTTAGTGTACTCAGGATAGGGGGAAAGTGGGGTGGAAGGACCACACTACTAGAATCTTGGGGTGCACAATGTTCACATGCCCTGTCTCTCTGCCACATCAGCTTTCCCTGCTGATTCTATGGTTATGAAGAACAGAGTTGAGATTTGAACAAAGGGACTGTGCACTAAAGAGTTAATTCAGTGGGCTTGGGGTGTTCAAATCCTGTACATTCCGAAGAAAGGACTGGTCCTTGACCAGATCCTAGGTGATAACCTCTAAGTCCTTGGAATATCCTTCTTGATAAGAATGTCATTGTATATCTGGGGCCTTGGACCATGCCATATAGTCTATACTAACAATATGATTTATGGTGGGGGCCTGGAACCGTGGTGTATCAGTATGACCTTTGGAAGGGCTGGAGACTGCATAACTAAGGTCAATCATGTAGAGGCCCCATGCCTATGTGTTTGAACCCCAATAAAAACCCTAGACACCAAAGCTCAGTTGAATTTCCTTGGTTGGCAATACTGTGCATGTAGTGTCGAATAATGTTGGTAGGAGAATTAAGCATTTTCCTTACAATTCCACTGGGAAAGGATAACTGGAAGCTTGCATTTGGTCTCTTTTTCCTTTGCTGATTTTCATCTTTTTGCTGTAATAAACTATAACCATGAGTATAACAAATTTTCTTAGTTCTGTGAGTCCCAGAAAATCTCTGAAACTGAAGATGGTCTTGGGGACCCCTGACACAGGAGCCTGCACCAATGTTACATACTTGCTTTACAAGAGAGTCATAAGGACAAGTACACCTGGCCACAGCTGTAGATTGCCAATTAGTCAGACTCGCTTCTATGAGTTCTATTTTCATTTCTTGGGCAGAGGGCATATGAAACCAGCTGGGTGTCATTAGTTGGTGGCCAAATGGAGACCAGGAATATTAAAGGTTCATGTATACTCAGTGCCTCTTATATTTAGTTTCATGTGTATTTAGTACGTTATTAATATTTAGTACTCAAAACCCAAAACCCACTGCCGTCAAGTCGATTCCAACTCATAGCGACCCTACAGGACAGAATAGAACTGCTCCATAGAGTTTCCAAGGAGTGCCTGGAGGATTCGAACTGCTGGCCTTTTGGTCAGCAGCTGTAGCACTTAACCACTACGCCATCAGGGTTTCTGTATTTAGTACATTATTAATATTTAGTTCTCAGGTGCACCATAAATACTAGGTATGTCTTGGTCCTCCCATCCCTCTCTATCTGTGTTTAACACATATGTGCTCTACATATGTTTAACACATCCCATGAATTCAGTCCATGCGATCAAAGATTTCGCTTACTAGCTACTCATCTACACATAAAACATATTGAAATGTTTTGCCTATGTTTTACAAACTGTGACATAGGAAATTCATTTAAAAGAATCAAACATTCATAGGGCACACCCTGCTAGGTGAGTTAGGGGAGGAAGCATGAATGTGTCATAAATGCTTTAGTGCTCTGAGTAATTCAGTTCCTGAAGGCTATGGGGTGAGGCCTAACACGCTGGAATCCTGCTTCCTGTCCTCTTTGTAGCTGCCTTCCAAAAGTTTTAGCTCTTATTAATTGTTCTTGCTGAATAATGATAATAACAGCAATCACTTAGAGCTACTATGTTCCAGGCACTATTCTAAGCACTTTATGTAAATTAATGCTTCAAAACAACCCTATGAGGTAGGGGTAATTTTTAATTTCATTTTTACAGATGCAAATGGGTTAAATAACTTGACCAAGATCAATAGCTGGAAGTGACGGTATAGTCAGGAATTAAACTCAGTAAAGGGGGCTCCAGAATTCATGCTCTTAGCCACTATACTCTGCTGCTTTCCAGGATAGTCTTCCCCTCATTTGCATACTGCCTTGGTTGAACTCAAGTGGAAATGCCTTGTAAATATTGCTAAATATAAAATATTTGAAAACCAAAATTGCTTAGGCTGAATGTTGGTAAGATATGAAAGAGTGAAGGTGTAAGTGTGTTAATTTATATTAACCTGAGACAAGACCATTGTTGAGTAGGATGTCATATAACTATCCTAATTGCAATACGGCACAAAGCGCAGAAGTTCAAAATGGTAGAATGTCATCCAGTGTTAGAATAACGAAGTAGATATTCTTAAAAGATAATTAGATTTTGAAGTGTTATAAGGAAAAAATGTTATCTACACAGATATCAAAAACATATAATAAAAATGGAGCATCAAAACACACAACCACTTCAGATTTACCTGGTATTTTTCACAAGGTTAACATTCACACTCTTACTTCAGAGTTGAGAATGTGAAAAAAAAAAGTACAAAAACATATATAGTGTGGGTCAGATTAGAGGGTGTCACACTCAGATATCTACAGAGGTAGACATTTTAACATTCCCTCCTTTGAGCTACATGCTTATGAATGCTTATGACAATGATTCTAACTTCCACGACAAGTAACTCTTTGAGTTACTCTGTTGAGGCAGGGCAGAGAATAGGAAATGACCAAACTCAGGTAAAGAACTGAAATGCAAATTCTGGTTCTGCTCTCATTGTGTGATCTTTTGTAAGTCTGTGAACCTGAATCTCAATGTCTTCATCTACTGGTGACCATAGCCTGTACCAGGAAATTATGGGCCTTGTGAGAATTACGGAATATGGCAAGGGAAAATGCTCTGATTAGTGTCTGGTATACAGTAGGTGCTCAACTAGTGATAGTGGAATCTGAAGTGGATAATACATTTTGTCAAAATATCCCTTCAGGAGCTGAGCTCCTAAGTTTTATCCATCCTAGATCCTATTTGGCCTCAGAATGCTGGTGACGGTGAGTTAGGAAATTGAATTCCTGATTTTATTGGTTCAAAACCAAATTTGCTTAACAAAACACAATGCTTTGTTTTCAAGGGCCTATGAAAAGAAAACAATCTCATCTCATTCCTTGGAAATCCAGTGCCTCTTATGAGATGGTACTTTAGGGTACGGCTGTATGCAGAATCATTGGGAACAGATGACTGGGGAGTACAGTCTTGGAAAATGCTGTCTTCACCTAGCACCCAAGCCAGGCCGACCAGGGAACTAGCTCTCGGCAAGAGTCTGTCTGAAGTCCACCAAGATCTCAAGTTTATAGAACGAGGGATCTGCTGCATCACACCAACTCATCTTGCCCTAGACCAAAAACAAAACCAAACCCAGTGCCATCGAGTCGATTCCGACTCATAGCGAACCTATAGGACAGGGTAGAACTGCCCCGTAGAGTTTACAAGGAGTGCCTGGCAGATTTGAATCGCCGACCTCTTGGTTAGCAGCCGTAGCACTTAACCACTATGCCACCAGGGTTTCCTCATCTTGCCCTAGCCCCCTTTATACCCTGTCACTATTAATGAGTCCCCATGGGCAATAATCCCCACAGCTAAAGAACCCCAACACAACAGGCCTCTTGTCCCCACACAAGTCCAAACGTTGCACACAGTATTGCACTCTTCCGTTAAGCCCTGACCCAGGAGACGGTTGTTGCCACCAAACGTGGCTACCTGATTAGCCCCCTTCCTGTGAATCGCTGTAACTCCCTCGACTTAGAGCATGAAGCTCTCCTCGTAATTAACCTCCCTTTTAGAGCTAATGGTTCTTGCAGCTAGTCCTCTAATGTAGGGCAGCCAGTAATTCACCCTGGGGGCTTCTTTCCACAAATGAAACGAAAGCATTTTTAAAGAGTCTTTCTGTGGCATAGCAGCGGCTAAAATTTGCTTAGAAAGCTAATGGGAAAGGCTTTTATTACTCTGAGGATAGTCCCTCTGGACCCGAATTTGACTTTCTTACACTTTTTTCTCTTTCTTCTTTTTTTTTTTTTTTTTGACAACAACCAATCAAGTTCATCCCCATTTAACCATCTCCTGTGATTGCAAACAGTTCCCTCTCCTATTCCTGGGAACATCTGGCTGTGGGTTGCTGGAAGCTGAGACTTCTCAGAATTTCAACCTGACAGTGACGTTGTCCTTAGGAAGTCCTCAAAGAAGAGAGAAGCCATACTGCCTCCCTATGAGTTCTTTAAATAAAACACATTTATTTGAGGCAGGGGGAAAAGGGCTGGAACCTTCCAAAAGATAACCTGCTAACAAATGATTTCTGCCACAACTCCAAATAAACAAACAAAAACAAACAAAAAGCCTAGGATCCTGAAAGAAGAAAGAGAATGAGTGTGGGCATCAACCGATTTGTTGATAATAATCCTACTGCTGATTGAGAACATGCCAGACACTGTTTTAAGTGCTTGATAATCGTTACCTTACATCATCTTCAGGAGAATCCTATGAGACAGATGCTACTCTACTATCCCTGTTTTACAGATGAGGACATTGAGGTGAAAGAGCATGGGGTCAGATAGTAAATGGTGGGACATGCTGGGGAGAGGACTCCAGACCCAAGTTTCCAGCCACATTCTTACAGCTGGTCCTTAAAGGCGTCCTCTCTGGGCCAGTCTTGGGTGACACGCCTGGCTATATGTGCAGCTAATGCTATCTTTTCTGTTGCATAGCACTACAGCTCCAGGAAAGTTCTCCCTATTCAGCCCATGTCTTCAGGCTGTTCCTAGCTGAGCCTCTCCTCAATTAAGTCTGTTTCCAGATACAAATCCTCTAGTCTTGTCGAACCAGGGATGAGTAGGAGAGAGCATTGTTCATGAAACACTAACTGGGATCTTGTAATGTGGGGGGTTCTGTGATCAGAGACGGAAAATCTGAGGTCTTTGGCCTCAAGGATTTCATGCTCTGGGGGTTGAGACGGACAAACAAACAATTCTAATATATGTAACAGAAGTTATTATAATAGCTATGAATAGCACTTAATTTGTACCAGGTACTGTTCTTAGTACTTTTCATAGACTTTTCTCATTTAATCCTCACAGCATTCCATGAGCAGTTTTGGTTAATAACGCTTTGCAAAGAAACGGAGGCACTGAGAAGCTGTGTTACTTGCCTGTAAGTGTCAGAGCCAGGATTCTGTGTCCAGGTGGTCTGGTCCCAGAGAATGTGCCTTTATCCACCTGCTCAGCTGCCTCTCTCTGACGGCAGCAAGGGCAGGGTACTTGGGGAGCACAGAGGAGGGGCACTCAACCCAGCCGAGTGCACCAGGGAGAGAAGGTTCTTCCCAGAAGAGGTGGATTTCCAGCTAGGAGAGGGCAGGTGGGAAAGACTTGCCCCTGAAATGTAAAACTGTGAGTAAGTGGGCATCTACCTGAAGAGAGAGGTCCTTTTACCTCTGCCAACACTAGTGCATGACTGGACAAGATACAGGGAGGGGGAAAAGTAAAGCCTGATTCAGGCACTTCATAGAGTATAGGCTGTGGCCAGAAGCAATGGGTTGGATATGCCCAGGGCAACACAGATAGGTCTTCTAAACACATGACCGAGTATCAAGAGGATGAGACGGAATGAGACCCACAGTACAGTGTCATTTATGTAAACTAAAAAAACATGAACACAAAACGATTTACATTTTACAACCCATTTAAATGGTATGAGTCCTATCAAAGTAGAAGGGTTTCCTTTGGGGTGGGGAGAAGAATGGGAGTGCAGAATAGGAAGACGATGAAATAAGTAAAAGAAGTGCTGCATCAATGACAATTGTGTGCTGTGTACTAAAGGGAATGAGTAAGTCAGCCTTTGGCCTCTGAGGGAGCTGGAGGGAGAGGAACAAAATGACTCTGTGCTTTTCTCATTATCTGTCAAGCACGCCTTCCTACGAATTCACCCTTCCCTCTCTCCTTCCTTGGGGTGCGCCAGGAGAGCTGTGTTTCTCTGTATAGTGTGATCCCACCCCCTTCTCATAGTTGATTGGTCCAGGGGTAGGCATCTAACTCAAGCTCAGCCAATCAGTGCACTTCTTTTTATAGCTGGCTTTACTGCCCAATAGAGCTCTATAGCATTGGGTTAAGGGTGAACTGTAGCCAAACTGGATTCAAATCTTGACTCCACCACTAGCCATGTGACGGTACGAATATTGCTTAGCCTCTACCGGAGTTTTCTTATTGGTAAATGGGAAAATATAATATCTAACTCTTAGAAATGTGTGAAGATTTAATGAGTGAATGAAATGCATGTGTGGTACTTAGAAAAATGCCTGGCACACAATGGGAGCTCTGTAAATACTGGTGATTATTATTTCCTAAGAATTTTGGAATTGGGAGAATATAGTGCGCCAAGGGGTAAGTCCAGAGCTGGTTATTTTCAGTTGTATGAAGCAGCCTTATCACTTTATCTCCATGGGCCATACAAATATCATCATTTTATATAACATTTGTGATGTAAAAAGGGTTGGAAGACACTGCTGAACTCCAATTCAGTTCCTGAGGCCCTGCTACATGCCAGACCTTGCGTTCATGTGCTACCTCAGTATTTTTTCATTTCATTTCCGTTTTGGGCTGAAGTTAGTTTAAATGTATGGCTGTCACTTACTGATAGAGTCCTGATCATAATGACAGAAAAGACCCCAAAGCATCGGCCTCTTAAGTTGTCTCCACATTTGGTGAGTCCTATGGCACATTCCACACTGAAAGTCATCCTCAAATCCTGGTTACTTTGTTAAATGTTGTTGAAAAAAAAAAAAAAAAAAACAGATCATATATCCCTCCTATGGCAATGGGTGGGTATGGCAATGACCAGGCGCTAATTCATACAAATGGTAATGTAACAACTTCAGCACACTGGGTTTTACACAGAATTTTCTGCTGTAATGACGTATTTAAGTATGTGGGTGAAAAAATCAATTGTTGCCCATACTGATTTACATCTGCGCTGGTAGGTCCTATTTACCATTTCCTAATAGAATGCTTGGAAACCCTGGTGACATAGTGGTTAAGTGCTACAGCTGCTAACCAAGAGGTTGGCAGTTCGAATCCTCCAGGCGCTCCTTGGAATCTCTACAGGGCGGTTCTACTCTGTCCTATAGGGTTGCTATGAGTCGGAATCGACTCGACGGCAGTGGGTTTGGTTTGGGTGATAGAATGCTTATACAATTGTTTTGAGAATAATAATTTTCAACATCTTTAGGAATGTTGCCCAAATTTTATTGTGTTTCAAACAAATAAATGATGGTTTTAAATTTCCTAGAACAGAGGTAACTAGAAGAGAACGTGACAGTGTTTCTGGAAGGATGAACAAACAGAAAACCTTCCCTGACCTTGGAAGTCAGGGAATAGTCAACAAACTGATTTAGGCAATGTGACCGCTTTGAAGGGTTTCTAAGAAGACCCATTTCTGTTTGTTCAGCCACCATTTGGAAGTGCAGGGATCAGGGACATCAAAAGCTTTATCTGAGCTGTTGAATGTGTTGGTGAAATCACTAGTGTGTCAGTCACGGAGGCATTTCCCAGAGATCTGCATTGTGGCAGTTTTTATCTACGTCAGCGTGTCAGGTCACATCTGATCAAGTGAGTGGTTCTTCCGGCATGCCAAACGCCTTCCAAATGCATGCCAAAGAGGAAGAAAAACCAGCCATTTCTTGTGATTGGAAGTCAGAGGCAGCGAGAGGGGTCTATAATGACTTCCTGAGGATGTTTAATCAATCATTACTGTAGCTGAAAGCTTGTGTATGAAGCTTGTCATTTACACTTAGCAAGTCCAAACCAAAAGCCATTGTTATGCAGTTGATTCCCACTCATAGTGACCCTGTAAGACAGGGTAGAACTGCCCCTTAGGGCTTCCAAGGAGCAGCTGGTGGATTCAAACTGCCGACCTTTTGGTTAGCAGCCAAACACTTAACCACTGTGCCACCAGGGCGCCACACTTCATGAATAGAAACAGTAAATCTTTAGAAGCCTAAGGCCAGTTGCCCTTCAGTAGGAAGCACGACTTTAAGAAGTTTTATCCAGGGGTAGTGGGTCTAGGGCTGGTGTGGTATCCCACAGTATCAGGGAGCCACATTCCTTCCAGTTTGCTTCTCTGTTAAGTGTGGCTTCCATTCCCAAGTTCACTTCATGGTCTGAGTCTGCCTCTGCTGCTCCAACCTTCCAGCAATGAAGGAGAATAGGGAGAAGTGTATGTCTATCCTCCTAAAATTCCCTAAAAAAACTTCCTGAAACTCTGGAAGTTTCCTCAAAGCTTCTCACGTCACTTCCAGTTTTAACCCCTTAGCCAGAACTTAGTGACATGGCTACATCTAATTACAAAATGGGTAGGGGAAAAAAAAAAAAAAAAAAATCCTTACTCCAGCTAAAATTTAGGAGTTCTGTGGTAGCGCAGTGGTTAAGCATTTGGCTGCTAACCAAAAGGTCAGCAGTTTAAATCCACCAGCCACTCCTTGGAAACCCTATGGGGAAGTTCTTTTCTGTCCTATAGAGTCGCTATGAGTCAGAATTGACTCCATGGCAATGAGTTCCATTACCATAAAAATGAGTGGAATGGATCTGAAGGACAGTTAGCTGTCTCTGCCTCATCATCCTTCAGGTCTCAGCTCAAAGTTTACCTTTTCAAAGACATCATCTTCTCTTACTTCTCTTCCTCACTTACTCTATCACAGGACCTGGTGGTACAGTGGTTAAGCATTTGGCTGCCACCCAGAAGGTCGAAAGTTTGAATCCACCAGCTGCTCCTTGGAAACCCTATGGGGCAGTTCTGTTCTGTCCTATAGGGTTGCTATGAGTCAGAATTGACTCGAAGGCAAGGGATTATAATGGCGGTTAGACAGGAGTTCCTGAGTAAGGCAAATGGTTAAGTGCTGGGCTACTAACCCAAAGACTGGTGGTTAGAACCCACCCAGAGGCACCTTGAAGGAAAGGCCTGCCAATCTGCTTCTGAAAGGTCACAGCCTTGAAAACCCTATGGAGTGCAGTTATGCTCTGATACACAGGGTTACCATGAGTCAGAATTGACTCAATGGCAACTGGTTTTGTTTTTTGAGGGGTTAGATAACTTTGATTAAAATCTTAGCTCCACCGCTTATTATTAACAATGTGACCTTGAGCAAATAACTTGTCTAAGTCTTGGTCTCTTTATTGTAAAAATGGAAGAGAGGTCTTCTGTGAAAATAAAAAGGGTTAATACATGTGAAGTGTTTAGCACACTGCCCGGGTGATACCAAACACTTAATAAACGTTAGCTGTATTAGTTTCCTAGGGCTTCGGTAACACATTACCACAAATTGAGTGGCTTAAAACAATAGAAATCTATTCTCTCACAGTTTCAGAGGCTAGAAGTCAGACATCAAACTGTCGGCAGGGTCATCTTCCCTCTGAAAGCTCTAGATAAGAATCCTTGCTTGTCTCTTCCAGCTTCAGGAGGCCCCAAGTGTTTCGTGACTTCTGGCAGCATAAGTCCAGTCTCTGCTTCTGTCTTCATATGGCCTTCTTCTCTATGTGTTTCCTGTGTTGTCTTTTCTTCATATAAGGACACCAGCTGTTGCATTTAGGGCCCAGTGCACATCCATGATGATTTCATCTCCAGATACTTAACTAATTACACATCCAAAGACCCTATTTCCAAATAAGGTCACATTCTGAGGTTCCCAGTGGACATTGATTTTTGAGGGGCACTTTTTTTTTATTCAACCCACTGGAGCCCTGGCTCAGTGGTTAAGAGCTCAGCTTCTAACTAAAAGGTTGGCAGTTCAAATCCTTCAACCACTCCTTGGAAACCCTGTGGGGCAAATTCTACTCTGTCCTGTAGGGTCGCTGTGAGTTGGAATTGACTTGATGGTAACAGGTTTGGTTTTTTTGCTTTATTCAACCCACTACATTAGCTTTTATATATTACCAAAATAATAAAAATTATTATGGCTATTATTGAGATCCATCTAAAGCCCAAAGATTCAAAGGAAGTTTCCCAGAGGAGAGTTGAGTAATTGGAGTTGAGTCCGATGGAAAGGCAGGAGTTAACTAGACAAAGAAAGGGATAAGGAGAGAATACCATAAGGAGAAGAAATCTCATGTGCAGAGGTCTTGGGGCAAGAGGAAATATGTTGGAAGCATCAAGAAAAAAAAAAAAAAGTCAATATGGCCATAGTGAAGAGGTGGAAGGTGGTATAAAGGTAGACTGGAAGGGAAGGCAAGGGCTAGACCATGCAGGGCCTTATATATTTTGAACTTTATCCCAAGTGCACAGGGAAGCTACTGAAGGGCTCCAAGCTGGTGAACACATAATCAGATCTGTAAAGTCTGAATGGAGTCCCTGGGTAGTACAAATGGTTAACGCATTCGGCTGCTAACTGAAAAGTTGGAGGTTCGAGTACACCCAGAGGCACCTTGGGAGAAAGACCTGGTGATCTACTTCCAAAAAAGAGCCATTAAAAGCCCTATGGAGCACAGTTTTATGCTTAAGCACACAGGGTTCCCCATGAGTCAGAAACTACTGAAGACCAACTGGTTGGGTAGTTAGGGAGGGGTTAGCTTCTCAGAGTAACTTCCTATGTATACAAAACTTTCAGAAGTCTACTGTATTTGCATGTTAAAACGCAGACCTGTCCCTAACTCCTCTAACCCCTGGGCAAGGAGAGCAGGGTGCACCAGACTACCTGGTGCTGGCTTTCCCTGGGCTCCTTGAATGTGAGAAAAAATGTTTAAATACACTAAATATGTAGAAGTTATAAATCAATTCACAAAGTTTTATATATTTATTTGATAAATTTTATTTTTCTTGTCGTCATTTCAGCAAAATCACATATTCTGGTCTTATAGTCCAGATTTTCACATAATTTGTATTCTATTGAAAGTAATGTTCTAAAGAATTAAACTATAAAATGTATTTTTACTCAAAGTGTAAGAAATTTGAATACCTTTAACAAAAATGTAAATTAAAGTAAATGTAAAAAAAAATTTAAACCATTTAGATTAGCTTTCTCCTAAAATGTTCAAAATTAGCTATTAAGTTAAAGAAAAATATAAATTATAACCAATTAATATCAAAATTATAAATAAAAAAAATTAGCATTTAACCACATCGCTACCAGGATTTCCAAAATTATAAATAAAAGCATTTAAATAAAATGAACATTTTCTATTTAAATTTTTACATGTTTGATAAATATTATTAGATAATTTTATTTGAAGAAATGATTTACAATTCTAGCATAAAATGTCCATCTAGATGCCAATGTAAATTATCAATATTACTTTCCAGAAGTGTTATGCCTAGACCAACACACATTCAGATTTATGAGGAATACCAATTATTTAATATTGCAAATACTTAGCAATGCAAACACCACCATATACAACTGGCTGAATACCATGCTAATTCATGAGTACTGCCAGAACCACAAATTGGAACATGATGAGAATTAAGAAAATAGATGCTTAAAACGGCTGGCAAATAATACTTCATTATGCAAGAGTCTATTGCTTTCACGCTGTCTGAAAGATTTGACAAGTTAATGGATTTGTCTTTTCTCCTTCTTGAGTATTTACGTTCCTCAGCTCCTCCTCAGGCTCTGAAACAGTGTCTGTCCTTAAAACATGCTGACCTGGTCTTTTCTCAAAGGCAGGACCTGAAGAGAGGCCTTTCTCTGGAGCCTAACTGACTTCACCCTGAAAATGGATGCTTAGAGTTATGGGTCATGCTGTCCATCCCTGAGTGCCAGATGTCTGGTGACGGAGGCTTCCATGAGTTCCTTAAAAAATGTACTATTGGTATATGTTTGTGGTATGTGGGTCCTGCTAAAAAGCACAGGGCCCAGGGCAGGGGACCCTCTTTCCTGGGTGTAAGGATGATACTGTTCAAGCCCTACTTGCTATTCCTCAGAATTAAAAATGCACTATTTAGACTAGATCTATCTGCACAGTGAAGGCCAGAAGAGTCCCTCTCCAGAGTTTCATGTTTTTCTGAGGGGGATATTTTGGTTTGAATTTTCTAGCTTCCAGCCATATTTTTTCAGCTCTGACACCTTGAAAAGTTAATTCTGAGCTGTTTACTCAGGTTTTCTCATCTATAAAATGGGGATTAAAATAGTATCTACTTCATTGCATTGGGTGAGGATTAAATAATAATAAAAAAAACAAGTATAAAACTCTTAGCAGAATAATTGGCACAGGTAACAATTGGTAGGTAGGTAATGGTGACAATGATTTGGATGGGAAGGTAGAGCGTAAGAGAAGCCTAGCTTGGGGGAAAAGTCATGCTCTATTATAATTTCTGGCTGGTACCTAGTATTAAGAGAACTAATTGTTCTTTAAATTTGGAAAATAAAACGAGGCTTTCTGAGGTACAAGCAAACTCATAGATAGTTATGTGGCTACTTGAGAAGACCCGAATGACCACCAATGATACTAAGAAAGTCAAGGAATCCATTGATTGGAAGAGGGCAAAGAGCTGATTTGATGAGACCTGGGTTGACCTGTTTCATTTTGTGTACGAAGCTCTATTAACCATTACATTTCACCCTTCCTATAATTAACTGAGGATCATCCAAGGCAGAGAAAAGAGAGAGAGAGGGAAAACAAAAAAAAACTTCAAAGGTAATTTCTTCCTGCTCCAAAAACAGTGTTGGGTTTTCTGGTTTAACAGAGAATTGAGAAGTAAGTATGCATCATTAATTTCTATGCAGAAAACATTCTTCCCTTCAAATGGCAATTAGCGATAACATTTCTATTTTGTGTTGTGATGAGATTTTTATGCTAATCATCACATAGCATTAAATTAATCATTTGGGCACAGTTAGAGAGAATGTGTATTTCATGAGACAGATATAGATATCAAGATCAGCTCGATATTTACTCAAGGTAAATGGAAAGCATCTCAAATCATTATGAAGGGAACATACAGAGCAAATACGACCATGTGGCAATGTAGGCAGTGAGACACAGGAGGATTTTCAAAATACTCTTGGTGTCATTAGTGTAATTATTGTGAGGAAAGCGAAACACTCAGCGGAGCTTAAATTACAACTCATTCAGAGACAAAGCCTCACCTACACAATGTCAAGGGAAGACTTGGGCAATTGACCTCCTTTCTCTCTAATTCCTCCTTTTTCTGTTACAGAATTCACCCTTTTCACATTATATAATATTTAAATGGGCTTCTCATCTCAATTTGCACTTAAGTTTACTCAGCAAATGAATCAGAAAAGCGACTTGACCTAAAGTCAAATTGGAAAACGGCTGCACACACAAGAACAAGGCCATCACTCAAATGATACTCCAGTCCTTAGCAGATGGAGAGCTCCTTTCATAGAGCTTCTTGGAAAATAAGAGAATTGTGCTTAAGGGCGCCCATAGCTATCATTGCCCAATAACACATGGCAGGCTCTGAGGCTGCCTGGTAGACCTAAGCAATCATGATGTGTAGGTAGAGTTATCATTAGAAAGACTCTATATACCCCTCTCTTTTCTTATATTTCTCTCTCTGTCTACCTCTTTTTCCAACCCCCAATACTTCTCTATGCCATAATATTAGCACTACTGAGATAGCCACAGTTAACGACATCACCCCCCACACACCTGGGCATATTCACATTGTCCTCCTGACCCAGTCTCTCATATGCCTCCTCCAGTAAGACAGCAGTAAAGGGGCCTGTGATGGTTAAGATTGTGTGTCAACTTGGCTGGTCTGTGATTCTCAGTGTTTATATGTGATCACTCCCATGATGGAATCTGCTATGGGTAGCCAATCAGTTGAAAAGGAATTTCCTTGGGGGTGTGACCTGTATTCACATATAAGCAGAGGTTCTGGCTTTATTCCCCCACGTGTCTGTCAGTTTGTTGTATTGTGGGGGCTTCCATGTTGCTGTGATGGTGGAAGCTATGCCACCGGTATTCAGATACCAGTAGGCTCACCCAAGGAGGACAGGTTCCAGCTGAGCTTCCAGACTAAGACAGGCTAGGAAGAAGGACCTGGCAGTCTACTTCTGAAAAGCATTAGCCAGTGAAAACCTTAGGAATAGCAGCAGAACATTGTCTGATATAGTGCTCAAGATGAGCCCCCCAGGTTGGAAGGCAC
Source organism: Loxodonta africana (assembly GCF_030014295.1). Taxonomy (NCBI): domain Eukaryota; kingdom Metazoa; phylum Chordata; class Mammalia; order Proboscidea; family Elephantidae; genus Loxodonta; species Loxodonta africana. The sequence continues at coordinate 47,997,094 of NC_087355.1, read as the reverse complement.
TCAAAAGATGACTGGGGAAGAGCTGCCTCCTCAAACTAGAGTTGACCTTAATGACGTGGATGGAGTAGTTTTCAGGACATTCATTTGCTGATGTGGCATGACTCAAGATGAGAAGAAACAGCTGTAAACATCCATTAATAATCGGAACCTGGAATGTACAAAGTATGAATCTAGGAAAATTAGAAATTGTCAAAAAATGAAATAGAACACATAAACATTGATATCCTAGGCATTAGTGAACTGAAATGGACTGGCATTGGCCATTTTGAATCAGACAATCATGTAGTCTACTATGCTGGGAATGACAACTTGAAGAGGAATGGTGTTGCATTCATCGTCAAAAAGAACATTTCAAGATCTATCCTGAAGTACAATGCTTTCAGTGATAGGATAACATCCATATGCCTACAAGGAAGACCAGTTAATACGACCATTATTCAAATATACCCACCAACCACTAGGGCCAAAGATGAGGAAATAGAAGATTTTTATCAGCTGCTGCGGTCTGAAATTGACCAAACACGCAATCAAGATGCATTGATAATTACTGGTGATTTTAATGCAAAAGTTGGAAACAAGAAGGATCAGTAGTTGGAAAATATGGCCTTGGTGATAGAAACAATTGTGAAGATCGAATGATAGAATTTTGCAAGACTAACGACTTCTTCATTGCAAATACCTTCTTTCACCAACATAAATGGCGACTATACACACGGACCTTGCCAGATGGAACACACAGAAATCAAGTTGACTACATCCGTGGAAAGAGACAATGGAAAATCTCAATATCATCAGTCAGAACAAGGCCAGGGGCCGACTGTGGAATAGACCATCAATTGCTCATATGCAAGTTCAAGCTGAAACTGAAGAAAATTAGAGCAAGTCCATGAGAGCCAAAATATGACCTTGAGTATATCCCACCTGAATTTAGAGACCATCTGAAGAATGGATTTGATGCATTGAGCACTGGTGACCAAAGACCGGATGAGTTGTGGAATGACATCAAGGACATCATCCATGAAGAAAGCAAGAGGTCATTGAAAACACAGGAAAGAAAGAAAAGACCAAGATGTATGTCGGAGAAGACACTGAAATTTGCTTTCAAACGTCGAGCAGCTAAAGCAAAAGCAAGAATTAATGAAGTAGAAGAACTGAACAGAAGATTTCAAAGGGTGGCTCGAGAAGACAAAGTAAAGTGTTATAATGACACGTGCAAAGAGCTGGAAATGGAAAACCAAAAGGGAAGAACACGCTCGGTGTTTCTCAAGCTGAAAGAACTGAAGAAAAAATTCAAGCCTCGAGTTGCAATAGTGAAGGATTCTATAGGGAAAATGTTGAATGACGTAGGAAGCATCAAAAAAAGATGGAAGGAATACACAGAGTCATTATATCGAAAGGAATTAGTTGATGTTCAACCATTTCAAGAGGTAGCATATGATCAGGAACCAATGGTAGTGAAGGACGAAGTCCAAACTGCTCTGAAGGTGTTGGTGAAAAAAAAGGCTCCAGGAATTGATGGAATATCAATTGAGATGTTTCAACAAACAGGTGCAGCGCTGGAGGTGCTCACTCATCTATACCAAGAAATATGGAAGACAGCTTCCTGGCCAGCTGACTGGAAGAGATCCATATTTATGCCTATTTCCAAGAAAGGTGATCCAACCGAATGTGGAAATTACGGAACAATATCATTAATATCACACACAAGCAAAATTCTGCTGAAGATCATTCAAAAATGGCTGCAGCAGTATATCAACAGGGAACTGCCAGAAATTCAGGCCGGTTTCAGAAGAGGACATGGAACCAGGGATATCATTGCTGATGTCAGATGGATTCTGGCTGAAAGCAGAGAATACCAGAAGCATGTTTACTTGTGTTTTATTGACTATGAAAAGGCATTCGACTGTGTGGATCATAACAAATTATAGATAACATTGGGAAGAATGGGAATTCCAGAACGCTTAAGTGTGCTCATGAGGAACCTTTACATAGATCAAGAGGCAGTTGTTTGGACAGAAGAGAATACTGATTGGATTAAAGTCAGGAAAGGTGTGCATCAGGGTTGTATTCTTTCACCATACCTATTCAATCTGTATGCTGAGCAAATAATCAGAGAAGCTGGGCTATATGAAGAAGAACGGGGCATCAGGGTTGGAAGAAGACTCATTAACAACCTGCGTTATGCAGATGACACAACCTTGCTGGCTGAAGGTGAAGAGGACTTGAAGCACTTACTGATGAAGATCAAAGACCACAGCCTTCACTATGGATTTCACCTCAACATAGAGAAAACAAAAATCCTCACAACTGGACCAATTAGCAACATCATGATAAACGGAGAAAAGATTGAAGATGTCAAGAATTTCATTTTACTTGAATCCACAATCAACAGCCATGGAAGCAGCAGTGAAGAAATCAAAACAAGCCTTGCATTGGGTATATCAGCTGCACAGGACCTCTTTAAAGTGTTGAAGAGCAAAGATGTCACCTTGAAGACTAAGGTGCACCTGACCCAAGCCATGGTATTTCCAATCGCATCATATGCATGTGAAAGCTGGACAATGAATAAGGAAGACCAAAGAAGAATTGATGCCTTTGAATTGCTGTGTTGGTGAAGAATATTGAATATACCATGCACTGCCAGAAGAATGAACAAATCTGTCTTGGAAAAGTACAACCAGAATGCTCCTTAGAAGCAAGGATAGCGAGACTACGTCTCACATACTTTGGACATGTCAGGAGGGATCAGTCTCTGGAGAAGGATATCATGCTTGGCAAAGTACAGGGTCAGCTGAAAAGAGGAAGACCCTCAATGAGGTGGATTGACACAGTGGCTGCAACAGTGGGCTCAAGCATAACAACGATTGTAAGGATGGTGCAGGACTGGGCAGTGTTTCGTTCTGTTGTGCATAGGGTTGCTATGAGTTGGAACTGACTCAATGGCCCCTAGCAACAACATCTGGCTTTTTTGCTTGCTTGGGATCCCGTGGCTGCCTCCTGTTCATCTGACCTCCAGCTCTTGGGACTTGAGCTATCAGCTTATCTGCTGATCTTGGGGTTCCTCGATCTTCATAGCCTGTAGGGAAAAGCCTGCTCTCCTCGATCTGCCAATATTGGGTTTGCCAGTCCCTGCAGCTATGTGAATCGAAAGAAGCCTCTATCCTGATCCATGGACTTGGGACGTTCCAGCCTCTACAATAGCATGAGACGTTTCCTTGATATAAATCTCTCTATATATTTATACACTTTACTGGTTTTGCTTCTCTGGAGAGTCCATCCTAAGACAGGGCCCCATATAATTATTTTCTCCCCAGGGAGATAGTCTTTATGAGGAGAGGTAATGAGTCTTATTCCATTTCCTTAGAGCCACTTCTAGAAAACATTAGTATTCTAGAATGTAGAAGGAGAGAAAGGGTCTAGTTTCCTAGAGGGACTAGGCAGGTAAGCACTGACTCAGGAGGTAAGCTGGTGGGGGAGAAAATGACAGTTTTGCTAGGTGGTGGGAATTTCAGGCTAGAAACAACTTTGTGACAGGTATTCTCTTTCGAAGTTGCTCTGAAGTTTAAAATTCTGGAATGGGATGGGGGTGTCCTGGTGGCAATGAGTGGAGAGAGAGAGAGAGAGAAAAAAAGGAACTTCCTTTAGGCTGCACCATCTTTGGGGATGATCTAAAGATGCTGTTCAGGTCTGTGAAACAGAAAGTAGCCACAAGTCAGAGGGAGCTGGAGCTTATGAGTGTCTGTATTCCTATGGAGATGTTTTTCTCTGCTGTTCTTCATGGAACTGGAAGAAACTTAGTCCAAGAGGGTACAAACACTCCGTTTTAGGGAGTTACAAGGCGGCAACCGAACAGCCAAGAGATTTTAAAGCTAAATATAAAACTGGATACATCTTTTCTAGAAAATAATCCTCAAAACCCAAAACAGATTACTAGATAAACCATAGATTATCCTTAGACTCTGATAATTCATAGATGTCATGAATTTTAACTCAGTCTTTGGAACATTAATAAAATCCCCAAGAATCTATATTTTCAGATTGGAATTAAGTGGTGAGAAAAGACTGACTCAAAATGTAAAAACAATATGGATGTATATATTAGACAAAAATTAATTAGATGGTATCCATTCTGACCATGTAGGAGGAACAGGGATGAGATTTGTTCTTATAAAGGAAAAAAACAAACAAAACAAAAACAAAATTTATAAAACAACAGTTTTCAAGACACTGGACATTAGGAAACAAAGGATAATGACGCCCGAGAGTCTGAAAAAAAATGAGGTGATCCCTATGATTGCCTTAGTTTACTATCTGGAGAGAATTTCTGGTTGGAAAACCCAAATAGAGCCCAGAAGTTTCCACCAGTTGAGGAGGAATCTGAGAGTCCAGGGAGGCCAAGGCAGCTAGAATTCAAAGAGCACAGTCCTGAAGAGATGAGAGCTACACAACAAGAGAACGCCAGAGGTATGCAGAGGATCTCCCCGCCCCCAGGTCTTCAGCTGAGTGTTGATCAGACCATGTGTTTGAGGAAACTACTCAGGCTAAAGAAAGAACTAACTCAAAGGAATAGAGAAAATAATACCAGGAGCTCACACAAGTCAGCAGAACACCTCATAATCCATGGGACATTGAGAACTCTAAAGGGTCTCGCCTCAGTTGTGGGAAAAAATCAGCCCTAGACTAACTGCTGCTGTAGTTCCACTTAACAACAACAACAACAACAACAAAGCTTGGTTAAATTGTCAGGACTTGCTAGGTCTCTCAATCCTGCTTGGACCTGAAAGTGACTGTCATTTGGCCCAAGGTGAAAGACAACACCTTGTAACCTGCATGTTATAGGTTGATCAATATTTCTCTGTTAAGAGCTCTTTTTGTGTCCGTTGATTCCGTAAGATGCTCCTGAGACTCATGTGTGAGATAGCCAGCTCCTAAGATGGCCTCTAGTGATCCAACCTCCTAGTATTCATCCCTTTTCCCTTGTGTGGGCGATGGACCTAGTGAGTTGCTTCTAATGAATAGAATAAGGCAAAAGTGATGGGCTGTCACTTAGAAGTTAGGTTAGAAAAGACTGGGACATCTATCTTGCTAGAGCTCTCACTCTCTTGCCTTCTCAGCTTGTTCACTTTAAACAAGAGGCTACACCGGAGAGGTCTGCATGGAAAGAACCGAGGGTAGCGTCCACCAATAACCAGAAAGTAACTGAAACTCAGCCCAACAGCCTCTGAGGAACTGAATCTGCCAACAACCACTACGTATGAGCTTGGAAGTGGATCCTGCTCCAGTTGAACCTTGAGATGACTGTGGTTCTGGCCAATGCCTTGATTGTAGCTTGATTGACTGTGAGAGACCCTGATCTGGAGGACCCATTAAACTGTACCCTACAGAGGCTGACCTAATTATGAGATAATAAGTATGCATTGATTTAAGCTGCTAATTCTGGAGTAATTTGTTATACGACAATAGTTATCTAAAACACTGTATAGTCATTCACACTCACTTCTATATAGTAATCAGTTTGACACATTAAACAGACAAGCAAAGAACAAGAATGCAAACCCAAAAATTCTGTTGTGAAATTTTGAGTGAGATTGTATTGACTCTGTAGATAAATTTGGGGAGAATATTGAGTATCAAAAACATGAACGTGGTATATTTCTTCAATTTAGTTCTACTTTAGTATGTTTTAATAAAGTTTTATAATTTTCTCCATAAAAGAATCTTTTACATCTTTCTGTAAGATTTCATTCTAGACATTTTATATTACTGGATGCTAATGTAAATGGTTTCTTTTGGGGTTGCATTTCCTAAGTGTATATATAGAAATGCTTCTGATTTTTACTTGCTGATTTTTTTTCCCTTTGAGCAACCTTACCGAACTCTATTTTTAATTTTCAATTTTTTTTGTAGAGTTTTAAAAAATTTTCTCCATAGACAATCACGTTATCTACAAATAATAACAGTTTTCTTTCTTCTTTCCATAGCTTGTTCTTTCTCCCCAACCCCCCACCCCCACCCTTCTGTGGCACCTAGGATATCCAAGATACTACTGAATAGAAATGGCTACAGCAAGCACCCTTATTTTATTCCTAATCTTAAAGGAAACATTTTCAGCATTTTGCCATTAATTATATTTCTTTAGCTTTTTTGTAGATGCTTTTTATTAAAAAAATTTTTTTTTAATTAGGCTAAGAATATTTCTTTAATTTTTGTCATAAATGTACTTTGCATGTTATGATAAACCAATCTTGTGTATCTGGCATAAAACCAACTTTGTCACAATGTATTATCTTTTTATTCAGTAATAGGTACAGTTTGTTAATTTTTTTTCAGCTATAATCCTGAGTGAAATCAGCCTGTGATTTTTCCATACTGTCTTTCATGGGATTTTGTATCAAGCTTATACACTAGTCTCATAAAATGACATGGAATTCATCCTTTTTAAACACATATTCAAATTTTGGCAGAACTAGTTTGTAAAACTGGCCTAAATGATTTTGGGGGGACATTTTAAACTAGCGATTCAATTTATTTAATGTCTATAGAGTTAATAAGATATTCTGTTTGTCAGACAATGTAGGTAATTTACATTTTGCTAGAAATTGGTCCATTTACTCAAGATTCCAAATTATTGGTGTAAAGCTTTTCATAAGTACTTTAATTAATATTTTCAAAGAACCAGCTTTTGGCTTTGTTGATCCTTTCTATTGAATGTTATCTGTTTCACTGCTTTCTACTCTTATATTTATTACTTATTTCCTACTTTTTTCTTTGCGTTTATTCTGCCATTATTTTTTTCTATCTTCTTAAATTGAAATTTTTTCCCCTTAATTTTTGGCCTTTTTATTTTTGGCATTTAGAACCGTAAATTTGCCTCTCAGTACAGTTTATCTGCATTCTACGAGTTTTGATCTGGAGTAATTTTCTGTTGTGCCATTACTCAGTTGTAAATATGTTCTAATTTCCATTGTGATTCCTTCTACGGTTGGTGTTACTTAGTAGTCATGTCTTCATTTTATTAAGTCACTTCTTATTTTCCAAACACATGAGATTTTTTTAGTTGATTAATTGCACTGTGATCACTGAATAGGGCATTAAATTTGTTGAGCCTCTTTTACATTTTTTTTAAAGCCAGAGGGAGAACTTTTTATTTGTTTTATTTTATAATTTACATACGAAAATATTCCTTCTTTGTGGTGTATAGTTTTGTGGGTTTTGGCAAAGACATATAGTCTTAAAACCACCGCAGTTAAGCTACAGAGCAGTGCCATCATCCCTCCAATTTTTCTTGCGCTGTCCCATTTCAGTCATTTTAGTTATGCCCCCACTCCCTTACCCCTGACAACCACTGATCTGTTTTTCATTGCTACAGTTTGGGCTCTTCCAAAATGTTATACAAATGTAATCGTACAGCATGTAGCCTTTTTGAGTCTGACTTCTTCGACAGTGCATAAAGCATTGGAGATTCATCCATGCTATTGTGTGTATCAATAGTTCACTCTTCTCTATTGCTGAGTAGGACTTCCTTGTACAACTCTGTCAGTTTATTTATTCACCAGTTGAAGGACATGGGATTGTTTCCAGCATTTGGAGACTGTGTATAAGGCCACTATAAACATTCACATGCAGTTTTTTTTTGTTTTTTTACTGGTTGTAACTTCTATTTACTTGGTTATTGCTGAAGTTGAGATTTTTTTCATATTTTATTAAAAAAATGTTTAATAAAAAAATGCGTATTAGACAGCTTTATTTCTACTTCTGTAAATATTTAAAAGTGTCTTTATTCCAGCTTCATTCTTTTCCATTTTGCCTTTTTGAGTCATTTTGTTGTTATATACCCTACCTATATTTGCTATGACTACCCTAGAAAATTTAACATACTGAACTTAGCAAAGCCAAAAGTTAGATAATACCTTTATCCTCTTCTTGAGCAATACGAGAACCTTAAAACCAAACCAAACCCGCAGCGCAGAGGAGAGGAGAACTGCCCCAGAGGATTTCCAAGGCTGTATATCTTTATGGAAGCAGACTGTTAACATCTTTCTCCTGTGGAGCTGCTGGTGCATTCAAACCACCAACCTTTGGGTTAGCAGCTGAGCACTTTAACCACTGCACCACCAGCGCTCCTACAAGGACCTTAAGCTAAAAACCAAACCAAACCCATTGCCTTAGAGTCACTAACAAGGACCTTAGTATACTTTAATTCTAGTACCTTCCTTTACTTCTATTCTAGTTATGTATTTTCTATGTTGTTGTCTTATTAAATACCACCTTATTATTATCTTATTTAGTCCATGCTTGTATATCACTATTATCACTTTCTTTACTCTTTTGTCAACCTGTCTGATGTTGAGGTGGTCGTTTTGGTCGTTGAGTGGTATCTTAATCATCTAGTGCTGCCATAACAGAAATACCACACATGGATGGCTTTAACAAAGACAAGTTTATTCTCACACACTCCAGTAGGCTAGAGTTCCGAATTCAGGACACTGGCTCCAAGGGAAAGCCCTCTCTCTCTGTCGGCCCTGGAGGAAGGTTCCTGTCATTAGTCTTCCCTTAGTCTGGGAGCATCTCAGTGCAGGAACCTCAGGTCCAAAGGATGTGCTCTGCTCCTGTCGCTGCTTTCTTGGTGGTATGAGGTCCCCATGTCTCTCTGCTCACTTCTCTCTTTTATATCTCAAAAGAGATTGACTTAAGACACTATTTGGTCTTGCAGACCTCATCAGTATAACTGCCACTAATCCATCTTATTACACCACAAGGATTTACAACACATAGGGAAATCACATCAGAAGATAAAATGGTAGACAATCATACAATTGTACAAGGGAATCATGACCTAGCCAAGTTGACAGATATTTTGGGGGGACACAATTCAATCCTGATATCACAAGTGGCCAATTAGGACAATGAGCCAAACTGACAGTAACAATCCTCCATTCACTTAGTTCTATAGTGTAAGCAAGAGGCAAAAATAGGCACCAGCTCTCTGGTGTTCCACTTTTCCCCACCGAACAGCACTGGGATGGGCCAGGTGGATCAGCACTGATGGCAGTAACCCTCCCATTGCTGAGGAACCCTGGACAAAAGTCTCTTGCCATTTTATGGATCCGGAGAGGCTTGGGGAAGGGAGAAAGGGAAAGGTTAGGAGTGGAAAGTGCTGAGCCAGAGTGGAAAAAAGTAATAAGGAGGCTTCTGAATGGAAGAACCTGGGCTAGGAATACTGAAAACCAAAAGCCAAACCCTTTGCGGTACAGTCAATTCCAACTCAGAGCAACCCTACAGGACAAAGTAGAACTGCCCCATAGGGTTTCCAAGAAGCCACTGGTGGATTCCAATTACTGACCTTCTGGTTAGCCAACTGAGCTCTTAACCACTACATCACCAGGGCTCTGGTCTAGGAATGCAGCTGTGCATATATGCGTGGCTGTTAAGGGGTGGAGGATGGGATGGGATCTGACTCCTTGACTGTAACGTCCTCCAAATCTGGTGTGAAGAGGGAAGCTTTCCTCCAGGAAGCCTTGCAGGAGAAGCCTTTGTACTACCTACAGTTGGGCCTGAAAGATCAGACATAGAGTTCTGGCCTGGAGCTAAACTTCTCACTTGTACATTAGTCTTCATTCTGGGGTCCTTTAATTCTGCTTGGAGTACACCTTTTCAAATTTCCTGTAGTGAAGATCTGCTGGTGGTAAACTCTCTCAGCTTTCATTTTTCTGAAAATATCCTTAGTTTTTCCTTGTTCTTGAAAGATATTTTTGCTCAGCAAAGAGTTTTTAGGTTGGTAAGTGTTGGCATGCTGAAGATATCATTCCACTGTCTTCTGGCTTGCATAATTGCTATTATTTAGAAGTCCAATTATTATTCCTTTTTAGTTAACCCACCTCTTATCTCTCGCTTTGAAGATCTCTTCTTTGTCTTTTGTGGTCTATAGTTCCTCTATGTTTTAGGGAGGATTTATTTTCATTCATTGTTTGGAATTCACTGGGTGTCTTGATTCTGTGGGTTAGCATATTCATTATTTCTGGAAAATTTTTATTTTTTTTTCTTCAGATATTTATTTGTTCCCATTTTCTCTTTTCTGGAGTTCTAAAAAATTTTCAATCTGAAAATTCCTGTATTAGAGGACATTGTGGGTTTAATGCTGCTGTTCACTTTTTTGGTTTGCTCCTGTTCAAAATGCTATTTATGTCCCCTGTTTTCCTGTTTGCTGCTTGGTTGGTTTGGTGATGATTGTTTTGCTTTGTTTTACTTTCGACTAAGAATTCATATTTTTTGTAACTTTATCTGTGGGAACTTCTTTGGAGCCTGTGATGGGAGGAAAGCTTCTCCAGAGAATATTTACTTTTGCTTCTGCCAGCTGCCTGGAAGCACTGTACATTTGGGACCAAATTAAACTAAATCCTCATATTGAAGGTTTTTTAAGGCATCAAAGTAAAGTAAATTTGAGCAGAAGTCTTCCATGAGGTCTGGCTGGTGGTTATGAATTCTCAGGTGAGTCTTTCACCTCCACTCTGCATTTACTCAATAAAGGTAATTTTCCTTGCATTCCTCGGAGTTATTTCCAGTTCACGATTGTACGGAGGTATAGCCCTGAAGGGTCCCAATTTTACTGCGATTCTGTAGTATCCCTAACTTTGGAAGGCCCTTGACCTTGTTTAGTCCCTTAAGCCCTGCAATGCTGTATACCCTATTTTTGCAAAAATTACGCAAGCGGTTCTACGTTTGTTTTACATGTTGTAAAAAAAAAAAAAAAAATTGGCATACTACAGCGTGCTTGGAAGCCCTTGTGGGCATGGTGATTTAAGAGCTAAGCTGCTAACAAAAACGTCGGCAATTCGAATCCACCTGGAGCTCCTTGGAAACCCTATGGGGCAGTTCTACTCTGTCCTCCTATAGGGTCACTATGCGTCTCAATCGGCTCCATGGCAACGGGTTTGGTTTGGGTTTTAAAGTGTGGGGGGAGAGCGCAGTTCACAAACTTAGAACGCATGCATTATTTGCTAAAAATACAGTAAATGGAATTTAAGTTCACCAAATTCTGCAGCTTTCCTCAAAGAGAATGCTGACTTAATGTTCTGCATATCTCTCGATTCATGCCTTTGCTTAGTGTTTTTGTCTAATTACTCTTCACCTTTTAACCAATTCGTTAATATATTTAGAAAAGTGTTTCTAAAATGTCATTCAGGCAGGGTTTTCAGTTTCTGAAATGTTTTCACTGGGAGGGTCAGTCAGAGTATTAGCTCTCTTGCCAGAAATAAAAGTCCCTACTGTATCCTTCAATCATTTTAATTATTACCATTAATAAAATTGATACTTTTCTTCTGGGAACCCAATTACATGTATATTAGGCCATTTGACATTGTCTCACAACTCTTTGATATTCCATTCTGGGTTTTTTTGTTGTTTGTTTTAACTCTTATTTTAGTATTTCAGTCTGAAAATATTTTATTTATTTATCTTCAAGTTCACTGATTCCTTCTTCAGCCTTGTCCAGTCTGCTAAGTCCAGCCAAGAAATTAATCATCACTGACACTGTAGTTTTACTTTTTTTAGCATTTGCATCTGATTCTGTTTTATAGTTTGTCTCACTCTTCCATGTCCCCATCATGAAGCCTTTTCTCTAGCTACTCTGCATGATCAGCTCTCCCCTATATAGAACAGTAGGCTCCACATCAAAGGCATTGCTCTGCAGTTCAGTCTTGGTGCTGAATTGCTTGCCATGAGCTGAGGGGTACACCCCTCTCTGTTCTTTTCTCAGACCCTTTTGACTGCTGACACTTCTTTGATTCTTCCAGCCTCACCTCGCCTCAACACTTGTCTTTGTCATCCTAGTTATGACCTTGGCTTTTTCATTATGAATCCAGTCCCTCCTGAATCATAATGAATCCACATTATCTCAGGCTGCTCTAGGCAAATACCCCTTCTTAGCTTATCTGTCCTTGATATACTCTGCTTCAGGGCCTTGGATGGTGATCACTGTTTTTGCTCTGTAATCCCGTGAAGAGTTATTCAGTCTATCTGAGCCTCAACCTTATTATCGGCAAAATGTGAACAAGCCCCAAACCCACAGAGATGTTGTGTGAAGTATCTAAAACAGAAATGTAAAATGGCATTATCATTTATCTAATTGCAGACCCTAGTATTCATCTTTAACAAGGCAATTGGATTATACATACTAGATTTTTCCCCAATTGGTGAAAAACTTTTCTGTTAATTAAAAAAAAAAAAAAAATCCATATCTTAAAGAATGGAAGCAATATAAACATGTACTAAATTCCTACATACATTCAATTAAAATCATACTACAATTGTGCAGCTCCTTTACAACTTCAATATATGACATTAAACACAAACATTGATGTCACTGTATTTGATTTAATAAATAAACATAAAAATTAAAGGTCTTCCAAAAATTTATTCAGTGCTTACTTGCAAAATAGGAAGATTATTTTTCACAGGTGGTATAAAGAAATGCCCCCACTGTGATCCCTATCATTTGCTGATTATAAGCGGAGGCAGGAATCATTTCTTATTCTAGACAATTCAGAAAATATTAAGAAAGATAGTAACAGAAATCTGAAAAATAGTCATGCTTTGAAGACAAATGAGATTAGATTGTTAGGTGAGGATGGGCTTCCTGAATCTGCAGGCTGAAGACTCCTAGCTGGAAAGAAACAACATGCCTTCTTTCTTGCTCTTGCTAGGATCTGGGCAGCATTTCTTCCATGTCTGCAACGACGTAAGAGACAACAGCCCAAAGAGCAGCGGCAACATTCATCTCCTTTGGATCCATGACAGTCATGGTGTCTCCATGGGAGTGATGGAAGGAGAAATATTTATATAGGTCATCAAGAAGACTGGCACCTGGGGAGAAAAGGGGGAGAATTCTTAGTGCAGTGCTTGACAGACGCTGCTGGATTGCTGCTAGGAACCCACTGACACCCCTCCCCACTTCAGTCTTGCCTGCTCCTACTGTACAGACTGCAGTTGCAAAATAATTACTTTCTTAGCTTCCCTTGCAGCAAGAAGTGGCCATGAGACATCATCTGACCACCAGGACGTGGGTGGTGGGCTGTGGGAGAATTCTAGGAAAGCCTTTACTTTTCTGACAAAAGGGTTGAGAAGATGCTCCTAGTGCTGCATTAAAGATAGATGGGAAGTTTGGAGCTCTGTGGAGCAAAAAGCCCACACACTAAAAATGGTAAAGTGGAAAGACAAAAGGAGCCTGGATTTAGAAATATTGCCAACTCACTGAACCAGCTCTGCATTGCCTACTTCTGTTATGTTACATGAGGAAAAATAAAATCTTATTTGTTTAAGTAACTGATAAAGATATCTTCATATTTATTCACAAGGGTGTAGATTATGTATCTTCCTGGATATAAAAGAAAGTCAACACTCTTTTGCCAAAGTGTCCTTTTCAAATCACTCATTTAGTTCGCACAGCCATGAAATCCCCCAGCAACCTCCAAGGGCATCAGCAGGAGCCTCTGCCCCGCTTAAAAGCTTTCTTCATACTCAAGAGTGAAGCTTTGCAGTAGTTTCAGCCCTGGACCAGGGTCTCAGGAAAACTTCTCTGTTTCTCTTATTCATCCTTCGGAGCTTATATAGCCCATATTTTGGGTTCCAGTTGCAGTTCTTTAGCCTTTGGCTAGCCTTCCTTCTTTCCTTCCTGTTTTACTGTGAAATATACCATGTGTACAAAAGAATGTGGAAAATATAAATGTATATTATAAGGGGTGATGATATAAAAATTACACATATATATCCATGATTAAACGCAAGAAAGATACTACCAGTATTGGAGGCCCATTTTATGTGACCCTTCATCTTATAAGCCCCTTCCTCCCTCCAGAGGTACCCATTATCCTGTCCTGTCCTGCTTGTCTGTTAATCACTCCTTGCTTTTCTTTATAGCCTTACCACATACATGTACATACATATGTATGATTTATTGTTTAATATTGCCTTCTTTGAACCATGTACTCCAGATATATTTCTGTAACTTGCTTTTTCTACTGGAGCATATGTGAGATTTGTTATTGTGTATAAAACCAACCCATTACTGTTGAGTCAGTACTGACTCATGGTGACCCTATAGGACAGAGTAGAACTGCCCCATAGGGTTTCCAAGGAGTGGCTGGTGGATTTGAACTGTTGACCTTCTGGTTAGCAGCTGAGCTCTTATCTATTGTGCCACCAGGGCTCCATTATTGTGTATAACTGTAGTATTTTCATTTTTTATTCATTATATTATCATCTTTATCTTATTATATTTATTGATCCATTCTCCTGACAATAGACATTTAGGTTGTTGCCAGTTTTCTGTTGTATGCTTCTATCAATGACCTCTTTAAGGTTTTAAAAAGCAAAGCTGTCACTTTGGTGACTACAGTACACCTAACTCAAGCCATGGTCTTTTCAATTGCTTCAAATGCACGTGAAAGTTGGATAATGAAAAAGGAAGACAAAGGAAGAACTGATGTGTTCAAACTGTGGTGTTGGCAAAGAATACTGAATATACCGTGTACTACCAAAAGAATGAACAAATAAGTCTGAGAAGAAATACAACCAGAATGCTTTTTAGAAGCAAGGATGGTTAGGATTCAACTCATTTTTTTGGACACATCATCAGGAAATACCAATCGCTAGAATAGGACATCATGTTTGGTAAAGTAGAAGGTCAATGAAAATGAGGGAAGCCTTCAGTGAGACAGGTGGACAAATAACCACAACAACTGACTCAAACATACCAATTATCATGAAGATGACACAGGACCAGGCAATGTTTTGTTCAGTTATACATAAGGTCTCCATGAATTAGAGATGATTCAATGGCAACTAACAACAATCAACATTCTCTAGTGTCTGCGTGTAGGGGTGGAATTGCTGGACTGCAGGGTATGTGTTTAACTTTACCACGGAATTCTTAATTGTTTTCCAAAGTAATTTTAAATTTACACTTCCACTGTATATGAGCCTTCTTGTTGCTTCATATCCTCTACCACTCTTGGTATTGTCAACTAATTTTTGCTAATCTGATGGGTATGGCGTGTTATCTCAGTACGGTCTTAATTTTATTTTTGGTGAGAGTACACATAGCAAAACCAGTTCCCATTCCACAGTTTTTAGACATAATGATCAATGACATTGTTTACATTCTTTACATTGTGTCAACATACATGTTATTTCTGTTTTAGTTGTTTCACTTCCAGTTACTTAAACTCCCTGCCCCCCAACCTTCTCATCTATGCTTTAAAATAATTGTGGATGCTTTGTTCATATATATATATATTTAAAGAATGCAATACTCACAATAAAATCTATTAAGAAAACATTCTACATCCCACTTTGGAAAGTGGTGTCTGGGGTCTTAAACGCTACCAAGTGGCCATCTAAGATGCATCAATTGGTCTCAACCCACCTGGAGCAAAGGAGAGTGAAGAACACCAAAGACACAGGGTAATAATGAGCCCAAGAGACAGAAAGGGCCACATAAAGCAGAGACTACATCAGCCTGAGACCAGAAGAACTAGATGCTGCCTGGCTACAACTGATGACTGCCCTGACAGGGAATACAACAAGGAACCCCTGAGGGAGCAGGAGAGCAGTGGGATGCAGACCCCAAATTCTCGTAAAAAGGCCAGACTTAATAGTCTGATTGAGGCTGGAATGACCCCGGAGGTCATGGTCCCCAGACCTTCTGTTAGTCCAAGACAGAAACCATTACTAAAGCTAACTCTTTAGACGGGGATTGGACTGGACTATGGGATAGACAATGATACTGGTGAAGAATGAACTTCTTAGATCAAGTAGACACATGAGACTATGTTGGCATCTCCTGTCTGAAGGGGAGATGAGAGGGTAGAGAGGGTCAGAAGCCAGCCGAATGGACATGAAAAGAGAGTGGAGGGAAGGAGTGTGCTGTGTCATTAAGGGGAGAGCAATTAGGAGTATATAGCAAGGTGTTTATAAATTTTTGTATGGGAGTCCGACTTGATTTGTAAACTTTCACTTAAAGCACAATACCCTATAGGACAGGGTAGAACTGCCTGGTAGAGTTTCCAAGAAGTGCCTGGAAGATTCGAACTGCCGACCTTTGGTTAGCAGCAGTAGCACTTAACCACTATGCCACCAGGGTTTCCAAAGCACAATAAAAATTAAAAACAAAAACACAATATTCAAGGGTGACAATCTTTCCTCTTTGAGCTAATCTGTTATTTAGTTTAAAGGTGACTTCAGGGGATAGTTTCAATTCAAGGTTTGAAAAGCAACTCAGGGCCATAATCTCAGGGACTCCCCCAAGACTCAATAGGTCCAGTAAGTCAGGATTCTTTAAGGATTTGAAGTTTTGACCCACATTTCCCTCCCTGTTTATCGGGATTCATCTATTGTGTCCCCAATCAGAACATTCAGTAGTGGTTTTTTTTTTTTTTTTTTAAGACAGGTACCATCTAGTTCTGACCTCAAGGCAGAGGAAGCAGTGGTTCATGGAGACAATTAGTCCTTTAGTCTAGTTCCTTCTCTGATTCTTGGCTTTCTTTCTTTTTTTTTTTAATCTAGATGAATAGAGACTAATAATTACATCTTAGATGGCTGCTCATAAGCTTTTAAGACCCCAGACAACACTACTCACCATACTCGGAGGTAGAACATAAACTTTAAGAACTATATTATGCCAAATGACTGGACTACCCCACAAGACCATGGCCCTATGCCCTCCAACCAAGAGAATTAACTCCATGAGGTGATTGGTTATATCTAATTAGTATTGGCATCTGTAACCTCCCACCACCCCGCCACTTTTTTCATTGTTGTTATTGTTGCAAAACCATACACAACCTACCATTTGCCCATTCATCCCTTTTCCCTATGTACAACTTACTGACATTGATAACATCAGTCATGCTGTGCAAACTTCACCCATATTCGGTGCCACCTTTCCCACTACTATAGACAGAAAGTGACTACTACCTAGGGAGTATTTCCCTTTCCCTCCACCTCAAATAACCACTAATGAACATTAGTCTCTGTATATTTACCTACTGATGTCATTTCAAAAAAGTGAGAACATACATATTTGTCTTTTTTATGATTGACTTATTTCACTCAACAATGTCCTCCAAGTATAGTCTTCATTTTATTTTTTAAAATTATTAATGAGATTACTCATGTTAAATATATGTGTTTTCTCCAAATATCCTATTCATGTTTTTTTTTTTTTTTTTGCCCATTTTTTTACCCTTTTTGTCTTTTTCTTACTGATTTATAGGAGTTCTTGATATATTTTAGGAAAACCTGGTGTGTAGTGGTTAAGTGCTATGGCTGCTAACCAAAAGGTCAGCAGTTCGAATCCATCAGGCACTCCTTGGAAACTCTATGGGGCAGTTCTACTCTGTCCAATAGGGTCATTATAAGTTGGAATCGACGGCAATGGGTTTGGTTTGGTTTAGTTTTTTAATATATTTTAGATACTAATTATTTTTGGTAATAAGTTTGTATATATAATTCCCCAGTTTGTGGCTCATCTTTTTATTCTCTTTATCATGTCTTTTGATGAATAGACATTGTTAATGTTAGTATACTCAGATTTATGAATTTTTCCTTTATGATTTGACTTTTGATGTTTTAAGAAATCCTTCCCTACCCTAATATCATAAAGATATTCTCTGATGTTTTAGTCTAATATTTTTAAAGTTTTGCTTTCAAATTTTAAGTGCTTCATCTATTTATAATTGGAACAGATTTTTACATAGGGTGTGAGATAGGCTTCTATTTTTATTTTTCAGTTGTCCCAGAAAATTTATCGATAGTATTGAAGAAGTCCAATCTGCACTGAAGGCACTGGCAAAAAACAAACAAACAAACAAGGCTCCAGGAATTGACAGAATATCAATTGAGATGTTTCAATAAACAGATGAAGTGCTGGAGGTGCTCACTCGTCTGTGCCAAGAAATTTGGAAGACAGGTAAGTGGCCAACTGACTGGAAGAGATCTATAATTGTGCACATTCCAAAGAAAGGTGATTCAACAGAATGCAGAAATTATTGAACAATATCATTAATATCACATGCAAGTAAAATTTTGCTGAAGGTCGTTCAAAAGTGGTTGCAGCAGTACATCGACAGGGAACTGCCAGAAATTCAAGTGGGATACAGAAGAGGACGTGGAATGAGGGATATTACTGCTGATGTCAGATGGATCTTGGCTAAAAGCAGAGAATACCAGAAAGATGTTTACCTGTGTTTTATTGACTATGCAAAGGCATTCGACTATGTGGATCAACAAATTATGGGTAATGCTGGGAATTCCAGAACACTTAATTGTGCTTGTGAGGAACCTATACATAGACCAAGAGGCAATTGTTGGAACAGAAAAAGGGGATACTGTGTGGTTTAAAGTCAGGAAAGGTGTGTGTCAAGGTTGTATCCTTTCACCGTACTTATTCAATCTGTATGTTGAGCAAATAATCTGAGGAGACGGACTATATAGAGAAGAACACAGCTCCAGGATTGAGGAAGACTCATTTACAACTTGCAATATGCAGATGACACGACCCTGCTTGCTGTAAATGAAGAGGACTTGAAGCACTTACTGATGAAGATCAAAGACTGCAGCCTTCAGCATAGATTACACCTCAACAAAAAGAAAACAAAAACCCTCACAACTGGACCAATAAGCAATATCATGATAATGGAAAAATTACTGACATTGTCAAGGATTTCCATTTTACTTGGATCCACAATTAACACCTATGGAAGTAGCAGTCAGGAAATCAAATGAGGTATTGCATTGGGCAAATCTTCTGCAAAAGACCTCTTTAAAGTGTTGAAAAGCAAAGATGTCACTTTGAGGACTAAGGTGTACCTGACCCAAGCCATGATATTTTCAGTTGCCTCATATGCATACGAAAGCGGGACAATGAACAAGGGAGACCGAAGAATGATTGATGCCTTTGAGTTACAGTGTTGGTGAAGAATATTGAATATACCATGGATTGCCAGAAGAATGAACAAGTCTGTCTTGGAAGAAATACAACTAGAGTGCACCTTGGAAGCGAGACACTCCATCTCACTCACTTTGGATATGTTATCAGGAGGGACCAGTTCCTGGAGAAGGACATCATGCTTGGTAAAATAGAGGGTCAGTGAAAGAGAGGAAGACCCTTGACAAGATGTATTGACACAGTGGCTGCAACAATGGGCTCAAACAATGATTGTGAGGACAGCACAGGACTGGGCAACGTTTCGTTCTGTGGTACATACGGTCACTATGAATTGGAACCAACCTGATGGCACCTAACAACAACAATAGTAAGTACATCCTCTTTCTTCATTGTTTTGTGGTATCAATTTTGTCATTAAGTTTCCTTATCTTTGTAGGTTTGTTTGGGGCTTTCTAATTCTGTTCCAATGGTCTATTTATTTATCCCTGTGGCAATATCACACTAAGTTAATTAGTATTGCTTTCTAAGCCATGATAGCTGGCTGGGCAAGTTCTCTCACCTTCTCTTCTTATTTTCCTCCTCTTCCTTCTTAGGAGTGTCTTGGTGATTCTTGACCATTTGTTCTACCATTTAAATTTTAGAATCATTTTAAATTCTACAAATAATATTCATGAAACATGATTGGAATTGTGTTAATCTACATATCATTTTGGGAGAACATCTTTATGATATTAGGGTATTGTTTTTACCCATGAACATGATGTGTTTCTATATAAGTCTTCTTCAGTGTCTTTAAATAAAGTTTTGTAATACAGTTTTGCATGCATTTTGTTAGTTTTCTTCCCTAGATGACTTATATTTTCCATTGCTGTTGTAAATTATATATATATATTTTAATTTGCATTTTCTGTTTGTGGCTGTCTGATTTTAGTGTCAAGGATATATCTGATTCATAAAATGGAAAGTGTTCTTTCTTTTTTTGTACTCTACAGAATAGTTTGTGTAAGATTGGAATTATTTATTTCCTGGTTACTTTGTAGAACTCACAAAACCATTATTCACGTTTTGTTTTTCTTCTTTTATTAATGTTGGAAATTGTATTTTTCTGGGAATTTGTTGGTTTTGCCACAATATTGGAATAATTGGTATGAACTTGTCAATAATACCCTGTTATAATCTCTAATTATGTCCGCAGCATCTATAGTGATACCTCTTTTTCATTCTTGATGTTGGTTGTTGGTGTCTTTTCTCCTGTTCATTGATTTTGCCAGCATTTTACCAGATTTATTAGTCTTTTGAACTAAAAAATGATGACAAATATGGGTTTTTGGGATCTTTCCTATCGTACAGTTTTTCTTTCATTTATTTCTGCTCTTTATTATTTCTCTTCTTCTACTTTCTTTGGGTTTCTTCATTTTTCTTTTTCTAACTTCTTGAGTTGAATGCTCAACGTACTACTTTGCACATTTCCTCTAGCATACACAGGTAAGGCTATAATTACCCCCAACAGTGATTTAGCTGTATCCCACAAGTTCTGATTAGTATTTCATATCATTCATTTCTAAATGTTTACTAATTCCTGGTTTGACTTTTTCTTTCACTCATGAGTTATAATGTGTTTTTTAATTTCCAAAAGTACGTGGTTTCTTTCATTTTTTTTTTTTTTCCACTATTGATTTCTAATTTAACTGTGAGAGAATTAACAGATTCTGGCCTATACGAAACACGTTCTTCGTATTTTGTTGAGACTTTCTCTATGGCCTATTATACAGTTTGGTTTTATAAATGTTCCATGTGTACTTGAACATCATGTGCTTTCAGTATTCTGTGCATGTCCATTAGAGCAAGCTCGTTAATTGTGTTCTTTATATCTTTTAACTCCTTCCTGATTTATTGTCTATTTCATCTAGTAATTTGGAGAGAGATACGTCAACATGTCCCTCTGTGATTTTGGATATTTTTATTTTTTTGTAGCTCTAGTAATTCCTTTTTTATATATTCCAAAATTATGCTATTAGAGGTATACAAATTTAGAACCATATCTTCCTGGTGATTTGAACATTTTTGAATATGTAGTTATCCTTTTCAGTCCTGAAGTCAAATTTTTTCAATATTTAATACAGCCACACCAGCTTCCTTGTGCAGAGTATTACCCTTTTACCATAATTTTACTTGAAGTCTTCCTCTGTTCTTATGTTTCTGGATTCTCTTATAGTTTAGAGTTGGCTTTTAAAAATGTAGTCTAACAATCTTTGATTTCTAACTGGAGAGTATAACCCATTTATGCAGATTGTGATTATTGTCAAATGAATTCATTTGGACCATCTTAGTTTTTGCTATTTGTTCATTTTGTTTTCTAGATTTCTTATTTTTCTTTCTTTATTGCCTTCTTTGGGATGCTTTTTTTTTTTTCTCCTCTCATACCTTTTCCTCCACCCTGTTAGTTTAGTGGTTAAACTATTTCTATTCTTTTAGCATGTGGAAGTTACGCACTCTATTTCTACTCTTTTTAAGCAGAGACCTTAGAAATTATAGTGCAAATATTTATCTTATTAAGTCCAAAGTTAAATATATTATATAAGGACATTGGAGACTCCCAAGTTTTGTCCCCGTCTCAGGTTCACTTATTGCTCATTAAAGCCCATGCTTCAGGCAAACAGGGATTGGCAGATCCTGTCAGACAAATGCCAGGCTACGGAGTTTCCTTACCTCTTATAGATCCTTATTTTATCATTTCTCACATCTGACGAATTACTTGCTAAGCCATTTATTATAAAAAGATAAACACATGGGTCACCATGAATCAGAATTGATTTGATGGGAATAAGAACAATTATTATTTTACCCAACAATTTTTTTTCAGAGGGGTGGTTTTTACCACATTGCCAGGGTTCTTCTCTCCCAAACCTCTACTTTCTGTCCTATTATTAGTCCTGAGGAGTCCTGGTGAAACAGTGGTTAAGAGCTCAGCTGTTAACCAAAATGGTGGCAGTTTGAATCCATCAGCTACTCTTTGGAAACCCTATGGGGCAGCTCTACTCTGTCTTATAGGGCTGCTATGAGTCAGAATCTACTCGATGGCAATGGGCTTGGTTTTGATTTTTAATATTCCTGAGCCCTCCCTTACCTCTGGATGCTGTCTATATTTCTCCTAAGCCTAACCCAATTTTTTTAAACCTCATACCAAGATTTTCCGCTATTTATCTGGCACAGTGGTTAAGTGATACAAGTGCTAACCAAAAGGTTAGCAGTTCAAATCCACCAGCCGTTCCTTGGAAACCCTATGGGGCAGTTCTATTCTGTCCTCAAGGGTCGCTACGAGTTGGAATCAACTTGACAGCAAAGGGTTTTTTTTTTTTTTTAATCCTCCCAAAGGAGTCCCTGGATGGTGCAAACAGTTAATAGGCTTGGATGCTAAACAAAAGATTGGTGATTCGAGTTCACCCAGAGGCCCTGGAAAGAAAGGCCTGGTGATCTTCTTCCAAAAAAATCAGCCATTGAAAACCCTATGGAGAATAGTTCCACTCGGACACACATGGGGTCCCTATGAGTCGGAGTCCATTGTACAGAAGCTAGTACTGGTATCTTCCCAAGGCCCTGGCTCTGGAGGAGTCCATTGTACAAAAACCAGTACTGGTATCTTCCCAAGGCCCTGGCTCTGGAGGAGAGTTTGATTTCTCTTATTCATTCATATGCCATACCAAGTTCAGCCCTGGTGCTGTTAAATACAATGCAAGCCCATGAGGCAAAAAAGAAGTATAAGAGAAAGCTCAACATCAAACCTGACAATTAATGGCTCCAATGCCTGTCAGCAAATATCCAAAACAGGTTGCCTTAAGCTTTCAATGTCTACCAAACCCTTAACTTGTGTATAGAAGGCTTCTTCTTCCTCAATGATTTTCTTTCTAAGCTAGTAAAACATATTTTCTGTTATCCCAGTAGCTCAGAAGGGTGGGATGTCACCATCGTCCAGACTGATAACATAAAACCTTCAGTGCATGGGCTGCAGCTGAGGCCCTAAATGTTTTAAAGATTCAATCTAATTCAATTAGAGAAACATTTATTGAGTCTCTATAATATTCTAGACAGTGGGTTAAACGCTGAGGCAGACATTAAAGTAAAAAAGACAGTCTCTGCTCTCAAAATCTTACTCTGCAGGGCAAAATGTGTACATAAGAACAGCACAGCCTGAATGAGCTGCGTGTCATGAGAAAAAGACAAAGAAGTAGTGGGTAGCTCATGTAACTGAATGAACTCCGGAACCCCTAGACTAGGTAAAAAAAGAAAAAAAAAATTTTTTTTGAGGTCCCTTTATTCTGCTGTCTGTACTCGCTTGTTTAATGCCCATCCCCTCCCCTCCCCATACTGTATTGCAAGCTCTCTGAAGGCAGAACCTCCGTTTTGTTCCCCACTATGTCACCGGTGCCTATAATGTAGCACCCAATAGATGCTGAAGGTGTGTTTGTTGAATGAATTAATGAAATCAGCAAATTTCATGAGACAGCTGGGCCTTGAGGGTACTGTCAGAGTCCCTGTAGGATATAGATGGGACATTCTAAGAAGGTAACTTGGAGAATATAATGAAAGGATTATTTACCAAGAGTGGTCAGGGTTAAGTAAAACCAAAAAGGAAAGGGGAAGCACTCCAGGGCTAACAACAGTGTGGAACCATTACACTTTTAGACCTGAAAGGGCAAAGAGAGAGAGAATGATTATTGTAACCCACTTATAGCTATAGGTTAGGGTTTCCTGAAAAGCTGTGGTTGTTGGTGGCAGAAGCCAGAGAAAGGAGCCAGTGGGATCAGAATCCTTGATGGTGCCTCCCAATATCCTACTGGGCCTCCCACTGCCCAAACCCAGAGGGTAAGGTGACTTGTTAATGTAGTCCATGAAAGTTAGCCCCAGGACAGTACAGGATAGAGGAAAGTAAAGAATAGTATGGAATGGTAAAAGGGAACACCCAACACAGGCACTCAGGTGTCAGCAGACAGACAGGGGGTACTGGCATTCCAGGTGAAAGCAACAGAGCCTGTGTGTATTCCAGTTTGGTTGACATAAAGGTAACCTGGGTTAATTACTGGCAGTAAAGTTGGTGACCAACAGTGGAAGCTTCTACATGTCTGCCTAAAAACAGATTGAATGTTGTTCATAAATGGGGAGCCACTGGGGGCCAATGGGCAGGACAGGTGTGACTGGAGCTGTACCATGTGAGGATGCTCTTACAAAATGTGGAGGTAAAGGTGTGTAAACAGCCCTGGCGGTGAGGAGACACTTGGGGAGGAGGTATAGTCAGGGTGGGAGTGGGGAGCAACAAGGACCAGGGCCTGATGGCATTCCAACCTCTGGAATTCTCTGGAAGGTACATGGTGGATGAGATTAACCACTCTTCCTAGTAGAAACGCCAGAAGTCAGTTTTAAAACCAAAAGCCTCTTTCTGTGATGAGCTCACAGCACACCCAGGAGGGACAATCTGCCTGTTTACTTTGGTAGTAGCTAGAAGCATTTTAACAGAAACAGTGACATTTTAGAATTACTTGAAACTGGTGGGGAGCATATGCTCTGGACCCCAGAGAGCATCCAGTGAATGTCAAATCCAGTGCACAAGTTAAGGACAGAGTCACAGGGTACAAAGAATGGAAGTCACTGAGGGTGGATAGAGGAGAAATCAGAATTGCAAACATCGGGAAACAGGAAGAGGCATTTAATTCCAGCAGACAGAGTTTGACTAGCTTGGGGCAGTTTTTCTCCCATCCAGAGCTTCTTACAGACACCACACGGTGGGATGACAAAAAAAAAAAAAAAAAAATCCTGTCCCAAAGGCTCCGAATTCCATATTGAAAAAAATAGAGGCAAAAAAAAAAAAAAAAAAAACAGTTGTGCATGCCCTCTCTGGGCCTCTGACCTTCCCTTTCTCTCCCAGACTGAAAGCAACTTGAGTGCCGGATGGGTGGGAATTTGGCTGCCTCCCTTCAGAATTAGAGGCTTAAGGAAGGCATTTCCTCAGAGATCTTCTAAGTTCCTACAAACATTTTATAAAACTAAAACAACTTCAGAAAACCAGATATCGCCCATGCAAATGCTGATAACTAACCACAGGGGATATGAGGGTTGGACCTGTTGGCTGCCTTGCAGTTTTGTCTCTGCAATTCTAAGAAGACATTTTATCAGTGACAGCTACTGATCTAAAAGACCAGCACTGAGAAAGATCCTGCTTTTCAATTTCTGAGAGCACCTGAGATCGCAGGGCATGCGAATGTTAAGTACCTCTAGGGATAAATTTCACAGTATCTTTTGACAGGTAGATGAGCTCTGAACAGGGGATCATCAAAAGCTTTTTAGAAATAGACAGTAGGAACAAGCCTGCTCCAAAGGCCGATATTCAGCCCTGGAAACACTGTAGCATCGTTATTAGAGCAGTTCATTGTTATGGAATTATTTCCAAAGGGAGGTTTGGAACGTGAAATGACATATCCTTGAGTATGTCAGCAAAGGAGAAGTCGGACGTAGGCAGGGAGTTACAGCTGAGAGAAAATGAGATTTAGAGGCAGATAAAAAAAAAATAAAAGATGGTTCAAATTCAAATGCTCCTCTTTAATAACTCAATGACTTTGGAGAAATAATATAAAGTCATTCAGTCTTTGTTTCCTCAGTTGTAAAATGAGGCTAATGATACCCAAATCAAGATGGTTGTGAGGGCTGTAGGCACTGAATACTTAATTATAGCTGTTATAAAGGAGCCCTGGTAGCATAGCGGTTAAGCATTTAGCTGCTAACTGAAAGGTCAGCGGTTTGAACCCACCAGCCACTCTGTGGGAGAAGATGTGACAGTCCACTTCTATAAAAATTGTTTTTGTTATTATTAGGTGCCTTCGAGTCAGTTCTGACTCATAGCAACCCTATGTACAACAGAATGAAACACTGCCTGGTTCTGTGCCATCCTCACAATTGTTGCTGTTTGAACTCACTGTTGCAGCCACTATGTCGATCCATCTTGTTGAGGATCTTTCTCTTTTTTGCTGACCCTCTACCTTACCAAATGCGATGTCCTTCTCCAGGGACGGGTCCCTCCTGATAGCATGTCCAAAGCATGTGAGACAAAGTGTCACTATCCTTGCTTCCAAGGAGCATTTTGGCTGTACTTCCAAGACAGACTTTTTCATTCTTCTGGCAGTCCGTGGTATATTCAGTATTCCTCACTAACACCATAATTCAAAAGTATCAATTCTTCTTGGATCCAGCTTTCATGTGCATATGAGGCAATTGAACAAGCCATGGCCTGGTTTAGGTGCACCTTAAAAATTCTCAAAGTGACATCTTTGCTTTTCAACACTTTCTTTGAAAGAGGTCTTTTGTGGCAGATTTGTCCAATGCAATACATCATTTGATTTCCTGTCCATAAAAACAATCAAATCAAACCGTAAAGATTACAGTCTTGGAAACTCTACAGGACAGTTCTACTCTACCTTACAGTCAGTACGAGTGAGGATTGACTTGACCGCAACGGGTTTGGTTTTATGGCTGTTATATAGCCACAAAGATGATCCAACTTATTCACTGCAGCATGATCAATTAAGTCAACTTGGAAAATTTAAAGTTCTGATTTAATAAATCAAAGTTCTAATGATTATGTGTAAAGCTGGAACCACTGGACTATGAGTTCTGTATTTCTGCCTTGACCCTGGTTTGGATTATTTTCCCTCCTCCTGCTTCCCTCCACTTTTCCTCTCCCTTTATGAATCTATTTTTGTAGACAGAAAATATTTTCCAGCTTTGTGACTAGGTGAAGACAGTCCAATAATATTGTAAGAAATGCCCACCTGCCCCATGTTGCTCACAGCAGGTCCCAGATCGTCACTGGGAGATTCCAGCAATGACTGTGGTCTGTAGAGGGTATCAGAACAAGACTGAAAGCATCCTAGTTCCTGAAAAGTGGGGTAGGCGAATATACAAAGATTCTTGGAGCCCCCTCTTATTGTATGTTGACTCTTATTTACATGTAATCACTGGGTTTTAGTGCACAAAAACTAAGCAATTTGTATATGATAAGCTTTTGAAAGACATTTGAAAGCTTTGAAGTTTAAATTCAAGTCTATTATTTCAGTGCAAACATTGGCTGCAGTGATGTTGCATTATGGATATACTCACAGGCAAGCAGCTGTAGAAAATCCATTTTTTTCTTTATAAACAGATCTTGAACAGTCTGGAGTACATAATTTAACTGCAATGGAATGTATTACAGACATTCCCCTATCATAATAATTATGGGGTTAGAGAAGAACGTTATGGTCCTATTCCCTGTAAGAAAACTTGTTTCTTTAGAATCCATAAAATGCTAAAAATATGTTTAAGATTTAATGAAAATTATTTCTTTCAGCAACGTTATCAAATGAAAAAAACTTATTACCAAAATGATTAGAAAACCAATTCACAGAATTTGCAGACATTTAATCTCTTTTCAGAAAGGCACTTTTATCTCTACTATACTAAATCTCATTGAAATCAGAGTCAGAAACAACTAATTAATAGCTTCCTAATCCATAGCTCCTCAGAAGAGAAAGCAACTCATAAGAGAGAAGGGAAAGGAAAGGAAGGCAAGGGGAAAATGATCCTTGATCAAAACTCCATGAAAAGTACTATAATTTTAGTTTCTAAACTCTCAATTTATCTAATAATCAGTATACTCCAAGAATCTCCAAGCCTGTGTTAAGAAGTTTCAGGTGTTCCGCTAAGCCCCTGTACCTCCATCTCTTGGAAAACTTGGATTGGTTGTTGGGATAACTTGAACAACATAGTTTGGGTCAACACTAACACACCTGATGGACCTCCAGTTCGTAGGGTACCCAAGCTATGTGATAACGACTCATCTTTCCATAAAGTTGAAGAGCTGTACAGTGGCATTAAGACTGGTTAATCATTACTACGTGAAGATAGTACTACAGCCTATCCATATGTGGGAATAACAAGAATAATAATTACCATTTGCTGAGTGCTTCTTGTGTGCTAAGGGATTTTTGGACATTATTTCACTTAATTCTCCCAATAATCCCACGAGAAAGTGATTATCATGTGTGATTTATAGATACCAAAAAAAAAAAAAAAAAAGATTTAAGTTTCTTGTCTAAAGTCTAAGTGGTAGAGACAGGATTCAAACCCAGGTACCTCTGATCAAAAACTATGCCCTAATAATTGTGCTATATACTATCTCTCACTGCCCTATTACAGGAAATCTGTGAATGCCTTTTCCCCAGTGGGAAATTATTTGCATGATTTGCCCCATTGGCTGCTCTGGTCCTCCACCTCCATTTCTACCTCACAAGAAAAAAATTAACAAAAAACCTCACAAGAAGGAGATGGAAATTCAGGTTGAAGGTTTCCTTGGACGTGAAACAGTGAAGACTTGAGTGAGTCCAGGCAGCCTGAGACTCTCAACAGAAGATGGATGGCTGTTCTTACTGAGCACTCTCTGCAGGTTCTGCCACCCCTCCTGGAAGTCCCTGACCAGCCTATCTAAAAACCTACTTCTCCCCTCTGGTCATGCATTATCCCCCTTACCCTGCTTTTTTTTTTTTTTTTTTTCCATAGCATCTTTTACTACCTGAAACCATATTATCCTTGTATTGGTTTTATTTGTTGCCCATTTTTCCCATTAGGATGTAACATCCATAAGAGCAGGGACTTTGTCTTATTTACAACTATATCCCCATTCTCCAATGTTTGGCATGTAGTAGGTTCTCAATAAATATTTATTGACCCAATGAATGGATAAATGAATGAATTATTAACTATCTAATGGGACAAAAGCAAAGATAAATATCGGCTTCCTCTTCCCTCTCTGTAGGAACTTTTGGCAAGTAAATCCCCCTTTCTGAGGATTCTTCTCTTGGTTCCTGCCTTGGAGAATGACAAGTAGGTGCTCCATACAAAAAATGCAGGATATTTACATGCATAAACTGAGGTAAAAAAACTCTCTGCATTTTACCACTATTATGAAAATTAATCAAACTTGGAAATAAAGGAAAAAAGTGGGCAGCACATCCTTCCAATGTCATTCAGGGGCAAAGGCCATGTAAGCATTATTTAGGGGAATGTACAGTTTGAATTACTGCTTACTATTGACTAAAGGTTCTAGATGTAGTGGAGTTACATTTTAACTTGTAGATTTTTGTCTAATAGAGATGAATCACAAAGGTCACAGTTTATTGGCCTCTAAGACATTAACCAGCAATATTAACCTAATATTTCTTTATGAAATTGCATAAACTTAGGTCCTCAAATGTTCTTTGAATTGGTGTTCCCCATCTTACTAATCCTATCATTTATTAATGAGTTAAATAAAATTTTGACATATGCTCATTTTATATTTACATTAGAGTCATGATTTTACCTTTTAAAAAATTATACTTAACACCACCCACTTACAAACCTCCAAAGAACAATCACATTCATATGTTTCTTTACAAAAAGTAAGCGACTAACAAAGTTTCCATCCATGATTTCACCCATGATTGCCCCAATGAGCAAGATCACTGGGCAAAGTGGTCACCAACATAAGCGCTGGTCTTCGGGTAGGAAGTTTGCCTTTTCCCTGTATGGTACTGGATGGTCTTCAGGTACGAGGAAGACTGGGGGAAAATATATATGAATAATACACACACACACGTGTGTGTATATATACTATCTATATTTTGTGTGTGTGTATACAGTGAGAAATACATATATGTATACGTGTATGTAAAAATATGTAATGCATAAATATAATTTCACTCTTCCTGAATTCCTATACATTCCTTGATACCCTTTATTTCTCCCTTGACCCACCTTACACCTTTCCTCTGACTCTAGGCTCTTTATCTTTGAGTTTATAATTGTTTATAATCTCCTTCTCTCTTGTTATATAACATAGTGATACACTTCCTCTGTGAAGACTGATTTTGAATCACACTCATGTTTATATATCAATTTCAATTTATCATTCTTACTTTATCCACACAAAACTTTTTGCTGACTCCTTTCTTCTCTTCCTATCTGAGCCAGCATTCCAAAGGAAAAAAACCAAACCTGTTTTCTTCGAGTTGATTTCAACTCCTAGTGATCCTATAGGACAGAATAGAACCTCCCCATAGGGTTTCCAAGGAGTGGCTGGTGGATTCAAACTGCCAGCTTTTTGGTTAGCAGCCAAGTTCTTAACCACTGTGCCACCAGGGCTCTGAGCAAGCATCACTCCTTGTAAATGCCTTTCTGCAGTTCTCTCTACACCTAGGGAATGATGCTTACAAGAAAACATCAGTAAAAATTGTTTCTGACATAGCAGACTGTCAGAACATTCAATGTGTATGGGTGTTTGGACTCGAAAAGACTCTAGTCTTTTTCCAGCGTGGAGCTTATAATAAAGGTCTTATAATTATCATAGTTTTACATAATTGCCCTCAAATTGACAGATTTTTTTTCTTTCTAGCTATTGACACAAGATGCTTACAAAGTCACAGTGCAATGAAAGACAGGTTTTAACAGATATGACATCTGAACTTATCCTTCTTTTCCCACCCACTCACTCCCCACCTCCCATTCTGTTGGCAAGCAAAAACAAAGGAATCAAATGAGTTGGAAGTATTACATGGACATGCTGTTCTAGACCTAATTCCCATACTGAATATGAGTAATTCAGCAAGGCTGGTTGGCAGGAGCTTTGCAGGAATGCCCAAGTAACACTGTAGAGCCAAGTCCCAATTTCATCAGTCATCATTAAATGATTATGGTATTGGAGGGGAACTGGTAAATAGTTAGGAATATGCCCATCCATTAGAGAGATCATGAGAGAGGATCTATGAACCTCTGATCAGTGAATCCCACTTCTACATGGCCAGGCTGATGGATTTATAAAATTAAAGTTTTATTATTAAGCGCTTAAACACATACTCTATAGGAAAAAAGAGGACATGGCTTTTTTAGGAGGAAGCCTTGGTGACCAGTTCTTTACACTCTTTGAAAGGGTAAAAAAAGGCTAGGCAAGGAGAAAGGATGATTTACCTATTTAAAAAAAAAAAAGAAACTTTGAAAAAAAACTACACTAATCATCAGAAAGGTTGAATTGTTACAGGTTGGAGGAAATGTTTCGCTGTAAATAGGGAACTAATTAGCTATGAGAAAAAGAACAGAAGCAACAGATATTTCTCTATAAGAAGGTCCACCTAAGGATTGGTATCATTATTTGGAATTGGAATCAGTCTTGAGAATCTGTAAAGTCCGTTCCGGTTTTAAAATTCTGTAGATCCCCCTTACCCCTTGTTATGTTTTGAATTGTGTCCTCACAAAATGTGTGTCAGCTTGGCTAGGCCATGATTCCCAGTATTGTGTGGTTGTCCACCGTTTTGTGATCTGATGTGATTTTCCTATGTGTTGTAAATCCTGCCTCAGTGATGTTAATGAGGCAGGATTAGAGGCAGTTATGTTGATGAGGCAGGACTCAATCTATAAGATCAGGTTGTGTCTTAAACCAATCTCTTTTGAGATATAAAAGAGAGAAGTAAGCAGAGAGAGGGGGCGGGGAGGGGGGCACCTCATACCACCACGAATGTAGTGCCAGGAGCAGAGTGCATCTTTGGAATTGGAATCCCTGCACTGAGAAGCTCCTAGCCCTGGGGAAGACTGATGACAAGGACTCCCTCCAGAGCCTACAGACAGAAAAAGCTTTCCCCTGGAGCTGGCACCCTGAATTTGGACTTTTAGCTTACTAGACTGTGAGAAAATAAACATCTGTTTGTTAAAGCCATCCACTAGTGGTATTTCTGTTACAGCAGCACTAGATAAGTAAGACACCTCCCAAGAAGTAGGACAGGCTAAAATTATCCTTTGAGAGGGCTCTAGTATAAATATATGACTGATTAAGCTGTACTGGGTTATAAAGAGAAATGGGATTCATTTAGAGACAGTGCACCCAATAATTTTAGGGGTGATGCCAAAGTAGGCAGTTAAGCCCTCCATGAAATTCCTCTTGGGCCCATTGTCAGAAGTTTAATTAT
This sequence comes from Loxodonta africana, assembly GCF_030014295.1. Taxonomy (NCBI): domain Eukaryota; kingdom Metazoa; phylum Chordata; class Mammalia; order Proboscidea; family Elephantidae; genus Loxodonta; species Loxodonta africana. Next base: position 47,965,132 of record NC_087355.1, on the reverse strand, counting down.
GGGCTGGACGGAATAAGAATCTGAGTCAAGGTGGGCTTTTTTTCATTCCTGGATACCAGCACTGTCAAGATCACAAGAAGTACCACAGATAATAGGAGATACATTTATAGAATAAAATTTTACTACTATAAAAAGATAGGATCCATCTGACATTAGCAATGATATTCCTCATTCCACATCTTCGGAATCCAGCTTGAATTTCTGGCAGTTCCCTGTCGATGTACTGCTGCAATCACTTTTGAAAATCTTCAGCAAAATTTTATGTGATATGGTTTGATAATTTCCATATTCTGTTAGATCACCTTTCTTTGGAATGGGCACAAATATGGATCTCATCCAGTCAGTTGGCCAGGTAGCTGCCTTCCAAATTTCTTGGCATAGACGAGTGAGCACTTCCTGCATCGCATCTGTTTGTTGAAACATCTCAATTGGCATTCTGTCAATTACTGGAGTCTTGTTTTTTGCCAATGCCTTCAGTGCAGCTTGGACTTCTTTCTTCAGTACTATGGGTTCTTGATCATAGGCTATCTCCTGAAACTGTTGAATGTTGACCAATTCTTTTTGGTACAGTGAGTGTGTATTCCTTCGATCTTCTTTTGATTCTTCCTGCATCGTTCAACATTTTGCCCATAGAATCTTTAATATTGCAACTCAAGGCTTGAATTTTTCTTCAGTTCTTTCAGCTTGAGAAATGCCGAGTGTGTTCTTCCCTTTTGGTTTTCTAACTCCAAAGTTAGGTGTTGACAATGGTGAACAATTTTGGTGAATGTTGGCTCAGTTATTCTGACATGCTTTCATTTTACTTACGCAAATAGCCTTTTTCTTAGTTACCTGGCAGCTTCCTACTTGGCAGCTAAATGTGGCTCCTCTAACTGATGTGAAGGTTTTTTTGACACTAAATCTTTTAAAATATAACTTTCCAAAAACCATTATGCAGTGAGGGAATAAATGAGCTAAACATGAAAAGCCTTGTGAATTCCAAAGTAAAGGAAAACAAATCTGTAAGAAGGAGCCTGTGAAATGCATATGCTTTTAATGAAAATACATTTCACTTAAAGTAAAATCTGGTTCAAGGAATACTCATTAAATGTCAATAAAAAAAAAATTTTTTTTTTTTTTTTTTGCCAATGAAAAAATCCTGACCCGTGGCAATCCATTTACAGGGAATCTAGGCTGGGATGCAAATTTAATATTTAAATGTAGCTAAACTCTCAATGCTATTTATGGTTGGCACTCATTAATGTAATTTTTAGGACAATCCTTGTAATGAAGAAACAGTGATTATTCTCAGTAGTCACCCAAAATATAATTATAGTACATTTGATTAAATGCTTCTGTGGCAAGATAAATTGCAATTTACACATTTCTGTGTGTTCTTTAAAAAAAAGGAGAGTGAAAGAAAGAAAAAAGACTGATGATGATATAAAGGAAGCTAATGCTACTTTTTTTTTTTTTTTTCTAATGCTACTTTGTGGGGTAACATGTCATGAACTGTTCAATCATTTATACTCATACTCTAGAATTATGGGGTCAGGTAAATGCTGTTTGAGATCTCCTGCTATAGACCCTGAAATGATTTCCAGCACAGAGTTTATAAATAACATCAGCAGTCCTGCTTTTTCACCTCCTAAGTCATTTTTCTCTAAAGCCTTTAGAATTCTTGACAAAAGGTGGAAAGGAAAGTATGCTGTCCTTCACTAACTAATTAAATTAGTAAAAAGGCCTTATTATGAAGGATACGGAATGTTAAGCATGAATTATTTGTTTAATTTCATACAGCTGAGTAATAATCTTCTAGTTGCTGTAAATAGGTTAGGTGACTACTCAGAATGATCACAGTTACATTTGCAATGTATTGACCTTTCACTCGGCTGCACAGCAAGGCAGCCACTAAAAATTCTTTCAAACTTGACTTGCAAAAGAGGCATCTGGAAAGAAGATAACGTGTTCATTCAACTGTTATTTACTGAGCTCCTACTAAATGCCAAGTACCTTGCTAAGCCTTGGGAATACAAGGGCTGGCATAAGTGACCAGGTGCCTGCTCTCATAGAATTTTCAGTCCAGTGGAGTACACCTCTGTAGAAACGAGGCCCCGGAAGTCATGGGGACTCTGCAGATGAAGCTTAAAAAGAGGAAAGCCTCATTCTCCCCAAGTTCCTGACACAGTAGAGGGTTTTTTTTTTAATGGGAGTGTTATTGGATGACATAGGTTGTTTCACTATGGGCATGGTACAGAAGTTGGGACATAACACTCCAACTTATTGTCTCTCGGGTATTGGTTATGTGGTTGTGGTACAGCATTGCTGAGAAGAAGAGTACAGGATAGAAATAGGTTGGGGCTGTCATCAAGCATAAGATTTACAAAGGAAAGGGTGGGCTCTTCTTTCAAGAAAGACTCTCACCTCCTGGCACCGGGTATACTACAACCAACCATCAGGAGTTTCGACAAATGCATAGACCAAAACCAAACCAAACCCATTGCCATTGAGTCAATTCTGACCTACAGCGACCCTGCAGGACAGAGTAGAACTGCCCCCATAGAGTTTCCAAGGGGCGCCTGGTGGATTCAAACTGCTGACCTTTTGGTTCACAGCCATAGCACTTAACCACTACGCCACCAGGGTTTCCAACATCAGTGTAAAAACCACAATAAACAAGATGTAGAACATTTCCATCACCGCTAAAAGTTCTCTTATACCCCTTTCTAGTTCCTCCCACCCTCAGCCCTAGGCAACCACTGATTTTCTTCCCGATAGAGTACTGAGGTGCAACGATGGTTTTTCTCCTTTCTCTGAGTTTCTTCACAAACTTACTGAAGACCCTTAGGGCACTTGTACTGAGGGAGGGTCTTACCTCCCCAACTTGTTACAAGCCTTCAAAAGGCACCATCTCACATTGCTTGAAGTTTCCTCACTGTGAGGAGCACAATGACATATGGCTTAATAATAATAAAAAAAAAAGTAACAAAATCATAATCATAACCATAGTCAAGATTTACTAAGTACTTTCTATGTGCCATGACCAGTACTAAACATTTGGCATATATTATCTAATTAAATACTTACAACAATTCTATAATTATTATTAGCCTCATTTTACAGATGAGTAAACTTAAGCTTGAAGGGAATAATGATAATTATAAGCAAGAGTCTGGTGATAGGATCCGTACACCTCAATCTTTCAAACTTGTCCTGAATTCATTCTTTCATCTGAAGGATAAGGCCACAGAAGGTGGCCACACAGAGTGAAGCAGTAGGGCAGTTCTATGGAGCTGCCATCCTCAGATGACAGAGGCTGGCGTCATTTGCCCTCTTTGGTTTTCAGAGAACTTCTCAGACAAATCTGTGCTTTTTGAAATTCCTTCCATTATACTTCATGTCTGATGTGTACATTTCCAAAGTTAGATCCTTCTCTTCTAATTCAACTCCACTTTCTCATTAACAGATGTCTAATCCCACTGTGCTTGTTCGGTGGGGGATACACCCCATTTTGTTGGTTTGGGGGTGAACCCCAAGCTGCCTGTGGTCAGTGGATTGTTAGAATGGCTACTGTCCCTCCTAGCTTTTAGGATCACTTCTCTCTGTGAAGAAAAGCTTCATTTTTTTCCCACACAATCTCAAGGCTAGAAGAACTTCTCTAGTCTAATCATTATCAAATGTTTGAAATACTTCATAACTTTCGGAATAAACCTACTCCCTACTTACCAACTATATTGGTATCTGACATTTCACATTTACAACAATAGTAAAAAATCTGCTACCTGACTATTTTGCTCATAAGTGATGTATATCTGGCGGTAAGGAATGCTGAGGTACGAGGCAAGAGTGATGCTGGCTGAGATGGTTACGGTTTTGCGTCAATTTGGCTGGCCCATGATCCTCAGTGGTTTGGCAGTTATGTGATGATGTAATTTGTCAGTTATGTAATAATGTAGTCATCCTCCATTTTGTGATCTGATATGTTCATCCTCCATTTCACATAATGCTGATCCTCACATAACAACCTGGTCTTTGGAACCTAGCCATGTTGACAAATGAGGAGTGTGTGTATATGGTTGCTGAGCCTTTTCTTGAACACCCGTGTTGACAGGAAATTCAGTACTTTCAAGAGTAGCCCATTCCAATTTCTCTCTAGCAATGCATTCATTCAACATTAACTACCTTAATAAAATGAGCTGAGTGGAAAGTTTTAAGTAAATCATGTGGTAGTCATACCAAGCCCCTGCCCTTGAGGAGGCACTACTAGAAGAGCTAGGAGGTACACACCAAGAGCTAGAACATGAGGTTCAAAGTTCTGTAAGAACTCAGGTGACAGGGAAAGCTCACTACCGATTGTGATGCCCAATCAGACCAAGAGGGCCCATGTTAATTTCCCAATTCTCTGATTAAAATAATTCATAGTACTGCAAAGCCTTGGGAAAGAGTTAGCAGTAAGTGTTAATAGTATTGCTTATCCAACAAAACTATTAGCATATCAATTTAGATGCACTGTACTTACAATAAAATATAGTCATTTTAAGTGTACAATTTGATAAGTTTTGACAAATGTATATGCAACTGTAAATACCACAACAATCAAGGTGTAGAACATTTCTATCACTGCTAAAAGTTCCCTCATACCCTTTTTAGTTCCTCCCACCCTCAGCCATAGGGAACCACTGATTGCTTCCTGTCCTTGTAGGTTAGATTTGCCTTTCCTAGAATTACATATGAATTGAATCATACAATATATAATCTTTTGTGTTTGGCTTCTTTTGCTTAGCATAACAATTTGGGGATTTATCCATATTGTTGCATATTTGTTCTTTTTATAATGCTAAACAGTATTTCATCACATGAATACAAAAACAATTTGTTTATTCATTTATCAGTTGATGGACATTTGGATTGTTTCCATTTTTGTCTAATGAATAAATCTGTTATGAATATTCACATTCAAAGTCTTTGTGTGGACCTATGTTTTCGTTTCTCTTGGATAAATACCTAGGAGTGAAATTACTGTGTTCTATTGGTAAGAATTTGTTTCACTGTATATGAAATTGCCAAACCGCTTTCCAAAGTGGTTATACCATTTAACATCTCCACCAATAAAGTATGAGAGTTTCAGTTGCTTCATATACTCACTAACACTTGCATTGTCTGTCATTTTATTTTTGGCCATTTTAGTGTGTGCAAAGTCTCTGATTTATTAAAAAAGTTTATAGTACTGCCAAGTCTTGGGAAAGAGCTTTTGTTTGTCTAAATATTTATTTCACCCTAATTTTTGAAGGATATTTTTGCTGATTATATAATTCTAGTTTGGCAGGTTTTTGTTTGAACACTTTAGAAGATGTCATTCCATTGTCTTCTACAAGAAATTGTATTGTTCCTCCCAAGAAATCAGTGATTATTCTTATATTTTTTTCCCCTTTATGTAATATGTTTTTTCTCTTTGGAAGCTTTTAAGATATTTCTTTATTGCTGGTTTTCAGCAAGTTGATTTTAACAATTTTCTTATTATTTTTTGTGGTTGGGTTTTATTGAGTTTCTTGGATATGTAGGTTTACAGTTCTCATTAAATTTGGAAAACTTTGGCCATTAATTCTTTAATCTTTTTTTCTACTACTCCCCACTCACCACCATTTTCTGAGATTACATTTACCCATATTTTACACTGCTTTATGTTACTATGTTTTCAAGTCTACTAATCTTTTATTTGGCATTATCCAATCTGCTATTGAGCTCATTTGGTGAATTTTTAATTTAATATTTTGTATTTTTCAGTTATAGATTTATGTGATTCTTTTCATAATTTCCATTTTTCTTCTCATTATGTTTTTGATTTCCTTTAAATTCTTGAATATATTTATAGCAGCTATTTATATTCCTGATCTGCCAGTTTCATCATCAATATAATTTCTGGATCTATTTCTCTTAACTGAGTATTCTCCTGGTTATGGGTCACATTTTCTTACTTCTTCACATGTCTAGTTATTTTTTACTGAATGGTGGACATTTAAAATTTTATATTGTTGAGTATCTGTATTTCTTGACTTCCTTTCAAAAGTATTGAATATTGCTTTGGCAATACAGATGTGCTTGATCCTTTCAAGACTTGTTTTTAAGTTTTGTTAGGGTGATTCTAGAGTAGTCTTGATACAGGGGTTACTTAGCCCTACTATTAAAGTGTGACCTTTCTGTGGTCCCTACTGAACATGCCATAGTCAAAAAGTTCTCTCCATTTTGGCTGATCAGAACTCAACTTTTCCCAGCCCTGTGGGCTCTGAGAATTGTTCAGCCTACACCTCCCTAATAGTTGTTCTTTGCTAAATCTTGTGGAATTTCACCCTACGCATGTTAGCTACTATTCAGCTAAAGACTCAAGAGGACCTATATGCAAATTCCTGGAGCTCTTTTTCTGTGTAACTCCCTCCTCTCTGATATTCTGTCCTACAAATCATAGCTGCTTCGGACTACCTGAACTCTAATTGCTGTCTCTGCAATTTAATGAGATCATTGTGCTATACTTAGGTTTCCCCTTCCTGCTCTATGGCCTAAAATGGGACAATCATAGGGGTCATCTTTTGTTTCCTTTATCTCAGGGATCACAGTCCTCACTTCATGTTGTCTAATGTATGAAATCAGTTATTTGATATATTTTGTTCAGTTTTCTAGCTTTTTTTTTTTTTTTTTATGACAAAGGACGTGCCTAATACCAGTTCCTCTCTAATGGCCCAAAGCAGAAATTCTTATTAGCTTCTTGAAGATAGAAAACATGTCATATGCTAGCCTTACCCCTACACTTCAGCACCTGACAGTTGCTTTACTTGTCAATATAGCACAGTGGTTAATAGCACAAACTGTAGAGGTAGTCTTGCTGAGTTTGAATCCTGGCTCCGCACTTACCATCTTGTCGCAGGTTATTTTACTTTTCTGTGCCTTTACGTCCTCATCTATAATACAGGAATGATAAAAATTGTACCTACCTTTTAGGTTTGTTTGGACTTCAATGAGTTAATGCAAGAAAAACACTTAGAATGCTTCTTGGCACATGGTAATGTTCAATATGGTAGCTATTATTAACAGCATTATTATTTAACATCAAAAGGCTAGTTAGTTTATTCCTTTATGACTGATTTTCCTTCCTTCCTTCCTTTCTGTTTTGAAACCTCAGGCAGATAAAGATAGTGTATTAGTCAATGAAATCACATAAGATCATTTCACTGTTGTCATTTTAAAGCAGTATGTACCCCATCTCTCCCAGCCTATCATAAATAATAACTAACATTAAACTCCTAGGCTGAGAACAAAAGATTTTGACAAAAGCTACATCTTAAAATCTAAGGGAATTATAGGTGCAACCTGCTCTTTATCTTTCCATCCAGGTTAGCAATGAAAAAAGTATATGTGTACTGCATTGTAACAGTGGAATTTTATTGGAACTGCACTAGTGGCAATAGATCAGTAAGGGAACACAGCAGTGAATCTGCTTGTAAAGTGAAAAATCCTTTTACGAAAGGATTGTCCTACTAATTTATCTATGCCATGAATCTGGAGTTGCGTATGTTGGGTCTGTAAATGGGCTGCACCTGAGCCAATGTTATTTTCAAAGACCAGGCTTAGCTTCCCTAGATGGCTGCTTTCAATTATATAAAGAGCTGCTCCTGTAGGGTGATCCTCCCTGGAGCTTTGAGAGAGTTCTTAGGTAAGAGAAGGTCCTAATATTTACATGTGTTAGGCAAAGGTTTGTTAATCACATGTGTATGTGCTTAACCAGCATGGATCATCAATCATGCGTCCAAGAATCAAATACAAATTAAAGTTTTAACATAAATAAACATCTTTGGTATTTGCTCTGCAAACCAGCCCATGTGCCACCACCACCACTGTTCTGCTGTCTGGGAAGTAGTCCTTCCTCCTCTGCCTGGAAGGCCTCTCTGTCTTGGTCCTGGACTAAACTGGCCAGCTGCCAGATGACCCTAGCAGAGATGTTGGCCTGATCTGAAGTTCATGTCTTGTAAATGTTTAATGACAGTCTTCAGAGGATAAAGGGATAAAGAAGCAATTAAAGCCCACACTTTTGACTGCATACAGCGATTAAATTATATTCTGGTGCATTATTTTAGCTTTTGATGTAGTACCACAGTGAAGGGGTCTATATGCTGTCACTGATGTAAGTAATATTCCACTGATGTACTTGAGAGGACTAATATCAGAGAACAATAACACATCAGTCATTTCTGACTCACCCAACAGCATCTACCTTATGAGTAATCCTTTGAATTTAAATAATCTTTTTTACAGAAAAGATTAATGCTTTTTATTTTCTTATCCATGCTATGGTTATCTATCCTAACATTTCTATGAGTTTCTGTGAGGGCTGGATTTGTATTCCCCTCTTAAATGTATGAGAAATAGAACCAGAGAGGTTAAAACATTTGCTTGAGATCGCACAGTGATGTAGAAACTAAGGGAATCCAGAACCTTGGAACAAACAGTCTTGCAGCCTTCTGCTAGATCAGGTCAGTGAACAATTTTTGTAATAGACTGGACACTAAACATTTTAGGTTTGGGCAAAAGTCTCTTGCAACTACTAAACTCTTCTGTTGTAGCTTGAAGGTAGTCACAGACAATATACAAAGGAATTAGCATGGCTGGTTCTGATAAACTTTTTTTTTACAGAAATAGGATTGTGGGCCAGATTTGGCCCATGGGCTGTGGTTTGCCAACCCTTGTAATAAGTCATGGTGTATGCTAAATGATACCTTTAGCTGTCAGGATTACTGCAAGACAGCAGAATGGGATGCTGGTCCTTGCTGCTTACCATTCGATGTTCACAAGAACCCTGCTGTTAATGATTTTCCGTTTTATATGTGAGGAAACTGAGAAGCTAATTCACATGTGTAAGGCCACTGGGTTTCTGGCTAAGTCCACATGGTTGTAAATGAAAAGTGAAGACTACAACATGGGTTTCCTGACTTCTAATATTTCTCTCCTGCTAGTTGTTCCATGGGAAATTATTACCACACTTTCATTTTCAAAGAAGGAAATCCAAGGACCTGGGAAAGTTGAGTGACTTCTTTGGGGGTCAGTGGCTTGTTAGTGCTTGAGTCAGGACTTGAACCACTGTCTGTTGGCTTCCAGGCTGGTCTTCTATCCCTTCACATTATTGTGAACATTTTCCAGTAAAAAAAGGTATAATGAGGCACAATGATGGTATGTCTGTTATATTTCATTCTTTCAACTTTCTGAAGTGATACCATTTTATACATGGTCTCTTTGATGTGCCAAGCGGCTTCCAGATACAAAATTAATCATTATTAATTCACCTTATCTTTTTGAATATCTAATTTTCAAGTCTCAATCTGGATTATAAAATTCTTATTGGCACATGGCAGTACCTTTTTTAAATTTTATTCTCCAATTTCAGTCTGAAGATAACATTTTCAACCACAGCACTTAATTATCTTCCCCAACCTAGGACATACGTGAAACAAAAGGAATACATATTGATAAAGCGGACTTCCTGGCTTTAACTATCACCCTAGTTGCTGAATAAATATTTGATGGATTAATGACCACTTGCTAGCCCTGGAGGTAACGATTCTCACCTGGAACAGGGACCAGGGCATTGGAGATAAAAACAGAAGGGATGTACAGCTTCAAAGGACCCCTGATGATGCACTTTAACCAAACTGATGGACTGCTAATCGGAAGATCAGCGGTTCAAAACCACCAGAGGCTCCGTGGGAAAAAGATGTGGCAGCCTGCTTCTGAAGAGATTTACAGCCTTGGGAGCCCTATGGGGTCACTAAGAGGTGGAATTGATACAGCAAAGGTTGGGGGGGTGGGGGTGGATACAGCTTCATAGTAGCACTTGAGCATAAATGGGCCTCACGATTTTGTAGAAAACCAGACCCGACTATATTGAAATATCAAGGCATATATATGAAAAACCTGCCCAAAGACAAATATAAATCAATTTGGATTTTTATTACATTTCCCACTCGTTGGTGAAAACTGTATAATCTATCACTTAACCTAAGAAACATGTAAACAGTGAGGGCTTTTAGTTCCAGCCATCATAGAAGCTACCTAAAAGGGCTTGACAGAAGTCAGTGCTAACGTGGAGAACTATCTGTAAGCTACTAAAAAAAAAAAAAAAAAAGCTACTGGTGATCATTAATTCCTGGACTCAGTGGAGTATTCAGTTGCCAGCACAATATATGCAGCAAGTCTGAAAGGTTGTGCCAAGTTTCCTGACTGCGGAACTGAGGCCATCGGCCAAATGACACCTTCCTGAGATTTCTCTTAGGCCTCCTGCCATCTCCACCTGCCTCAAACAACTCTGGTGTTGCAACTCTGGGCTAGCTGAGAAGACCTGCTCTGGATTTCCCAGCTTCGGTGTTCAATGGAAGAAAATTTGATTTTTGGGGGCACAGACAAGCTACATGTATTTGGTGGGTACAGTGTGTGCTAAGCTGGATAGAGATGTGTATTCGGATCCCTCACCACCTATCAGAGCCCCTGATGGTCCCACTAGAGTCCAAGTCTCTTAAAGTTTCCTTTGTTATTCAAAGAGTTAAGCTTCCTGCCACGGGGCCTCACTTACACCATAGGTGTCAGTCCTTCAACCCTGCCCTGTTGAATGTTAGAAGTAATTACTAGAAGGAGTCACATAGTCCAGCAATGGAACAGTTGCTAACATACTAAAAAAAAAAAAATTCTAGATAGGGTTAAGAACCACAAATAACTAAAAATTTTGGAAAAAGCAACATGAATGATTTTTAGACTTTTCCTACAGAAATACTCATCACTGAAAGCCTTATTCTAATTTTCAGTTATAGTCTGTGACTGTTTATTTAAGCCCTTGGTTAGAAAAATTCAGTTTAAATATGCATCAGTGAATTCTGTTGCTATTACAGGCTGGCCAAACCCAGTATTGAGTCTGGCTGGCTCTTATTTCAGACTCTGAATTAACACATGCAGGGGACATTCTCCCTGACTGTCAGGCTGTCCCAAGGAATGCAGACACCTAACTTCATTAGGGATATATCTAGCCCCTCCCCACTTTCTTCCAGGCCACCAGTAACCTATAATTTTTGGGACCTGGGTATCTCTGATGTTTCTCTCCATATTTCTTATTTTGGCCTTCACTTTTTCTATTTCCTTGAGTCCATTACTAAACTCCTAGCATTTCTTTTCCTGTCTCCTTTCTTCCCTCCTGTTTCTTCCTTGACCCCTTCTCCCTTTCCAATACATCTTCTGTCAACCTCACCCATTTTTATTTGTTATGTTACTCTCTCTTTTTAAGTGTCCTTGTCTTTATTACCTAATTTCTCTTCCTCTTTTGCAATTTATCCCCTGCTTTCCACTTTTTTTTTTTTCCACTTGGAATTTCTTTAAGCATTCTAAAAACCAATTATCATCATGTAGCTTTATTTTTAAGAAATGTGACTCTTAAAGTAGAAACACTTTTTTTTTTTTAATAAGGTGATTTTAAGGCTGATTTTTAAAGCAGAAACACCATTCCATTGGTGTGCTATGGCAGAGAGGTGAAAACATAAACGAACTAGAACTGGCTGAGATGGGTCACAGAAAGCCAATACGTAGCTGTGTGCCACGATGAATATGAAGCGGGTGGTGAAAAAAAAACAAAAAACCATTGCTGTTGAGTTGATTCCAACTCATAGCGACCCTATAGGACAGAGCAGAACTGCCCCATAGAGTTTCCAAGGAGCATCTGGTGGATTTGAATTGCTGACCTTTTGGTTAGTAACAGCAGCTCTTAACCACTATGCCACCATCTCTATCCAGCTTAGCACACACTGTACCCATCAAATACATGCAGCTTGTCTGTGCCCAGAGAAAATCAATTTCTCTTGCACTGAATGCCAAATGAAAGCTGTCAAAGTCAGGTGCTGATGAACTATTATTAGAGAACAAATTAAAAAACGGCACCAAGTCTTGAAATTGCTATGCTACTATACTGTTCCTACGAAGTCCAGTTTTGGAAACTGAGTACCCAAGTCAGCTGAGGATATTCCTGCAGGGCCAATGATGTCTATGCATTGGCTGAAATGTTCGAGTGTATTTGCAAGATCCCCAAACATTCTGCTAACATGAAATCTGGGCAGCACAGGCTACAAACTTGAGTAAAATTGCCTTGGGTTGATAAGCCTTCAATTGCTTTCCTGAGTTTTCTGCAGTATCAGACTCATACCTGCCAATATAGCTTTTGATTACAAAACACTACAGTTGGACAGGCCAGGTAGCAGTAATTACGTTGGTAATTAGACTCTGCCATGCACTGTGTACTCAGGGCTTCTGGGCTTTTGTGGAAACAGAAGAGGCATCCAGAGTATCTTTAGAGGACTTGGCCTCTTCCAGTGAGAAGGGCACTAATAAGCTCTTCCTGAAACAATAAGAAGGCAGATTGCTTCTCTTTTCATCCCTCCTTCCTCCCCTTTCTGGTTCAGCAAATTTTAGTTGTGTTGCACAATTGGGGAAAAAAAGGGAGAAAGCTGTAAATGAGGAAGGGGGATGGAAACAGTCCAGGAAGAAATCCAATTTCTGTCTTGTGCTCTGTGCGTTTCAAAATGGAAATGCTACACTCATTAAACTGCCCATTAAGCAAATAACACAGAGAAACAAGATGGGGGTTAGGAGGCTGGGAGGCAGAAGAAGAGGCAGGTTGGAGAGAGAAAGCAAAACGTGGCACTTGTTTTTAAAGGTGATTGTTTTTAACCAGAAGAAAGAAAATGCTTGCGCGGGTTTCATTTAAGAATGAAGGAGTGCATCACTTCAATACTGACAACTGTCAATAATATCTCTATTGCAGCCACACAAAACTCGGCTGGTGTCTGACAAGATTGTGGTTAGTCTTGGTAATGGTGTAACTTCCACGCTGAGAGTTTAATGCATTAGGATAAGGTGTGACCAAATACTTAATATATTGACTTGAAGTGAAGAAATGTATCAGATTTGTGAGTGGTTACCTAGTAGTCAAAACAGTGACATGGAGAATGGAAAAGAAAAAGATAAATACCTACTGCTTGACAGATATTTCCACAAACATTGTCACATTTAATCCTTAAAACACAATGATGTGGTGGGTATCATCAGTCTTGGTTCACACATGAGGAAAGAAGTTGGCCCAAGAAGAGATGTAAATAGCCCAAGTTCACATAGCTACTCAACAGAGGAAACAAGATTTGAGGGCAAATCTCATTGTGCCTTCTACCCTTCCATGCTGCCTGATGAGAACACAGTCTCAATACCTTCCAGAAAGGAAGAAAAGAAAGAAAACCAGTACTCATGGATCACTAGCCATGTGCCAGTGACTTTGGAACATAGCGTCATATTCGTCTGTAATTTCAGCTCCACCAACATGGAGATGATTTGACAGGCAAACAGCATGGGGCCTCTTTAAAAGACAATTCAGATTTCCACCACTGCAATTATCCAAATCTGGTTCCTGCCGTTGGGAATATTATGAAATCCCCAGCATTTGGCACCCCTCCTGAACAGGGAAATCTCATTTGAAAACCAGAAGAAAGGCTTTGGAGAAAAAAAAAAAAAAGGCAGGGTAAGGGCCCAAAAGAGATTTCCTGACTTTGCACATCTTCCTTCATGAAGAACACTTCTGCAGTTATTCTGGAGCCAAGCAACACAGCAATGTGTTAGAACAGGCCCAGCTCTGGAGGACAGGCTTGATTTCAACAACTTAGAAAACAATGGACACACACAAAAAAACCCCATTGCCGTCTAGTGGATTCCAACTCATAGCGACCCTACAGGACAGAGTAGAATTGCCCCATAGAGTTTCCAAGGAGAGCCTGGAGGAATTGAACTGCCGACCTTTAGGTTAGCAGCCATAGCACTTAACCACTACGCCACCAGGGTTTCCCAGTGGACACAAGGACACATTTTTTCAGTATCTTTAGCAGTTTGTGTGAGAAGGTACCAGATAAATTCCTTCCCTGTAACTGTAGGCTTCAGTAGATGATCATAGCTAATATTTATTGGGAAACCCTGGTGGCATAGCGGTTAAGCGCTACGGCTGTTAACCAAAAGGTTGGCAGTTCGAATCCACCAGGTACTTCTTAGAAACTCTATGGGGCAGTCCTACCCCGTCCTATTCACTGTGAGCACTTGCCTATGTGTGCCACTTTATAGATCTTCTCACATTGAATCTGTACAAGATTCAGAAGTGGGTGCCATTATCTCCACTTCAGACAGAGAGAATGGGTAACTTGCCCAATGCCCACCGTAGCTGGGAATGGAACTCAGGGACTGACTCCAGAGTTTGCCCACTTTGCTGCCCCTACCACATAGAACTCATTTCTCTTATCCTTTTGCAAATTGGGTATTCTTATTTAAAAATAAGAGCCTACTACCAGAGTTTTGCCATTATCAATTTTTTAAGCCAGTAAATAAAACCAAAAGCCCCTTGCTGTCAAGTCGATTCCAACTCATAGCGACCCTCTAGGACAGAGTAGAACTGCCCCATAGGGTTTCTAAGGAGCGCCTGGTGGATTTGAACTGCTGATCTTTTGGTTAGCAACTGGACTCTTAACCATTACACCACCAGGGTTTCCAAGCAGTGAATAGCATGCCTATATTCTCCCACCTGTTATTTGACTACAATTGCAATACCCTACAATTGCCTCACCACAGATTTCATTCATTCATCCTTTTACCTCATTCTAGATAGCATCAAAGTCCTGTTTATGTTTCTCTCATCTTAAAAAGCCCTTTGAATCCACACCTACCACAGGTATGAACTTAAATATCACCTCTCCTTTGAAGTCTTCCCAGACCTACCAAGCCTGGACTCAGTGCTTCTCTCATTGTCCCTATAGCCTCCTGAAAGTCGTGGTAATGTTTTGTCATTGTCTCTTTGTGTGCCTGTATCTCCAGCTAAAACATAAGTTTCCATCTTGATCATTGTTGGACTTTCTAACCCCTACAATTATAAAACCAATCCAAACCCATTACCGTCGAGTTGATTCCGACTCATAGCGACCCTATAGGACAGAGTAGAACTGCTCCATAGTGTTTCCAAGGAGCAACTGGTGGATTCAAACTTTGACTTTTGGTTAGCAGCTGAGCTCTTAACCACTGGGCCACCAGGGCTTCAATCCCTACCATAGTGCCTAGCAAAAAACAGGTGTTAAATATTTTTGAATGAATAAATAGTAGGGAATGGGAGATGGGGCAGTCACAGAGTACCATAACCAGCTGAGGAGATGACCAGGAGAGCAAAACAAGGAAGCATGGGAAGGTGGTATTCCTAGGTACTCCAGCTCCACTGTTAAAGATCCAAATTCTCTGGAGCCCAATATAGACAATGGGAGTCAAAGGAGAAGACATAAACTCTGCTTTCCAGTCTGTCTTTCAGGAACACATCTGTTCTTTTCATTAAGGAATAGTTGCCCAGAGCATATGGAGGAGCAGACAGGGTATTGTTTTTTTTTCTGAGAAAAAAGACAGAACAAGAAAGAAGAAAACCAGGAGGGCTGTTAGACCCCTCTCTTGTCTTGTTCAAGATATTTGCCAGATTTAAGCCAAATGTTTCTATGTCTCCCTTGGAAAAATGGCAGCCCTGTACTGATGGTACAAGGCAGAGCCTTCCTGCACACCCCGAGAACTGAATGCTTTAACATGTGCTCTTGAATGCTCAAGTTCTGGACTGACTGGTGAGTGATAAAAAACATGGTCTGAAGCAATATACTGCTTCAAGATGATGGCAGGAGGCAGACAGTGCTGGTTAGGAGCAGAGTGGTTCATTTTGAGCAAGGGACATCAAAAGAGGTTTCGAGCAGCAGCTGGCCCTCTGGGACACAGCTACAGGCATCTGCTGTATTCTTGCCCTTTGAGGAGCTTTTTGGTCCTGGGATGACCCTATTACCCTAAAAGCCCTGGAGACTAGGATGGGGCCATCATCCCATCCTGAGAATGTTATAATAATAATTCATAGGAGAGAATAGTTATTTTGGAATAAAGAAGCTGGGAAAGTTTTGTAGAGATACTGGCATTTGTGCCAGGCCTTGAAGACTTAGCTTCTAGGAGGGAGAAAGAGAGGGCATTCCAAGTAAGAATTTTCTCCATATTGTGGGAAAAGGCAGGGTGAAGAATATGGACAAGGTACACCCAGGGAATAATGATAAGACCAACTTGGCTGGAGAGGCGGGCTCCCATCAAAGAATATTGGAAGCTAAGACTGGACAAAAACACCCCGCAGTGTTCCACAGGTAAGATCAATGGCTCATTTACCCAGCTTCAAAAGGCTGCAAATAGGTATTTTTTATGTTGGAAAAGAAATCCAATAATTTGTCTCACTTGGTGCTATGAATCTGATAAAAAGCCTTTCCTAAAGACTTTAACAAATGGCCACAGGAGCCCCGTACTCAAGCTGCAAAATTGTAATACACCGCCGGGTGAGTCAGATCATATTGATTTTCTTGGGCACTTGGCTGTCTGCACTGAATTCCCAGAGTCCCTGGCTCTTCTACTGGGTTCCATTTTATTCTGTTCTATACAGATTTAGAGGGAGTCAACTCTAAGGAAGACTAGACTGTGGGTGTACAAAGATGACTGAGGCATAACTGCAGTCCTTAAGAAACTTGCAGAGTGGAGGAGGAGATAAGATGCTCTAATAGTATAGGGCAAAAGTGTCACTGAAATGCATGAATGAGGACATGGAAGTAAGAGATGGACATGGAACAACTGGAACTCTCAAACACTGCTGGTAGCAAAGGCTTGGATGAGAAGGTACACAATAGCTTTATGTATACATGGATGTGTATTTAACAGGAAATGGATAAGCAAATTGTAGTATATTCATTCAATGGAATAGGTACTTAGCAACCAAAAGGAATGACTATTGATAAATACAAAAACATAGATGAATCTCAGAAACAGGACATAGAGCTAAAGACAACATGACACAGTGCCCTGTCTGTGATTGCATTTATATGAAGTTCAAGAGCATGTAAAACTAATCTATGGTGACAGAAATCAGAATAGTGGCTGTCTCTGGAGATGAGGGTAAGGGTGGGGATTGAATGGAGGGGAGAATGAGGAAATGTTCTGGGGTGATGAAAATGTTACATCTTGATTTGGGTGGTAGTTACATGGGTGCACGCTATTATCAAAACTTATCAAACTGGGTGCACTTTACTGTACGTCAATTATGTTTCATTAAAAAGTATAAAAAGAAGTTGGATAAAGGTTTTGTAGAAGTGCTGCCTCAAGAAGGCTTCCTGGAAGGGGATCCTTAAAAAATGACTGATTAGTGGAAAGGCAATCCAGCTAGATAAACAGGGAGATAAAAGCAGGAGTTGAGAAAGTGTACTGTGGGTCTCAGGAATATGAGGCATATACGGGAAATGTGAGACAAAGCCAGAAAGGTAGGCTGAGATCATATCAACGGTCGAGGCAGTAGCAGCCTAAAGCATGACTATACATCTGACAAGATTTCCCAAGAAAAAGAAGGGAAACAGTAATTTAAAGCGGTTGAGAAACCTAGAGAAGTTTTTTTTTTTTTTTTAAATGTTTGTTGGCCAAAGGGTAGAATCATTGAGGAAGAGATCTGGAAGAGAGGAGATCATTCTAGACCAAGGTTCCAGTAGACATGGATAGTCACCCCTGGGAAGGAAGAGGGATCTGCTACCTCTCAGTCAAGAAAGAACAGGGAGGCCAGAGTGAACTTGTGAAGAACAGGGTAGAAGGAAATCATGGGAGCTCACGATGCGTGTCCTTTAATGTCTCAGTATAGCACTACGAGAGGCCTCCAGGAACAGTGACCAAGGAAGAGGTAGGGCTGGGGCCTGAGGTGCAGAAAAAGGGTTCATAACAGGTAGTGTAGAGCATTTTAAAGGGGATTTGCCTGAGATGGATGGAAAAATTATACAGTGACACAGAGAGTTATACAGCATTGAGGGTTGATAATGGAGCTAATTACCAAGGTTGGGTCTGGAAGGCATGGAGTGTGGAACTACAGGGCGGTTATTGAGAACACATTTGAAATGGGTAATAGCTGGCAGTGGAAATGAGATAGGGTGGGGCCCATGGAGATTAGATTGAGGTCAAAGGTATGGAAGTCAGGAAGAAGTATAGGTTTGGGAAGCACAGGAAAATGGACAAGTACAAGGTAGTGTTGATCAGTGAAGGGAGTTTTAGGGTTCAGGATGTTTGAAGGAGAGCAGTTAAATAAAGATGAATTCTGAGGTATGCCGACGGATAGCTTGAATGGCGATAACACTCAGTGTTGATAGTTGGAGTCACTAAGGATGATGGCAAACGATGTGGCGGGAGGCAAACTGTGAGCCAAGGACTGAAGTCCTTGAGAAAATATGGTGGTGTCCCCACTTACAAGTTTTTATCCTTCCGTAAGTGAAATGTGAGTTGACCTGAGCTTTTGTTACAAAATAATACTTTAAATACTACATTACTGGCTATATTTGATCCTTTTTATTTTTTTTTTTATTCTATGAAGTTCAAAATGCTTTAAGGGTATGTTTTAAAATTGATCTCAGTCAAGGCTCTGAGTGACACAAAAGTGGTTTTTATTCTCATTTTATAAATGAGGAAACTTACTTCAGTGCCTCATCTCCCCCACCCCCTCCCACTGCCTTCTTTCCAATCAGGATAGGATTTGGATGCATGGAGGTAGTTGCTGAAATCACTTGACTATTCAGAGAGTGATTGCATTAGACAAAGGGCACAAAATGTCACGGGTTTTGGTATCTGAAAAGAAGTTGTGTGTTTTGACACTTAAAAAAAAATGAAATTTACAAGAAGAAAGGAGTTGTTTTGTACTTATTCATCTTTCCAGTTCTTTTATTGATTTCGTTATTGAAATAATTTCTTCAACCTTTTAAAAATCAAAATCCTTATTTAGGCACTCTCAGAGTTCTATATCAAGGAATATATTCAAAAGGCCAGTGGGATCTGCATGATACATAATGAATCAGAAAGAAATGGCAGCAGGGCTGTTTCTACCACTTATTGGCTACCGTCCCTCGACAAATCACTGTTTCCCTATGCATCAGTTTCCTTATGGAGAAATTGTGAAAGTGACAGAGCCATACAATGTGGAGTATAAGTATTTAAGGTACTCAAAAAACAGTGAATCATTGTGGAGTATAAGTATTTAAGGTACTCAAAAAACAGTGAATCATTAGTGAGTCCTTAAATAGAGATTATGGGGGCAGTGGTGGTTCGGTGGTAGAACTCTTGCCTTCCACTTCGGAGACCTGGGTTTTATTCCGGCCCAATGTACCTCAAGCACAGCCACCAACCATCTGTCACTGGAGGATTGTGTTGCTATGATGCTGAATAGGTTTCACTGGAGCTGCCAGACCAAGATGGATTAGAAAGAAAGGCCTGGAGATCTATTTCCAAAAATCAGTCATTAAAAACCCTATGGATCACATCAGTCAGATCCATGAACCATGATCCATGATCAGTTGATCAAGGGGATGGTGCAGAACTGGGTAGTATTTGGTTCAGCTGTGCATGGGGTTGCCACGAGTCAGGGACTGACACAATGGCAGCTAACAACAACAACAACAACAAATAGAGATTAAGTTAATGAAAAAAAAGTCAACTTTGAACTGAAATAGCATTCTGGCAAGGCATTCTTCATCTGGGATCTTCTGGAAATGAGTGCTGATTAACCAGAGGCAAACTTCCACATCCTCCCACAACCACAGCTACTCCCTCATCAGCATCAGCGCCCACATACTCTGTCTTCCTACCTGTCACCATAGAAGAACTATTTAAGCTTATATCCAAAGCCAATTTTCACACTTGTGCACTAGGTCCTCTTCCCTTCTGCCCGCTCAGAGAACTGCTTTGATAATTCTCTCATGTCATCTATGTTTCCTCTTTACTGAATTGTTTTCACGAGCAAATAAACATGCTGTTACTAATCCTATCTAAAACTTTTTTTTTCCCTTTACCCATTTTCCCCCCCAGCTCAGTATTGCCCTGAGAGGAGGCAAGAGGGCCCCTGAACTTGGCCCTGCACCTCACAGGGCCCCATTTTGGCCCTTCTCCAGTCATGTATGTCCCTATGGGGCGAAGAGTCTGATGAGTGCTTATCCAGAGCTGATACTCTCTGCTCTCTAGACCATACTCTGGGCACCCTGGTCCCAGAATTCCATGCCCAAATAGTCCTTAGCCCCTTCCAAGGCTTGCACATTCCTCTTTTCTGGGTCCATAATCCCTAGATTGAGCCACAGCTTGGACACACACTGGATGTCCACACACAAGCACATAAGGTCCTATACAATATACGATGGAGCTGGGGTTTGAAAGGGAAGGCATGCGGACCACAGGCCCTTTCCCAGTGCCAGCAAGTTCTGACTGGAACTCCAAAGCCCAAGAATTCTAGACTTGAACCTGGCTTTCCAGCTTTTTAAGAAGGTATATTTTTCAATGTAATGGAAAGAACATATTTTATTGTACGGTTTGTTAGCTTGGTATGTAATTTTTACATATTGTATGTAGGTATCCATTTGTTCTTTTGCCCTGGACTTCACAAATGTTAGGAATGCACCACTTACTAGTCCTTTTATTGTTATTTTTTTTAATTCCTCTTTGCAGCGAAATTCTACTAAAGAATAGTGTATAGTCAATATCTCCAATTCCTCTCCTCCTGTTCATTCTTAAACATACTCATATCAGGTTTTTTCTCATCATCTGTTAAAACTGCGCTTGTCAAGGTCACCAATAACTCACTTTGCTAAATCCAATGATGAGTTCTAGATCCTTATTTCACTTCATATATCAGCAGCATGTGACCTAGGTGATCACTCCCTCCTCCTTGATACACTTTCTTCACTTCGCTTCTAGGATTTCATACCCTTTTGATTTACCTCCCTGGTGACGGACTGGTTAAGCACTACAGCCGCTAACCAAAGGGTTGGCAGTTCAAATCCACCAGGTTCTCCTTGGAAACTCTATGGTACAGTTCTACTCTGTCCTATAGGGTCACTATGAGTTGGAATCAACTCAACAGCACTGGGTTTGGATTTTTTTTGGTTTTGATTTACCTCCTACCTTACCAACTTCTCCTTCACAGCTCTTTGCTGATTCCTTCTTTCACCTTATCCCCAACCTCTTAATATTAGAATTGCCAGGGCTCAGTCCTTGTACCTCTTCTCATTTCTTATTATATTCATTCCCTTGTGATCTCATCCAGCACCATGGCTATGTTGTTGATGATTTCGAAATGTTTTCTGTAGGCCAACCTCTTCCTTATCTTCATACACGCTATGTGACATCTCCACCTAGATATCTAATAGACACCTCAAACTTACACATGTTCAAAACTGAACTCCTGATCTCATTCCTAAACCTGGTCCAACCACAGCCTTCCATGTTCTAGTTATGTCAGCTCCATCTTCTAATTGCTGAGACCCAAAACCTTGGAGTTATACCTTACTCTTCTAATTTAGCATATTGGCTCTATTTTCAAAATATATCCAGAACACATCATTTCTCACCACTTCTACTGCTACCACACTCTGGTCCAAACTCCAGTCATCACCTACCTGGACTGTTGCAATGGCCTTCTCACAGGTCCACTGGCACTACTCTTGCCTCCTTCCAGTCTATCAACACAGAAACCAGTGTGATACTTTTCAAATATGACAGATGATGTTATCCCTCTGCTCAAGATGCTGCAAATATTTCTCATTTCACTAGAGTAAAATCCAGTCATTAATAGTATTCAATGCTCTATATTCTCTAGATCTCCTTCGTCTCTTACCATTCTCTCCTTTGCTCATTCAGTTCTAGCTACATGGACCTCCTTGCAGTTCCTGGAACATGTCAAGCATGCTCCTGACTTAGGACTTTTGTGCTGGCTGCTCAGTCTGTCTGGAATGCTCTTCCCTCAATTGTTCAATTATATGTTGAATAAAGAGAAACAGCAACATATACAATATTCCTGTGGAATACAAATCACTCTGGTCCTCGTCCTATTTCCCATTATAGAAACGTCTTCCCTGTCCCTTCTATGTTTCTGCAAAAGGGCGGCTTAACCCAAACAGTAGGCATGGTTGGACAAGGATAATTTAGCAATTATGTGTTTTGTTTTATAAGGTCTTCTTAGCTTCTAGCTTCTATCAGAGTTGAACCAACAAAAAGTTCCCCCAGAAGTCTTCCTGAAATCGAAAGTGGCTTTGCCAAACTGGAAAGAAACACATTATTATCTTTATTATTTTCAGCTTGAGTGCGTTTTCATTTTTAAAATAAACCAAAAGCTCAAATGATCATATTCATTTTAAACAGGAATAGCATTTGACTGATTCACATAGCTAGATCTTGTTTCTATACCCATACTATATAGTAAGCTCCTCTAGAACAGGAAGTGAGTCTTACATACCTATTGTTTTCTCTTTAGCACCCAGCATAAGGCGGGCTGTAAGTAAACAAGAGACAAAGAGAGAAGAGAGAGGGGGAGGGAGAGGGAGTAAGTAGTTGATTCACCAATCAAGTAAATTAATAACGACAGATCAAATGAATGAAGAAAGCAACACGTGGGAAGTGAGGTGGAGACATTAGTTTCTGCATTTATGTATTATTAATCATATACACTTGCAGGCCATTAACAGTGATAAAGGGGATTCTTTGTTTGTTGACAACTTTTTAGAGCCATACTTTACTCCAGGATGATAAGTTTCAATTTGCTTATGCCAACTCTGATCTACTGGCATTAACTGTCTAGAGACCCTTATGGCAAAGAGATAGACTAACTCAAGGCTTAGCTGGAAGGAATGTGGGATTGATTAGTGATGTCTGCCATGGGCTCAGAATAGGAGAGTTATAGGAGTATTATACAGTTGCTGAATCTGTCCATACAATTTGATCAACTGTGCGTAGACATAATGCCCAAATCTATTTTAATACAAACATCTCAAGAACTCTCTCTACTCTATGAATATGCAGTTTCCACCTCTGCTTCTTCAATAGTTTCTTCAATGTGACAACCAACAAATCTTACTTTATGTTTCTAGACATATTAACAATAACTTTAAATTCAAGAATATATTTGAAAAGAAACTTAAATCAATGTTTGTCAAGTTCTCTGAAGATGAGGAATATTATACATGCCAAATATCATTAACAACAACAAAACTTTGTCTAACATTCCTTAACAATACAAGTGCAGTTGGGTATTATTCTAATTAAGTTCCTTTGCTGGCTGACTCAGTGAATGAAGGGATCTTTACTTCCCACAGTTCACATCCCACGTTTTCGCTTTCTGAAACAAATGCATACAATTTAATTTTATTACACAAATTTAACTTTTAAGTCACTTCTAACAATCAAATGGGGACCTTTTTTTTTTTTTTAAATGGTGAGTTAGGTGAAAACTTACAGAACAAATTAGATCCCTATTAGATAGTTTGTACACGAAGTGTTTCACAGCCTTGGCTTCATTCCCCACAATGTGTCAGCACTCTCCCCATTTCCACTTTGGGTTCCCTATTTCCGTTTGTCCTGATTTTTCACCCCTTCTTGCCTCCTAATCTTCGCTTTTGGGCAAATATTGCCTTTTTGATCTTGTATAATTGATTTTTCTAAGAGGCACATTCCTCTTGGTGTCACTCTTTATTTTATGGGCTTATTGTTCAGCTGGAAGGTGGTCTCCAAGAATGGCTTCAGTTCCAGGTCAGACAGGTGTCTTAGGGCCATAGTCTCAGGGGTTCCTCCTGGTTTTTAAAAAAAATTTTTTGTGAATTTGATTTTTTTTTCTACATTTTTCTCCCGATCTGTTTGGGACCTTCTGTTGTGATCTCAGTCAGAGCGGTTGGTAGTAATAGCCAGGCACCACCTAGTTCTTGTGATCTCATACTGTAGGCTTGTGGTTCGTGTGATCCATTAGTCCTTTGGAGTAATTGCTCCCTTGAGTCTTTGGCTTTTTTCACTCTTCTTTGCTCCAGACTCGAAGAGACCAACAGTTGTACTTTAGATGGCTGCTCACAAGCTTTGAAGACCCCAGACACTACTCACCAATGTAGGATGTAGAACATTGTCTTTATGAACTAAGTTGTGCCAACTGATGTAGATGTCTCCTAAGTCTGTGGTCATTTGCTTTCAAGCCTAGGAAGTCCATCCTGAGAGATGTTCGGTTATGTCTGAGAGGTTTCCCTGACTGTGCCACTTGCGTGCTTAATTTTCTATGTTAATATATGAGAAGCACCTATAGTCATGTACTCAGAAATATACATCACCAAACCTGTATCTGCCAATGAGTATGCTGCCTTACACCCTCTCACACCTCTTGGCATATCTATGTATCCATTTATAAGTTATTGTTTGTTAATACTATTGTTGCAGGATTGTCTATGTCATAGTAGTTACTGTAGTTGCCCTTTATTCCCGTGTCCCTCTCCGTGTCCTGTCCTGCTTTGGTCATATTGTACTGACTTCTTTCACATTGTGTATTGCCTTTCCCTTCCCCAATATTAACATGTCTACTATCTATTTGGTAATTTTCCTTCCCTCCTCCTTCCATCCCTGGTAACTTTCAAAGAATGTTTTTGTTTTTTCCTGGCGTAAACCTTTTGTTGTTACTTCATAATAAGGGTCCCATACAATATTTTTCCTTTTATGGTTGACTTATTTTACTTAGCATAAAGTCCTCCAAATTAATCCATGTTATATTTAGTGGATTCATCATTATTCTTTATTGTTGCATATTATTCCATTGTGTGTATGTACCACAGTTTGTTAATCCATTCATCTCCTGCTGGGCACTTAGGTTGTTTCCACCTTTTTGCTATTGTGAATAATGCTGCAATGAACATGGGTGTGCTATTCATGTCACTGCTCTTATTTCTTTAGGGTATATACCCAAGAGTGGGATTCCTGGATCATATGGTATTTCTATTTCTGGCTTTTTGAGGAGGTGCCATACCATTTCCCATAGTGGTTGTATCATTTTACATTTCCACCATCAGTGTATGATTTCCAATATCTCCACAACCTGGACAACATTTGTTATTTTTTGGTACTTTGATTAGCGCCAGTAATGTCGGGGTGAGATGGCATCTCATTGTAGTTTTGATTTGCATCTCTCTGATTGTTAATCACTGTGAGCATTTCTTCATGTTTGTTAGCAGTCTGAATGTCTTTGGTGAAGTGTCTGTTCATATCCTTTGCCCAGTTTTTAATTGGTTTGTCTTTTTTTTTTTTCCTTTGAAGTGTTCAAGTTTTCTATAAATTTGAGTTTAGGCCCTTGTTGGATAAGTTGTAGTCAAGTTTTTTTTTTTCTTCCCAATCTGTAGACTCTCTTTTTACTCTTTTGGGGAAGTCTTTTGTTGAACATAAGTGTTTAATTTTTAGGAGGCCTCATTTATCTAGTTCATCCTCTTCTGTGTGTGCATTTTTAGTTATGTTTGGTATTCTATTTATGCCATATATTAGGGCCCCTAGCATTGTTCCTATTTTTTCCTTCATAATTAGCATTGTTCCTATTTTTTTCCTTCATAATCTTTATAGATTTAGGTTTTATGTTTAGGTCTTTGATCCATTTTGAGTTAATTTTTGTGTATGGTGTGAAGTATGGGTCCTGTATCATTTTTCTACAGATAGATATCCAGTTCTGCCAGCATGATTTGTTGAGTAGACTCTTTCCCATTTGATAGAATTTGGTCCTTTACTGAAGATCAGTTGTCTATAGGTAGCTGTTTCATTTATTTCTGCTCTAATTTTTATTATTTAATTTCTTCTGGCAACTGTGGGCTTCTTTTTCTGCTCTCTTTCTAATTGTTCCAGTTGTAAGGTTAACATTTTAATTTTTACTCTTTTTTGATGTGTGCATTTATTGCTATAAATTGACCTCTGAGCACTGCTTTTGCTGAAAGGTTTTGGTATGTTGTATTTTCACTCTTGCTTGATTCTAGGAATTTTTTAATTCCATCTTTGATTTCTTCTATCAAAGTAGTTTGTAAGCAGGGTGTTATTTAATTTTCAGGTATTAGATTTTTCCCCTTGCTCTTCCTGTTATTGATTTCTACTTTTATGGTGTTGTGATCAGTGAAGATGCTTTGTATTATTTTGATGTTTTTGAATTTGTTGAGGGTTGCTTTGTGGCCTAAAATGTGGTCTATTCTGGAGAATGATCCATGAGCATTGGAAAAGAAAGTGTACTTTGCCACTGTTGAGTGAAGTGTTCTGTATATGCCTATGAGGTCTAGTTGATTGACTGTGGTATTTAAATCTTCTGTGTCTTTGTGGAGTTTCTTTCTAGTTGTTCTGTCCTTCACCAAGATTGGTGTGTTAAAGTCTCCTAGTTTTATTGTGGAAGTGTCTATTTCTCTTTTCAATGCTGTTAGGGTTTGTTTTATGTATTTTGGGGCTTCTCTATCATTGGGTGCATATATATTTATTATGGTTACACCATGTTGGTGGATTGACCCTTTAATCATTATATAATGTCCTTCCTTGTCTTTTATGGTAGGTTTTCCCTTAAAGTCTATTTTATTAGAGATTAATATTGTCACTCCTGCTGTTTTTTAGTTGTTGTTTGCTTGATATATCTTTTTCCATTCTTTAAATTTTAGTTTATTTGTATCTTTGTGTCTAAGGTGTATCTCTTGCAAACAGCATATTGATGAATCATGTTTTTTAATTCACTCTGCCACTCTCTATCTCTTTACTGGTGCACTTAGGGCATTTACATTCAGTGTGATTATTGATTGGTATGAGTTTACTGCTGTCATTTTATATCCTTTTTTTGTTGTGTTGACAGTTTGTTGTGCTTAATTTTCAGTGCTTTTTTTGTTTGTTTTTTAGCTTGTTCTTTCATTTCATTTCCTTCATTGTTGTTGGTTTTGCATGTACTGAATCTTTACAATTTTCTTCTTTTATATTTAAAATTTTATATTATATTTTGATAGTAGGTTTGTTAACTTTGTTTACCTTGAAATTTACTTTTATTTTCCTAAGCTTAAAGCAGTAATTTATTTCTTGATATCGCCTTGACTTCCTCTCCATATGGAAGTTCTAAACCTATGCCCTTTATTCCCCCTTTATGTTTTGAAGTGGTTGTCAGTTACATATTGACATCATCCCTGGTTCCCTATTTTTCATCTTTTAGCTTTATTTTATTTTTGAGAGTTTTTTTCTTTTTATGTGGGTTGATATCTGGCTGGTGTTGTCACATGTTTTAATCTCAGGTTGTTGCCTGGTGTTGTTGGTTTTCTGTCCAAAGACCTCCCTGTAACATTTCTTGTACAGCTGATCTGGTTTTTACAAATTCCTTTAATTTCTGTTTATCTGGAAATGTCCTAATTTCACCATCACATTTGAGGGACACTTTTGCTAGATATATAATTCTTGGTTGGCAGATTTTCTTCCCAGGTTTTATATATGTCACCCCATTGCCTTCTTGGCTGCATGGTATCTGCTGAGGAATCAAAGCTTAGTCTTATCAACGCCCCATTGTGGGTGATCTTTTATTTTTCCCAAACTGCTCTCAGGATTCTTTCTTTGTCATTGGTTTTGGGAAGTTTTGACTATGATATGTCTCAGTGTTTTTCTTTTGGCATCTATCCTGTATGGGTCTATTGTGCCTCTTGAATAGTTATCTTCTCATCTTTCATGATATTAGGGAAGTTTTCTGTCAGCAAATGCCCAACAGTTCTCTCTGTGCTTTTTATTGGCCCCTCCCCTTCTGGGGTTCCAATCATGTGTAAGTTATTCCTCTTGATACTATCTAACTCTTAGGCTTTCTTCATCTTTTTTCATTCTTTTTTTTATTGTTCCTCAGATTAGTGTCAAGGGATTTGTCTTGTATTCCACTGATCCTGTCTTCCATTGTGTCAATTATACTCCTATGACTTTCTATTGAGTTGGTTATTTCTGAAATTTTATTGTTAAAATTCTGGATTTCTAGTTGCTGTTTTTGTATGGTTTCCAATTGTCTATTTATTTTGTGCTTGTATTGTTTTCCTCAATTCTCCCAGTGTTTTGTTTGTGCTTTCCTTGGTTTTGTCCGTGTTTTCCATAGTTTTGTTTGTGTTTTCCTTATCTCTTTGAGGGCCCTATACATAAGTCTTTTGAATTCCTTTTCAGGAAGCTCCATTACCTTTTCTTCCTCAGGGAGGATTTCTAGTTCTTTATTTTGGTCACTTGCTGGGCTCATCTTGGCCTGTTTCTTTAGGTGGTTTGCTATTGTCTGTTGTCTCTGGGACATTAAGGGATTATTGTATTTATTTTTTGTTTTTTTTTCAATAACATTTATTTAGCTTCAAGTGAACGTTTACAAATCCAATCAGTCTGTCACATATAAGTTTACATACATCTCACTCCCTACTCCCACTTGCTCTCCCCTTCTTGAGTCAGCCCTTTCAGTCTCTCCTTTCGTGACAATTTTGCCGGCTTCCCTCTCTATCCTCCCATCCCCCCTCCAGACAAGAGTTGCCAACACAATCTCAAGTGTCCACCTGATATAATTAGCTCACTCTTCATCAGCGTCTCTCTCCCACCCACTGACCAGTCCCTTTCATTTCTGATGAGTTGTCTTCGGGGATGGTTCCTGTCCTGTGTCAACTGAAGGTCTGGGGAGCATGGCCGCCGGGATTCCTCCAGTCTCAGTCAGACCATTAAGTTTGGTCTTTTTATGAGAATTTGGGGTCTGCATCCCACTGATCTCCTGTTCCCTCAGGGGTCCTCTGCTGTGCTCCCTGTCAGGGCAGTCATCGATTGTGGCCGGGCACCAACTAGTTCTTCTGGTCTCAGGATGATGTAGGTCTCTGGTTCATGTGGCCCTTTCTGTCTCTTGGGCTCTTAGTTGTCGTGTGGCCTTGGTGTTCTTCATTTTCCTTTGCTCCAGGTGGGTTGAGACCAATTACTGCATCTTAGATGGCCGCTTGTTGGCATTTAAGACCCCAGACGCCACATTTCAAAGTGGGATGCGGAATGATTTCATAATAGAATTATTTTGCCAATTGACTTAGAAGTCCCCGCAAACCATGTTCCCCAGACCCCCGCACTTGCTCTGCTGACCTTTGAAGCATTCATTTTATCCCGGAAACTTCTTTGCTTTTGGTCCAGTCCAATTGAGCTGACCTTCCATGTATTGAGTGTTGTCTTTCCCTTCACCTAAAGCAGTTCTTATCTACTGATTAATCAGTAAAAAACCCTCTCCCACCCTCCCTCCCTCCCCCCCTCGTAACCACAAAAGTATGTGTTCTTCTCAGGTTTACTATTTCTCAAGATCTTATAATAGTGGTCTTATACAATATTTGTCCTTTTGCCTCTGACTCATTTCGCTCTGCATAATGCCTTCCAGGTTCCTCCATGTTATGAAATGTTTCAGAGATTCGTCACTGTTCTTTATCGATGCGTAGTATTCCATTGTGTGAATATACCACAATTTATTTACCCATTCATCTGCTGATGGACTCCTTGGTTGCTTCCAACTTTTTGTTATTGTAAACAGAGCTGCAATAAACATGGGTGTGCATGTATCTGTTTGTATGAAGGCTCTTGTATCTCTAGGGTATATTCCTAGGAGTGGGATTTCTGGGTTGTATGGTAGTTCTATTTCTAACTGTTTAAGATAACGCCAGATAGATTTCCAAAGTGGTTGTACCATTTGACATTCCCACCAGCAGTGTATGAGAGTTCCAATCTCTCCGCAGCCTCTCCAACATTTATTATTTTGTGTTTTTTGGATTAATGCCAGCCTTGCTGGTGTGAGATGGAATCTCATCGTAGTTTTAATTTGCATTTCTCTAATGGCTAATGATCGAGAGCATTTTCTCATGTATCTGTTGCCTGCCTGAATATCTTCTTTAGTGAAATGTGTGTTCATATCCTTTGCCCACTTCTTGATTGGGTTGTTTGTCTTTTTGTGGTTGAGTTTTGACAGAATCATGTAGATTTTAGAGATCAGGCGCTGGTCGGAGGTGTCATAGCTGAAAATTCTTTCCCAGTCTGTAGGTGGTCTTTTTACTCTTTTGGAGAAGTCTTTAGATGTGCATAGGTGTTTGATTTTTAGGAGCTCCCGGTTATCGGGTTTCTCTTCATCATTTTTGGTAATGTTTTGTATTCTGTTTATGCCTTGTATTAGGGCTCCTAGGGTTGTCCCAATTTTTTCTTCCATGCTCTTTATCGTTTTAGTCTTTATGTTTAGGTCTTTGATCCACTTGGAGTTAGTTTTTGTGCATGGTGTGAGGTATGGGTCCTGTTTCATTTTTTTGCAAATGGACATCCAGTTATGCCAGCACCATTTGTTAAAAAGGCTATCTTTTCCCCAGTTAATTGACACTGGTCCTTTGTCAAATATCAGCTGCTCATACGTGGATGGATCTATGTCTGGGTTCTCAATTCTGTTCCATTGGTCTATGTGTCTGTTGTTGTACCAATACCAGGCTGTTTTGACTACTGTGGCTGTATAATAGGTTCTGAAGTCAGGTAAGGTGAGGCCTCCCACTTTCTTCTTCTTTTTCAGTAGTGCTTTTCTTATCTGGGGCTTCTTTCCCTTCCATATGAAATTGGTGATTTGTTTCTCTATCCCCTTAAAATATGACATTGGAATTTGGATCGGAAGTGCGTTAAATGTATAGATGGCTTTTGGTAGAATAGACATTTTTACTATGTTAAGTCTTCCTATCCATGAGCAGGGCATGTTTTTCCACTTAAGTATGTCCTTTTGAATTTTTTGTAGTAGAGCTTTGTAGTTTTCTTTGTATAGGTCTTTTATTCCTAAG
This sequence comes from Loxodonta africana, assembly GCF_030014295.1. Classification (NCBI taxonomy): domain Eukaryota; kingdom Metazoa; phylum Chordata; class Mammalia; order Proboscidea; family Elephantidae; genus Loxodonta; species Loxodonta africana. The sequence continues at coordinate 47,934,410 of NC_087355.1, read as the reverse complement.
TATCTTATCTTCTTGGGGGCTACTGTGAATGGTATTAATTTGGTTATTTCCTCTTTGGTGTTCTTTTTGTTGATGTAGAGGAATCCAAGTGATTTTTGTATGTTTATTTTATAACCTGAGACTCTGCCAAACTCTTCTATTAGTTTCAGTAGTTTTCTGGAGGATTCCTTAGGGTTTTCTGTGTATATAATCATGTCATCTGCAAATAGTGATAACTTTACTTCTTCCTTGCCAATCCGGATACCTTTTATTTCTTTGTCTAGCCTAATTGCCCTGGCTAAGACTTCCAACACGATGTTGAATAAGAGCGGTGATAAAGGGCATCCTTGTCTGGTTCCCGTTCTCAAGGGAAATGCTTTCAGGTTCTCTCCATTTAGAGTGATATTGGCTGTTGGCTTTGCATAGATGCCCTTTATTATGTTGAGGAATTTTCCTTCAATTCCTATTTTGGTAAGAGTTTTTATCATGAATGGGTGTTGGACTTTGTCAAATGCCTTTTCTGCATCAATTGATAAGATCATGTGGTTTTTGTCTTTTGTTTTATTTATGTGATGGATTACATTAATGGTTTTTCTGATATTAAACCAGCCTTGCATACCTGGTATAAATCCCACTTGATCAGGGTGAATTATTTTTTTGATGTGTTGTTGGATTCTATTGGCTAGAATTTTGTTGAGGATTTTTGCATCAATGTTCATGAGGGATATAGGTCTATAATTTTCTTTTTTTGTAATGTCTTTACCTGGTTTTGGTATCAGGGAGATGGTGGCTTCATAGAATGAGTTGGGTAGTATTCCGTCATTTTCTATGCTTTGGAATACCTTTAGTAGTAGTGGTGTTAACTCTTCTCTGAAAGTTTGGTAGAGCTCTGCAGTGAAGCCGTCCGGGCCAGGGCTTTTTTTTGTTGGGAGTTTTTTGATTACCGTTTCAATCTCTTTTTTTGTTATGGGTCTATTTAGTTGTTCTACTTCTGAATGTGTTAGTTTAGGTAGGTAGTGTTTTTCGAGGAATTCATCCATTTCTTCTAGGTTTTCAAATTTGTTAGAGTACATTTTTTCATAATAATCTGAAATGATTCTTTTAATTTCATTCGGTTCTGTTGTGATGTGGTCCTTCTCATTTCTTATTCGGGTTATTTGTTTCCTTTCCTGTATTTCTTTAGTCAGTCTAGCCAATGGTTTATCAATTTTGTTAATTTTTTCAAAGAACCAGCTTTCGGCTTTGGTAATTCTTTCAATTGTTTTTCTGTTCTCTAATTCATTTAGTTCAGCTCTAATTTTTATTATTTGTTTTCTTCTGGTGCCTGATGGATTCTTTTGTTGCTCACTTTCTATTTGTTCAAGTTGTAGGGACAGTTCTCTGCTTTTGGCTCTTTCTTCTTTTTATATGTGTGCATTTATTGATATAAATTGGCCTCTGAGCACTGCTTTTGCTGTGTCCCAGAGGTTTTGATAGGAAGTATTTTCATTCTCGTTGCTTTCTATGAATTTCCTTATTCCCTCCTTGATGTCTTCTATAACCCAGTCTTTTTTCAGAAGGGTGTTGTTCATTTTTCAAGTATTTGATTTCTTTTCCCTAGTTTTTCTGTTATTGATCTCTAGTTTTATTGCCTTGTGGTCTGAGAAGATGCTTTGTAATATTTCGATGTTTTGGAGTCTACAAAGGTTTGTTTTATGACCTAATATGTGGTCTATTCCAGAAAATGTTCCATGTGCACTAGAAAAAAAAGTATATTTTGCAGCAGTTGGGTGGAGAGTTCTGTATAAGTCAATGAGGTCAAGTTGGTTGATTGTTGTAATTAGATCTTCCGTGTCTCTGTTGAGCTTCTTACTGGATGTCCTGTCCTTCTCCGAAAGTGGTGTGTTGAAGTCTCCTAGTATAATTGTGGAGGTATCTATCTCGCTTTTCAATTCTGTTAAAATTTGATTTATGTATCTTGCAGCCCTGTCATTGGGTGCATAAATATTTAATATGGTTATGTCTTCCTGATCAATTGTCCCTTTAATCATTATGTAGTGTCCTTCTTTATCCTTTGTGGTGGATTTAAGTCTAAAGTCTATTTTGTCAGAAATTAATATTGCTACTCCTCTTCTTTTTTGCTTATTGTTTGCTTGATATACTTTTTTCCATCCTTTGAGTTTTAGTTTGTTTGTGTCTCTAAGTCTAAGGTGTGTCTCTTGTAGGCAGCATATAGATGGATCGTGTTTCTTTATCCAGTCTGTGACTCTCTGTCTCTTTATTGGTGCATTTAGTCCATTTACATTCAGGGTAATTATAGATAAATAAGTTTTTAGTGCTGTCATCTTGATGCCTTTTTATGTGTGTTGTTGATAATTTCATTTTTCCACATACTTTTTTGTGCTGAGGCGTTTTTCTTGGTAAATTGTGAGATCCTCATTTTCATAGTGCTTGACTTTATGTTAGTTGAGTCGTTACGTTTTTCTTGGTTTTTTATCTTGAGGTATAGAGTTGTTATACCTTTTTGTGGTTACCTTATTATTTACCCCTATTTTTCTAAGTAAAAACCTACCTTGTATTGTTCTATATCGCCTTGTATCACTCTCCATATGGCAGTTCAATGCCTCCTGTATTTAGTCCCTCTTTTTGATTAGTGTGATCTTTTACCTATGGACTTCCATGATTCCCTGTTATGTGTATTTTTTTAATTAATCTTAATTTGTTTGTTTTTTGTGATTTCCCTATTTGAGTTGATATCAGGACGTTCTGTTTTGTGACCTTGTGTTGTGCTGATATCTGAGATTATTGGTTCTCTGACCAAACAATATCCTTTAGTATTTCTTGTAGCTTTGGTTTGGTTTTTGCAAATTCTCTAAACTTGTGTTTATCTGTAAATATCTTAATTTCGCCTTCATATTTCAGAGAGAGTTTTGCTGGATATATGATCCTTGGCTGGCAGTTTTTCTCCTTCAGTGTTCTGTATATGTCGTCCCATTCCCTTCTTGCCTGCATGGTTTCTGCTGAGTAGTCAGAACATATTCTTATTGATTCTCCCTTGAAGGAAACCTTTCTTTTCTCCCTGGCTGCTTTTAAAATTTTCTGTTTATCTTTGGTTTTGGTGAGTTTGATGATAATATGTCTTGGTGTTTTTCTTTTTGGATCAATCTTAAATGGGGTTCGATGAGCATCTTGGATAGATATGCTTTCGTCTTTCATGATGTCAGGGAAGTTTTGTGTCAGGAGTTCTTCAACTATTTTCTCTGTGTTTTCTGTCCCCTCTCCCTGTTCTGGGACTCCAATCACCCGCAGGTTATCCTTCTTGATAGAGTCCCACATAATTCTTAGGATTTCTTCATTTTGTTAAATTCTTTTATCTGATTTTTTTTCAGCTATGTTGGTGTTGATTCCCTGGACCTCCAGATGTCCCAGTCTGCATTCTAATTGCTCGAGTCTGCTCCTCTGACTTCCTAGTGCGTTGTCTAATTCTGTAATTTTATTGTTAATCTTTTGGATTTCTACATGTTGTCTCTCTATGGATTCTTGCAACTTATTAATTTTTCCAGTATGTTCTTGAATAATCTTTTTGAGTTCTTCAACAGTTTTATCAGTGTGTTCCTTGGCTTTTTCTGCAGTTATCCTAATTTCATTTGTGATATCATTAAGCATTCTGTAAATTAGTTTTTTATATTCTGTATCTGATAATTCCAAGATTGTATCTTCATTTGGGAAAGATTTTGATTCTTTTGTTTGGGGGGTTGGAGAAGCTGTCATGGTCTGCTTCTTTAAGTGGTTTGATATGGATTGTTGTCTCCGAGCCATCACTGGGAAACTAGTTTTTCCAGAAAATCCGCTGCGTCCAGTCCAAATCCCTGCGGGACGGTTCCCCGGCTCGGACGCTGCTCTTTCTGCTCCAAGACCAGTCACTGCCTCCCGGGGACTTCTCTTACCGGCTGCGTCCCACGCCGCCCGTGGAACTGGCTGGTCCCCCTCCCGGGGTTAGTTCAGGGGGGTGGAGCAGCTCTCTGTGCTTGTGCCGTACCTGACTGGTACGCTGGCTCCAGGCTCTGGAAACAATCGCTGCTTCCCCTTATTAGTTCGTTCTCCGTCTCTAAATCTGTGTTTGTTGTTCAGGGTTCGTAGATTGTTATGTATGTGATCGATTCACTTGTTTTTCCGTGTCTTTGTTGTAAGAGGGATCCGAGGTAGCGTCTGCCTAGTCTGCCATCTTGGCTCCGCCTCCCTGTATTTATTTTTTAATTGTATAATTATTTGCTGGAAACCCTGGTGGCGTAGTGGTTAAGTGCTACGGCTGCTAACCAAAGGGTCAGCATTTCAAATCCGCCAGGCGCTCCTTGGAGACTCTATGGGGCAGTTCTCCTCTGTCCTATAGGGTTGCTATGAGTCGCAATCAACTCAACGGCACTGAGTTTTTTGAGCTTTAATTATTTGCTGAGTCCTGTTTTTTTGCTTTGTTTTGTTTTAATGATTCCTTGCAGGTGTGACTGATGTTGTGCTCTGGTTGCTGGACCTGCCATGCTGGAGCACTCCCTACTTGTCTCTGTGCAAGCAGGGCGGTGGGTAGGTGTGGGAGCTTGGTTTCTGTTTACCGGTCTTACAGTGTGGCTGAGGGTGGGTTGGTCGGGCCTTGGACTCTGTCTGTCTTTAGTTCAGTGGCACAGGAGCAAGGTAGTGGTGGACGGTGTTGGGTGGGGTGGGAGGAAAAGGATAGGCTCATGTTGTGGTTCCTCAGTCAGGTGAGGCAGTTGGAATAGGGGACCCTCTGCTGCCTTGATCAGAGAATGGAATGAGGGGAGTGTATCCCTCTGTCTAGGATATGCATGTGCTGGAGTACATGTCCACTGCAGCCAGCAAGTGAGACTGTCACCTCTTGAGTGTGAGAAGGGAAGGCTACCTGGAGACTGGTTACTTGGAAGACTGCCTGCTGATGCTCTGCGGGTCCACCGCCTGTGCGCGCCACTCACCCCTGAGGTCAGGGGCCGCCGCTCCTGAGTATCTCTAGTTCTGGATCCTGGCTCCTTCCCTGCCTCTGCTTCTTTCCATGTGTGTCTATGGAGTTTTTCTCTCCCTTTTGGGAAGTGCCTTGTTGTTTCTTTACCTGAGATTGCTGCTGGCTTCGTCCTAAGATGGCTGTGTCGGGCTGGGACAGCTGGCTGAGCAACTCTGTTCTGTGTTACTCCTCTTTCACTGCTTTCACTCATTTTTTGCCTTCTAGTCGGTGTTCGGTTCAGTTCTTAGACCTTGTTTTTTGATATTCAGGGTTTCTGGATTATTGTTTCCTTCTGTTTCACTTGTTTTTGGGGTCTTTGGTGCAGGAGGACATTATAGAACATGTGACTAAGCTGCCATATTCGCTCTGCCTCTTACTTAGGAATCTTAAAAATAATTTTTTACCTGCCCTCTTTTGAAATTATTCAATAAGTAATCAATAGATTTTATCTTTTTTTTTTTTAAAACCTATTTCTTCCCAGGCACACATCCAGGAGCTATTCTATGAACTACTTTCCCACTCTAAGACAATCATCATAAGCAAAAGGCCACCCAGAGCATTGTTTTTATTAATAATAAAAATAATAATACCACTTTTCAAATAGCTTGTCAAGTTTTCCACCTATAATATCTTCTTGATTTTTATTTGATATATGTCCTATGGTATGATTCCCATATTACAGATGTTAAATGAGGCTAAATGAGGTTATTTAGCCAGTTAGTGAATAAATGGCAGAGCCAGGACATAAACCCAGTTGGTTTGACTAAATCCATATTACCCGCCTGGTGACTATTACACCACCATGTGAATCCTCTGACCCAAGCCCACTTCCTTACTACACCTTGATCTCTCCTTCCTCTATTGCTTTTCTTTTCTTCTTGCCTGGTGTTATGGATTAAATTGTGTCCCCCCAAATTATGTGCTGTAAATCCTAATCCCTATACTTGTAAATGTACTCCCATTTGGGAATATGGTTGTCTTTGTAATGTTAATAAGGCCATATCAGTGTAACGTGTGTTTTAGGACAATCATTTTTGAGATATAAAAGAGCAGATTAGGCACAGAAGCAAAAACAGATGGGGAACGATAGATGCTGCACCACATTGCCAAGGAACCAGAGGACAGAAGTTTAAATTAGATAAGGACCTTCTCCTACAGCTGACAGAGAAAGCCTTCTCCTAGAGCTGATGCCCTGAATTCAGATGTCTAGCCTCAAAAACTGTGAAAAAATAAATTTATGTTCATTAAAGACATCTAGTTGTGGTATCTCTATATAACAACACTAAGAAACTAAGACAACTGGTCTACCTGCCCCTCTCTTGCCCATTTTTCAAGATCTGTAATCCTTCATGGCTCAACTCAACTCCACCATCATTCATGAAATCTTCGCTATTGTTTGTTTTGTGTGTGTGTGCATGGTACAAAACATTTGCCTTTTTTTTTACGTGTACAATTCACTGACATTATGTTCACCATGTTGTACAACCATCAACACTATCCATTTCCAAAAATTTCCACTACCCTTAACATAAACTCCAAAACCAAACCCAACCCACTGCCATTGAGTTGATTACAACTCATAGTGACCCTATAGGACAGAGCAGAACTGCCCCATAGAGTTTCCAAGGAGTGCCTGCTGGATTTGAACTGCTGACCTTTTTCTTAGCAGCCATAGCTCTTAACCACTATGCCACCAGGTTTTCCAACATAAACTCAGGACACCCTAAGAAATGACTTCTTCTTTCCCCCCTCCTTCCCAAATAAACTTTGGTCTCTATACATTTGCCAAATTCCAGATATTTCATATAAGTGTGATTATTCAATATTTGTCCTTTTATAACTGAGTTATTTAACCTAGCATAACGTTTTCAAGGCTCATCCACGTAGTAGCAGGTATGAGGACTTTATTTTTCTTTATGGCTGAGAAATATTTCATTGCATGTATATATCATGTTTTGTTTATCCATTCATCTGTTGATGGATATTTAGGTTGTTTCCACTTTTTGGCTGTTGTGAATAGTGCTGCAATCAACTTTGGCATGTATTTTTTTGCATTCCTGCTTTTAATTCTTTTGGGTATATACCTAGGAATAGAATTGCTGGTTTACTATTCTGGATGAACTCCTTTAGCTCTTCCAGTTTTAATATTTGAGGATATTTTGCTCTATGCTGTTTGATTTTAATTCATTCAACCAGTAATTTTTGAAGTAACTACCACAGGCCATGTACCACTCAAGGCATTAAGGATTTGGCAGTACATATGTCTGGCTCTCATAGAAATCACACTCCAGTTGGGGCTCCTGCTTGGAATCATCACATCTAGATTTTTAAACTCCTTGAGAAGAGAAACCATGTTTGTGTTTTCCCTATTCTTATGAAAGAGTGACATAATTTCACTGTTATACAGCTTATCACTACATTAATAAAGTGGTTGTGTTAGTAGTTTAAGTATATAGCTGGCTAATGTCAGAGGACTAGACAAATAAATGTCATTGAGATAGCAGGTCAGTCAATTCTCCCATAATTTTATAATGGTAGGAAATCTACATTACTGTTGAGTAATGTATTCTAGGAATTCTTAGGAGGGCACTTGCAAAGAATTGTAAGGAGGAATTGCCTGGGGACCGGTTTCCTGTGTATGTTCCAAAATGTTAAAGATCCAAAATGTTCATTTCTCAGAGATAGGCCCAGAAAGTCCCACCACACTTGGGAACAACATTTTAAGAGGTTTTGAAGTATAGTGCTCATTAATATATTCTTCTCTTCTTTGATCTTTTCCTTGGGGACAACTAGAGCTGTTCTTACAACATTTCAGGGTGGTAAGAATTTAGCAGTAGGAGAAACCACTTGCTAAGAAAAACGTATTTTAAGAATTTCTGCTGTAACCAAAATGAACAAGGGTGGAGTTGAATCTACTAAAACAAACACCTGCCCCTCCCAAGTGTGATAGAAGTGATCAGAGAGGGAGTTTTAGGACCACTTCCAGAGAATTCTTCCTGGGAAACTTGACATCTTGAATGTTTTAAAAGCTTGGTTAAAAAAAAAAAAACTTGGTGGCTGTGTTATATTAAACAGGCCTAAGGCAGTTTTCCCCAGAAATTAATAATATGCATATATCTACAACCTCCAGTTATTATGAAGTTTAGTTTGAATTCACCCCTTGGGGAATTATAGGCTACCTAGGGCTGTTTCTGGGACTTGATTTGTATAAATACCCTTTTCCCCATGGGAAAACATGTGAAGAGGAACTTGGAGCCACTGCTGATTCTTCTAGTACCTGAGATCAGACTTCCTCCAGAGGCAAGTGGTGGTCTGTGCTGGGACCCCCAGTATAGTCAGATCCACTCAGGAACTATGAAAGGTCACCCTCTGCCAGGAAACATCAGTGAATTTGAGTCATTAAAAAAAAAAAAAATTTTTTTTTTTTTTTTCACGATACAACCACATGCTTAGGAAGAAGCAGGGGTATGGCACTGGGTTATGCTCTCTAGACTTATCTCTCAAAATGAATTCTAGGCATCTTTGAAGAAGTTCCTTGAAAAGACAGAGCATCTCCTACAGAGAGCTGCTGTCTAGAGCTGGTGTGGAGAGGAGTATGCCCTCTTTCTGAAGAACCTAGAACAGTTTGAGAGGTAGAAAGGTACTGGAAAAGCATTTTGGAGTTGATTTTTTGATATGTCTCCATAGGAGTGACTCCCATTAGACTGTGAACATCTTGAGGGAAATTGTCTGGTTTATCACTGACTCACCATACCCAGTACAGTGCTTGGCATGCAGTAGGAGCTCAACCAATAGTCCTGAACCAAACTAAATGGGAAGCAGATGCAGAAAGTCACGATCATGGAAAAAGTAGATAGTGTCAAGTTGGGAAGACTGTATTTTTTGTGTATCCCCAGATCTTTCCACCTGTCATGGATTGTATTACATCCCCCCAAAAATGTGTGTATCAACTTGGTTAATTCATGATTCCCAGTATTCTGTGGTTGTCCTCCATTTTGTGATGGTAATTTTATGTTAAAGAGGATTACGGTGGGATTATAACACCCTTACCAGGTCACATCCCTGATCCAATGTAAAGGGAATTACCCTGGGGTGTGGCCTACAGCACCTTTTATCTCTCTAGAGATAAAAGGAAAGGGAAGCTAGTAGAGAGTGGGGACTTCATACCACCAGGAGTAGAGTGAGTCCTTTGGACCAGGGGTTCCTGGACCATGGGTTCCTGGAGCTGATGCCCTGTATTTGGGCTTCTAGACTGTGAGAAAATAAATTTCTCTTTGTTAAAGCCATCCATTTGTGGTATTTCTGTTATAACAGCACTTGATAACCAAGATACCACCTTAATATTTGACAGGAGGTAGACACTTTCAAACTATTCAGGATAACTGATAGAATAAATAGAATAAAGGCTGTGATACTATTTGTTAAAATAAAAATAACCATTTTATTTTTCTCCTGGAAACACACGAAGGCTACCTTTTCTGGCTCCTTTGCACATAGATACGGCCATGTCACTTGCTTTGGCCAATGGAATTTGGGTAAAAGTCATGAGTGGTATTTCCAAGCCTTGTTCTGAAAACCTCTCTGGCAATCGTGCATTCTCTCTCTCTCTTCTTCTGCGTATCTAATCAACCAGATGCACAGTTTCCAGTGGAGACTTCAAGGCTCTGAGGCCTTAGAGCACAGCAAGGCCAGTAGATGGAAGGTGTCTGGCTACCTGAATAACTTGTGGGGCACAGCCATCCCTCACACACTCTTCCCACACACCAGTTCCCAATTGACTGTGACATGAACAAAAAATAAATGTTTGTTTTGTTAAACCATTGACATAGGGTTGCTGTCACTGCTTGCATTATTTACTCTGACCAATACAGATACCACTGAATTCTGTGGTAGTTATAGGAGTCTTGATCTCTCTGATTTCTGACAGAGAGGAGGACTGGAAAATGAAGGTTAACGATCACATACATATTTGCATATATGTACACTAAATCACAAATGGAATTTATTAATATGTTCCATAATCAAAATAGCAAGTCAGGCATTTCAGAATGATTCTTTGTGCACTGATAAAGTATCAGAAGAGAGTCAAAGGTTGACAAATTTATCATGTAGCCATGTCAGAGTTGTCCATTACCAAGTTCAGGTTGCCTATGACCATTAGCTATTTTTCCTGAGAAAAACTTAGCATCTATAAAATAGTTCTCTGACTTTACTAAAAAAAAATAGAATGGACCTATTTAGTAAAAGTATTCATAGTCTCCTGAGCAGTCGACAGAGTAGGGTCCAAGTTCCCTAGGCCGCTTTCTGGGTAGAAGCAGTACAACTCTATAGTTTGGGAAAAGGGCACTGATAACCTTTTCAAGACAGGAATTATACTCAAAACTGAGACCTCTGGTTGCTCAATCCTCTGCTGGTATGTTAATGTACCATCAAAAAGCCCCAGCTCATTGCCCAGGGAAGCGGGTATGGGTAGAATGCCCCAGCTAATGTGGAAATGGACTGAGTTCTCAGAGGGAAAGATATATTAGTTTAAAGTTTCCTGGGCCTCACTTCCTTGATTCCATAGATGCCTACAGCACCAACCAACAGATTCTCATTCAAGAATCAATAGACTACACTCCTTTATTATTCTGCTTGTAGGGAGAAAGATTTTTCCAAGACGTCTTGATTCTACTACTTTGCCATAAAGCGGGTGATAAGAGGTGGTTGTTCTGTTCCCTAGAACTACCCTTCTAATCCCGTCAACTCTTCATTTCTCTGCTATCTCCACCTATTAGGACTTAACTTCTCAGGCACCTATCAGATGTCATTGCATCTAAAAAGACTTTCCTGACTTCCTCAACTAGGTATGAACTTTCTTTTCAATTTTCACACTTGTAAGTTTTAGCATTTATAATATTTTGTCTAGTTATTTAGGTATGTTCATATCTTATTTCCCTTTCTAGATAGTAAATTTGAGGGAAAAGTTATACTTTATTAAAGATCTAACTCAATCCAACACAAATAGATTAAAAAAAAAAAAAAACCTATTGCCGTTCAGTAGATTCCGACTCGTAGGGACCTTATACAAATAGACGCATATTAAATATTTTGGATTGATTTTCCAGGCTCTCTCTTGTAGAGAAAAGGATGGAATAAGGTTAGTATCAGGACATAGACCATATTTTCCTTATTCTTTTCTTTAAGAGCTTGGTCTCTGGAGTCCTTACTACTCCATGTGTTCAAATCCTCGTTCTGCTAAGACAGGGGCTCCCAGGCTGCATAAAATTCCACTGCCTCCAGCAGCTTGCTTGCCGTGCCTCATAGCTTTGCATTAACATCCTGGTTCCCTTGCTTGACATGTCCCGTACCTTTACATTAATATCCTGATTCCCCTTTCCTTTACTGCTGCCCAGAACTAGAGGAAATCGACAGAAACCAGTTTAGGCTACATGTTGGCATTCTGGATAACCATTCAGCTCATTAAGTACCTCATACATAGTAACTTCCCCACCTCTGCGTGGAGTTTAACCACCATTTTCATGTGATGCATGAAGTTATATGTAAACCCCACTGCGCCCACATAGTATGATTAGGAATGTTGCTGATATGACTTGTATGAACTTCCTGCTTGTAAACCCCATGAAAGTAACCTTCCCTCTCACCTTTGCTGAACAGTCTTGGCAACAGCAGCCCTGACTGTTGCTTTCCTTGCTCAATGAAATAAAAATGCCTTTCTGATCTCCCACCTGTCATTTATTGGCTGAGGCAAGTCGCACTGAGCAAAACCAGAATTTCCACCTGGCAACGCTGCCACTAAATAGCTGTGTGACTTGGGCAAGGTAGTTACCTCTCTTAGCTTTAGTTCTCTATTCCATTAAATGATACTAAAAATAATATTACACATATGAAGGATTTAGAAAGTGCCCAGCACATAATGGAAGCTCAATAAATGTAGTTATCATCAATTCAGGGAACAGGAATGAATGAGAGGAGAAAAAGCTTGGCTATGAAGAAAAGAGAGAGCTGAGAGGTCATGGAGTCAAGTGAAGGTATTTATATATTTTGGAATGAAAAAGACTTGAGACTATTTTATATTCTGAAGGGAAAGCTTTAATGAAGAGAACTCAAGATATAGGATAAAAATGATTGCTGGCATGAGGTGCTTGAGAAGTAGGAGGGTATAGGACCTGGAGCACAGCCCTGGATAAGAAGAGGGACACATGTCTTACTGTATCCAAAATACAGAGTGGAAATGGATGGAGAATGGATGCCCTTTGCTGAGCAATGGAGGAAAAAGCAGGTGGGAGAATGAGGTCAGTGGTGACAGTTTGGGAGAGGAGCTGACTGAGGACACACAGCAGGATTAGGAGGGCTCATTGACAGCCCAGCTAAGGTTGGGGGTCATGAATCTGCCATGGCACCAAGCTAGTGTTTATGTGACTTTCTCAAGTAACCCTTGGCTGTTGAGTATAAACAAGGGCAGAGAAGGCAGATGAATGAATTGATCCAAAGTGTCCAGACATCTGGGGAAAAACGCATGCTCATGAACTGTTTAGCGATTTACTCAGCTTGAAATTTCATTATGAGACTGAACAATTTGCAAACCTGCAAATCATCTGAGATGTTCCCAAAGCTGTGTTGAATACTAATTCATCTAGATAGACAGTGTAACCTGCAAGAGAATTGGAGCCTTTAAACTCAATTCTCTCTTGACACTTGAGAAATGAATGGAGAATTATGCGTCCAATTCTTAATCCTTGGAGAGCTGAGCACAAAAGTGTCTTACAAGAGTTCTTAGAGAAGAGTTTTATTCTCCTCAGAATGCTCCTTCTGAGGAAAAGAGGGGAAAAAGGAGCAAGGAGGCTTTCATGTACCCCAACGTGAGAAAGAGATTGTCACCAAGGGCACTCCATACCTTGGTTTGTGAAGCCGCAGACCTTATGGGACTCACACAATAAATACTAATTATTATAAATAAATATTATAATATAAATAAATATTAATTCAGTACATTTATGATACCAGAAAGCAGACTATCATATCTCCACTCTGATCACAATAGTACCAGGGATTCTGGATACTGGTTATGATAAAACTTTAGATTTAAAGTAGAATGTAAAGAAAAAATTGCAGGCAAATGGCTTCCCTTAAAGATTCCATTCTGATTGGTGGTTTAACCTCTCACAGGCCCACTCCTTACAAAGAACAGAGAAAGGAAGAGCAGCCACTGTGTTCACTGACCACAGCAGCAAGCATCAGATGTGCATTCAGTCTCCCCAGACAGCACCCATGTGGCACAGCTGGGTTCCTCCCCATACCTTTCTACTGCATCCCTCTCAACTGGGTAGCTCTGCAGAAGTACTCGTTGGAAAAAGAATGACTCTCCCACTCCAGAACCTGATTCTATTCCATGTTTCTATGAAAATCAATGTTTCGTAAGTGCTAAACCTTATAATTCTGAGGATAACTAAAGCGGACAACCAATTTCTGACAGATTTCAAAGGCAGTGGGTGTTAAAACTAAATGTTGCACATAGTTTTCTACTAGAGTTTTCATTCCCCATATTTTCCCTCTAGTTATGAAGCAAGAAAGTCTCTTGGAACATTAACTGCTCTTTTGCATAATTTTAGCATTGTGTGTCAATACCAGGCGCAATACATATATACACATGTACATAATAAAATGGTAGGAATCATGTGTTTTGTTGGTTATTGGCTCTAGACGTAGTCAAGTTAATTGTAGCTTTCTGGGGTAGTGAGTTCAGTTGGGCTTAATGTCTGTCTGTCTGTCTCTCTCGCTCTCTCTCTCACACACACACCCCTCACTTGAGTAGACTTTGGCAACTATTTCATTCCCATTACTCTTCCTTATAATTTTCCTACTGACCCACTGCTTCATGGGGAGGAGCCTCTCTTCAGTCTTCTTACTGTTCCTAAATCCCTTGGTGCTAGGGGCATGCATCTTGAGATCAGATCAACTGATCATAATGAACAATAGCAAAGCTGAAGGTTAATTTAAAAGTAGTACCTACAAAAAGATCTGAAATGTTCACCACAAAAAGTCATACTGCCCTAAAACTGATTTGACGTTACAAAGACATCTGATCTGAAAAAGAAAAAAAGTAGTCCCTGGCATCCAGCAACTGTCCTAACGACTTAAGCTAGGTGTCAGTGTTATTAAAGAAGCTCGACCATCTTGTTCTCCTATTGGACATAAACAACCTCACAGAACACCAGCATCAGACAAGATCATTCTGTGGCTCTGACAAAGTCAGTCAAAACAAGCCACTTCGTAATTTTTTTCTAAGCCCCAACAAAAATAAAGTCACTGTGGAAACCACAAAACACCAAACATTTCCCTCTTCTGGGTAGTATGAGTGACTGCTGCTCTTTTACTAATTACAGTGTTAGCTTTGATCTAGTTTGCCCTCCCGACAGTTGTTGTTGCTGTTATTTGGTAACTTTATGTACAACAGAAGGAAACACTGCCTAGTCCTGTGCCATCTTCATGATCATTGGTATGTTTGAGTCCATTGTTCTGGCTATTGTGTTAATCCATCTCACTGGGGCTTTCAAAAGAACTACGCGAGAGAGAGCGTTCCCTCACTCAGCTTCTTCTGCTTTTGCATGAGATCTTGTATAACACAGAGGCACCCACACACTGACTCATTACTGGGGAGGGCTTTGTGGTTTAATCTGACTTTTTGTCCCATACAATATCCCAGGCTAGTTCAGCAGCCGTTTCTTATTTTCAGGGAGTCAAACATGGTTGACCTTCTAGGTTCTGAGTGTGGGAAATATAAAATTTCCAAGGACATTGGTTTGAAGATGGCTTAGAAATGTGATATGTAACCTGGCATCTCGATATTGTTATAGAAATTAATCGAGACAGTATGAAGGTAAAGTAGAAAGTTCTAGGGAAAGTCTCTGAGGAAGTGGTTTTAAAAAGCCATCATCTAAAACTAAGGAAAAGTATTATAAGGAAAATGCTGGGTGTTCTACTGGTGCTTGGTTTCTGGAAACCTAGAAATTAGCTTATTTTTACAAGTAGTGTCTCGACATTTGTCAGAGGATTGGTATTATGTGGGTAGATGATTATCTCTACTGATACACTAGAAAACTGAGTTGTGGTAATAACTTGTACAGTGTCATCAGCAGAGCCCTGGAACTCACCCAATCCTTCCTACTCCAGAGGACTCTCAGGGCCCACCAAGCTGCTGTCCAAGTGAGGTAACCTAATTGTTACCCTTATATCATACATACACACACAAATACACACACACGTGTGTGAGACATACGTGTGTGTATTTAATCTTACTTCAGTATGCTTTTGGTTCTAAACCAAATAACGTATTTATTAATAAACCTGGGAAAACACTGCCTAGATCACATAATTCTTAGGCAGCCATAGCAGGTAATTTCTGTGTGAACAAGTAACCATGAATCCAGAGCCCATCCTGCTGTTTGAAGGATGTTTCCTGGGCCCCTTGCATCTTAATTATAGGGAAATTTATTACAAATGAAGATTCCAGGTCTACCCTAGACTTTCTAAGTAAGCGTTTCTGGGAATGTGACTCAGGAATCTGCACTTTCAGCAAGGTTTTCAAAAGATTCTTAACTATAGTTGTTTGAATACTAGGGGTAAATGTTTCCAAAAGGCTACTCAAAGTTAAAGAGAGAATCAACATTACCCTACTCCCACCCTAAACTGACTTCAATACACATAGGGAATAGTGGTGAAAAGAAAAAGTGGCAAAAGTTTAAATTAGGAGTTACTGAGCAAAGATTTCAGAAGGGGTCCTCTTAGTTTTTATTGACTACAAAATAGTCAATAGAATTAGTCAATGTTCAACCATTTCAACAGGTAGCATATAATCAGGAACCAATGGTACTGAAGGAGGAAGTCTAAGCTGCACTGAGGACACTGGTGAGAAAGAAGTCTCCAGGAATTGATGGAATATCAATTGGGATGTTTCAACAAATGGATGCAGCGCTGGAAGTGCTCACTCCTCTATGCCAAGAAATATGGAGGACAGCTTCCTGGCCAACTGACTGGAAGCGATCCACATTTATGCCTATTCCCAGGAAGGTGATCCAACTGAATGCAGAAATTTTAGAACGATATCATTAATATCACAGGCAAGCAAAATTTTGCTGAGGGTCATTCAAAAGTGGCTGCAGCAGTATATCGACAGGGAGCTGCCAGAAATTCAGGTCAGATTCAGAAGAAGACATGGAACCAGGGATATCATTGCTGATGTCAGATGGATTCTGGCTGAAGCAGAGAATACAGAAAGATGTTTACCTGTGTTTTATTGACTATGCTAAGGCATTCAACTGTGTGGATCACGACAAATTATGGACAACGTTGCGAAGAATGGGAATTCCAGAACACTTAATTGTGCTCATGAGGAACCTTTACATTAGATCAAGAGGCAGTTGTTCAGACAGAACAAGGGGATACTGAGTGGTTTAAAGTCAGGAAAGGTGTGCGTCAGGGTTGTATCCCTTCACCACACCTATTTGATCTGTATGCTGAGGAAATAACCCGAGAAGCTGAACTATATGAGGAAGAACGGGGCATTAGGATTGGAGGAAGACTCATTAACAACCTGAGTTATGCAGATGACACAACCTTGCTTGCTGAAAGTAAGAGGGCTTGAAGCACTTACTGATGATCAAAGACCACAGCCTTCAGTATAGATTGCACCTCAACATAAAGAAAACAAAAGTCCTCACAACTGGACCAATAAATAACATCACGATAAACGGAGAAAAGATTGAAATTGTCAAGGATTTCATTTTACCTGCATCCACAATCAACACCTAAGGAAACAGCAGTCAAGAAATCAAAAGATGAATTGCATTGGGCAAATTTGCTTCAAAAGACCTTTTTAAAGTGTTGAAAAGCAAAGATGTCACCTTGAAGACTAAGGTTTCCTCTGACCCAAGCCATGGCATTTTCAATAGCATCATATGCATGCAAAACTGGACAATGAATAAGGAAGACCAAAGAAGAATTGATGCCTCTGAATTGTGGTGTTCGTGAAGAATATACCATGGACTGCCAAAAGAACAAACAAATCTGTCCCGGAAGAAGTACAACCAGAATGCTCCTTAGAAGCAAGGATGGCGAGGCTGCGTCTTACATACTTTGGACATGTTGTCAGGAGGGATCGGTCTCTGGAGAAGGATATCATGCTTGGCAAAGTACAGGGTCAGTGTCAAAGAGGAAGACCCTCGAAGAGGTGGATTGACACAGTGGCTGCAACAATGGGCTCAAGCATAACAATGATTGTAAACATGGCTCAGGACCAGGCGGTGTTTCGTTCTGTTGTGCATAGGGTCGCTATGAGTTGGAACCGATTCAATGGTACCTAACAACAACAAAATAAACAGATCCCCAGCAGAAAGGATCAGAGTTTTTCAGGTCCTTTTTAACAAAGCTGCTGTTCTTGTGCCCATAAGACAAAAAGAAAAAAAAGTATGCTGATAGCAGATAAAAGCAAACTAATAGGCTATTCTGATGCTAGCAGGATCTGTGGCTTTAGGTCTGCTCTTGACTGAAGGGGAAACTAGGGACCATACCCTGGATCATTAGAGTTGCTTCCAGGCCTGCAGTTTTTTAAAAAGATGCAAACACATAGCAGGGATACATAGAAGGAATGCAATTTTCTTAATAGCAATGGTTACCTGAGGATTTTAGGAATGGTCTTATTATAATTTTTTTTTTTTAAATAGAAGGGTCACCTATAAAAGTTATTTTAAGCATCACTTGAACTTGTTATTTTACAGCTAAGATGTAGGCAGTCTACTTCTTCCTGTAGGTGTGACGGTTTTTAATCAAGCTGTTCTTTTAAGCTACCTATGGCTAAAAATTAACCACGTTTGATCAAAATAATCCTAAAACCATTAATTACCCTAAAGTAGCATTAAAAAAAAAGAAAAGAAAAACCAGGTTCTAGGTTCTGAATGAAAAAATCTCCCACGAATGAATAAAGGCAACATAAGGGACCGAAGAATCAAGCGGCAGCACAGTCTCTAAGAGAACCATCAGCCTCTCTGGCTTTAAATCTCAATTACTCTATTTTCACCGTTGAAACTGATAAGTTTCGGTTCTTCTACAATTACACACACAATTGCATAACATTAAAAAACTCACAGTGAAATCACACGTTCTCATTTTTAAAAGGCCATTCTAGACTACACAGTCTGCAATAAGGCAAGCCATTTGCTAAAGTTGGTGTAGAATTTCTTTTTTAAAAAGTCTCATTTGGGACTTGAATGAATTATATAGAACTAAACAACGTGAATTAAATGAAGCCTATGAAAGTTTTAGCTTCCTTTTCTTCAATGGTCATCTTGAACGCAGATGTTTAAAATGTGCTACAGATGTATAAATCAAGGCTTACAGCTATTTATAAAATTAAAATTCCACTGATCAAAGATGAAGCATTTATATTTTTACCCCACTACCAGCTTGACAACTAGTTTAGTGGAAATTAACTACACTTACAATGAAATTTATTACCTCTGCTTTTATTAGGAAAATAGTGGTGGCACAGTGGTTAAGGGCTTGGCAGTTTGGACCCACCAGCTGCTGTGCAGGAGAAAGACATGGCAGTCTGCTTCCACAAAGATTACAGCCTTGGGGCAATTCTAACTCTGTCCTCTAGGGTCGCTATGAGTTGGAATCGACTTGACGGCAATGGGTTTGGGTTTTTGTTTGTTTTCTGCTTTTATCACTATCATTTCTCCTTCACCCTTAATATTTTTAGGGCAAACAGAAAGTGTGAAATATTATTAAAGAAGCAGGTTCTTTCTTTTTTGAAAACATATTATGAGAAAAAAGGAAAACATGAGAAAAAAGGAGAAAAGTAAAAACTCATTCTCTTTTTCTTGTTTTCCCTCTTTGCTTTTAACTTCTTTCTGTTTAGACGTAAAATGTTTAATTACTGGAAGTCAATATCCTTTGATGACAAAAAAAAGTTTCCAATATTATAAACTGGGCTTGCAAATCACCAGAACGAAATAACAACTACAGACATTTCAATTTAAAACATGATCAAGTGCTCTAAAATGCATACTTTTTTCTTTTTTTAACCAAGTACTGAAAACGCATTTTTACCAGGTACAGAATATGAATATAAAATATCCCATGTTAGCAATAACCTTTTGTGTTTTTTAGTGAGGTCTTTTCACATTAATCTTTCAACACTCATATTGAGAAATTCCAGTTCTTGTCAGTTTTCAGATTTAATGACAGCCTTTTGCATTTGTGATGTTCGGGATTAGACTGAGGTAATGGATGCACAAACTTGGCTAATTTAGCTTACCGCAATCCACAAAATTAATGCAACTGGATTCCTAGTGGAAAAGGTTTTTAAATTTAAAATTCTGTTTTGGATTTCTTAATTTGCTACTCAAGATGTAATGCTAATTATCATTATTTTTTAAAAAAGCTTAAAATAAAGAGAAGAGCCTGCAGTGCTCTTCCAGAGTGGTGAGGACTTTGCCAGGAAGGGCTGCTCCTTAGGCAGAGGCGAAGGCCGTGACCTCCGCAGCCGGCTCCTGGGAGAGGTGTATTCTTCCAGGGCAGCTGCCTGCCTGAGCCACAAGCCACAGAGTGTCTAGATTCCCCTTAGGTTTTTTACAGTGCAAGGCCATTCCTTCCAGTCCAGTGTAATTTGCAGCCATTACCATAGATATTAGAAGTGGAAAGACTTGGCAGGTCACCTAATTCCTCAGCCCTTGGTGCAGAATGCCCCTGTTGAATATTTATGAGGCAATTGTTAGCAGGCGCCTACAGCAGGCAGCCTATTAGCAGTTGTGGCCATTTATCACCACCTTGGGGGCAAACATCATCAAAAGAGCGGTAAAATATAAGCATAAACGGAAAAATAAGTAATGAAGGAACGCCATTGTCTAGCTATTTGACTAATTGTCAACTAATGAGGTTTATTAAAAGCGTCCATGGAAAATTAGATTCTGCTTCTGCTTTTTCTGTCTGGGGGTCAGTTGAAAAGGCTCTGAATACCTGCTAGTAGTTTTCTTTCCGTCCATGTAGGGAAAGATCTCAAACCCAGCTCTTCTCATGCCAGAGGTAGAGCAGGCTTCACTACCCAACCTGAAGGATTCTTGATTTAGGAACCACAAATTTAATTAATATGAGACAGCACATAATTAACATAAGAAAACATTCTTAGTATTCCTCAGGGACCTGTGAGTTTTGAGGCATTTTAAACTGGCTACTTTTTAACAAAGCAGAAATTGGAGAGAGGGTCTAGCGTTATTTGATCTATAGGATGATTTAGACACCAATCCACATCGGTCAAGCCCCAAGTAGATTTATGTGTGTGAGGTTGCCTGTTTGTCTTCAGTGACCCAGGCTGTGCCAAGTGCAAAGCCTAAATGAACGAAGAAGCTGCCACTTTTACTGTTTTCAACATAATGCCAGGGACGCAAAGACCACAGAAAAGCTAAACAGACTTTGTAGTCAAACACAGCCAAGTTTTACATCAGTAATCCATCCCATACTACTTTGGTAATTGTTCCTGGCCTGTCCTAGCTTCAGTTTCCTCACCCGTAAAAGGAAACAGCAATATCTACTCACACAGCCGTTCAGTGGCCTTGATAAAATAGTGAATGTAATCGGATGGATTGGCCAGTAAGCATGGTACGCACCGGTCTGCACAGGCTTCATTCTATTTACTTGCTGATCTTTGGTGAGCAATTTCACGAGGGTTTCCCCACACTTTTGCTGTGGTGGGAGAGAGGTGAAATTGTGCACCTCAGACTGATGAGAAGGTACAGTACGGCCCGTGAGTACCTTGCTAATTGGGTATTCCGACCCTGAATGTAATGCACTTGGCACCTTGTAGGTCTTCAAGGGTCAGAATCGACTCAACAGCAATGCGTTTGGTTTGGTTTGAGTTTTCTCCTGAGCCTTCTATACTTGCATTTAATGTTCATTTCTAGAACATTTCTAGTTTATTTAGGAGTACAACCAAATTTTTATTACAGGTAAATTTGCGTGGCTCTAATGCAATTAAATTTTCAAAATATTTCTAATCCATTGAACAGTAGAGCAGGCTTTTTAAGTGCCAAGCAATTAAAATTGCTTCCTTCACATACTCCTTGAATTTAATAACACCAAACGGACGCAAAATTTAATGCTGTAGAAAAGGCACGCTCACGCATCCTGTTTTCCCCATTTGATGGAGGTGGAAGCCTGGAATTTTACAGCTTCCTCTCTCCTGCGGGGAACCCTGGTGGTGCAGTGGTGAAAGAGCTCTTGGCTGCTAACTGAAAGGTCAGCAGTTAGAACCCACCAGCCAGCCGCTCCACTCGAGAAAAAAGATTTACAGCCTTCGAAACCCTGTGGGATAGTTCTACTCTGTCCTATGGGGTCTCTAGGAGTCTGCATTGACTCCATGGCGACATTTGGGTTTTTTTTTTGGTCTCCCTTCTGCCGAATTCTTGATGCTCTTCAAGATGCTCTCCTCTTCAACAAACACTACAGTATTTGTAGGTTACTTCCTCTTTTCTCCACTATGGTGGCCATTCATTTAGATATTAAAAGTAATTAAGCACTACAACACACTTGATATTTAAAGATAAGAAACATCATTAGCCACCATGGATGAAACCACCACTGGCATTACCGTCAGTCTCAACTTCTTTTCCTCCCAGTTCTTCTTTCAGCATTTAAATAAGGCCATTAAGTAGCTCTTCTAAAATTCATTTAATTGTTTGTAATATTGTTAAAAACAAAAATTTCACAATATTAATTTTGTGTACAGACTCATAAGCTTTATTTTTCAATTCATCAACTGGAAGTCAGGCAAGAGTTCCAAAGCTTGGGTACAAAGGCAAAGGTAACAAGGAAGCTTATACTGGGCAAATTTTGGATTGGCTGGCAGGAATTTTCTTTCCTTATTTTGAATAAGCAGTAATTTTGAACTAGCTTAAATGCATAGGCAAGTTATAAATGGTTAGCTTATGTTTCAGTTTCCAGGAGAGTCAATTGCTTAACTTGGGTTTTGGCTGCTGGGAAGGTCAGGCATTTATAATAAACAGAAACTTAGCTACATCTAGATTTGCTGATGTGGGGCTTAGCACAAGTGGCTCCATTTTAGGCCGAGTGTAGTCAGGTTGGAGCTCCGGTGGCACAGTCGTTAAGAGCTTGGCTGCTAATCAAAAGATCAGCAGTTCGAATCCACCAGCTGCTCCTTGGAAACCCTATGGGGCAGTTCTACTCTTATATAGAGTTGCTATGAGTCGGAATTGACTCCACAGCAACAGGTTTGGTTTCTGGTTTTATAGTCAGGTTAACAGTATTAATAAGAGATGCTCATCCCACAATGTTCAAAAGAAGTACCTCTTTTTTAAATTAAAAAAAAAAAAATGATGTTACTGTGGTAATGCATACCGAATATTAAATATTTGGGTAAAAAGAGGAAAAAAGGCAATATTCTGAATATTTCCAGTGTTAAGATTAGATAGAATGCCTGCATAGATAACCTGCAAAGATAT
This sequence comes from Loxodonta africana, assembly GCF_030014295.1. Lineage (NCBI taxonomy): Eukaryota > Metazoa > Chordata > Mammalia > Proboscidea > Elephantidae > Loxodonta > Loxodonta africana. Next base: position 47,911,928 of record NC_087355.1, on the reverse strand, counting down.
AGCTGTAACTCTACTTTTCTAGGTACTAGAGTTTTTTGGGTAGATACTTCCTGTAAGTATGTACCTGCTTATGGAATGAAAAATGGTAGGTACATACTTACAGGTCAGGAAGAGATCCAAAAGAAAGAGGGCACAGCTCCAGAGAGAGTCCCAGTAACTTAGGAAGACATAGCTTATACTTTTAAAAAATATGACTCATCTTAACTGATGAACATGGACATATAAAATCAGGACTAAGTAGTATTCAAAAAACAGACAAAATTCAAAAGAAGCCATGAGATATGCTATTAACAAAAGAATGAATAAAAAAGTAAAAGCAGCAACTTACAAGGAAGGTTTGTGAGTGGATAGAAGAAAGTCTTTAGCTTATTACTTGGCTTGGTTCTTTGGTGCTCGTACGCATGCACACAGTAAAAGAATACAAAAGAGAATGCCTAGCTCCTTTACAAGGCACATAAACACATTCTCAGGCAAAATTAAACCCTTTGGTTCCAGGACAGTTAAAAGCACACACTTTGTAAATGTCCCTGAGGGCCTGTGAACCAAGGCCCAGGGAGGAACATGCCATATAATAAATGGCATCGTGTGTGCCTCTGTAATCATCCACAGATGGGGCATGCCAACTGATGGAATGCACAGCTTCCACTTAACACGTGCTTTCCAGTGACTGACAGGACAGGAGTCTTGGAAAAATGAAGGGGTGATGAATGAGGCATCCTGCTTAATTGTGCTAAACTAGTTTAGTTCAAATTTTCATAAATAGATTGAACAGTTGAGAAATAGGAAATCTTTTCCTGATGCTCTCAAGAGGAACAGAGGGGAGGGGTAGGAAAGAAATGAAAGAGAGAAGCACAAGATCACGTTGCCATGGGATACTTAAACTGTATAAATCAGGTATTTATGTGGTTATATTAGCAGAAATTGAAACAAAAATTGGCACCAAGACCAGATATTTAAAAAAAAAAATTAAAAAAACATGTTCCTTCACTGCCAAGATATTCGCACCAATTTTCTCCCTCCATTTTAGTGATGATGAAGTACCAATCTTTTAAATAATTTAAAATCCATAGCTGACCTTTATTCATGTTTGTTTGATACTGGAAATTTTGTGCTATTTCATCTCTTGCTTCCTAAATGGTAGAGGTTCATTAGTAGACTGCTCCTTCATTCACACACTCCTGTTTTACATCAAAAGCAATTTTCACCTCTGGAAAAATTAGGGTTTTGGTTATAGAGTCTTAACACTAGAGGGGGCTTAGAGGGGTAACTGCCCGATTTTCAGGTCAGAGAAGATACATATTATCTCAATATCACTGTCTGGGATGAGGCTCCTTGCCAATAGAGAATACCTGTCCATATTAGACGATCTACAACTTGATGCTGCCCATGAGAGTCAGAGTGTTGTCTGCATCTTCAGCCACATGCTAGTTGGTATATACACGCTCACTCATATAATCCTCCCACCAACACTTATCAACCCATAATCATTTCACTTTGGCTGAACAGGAACTATAAAGAAGGCCTCAAAATCCCCACAGCATCATATAGAATAGAAAAGTATTAATGTTATTGATATTTTACTTTCTTCTTTCCTTCCTTCTCTGAGGTCTATGTTGCACTATTTCAATGGTGAAATGAGTCAAGCTGTTTTCCTAAATAATGCTATTGAATGATTAAAGTAGCAGATGGTTTAGAGTGGATGCGGCAACAACATCACTCTTTTATGCAACCACAAGTGGTCACAAAGGTTAGTGAGTACGAACAATACCTGTGAATCTTCGCCAACGTTTCTTGAGATATTCAAGTATCCTCCCAATAATTCTTTCTACTGGGTCTAAATACAAGAGAGCATGTTCACAGCAAGGCCTCTTCAATAATTTTTAAAATAGGAAACTATACCAAAACCCTGAAAAAAAAAAAAAACCACTTTTTGAATGTCAATTGTATAGGGCCCAATCGACTTTTACATACATTATCACATTCAGTCCTCACAAGAGTTCTGTGAAATATCATTGCCTTCATTTTACAGATCAGAAAACTGAAGCTCAGAGAGGTTAAGCAACTCATCAAAAGCACACGGCTCTACAGAGACGAATCCTGCTCCTTTTTCATGGCACCTGCTGCTTCTCCACCACAAGTGGTAGGTAAGTGGCTCCAACACTTCAGAGGTTAAAGGCTCGAGGTCTTTTGTGATTGTTCTTCCCTTTGGGTAACATACACATCAGAGTTGCTGTGGCGAGTTTCTCATAAATAACTCTGCTGTGCGTTCCCATCTATACAGGTAAGGAGACACTGTGCGGTGGGGGTTGGAGGAGACAACACTTCAGGTGTTAGATAATGCCAAGAGCTGGGAATGTGGCTTGAACTTGTGTAACATCATCTGCCTTTCAATCTGAGTGTCTCAGGTAAACTGGACTAGAGGGGCTTTTGATGTCCTAAACTCATCTTAGGGTCTGATTACTGCACATAGGTGGTAAAGAGTAGAGTGATTTGGCATCTTAAATTCAGGGGATTTCTTTACTGCTTCTGGGACCTTAATGTTGTCCTTCCTTATCTGCCAATATGCCCTAGGACTGCAGAGGGTTTTGTATATTTTTCATCAGGTCTCAAGAGGGAAAATGAAAGTGGTTGTTGTGCTCATCTGCACAGTTCTCCTTCTCCCCATTTTAAGGACTCAGGATATTTGGACAGAGGACTCAGGCTGGGCCACTTAGAACCTCAATAACCTGGTCACAGTATAAGGTCAGGGAATGAGAATGCTACTCAAGCCAGGCCAATCAGAATTCCTCTCTGGGATTTTTCCAACTTAATCGGAAAGGATGAAGTATTTTTCTCTTCTGGGTTCATGAGGCTACGAAGATATAAGCGTTAATCTGCACATGATCGTAGTTTAGTTTTTAAGGAGGCAGCTGGTCTGCAAGAATAAAACCACCATGAAAACATAAATTGAGATGAGCACCAGAGGGAGAGTGTGTGTCCTAACAGCACTCAAATGTCAAAATCTGAGAGTCCAACCCTACCCTTCTTGGGGCTTGATTAAATTCTTCATTTTTGCTTCAGGTATTTTGATTGGATTTGTGTCACTTGGTAGCGAAGGAGTCTGGACTAATACAGAGATCTTGCCTTAATAACTGAAATAATAACAGTGGTTTATTGAGCATTAACTTTATGCCAAGCATTTCACTAACACTGTCTTATTTTTTCTTCAATATAATTTCATAAGGCAGGTATTATTATCACCATTTTATTTATGAAGAAATTGAGGTTCCAAGAGGTTAAATGACTTTCCTAAGATCACACAGCTAGTAAGTAGTAGATATAGATTGTGAGTCCAATTCTATACGGTCCCTTAATCTGTGCACTTAATGTCTATATTACACCCCCCAAAAAAACCCATTGCCGTCGAGTCAATTCTGACTCTTAGCGACCCTAAAGGACAGAGTAGAACTGCCCCATAGAGTTTCCAAGGAGCGCCTGGCGGATCCGAACTGCCGACCCTTTGGTTAGCAGCCGTAGCACTTAACCACTATACCACCAGGGTTTCCATATTACACCCCAGGGGTTCTCAATTCTGGCTGCATGTTAAAGCCAGCTGGGAGCTATTAAAAACAGGAGTGTTTAAGCCCTATCTTCAAGGCCTCCAAGTCTGCACAACTACCATTCATGTAGAATACAATGGAGTAGTGCTCCAGGGGGATAAGAAGAAAAAAAAAAAGGGAGAGTAAAATCTCAGTAAATGGTTCCTCCCAGACTTGTGCAACTATTGCGGTCCTAAAGCCAGACCAATTGAATCTGAATCTTTGGGAGTGGGGTCCTAGCATTGCTATGGTTTTAAAAGCTCCTCTGGGGATTCTAAAGTGTAGGCAAGGGTGAGAACCACAACCGTAAAAGCTAGGGTTAATATGGGCTTTAAACTAGGTCTCCACTACCATGAAAATGAAAAATTAAAGCTCAGGGGACAATTGGAGCTAACTTGCCAAGTGGCCACAGGTATCAGAGTATCTCAGATGAAAATCTTCTGAGAGAAATAGTGAGTGTGTAATCACGGACCCATCTGGATAACTACTCTGATTAGACACTGCATTTTAAAGTACCGTACTGACTAAAGATATTAAAGCAATATCTATGAGTAACTTCGCTCTTTAAATATGACTTTACCAACGATTAACTCTTTTGGGAAAAAAAGTGTGGATTTTGTAAAGATAATGTCTAGCAAACATTTTCCACTTCAGTTTAAACCTTCAAAGATTAGAGAGTTTTGAGTATTGCCAAAGCCAATGCCCTATCTTTACATAAGCTTCTGTTCTCTCACCTGTCAGGAGACTATTTCAGCCATTACAAGCAAAAAATGAAAGAATACCAAGGAAGCACTTCATAATTCACTAACTAGTCCTATTACAGACAACAGCCAACTCATGTCTCAAAAGACCCATAACCAATAGATTTCACAGATCTCAACCACTATTTGATTTGTACGTTATGGACTGGAAGGACAATTAAGACAGCAAATGTCATGTTATAATAGAAAAGTTTAGTTATCATGAATTATGCAGTCTCACACTTATAAAAATGAAATAATAGAGATACTTCATCCACTGTGTTTGAGATTCCCACAAGGAGGTTTGTATAAGAATATCAGGTTAAGTGGTCATTTTTGAGCTTTAATACTGAGGAAAAGCAGGATCATAAGCCAACAAAATTGCCCAAGCTAAGGAATATATTGAATATGAATGAAGTATAACTCATTCCCACAGTAAAAAGTGCTTTGGCCAATATGAATTCAATTTCATCACTATCTCTTGAATTGTGATGTTTTTTGATGTTGCTTTCATAATCCCCTAATTACTAAAGTAATTAAATAAAAAAATATATTTTTAGCAAAGCATTTATAGGAAATTGGTGAAATGTCACAAAACTCTACAGCTTATTTAATCAAAGAAGGTTCACAAGTGGATTAAGAATGTCCAGTTAGAGTCAGACTTCATTTGTTGATCCCTGAGAAATCCAGTACAGCCACTGTCGATTACAGCGCTTTGTGAGACTACTCTCTGTCTCTCCACTTGGAAGGCTTAATTTGGCAAAACTTCAAGTAGTACAACATCAAAGAAAATTACAATGTTAGCAACAAGTTTCCAGAAGGCACACAAATCTGTGGATCTATGAAGCTAGGTCTTGCCTTGAATCCCTTAATTAAAGGAAGAGGATCTGGGTTAGATGGAACCTGTTCAATGGCTAGACTTTAGCCATGATGTGTCACTCCTGTTCAAAACCAGCAAAAGTTTCTAGTTGTCCCAAATATTCAGGATAGCATTCAGGTCCCAACTGGAGTCCCAAGAAATATTTTTAGTCTTATCTCTGATTATTTCTCTATATTAATCTAAACGTTGGCCAAGCAAGACTACTCATCATTTAAAAAAATGCATTTTATTTTTTTAGCTACAGAATTTTTCTCATGTCCATCTTTCCACATGGAATGCACTTCCTCTCCATCCAAAAAAACTATATTCTTTCTTCAGAATCAGATGGAATGCTACCTCTTTTCTGTTGCTTCAGAGAGTTTCATAAATCTCTTGCCTGAAGTTCCATTGTACTTTGTTCTTCCTTGTCTAAACTCTCCTTTAACTCCTCTGTCTTATATATGACTCTGGTAATCAAACAGACATATATACTAATTCTAGCTTCTCTACTTAATAGCTGTGTGACTTTGGACAAGATAAATTCTCTGAGCCCCAAATGCCTCATCTGATAATTGGTTATAGTAACAATGTATACTGTAAAAGGTTCTCATGAAAGTATATGAGATAATATATGTAAAGCACCTAGCATAATACTTGACACATAGTGAATTTAGCACATGTTAAATTCCCTCCTTATTCCTCTTGCCTGAATGTCATATAGCACTTACTAGGTATCTGTTGAATAAATAAATGAAATTGTGAACTTGTCTCAGTCAGGTCTAAGAAGTAAGAACAGGCAGTAGTCATCCTGAGGATTCAACTATGTTTTACATAATGATTCCTACCTGTAACTTCTTTCCTGTTTTATAAAGAAAATCAGAAATAAACATTTATAAATCAGTAGCTTTGGTTTTTACAGCAAAAATAAAGATGGAAATTATATCACATTCAGAGTAATTTGCATTATGGGTTAACAGAAATGTGTACATCTATAGTGGAATATACATATTAAAGACAAAAAGAACCACACACACACGCACAAAGCCACTTTTAAAATAAACATATTGTTGGTGATTTTGTTGGTATTGTTATTCTGAGATTATTGTGTGTGCATCGTGAGACAAAGCAAACAGGTGATTCTGTTGTTCTACTGAGAACCAGGGTTTGGGGCAAGTGAAAATGGAGATACAGATATAACATTGGTGAGATTAAGTTAAAAACCTTGTAGTTCTGAACTGAATGGGAAATACCACAAAATCCATAATATAGTTTCTCTTTAAAGAAAAAAAAAAAAAAACATATTTCCTAGTTCCGCCCTCTGAAAAGGCCTAGAAACAATGACTAACCCCCAAAATGGACAATGAACAACCCTTGGTATTCAGGTATTCAGATTGTGGCCTCTAAATACCATGACCTAGTAAAAGAAGGAAACCTTGGTGGTGTAGTGGTTAAGTGCTACAGCTGCTAACCAAGAGGTCGGCAGTTTGAATCCACCAGGCACTCCTTGGAAACTCTATAGGGCAGTTCTACTCTGCCCTATAGGGTTGCTATGAGTTGGAATGGACTTGATGGCAGTGGGTTTGGGTTTTTTTGGTTAGTGAAAGAAAGGAACCCTAGTGGCACAGTGGTTAAGCTTTTGGCTGCTAACCAAAAGGTCAGCAGTTGGAATCCACTAGCTGCTCCTTGGAAACCCTATGGGGCAGTTCTACTCTCGCCTATAGGGTCGCTGTGAGTTGGAATCAACTTGACAGCAATGGGTTTGGTTTAGTTTAGTAAAAGAAACTGAACTGTTTGGAGAAGTGGCTGATTCCAGATAGGCAGGAAATGTACAAGATGGCCTGAAATATTTTGTCATATCAGAAAGCTAGGAAACTATCAATGACTATGAAGGTCATGCCAAAAGGACTTGGTAACTAGCTTAATGAGGTTCCCACTGGCCAAAGATGGGACCTTGGGCATCAATGAAAAATAATTAGTACAATGGAACAAAGCACATCAAATACTTTTAAAATTATTAGTTAATAATGATACTAAAAAAAAAAAAAAATCAGTAACTTTTGAAGATAATAGGGAAAGTGATAGGTAAATAAAGGGAAAGAATGAAACATTTATCCTACCTTTCTCATACAAAAGTACCTTAGGGTAATCTAATAGTTGATAAGGGAAAAGCTACTTTTGAATAGAATTATTTCAACTAAAAAATAAAAAAGAAATAATAGAATTAGAATATACCATTTTGTACCCCCAATGAAATAATAGATTTCGGCAACAATCTTTAATGAGTACTGACATCATAAAAAGAGTCAATTAGATATTACTCCTAATAGAAACAAACAGCAACACCTAGGAAGTATTCTTGTCAAAACAAAACAAAAAATCAAACTTGAGTCCATATCAAGCCTGTAAATCTAACTACCAACTCATAGGAAATACATGGGGAAGGGACTATGTTAAATGATGCCACGGGAATGGAACCACCTTGTTATGGATTGAATTGAGTCCCCAAAAAGATATGCTGAAGTTTTAACCCCTGGTACCAGTGAATGTGACTTATTTGGAAATAGAGTCTTTGAAGATGTTATCAGTTAATTTAATAGGAGGTCAGACTGGAGTTGGGTGGGTCCAACATGAGTGGTATCCTTTGTAAAAGAGGAGACAAGACACAGAGAGACACGCAGAGGGAAGGTGGGCATGTGAAGATGGAGGCAGAGATTGATCTGCAAGCCAAGGAACCCCAAGGATGCTGGCCAACACCATAAGCGAGGAACAGATTCTCCATCAGAGCCCTCAGAAGGAATCAACAAGGCCAACGTCCTGATTTCAGACTCTTAGCCTCCAAAACTGTGAGGCAAATGAATTTTTGTTCTTATAAACCACTCACTTTGCAATACTTTATTACGGTAGCCCTAGAAAACTAATACACACCAAAATTGAGACTGTGGAAAATTTCACAGGATAAATTATTTGGTTTCTTTAACAAATAAATGGCAATGGGAAAAAAGATGAAGGTAAAATTTATGCATTAAAAGACTGGAGAGATATATCGACCAATTTAATTGTTTGGACTTTACTGGAATCCTAGTTTATATCAGAAAACTGAAAAAAAAAATTTTTTTTTTTTAGAAAATAAAAATTTGGAGACAATTAGGATCATTTGAAACCTGGCCATATACTGAATATTATACTTAGGAATTATTATAAAATATTTTAGGTAGAATAATAGTATTATAATTATGTACAAAAAAGAATCCTCACCTTTTAGAGATAAACCCAAACCCAGTGCTGTCGAGTCGAGGGATACAAATTGAAATATTTACAAACAAAAATGATATGATATTGGGTATTAGCTTCAGAACAATCTGTGTGTGTAGGGAAGTGGTTGGAATAGAGATGAAATAAAACTTCCCATGAGTGAAACATTGTTGAAGCTAAGTGAGGGATACATGGAGCGTCATTATATTATTCTCTCTATTTTTGTATGTATTCAAAATTTTCTTTAATAAAATTTTTTAAAAACCATACTTTAAAATACTTTTATATAACGAAACAGACTGAACTGAATTTTACATTCTCTCATCATTTGAAGCAGTGAGAGACAAGGTTTACATAGCTAACAGGGAGGAAATATATTTTAAAGTCTTACTTCCTTGTACTCTGCCTTGCCTGAAATTTATGAGACTTCAAAAAAAAAAAAAATTTTTTTTTTTTTTTTTCCAGAAGGCAGGGTATGATTAGCTGCCTGATGTTTAAACAGCGCCCTCGTCGCCTTCGAGTCCATAACTATCCTACAGCGTATGAGCCAGGTCTGCTTCGGACAACTATTGTCTTGTTGTACTAAGCTCTAGTTTCTACTTCAATAAACTGAAAATTAAACTTTTAGTGTGCTCCTAACATTTCTCATGACATAGGAAAGAACAGTGGAAAGGAATATGCAAAAATGGTAGCTGTTATTGTCCCAGGATGATCGGTCATAGTGATTTATTTTATCCCTATTTCTCAAACTTTCTGCAATAGTATTATTTTATATTATTTTACATTTAAAAATGTATTTTGAGGAAAAAAAGAAACTTAACAACATTATTATTATTATTGTCTTCTTAGACCCCTTGGCACCTATAACACATAGTAATTAGACAGTCCACAAATACTCAATGAGTGTAATCTCCATAAAAGCAGATGTGGAAAGGTTAAACAGCAAATCACAGATGGCTGCACCAGGAAGGAGGTGTGATACTGCAATTCAGACAGTGTCACAAAGGCAGTGTCTCCTGGACAGCAGGGGGGATTTTTTTTTGTATGAGTCTAGAAAATGCTCATCTTGCACTGAGGTCCTACGAGTTGCCGAAGCAGAGAGAAAGTGTTTGTAGGCATTTGCTGAGCACACCCTGGTGAGAGGAGGTCTTTTTATGTTTTAGCATTGCCATGGTTTTGTGTGCCATTGAGTCAAGTCCAACTCACAGTGACACTATAGGAGAGAGCAGAACTGCCCCATAGATTTTCCAAGGCTGTAATCTTTAGGGAACCATCCTGCCACATCTTTCTCTTGCAGAGCAGCTGGTGGGCTCAAATGGGTGACCTTTCAGTTAGCTGTTGAGTGCTTAACCACTGCACCACCAGGGCTCATTTCCCACAACCTTGCTACTACTACTCATTGCCATCAAGTGGATTCCGACTCATAGCGACTCTACAGGACAGAGTAGAACTGCTCCATAGGGTTTCCAAAGAGTGGCTGGTGCTGGCCTTTTGGTTACCAGTAGAGCTCTTAACCACTGTGCCACCAGGGCTCCTTTCCCATGACCCTAAAAAAACCCATTGCCATCGAGTCGTTTCTGACTCATAGCGACCCTAGACCCTACTTATTCAGCATTTGATCCATGGACATTTTGTTGAAGGTTGGGAACTTCTTCTCAGGCACCAGGAATTCTGAGGAGTTCACAATTGATCACAGTTATAAGTGCAGGGTAAGTACTATGAGGAGAGGTGAACACAGGGTGCTGTGGGCACATACCCCAGGAACGCTTACCCAGACTGTAGGGCATCAGGGAGAGGAGGAGAACCAGGAGCTGAATAGTGATGGATGATTAGGAATTTGCTGGTTAAAGAGATACAACGGGTAGATCAATGGCAAGAAAGAGGGAGAGTACGAGGGGGTGCCAGGAACTTCAGTAGAGCTGTATGACCGAGGAATGGATGGAAAAGAGTGGAGGAGCCCTGAGAGAAGAGCCAAAGGGAAGAACAAGATGGGTTTTGAATTCCACACTAAGACTTTAGTAATAGATGGCACCCTAAAGGCAATGAGGAGATACTGAAAGATTTTAAGCAAGGAGGAGAGATGACCAGATATTGAAGATACTCTTAGCAGTTTACCCAACTGAAATACCCTCTTCTTCCTAAAGAACCCCAATTTTTCCCATATAGCGGGAGGCTAGGTTTTCCAGTGGAGACTGGGTCCCGCCCCAGGCCCAGGAAGTAAAATTTGATCAATTTAAGCCATCTTGGTAATTCCACTCCACGACCACTGCTTGATTCAGGCACAGGCCTATGCCATAATTACGGCCAACGAGACTATGGGGAAATCTGTCTGGAGGTCTGGAAAAGATTCCCTCACTCTTAAAAAAGGATATAAATTGTGGACATTCTCTTTTTTGCTACTGAACAATGTATGAGAATGTGTTGGTTGGGACTGCTGTAGCCATCTTGGGACCACCAGAAGACAAGTCTCAGGACAAAAGGCAACATGATGAGGATGGCAGAATGGAAAGATGTAAAGAATCTGGGCCCTTGATGTAACTGATGACTAAATTAAGGACACTGTAACTGCCCACTCCAGAGTTCTTCTCATGTGATTTAACAAAGACCTTTACGGCCATTCTGAATTGGGTCTTCTATTTTATTTTGCAGCCAAAAGCATCCCAATTGATACACTGATTTTCAATCTAGAAAGTTCACTCTGAAAGCAGTGGGCCAATTAGGTGTAAGGGGACTAAGAATGCAGGTTGGGGTATTAGTAGGAGGCTGAGGTAGGAATCAGTGTGTATTGATGAGAGAAGTTCTGCAGGGTGGACAGGTGGGAATGGGTTTAAGAAATAGGAGGAAGTTGGAATAAACAGGACTTTGAGATCATTGGGTTGCATGTCCCAGATGATTCTGAGGTTTCTGGATGGTAGGGGCAGTCAATAAGGTAGAGGACAGGGAAAGAGGCTTGGTAGAAATGATGCCTAGTGTAACGGATTGAATTGTGTCCCCCCAAAATATGTGCCAACTTGTTTAGGCCATGTGTAGTTGCCTTCCATTTTGTGATTTTCCTATGTGTTATAAATCATAATCTCTGCCTGGATCCAAAAGGGAGTTTCCCTGGGGTGTGGCCTGTACCACCTTTTATCTCTCAAGAGATAAAAGGAAAAAGAAGCAAGCAGAGAGTTGGGGACCTCATACTACCAAGAAAGCAGCACCAGGAGCAGAGCGCATCCTTTGGAAATGGGGTCCCTGCACCTGAGAAGCTTCTTGACCAGGGGAAGATTGAGGACAAGGACCTTCCTCCAGAGCTGACAGAGAAAGCCCTCCCCTGAAGCTGACACCCTGAATTTGGACTTGTAACCTACTAGACTGTGAGAAAATAAATTTCTCTTTGTTAAAGCCATCCACTTGTGGTATTTCTGTTATGGCAGCACTAGATGACTAAAACACCTAGTAAGTTACCAGACCCACTTTGCAGATGAGATAACCAAGTCTCACTCACTACACTGTACAGCCTGTGAGGGTAATAATCTTGCCTATTTTCTTTATCACTGATTCCCCAGTGACGCAAAGTAGATGATTAATAAGAATGCTTAATAATAAACGAATAAGGCTTAGAAAAACTGTCATCTGTCTAAGACAGCACATGTAGTTGGAAGTTGTGAAGCTAGAACACACACTCAGATCTTCTCTTTCCAACACACTCTCTACTATATGCCAACAACATCAGTAAAAGGCTGAATCTCAGATTCTGAAGCAGAGGAAGAAACTCTTATTGGCAGATATGGAATAAGAGTGGGCTCTCTCAGGTGTCTTAGTACCTAATGCTTAACGAAAAATAACACAAGTGAGTGGCTTTAAAGAACAGAAATTTATTTTCTCATAGTTCTGGAGGCCAGAAGTCCAAATCAGGGCACTGACCCTGGGTTGGGGGTGCGGAGGGTCCTTCCTTGTCAGTAGCCCTGGACATTTCTTGGTTTGTGAGGGATCTTCACATGGCGTCTATCTTCCCCCTGTGTGTGCATCTCTCCATGTCTGTTTTCCCTTTTTATAAGAAACCACCCAGAAGGGATTTGGTTTTGGATCCACCATACTCCAGTATGGCTCATTAAAATGTTGTTTTTATTGCTAGGTGCCCTTGAGTCAATTCTGACCCATAGCAGCCCTATGCACAGCAGAATGAAACCCTGCCCAGTCCTGTGCCATCCTCACAATCGTTGTTATGCTTGAGCCTGTTGCTGCAGCCATTGTATCAATCCATCTTGTTGAAGGTCTTCCTATTTTTCTCTGACCTTCTATTTCACCAAGCATGATGTCCTTCTCCAGTGACTGATCCCTCCTGATAACATGTCCAAAGTATGTGAGGTGTAGTCTCATTAACATAACAAAATAAAATCCCTACTTCCAACAAGGTCATATTTACAGGTACATGGGTTAGAACTTCAACATAACTTTTTTGGGGACACGATTCGATCCATAACAGAGGGCATCTAATTGTTTTTATTAGTCTATATTTTATGGAAGTTTCTTAAGAAAAATGCTCAAGAAGGATGCATTTTGGAATCTGAGAATCATGGGTTATACCTCATTGCTGACATATTCAGCATGATACAGATTCCTCCCATTCTAACTTGAAGCTCATAATCCGAGAAAAAGGCAAAAATTTGAGATTTAAGGCCTCCTCGGTCTGTCTGGAGTGAATACAGGCTAACCTAAATCCCCTTATACAATTTTAAATCTTATTCTTGTATTGTCTTTGAAACAGTCAGGAACAAATTGTTCACCATCTTATGTATGAAAATCATTAAAGTGCTGGAAGACATTATTCAATGTCCTCTCAGTATTCTTTCCTTTAAGTGAACTACTCTTTAATTGCTCTAGTCTTCCTAATCTATATGATTCTTGCAATGTTTTCTATACCTTTATGGCTCTTTTCTCAGCATCCTTCATTTTCCTCCATACTCTTAACCTGAGGGACCCAGAAACTTGTCAAGAAAAGAATTATTTCTATATTTTATTTTCTTCTCTAAAGTCAGTTTTACAAGAATATATATGTTTCCCAAAATTAAGCTAACAGCTAAGGAAGAGGCAAGGAAGTAGAAATCATTGACCTTAACCTCAAAGAACTGACCTCTGGGGATAGGAGGTGGGAAGCACATAAACCACGACACAATCCAAGAACAATATCATCGTGTACAATTCGAGTGCCCCATTATGGGATACACATTAAAAGTGTTTTAGAAATTTAGAAAAGCAGTATAGCACCATGGGCTATGAATGAAGGATTCTTGAAGACCAATAAATATGGAGTGGGCCTTGAAGAACATTTAGAATCTCCAGGGGAAACATGAGTGTCTGGTAAGAGGTGGCAATGGGAGAGATCTGTAGTATAAAAAACTAGAACAGAGAATTTATGTGGAAAGTACATCTAAGATACTAATATTTACTAAGTACGTGGAAGAACGGAAGGAAAAAGGAAAATGAGAAAGAATGGGTAGAACTTGGAAATATTTCTAATTAATTTCTCAAAAGTTAGGTGAGTGGTTATTTAAATCATAATTAATATTTTGAATCCTTAGGTTTAAGTCACAATAACTTGCCAGGTACTCAAGAATACACAGTGCACAACTGGTACATTTTTTATTTTCTGTTTTAGATTACCTATGGTTCTTCAACTTAAAGTCATGAAATTTTTAGTAACTAGCAAGAGTTATAACATAAACCGTTCCATTATTTCTTCCAGGAATAGCCCAAATTTGGAATATCAAAAGGTAGTTCAAAAGCAATAAGGGGAAGACTGCAATAATTTGGTTTCATCTCATAGTACTCTAAAAGAAATAAAAAAGAATTTCACGAAACATTCGTCACTGTCTGAACGAATCTTTGACTTTATATAAACCTTCCTGATCTACAGAGGGAGAGAGGGGAGTGGAACAAGGAATGTGAGAAGGAAAAAGTAGTTATTTACAATAATAAACTCCTTTCTCCCAGGGGTAAATTATTCTGGAACAGGAATGAATTGAAATGCTTTACACAAGCAAGAGCCGAGTAACATAAACATTTTAGACATTGTCATAGATTCTGAGGACCATCACAGCATTCCAGACAACCATGTGTTGTTGCATATTATGGGGAAAAGGTCATGAGACTTGGAGCCAAAATGTCCTGTTTTCATGATGACTTCTGCACCCTGGTTGCATAGTGGTTAAGTGCTATGGCTGCTAACCAAAGGGTCGGCAGTTGAAATCCGCCAGGTGCTCTTGGAAACTCTATGGGGCAGTTCTACTCTGTCCTATAGGGTCGGTATGAGTCGGAATCGACTTGACAGCACTGGGTGGGGTTTCTGCACTTAAGAGCAGTATAAGCCTGGGCAAGTCATTTAACCCTTCTGATTCCATTTCTTCATCTGCAAAACCTACTCCATACAATGGTTGTACAGATTAAACAAGAGAGTGTGCAAAAGACCTAACCAACTGCCTTCTAAGTAGCAGGAGCTCAATGGATGGTGACTCTTATTAATTCTTAAGCAATCATAAACCCCCCAAAAACCAAACTCACTGCCATTGAATCAATTCTGACCCATAGCAACTCCATAGGACAGGATAGAACTTCCCCATTGGGTTTCCAAGGAGTGGCTGGTGGATTTGAACTGCCAACCTTTTGGTTAGCAGCCAAGCTCTTAACCACTATGCCACCAAGTTAAGGGGGCTCAAATTCCCCAATTCATTTCACTAGGTAGAAATCAAATCTGACCTCTCTGTGGCAATGGGGGAAAGAGGTCTTCTTTCCTCAGGTGAAGACAATTAAATCAACTTGTTAATTTTTAACAGAACCATTCTTAATGGAACATTAAACCCATAAAACCAAACCCACTGCAATTGAGTTGGTTCCAACTCATAGCAACTCTATAGGACAGAGTAACCATAGAGTTTCCATAGAACTGCTGGTGGATTTGAACTGCCAACCTTTTGGTTCACAGCCAAGCTCTTAACCACCGAGCCACCAGAGCTCCTATGGAACACTGACTAGAGCCAATTCTCAATTATCCAAAGCAACAAAAGCAAGAAATACCTGAGAAGAGGGGATGAGAGGTTTTTCATTCTGGCTCTATCTTTGGCTTTAGCACCTTCTTACCTCCCTTTGACCACCTCCAGTCCCTGGGTGGTGCAAACTGTTAATGCAATTGGGTGCTAACTAAAAGGCACTTTGAAAGAAAGGCATCGTGATCTACTTCTGAATAATCAGTCATTAAAAACCCTATGGAGCTCAGTTCTACTCTGACGCAAATGGGGTTGCCATGAGTCGGAATCAACTCAAGGCAACTGGTTTGGCTTGATTAGTCTCTACTCTAATTCACCATCAATTCTTTCCTCACAGCTACCACCAAGCAGCTTATTTAGATTTTCTCAAATTTCGAGAAGATTCTTGTTGACAAATTAAAGGCTAAGGAAAAATCTAAAAATCAAATTATTCCATACAACTTAAAGGTCAAACTTCCCCCACCCCCTGACCTTGATCATGTTTATCAATGACATATATGTAGAGAGTCTGGGATTTGTCCAGATGATGTATAGCACTGTAAATGGAAACATTGCTTTAAGATAATTTCAAAATATGGTTAAAATATACACAGACCAAATGGGGAATCTGGGTCCTAGTATTAGAATAAAAGAAAGTTCCTTCTATTTTTAGTTATGACATATTATTGAAAACCTAAAGCCTAAAATATGCTTTAAAAATCTGTGACTTCTCAAGAATAAGCTTTTTAAAAATCTTAAATCCATGTAGTATGCTGTTGATAAAAGCTACTCTGCGGGCTGAAAAAAAAAAAGCTGGAGTGGGGTAGGTCTAGAAAAACACTTTTTAAATACACCTATGAAATGTTTTATTACCACAAAAATAGTTCTGGAAATAGTAATGTGAAAATTATTCAAAAGTTGGACTTCTTGTTTGTATTAACACAAATATAGAACAATTTGCAGATGGATTTTTTTTTTTTTTAATGGATATAATGGTATTGAGGGAACAGCTTTGGGTCATAGACACTTAATATCATCAATAACTCTTTTCCATGGCCAGTTTTAGGAAAACTTGTGAAGTAGCATGAATTTGTCATCTTCAGACTGTTTCACTTTCTATCCCTGTTAACCACCCCAGGTCTACTCCCATTCCATAATTTCATCCCTGCCCCTAGATTCTTAAGACTTCTCTTAAAGATATCAACCTGGTAAATCACTGATCAAGGGAAATTAGGTTGTGTCCAACTTCTTCCACATGCCTCTACATTAAGGAGGGAAAACGATCAGCAGGAAGTACCTCACACTCAAGAAATAAATTTCTAATGGTAAAATTTCAGGTACCACTGCATTTGGGTATGGAACTATTTGGGTCAGAGAAGATTTCCAAGCAAAAGACTAGAATAGAAGGTTATTAGTAGTAATAATTGCATGCTACTGCATTTCTCAAGTTTTAGTTCATGAAATCACGTGTGTCACAATCACCAAGGGTACTTGTTGAAAAAAAGATTTCTAGGCCAATCCTAGGATCATTAAATCAGAATCGCCGGGAATAAGGAGCTTAGAATTTAGAAAGGGAAGACAAATGGGTAAACAAATATGAAGTATTAGTACCTCGATTTTGGAGGTCATTAAATTATACCTTACAGACAAAAGCTGAGGGTCTCCCTGCATTAATTGGCCTATCAGTGTCACTGTGTAATATTAGAATAGGCATTTCATTTTAAGTTGGTGGCAGTATATAAGGAACACCATCCTTATACAAGTTCGTCTTTTAGTTTTACCTGGCACTCCATCTTGGATCCAGTAGTTAATGTCTGTGCCTTCTCCATTCCTAAAGACCTGTGTGATATTGATGGGCTGCAGCAGACGCATGACCTCCTCCATGATGGCCCTGGCCTTGTCACTGCCAGTGAATTGCAGTCCAGAAGGTAAGAAGGTTCCCGAGTCTGACTCCATCACCAGGCTGTAGTTAGAAATATTTGCCTAAACAAAAGAGAAAAGTGTTTGGTTCATACTGTTTCACTTCTTTGTTTTCTCCTTGGGAACTACCAGACAACACCAGCCATAACCAAATACTTCACTTCCTTACAAGCTGTTACTAAAACACATGCTGCTCTGCCAGACTTAGGGTCTGGTCTGCAGATTACCTAGCCCTCCTGAGATGCACAATTACTCATCCTGGAATTCATCAAACTCAAGAGTTGACTTGGAAGGATTCAAAAATATAAGGAAAGAGAAACAGAACGCCCCATATTAAAACTGCTCAATTATTTCTACTAACAATAATATTATTTCAACCATTTTTCTTAAATGCCTACTATATACCAGTACACAGTTCCTCCTCTATGGTGGGAGATCCAATAGTGTTATTCATGCTCAGACAAAAGAAGGTATGCCCTATGAACCTGGTTCTCTGCACTTTTTCCCTCTAAACAGACAGCCTATCACATTTCAATTGTGAATTCTGCTGAAGCTTACAGGCATCAAACTGACAGGCTTGTCTGGGGTTTCTGATTTTGTTGTTGTTCCATCTGTTGAATCCCTGAGGAGGAAGGTAAGAGAACAAGACATGAAATGCTGCTCTCTCTGGTGTAAAACCACACCACTAGCAACAGGCAACTCTGCCAGGGCACTGGTTTGTAAACTCTTACTAAATAACATCTGGTAAGAAAGCACACAATGGTTATGTGTAGCTAACATTGTCACTCCAAGAGCTTAGAATGTAAGAGGCTCTTGCCACGTTGCATGGCTGAATTGCTACCTGGCCCTGGGCCTTGCAAGTTGAGAGCCCTTCAGGCTAGCAAAGCCATCTGTTTTCCAGAAGCCATACACTTCTTGAAAAATGACCAACTACTCCCTTGGTTGAGTTATTCCCAAAATATCTTTGGACATGTACGGCCAATCATTCCTCATGATTTATCCAGTAAAAATCAATAATGACATTTCTATAGTGCTTCCAGAGAGCTTTCACATTTACAATCTTCTTTGATCTTCTTTGACAACCTCGTAAAGCAGAAAAAGTAGTTTTATTACTGATGTTGTTTCATAGAAAAGGAACTGGATCAGAGAGAAAGGTCAAGTGATTTGCTGAAAACCACACAGTTGGCAAATGGTAGAGCCGGACCTGAAATCTTACGCTTTCCAAAATTCTGCACTGCTGTCACTAGCATGGGACTGAAGTAGTAAGTAACACCTGTCCTGAATTATAATGATTTTTCACTTATATAACTATTTGAGGGTTGCATAAGAATTTTTTTTTTTTCCTAAAACAGATTCCATTTTACAATGATTTCCTAACTAATTGCCGTGGGAATGTACTGTTGTTACAAGGGCAAGTGCAGTTGCTGTTCTAAAGAAGGACGCTGCCAGCATTTGCAGGACTAAACGCTGTGGCCCTGGGATACCAGCACTTTTTTTTTAAATTGTTAATGATGAGAAGGTTGTTATTGTTAGGTGCTGTCGAATTGGTTCATAGCGACCCTACGTACCACAGAACGAAACAGTGCCCAGCCCTGCACCATCCTTACAATCCCTGTTAATGCTTGAGCCCATCGTTGCAGTCACTGTGTCAATCCATCTCGTTGAGGGTCTTCCTCTTTTCTGCTGACCCTGTACTTTACCAAGCATGATGTCCTTCTCCAGGGACTGATCCCTCCTGACAACATGTCCAAAGTATGTAAGACACAGTCTTACCATCCTTGCTTCTGTGGAGCATTCTGGTTGTACTTCTTCTAAGATAGATTTGTTCATTCTTTTGGCAGTCCACGGCATATTCAATATTCTCCACCAACACCAGAATTCAAAGGCATCAATTCTTCTTCAGTCTTCCTTATTCATTGTCCAGTTTTCACATGCATATTGAAAATACCATGGCTTGGATCAGGTGCACCTTAGTCTTCAAGGTGACATCTTTGCTTTTATAAGGCAGCAGTCTGTTCAAATTTCCACTCTCACTTATAAGGAATTTCTGTCTTCATGGTGATTTTCAGAGAAAGACCTAAGGTGTTTATAATAAAAAAAGGCCACCTCAGTATTCAGCTGTGGCTACTGTATGGCGCTAGCATCATTAGAGTTAATAATATGCTAAATATTTGCATTAATGTCTTGTATTCAGGGCTTGTTTAACTAGCATATTGATGCTAGTTCAGCAGGTTGATATCTAATTTGGTAGTCCTTACCCTCTACCCTTATATGCTCTGCTACCCACCCCTACTCCTTACCGCTGAATTCTTTCCCTCCCATATATTAAAAAAACAAAACAAAACAAAAAGCCTGAATTCTCTCCCTCCCCTATAGAAAGGAGAAAAGAAAAATCACAATATATCTCACAAATGGAAACAGAATTGGGTAATGTTGAATGTAAGGGTTCCCATATTGCAAGCAGATCCCATCCTTCCAGTAAGAAAACTAGGCAAAGTGCCCCTAATTATGCACTGTTTAGGTTAAAAGTGGAGCTAGTTAGCTTTGTGGCTGTCAGCGCTAACACTAATGAGCTGTCTGGTAAGGTGGACACAACCGTGGACCCACTGTCTTCTATTCCCAACTCAGCAACTGACATGCTGGGCTACCGATGGGAGTGACTGGCCTCTTCCTCTGTTCCCAAGTCATGTCACCTTGGTCCTTGGCTTCTCCACTTGTAGGCTAGAACACATGCCCTTTTCAAAAGCTTGCATAATAAGCCTGTGCATATGAAGCTTTGAGCTCCTTCAAAGCAAAGACCTTCGTAGACCAACGTGAAAGTGGCTATATAAATATTCATTCAGGGCTTCCTGGCCCTCTCCAACTGCAAGTGAACAGATATCCTAGGGACAGGGGACTCGACAGTTTGTGAGTGCCACTGTGCAATGTCACAGAATGTTGATAGGCACGTAGAGACATTTAAATAAAGGAGCTTTCAAAAGTGTGGTAGGCTATCTATGTGAGAGCCAGTTTAGCAGAGATAGAGTATGGGTTTTGGAATTATCTATAGTGGGCTTGATCGACTACCCAATATTAGCTGTATGTCTTTGGGCAGTCTGTGTAAGTTCTCTGTTCTTCTCCATGAAATGGGGATGACACTGATACCCAGATGGTGGAGTTGTTGGACATCCTGGATGTACAGCCCACCATGTAATTAACAGCTGTTAAACAGCGGCATTATTTTTGTTACTGCTCTTAGCACTAGGCAGCTATACCTCCAAGGTTTTTAAGGAGGGTTGCAGTATAGAGGATCCTGTTAGCAGCTTATAATGATGATAGGTAGAACTATTGGGGTGCTTCCTACATGTAGACACCATGCAAAATGCTTTACGGCTTATCCCACGGAATGCTCACGATCATTCCACAAGTGCTATTATAGCTCTCATTTCAAAGACGAAGCAACTGAGGTTTGATAAGGTTAGCTAATTTTCCCAAGGTTATTTAGCTAGTAAGTGGTGTAGCCAGAATTCAAACCCCAGAGGTCTGCCTCTCCAGCCTGTGCTCCCAACCCCTCCAATACCCTGTCTCCTGTAAGGTCACTTCCAACTGTCAACCACAAGTCCTCACTTTTGATTAAAAAAAATACAGAGTCTGTAGCAGAACAAATGTATAGATTTAAAAAATTACTTTCCATATCATAACACAAAGTCAACTTGGACAGACCTCATTGCCCCTTCAAAGAAAGTAATTTGATTAAGTAAAGAGAGGAAGAGAAAAGCAAACAAATTCTTGCTCCACAATTTTCTTCCAACTAGGAATAAAAAGCCTAAAATAATAAAACATCTTTTTAAGCCAAATTAGACAGGATGTGTGGATATCGGTAAACCAGAATTCTGGCATAGGTAGAGAAATATTTGATTTCTATTCACGTAAAATTGTATTAGCCACTGTTAACACAACGGCAGCCCTCTATTGTTTTCTATATATATAAACATCTCTATATATTTTCAATAAAGGGCTAAGAAAACAGACCACCCACTGTCCACGACACCGCTTTTTTCCTCATTTATGGAGTCACTGTCTAATTGTTAGAACACGGTGAAGAAGTTGGGTAAACAAAATGTCTCTGCACAAAGAAACGGGAATAAACAAGTTGAACTGGGCTGTTAGAGCTGCTGCTTCTTCCAAGTGTATCCTCACAAGCATCGGTGGTCCTTACTACACAATGAGTTGCTGGGGACACTCAGTGTACATTTGAAAAGTTGATTACAGCTAGTGACAGCACAGCAGAGTCATGCTTGTTTCACTTAATCCATTTTAGCATGAACCAAGATACTTGTCCTCTTATTTACAGGGTATAGAAAGAAACATAATTCTAGAGACTGAGTACTTTATTGCTGTGATAATCACCACTGTTTGAGACATACAGTGGAGGAGGCAACTCACCGATAAGCTCAGATATTATCTGTACCCCCCCTTTTCTCTCTTAATAAAGAGAAACATCTCTTTATTAGAAGTCAGGGAAACTGTCCTTCATTGCCACGTAATGTATATAATGAAATGTATGGAAATGGTTCCCAGTAACCTCCCAGGTTGGGTTCATAACTTGGTCTTATGTTACAATCGCATCCTGTAACATTTCTTCCTTTCTGTTTTCTTTTTTTTAAGGGTCAGCTCACTCTGCCAAAGGACAATTTGGTAACCATTAGCATTTTTAAATGATTAAAAAGAAGGAAAGTGTTGAAAATACACATCGTTATAAATTCTTACTTCCTAACATAAACACAAGGATGATGTGTGTGTGCTTTGCTTTTAGAAAATTCCAGGTGACTCTTCTTCAGAAATACAGACCCAAGTTCAACAGCGTAGCCTCTCTCCCCAAATTTGGCAGCTTCTTCTTTGTTTTAAAGTTTTTAGATAACTAAGGTGACATGCCTTTGGTTTTGACCTAAAGGAACACTGAAATCCCAAAATCAAATGAAGAGAAAGGAGACTTCTAATTATTTGAATTAATCATGTATCCTTCTCGATTCAATCTTCAAAGAAGTAAACTCCACTCTGATGCAGGACAATCAACCTTAGTGCCACTTTCTTGCCCTGGTGAATGTTGATACTTTACAGATGATGGTGGGGATTCTGTTTAGTCAGGTGGTAGGCTCAAAGCAAGTTCTCCAAAGCAAACTTCCTTATGACATGTGCACTGAGCTGCTGCAGTCATCTTTTCCAGTTGTGGCTGTACCCTGGAATTCCCAGGTCAAGGCGTGGGAGGAGGGTGGAGATTCCTCACAGAGCCTCAGCTCAAACAGGGAGAGGTTTCGCCCTGTTGTGTAATGCCCAAATAGGCATTACTTTCTGGTCAGCTCTACTCTGAAGCTGAGACTTTTATTTCTGACAGTCTCCAGCATTCCATTTTGAACAGTCTCAGGGACCCAAGGGACAGCCAGGAAAGGGATGATGACAAGGTGGAGTACCATAAGTTATTTTTATTTGACAGCTAAACTGGCTGCAGCTTGGGGAAATGGGCAGTCTTGGGTAAGTTACATTAGTACTAAAATTGCAGACAGCTATTGCGGTTTAGCCACTGTTCTGCCTGGAGACAGGGGAATGGAATAAATGGCTTCTAGATTTCCCTTTCCAGCCCTATCATTCTCTGTGTGTGCACAGAGGGATTCTGTTGTGAGACAAACCCGTGTTTTCAGGCAATCCAATTTTTACAATGTCATTTGAGGCACTCCCAATCTCAGTGAATTCTCCTCTTGTGCTGGTTAAGGTCCATTAAAAAAAAAAAAAAAGGTCCATAGGCAGCCCTTAAACTTCCTGAAAACACATCATCTCTCTATAAAGTCACTATGGTAATGATGGTGAACCAGGAGGCTACAGAAAAGATGGCACAAGCATAGGCTAAAAGACATAATTTTTTTATATTATATAGGAAATAGGACTGTGTTCACATTTCTTTTAGAAAAAAAAAGGAAAGCAATATCTAGGGTATTTGGTGAACAGATTTCAAAAGGCTCACATGGAAATTTAATGTCTATCTCAGTTTATAATTTTATTCCTGCATGATGAGGGCCATAATTAATAGCATCAGTGAGACTCAAGATCTCAGGATCAACTTTTCATTCCTTTAATGCATTGTGGAGTCCTTGGGTGGTGTGAATGACTTAAAGTGTTTGGCTGCTAACTGAAAGGTTGGAGATTTGAGTCTACCCAAAGGCACCTAGGAGGAAAGGCCTGGTGATCTACTTCCAAAAAATCAGCCACTGAAAACCCTATGGAGCACAGTTCTACTCTGACACACGTGGGATCACCATGAGTCTGAAGTAACTTGACAGCAACTGGCTCTCAATATATTGGTCAAGTGTTTCATGTTACTAGTTTCATATTCATATCAACTTACAACTGCAGAAGAGACATCTTCCAACATCATTGGCTTTGTGAAAGCAGCCTTCTCTGTCTGTCATTCTCTCTCTCCCCTCTCTCCCAGGTTTTTTTCCCTATCATTCTTTTTTTTTATGCCCACCATACTCCCATCCTTCCCCAAGCTTAAAATGCAAGAACTGAATTGTCTAAATGAGGAGCCTTTCCTTCAGTTGACCCTCTTTCTTTAACACTGTGACATGCTAAATAAACATAAAGATATGCTAACTGTTTTTGGTGGTAGTGTATTTCCAGAATCACAATGATTCTTGGTTGGTTAAGAGGTACCGCATGGTATGGTTGCTAACCAAAGGTTGGCAGTTCGAATCCACCAGCAGCGTCTTGGAAACCGTATGGAGCAGTTCTACCTTGTCCAGTTGTTGTTGTTAGGTGCCATTGAGTTGGTTCTGACTCAAAGTCCTATAGGGTTGTTATGAGTCCAAATAGAATGGACTCAACGCAATGGGTTATGAGTAATATTCTATTGGCTGGGAAGACAGCAGCGGCCCGTTAAGTCCCTTTCCAAGGTTATATATAACTGACTACTGAGTTCACCTTCTTAAAAGCATACAGGCTATTTCTTCTTAAGATGCAATACTTTTCACTTGCTTGTCCTGCAAAAATAGGCTACTCTGTACTCTGTTGTTGCTGGTGTGTGCTGTTGATTCAATTCTAATACATAGCAACCCTATATAACAGAGTAGAACTGCTCAAACCCAAATATTCACTCAATCCTGAGGCATATCATATTAAAACCCAATTCACTAATTTCCTTTTATCTATATAGCCTAGAGTCAAGCACCTACAGCATTCTTGGATTATGATATTGTCCCGTATACTGTATTTGATCAAGCATCCCTTTACTAATATAGTAAAGCTGCTAAACACAGCTTTAGAAATGATTTTCTTTTCTTAAGTGCACTTCTCCATCTTCTCTCTCAAAAGCACAGTATGGGTTTGAAGCCTCATGAAAAATAGTATTACTCAAATAGGAGCTGCAAAGCTGTTGGTGTCCTCAGTGGTTTTATGCCCTAGCTCCCATGCCCAAGCCTGCCACGCCTAACACACCACACCACTATCTAACACACTGTGCTGTTGAACTTTATTCAGTTTGTTTTCTACACCTGCCTTGATCCTGGGAGAATTCAAGGCTTCTTACAAGAAAGATCCAAATGCCACATTAAAACGATAGGTAAACTATCACGAACCAAGAAAATGCCATGAAGGCAGGGATCAAGTCTGTGTGGATCTCCCCAGCTTAAATAGCAGAGTTCAGCACAAAGTAGGTACTCAATAAATGTTTGAGGAGAGAGTCATAACCAGGAAAAATTGACATAATATCCCAGCAGCAGCTTAAGGACATAATTTAGCTCTATCTGCGGATGCCAAGGAAGAGGGAAGATCAATGTATTACTGAGCTCTCATTACCTAGGAAAAGAAAGCATACCACCAGCTCCTTGAAAAAAGTAACTATTTTTCCTGCATTCAATTCTAAGAGGAATTATTACATGGGTCTTCATATGAGGAACACTGAATAAAACAATGGACGGAGTCCTCAATAACGGTTTTACCAAGGAGGCAGAAACACTTTGCCGAACACTATTTCCTACATATTGATCCTCAAAGCAAAAAACAAAATATTAAGTCATATTTTAGTAAATGTGTTTCTTCAGGGAGCAAAATGTATTTATTCAACAAACAGTTATCGAGACAGAAACTGAGGAATAGGGTGACCATACATCCCTGTTTGCAGGGGCAGTCCCAGTTTACATCCATTATCTTGGTGCAATTATTAGTAACGCCTGCTTTCTCTCACAAAAGTTTACCGGTTTGAACAATAAACCATATTGCCAGTCTACCTAGGAAGAAATCTGTATACGAAGATGACTAAGGTAGGATTGCTTCTCTAAGGAAGCAGAGTGTACCAGCAGAAGCAATACTCAGCTGTTCTGTGAATGAGATATACACAAAAAAGGGAAGGAAGCTACTGGTTTTTTTACTTCTTTCTGACCTCTGGACATCGGGGTGGTGGAAAACAGTTTGAAGGCCTCTTGTTTTCTCCATCCACATTCACTCTGTTGGTGATCTCATCCAGTCTTATGGTTTTAAATAAACCTATATGGCGATGAGTTCCAAATTCATATTTCCATGCTGTGCCTTTCCTTTGCACTCCACACTCATATTGAACGGCTACTCAGTATCTCCACCTAGATGTCTAATGATGTATTAGTTTCCTATGGTTGTTGTTACAATTTATCATAAATTTAGTGGCTTAAAACACAAATTACTGGATTGCATAAGTCTGAAATGAGTCTTGCAAGGCTAAAATCAAGGTGGTGGCAGAGCATGTTTCTTCCGGAGGCTCTAGGGGAGATTCCATTTTCTTGCCTTTTCCAGCTTCTAGAGGCTTCTACACTCATGACCCACCATAAATTGCCTTTCCTCTCCCTTCCTCCAATGTCATATCACCTCTGTCTCCTTTGACCTTCTTGTTTCCCTCTTATAAGGCTCTAACCCAGTAAACAAGTCAATCCATCCTTCTAGTTGCTGAGTCTAAAAACTTTGATAGTCATTTTTGACCACTCTCTTGCTCTTAGACCCAAAATACAATCTCTCAGCAAATCCTTTTGGCTCTATTTTCAACATATACCTACACTACAACAACTTCTCCCCAATTCCACTGCTATCACCCAGTCTAAGCCACCATTACCTCTTGCCTGGAGTATTGCAGTAGCTTCATAACTGTCTCCCTGTTTCAACCCTTTCTATGTTTTTAGCCTGTTCTCTACATGGAAGCCAGAGTAATCCTGTTAAAAAGTGTAAATCAGATGATGTTACTCCTCTTCTCAAACCTCTCTGTAGCTTCCATCTCACTAGTGGTAAAAGATGAAGTCCTTAACATTGTAAAGCCCTACAGGGTCAGATCTCCCATTACATCTCTGACTTCATTCCTATTAATCTCCATCTCAGTCTCTGTTCCAATCACTATGCAGTTCTTCAATTGTGCCTGCACCACAGAGCTTTTGCACTTGCTTCTTCTGCGTGGAACACTCTTCCTCTGAATAGCTCTCACTTTGTTCAGAGCTCTGCTGAAATGTCCTCTTTGGAAAGTTTCCATCCCATATAGAATAAGACACTCCCTCCCAACACTTACTATCTCCTTCTGGAAGAATGTAAGGTCCCTGACGGCAGGGCCTTTTATATTTGTGTTTACTACTTGTGGTAGATTATTGAATGACTATAAATCCTTCCCTTCCCTGGATGAATGTCTTTTTGGAATGTGAATTTGCTGCTACTTTCATCAAGAGGAACAGTGTCTTTCCACACTCCCTGAATCTGGGCTGGCCTGTGACCTTTTTTGACCAATAGACTATGGCAGAAGTGGTCACATGTGACTTTTGAGTGTAGGTCACATAGACCTTGCAGCTTCCACGTTGATCTTTGCTGCCCTAAGTCTGATATGTGAAGAAGCCTGGCTAGCCTCCTTGAGGCTGAGGTACCAAATGGGGAGACTGGCTCAGCTGAGAGCCAGCCCCAACTTCCATACATGTAAGTGAGGCCATCTTTGACAACCCAGCCTCACTGACCGGGGTTGTCAGATAAAATGTAGGACACCAGTTAAATTTGAATTTTAGATAAACAATGAATGTTTTTTTTAGTATAACTGTATCTTATGCAATATTTGGAAGAATGTAAGCTCCTTAATGACAGGGGGTCTGGTGCCTGGAACAGCACCAAGAACTTGTAGCAGGTGCTCAATAAATATTTGTCAAATGAACATTCTGTGTAATTTCTTGAAGGACAGTCATGTGTCATGCGGTAGATTCTCCCTCCTCTGTGGAGGTGGCTTCAGGAGCACCTCTATGTTCAGAGCCAAAACCATTCTCAAGAAGCACTTTAGCATCTGCTGAAATGCCTGAATATCTACTCAACTGAATTCCCAGAACTCTTCACCAAAAGAATGGAAGAGATGATCTTGGCTGGGAAGAATCTGGGGGCAAGAGTTATAAAGTATTTGGTTTTATGATTAAAGAAACCTCAAGTTATCTACAGAATATTGAATTGAACCTCAAAGAAGTCTGAACAAATTAGCCACAAAAATCATGCCACTCAACTAAATCAGTTGACCTGTTGAATAGAAAGACGGCAGATCCGGTGGCTTTTGGGGGCCAGTGGCTACAATGGCCATGAGGTAAAGAGAGGTGAGATGGAGAAATCAGGGGTGGGAAGAGAACAGCCCAGAGACCTCATGGGAAAAGAAGTTCATGAAGATGGCATGAAGGAGGTCTGTGGAGAATGTTGACCCTGGGAACGAGAGGATCCTCAAGATGAAGGGACAGGGCCACCAAGCACACTATATCTCCCAGAGAGTAAAAGCAACAATCCCAGGTGTTGATAGCACAGAAGCTGAGCTTTTACTGAATAAGAGGCAAAGGTGTTGGGAGGAGGGTAAGCGTTAAACTGTTGATGTAGACGGAGCATTATATGGAGAAAACTACATGCTCCTGAATATCTATAGACTCTCCCCTGAATTCAAGGCACTTTTACCATGCTGCCTACTCTATCTCTCTAGGTGGATGTCGATATCTCAAACTTAACACATCTAAAACTAAGCTCCTGATCTCTGCCTCCCCACCCAGTGCTTCCCATTCCACTTGCTCAGGCCCCAAACTGTGGGATCTCCCTTGACTTTTCTCTCTCACACTCTATATACAATCCACCATCAGCTCCTGTTGGCTGTTTCCTTAAAATATATCCAGAGTCTGACTATTTCTTACCCTCTCCACTGCTACCTCCCTGGTCCAAGATACCACCATCTCTCACCTAGGTTATTGCCTTGCTTCAGTTCTAGTCCCCCTTCAGTCTATTCTCTACTCAGCAGGGTCATTTTAGAATGTTCATTAAGATCATGCCACTACTCTACTCAAAGCCTCCAATGGTTCCAATCTCCCCCAGAAAATGGCCCATGAGTCCTGGCATGATCTGGGCTACTTTATATTGATAACTTCATTACCTTCTTCAAGCACACTGGCCCCCCTTCAAGGACAATAGCCTCCTTGCTTTTCCATGAATGTCAAGCATGCTTCCCCATCAGCATCTTTGCAAAAGCTCTCCACTTGGTAGAAAGCGCTCTTCCGGACATCCATATAGGTCACTTCCTTGTCTTCTTCAGGTCTTCACTCAAATATTATTACCTCAGTGAAGACTTCCTTGTCCCCTCATTTAAAAATAAAACAACTCTCTCCACACATATCCTATCTCTGTTCCCCGTCTTATTTTACTACTCAGCAGCTATATTTTTCTATTTTACTTACGTCTAGTGATCAGTCCTGAACCACCAGAATGTAAGCAAGAGGAAGGCAGGCCGTTGAACAGTGCCTGGAGCTGTTTAAATAAACAAGGTTTTCAATAAACATGTGTTCTGTGAATGAATACATATATGTGTTTAAATACACATGTATATATGTGTGCATGCAAACCTATGCAAGCACATAACTACATGCTCTTTTTTTAAAATTTTTGTTGTGCTTTAAGTGAAAGTTTACAAACCAAGTTAGTCTCTCATACGAAAACTAGTTGTTCTTCCTCTAATGAGACAGCACACTTCTTCCCTCCACTCTCTATATTCGTGTCCATTCGGCCAGCTTCTGACCCCTCTGCCCTCTCATCTCTTCTCCAGACAGGAGCTGCCCACGTAGTCTCATGTGTCTACTTGGTCCAAGAAGCTCACTCCTCACCAGTATCATTTTCTATCCCATAGCCCAGTCCAATCCCTGTATGAAGAATTGGCCTTGGGAATGGTTCCTGTCTTGGGCTAACAGAAGGTCTGGGGACCATGACCTCTGGGGTCCTTTCAGTCTCAGTCAGACCATTAAGTCTGGTCTTTTTACGAGAATTTGAGGTCTGCATCCCACTGCTCTCCTGCTCCCTCAGGGGTTCTCTGTTGTGATCCCTGTCAGGGCAGTCATCGGGTGTAGCCAGGCACCATCTAGTTCTTCTGGTCTCAGGCTGATGTAGTCTATGGTTTATGTGGCCCTTTCTGTCTCTTGGGCTCATAATTACTTTGTGTCTTTGGTGTTCTTCATTCTGCTTTGCTCCAAGTGGGTTGAGACCAATTGATGCATCTTAGATGCCTGCTTGCTAGCATTTAAGACCCCAGACACCACTCTCCAAAGTAGGATGCAGAATGTTTTCTTAAAGGATTTTATTATGCCAATTAACTTAGATGTCTCCGGAAACCATGGTCCCCAAACCCCCACCCCTGCTATGCTGACCTTCAAAGCATTCGGTTTATTCAGGAAACTTCTTTGCTTTTATTTTAGTACAGTTGTGCTAACCTTTCTTGTACTGTGTGTTGTCTTTCCCTTCACCTAAAATAGTTCTTGTCTACTATCTAATTAATGAAAACCCCTCTCCCTCCCTCCCTCCCCGCTCTTGTAGCCATCAAAGAATATTTTCTTCTCAGTTTAA
Organism: Loxodonta africana; assembly: GCF_030014295.1. Taxonomy (NCBI): domain Eukaryota; kingdom Metazoa; phylum Chordata; class Mammalia; order Proboscidea; family Elephantidae; genus Loxodonta; species Loxodonta africana. The sequence continues at coordinate 47,881,705 of NC_087355.1, read as the reverse complement.
ACTATTTTTCGAGTTCTTATAACAGCGGTCTCATATAATATTTGTCCTTTTGCAACTGACCAATTTCACTGAGCATATGCCTTCCAGATTCCTCCGTGTTATGAAATGTTTCATGGATTCATCATTGTTCTTTATCGATGAGTAGTATTGCATTGTGTGAATATACTATAATTTATCCATTCATCTGCTGATAGGCACCTTGGTTGCTTCCATCTTTTTGCCATCGTAAACAGTGCTGCAATGAACATGGGTGTGCATATATCCGTTCGTGTAAAGGCTCGTATTTCTCTAGGATATACTCCAAGGAGTGGGACTGCTGCATAGTATGGTAGTTCTATTTCTAGCTTTTTAAGGAAGCACCAAATCGATTTCCAAAGTGGTTGAATCATTTTACATTCCCACTGGCAGTGTATAAATGTTCCTGTCTCTCCACAACCTCTCCAACATTTATTATTTTTTGTTTTTTGGATTAATGCCAGCCTTGTTGGAGTGAGATGGAAACTCATTGTAGTTTTGATTTGCATTTCTCTAATGGCTAATGATTGTGACCATTTCCTCTACATGCTCTTTTTGATGATGGTGGTGGTGGAAATGATAATGATGATGATGGTGTTGTGGTTGTTGGTGATAAGGAAACATCAGTTTTTCACCTTCCTTTTTTTTTTTTTCTCAAGAAAGCATAGAGTTCAACAGCTAAGGTTGTAAGCTGCATCTTTAGAGTGTATTGTATAAAGTACTTAAAAACATACAAGATTTTACAATATCCATTATAAATGTTAAAAATGGATACTTTCCAGAAGACTATATAAATTGATATCAATGAAAAGTTGGCCTTAAATTGTCTAAATACAAGTGAAACATCTAAGGTCCCTTCAATAATGAAACAAGAAACCCTTATTCTGGAGGGTGTGTGGCAAAAGTTGTCTCCTCAGGTGAAATCAGGGCTGAATACATCCTTAAGGAGACCCTATGTTGTCATCATCTTCATGATTAAAGATGAGAACCTCCAATGTGCAAGGCTCACCAAAATAAAGTGGACATCATACTCTGGAGGAGAAGGGCATGGGCAAGAACAACTGAACTGCCAACAGAGTGGGCAGGGAAGAGAATTTTAAATAGTTTTTCCAAAAAACAACAACAAATCCTCTAAAGTTGGTTATGCTAAAGTTAGTATAACATGGGGCTAATAATACATGGTGTAATTGGTAAAACTCAATTACAGAAACTAATAAATGTATCCTGGGACTACTTAAAGCTTTAACAATCACTTCACATACTTTGTAAGTTTTAAAGTATTAAGAGAAAATGAAAGGAAAATAATAAACAGATAAGGCAATTTAGCTTCCAGAAGAGTTAAGATAATTTAATAGGTATAGTTTAGATAAAAGGAGGCTATGGAATTGTAGCGATTACAGAAAAAAATCCAAATAGGTACCTGCATTGAACTAAGTAGGGTGAAGAAAAACAATTTTCCTCATCTGAGAATAGCAATAAGCAATAGCAGTAATCACCAAAAAGTAGAAGAGGAAAATAACTAAGGTAGAAAATAGCATTGAATATGTTGGAAATAATGATCATTCTGGAAAGCCACCTAAGGTCCACTTAGAGGAGAAATACTCAAGGCAAGATGAATAAAAGCAGTTAGTCAGGCACACAGACCCCTCCCCAAATTTCTCATTAGCCATCTGCCTTCCTCACCAGTGGTATCGGTGGTGTTTGAAGGATGCACAGGTGATTACGGTGATAATTCTGAGGGAGCTGTCCGGCTCTGGAGTGGGGTGATACTCCGATTCCCACTTCAGACTGCAGTTGGGAGCAAGAGGAGCTGACATACAGACGCTAATCTCATTTGACCCATTTCTTGGCCATTTTGTAAAATATATTGGGCAAATCACTTAATTTCTCTGGGCCTCAGTTCACTTACTTATAAAATGGGGATAATAATAGTTATTTTGCAGGTTTATTCTAAAGCAGGATTTCTTAATCTGGGATTCCTTTGGGGTTCAGAGATAGCATTAAGAGTCTGTGAACTTGAATAGGAAAGTATTATATCTTTATTATTATAAAACTCTAACTGAAATTTAGCATTGCCTTCAATTATGAATGTAAGCAATGAACCACAATAGTATTAGCAGACTCTATCACTTTGTTACCAATAGAAATCACAGATATTTTCCTATCACCTTAGACTTACTGCAGAAATCTCAAAATAATCTTTAAGTTCCTTACTATTTTGAAACTACAGTAATAATCAGATAATACTGAAAGATCTTGTTATTTAATGCATTTTTTAAAAACATATGACTACATCACAAATTTAATTTTATAAGTTTTGATAACTGTATTTTGCTAAAATTGATTTCTTTGTAATCCTACATGTTTTATTTTATGCATTCAAAAATGTTATTTGAGAAGAGGTCCTCGCCAAAATAAAGTGGACATCATACTCTGGAGGAGAAGGGCATGGGCAAGAACAACTGAACTGCCAACAGAGTGGGCAGGGAAGAGAATTGGTTTCTTTGTAATCCTACACGTCTTATTTTATGCATTCAAAAATGTTATTTGAGAAGAGGTCCATAGGCTTCACCAGACTGACAAAGCAGCCCATGGCACAAAAAAAGGTCAAGAACCTCCACTGGGTAAATGCTAGCTTTATTATTATTATTATGACCATCATCATCATTCCTATTATCATTATTAAACTCACCAGAATTAGTTTGTCCTGGACACCTGGCTTTGAATTCTAATTCTGTCACATAGTAGCTAGATGACCTTGGCCATTTAATCTCACTGAGCTTCATTTCCTCTTCAATAAAGCAAAGACCCTTTGTTTTAAGGGATTATTCTAAGGATTCCAGAACAACCTAAAATCTAAGGAGTCTAAGGATTATATGAGGTAATGTATTTGAAGTATATCTTATTTCAAACTATTTAGTTCTCTTTTAAGAGTAATTATTATTATCATAAACAAGAGTACCTAATACAGTGAAAGGGGCACTATCAATAATTACGACAGGAAAATGGGTAGAAACTGGACTCTCTCAGGCAAATCAGAAATCAGTAGGCTACTTCAATACTAATTTCTGATTTTTTGGTTTTTTCTATGTATGCCACTATAAAATTGAATGGTTAAACACCATATTTCCTTGGTTATAAGAATGATGTCTTTCTCCCATTTTAACATTCTGGAAATTGGAATGCATTTTGCTATTGAGGCACTCCGTAAGACACAAGGAAAGAAACAAACTGTGCCATATATTACGAGTCATTACTTGTCCGTGTGCAAACTTCATCAGGCAGAGAAGGTCTCTCTGGTAACTCTTTTTACCCTTCAGTTGTGTTATTTTCAATGGGATAAACACAGATTATTAAATGTTAAATTTGAATCCCTAATTATTGATTCAAATTCTTCAAAAAGTTTTGGAGTACATGGAAGACTGATTTTCATATATGAGTCAAAATAATTAAAGGTAGTAGACTTTGCAAAATCTTCAGAAGAGATCCTACAGTGTTCAAGGTTGGGAAGATCCTATAGTGTTCAACGTTGGGAAAGACTGGTGTAACCAATCCCACATTATGGTGACCTCCCACCCTTTTGAACAGTTTGCCAAAAGATCCTTTGGACTTTCAGGAGAAGCTGTATGGCTTTTAGAAATATTAAAAACAAAACAAAACTTTTAGCCAAATTGGAAATACGGAGGAAAGCCTATATTCAATATGCCTCATAATTAGACCATTAGCCCTAAATGTGCTAAAGATGTCCAAACAAAGAGCACAGGCTACACAAAGCGGCTCTCACCCTGGTATTGAGGCTTCTTTGCTAATGACCAAAATAAATCCGGAGCAATCTCTAGACTCTGAATTGAAGATGTTTCAGACATAGACTGTGATTCTAAGGACAAAAGTGTTAGATATTAAGGACAAAAGTGTTAGATATTGGGGGCAACGAAATGCTAGGTGTTGTATACTACTGCCAGTTTCAGAGCACTATACATTTAATATAGTTTTATTTTTCTGAAAAGCTGTATTAACCCTAACAGTACTCCTTACAATTGACAATCTTTAAATCAAAGAAATGGAGAATTATATTATTTTTAACTGTGTTACTTTATCACTCTTCAGCTTTTCCTCACTTCCCGTTCTCTCAGGCTCCACCGTTATTTTCGACTTTAAAACTTGAGAATACAATATCTGATATCTGTTGTTCAGGCTGGAGAGGTCTAAGTCATTGTTTTTTTTTTTAAAGTAAAAGTAAATCTCTTTCACCACTATTCACACGTCAACTGGTTGTACCATGCTTTCAGTCAGTCTGGATTGTTGCAGCTGTTGGTACCACACCCTGTAACATCCTTGGTTGCCCTGTCAGTGATAATTTACTCATATAAATCTTACTACCTTATTTTAACGGTGAAATATCTCCTAACAGGAGGAGGTGGCATTATACATACAAATATAGAAGACAATTTTTGACCTCATCACAGTGGTCATCAGAAGAACACACTTGATTCCAGCTGAAAAATTCAATATTAAAGTCCACAATTGCTGGCTCTTATGAAGACGATGTTAATTTATTACTTCATATGTGTCACTTCCCTATAATGAAATAATTAGCTGGGAAATTATATTTGCATTCTTAACATTTTTGCACAATAGGAATGTCAGTGTAATTAGGCATTCACTAGAGTTTTAGAGAACCGAAGGTAGCAGCTTTGTGTATGAGGGAATATTTTTTCTTCCTCTTCATTTTGTTCCATTCTTGTCTCGGTGATTCACAAAAACATGTTTAAATAGAGCCTTTCAATGGAGGCCATCACTACAGTGTGCCATATTAAGATAATTGCCTAAAAAGATGAGACAATAATAATCACATGGGTGGTCAAAGCCTTTCTGCCAAGCTCTCTGGAAGCCATTGGGCTACGCCTTAGGCTCCAGCTATTTGTTACACTCTTGAATATGCCTTTCATTCACATTTTCCTTTCCACTTCAGTTGTACTGGCCTGTGCCAGGCTGAACTATCCAAGAGGGGCAGCTCTTGATCACAACCACCTTTCATTTAAGAAGAGCAAACACCAATTCATTTTGGCAAGTGCAATTTTCTAACACATTCAGAAAACAGTTTGCCAGAGAATGTCCTAACAAACTGAGCCCTCAATTAGGAAGAAAAGAGTATGTTTAAGGTTATGAATTACTTATCAACCAAACAAGGAAAGACTAAATTAGAGCCCACTTTCTTAAAACCAAAAGCAAAACACAACAAGTGTTTAGTCTTTTGTGCTTTGAGTTTAGTTTGCAAATAATGACTAAATTTCTCCCTTGCAATTCACATTTCATATCCCCTCCAAGTCACTTATCCTTCCTTAGTGTTTTCACATAGGAACTACTAAGGCAGGTAGGATTAAAGTATACTTCTTGGAGACCTGACAGCTACCTTCTTTCATAATTGCTCCTTCACTGTTCTGAATTGCACCCTTAAACTAAGGTATCACTAAGTGGACCTGACCTGGGATATGTTTATTGCCTGATAATGTTAAAAAAAAAAATACAGACAAGTGAAATCTCTGTCCTTGGAAATCTTTAAAAATAGCATAAGCAGTGATCCATCCTGGTAAATGTCTGTCCTTGGTGTATCAGACACAGTCACTCTGGAAGGAGGACTGGATTTGTGGAGGGTCCTGATATATTTTCCTAGGTGTCCAAGCTCTCTACATACAGAGAAGATTTAAACAGATACATACACGTACTATTTCCATCTCTCAGGGATTAGGGTTCTGGTCTCATTTTTCTTTTCTCTTAGGTTAGAGACAATGGGAAATGTTGTAAGGGTGCTTCTGATCTAAAGACAATCTTTTTAATAGTGGAATGATCAAACGTTTATCAGTGTGTGAAAGGGTTTCATATCACTAAAAGATTTCTTTGAATTTTTTTATTTTTTATTTTATCCATTGTCCAGCTAAAACTTTATTATAGAGAAAATGCCCCAATCTAAGATAAAACTACACTGAAGACTGAAGTGTTTTTGTTTTAACCATTGTAGCAGGATTTTAAGTTCACTTCATTAACAAATACATATATTTTTAGACTCTTCAGAGAGCATACAAATACAAAACATTGAGAATTATCAGTGATCCTCACAGTTACACAATCTTATACTCCAAAATTTTGTAGAATATGATTTTATGCTACATGTTTTTTTAAACTAAGCACCTTGAAGTGACTTCTCCATTCATCCATTCAAGTATAATTGATTATCCAGCAAGCATACATATATTGGTATGTATGTTCTTCAGACTGTGGTCTAGTGGATAGGCACTTATATTTGAGATGGGTGGCAGAGAAGTACATAGTCACAGGAGTTATTATGACTGAAGTCTAGAACAAAAAAGCAAGGTTTAAGTTCAGGCTCTGTACCTAGCGGGCTGTGCTGTGCAACTTTGGGTACATTCCTCACCTTTCTGAGCCTCTGCTCTCTCATCTGTGAAATAAGGAAAACAGACATAGTCTGGCAAGTACCAGAGTCATTACTACAATGAGATCAGATGATGTCTGTGAAAAATTAATTTATAAACAATCACATAGATGCAAGGGATTAAAGTGGTATCTTATAAATGATAAGAATTTGTTACTTATCTGTTTGGGAAATGGGATTTTTCAAAATTCTTGATGGTTTCATTTCTCTATAGAATTCTATCTAAAAAAATCTCTAGTAGGGTACTAGATATTTAGATCTAATAAAAGGAACAAATTACTCTCCCTTATATGGAAAAACGGGCAATTTTCACAAATCACTTTTCCTCTGTCTACTATTATGTTCTCTTCCCTTTGACCTTTCCTAATTCAAATGACAAAACAGCTTGATTGCCTCCCATTTGGCTCTGCAGTGCATAATATAGTATTTTCCAGAACTTTGTGTCGGGGGTGGGGGAACCACCCAGCTATGCCAGTGATGGGGGATGGAGGTATGCCATACATTCTCCCAGTCCTCAGCTGATACCTGGGGAGCTCCCCAAAACACATTTACAAGTGTTTACCATAGCACTGTTTCTGATTTCATGGTGTGGTTCATCTCATTGATAAGTTTTATTAAATGAAACTATAGGAATCCATAAAAGCAAATTATATTCCTATTTTAACTAGTAATGGAAATTCTGCCTAATCTCAAAATAACTCATGTAATGAAACCACTTTAAGCCTTTCTTGAAAACCCCAGTTAAGCTTTTTAAATTTGAATTGTTGTTTATATATGTTTTGCTGTGTGGGATATAAAAGCTCTTTAGAAATTTATTCTAAGAAACTCTCCTTTAAGAGAACTCTGAAACTAGAGCCATTTAGACAAACTACTGGTTGCTAGGGGCAACCACAGCTTCTAGAATGAGTCATTGCAAATGCAAGACAAGAATTTGATAAGTGCAGGCAAGAGTGAGGTCTTCTGAAAGAAATAAGTAAGAAAAGTCCTAATTTTCTGTTTTTAAAAAATATGTGACTGTGTTTCTCTACACAAAATAGAGAGTAGAAAAGCTCAGAGGAATTATAGATGTTACCTAATTGATAAGGAAATTAGCGCCCACGTGTCTGTCAGTTTGTCATACTGTGGGGGCTTGTGTGTTGCTCTGATGCTGGAAGCTATGGCACTGGTATTCAGATACCAGCAGGGTCACCCATGGAGGACAGGTTTCAGCTGAGCTTTCAGACTAAGGCAGACTAGGAAGAAGGACCCAGCAGTCTAATTCTGAAAAGCATTAGCCAGTGAAAACCTTAAGAATAGCAGCGGGACACTGTTTGATATAGTGCTGGAAGATGAGCCCCCCAGGCTGGAAGACACTCAAAAGATGACTGGGGAAGAGCTGCCTCCTCAAAGTAGAGTCAACCTTAATGACGTGAATGGAGTAAAGCTTTCGGGACCTTCATTTGCTGATGTGGCACAACTCAAAATGAGAAGAAACAGCTGCAAGCATCCATTAATAATCTGAACCTGTAATGTATGAAGTATGAATCTAGGAAAACTGGAAATCATCAAAAATGAAATGGAACACATAAACATCAATATCCTAGGCGTTAGTGAGCTGAAATGGACTGGTATTGGCCATTTTGAATCAGACAATCATATAGTCTACTATGCTGGGAATGACAACTCGAAGAGGAATGGTGTTGCCTTCATCGTCAAAAAGAACATTTTAAGATCTATCCTGAAGTACAATGCTGTCAGTGATAGGATAATATCCATACGTCTACAAGGAAGACCAGTTAATATGACTTATTCAAATATACACACCAACCACTAGGGCCAAAGATGAAGAAATAGAAGGTTTTTATCAGCTTTTGCAGTCTGAAATTGATAGAACATGCAATCAAGATGCATTAATAATTACTGGAGATTGGAATGTGAAATTTGGAAACAAAGAAGAAGGATCAGTAATTGGAAAATATAGCCTTGGTGATAGAAACAATGGTGAAGATAGAATGATAGAATTTTGCAAGACCAACGACTTCTTCATTGCAAATACCTTCTTTCACCAACTAAAAGGCAACTATACACATGGACCTCGCCAGACGGAACACACAGAAATCAAATTGACTACATCTGTGGAAAGAGGCAATGGAAAAGTTCAATATCATCAGTCAGAACGAGGCCAAGGGCTGACTGTGGAACAGACCGTCAATTGCTCATATGCAAGTTCAAGCTGAAACTGAAGAAGATCAGAGAAAGTCCACGAGAGCCAAAATATGACCTTCAGTATATCCCACCTGAATTTAGAGACCACCTGAAGAATAGATTTGACACACTGAACACTAGTGACCGAAGACCAGATGAGTTGTAGAATGACATTAAGGACATCATCCACGGAGAAAGCAAGAGGTCATTGAAAAGACAGGAAAGAAAGAAAAGACCAAGATGGATGTCAGAGGAGACTCTGAAACCTGCTCTTGAACGTCGAGCAGCTAAAGCAAAAGGAAGAATTGATGAAGTAAAAAAAGGGAACAGAAGATTTCAAAGGGTGGCTCGAGAAGACAAAGTAAAGTATTATAACGATATCTGCAAAGAGCTGGAGATGGAAAACCAAAAGGGAAGAACATGCTCAGCATTTCTCAAGCTGAAAGAACTAAAGAAAAAATTCGAGCCCCGAGTTGCAATACTGAAGGATTCCATGGGGAAAATATTAAATGACACAGGAAGCATCAAAAGAAGATGGAGGGAATACACAGAGTCATTATACCAAAAAGAATTAGTCTATGTTCAACCATTTCAAGAGGTGGAATATGATCAGGAACTGACGGTAGTGAAGGAAGAAGTCCAAGCTGGTCTGAAGGCACTGGCGAAAAACAAGGCTCCAAATTGATGGAATTTCAGTTGAGATGTTTCAACAAACAGATGCAGCGCTGGAGGTACTCACTCATCTATGCCAAGAAATATGGAAGACAGCTTCCTGGTGAACTGATTGGAAGAGATCCATATTTATGCCTATTCCCAAGAAAGGTGATGCAACCAAATGTGGAAATTATAGAACAATATCATTAATATCACACACAAGCAAAATTCTGCTGAAGATCATTCAAAAACGGCTGCAGCAGTATATCGACAGGGAACTGCCAGAAATTCAGGCTGGTTTCAGAAGAGGATGTGGAACCAGGGATATCATTGCTGATGTCAGATGGATCCTGGCTGGAAGCAGAGAATACCAGAACGGTGTTTACCTGTGTTTTATTGACTACGCAAAGGCATTCAACTGTGTGGATCATAACAAATTATGGATAACGTTGTGAAGAACGGGAATTCCAGAACACTTAATTGTGCTCATGGGGAACCTTTACATAGATCAAGAGGCAGTTGTTCAGACAGAACAAGGGGATGCTGATTGGTTTAAAGTCAGGAAAGGTGTGTGTCAGGGTTGTAGTCTATCACCATACCTATTCAATCTGTATGCTGAGCAAATAATCTGAGAAGGTGGACTATATGAAGAAGAAGAGGGCATCAGGATTGGAGGAAGACTCATTAACAACCTGTGTTATGCAGATGACACAATCTTGCTTGCTGAAAGTGAAGTGGACCTGAAGCACTTACTAATGAAGATCAAAGACCACAGCCTTCAGTATGGATTGCACCTCAACATAAAGAACAAAAGTCCTCACAACTGGACCAATAAATAACATCACGATGAAACGGAGAAAAGATTGAAGTTGTCAAGGATTTCATTTTACTTGGACCCACAATCAACAGCCATGGAAGCGGCAGTCAAGAAATCGAAAGACCCACTGCATTGGGTAAATCTGCTGCAAAGGACCTCTTTAAAGTGCCGAAGAGCAAAGATGTCACCTTGAAGACTAGGGTGCACCTGACCCAAGTCATGGTATTTTCAGTGGCATCATATGCACGTGAAAGCTGGACAATGAATAAGGAAGACCGAAGCAGAATTTATGCCTTCGAATTGTGGTGTTGGTGAAGAACAGTGAATATACTATGGACTGCCAAAAGAACGAACAAATCTGTCTTAGAGGAAGAACAGCCAGAATGCTCCTTAGAGGCAAGGATGGCGAGACTGCGTCTTAGATACTTTGGACATGTTCTCACAAGGGATCAGTCCTTGGAGAAGGACATCATGCTGGGTAGAGTACAGGGTCAGCAGAAAAGAGGAAGACCCTCAATGAGGTGAATTGAAACAGTGGCTGCAACAATGAGTTCAAGCATAACAACGATTGTAGGGATGGCTCAGGACCGGGCAGTGTTTCATTCTGTTGTGCATAGGGTCGCTATGAGTTGGAACTGACTCGACGGCACCTAACAACAACAACAAGGAAATTAGAAAACCATACCAAGACCAATGCTATCAGGTGACAAGTGGCACCTTAAGATACCACAGGACATGGGTTAATACCTATAGGAATGGCCTGTGAAAATGAGTCCCAGGGAGGAAGTCTCTCAGGTTTCCCTCATAAGTGTGTTCTAAGATTCTGCTTCTCATTCTCCTGCCTGATTCTCAGTCCCAAGGTAGACATAGCTTTAGTACTACCCATGTGTAGCCTCTGGTCACTACTTTTCAAAGCACAACAGAACTCATCACCCACTAGTTGCTTTCTAGCATTGACCTTGCAAGCTTGCCAGTATCATTCTGCCCATTCATTCCTCAAGCCATCTCTGCCAGTTGGTTCTTTGATGCTTACGTATTAGTCTAGCAGAAACACAGAAAAACCACAATGGTCAGAAGTGGTGTATAAACTTCCAGCAGGGCTACCGATTACTGAAACACCTGGTGTTCTTGGAATCTCCTGAGAAGAGCCTCATTCACAGACAATAACTCAGGTTTAATAAAGAAAGGCTGTAGGCCATCCTATGGATAAGACCAGGATGTGATTAAACAGAGAATGGTAATCATTAAGGAAGAGTAAGAAATTTGTCAAGTAAGTTGTACTGGAGTTTCTTTAAAAGACCCTTCTATATGTATAGGCTTAAAAATTATACCCCTGAAATATAGTTTTTAATATTATTACATTTAGCTACCACAATAAAGGGTTCTGCTCTTGTTTCAAGGAATATTGGGAAAGTATGGTAATCCCCTTCCTCCAACCAGGTAACTATGGCTACGGTATGGCTCATTCAGCGATCACTAAGGCATTGGGTTGACTTGGCAATGGTTATTCTGTTGTCCAAATACCTAAAGGGTAACAGTTGGAACTTCTTGAGTGCTGAGCTCATTATACACAGTCATATTAGAAGTCTACCAAGACACAAGCTCTAAATTTTAGAATTCCACTATGCACTACAAACTTGTTCCACTAAAAGGTATGATTGAGATTGGAAAAGGCTTCAGAAGAAAATTTTCTAAACTTTGGCTCAATAACAGTTTATTTAGATCAGGGGTTGGCAAACAATGGGTAATTTGCCAAATCTGACCTGCTGCCTTTTCTTATAAATAAGGTTTTATTGGAACAGAGCCATGCTCATTTGTATAGCATTGTCTATGACTGCTCTTGTACTACATGATGATAGAGTTTAGTAGAGAGACCACATGGCCTGCAAAGTCTAAAATATTTACTATCTGACCCTTTACAGAAAAAATGTGCCAGCTCCTGCTTTAGAAGATGGAGTAAAGATGAGGAAAGACGATAGCTCTAGGCAAATTAAAATAGTGCTGATGATTCAAAAAGAGGTTTGCTGACTCTCTAACTTAGTAACCCCCACGCACATGTGATGGAACAATTTAGACCCAAAGGCTTTGACCCATATAGGTCACTTGTGAGCCCAAGGCATGACATCTCAGTTTGGATTTGTATATCCTGGCATGCCTACCTGATTTCCTTAGAAAGTTCATGCACTATGGAAACTGGATATGCCATAGGTCCTTCCAGGTCAAATCATAAGCTGGTTGGGAATAGGAAGGTAATGAGGCAGAAACCATCCATGCCTAGTAGGCAACCTCTAGCAAGTTAATAAAACTCAAGGCCTTGTTCATGGTTTCAGAAATGGAGACTAAATGAGATAAAATGCCAGCCATGATAATTCATAATAAACTTCAGTGTTCTGGCACAATCTTCTCAGAACTAAACTTATGAGGAATCGACTCCATGGAAACGGGTTTGGTTTTTTTGCTTTATTTGGGTTAGTAATGGTAGCAAAGTTGGAGTCCCCGGGTAGTGCAAACCATTAACCAAAAGATTGGCAGTTTGAATCCACATGATCTAGTTCTGAAAAATCAGAGCCATTGAAAGCCCTATGGAGTGTATTTGTACTCTGAAATACATGGGGTCATCATGAGTTAGAATCACTCAATGGCAACTGGTTTGGTTTTTTATTTTCTGTTTTAAATTTTATTTATTTTATTGTTGTTCAGGATATACACAGCTGAACATCCGCCAATTCAACCATTTCTGCATGTACAATCCAGGGACACTGATTACATTCTTCAAGTTGCGAAACTATTCCCAGCCTCCTTTTCTGAGTTGTTCCTCCTCCATTACCATAAACTCACTGGTCACTAAGGTTCCTATCTAATCTTCTGAGTTGCTGTTGTCACATTGATCCCCTATAGATAGTTCTTAAAAAAGCATAATACTAAAGGCAGACATTATTTTCTAGTTAAGCTAAACTATTATTTTGGTTTTAAGAAGCCTTCAGGAGATATTTTTGGTTTAAAGTTTAAAGATTATCTCAAGGCAATAGTTTCAGGGGTTCATCCAGCCCCCACGGCTCCAGAAAGTATGGAGTCCATAAGAATTTGAAATTCTTCTCTCTGCATTTCCCCTCTTTTGATCAGGGTTCTTCTACAGAATCTTTGATCAAAATGTTAAGTAATGGTAGTTGGGCACCATCCAGTTCTTCTGGTTTCTTGGTGAAGGAGGCAGTTGTTTATGGAGGCAATTAGCTACATATTCCGCATCCCCCTCCTATTCCTGACTTTCCTTCTTCCTCTGTTGCTCCAGGAGAACAGACACCTATTGTTGCACCTTGGATGGCTGCTTGCAAGTTTTTAAGACCCCAGGCACTGTGCAATGAACTAGGAGGTAGAACAGAAGCACTAAACACGTTATTAGGCCAGTTAACTGGGATGTCCCAGAAAACCATGACCCTAAACCTTCAAACCAAGGAACCAAATCCCATGAAGTGTTTGGCTGTACATAAGCAGCCTCAGCAGCTTTTTTTTTTCGTCATTGTAAATATATCACACAACTTTTGCCAATTCAACTTTTTACAGGTGTACAACTGTTGACAGCAATTATAATAATCGGCAGTGGTTTTTTTTTTTAAATCAGAGCAGAAACGTCAAAACACTGTATTGGCCTGCAACAAGCACTCAAGAAAAACCACCAGTATCTGAAACCATAAGGTGCTGTGTGATAAATACTACCCACAAATCTAGACAAGGTCTTTCCACCTCAGGAGCATGAAAAGATTTCATTCTAGTCAGCACAGCCAGTCTTTTTCCCTTTAAACTATTTCTATTCTCTTCTATGGGGGCGGGGGGTGCGGGGAAGCCAGTTAAGAAGGATTTCTTCTAAAGAGAGATAAAGGAAAGAAGTGAGTCAAAGCCTGGTCATGTTCATTCACAAGGCAGCTTAATGTGATGGTCTTAATATCAAAGGGAATGTGTTGCTAGCTCTGCCCAGGCAGAACTACATATAATTACTCTACATACGTAAGATGCTGAAGTCCCACATTCATAATGAAATTCTACACAGGAGAAAGCAACGCAGAAGAGAGCCCTTCCCCTGCCTCCTCCGCCTTTTTTAAAAAATAAAATCCACATATTCCACTGGGACCCCAAAGAGCTTTCGGGTGTACTGTAGAAATTATTTGAATGTTGGAACTACAAGGGCTCGAAACCAAGAACACACTGAGATAAATGCAATTTAAACCAATTTTGTGATGGGCTCGACAGACTAATGCAAATATCTGAAAGAAAAACACCGGATGCACAAAAGCCAGCAGTAACGACTGAGACGATAACCTCTGATTAGTGTGTCTACACTGCACGGAACATTAAAGATAAGGCAGTGCTGTAGATAGTCCAGACACAATTATGCCGAATGGGTATATCAGCTCCATTATTTTTACATCTTGAGCTGTGCATGAGTACAACACTGTTCCCACCCTAGCAGTGTCACCCTAGCTAAATTAAGATTACGTAGAGGCAATAGGGTTGGGAAAATAAAAATGCCAAAGAAACCCATTTGCTCAGATAATATGAAGAAGCATTTCTAATACCTTCTTTTATTTTAGAGTGAAGGAAGAAATCTAGTGTGGGTTAGGAAGTTGAAAAGAACTTCACTACTAACAGAGACTAGCATTATTATTTATTATATAAGTAAAAATAATTTTTTTCCCTCAACGTGGCAACAGAGGAAATTCTGACAAAACATTCCACATACTCATTTTACATTTTTCTGTTTTAGACTTGGCCAGAGTTAAGATAAGCTTATGCATTTAGAATGAGTATACATCCCATCCCGCATTTAATAAAGTCTATTTAAAATATGCATTTATTAATGACTAACAGAACACAGCAGTGTTCATAATGCCTGTAATTCAATTGCTAGAAGTTTGTGTAATAAATCAGGAAAAGGTTAAAATATTGTTCATGCCAGAATAGAACATATCAATCTATTTTATTTGATTACCTTGTGTAATGAGGCTTTCTCAAGGGCAGATTACCTTACTCATTATAATTATGCCAGGTCATATTTTTGCTTAAAATTGAAAAGATTAAAAGAAAAAAAAAAAGGCAGCAATCCAGTTGAAATTATGCTAGTTCCCCCTCCCCCTCCTTTGTACATTTCAGGACATGAGAAATGCCATGCTGCTCTCCCTCCAAGAGTAGAGAAAAAAAACACTGTTCCCATGAAAAGCAGATTAGGCAAATGGCATCTGGACAATCCTCATGTTATTCACCAATGTGAAGATTCAATAAAATATCTATAATACGTTTTAGTTCTAAATCTAAATTCCACTCCCACGAACTCTGAAAAATTACCGGAGCACCGTAACACCCTTCTGTGTGTGGTGACGTTTCCTTCTGGGTGAAGGTAAGCTGGATGTCATTCACCAAGAGGGAAGTTCATGTTGAAAAAAAATCAAATATTTTATAAAATCTATAGGAAAGATTACAAAAGCATTTTCTGAAGTCTTTTATCTCTTTCTAGAATAACCTCTTTTCTGGCCATAAGAGAAATCTCCCTCCCTAAATCTTTTTGGGGATCACTCTTGCCTCTGCCCCTCTTTGGACTCCAGCAGCCTCCAGCGGCAATCTAAAGTCTGTGCTTCATGGAGTCAGCTGTGTTTATGAGCAAGGCCGCATTTCTGTGTCCTGCTTGTGCCACCGTGCTCCACGATGAAACAGGGTCACTCCAACCACTGGTGGACAGAGGAAATGTCTACCTCTTGCTATCTCACAAGCATACAAACCTTATTCAGGGTACAACGGCCTTTGGCCTCCCTGAAATCATAAGGCAGAACGCTGAGTGAAGGTAGTCTCAAGACATGGAAGCAGAGAAAGGTGAAAGAACAAAGGCCATTAGAAGTGGAGGTAGAACTTCTCTTGTGACTCTACCTTGAAAAATATAAAAATATGACAGCCACAAAAATGATTAAAAAAAATAAACAGAAAGACTGATAATACCATGTATTACCAGGTATGTTGCTGGTGAGAATGTAAAATGGTCCAGCCACTTAGGAAAACTGGCAGTTTCTAATAAAGCTGAACAGACACCTGTCATATGGCATAACAATTCTACTCCTAGGTATCTAATTTATATGTCCACCAAAAGATTTGCACGAAAATGTTCACAGAAGCTTTATTTATAACAGTAAATACTAGAAACAACCCAAATGCCCATCAACAGGACAATGGATAAGAAATTGTGGTGCTTCACAAATAGAAAACTACTCAACAACAGAAAGGAACACA
The DNA here is from genome assembly GCF_030014295.1 of Loxodonta africana. NCBI lineage: Eukaryota > Metazoa > Chordata > Mammalia > Proboscidea > Elephantidae > Loxodonta > Loxodonta africana. The sequence continues at coordinate 47,865,314 of NC_087355.1, read as the reverse complement.
CTATTGTTAGTGAAACAACATGGATGAATCGCAAAACCATATTGTTTAGTGAAAGAAGTCAGACACCAAAGTAGATACCGTATGATTCAATTGATATAGAGTTCAAGAATAGGCATATGATTTGAGGTGCCTCTGTTCTTCAAGTGTAGGAAAAAGTTTGGTCCTTCTTTAGTGGTGTGTTTCACATGGATAACATAGCTCGCATAGCTAGGATTTACAGGCAATCTAAATATCCAGTGACAATGGCATTCAGCTTTCTTTGGTGTGTGTGTGTGCTTATGCGGTTGATTGGCAAGGCCTCCTGGTAGTAATGGTGGTAGTGAGTTCTTTTAGGCAGCTCATCTCTGAGCTGATCTCTAAGAGCCATGAAGATAAAGACCTCAGGGTAGCTGGAGGTGTTTTGGGAGCCAGGACATAAAGTGACAGAGAGACCCTGGAGAAGGCCAGCTTTCCACCAAAGACGTGTGATCCCCTTCTGCAGTATAGAGTTATTGCTTGCAAGTGGTTGCCCAGACAGGTTCTACATTTCCTAGCCTCTCATGTAGTTGGACTATATGACTAGTTCTTGCCAACGGAATGTGAGTGAAAGTAATGTGAGCCACTTTCAGAATGGCCCATAGAAACATCCCACATACAACTCTCCCCCTCTCTGTCAACTGGATGTTGATGCTCAAGGTAATATTAAAAATTATCTCTAGAGTCTGTTCTCCTAGATTACTGAATAACTCTGTGGAGCACAGCCCTTTTGCCAACTGGATGTTAAGTGAGCAAGAAATAAACTTTTATTATGTTAAGCTACTGAAATTTTAGGGTTTATTTGTTTCAGCAGTTATCATTACCTTATTCAGAATAGAGGATCTCTCTGTTGTGACTAGAATGAACTGGACATTGTTTGTTTTCTGGCATTAAGTAATGCTATGGTTTGTGACTTGCTTATTATATTTAACTTTTAAGTTAAATTCAGCCACTCCAGAAATGATTACGCTCTTGACAACATTTCTATTGATATGGTAATCATTGACTCCACTGAATCCAGAATAAGTCCTTCACAATTGGCTATATCATGTAAAACATGCAGAATGTTTTTTTAAAGGTAAGAAAAAGAGCTATCCTAAAATAAGAACACTCTATCTTCCCTTTGTGAGAGTTCTTTTTTCCATTCCTGAAAATGCAATACACACCAGCCACCAATCTCTATACACATTTGTATGAAGGCAACATGGATACCATCAAGATAAACCAGCTTTGTTAATGTGATTACATTTCCCTTGGACGTATATATCCCTGCCAACCTCTTACAAATTTAAAATCAAGTAATTTCTGGCTGCACCCATGCTATAGTGCTATGAACTCTATAGCTATAAACCTTCTTTTCTCAGATCTAAGGAATGTTAGTGGTCAATGAAATTTCAAGTCTGATATATTACAGTTTAAATCCAACTTTTTTTTTTGTTGGAGTAGAGTATATTATAGAGAATAAAGGAACTTAAAACAGTTATTTTAAGTATTGTATTTTCTATAGAGTTCAAGATGTACAGAATCTTAAAGCTCCTCTTGCCCTTAGGATAAAGTCCAAACTTCAAAATATGATTTATAGTTCTTGTTTGGGCTCTGGTCTACTTCTCCACTCTCTGTTCCCACCATTGTGCACCTGGCATTCTGTGCACAGCCACTCTCAAGTACTTCCAGTTTCTCCTGCACGCTGTGCTCTCTGGACCTCCAGCCTTTGCGAATAGTTTCCCCTGCCAAGGAAGAATACTCACCTCCTCCCTACCAACTCCTTTTCCTTGCCTTACTTCTACTCAGTCTTCAGACCTCAGCTTGGATGTCATTTCCTTCACGTAGCTTATCCTGACCCCCCTCACCACCCAAGACCAGGCTAGGTGAACTTCCTGTGTGTTCCATCAAAACCTTATTACTTCTCTATCAGAACACTTAACACATTATTTTGTAATTGACATTTAGTGGTTGGTCTTCTCTACTAAATTTCAGTCTCCATAAGGCCAGGTCTATCTTTTTTAATGAAGCTAAACCAAGTGCCTAATATAATGTATGGAATATAGTAGATGCTCAGAAAATATTAACTGAATGTTGCTGAATCAAGAAGAACTCCTATCTGGTGTTCTAGTCTACCACAACAGATAGATGATAATGGTACTGTCCCATCAACCAAAAGACATATGTCTTGAATTATCTTAACCCTTGAGGCCAAAAGAACTGAAGTAGTGAAAGAGTTGGCCAACAGGCACAGGCTTTCCTCTGGACAGTAAATAACTACACTCAGTGACCAAATTTACAACTCTGAACTCATTACTCTCAAGCTCTAAATAACTGAAATAGGGTATTAAAGACATTTTGTGTAAAAAAAAAAAGTGTAAAAGGATCAAAAATGATATAAACATGATTGACAAAACAAATTAACCCCTCTCTGATTTTGATAATTTAAATTTGCAACATGTGTTTATTCTAATCTGGAGATGCAGGGAAAACAATCCAGCAACAACAGTAACAACGGCAGCACACCCATTGACTTGGGAGTCCTCTTTGAACTAACGTTGGATTTGAATCAGAGCATTTCTGAGCTATACATTTTGCTCCCTCAAAGTTTATTTATGACATTAAGCTCCTGATCCTCTATCTAAAATATGATCTTGATTTCTAATCAGGATCCTCCACCATCACCTTTTCACCTCAAGCTTCACTCTTGCCTATTCGTAGTACCAAGCCAGGCTGTCCTCCGCAGCCCCAGGTCTGAGGTCTCTGGTTGTTACCATTTTCACTGCCATTATGGCAACACTCCTGGCTAATGCAAGGTCTCAGGACTTGGCTCTCAAATTCCAGGGTCTTCAGGAGGATTTGGGCATTGAAGTATGGGGATGGGCTTGATGGAAAGAGGAAATGTCTACCTCTTGCTATTTCACCAGCATACATGAGTGTAACACAAGTAAAGAGACGTTAAGAAAATGGCAGCATGACAGTTGGGCTTTTTTAAGGCCACAGATCATGATGTAGAAAGAGAAAAGCCCTTTGCTCCATACCATAGCACTCTCAGTTCATCTGTGCCTTCTTAGTTACAGGGCTAGATGAGGAAAGCTTTTGCAAGGGGTCTTTGCCAGGGTCAGCCTACCTCTAAGTACTGTTGTGGGTGTTAAATGGGATAATAGAAGAAATTTTTAAACCAAAAGCACCAATGCTTTTGGTTTACACTTGTAAATGCCCAGCAATCCATGCCCTTACTTTGTGTAACTGGTAATACTGGAAGGCACCGACTCCACCTTGTTCCTCCCCAGTCCAGAGCACCAAGCGCAGAGTCCTCTTTGGGCGCAGTCCTAGGAAAAATAATAAAACAAGTATAATTGATACTTAAGTTGATTTTGGATATAAAAAAGCTGGCAGAACCCCTCCTCTGCATTCTGGAAGAAGTAGAGAATCAGAGGTACTCATCACTGGCCAATATGGCTACCTGATTCAGAGTAGCTGACACAGCAAAGGAGCAGCCTCAGGGCTGATCTCCAGGGCGGGTTAGTGGAGGAAGGGGTTGTAACAGATGCTGTCTGCAGGAAGGGAAGGGAGAGCTTCTAAATCACACCCTAAACTGAACATCCTGTCCAGCAAGACCCAGTGGATGGGCCAAGTTTGGTGGAATATTAGATGGTGTCCAAAAGAGGCAGTTAGGTAGTCTTCAGGCAGATAACTGAAAGCCAGTGGTTTGCCTCTACTTCAAGAAAGAGTGCATAGCAGATTACTTCTTAGTCTAATTCTATAGCTAGCCACCCATGCTGTCCTCATGACTGCCCATGGCCATTCTCTTCTCCTACTTGGAAATGTAAGGTCATTCACTTAAGGTCAATGAAAATTAATTGAACAAAGATAATACATTTTATTTGTCTTGCTACTGCATAAACAACTTGGTGGCAATTACATTGACTTGGGAAATACAAATTTGTGTCCTAGAGTTAGAACCCTTTTTTAGTGACTATGTCTGCTCTGTGAAAGTTAACTACAAGGAAGCTTTGTTTCCCAAACTTAAAAAAATAATAATAATCGTAAAACTGTATGTTAAAAGTACCAAGAATTAAAATGTTTTGATTTCAGGCCTGAGGATGTTGTTTCTGAGAACTAACAAAGGCAGAAAAGCATGAAGCTGGGCTTAAATCTTACTAAGAGGGTCCATCCTCCTGCCGGGATACACTACAAATGTCAAGTATCACCACCCAAGTGCTGCCACTGAGGTGCATGGCCTTTGAGGGGGACAACGGGTCAGTCGCAGCCTGGATGATGGAGATCCATCCTGCCTCCTCCAGCACCAACAGGTATCCTCTTTAGAGAAGCCCAGCCCTAAGGAGCTTAAGAGGAGCTAAACTAAACTGCCTTTAAACTGAGCATCTTAGCATACATAATTAAAAGAATGCAGGCTTAGGATACAGGATGACCCTAGTTGGAATTAAAGCCTAGAAAAGCAATTTCCACATGCAATTTTTCAGCAAACCTCATTGGCATTTCCCTCTGAGTAGATCTAGAATCTAAGCTCTCACCTCTGCTACCACTCTGGTCCAAGACATCATCGTCTCTTGCCTGGACTGCTTCAGTGGCCTCCAAACTGTTCTTCTTGCCTCAGTCCTTGCCCCTCTGCAGGAGAGGCTCCACACTGCAGCTAGAGGGTCCTTGTAAAGCCCAAGCCAGATCATGCCATTTCTCTGCTCAATACCTTCAAAACCTAGGATATAGGTTTCTGGAAGGTAGGGATTCATTTTTTTTTTTTTAATTCACTGCTATGTCTCCACTACCTAGATTATTTGGCACATAGCACTGTTTTTGTCGTTAGCTGCCCTCTAATTGGTCCCTGACTCATGATGATCCCATGCATAATGGGATCGAACAATTGTGATCCATAGGGTTTTCAGTGGCTGGTTTCTTGAAAGTAGATCACCAGGCCTTTCTTCCTAGTCTGTCCTGATCTGGAAGCTCTGTTGAAACCTATTCGGCATCATAGCAACACTCAAGCCTCCGCTGACAGATGGGTCGTGGCTGTACTTAAGGTGCATTGGCTGGAAATCAGGAATTAAGCCAGTGTCTCCTGCATGGAAGGAGAAAATTCTACCACTGAGCCACCACTGCCCTCATTTGGCACATAGTAGGTGCTCAATACTTACGTACTGAATGAGTGAATGAAAATCCAGTGTCATACTGAGAATAAAATACAAGGCCCTTCACTACCTCCCTAGCCTCATCTCCTAAAACTTTTCTCTTAACTCACCCCCAGGCAAGGTGTGATAGTTGAAAAGGCAGATAGACCCGGTGAACCCTGCCATTATTAGTCCCCAGCTATGCAATCACTAAACTTTAACACCTGAAAAGTAGAGATAATGATGCCTGTGCCACAATTTTTCATGGGGTGGCTGTGAGGATTAAATGAGATGTGATAACGTGTGTAAAACACTCCATACCTGGCATGTATTAATGAATGAACTATTCAACTACATAAAGGATATGCAGGCACAGAGCATATACTCTGACCCCCAGAGAGAAGAGGAATTTCTTGCAAAGGCTTTTGAGCGGAAGAAGAATCCTGGTGTGCCACTGCCCTCTCTGCAGAATCAAACTACTTGCTCACATGCACGCACAAATTTAACAAACTTTGACTTAGAATGAAATTTAATCAGTGTGGCTTAGGATCACAATCCTTCATTTCTCTAAAAGAAGTGTGCTTAGAGTCAATTTAAATCAAATGTCATTTTGCTTGTAACATTGAAAAAATAACAAAGGATAAAGTACTATTGCTTACATGCTACAAATGAAAATTCTAAACATTTTTCAATCCATAAGAAAGGGAAAAATGTTTTCTTATTAAATATATCTGCACCTACGAGCAAAATGGTACCAAATTATTAAAATGATGGAATTCTCTAAACATGGATAAATGGACAGTTAGCACAGGCTAGAGAAAATTCCTATTTTTCAGAGCAAAAGCCTTGGATATCCCTACAGATTTTGTGTTCCACTTGAAAGTCATTATTGCACAGGATTAGGGTCCTTCACATTTCAAATCAACCAGATGGCCAATGATGTCATGCTAAGATAATAAAGAAGTAATCGGTTTGAAGTGAGAAATCCTCAGGCCTCAAAGCCATGACAGCATAGCTGTTGGTGTATAAAAAAAAAAAAATACAGAACCTCCTATAAGCCCCTGAGAAGCTCAATACATGTCAGCATGGAACACCAACACCTGTAAAACGATCTGCTAAGGGCCTGATGGAAGCAGTAGGAACCAGTGGTTTAGCACATACTCGACTGAACTCTGAAGTCTCCCCACTCTGATATACTCATTGTCCCTGACCCTAAGAGAAATGCATGGGATTGCATTCATTGACTATACCCTGAACCTAGTGTGCAGTTCAGGCCACTAGGCCACCTAAGTCCATAGACTGGCCATGGTGTCTGAACACAAGCTATGTTTAATGCCTGGCAATGATATTTCCTAGCTCTGTGACTTTGGATTAGTTGCCTAATCTCTCTGAGCCTCAGTTTCCTTATCTACACACTCATGAAAATAATAACTGCCTCATAAGATTGTTAAGAAAATTGAAACAAGGCAAATATGTATCAAGCCCAGTGCCTGGCACATAGTAGGTTCTCAAGAACCGTTTGTTAGTTTCTCTTTACATCAATCAGACAACTTTTGGTCTTTACCAACAATCAGTTCCAGGTAGATCACATGGCAGAACTAGGAAAGAATGCATATTCCTCATTCCTTTTCCTTGTCCTTGTTGTTGTTAGGTGCCATCAACTTGGTTCCAACTCACAGCAATCCTATGTACAATAAATAGAACCAAAAACTGCCTGGTCCTGTGCCATCCTAACAATTGTTGCTAAGTTTGAGCCCATAGTTGTAGCCACTGTGTCAGTCCATCTCGTTGAGGGTCTTCCTCTTTTTCGCTGACCCTCCATTTACCAAGCATGATGTCCTTTTCCAGGGATTGGTCCTGGCTGATACCATGTCCAAAGTATGTGAGATGAAGTATGCCTCTAAGGACCATTCTAGCCACTGTGTCAGTCCATCTCGTTGAGGGTCTTCCTCTTTTTCGCTGACCCTCCATTTTACCAAGCATGATGTCCTTTTCCAGGGATTGGACCTGGCTGATACCATGTCCAAAGTATGTGAGATGAAGTATGCCTCTAAGGACCATTCTGGCTGTACTTTGTCCACAACAGATTTGTTCCTTCTTCTTGCTGTCCATGGTATACTCAATATTCTTTGCCAACACCGTAATTTCTTATCCAGCTTTTGCATGGTGTGAGGTAATTGAAAACACCATGACTCGGGTCAGGCACACCTTAGTCTTCAAGGAGACATCTTTGCTTTTCAACACTTTAAAGAGGTCTTTTGCAGCAGATTTGCCCAATGCAATACGTCCGTTTGATTTTTTGACTGCTGCTTCCATGGGTGTTGACTGTGGATTCAAGTAAAATGAAATCTTTTATAACTTCAAACTTTTCTCCATTTATCATGATGTTGCTTATTGGTCTAGTTGTGAGGATTTTTGTTTTCTCTTTGCTGAGGTGTAATCCATACTGAAGGCTGTGGTCTTTGATCTTCATTAGTAAGTGCTTCAAGTCATCTTCACTTTAAGCAAGGTTGTGTTACCTGCATAATAAAGGTTGTTTATGTGTCCTCCTCCATTCCTGATGCAGCGTTCTTCTTCATAGAGTTCAACTTCTCGTATTACAAGTATGGTGAAAGGATTCAACCCTGACGAACATCCTTCCTGGCTTTAAAGCATGCAGTATCCCCTTGTTCTGTTCAAAGGACTGCTTCTTGGTCTATGTACAGGTTTCACACGAGCACAATTACGTGTTCCAGAATTTCCATTCTTTGCAATATTATCCATAATTTATCCACAGAGTTGAATGCCTTTGAATAGTCAATAAAACACAGTTAAACATCTTTCTGGCATTCTCTGCTTTCAGCCAAGCTTCATCTGTTCTGTTTGAACAACGACCTCTTGATCCATGTTCAGATTCCTCACGAGCACAATTAAGTGTTCCGAAATTCCCATTCTCCACAATGTTATCCATAATTTGTTATGATCCACCTAGTCAAATGCCTTTGAATAGCAAAGTATGCACAGGCTTACTTGTGTTTACTACTAAACTGTCATGAACAATTTCACGTGGGCTTCACCACATCTTTGTGGCAAAAAACCGATGAAATTGTTCACTTCAGATTAGTAGACCCATGGCCGTCGAGTCAATGCTGACTCATAGCAACCCTATGGACAGAGTAGAACTGCCCCATAGGGTTTCCAAGGGGCAGGTGGTAGATTCAAGCTGCTGATGTTTTGGTTAGCAGCCAAGCTCCTAACCACTATGCCACCAGGGCTCCAAAGATTAGTAAGTGCCAAGTAAGCCCATACATACCTTCCTTGTTCTTTAATCTGTCCCTGCACAGTTGTTATGATTTAGGGAACAATGGCTGAGGATGGGAATGTAAACAAAGGGAGCCTACAACCTTATTGCCCAAAGTGGGTACCATTCTGGCTTAAGCCAGGCCTGGACCTGAAGCACTTCATTCAATGTACGGGATAAGTGATACCATGCAGCAGCCAGAGGTGGGTCCAGTTACTGGTTTCCCAAGGAGGACTGGTCTGCTGGGGCTGAGTAAAGTCCCTCGATTCATGAACAATTTAAGGGTGGGAGGGAGAGAACTCAAGCAGAGATACTAGGCTTCCTGCTAATAAAACATGTGGAGGCGTGGGTGATTAACTGTAAAGGAGATTAAAGAGGTGTAATCATATTCATAACCTGTGTTTGTGGAACAGGTCCTAACAGTTATAATTTCCATAATTCATAGGAAACAGTCCTACCTCATTATAATGATTAGGATTCTATTAGCCTGGAAAATCACTATTAATCATTTCTGAAGTAGAAACACTGTGACTACCAGTGTGTGAAGCCCATTTCTGGCCCTAACCTGGTTTTCCACTCTTATCTCCTACTCCTGCCTCTCATCCTATACTCTGGCCATACCATGTTTCCTACCAGCTCTTGAACATGCCACACCGTATCAGATCTTTGGCCTTTTGCATATGCTTTTCATCCTATCTGAAATGCCCCTCACCTTTTCCATCCGGCAAACTCCTATTCATTCAACCAAAGCTCAGCTGTAATATTACTTTCTCTGGAAAGGCTTTCTTAACTCCAAGATAAGGCTGACTGCTCCTTTCTCATGTGTTCCTCCAGAATGTCATACATATCTCTGTTTTCATTCTCAACCACACTTAAATGTTGATCTCCCCACTAGACTATTAATTCTTTGAGTCTTACTCAATTTTTTTTCATGATCCAAGTCCAGTGCCTGAAGTTTAACAAGTGCTGAATAAATGCTTATTGACTAATTGGCTTACTGACTGATGACTAAATTAATACATACATATGCATGATATATATATATATATATATATATACATATATATGATTGGAAGAGATCCATATTTATGCCTATTCCCAAGAAAGGTTATCCAACTAAATGCAGAAATTATCAAATGATATCATATGCAAGTAATGGATTACACCTCAACATAAAGAAAACAAAAATCCGCACAACTGGACCAATAAGCAACATCATGATAAATGGAGAAGAGACTGAAGTTCTCAAGGATTTCATTTTACTTGGATTCACAGTCAACATCCATGGGAGCCACAGAGAAGAAATCAAAAGATGCATCGCATTGGGCAAATCTGCTGCAAAGGACCACTTCAAAATGTTAAAAAGCAAAGATGTCACCTTGAAGACTAAGGTGCACCTGACCCAAGTCATGGTGTTTTCAATCACCTTATACCCATGCAAAAGCTGGACAATGAATAAGGAAGACCAAAGAAGAATTGCTGCCTTTGAATTGTGGTGTTGGCAAAGAATATTGAATATGCTATGGACTGTCAAAAGAACGAACAAATCTGTCTTGGAAGAAGTACAACCAGAATGCTCCTTAGAAGCAAGAATGGCGAAACTACATCTCACATACTTTGGACTACATCTCACATCCCTTCTCCAGGGATCAGTCCCTGGAGAAGGACATAATGCTTAGTAAAGCAGAGGGTCAGGGAAAAAAGAAAGACCCTCAACTAGATGGACTGACACAGGGGCTGCAATAATGGGCTCAAGCATAACAATGGTTGTGAAGATGGTACAGGAACAGGCAGTGTTTCATCCTGTTGTACATAGGGCCACTATGCATCAGAACTGACTCATTGGCACCTGACAACAACAACATACATACATACTTACATATATATGTGTGTGTGTGTGTATGTGTATACCCCAAATACACTTCCATTGATTTCAACTCATAGGAACCCTATAGGACAGAGCAGAATAGCCCATAGGGTTATATATAGCCCCAAGGCTGTAAATCCTAACGGAAGCAGACTGCCTCATCTTTCTCCCACACAGCGGCTGGTGGGTTCACACCACTGTGCACTTTAACCACTGTGCCACCAGGACATATATATACATATATATGCACACACACACCTATAACATATATATACATACATAATGTTATATATACATACAAATATTTAAAACATGATGGTGCTGCCTGAATTTAGAAAGATGATAAGATAAGCTATTTTTGTGAGATCAAAGCCCAAATAATTCAGACGAAACCACTCCAGTTGCAAATATAACTAGGTGTGTTTCAATTTTGACTTTTGCTTCAGTTGCTATTAGATTTACCTACTTTTGCAGAACAGCTGGGTCTAGTCATTAAACAAATAAATAGATTATGATCACTGAAATCTTTTCATTCAATAACTGAATTAAATTATAGATATTTGCATTTTCAACTGATATCTCTTTAATTTTTGATAATTTTTCTGGTATAACAACATACCTATTGTTAAATTAAAAACTAAGGAAAACAATTAAAAAGTAGAAAACAAAAGTAAGCCATAAGCATATTGTTGCATTTATTTATAATTTTTGTATGCATATATTTGTATATATATGTAAACATATTGATATATATATAGCTTTATACTACTTTTCTACTTAAAATCACAGCATGTATGGTCTTTCCCTATTATAATAAATAATCTTCAAGAAAATGAGTCTTACTTTTTTTAGCTATTCTTTTTACTGTTGGACAGTTAAGGTTTTTATCTCTAGGGTATGCTCTTAAAAGTAGTAATATTGATTCAAAATAGTATAAACATTTTTAAGGTTCTTGACGTACGTCACCAAATTGCTCTAAAGAACGGTTACCAATTTGTATTCCCACCAGTAGTGTATGAGAATAGTCACTTTTAGTTAACGTGGAACTTCTAATCTTATCTCCTTTGTTTTTCTGTAAGCCAATAGGTTATATCTATTTTTCTGTATATTCCACCTATTTTCAGCAAAAAATTATTACACACACACATACATGCATGCATATGCAGGCACACACACAATTTATAGTCTATTCTAACTTGATAGAGACAAATGTTAAGTTTATATCTGATGCCTGACTAGAGTTAAAATACGTGAATTTGTTTTTCTCACTTAAATTGCCTGATAGTAGGGCTCTTTCATCAACATGTTTCTAAGACACTGTCAGTATCACGTATGGATCACATACTAGTTCTAGTTGATTTGAAAACATACTAGTTCTTTTTCCCTATCATTATTTACAGTGTTTTAAACTCCAAGGAGAAATTGAGATAGCTGGTTAAAAACAGATTTGAACTCCGAATCACACTTTTGTTAAGAATTCTATCTTGCAGAAACATCAAATGGTAAGGCGTTAAACATACAGTACAATTTTTTAAGAAAATGATAGTAAATCAAGTACAAATACCATGCTTTGTTCTACAAATTTACACTCATCAATAGGGTTCTTTAAATTTTATTTCTTGAAAAGATGGAGCTGTGCGAGGAAAAACAAATGTGTTTGTAATGGAATCAGGGATTATCAAAAAGTAATGTATCTCCAACAAGCAACTGAGATGGAAAATTTCTTGGATTCCCTTTCAACATTAAACAGCAGGTAGCCACAAATTGTTTGATATACAAGAGTCATCATGAAGCTACTTCTGTTAACTCTTTCAAGTGCTTTTTGTGGTTATGGTGCAGAGGATGTTATCTGCATTTTCAAAGATTTTCCTTATGTATAAATTAGTTATGAAGTTATCAACATTTGTTTTTGGCCAGTAATTGTGTGTTTTTTTTTAATTATCAGATCCATTTAAGTTTAAGTTGTCTTACTTAGTCATCTAGCGCTGCTATAACAGAAATACCACAAGTGAATGGTTTTAACAAAAAGACTTTTATTCTCTCACAGTTTAGGATGCTTCAAGTCCAAATTCAGGGTGCCAGCTCCAGGGGAAGGCTTTCTGTCTCTGTTGGCTCTGAGGGAAGGTCCTTGTCATCAATCTTTCCCGGCCAAGGAGCTTCTCAGTGCAGGGACCCTGGGTCCAAAGGATGCGCTATTCTCCTGGTTCTTGGTTCTTGGTGGTATAAGGTTCCCCTGTCTCTCTGCTTGCTTCTCTCTTTTATATGTCAGAAGAGATTTGCTTTACATAAAGCCTAATCTTGTAGATTGAGTCCTATCTCATTAACATAATTACTGCTAATCCTGCCTCATTAACATCATAGAGATAGGATTTACAACACACAGGAAAATCACATCAGATGACAAAATGGTGGACAATCACACAATATTGGGAGTCATGGCCTACCCAAGTTGAGGCACATTTTGGGGGGACACAATTCAATCCATGACACTTACCATACCACATTTGGTAGTACCAATACATTTTCCAATCAATTTTGAAGCAAAAAAAAAAAAGCTTCATCTTGAGCACTGCTCTATTCTCAGCCCCCAAAGTGATTCTAAATGCCTTTACTAAGGGAAAAATTTCACCATGAAAGAACAAGATCTTCAAAATGTCTGGAACTTTCCCCTTCCTTTCCATTCCCACTGTGGCTACAATTTAAAACCTTTTAAGTTGTGGCTACAATTTAGGCCCTTTGAATTGTTGCAATCACCAAATAACTGCTTCCTCCAATCTTCTCTGTACAACTGCTGGCAGATTCATATTAAAATACTGCTTTGAACATGTCACTGGCTGCAAGGAAGCCATTAATCACTCCCCATCATCTACCACAGTAGTCTGTCTCTAGACTGTTTTGAACATGCATCTCTATCAGTAAAACAATATGGAGCATACATTACCACGTATGTATATTTATGTAAAAATGACATGTACAATATTATTAATTCATGTAATAAATATAGTAAAAATTAATTTATTTCTTTTTCTAGAAAAAGGGTAAGTATTTCTTGTACACAAATGGATTGTCCTACACACTCCCTGGCTTTGGAGGTCCCTGGTCTATAGGATAGAGTTCATCCTCTTTGGCATAGCACCCAAGGCCCTACGAAGACCGGTTTCAATCTGCCTCTCCGGAGTTACCTATCCAACTACATCCCTTACCAAAACTTCATTTCCAGGTCAGTTGGTCTCTTCACTTTCTTCCTATCTCTTCATGCTTCTCCTCATGCCATTTATCCTATGTGGATTGCCCTTCATTTTGTCTCAATTTACCCATATTGTAACCATCTTTCAAGACCCAGTTCAGATTTCTCCTGCTTCACTCTTTCCTTCCTCTGAACTGCAAAGCTGTTATCTTCTGTTCCACCCATTTGACAATTAATCATGACTAATGTACTTTTCAGGGTTGCTATGAGTCGGAATTGACTTGACGGCACTGGGTTTGTTTTTTTTGTTTAATGTACTTTCTGCTTTTGGCTTCCATACATAAACCCTGGTAAATCAAAAGAACCCTAGATATATTTGTTGATGAACTGCTTAGCACTGCTAATGGAAATTGCTTTAAGCTGCAATAAGACAGATATATATATATATTTTTTATGTTAGGTCTACTAAAAGAAACTTTTGGACAGAGAACATTTTTAAACATAAAGACTACAACCTTGGAAACCCTATGGGGCAGGTCTACTCTGTCCTCTAGGGTCGCTGAGTTGGAATTGACTTGATGGCAATGGGGGGGTTTGGTTTTAGTGTCCACAGGGACATGGGACTAGCATTTTTTCAAAAGAAGCGTTTGGCTTCCCAGGAGAAGTGTGTTCATCTCAAACATTCTCAGTCCTCAATTATGGGAATTTCGAGACACATTTGTGTCCTATAGATAAAAGTATACTTAGAGTAAACCCAGGAGTGTTTACATGAAATGTCAATGCTTCAGAATTTATGAACCTTACATTGCAAAGGAAATGGATCATCTGACCTTACGGAGCTTTTGCTTCTCTGGGTCATTTTGTCACATCTTATATATAAAAGCTGTTAGGGTAAGGGAGAAATTTTACATAGTCTGTTAAAAGTATTTATAGAAGATCGTAAAAGTTTACTTAAAACCTCAGGGGATTGTTCTCTTAGAAAGACTCCCCAAGTTTATCTGCTGCCCTCCTAGCGCTGAGTGTACAGTGTGTGTTCAGATTCTGTGAACACAACACTTTTGAAATGAAACCAAATCTATGCAAAGTTATGTGCTTCATGTGGGAAGGGATTTGATGCCTCCATTCTCAGAGCTTTTCCCAGGACCGCCTTCCTTAAACCTCTCCTTAAATCTTAAAATCAATCTAGATTTTTTCCCCTGTGTAGACACTAATATTTCAAGAACACTATTTCCTGTTATATTCTAACTTATTTATGCTTAATTTCCACCTTTAACACACTAAAATACATCATCAATGTCCATATTGGACATCCAGTATACATTTAAGAATTCTATTTCATAAAAAAAGAAACTAAAATTCTGTAATGGGAGAAGTGAACCCACAAATCAACAAATAGGCATTTGGGCCAACTGAGTGCAATAAAAAAGATTAAATGGCACAATCATAACCTACTCAAAATAGTAGATTCATTCATTTGACAAACATTTGTTCTAGGAACTGAGAGACTTAGGGCTCAAGAAGACAATCATGCTCTTTGACCTCGTGGAAACTAAAATCTAGACAATTAAAGAGAGTAAGAAATTCCCACATTATCTTTATCATCATCACCCTTACCATCATCATTGTTGAATTCATCTAAAAAACCAATTTTTCTTTTAACTGTTATCATTGTTCTGGACAGCGAGGTTGCATCAACAAAAAAGAGTCAAAATTGAGGTCAAGAATAGAATTGCGAGTTAGGGCAGAAAGGTAATAAAGGATTGGAGGATATCGATTAATAATGGTGAAAATATTTGTACCAACACCAGTGTGATTTTAGAGATGGCCAACATTAAGAGGACGATGTGGGGAGAAGGGACCAAGATTCACTGGGTACTTAGTACTGTGCCAGACACTGTGCTAAGATGTTTCCAGACAACATCTCATAATTTTAGAAACACTACCTCATTTAATTCTTCAAAGCAAGTAATACTGCCTTCTCATTTTATAAAATAATGAAACTTGAGGGGTAGAGAAATTGCCCAGTGCTACACAGCTAATAAGTGGCAGAGCTGAGACAGTCTGATGCCAATCTGGTTCTTAACCACTTCATGTGATGGCCTTCCCAAGTGATATGCTGCACGAAAGAATTGGATCGGTCCTGTACAACCTCTACCGTCTTCTGTCTCTTTTTTAAGCAAAGCTCTCACATTAGAGAATGTAATCTAGCAAATCTACTCATACCTGTCCCTGTTACTCAAAGGCCCACATTAGCACCTTCAAATTTCATCTAAAAGTGTCCAATTTCAAACAGACAATGTGACAATAATATGGTTTCTAGACAGCTGGTTAGGTAAATGTGTTTGGTCAGTGGGAGTGCTGAGAACCAATGCAAAGAAAGGCATTTCCTAGACTGATGGAAATAAGCAATAATCCCTAAAACAACCAAGTGCTGAACAACATTGGAGCTTGAAGTAATCAAATTTACAGCAACAGAGATGACAAAAGACTTGCACTGTTGAGTCCCAAAAACATCACTTACCTTAAATAAGTAGAGGATAGAGGAGAATAACTTATCTTTCAGATGGGTTACTAAAGACTCACTTGCATTTTGGGGGACTGAGCTCCAGAAAAATCCAAACTAATCTAAAACAATTATAAGCCACTGAGACAAATCAACAAAATGTACTTTCTGTACGCAAAAATCACAGGCTCCTCAAAAATCAAAAAAGTATTACCACCAAGATTGTGAAAAATAAGCTCCAAATATAAATATATTAATTTTTATTGCCAACGATAAATTCTGTCAGAAAACAAGAACTCACAATGACATTGTAGGTTAAGTTCTTCTAAGGAAACAATGATGTTCTCGACAACCAAGTTTCAGAGGTGGAGATTATACCAGCGAGAGAATCATAATTAAGTTTAGGAGTGAATATGGAGGAAGGGCAGAAAAGTGATCAAGGAGAGGATTGGTAGAGAGTCATTACATATTAGTGAAAGTATTTACAGTACCACCGATGCTGTATTGGAAACAGCTGGCCAACATAAAGGAGGTGGAGCTGGAGGAGAGAAGAAACCAAGATTTACTGGGTACTTACCACTCTGCGAGATACTGTGCTAGGTTCTTTCCAGATATTATCTCATTTAATTTTCAAAACAATCCTATAATATATGGGAGTATTATAATACCAGGGGATATTATTTCCAAGTTGTAGATAAGGAAACAAAGGCTGAAAGAACTTCAGTGCCTTGCACAATATCACAGAGCTAGTAAGTGCAGAGATGGATATGAATTCAGATTTTTTTTTTTACCCTAGTATCTGTGCTTTTTCAACTAGACTACCCTGTTCATTCTGCTACCCTGAGAACATTCTCAGGCATATGAAAGATCAAAATAATTTAGGACAAACACTGGTGACACAGGTAGACCATAGAGGTTGAAGGTAAAAGGCTCCAACAAAAATGTGGAAGTAAACCGACTTGCTTTCTAATATATATTTTACTAAATCAGCCAAGAACTGTGTCATGGATTGAGTTGTGTCCCCCCAAAATATGTGTCAACTTGGGTAGGCCATGATTCCCAGTATTGTGTGGTTATCCTCCATTTTGTGATTTTCCTGTGTGTCATAAATCATAATCTCTGCTTGTGGTTAAAGAGGATTAGGGTGGGATGTCACACTCTTGCTCAGGTCACATCCCTGATCCAATGTAAAGAAAGTTTCCCCAGGGTGTGACCTGCACCACCTTTTATCTTACAAGAGATAAAAGGAAAGAGAAGCAAGCAGAGTCAGGGATCTCATACCACCAAGAAAGCAGTGCCGGGAGCACAGCGCGTCCTTTGGACCTGACGTTCCTGCACAGAGAAGCTCCTAGACCAAGGGAATATTGATAACAAGGACCTTCCTCCAGAGTCGACAGAGACAGAAAGACTTCCCTTGGAGCTGATGCCCTGAATTTGGACTTGCAGCCTACCGGACTATAAGAGAATAATTTCTCTTTGCTGAAGCCATCCCCTTGTGGTATTTTTGTTATAGCAGCACCAGATGACCAAGACAAATTGTGTTATCAGTGTTAAGTCACAGTGTATCATCACAGCAGAAGAGAGGGCCATTTTTCAAGTCTTCCTATTCATTCCCACTATGGGCCCACCCTCAAGCCCCTCCTCAAGTTTCCAGTACAATCTTCCCCAGGAAATGAGGACTGAGATAAACTCAGTGTGAGGCAGGAAAGAAGCAGTACAAAGGCAGACACAAAGTGTAACACAAGCAAATCAAACACTATCAGAAAAATGGTTGTAGAAATCACATCGTGAGCTACAGGTTATGAGGCACTTCTGTCCTGTTCTTCCACCACACCCTATGCACAGCTTTCTGATAAAAGTCATCAGCTTATAATTCAACAGGTCGTGCCCCTCACCAGACTAAAGGAGTGACCAAATGAACTAACAGATCAAAGAAAGAATATATGACTGAATAAAAATCGAGAATTAAGAAAATCTAGAAAGCAAAATGACTCAGACATACAGGAAATGGATATGATACAGACATTCTTAAGGCCCATTTCACATGACGAAAGCCAGGACGGCAACCTGCGTTTCTTTTTAAAGGATGTATAGAACAAAGGATGTCTTTTTTCCATTAGATGAATAGCTCCTCAAATAAAAACTGGTGGCTATAAACAGCACTGTCAGAAACTCAAGAAAAGAGGAAGGCACTTTGTCACTCCTTGTACCTTCTGCAAACACCACTCTGGGGCAGCTGTCAGCAAACAGCACTCACCTCCTTAGGCCCTGCACCCACCTTCTACAATAAGGAACAATCAGATGTGACATGGAGGAAATGAGGTGGAAAGTACATGGGACCAAGTAGAAACAACACTGGAACTGGCCAAACAGAAGCAAAGAATCCCAGAGGTGAAAAGTGTCTGTCTGAGCTGACTCTCTGAGGGATCAGAAGGTGCACTATTGTTGCTAGAAGGTATAACAGAGCTGGTGCTGATGGGGAACAAGTGTCCAGGTGCTGATTAGCTTGAGCCCAATTAGCCGGCTGTGCAGGGGCACCAATGCAGAAGAATCAAGAAGATTCTGCCACTGATGGGAAAGAGGGTCTGCTCCTGGCATTGTGCATAGAACTGGATGAGATTCAAAGCCACAGGGCACAGAACGGTAAGTGGCCAAGATCTCAGTGCCAACAAGGTAGGGAAATGAAGACACAGTCATGTGAGCAGCAGACAGAAACACAAAACAGACTTCTATGGTGTCACGCTGACCCTGATGTGGAAGGAGAACACTAACTACAGAATAAAACTGTTGGGTAAAGAGGTAAAAGAAAAAATAAAGTTAGTATTTATCAAGTGCCTATTATGTGCCAACCCTGAATGAGATGGATTGACACAGTGGCTGCAACAATGGGCTCAGGCATAACGACGATTGTGAGCATGGTGAAGGACCAGGCAGTGTTTCGTTCTGTGGTACCTAACAGCAACAACAACAACGTTATGTGCCAGGAGCCTTGGTGGTACAGTGCTTAAGAGCTCAGCTGCTAACCAAAAGCTCGGCAGTTCAAATCTACCAGCTGCTCCTTGGAAACCCTATGGGGCAGGTCTACTCTGTCCTATATGGTCGCTATGAGTCGAAATCGACTCAACAACAACAGGTTTGGTTTGGATTATGTGCCAGGCAGTATGCTCAGCACTGTAGATGCATTAGTTGTTTTAATTTTTTCCAGTTGATTCTTGCAGTAACCCAAGGATGTAGGTATTATATTTTCCCCACTACGGATCAGTAAGCTGAGGCTTAGGGAGGTGAGGTACTCGTGGCTGCACATAAGGAGCAGAAGTAGGACTTGAACTCCTGACCTTCTGACCCTAAAGTCCATGGTTTAAGCTATATATCGCTCCCTCAGTAAGCACAGCGGACTGGGGCTGACTCACTTGGAAGTCAGTCTGGTGGGAGGCAGGCACAGGCATGTGATGAAGATGATCACAGCATCATCAGAGGCACACTCACAAGGCTCCAATAAGAAAACAGTACACTCTGTGCCAAAACTGAAAAACGAGGAACCCAGGGGAAGGAAGAGCTCTTCTCTTGGCACTAGGCTGATGCTGGTCACAAGTTGAAGGTATATTTATACACATTTGTATAAACCAACTGACCAAGCAGTTATGTGCTTTGCGTGGGAAGGAATGTGATTCTGACTCATGGCAACCCCATGTGTGTCAGAGTAGAACTGTGCTCCATAGGGTTTTCAGTGGCTGATTTTTCACAACTAGGTCACCAGGCCTTTTTGTCAAGGTGCTTTTGGGTGGACTTGAACCTCTAATCTTGTGGTTAGCAGCTGAGAGTTTAACTGTTTGCACCACCTAGGGACTCCATTTGTATATATAGACACCCTAAAATGTCCAAGCATAAATTGACACCTTACTAAAGAGACTATTGGACTATCAATCCCAGCTTCCCAGCTCTCCTTGGCTTAACTCACACCATGTTGCTTAAATGTATTTCTGTGTACCAACAGCACAAAGCATTAAATTGTTCCAAGCAAATAATTTTGTCTTTCAGTTCTTCAAATGACAACTGACATTAAAGAGATTTAAAGATATGAAGATATCAGGTCATTTCCATAGACCTTGGTCTTCACACAGGACCCTAAAGAGGGAGGGCCCATTCACCACCCACCATCCCCCAACCATATATATGTTCATCTGCTCTGTACACTAACGATGTTGATTTATTCATTTCTAAGCCTTGAGCCCTGAGTACTTTGTCAACTGCTGAATCTAATCTTAGCCAGTCTGTTTTACTGTTCTAGCATTAAACAATAGCCCCAGAGTTAGTCTCTTCGTGCCTAATATACCAGGGGCATTAACAGTTAAATAAATATGACTTACCCCAGTGTTTCGTAGCCCACTTCTTTATAGTATTAAAATCTTTACTTCATCCCCCTGAAGTTTCCAAATAAGAAAAACAGTCCATTCTTTATTATAAGTAATAACAACTTCCCCTCACAACTAGAAAAGGTGTGCCATTCCCCACTATGAAGTTTTATTTAAAGAATTAGATCACCTGAGACTAAAGCATAACTGTTCTGGCTGCCCGTATGTTTCGGGGAAATCACAATCCACTTTGAAAATGTACACACATTTGTTGTTTTAGAAATATTTCTTTGCTCTGGCTTTTCAGTACGTAAAGTATTTTTCTAAGGACAGTGTCAATGGCTCCATGATTACTCCCATTCTGGCATGCTAATCATTTTCTTCAATTACCAGGCTACAGACACTGTCAGCCTTGAAAGCAGGCTCTTTACTGAAATGCAAATATGAGGCAGGATGCCAACAAGTTCTCAGTGACACGTGTGTCACTGTATGCCAGGCAGTACCTGTGGCTTTTCTGCAGGGTGGGTCTACTTTTATCACTTGCCAGGGGCATTGTGGGAGGACACGGGCATTCAAAGATCTGGCTGAAAAACCACCACGCGGCTTCTGCTAAAAGAGTCAGATGCCAAAAATTAAGCCACACAGAAAACCATTGTGTTAAACCCCTCACGAAATGGGAGATGGTGTCTCTCGTAACAGAAGCCCCTCTCATTCCAGACCAGCTGTTGAAGGCATTGGTATATTTGGGGATTCTTCAGATTTCTACAGAGGAAACTCTTCAAACAAACAAACTTTAGGGGAGGCAGTGGGAGCAGGCAGGATTGGGAGCAGTAGTGTGCCTTTAATGACTGAGGCTAAATATGCCTTCCTCTGGTTTTCTTTTATGTTTCTTCATAAAGCATTTTTCATGCCTTCCTGTTCTGTTATTTTGCAGTGGCCTTCCCCCCCACCCCCCCCCCCCCAATATACTTAGGCTGCCAAACTAAAAAGGAATCTCTGCCCCTATGTATTCTATTTAGTTGAAAAACAAGTTTCAGCTTTTCCACTCAGGAGAAGGAGCCAGCAACCTGCCACAGAAGTCAGGTAACAAAAGGCTTCCTTCAGAGCTGTCGGTTTCCAGGCCTGCGGCTCTGTGACCAGATGAGTCCTGCTGGCACACCTGGGCCCTCCAAGGTGACCAGCAATGGTTGTCACCCATCAAGGATCCAGTGGCTGTATTTACATTTTAATAAGTATTTTGTTTTATTGCTTTTTCTTGTCTGTTCTCGATGGTTCTAAGGGAAAGACACGGTAATAACTAACTCATATGAGATAGAATCAGCTATCTTCAGTGAACTGCAATTCAGACTAAGAAATCAGAGCTGGAATTTTTCAAATGAGACAAATATTTAGAAGGCTGCCAAGGTGTTTTGTGTATGTGTTCTTTCCCTCACACTTCTTTGTAGCCTGAGCAATTCCCTGCTGGCCTATTCACTGACTATAAAAGGGGTAGTGGGGTAACAGTTCCCCAGGAGCCTGTCTGCTGGATTCAACCTTTTGACACTCTTTGGGGCAGGTCTGGGTGGATGCAAGGAAGCGTAAGAAAGGTGTGGCAGTCTGCTTCGGTAGAGTTTTACAGCCTTGGAAACCCTATGGAGTTGCTATGAGTCCGAATCCACTCGACAGCATGTGGGTTTGCTTTCGGTTTAGAAGGAAGAAAGAGTAGGACATGTGCAACGGGAGGAAACTCTTAGAAAAGGCAACTCAAGTTTTAGATTCTTTTCTCCCCTATTTCAATCTCAACTTTTATTCCTTATGCAAAGTGTAACAGTCTTCCTGCGTTCTCACTTTTACTGAAATTCTGGGGGCTTCTTTGTTATCACTCGGCTGACCTAAACCAAAAGGCCTCTGTTAGTGTACTGCATTGTTCAGCTTGATTAGACTGTTTCCCTCCCCATACACGTCTGGGGAAAGTATTCAGGATTCTAAGCTGCAGAGGGCACCAGGGACAAGGGTGGTTACTGTCAACACTTTTAAGAAACATGTGAAATAGGCCGTGATCTTTATTTTGCGTTCCTGTTACTGGGTACAGCAATGCATGCATATATGGGGGAAAATACCTCTGGAATGGGAAGATTAGCCCTGAATGATTACAAACTGAGATCTGAATACTCAAACAACTACTATATATACTCACACTCACACATGTAGATTTCACCCCATTAAACTGATAAACTACTTAATGAAGAGATAAGGCTCATTTATAATCAGCACCATGTTTAAAAAAGTCCATCAAAAAGCTGCTTAGCATAATTTAGGACTTAAGCTATGACTCAACTTTTCTGGTTATCTTTTTCACGCTCTTAAGTGTTAGCTTAGGAGAAACTATCTTTGCTGCTCATTCAAAGTAGACCTTAAATGAGTTCTCATGATAATACTCAACTGCTAGTGAAAAAATTCATAAGCCTACCCAATCAAGCAACGTTTGTGGAGGCCCTTTACCCAGCCCCATAAGTGGTATACGAAAATACCCTCCCATTTGTGTTTTTACCTGTATTCTCAGTTGTTGTTGTTTTGGTTTGTTTTTTTAATCACTAATTTAAGAGGCTAAGAATGTTATTTCATTCTTCTGAATTGCATGTATTTGCTACTGGGATTTTAATTTTTACAAATCACACATTTTGGTCCTCTGCTCATTTATTTACTGAGTCCTGGGACTTCTTTTCTTATTAATTGATCTGAATTTTTTATTTATTAAGGATATTATTGGTTATAATTTTATTGGGATCCCTTCATGTATTTTGTATTAAATTTTGTGATTTTACAATCTGCCCTTCTTAATCCCTGAACTTTCTTTATGCTAACATTTCAAAGGATAACCTTAGATTTCAGTATAGTAAAAATGAATTAGAAAAAAATTTTTTAAAAGTCAGAGTACTTGAATTCAAAATTCATTCCATCTTTAAGGTTATAAATTCAATATTACCGTTTCTTACCATACCCCAAAATTTCTCCCTAAGTCTGAGCAGTAAAGACAGAAGCATATATCCCAGATGATAATGATGCTCCATACATGTCCCTCCTGACAATGAGACTTATTTTCCTCCTGGCTTTGCTTGGCATAGTGAAGAAGTGCAATTAAAAAGACATCTTCCAAATAGAGGTTGTCAATATGCACCCATGCTTATTTTAGGTCTTCACTGAACCCTCTGGCTGTCAAATTCACTTGTCAAAGAGCAGAAATAACTACAGATTCAGTTAGATGACATCAGACCACCAAAGAACTGGAGCAAAAGTAACACCACAGTGGGAATCTAGTGATGGGATCTCGAAGTGCAGCAAAGCTGGTTACAGCTTAAGAAGGGGCCAAAACTTTCAGGCTTCAAGAGACATATTTAGGGGCTTATCATGTGTAGGGTGCTAGGAACTAAGTCAAAATAATTGCAGACAGATCTCATTCATCTAAAACAAAAACTTCATATTAATAACTAAACTGCACAGTGTTTTGAGGTGGTTCAAAAGCTTTTGATATTCATTTTCTCATTTGGTCCTCCCAAAAATGTAGTGTGTATGATTATATTAAGTTTATAGATATGGCAACCAAGACAACAGAAGTTTATGTAGTGTCCACAATAACAAAGCTTTAAAACTACATCAGATTAATCGACTGTGAGACCAGTCAACTTTGAGTCTTCATTCAATAATTCCTAGGCTTGCTATAGCCTGTCTTCTCAGGCTGAATTACAGGTTCTCAGTTTCTCCAGAAATTTCACCATATCTAAAACCTTTGTTCACATGGCTCTAACAAAAATAACTACCTTGTCCTCCATGAGCTCAGTGGAAATTTGGGGACAAAGAGCTTCTTTCGTGAATATGTTTCCTCATCTATCCCTCAGCGTGACTTCAGCTGTTTTCTCTTGACTTAGGGAAAACTCTATGGAAGACTGCATTGGGGTAGCTATTATCAGGGAAGCTTGTCCATAGTCTAAAGGACTTGTCTAAAGACTAAGGAAGTCTAGCTTCTGTGGGTGCCCCCTGTGCAACCTCGACAGAAAGCTCAACCTGACTTCTCTCTACAAAGTTATAAAATTTAAAAGTAGACCCAGCATCTGCTTTCAAGAGAATCAGGGAAGGCCTTCAACTTCTGGCAAGAGAAGACTCTTAGGGTTCTTTAAAAACCAGGTAAAGTCTATGCCTCAGGAGCCTGAAGAGTTTCTGCTTCCCCAGAAGTATATCATAGGAGTAACTAGACTGGCTGACAGATTACTTATGATTTTGCAGCCTGGATGGTCGGCTACATGTCAATCTGAAAAAGAGAAAAATCTATAAAACAACTAATCACATGCCTATAGGTCAGAATTCCATCAATCTCAACGTTCCAGAATACAACCCCATAGGAGAAAGGCCACTGAGAAAGACTGCTGAAGGTACCTGTCGCTTTCCTAAAGGCTTCTGATGAAAGAAACTATCATAGAATAGTCATTAAGAATCTGGGCTCTGGAAGAAGACTGACTTTGGAAAATCTGGGATGTACCACTTATTATACTGGCTACTTGACCTTGGGCAAGTGACCTAGCCTCTCCAACAAGTCTCAGGCTCCCCAGCTGGAAAATGGGGATGATATAATAGTACCAGCCTCATGGATTTGTTGTGAGGATTAAATGAGAAAATTCTTGTACATAGTAAACAGCTTATAAATGTGAGCTACTGTTATGCTGGTATTATTATGTTTTAATAGTCTTTGTTCCATAGACTACTCTTATTTATTATAAGTCTCTTAATAAATACTGTTAGAGGCTAGTAAAACAACTGCATAAAAAGTGACAGCACGCAAACAACCAAATCAACAGAAGAAAGCTTTATCACAACAGAGTGAGAGAATGTTGTTAGTTGCTATCAGGTCAGTTCCAACTCATAGTGATGTTACGTATAACAGAATGAAATATTGCCTGGTCCAACGCCATCTTCAAGATCATTGGCATGTTTGAACCCATTCTTGTGGCTATTGTGTCAATCCATCTCAGGGTTTCTCTCGTTTTTGCTGACCCTCTACCAAATATGAAGCCTTTTTCCAGTGATTGGTCTTTTCTGATGGCATGTCCAAAGTAAGCAAGCTGAACTTCCCCCACCCTCATTTCCAAGGAGAATTCTGGTAGTATTTCTTCTAAGACTGATTTGTTCATTCTTCTGGCAGTCCACAGTATATCCGATATTCTCTGCCAGCACCATGATCTGAATGCATCAATTCTTTTTCTGTCTTCATTTTTCATTCACATGTATATGAGATGATTGAAAAGACCATGGCGTGGTTCAAATGCACCTTAGTCATCAAAAAGACATCTTTGCCTTTTAAAACTTTAAAGAAGTTTTTTGCAGCAGATTTGCCTAATGCAACATGTAATTTGATCTCTTGACTACTGTTTCCATGAACGTTGATTTTTGATCCAGGTAGAATGAAATAACTGACATCTTAGATCCCTGGTAATGAAGGAAAGCTTAGGCAATATGTCCCCCCATTCAAAAAGGCAAACAGTTTGTCCTCGATGTTTTTTAGATTCACTATAATGCAAATACAGAAGTTTATAAAAAGTTCATCTTACTTGGCACTCTGTCCTTTTTTGAATGTGAATAATCATGTCTTTCCTTAATTCTAGAAAATGTTCAGCTCTTTTCTCTGTTCTCTCTCACTAGAATTATTAACTGATGTATAATAGAACTTCTCATGTTTCAAAATCTTTTATATCTTTAATTCTCTTTTCTTTTTTTTTACACCATTTGGTAATTTTCTAATTTCCATCTTCCAATTCATAAATGCTGTCTTTGACAGATTCTGTCTTTGAACATTTATTTCTTCTACTGAAACTTAAAATTTTTTTTAATGACTATACATTTTTATGGAAACCTGGTGACGCAGTGATTAAGCCTTCAGTTGCTAACCGAACAGTTGGCAGTTAGAATCTACCAACCACTCCTTGGAGACCCTATGGGGCAGTTCTACTCTGTACTAGAGGGTTGCTATGAGTCTGAACCAACTTGACAGCAACAAGTTTTTGGTTTTATACATTTTTATTTCCAATCATTTTAATTGGTTCTTTTTTAATCTACATGTTCTGATTTCATTAGCACTAAGTTATTTCATAAACTCCAGTTCTTACATGTTTGGTAGATATTATTCACTCCCTGATTTCTTGAAGTTAAAGGTATTTACTTTTAAGTCCCTTCCATCCTAGACATTGCCACTCTAGGATGATTAGGATAGCATGGTATGCTATAATAAAGATAAGCTCAGGTTGCTGGATGGTGTAAGAGAATATAAGACTGAGGGGACAGTAAACGCAGAAGAAAAAAAGCCACCACATAACTCATTTTGCTCACAATGGATTTTAAGATACCTAGAGATTCCTTCTTGTCTTTTGCATGGGCTTCTTTTCTTTTGCCCTTTAAATATTGGCCTGTTAAAAGCCAGAGATCTGTTAACTTAGCCCTTTCTATTCTTAACCTGAATACTCTCTCTAGTTGATCTCTCACATCCCCACGGCTTCAACTACCATATAGATCCTAACCAAAAAAACCAAACCAAACCCAGTGCCATCGCGTTGATTTCAACTCGATCCTAAAGACTTACAATTTCAGCTCAGAACTCTGATTCTCAGACCTAGAAATTCAGCTGCCTATTAACACTGACATTTGAATCCTTTTAAGAGATATGCTAGGCTAAGACATATGATAAATGGCTCACTTTACAAATTCAAAATGCTAACTATCCCCAGGAAGTTTTCATTGTCTTCATTGTCCATTACTTAACAAAAGCGCTTGGGACTTAATATTGTTCTCAATAACTATGGGCTGAATAGATGAAGGATAGATCCATCTATTCACATTTAATGTTTCTGAAATTAGAACGGTCTTATTTTTTTTTTTTTATGATCAGTGCATACATTCATTGAGAAAGTTTTATTTATTTATTTTTCCTCTTGAAAATGTCTTATATCAAAGGTGTATCTTTAATGTTATTTGGAATTGAAGAAATAGAATCTATTAATATCATAATTTTGAAAAGGCTTTCAACATAAGCATGAATACAAATAAAATGAGGGCGACAAATTAGAAATTTCTAATTAAATGGGAACAACAGAGACCAATCCCTAACTGAAAGGCACAGGCTATGTTATACTATAAAGTCGGCAAAAGTCTGGGCTTGGTCAAAACCAGAGGAAAATTAAATTATAAGGGCTTGAACTCTTTGAAGGAAAATAACCTTTTCCTAGCTCCCTAGGGTCTGTCCATATGAACAATTCTGACTCTTACAGCTAAAGTGAGTTTTCTAATAAACCAGTAGAACCAAGTTTATGAGCTTTAATCTACCCAGTTAAGAGGATTTTAATTGGCAGAGAAAAAGCTAGAAGGGGGGCTTGTGAATGTTTTTGATCAGAATTGAGGTATCTGGGAGAACATTTTCCCTTGAGGTAAAGAAAACAGTTGAAGAGACTTTCCAAACAGAATATCCCAGACAAAAGTTGTAGTACAGAATTATGACAGAGTCATAAATTCTGGTTCTCTTATGCCCTAGCAAGACTGAAGGTGAGTGATAGGAGACCTGGGACCTTTCAAAAACAAGGTCATTGGCTCCTCCTAGTAGAACATTTCCAGATGCTTAGCCTTATTCCACTAGTAGCAAACTAACTGCTTTGCTCTAGTCAATAGACCAACCAAGGCTCTGCAGGCAAACGTTAAAGTCTTTAAAAAATAATTGCCATTCAGTAAATCTCATCCAATGGCATGACCTAATGATTTAATAATTACTCTTTGAGGTAAGCTAGAAACAAAGGTACAAAAAAAAAAAAAAGGTCAAAAGACTAAATTCCATATAAGCATAAGCAATTGATTTAAAGGAGGTACCAATTACAAAATAAATTATAAAGGAATTATATGTCTGTGATGCTAAAAAATAAAGAATGCTATTCATAAATAAGCTATGCATGGGTATATGTTTGATTCCTAAAAATGTTTTCCTAAGAACTTGTAAGTTCAAGTTAAATTCCAACTTAAATTTGTTAGAAGACAGACTTTATGCCATGTCTGCGGGTGTCAACCTGTGAAAATAAAAGCTGAATCTAAGCTTATCAAGTAGAGAAACATGGGATAATAAACACTTTGAGGCAGAAAAGACTCTGAAGGTCATGAAATCCAAAACATTTCCTGATCTGCAAATCGCTTGTGCAACTCTGAGAGCAAAGGATTGTGTAGGCTCCGCTTTTAAGCACCGTCCAGCCACGAGGTGACCATTTCCTTTTCCTCACAATCAAGTCACCTGAATAAGATGTCTCACTCTCTATGTGTCCTCTCTTCTGATTCTCACCTAAACCTTTTGTGATCAGACTTTCACCTTCCTTTCTCCATTAAGTCAATTCTCGGTAAAATCACCAATAGCCCCAACTGCCAAGTTCAGGGAACTCATTTTTGTTCTTATCTTCATAATTTGTGTTTGCCTTTTAATACTGTTGTACAACTTGTTCTTGATTTTCTCTCTTACCTTGACTTCCTTCACATCACTCATCTAGTTCTCTTCTACTTCTCTAGATATTCCTTCTTGTCTTTTGCATGGGCTTCTTTTCTTTTGCCCTTTAAATATTGGCCTGTTAACAGCCAGAGATCGGTTAACTTGGCCCTTTCTATTCTTAACCTGAACATTCTCTCTAGTTGATCTCTCACATTTCCATGGCTTCAATTACCATATAGATCCTAAAGACTTACAATTTCAGCTCCAAACTCTCTCTGATTCTCAGACCTAGAAATTCAGTTGCCTATTAGACACTGACATTTGAATATCCCACAGGCCCCTCAAACTCAACAAATACAAATCATGCGCATAATTTCCCTCACATAAATTGACTTTTCCTACATTTACTCTTTTAGTGATCCATCCAATCATTTCCCCACATAAATCAACTTCCCCTGTGTTTACTATTTTCCAGAAGCATCCACAAAGCCATCCAAGTCAGAAGTCTGAGAGTTTTCTTAGATATTTCTCTCATATTCAGCCATTGCAAAAGAAAACATCATTATCATCTTCATTATTGTGATCATAACAAATGCATGTTAGGTACTCATAAGCTTTATAAGTTTTTACCTCATTTAATTTTTACAACAATTTTGTAAGTATTATTATTATCCCCATTTTACAGAAGAGTAAATTGAGGCAGTGATTAGTTGCTAGTAGATAATAAGTGGTGGAGCTGGTATTCAAACCCAGGCAGTCTGACTAAAGAGCCTGAGGGTATTAACCATTATGCTAATTAGTTATTAAGATGTGTGCAATTTACTTCCTCCAACTCTTTCAAATAAATTCCCCCCTGCTCTATCCTCACAGCCACTGCATTTGTTTAGGTCCTCATCAGTCAGAAACTCTAAGTTCCATGAAGTCCAGGATCATGTGTTCACCCGTGTCTCCAGTGCCTTGCACAATGATTAACCCATTGCTGTCAAGTCAGTTCTAACTCACAGCAGCCCTTTAGGACAGAGCAGAACCGCGCCATTGAGTTTCCAAGGCTGTAATGTTAGCGAAGCAGACTGCCACATCTTTCTCAGAGTAGCTGGTGGGTTTGTACTGCCGACCTTTCAGTCAGCAACTGTTTAACCACTGTGGCACCAGGCTCCTTAGTGCAATGATTAGCTTGATATAGCCTCAATAAGTATTTTCTGAGAAAATGAATAAAGTATTTCCATCAAGTTAATAATGGACAGGATGGCCATAAAATTTATTGTCCAAAGAAACAAAGTTTTGAGATTGAAACAGGGCACTATCAATAATTACTCTGGGTCAATAGAAATAAATTAAGAGTGCCCCCAGGAAAACTGGG
The DNA here is from genome assembly GCF_030014295.1 of Loxodonta africana. Taxonomy (NCBI): domain Eukaryota; kingdom Metazoa; phylum Chordata; class Mammalia; order Proboscidea; family Elephantidae; genus Loxodonta; species Loxodonta africana. Next base: position 47,835,160 of record NC_087355.1, on the reverse strand, counting down.
GCATATCATCAACCTAATAATTGGACTACCTATGCCATATTGCTTTTTGGTGACCCAACACCATTTTCTCCTCTATACTACCCCCTATATTGTAGGGGCTGGAAACATGGGAACTACAATCCCTAAAGTCTTACCAGCAGGATTATGGTTTAGGTTACAACAATGAGACTCATTCATGTGAAATTTCAAAGGCAAAAGAGAAACAGAAATCCTTATGACTTCTATGAGGTGTGTAGCCACAGGGGCTTTGGCAGACAGCGGATGTGAGCTTTTACCCAAAGCCTCCAAGTATCTTCCTACAAATCACACACTTCGGTGCTGTAGGCAGCTGAGATTATTGGTGGCAGTCTCCTGCAGTTCTTATGCTTCATGATATTCTAAATACTAGTAATTGCTTCTCTAATCTTTCCTTGCTGGGCTTCTGATATTTTAAAGTCCCTGTATTTGTAAGCTGCCTCAACAGACAAAACTCTCAAGTATCTGTGGCTTACAACAGTAAAAATTGATTTTTTTGCACAGGCAAAGTCCAGTGCAGGTTGGTGAGGGCTCTTTTCCATCTGGTGACTCAGAGAACCAGGATTCTTCCATCTTTTCAATTTTCATTTTGACATATAGCTTCCAAGGTTGCTTCCAGGACAAGTGAGGGTTGGAAGAGGCACATCAGCTCTTAATCATTTTGGCCCTGAAAAGTTCCTACTTTACTACCCTTCACAGTCCTTCCATCAGGACCAGTTATAAGGTCCCAACCTAACAGCAAGAGAGGATAAAGGAACAAGGAAATGTTCAGTGAACCTTAACTCTTTCTGCCATAGGCTCTAATTCTTCAAATTAAATTCCTTTCTGTTTGAAATACCTAGTTTCTATTTCTTCTGGTTGATACATTGTGAAATAAAACATAATGGTAGAAATCTAAACATATTAATTTTATGAAGCAGTACTAACAATTTGTTTCCACACTTAAGTGTGGAAATATAGGCTTTATTTTGTATGTATACAAGCGTATTATCGTCTAGAAAATTTTACATATATGCTTAGTCTTTAGCTCATCTACCTATTGATAAATATTATTTTGAATTAATGGATTCAATAATAAGATTAATGTCTTTAATGGAGAGAATAAAAGAAAATATGAATATATATATCTAATCACTCCTTTAAATGAAAATGGCTTATATGTTTTAGTAAATGATAATGCCTTGGAATTTACAAAGACATAGGACTCTCATTATCTTTGGACCTAGAAAGACGAGGGTCCACATCGATATTTTCATATATCAACATGCCTGATGATGCATAAGTTTGTACTAAAGTGAGAAAATAATTCTATCCCAGGGCAGATGTGAAACATGACACTGACTCCTGAATTTGGTAATCATTATACTTTCATGTAAAACTATTAGCTTCTAATCAGCTTGTAGTCAAGAAATAAATAGTATATACACAAATCCACTCATGCAAAGCAATACCTTAAGACATTTTCAAAGTGGTTGACTTAGCATAATGCAAATACAAACATGATTATACATGTGGATACACCGTATATACCACGCTGGGCCTTCATCCTTCCCATTTGAAGGTGATGTTCAATGGACAAGCACTTGTTTCCATCTAAATGACTATGGTGAAGATGGGTTAATTTCCAGGGATGATGTATAGGCAATGCAGGTAGCAGAGCTGGCCTACCCCACAGGCAACATTCAATTTCTGCCTCAACTGAGACATTCATCACTGTGTTCTGCCTACTCGTGTCTCTGTCAACGAATGAAGGTCATGTTACTCCCTCCAATTTCTGTTAATAAGAAATGTGGGTACAACAAGCAATCTGAAAGATGGATGAATTGAAAGGATAAGCCGTTACAGAACTGAAGTTTAATTCTACCACATTTCATCTCAGGTTAATTTATGGAAAAGAGAATAAAAGGAAAGAAAGTGGGTGGAAACTCATTTCTACTGAATACTTATGTATGGGCCAGATTCTGTACTTGATGTATTTTCCTGTTGATTCATTACAACATCTCTTGTGGAAGGCACTATTATTATCCTAATTATTTCAGTAAGTAGGCCTGACTGTGTCACTTACTGTCTTGAAAACTTTGAGCAAAGCCTCTTATCTATCTCAGCCTTGGTTTTCTCACCTGTTAAATGAGAATAATAATACCTGCCCTACATCTAGGCATTCTTCACACATATAATTATTTCTTTAACATTTTTCTTCCCTGCTAGATTGTTAGCTGCATGAGGCTTTTAAAAGGAGACCTGTCAGATGCCAAAGGCCCTACTCTTTCCTCTGTGCCTCCGAGCCTACCTGTAGGAGGGGATTTAAAAGAAGTGCCCACATGGACAATCTCAATCCTCTGCAGACATGAGTGCATCCTCAGGCAGAAGCCACATTTAGTACAGTACCATAAGAAGCTTATCTTTGCCATTAAAAATACTCATACATCAAAGACCAAAGGCAAGAACATTACAAAAGAAAAGCAACCAGTGATGATAAGCAGGGAAGATCACTTTGCTGTTGATGATTACTGAGTAAAGATCAAACTCATCCACCTTGGGTGCCAGGTATGAAGACTGGTAAAGGATCTATAAAGAAACACCATGAACTTTAGAAGTTACTCACTTATGATCAAGGGTCAGCAGTGGGCCTCTGTTGATTCACTGTGGGTCTTCTGTCTCAACTACTTCATAGTCATGGAGAGTGCAAAAGAGAAGTCCAAACTACAAACTACAACCCTCTAGGCAGCCTAAATTCAACAACATCAAAGATACTAAGAATCATAATAACTGCTCATAATTGCTCTGAACTTTTTTTTTTTTCTCTGTCACTTGGTCAACCAACCATGAATACAGTAAATGCCTTACTATGGGTCAAGTTCTGGGGGATAAAGTAATAAACAAGACACATATAAACCTTGCCTTCATGAGTGGGGAAGTAAAATGTTAAATAATTATATATGTGAAGAATGCCTAGATGGTGCTCACTTCAGCAGCACATATACTAAAATTAGAACTACACAGAGAAGATTAGTATGGCCCCTATGCAAGGATGACACGCAAGTTTGTGAAGCGTTCTATATTTTATTGTGGGAATTACAACTAATGTCACAAAACAATATGTGTATAAATTTTTGTATGAGAAATTAACTTGAGTGTAAACTTTCACCTAAAGTACAATAAAAATAAATAAATAAGAATGCCTAGATGTAGGGCAGGCATTATTCTCATTTAATAGATGAGAAAACTGAGGTTGAGAGAGGAAAGAGGCTTTGCTCAGTTGTTGACACAGTAAGTGGCATAGTCAGGCCACAAACTTGGATTTATACTTCTAGCCTAGGGCTCTTTCTACATTGCTACGCTGTTTGGCTGCCTGTCACTAATGACCCTTTTCTACCAAAGGCATTCTGCGTCAAGTCTACTGTGGGTTGGATATGGTGAATACAAAGAGGGGAAGAGCTGAATTGATTATAATTGACTTTGGAGATGACCTTGAGTCCTTTCCTTTCTTGGTTTTAAACCATAAGGCCATTCTTTCAGGAGGGGCTAAGAACAGTAGCTAGAAAGCATATCTATGGATTACACTATGATTCAAAGAAGCGCCTTTGTTTAGGATAACCATGGTCCTCATTAGTTCCTATGAAAAATCTTCCTGTTATTCGTCAGGACACCTGTGACTTTTCTAGGGATCACTGACCACCTACAAAATACTTCTAAGGTGATGGCTATGTGGATACCTACCCTGTGGTTTCCATCCCTCCCAAAAGGGAAGCTTTAGATGAAATCGAGACTCTTGAAATTAAAATATTGGCAAGGCCTTTGGGAAGCTTCTAGCTTACCCACAGTAGGAAATATCTCTGGCAAGAACTGCCCCTGGAGAGGAAGGATAATGGAAGTGGCTGCGGATGCACGCGTTGGAAACATCTGACCAGTGGAGGCCGATTCTGAGGAGAACTGAACATCTGTGTGTTTGATTTCTGTGTGTCTGAGCCTCTTTTCCTTGCCTTATCTGCCCAAGAGTTCAAGGGCCCAGAACAGAAGGCTGTTCAATAGGCCTGTCAGTAAGCTGGAAATCTGCTCTGTACCCAGCCTGGTGGAGGACTAGAGTGAAGAAGACACAAACCCTGACTTTGGAGGGCTTAGTCTGGATAAGAAATTGAGATCGACATGAAACAGTGAGTGAAAAAGGGCCCAAATAGGTCTAGAGAGAGGAGAGGTCAATTTTGGAAGTGGGAATGGACTGGGCATTGCAGGATGTGATGTATTTGAGCAAAGAATTTGGAGGAGAAGAGCATGCCAATCAGGGCACACAGCATCAGCAAAGGTGCAGAAGGGAGTGAGGGTGGTTTGTAAAGAACCCAGTGAGGTGACCCAGCTGGCTGAAGCAGGGAATGTGTCTTGGAGAGAAATGGGATTCAGCTGTTGTGGTATAGTATAGAAAGACCTAGACCATGAGTCAGAACTTGGCTCTTGGTTTCACATAAGCTCTGGTCCACGTCCTGAGCAAAACCACACTCTCTCGGGGATTGAGTTTATTCACGTGAACAACCAGATCATTCCACTAGATGATCTTTGAGATCCCCTTCCAGCTCTGGCAACTAAGATTCTTTGATTCTCAAAGCCACTGGGAAAGAAAGGATGCATCTCAATTTCTGGCTAAAGGTCCAGAGGGACAGAGAGCCAATGCCACAAAGAGAAAAATGTTCTATTATTTTTAGCACAGTTGAGACTCCCTCGAATTCCTTAAACCAGAAGGAAGAAATCTGGTGCCTTGGTGCTGGGGACTGCAGAGGGGGGCCCTGCCTTCTATGGGCAGCACTCAGAAGGGCAGAAATCACCTCTGCCCCCTGGCAGATGAGCAGAATAATTGTGCAGAAGGCATGGTAAGAGCCTATCTCTTGTAGACATAATTCACACAGCAGATAATCTTGTCTGTGTCTCAACACAGCCAGGATAAACATGGTATCTTAAACAGGCTTTTATATAGATCAAGTATTCTGCAAGAAATAGTTTGATCTAGATATAGTTCCCTAAAAAGAAGAAAGACATAAGAAAATTCATCTTTGAAGACCAAATAAAAATAAGCACATACACACACACTCATCAAGGGGAAGCTGCCAAGACTCTGACTTTATTTCTATTTACTATTCAGCATCTTTGGTTTGTTTTTAACTAAAGGAGGAGGCATTTCTGTTTGATCATTTTTATCTCCTCCCCTTTAGCAAGCGTTTGCTTTTTAAATTGCCAGCTGTTCTTAACAAGAAGCAGAATGACCAAAGTTGCCTTTTCCTGGTGGTGTCTTAGAAGGTTTTGACTGCTAATATTATTACTTCCCCCATTGAATCATGTGTGATAAATCTTTCTAAGTTTGTGAGGTCAGCCACCAAGGTTTTGTCAAAGCTGGAAAGCAGTGCCTATACTTCAATGTTTCTCACGGTTTCAAGCAGTAAATCACAGAGGGAGAAAAATAAAAAGGCATTTGTCAAAATTACATTATCCACTTATAAATAGCACATTTTTTTTCCCAGTCTGGAAGATACAAAAAGAAAACAAAAATCCTGGATATCTATGCAGTATCTATGCAGTAGATAGGGGAAGATGCTGGTCAGTCTTAAGTCATATATATATTTACTAATATATATGCATAAAATCATATATATATGAATTTTGAGATTAGGTGCAGTGATACCTGTGAGAGCCAGAACCCAACAGGACTGCCTTGTTTTTCCAGGTCTTACATGTTTTCTGCCTTGGACAGGGTGCAGTCTTACCACTTTTCTATTGCTTTCTATTAGTGGAAAATATTTGAGTTGTTCTTCTCTGACAGGATTCTGCCTCACACAGGTTTCAGCTTTCACAGGTTTTATTGTATAATTTTGAGATAGATATCTCTCAAAATTTTAAGAAATAAGACTTGTATAGAGTAGCAGGTTTATGGCTTATTAAAAAGCTGAATGTAATAAAGCTAGTATCACTGAAAAAAGATTAAAAAAAACTTTTTTTTCTACAGCCATTCTTCAGTAAGTGAAGGGAAAGAAAAAGAGTATGTAAAAACACAGCATCTTAGTAGAAATTTTCAGGACAACTGAACATAACAAAACTGTCCTAAAATGAACTAGCAAATGGCTAGTCCACACCAGGTCCAATAAAAACAACAAAAATATGCTTGAACCCCTTGAATGTAGTTCAATTTATCTCACACATTTTGAATCTAAAACAAACCCTACATAGTTGCTGATAGACAGTGTGGAAAGAAGTATCTCTTCAAAAATGATCACAGCAATTCACAGTGACAGGACAACTCCCATCATGGGAATTCACTTCATGCCATTAAGTTACTTTTTATAGCGCTTGGAGACTTATGAAAAATTTGCCACTGTGACCACAACTAATCTCCCTGTTTGAAACACATTATTAAATGAGATCTGTCTTCTTCCATAAGAGGAAATAACTGCCACTTTAAACATGTGTACATCAAAAAGGACCAAAAGAGGTTCACCAGGGGCGCTGCCCAGGTTAAAAGAAGTTCTTTTAGTTTATGAAAGACTTAACATTAATGTGATGTTTAAGACAGTGCCAAGGAAGGGCAGAAAAAAAATGATTATGAAAAGTAAAGGCTATAATGATGGTGACCAGATCAACTAGGTGTAGACAGGGCCCTCTCATCTGGCTTTATGATATGCACCTCAAACGTCACTCTCTCATTCAACTGTGCTTCCCTGAGCCAGACTCTGCTTCTACTTGGTTGTGTCTCTTTTCCGTCTTTCTCTCTCTGCTTTCCTTTTCCTTTAATCACAGTTATACTTCTTTACCCTTTCTGTGTTCCTGTAGGAGACCAAGGGCCTCTAGGGATTGACTCTCTCACTTTCCTGGACTCAAGCATTTGAATGGGGTCAGTTCTGCTAAATCTGACAAACAATATGAGTAGGTACCTTGAGTTGGGTTCTGGGCATGCAAAGATTAGAAGTAATGCTTATTATCATAAAGAGCTCAACTCTGACAATGGAAACAATGAGTATCCACAGGTATGGTTTCCTGGTGAATGAGGAAAGGTGAAACAGTATGGTATATTTAGGAATCTGCACATAAACTTAACATAAGATGCCCTTGAATACACAGAGTAGGCAGCAGGCCCTGTGGAAGGATTTGATGGATGCATATATGTCCATTGCCCATATGACCCCTAATCGTGCACTCTCAGTGTCCTATCCCCCTCTGCTTCCATACCAGTGACCAACACTGATCCCATCACTCCCCATGCCATTCTTCTTACCCGTATTCCCCAATTTAAATGCAGTAGCCCTAAGTATAATTATTAATACGCCCATCTTTCATTTAATGCTGTCTTTTCATATGAAAAAAGAATAGTACATAGGGGTGAATCAGGTAAATTACAAGGCTAGAAGTGTGATTCAAAGCCTGGATAATAAAACTGTGTAGTTTATCCCTCTAGCTCAGTCCATTCTAAATATATGTTTTCTCTAACTATGTAAAAAAACCAAGGGAGGTCTGTTCCTATTGACAACTTCCAGTTCACCCTCCCACTGTCTTCCCAGGCTATCCAGTGACTAGTGCTTTGGCCGCTGTCCTTCTATGACAGGCCAGCTTCAGAGTAAGTCCAGTTGTGAGTGTCAGAAGTGGCTTAGACTTGGAATTAGGGAATCATTTCTTCTTCAATGCTGAGGTTGAGGGTTGGGGGATGGCATATGAAGATCTATTTAATAATTGCCAAGAAAAATCAGTATAAATTTTTTAAAGGTATAATTCTGAAAGAATAAACAAAAACCCATGCTGAAAATCTTTGTTAAACGAGGGCTAGTTATACAACTTGCATTTATCAAAACTGGGCAAATAAGTCGTGTTATTGTTATTGTTGTTAGCTGACATTGAGTTGGCCCCAACTCATGGCAGTCTCATGTACAATGGAACAAAATACTGTCCAGTCCTGCACCATCCCCATGATCAGTTGTGGATCTGACCGTTGTGATCCATAGGGTTTTCACTGGCTGACTTTTGGAAGTATATTGCCAGGCTTTTCTTCCTAGTCCATCTTAGTCTTGAAGCTCCGCTGAAACCTATTCAGCACCACAATAAGCTATAAGCCTCCACTGAAAGACAAATGGTAGCTGCACACAAGGTGCATTGGCTGGGAATCAAACCTGTGTCTCCCACATTAAAGGAAAGAGTTCTACCACTAGACCACCAATGACCTCTAGATAAGCCACACACACACACACAAAAAATCTGTTTTCATGGTCCAGGGCTTTCTAATCTGATATGAAAATTGGAGTCATTTTTCAAAGGTGGCATTGAGATGATTTTGTGTGATACTCTTCCCCATAGTCCAAATAACATCCCCCAAAACCTAATCAATGATAATGCCTAGACCACTACAGGAGACTACCTGTAGGTGCTGTGACTTAAGCCAAGAAGGGAATGAGCAGTGGCTACAGGTGCAGGTCCTGGACCAGCCAGCAGCGGCTAAACCTTAAGAGAGGAAGGACATAAACCAAAAAAACCAAACCCAGTGCCATTGAGTCGATTCCGACTCATAGCGACCCTATAGGACAGAGTAGAACTGCCCCGTAGAGTTTCCAAGGAGCGCCTGGCGGATCTGAACTGCCAACCCTTTGGTTAGCAGCTGTAGCACTTAACCACTATGCCACCAGCAGCAGCTAAACCTTAAGAGAGGAAGGACATAGATAAGAGGAATTTCCTTATTTCTAGGGCTCTACTCGGTACCTTTATGCCAATGTTTCCAAACCTAGGATCATGAAATGGAGTCTATGAGCCAATTTCAAACATTTTAAAAAGCACAAAAGAAATCATACCTTTATGGGCTAGATAGCTGCCTCGTTAAACTAAATTTGCAACAATTTAGTTGGGAGAATATCAGCTTGATGCAGCAACATTGGTCATCTCATAATGAATTAAAGTATGTTATAAATTTTTATAGTTAACAAAATTTGAGAATAAATCATTATTAATTTTTGTTCTTCTAAATTTTACTTATTTTGTTGTTATTGAGAATATATACAGTAAAACATATACCAATTCAACCATCTCTACGTGTATAATTTAGTGACATTGATTACATTCTTCAAGTTGTGCACCCATTTCACCCTCCTTTTCTGAGTTGTTCCTCCCTCATTAAGATAAATTCACTGCCGCCTAAGGTTCCTATCTAATCTTTCAAGTTGCTATTGTCAATTTGATCCCATATAGATAGCTCTTAAAATAATACAATGCTCAAAGCAGACCTTTTTTTACTAGTTAAGCTAAAGCACTGCTCAGTTTTAAGAAGACTTCAAGACATATTTTTTATTTAAGGTTTAAAGATTATCTCAGGCAATAGTGTCGGGGGAAAATAAATCATTAATAGTAAACAAAAATGCATATGGGCTTTTTCGGGACAAAATCTTTCAAAGCACACAAACAAAGATAAAAAAATACAAGGGAAACTTGGTAGTAAAATGATTGGGGATCATTGGCCTTGGGTATTTATGTTTCTCACAGTTCTGCTCACCCACTTCCTCATTTTTCCATGCCAATGGTGTCACAGACAGGTCACTGTTTTGATTTCTTAGTTTTTGTTTTCTCCAGGCTGAATGGAAGTTGTTTTGCTTTCTTACAAAAGAACTAGAAGAACTTCTGACTGATCAAGGTGATACTGAAAGCCTCCTTTATCATACAAACAAGTAAAAATGCTTAGAAAACATAAATTTAAAAGCTACTGTTTAATGCATAGCATAACTCAATCAGGAAGGAAGGAAGACAAGAAGGAGGGAGGAGAGGGATGAAAGAAAAAGAAAGAGAAAGACAGAAATCCCTCAGATACCAGAAATAACAAAGGAATTCAAGCTGGAGCTGAAAGTAAAAGCTGATGCTACAGTAACCCATGGAGTTTTGAAAACCTCAAGCTGAGGGAGTAACCAGAAACACGGGTCTGTAATCTCTGAAACTCAGAGAGACCAAGCCAGACCCTGTGTGGGTTTGCTGTGTAGGCACCTTTAGAACTCACCCTTATAGGAAACAAACAAACAAAAAAGAATCCAATAAAATCGTAAATGAAAAGCTACACTACAAAACATTATATAACAATATATAACTAAACCATGTGTAGTTTAAGTTAAGAACTCAATGGTAGGGTTCAATAGAATTACAGACACAACTGAAGAGAACTACTGTGAACTGAAGTAATGGATCTGAGAAAATCACCCAGAAAGCTGCCAACAGACGAAGAAATGCAAAGTATGAAAGTGAGATTAAGAAACATGGAGGATAGAATGAGATATTTATCTTGTGGAGATTCAGAAAGAGAAAAATAGAATGAAGGAAGGCAATATTTGAGGAGATAATATGGCATTACACAGCCAAAAAAAAAGGCAAGAGTCTTCAGATTGAAGAACAAAAAGAATCAGAGCAAAAAATAAAATAAAAACACAAGTTGTTAAATACCATTGAGTTGGTTCCCACTCATAACGACTCTATGAACAAAAGAACAAAACATTGCCAGTCCTGCACCATCCTCACATTCTTGCTATGTCTGAGCCCACTGTTGCAGCCACAGTGCCAGTCCATCTCTTTGAGGGTCTTTCTCTTTTTCCACTGACCCTCTACTTTACCAAGCATGATGTTTTTTTCCAGGGACTGGTCCCTCCTGATAACATGTTAAAGTACGTAAGACAAAGTCTGGTCCTCTTTGCTTTTAAGGAGCATTCTGGCTGTGCTTCTTCCAAGAGAGATTTGGTCCTTCTTCTGGCAGTCCATGGTATATTCAATATTCTTCACCAACACTATAATTCAAATGCATCAATTCTTCTTTGGTCTTCCTTATTCATTGTCCAGCTTTCAAATGTATATAAGACCATTGAAAATACCATGGCTTGGGTCAGGTGCACCTTAGTCCTTGAAGTGACACCTTTGCTTTTTAACCCTTTAAAGAGGTTGTTTGCAGCAGATTTGCCCAATACATCATTTGATTTTTCGACTGCTGCTTCCATGGGTGCTGATTGTGAATCCAAGTAAAATAAAAACCTTGACAACTTCAATCTTTTCTTCATTTATCATGATGTTGCTTATTGGTGCAACTGTGAGGATTTTTGTTGTCTTTATGTTAAGGTGTAATCCATGCTGAAGGTTGTAATCTTTGATCTTCATCAGTAAGTGATCAAGAACCCATAGTATTGAGGGAAGAAGTCCAAGGTGCACCGAAGGCACTGGTGAAAAACAAGGCTTCAGGAATTGATGGAATACCAGTTGAAGTGTTTCAACAAACAGATGCAATGCTGGAAGTGACCACTTGTCTATAACAAGAAATTTGGAAGACAGTTACCTGGTCAACCAGCTGAAAGGGATCCATATTTGTGTCCTTCCAAAGAAAGGTGATCCAACGGAATGCAGAAATTATTGAACAATATCACGTACAAATAAAATTTTGCAGAAGATAATTGAAAAAAAAAGTAAGCCCAAACAAATCATGCAGTTATGTCTCAAGAACAACTATAAGAGCCAGAAGAAAAAAGAATAATACCTTCCAAATGCTGAGAGAAAATAATTGTCATCTAAAATTCCATAGCCAGCTAACTATTGTTCAAAGGTAAGGACAAAATAAATGCATTTTTAAACAAAACTGAGAGAATTGATTACTCACAGAACTTTATTATAAGAATTACTGTGAGTTTTAGTTCAGGAAGAAGGTAATTGTACAAATAAAAAAAAATACCAATAAACATGTTGATAATCTAATAAATACTGGTTATAAATAATAATAACAGCTAAAATTCACTGAGCAGTTATTGTGTGCCAATAGCCAAACTAATTCATTTAAATATTTCAATAAACCGATAGGTAGACACTATTATAATCCCCACTATAGATATGAAGAAACTGAGGCACAGAGTACTTAGGCAGCTTGCAAAACCAAAAAATAACAATAATCAAATAATAATCAGTCTGGGGATGGTTTAGAAATAAAGTACTAGTCAACAGAATACAAACTAGTTAACAGAAATAAAATTAGTATTGTATATGATAATATATATTACATATAATAAGGGCAAATATATTGATATAACATCCAATCTGTGGTTGTTGAATTATTCAATTAAGACAAATATGCATGTTACATTTTAACAGTAACTACTGAAAGGATAGAAAGAGAACTAAATAGTGGAGGGAAAAATGTGGGAAGGAATAAGAAAAAGCAATGAATCCAAGAGAAAGCAAAAGATGAGAAAAGATAAAGGAAAAAATAGCAACGTTAACAGAAAAATGCTAAAAAAAAAATACTAAAATATAAGTAACCACAATAATGACAAGCAGAACAAACTCCCCTGTTAACAGATATTGTCATAGTTGATATTCAAAAATCTATATGCTGTTTACAACAGAACCAACTAAAACACAATGGCCTAGATGAGTTGAAAATAAAGAAATAGAAAAAAGAATGAGTAATCAAAAGAGCTGGTGTGATATTAATAAAAGATAAAATAGACTTGCAGGGAAAAACCATTATTAAGCACAAAGAAAGACTTTAGGTTCAACTATACAAAGTAACAAAGCCTAAAACTATATAAAGCTAAGCTCACAGAAATTCATAAAATCGCAGTCCTAGTGGGAGATTTTTAATATCCTTATCTCAAAAACTGATAAAGAATGAAAGAAAATATTTGGTAACCATATGTCTGATAAGAGTTTAATATACAGAATATATAAGGAACTTGTACAACTCAATAACAGAAAGACTACACAATGAAAAAATGGGCAAAGAACTTAAATAGACATTGCTCCAAAGAAGATATATGAATGGCCAACAGGCATATGAAAAGATGCTCCACGTCATTCGTCATTCCAAAAACCAAACCCATTGCCGTTGAGTCGATTCCTAGACTCATAGTGACCGCTATAGACAGAGTAGAACTGCCCGGAAGAGTTTCCAAGGAGGACCTCGTGGATTTGAACTGCTGACCTTTTGGTTAGCAGCCGTAGCACTTAATCACTACAGCACCAGGGTTTCCAATTAGTCATCAGGGGGATGTAAATCAAAACCACGTTGAGATACCACTTCACCCCCACTGAGATGGCTATTATCAAAAAAATGGAAAACAAGTGTAGGAGAGGATGTGGAGAAACTGGGACTCTCCTCCATGGCTGGCAGGAATGTAAAATGGTAGAGCCACTGTGGAAAACAGTTCCGTAGTTCCTCAAAAAAGAATTAATCCAAGGAAAAATAAATTTATGTAAATTTAAAAACACAAAAGCTATATTAAACAGTTTTTGGATATACACATGTACAGAATAATGTAAAAATCCCCTAGGAACCATAGTCATATTTGAGGTCGGAGAAGGGGATGGATTATGGAGGGGTACAAAATAGGTTTCAAGTGTAGTGGTAATTTTTCATTTCTTTTAAAGATCTAAACAAGTATCTGAAGTTGGTAACATTTATGAAATCTGGGTGGAGAATATGTGTTTATTATTCTTTGTAGAAAAAACTGAATGACACAGGAAGCATCAAAAGAAGGTGCAACAAAAAGACATGGTTGACTCAACCATTTCAGGAAGTAGCACATCATCATGACCCGGTGTTAAGTCCAAGCTGCACTGAAGGTATTGGTGAAAAACAAGGCTCCAGGAATTGACAGAATACCAACTGAAATGTTTCAACAAACAGATGCAATGCTGGAAGTGTTTACTTGTCTAAGCCAAGAAATTTGGAAAACAGGTACCTGGCCAAACAACTAGAAAAGATCCATATTTGTGCTCATCCCAAACAAAGGTAATCCTCGGGATGCAGAAATTATCAAATAATATCATTAATATCACATACAAGCAAAATTTTATGGAGGATCACTCAAAAGCAGTTGCAGCAGAACATTGACAGGAACTGCCAGAAATTCAAGACCAATTCAGAAGAGGATCTGGACCAAGGGACATCATTGCTGATACCAGATAGATCTTAGCTGAAAGCAGAGAATAGCAGAAAGATGTTTACCTGTGTTTTATTGCCTATGCACTGGCATTCGACTGTGTGGATCATAACAAATTATGGGTAACATTGTAAAGAATTGGAATTCCAGAACACTTAATTGTGCTAATGAGGAACCTGTACATAGACCAAGAGGCAGTGGTTCAAAAAGAACAACGGGACACTACATGGTTTAAAATCAGGAAAGGTGTGCATCAGGTTTGTATCCTTTCACCATACTTATTTGTATCCTTTCACATAAAATAAAACTAAGCAAATAATCCAAGGAACTGAATTATATGAAGAAGAACTCAGTATCAGGACTGGAGGAAGACTCATAAACAGTTTTCTAAATATAGGACCTGAGGTCCTTTGGCAGATATTTTGCATTTTTATCAAAAAGCTTGGCTTTATAAGTTTAACCACTGTTTTTTGCAACAACATATTCTAAGTATCCAGAAAGGTAATCCATTCAAAAATTCGTCTACCAAACTCTTCATTTGTGACCAAAACTGACATTCGAATGACTTCATCTAAAATTATTCAACTATAAAAATTGAATTTATACATCCTTCTTTCAGAAAAGGTGTAATTCCAGTCTGAAGCACTTTATAAAACATTGCTTTGTTCTAACGTGCTGCCTAAAACAAGTGAACGCAGAAGGGCTAAATGGATATCTGGTCTATGGTGATGAGAACAGAAATACTGCTTTTGAAACACTTCCTGACTTATATTTTCTCACATACATTATTCAAAGTAATAACTCAGAATAGTTTCAATTATATTTTAAATATATTCCTTTTAAAAATCGCCATTATTACAGAGAAAGGACAATAAAACAAGCTTCATTAGCCATAGTCCTTAGCTTTCTCTGCATGAATATATTCTGAGAATGCTGGAAATCTTGGGGTTTCGGCAATATTAAAAATAAATTTGTTCAGAATTCAGTGACAAGGTAAATTGTAAACAGTAAGCACTAGATTCAATTCTTTATTTTTCTGCCTTGATTTTTCTTCTGTATCTCAGTTTACAAATTCAGCTTATTAAATTCAGTTGCCCTTAACAGCTATTTCCTGTGTTATTACTAATTTTTTCCTTAGATATATTAAAAGTCTTTGTATATGTAATGTTCCTAAGTTATGAACATTGGCAGAGAGAGCAAAGGGGGTGGGAAAAAATGACATTCTCTCCATCCCCAAATCCTGGAGAGTGTTATTTTAATTCTGTATAAATATGAAGCATCTATTAAGTGGCATCCTCTACAACAATGGGCGAAGAGTCAGCCTGATGTATCCTCATTGATTGTGGCTATACTCGGATGACGGTTTGTGAGTTTGGGTCCTCAGAATCACTTATTGTTCGTTTATTTGGAGGGGTTCTCTGCTATGGGAATGGCCCTGATCCAGCTGAACTATGTGGATGGGACATGTAGAATTGAGAGCTTAAAGTGGATACTGAGATTATATCCTCAGTTGGAACATCTACACCAACTGCTTCACAATTAGGATGGGATAATAGGATAATAATGGAGTCCCTGAGTGGAACAATTGGTTAACATGCTTGTCTGGTAACCAAAAGGTTGGAAGTTTGAGTCCACCCAGAGGTGCCTTAAAAGAAAGGCCTGGCGATCTACTTTCAAAAAAATCAGTCATTGAAAACCCTATGAAGCTACTTTGACATACATGAGGTGACTGAGTCAGAATCAACTTGATGGCAACTTGTCTTTTTTAATTTATTGATGGCCTAATGGGGGCCGGGTACTGCATAAATTATTTCAAGTCATCCCGTCAACTATTCGAGATAAATTGCTCCTATTCTAAAGAAGAGGAAGCTAAAGATTTAAAAGGTTAAATAATTTTTCCAGAACAATATAGATGCTAGGTAGCACAGAAGGATTTGAACCCAGATTGCTCACATAGGGTATATGTTTCTTCTACTATCCATGCTGCCTCTCATTTATCTCCAGATTTTGAGTTAATTTTTTTTTTTTTCAGGTTAAAAAAGGAGGATTTAAATGGCTGAAAACTCAAGAATCTGAGTCACTTCGCAGTCTGGAGATGTGGTGTCAGGCAAGAACATGGGCTGAACATTGGCTCAACAATGATGATCATCCAGTATGAGGAGGTGGTTAGCAAAATTACAGATAAATAATCTTATAACAGTCAGCTTCTTTCAATTTTTTCTTCAGTCTGTCATTTGCATCACATACTCAGCAGAAACTTCATTCCCAGGGCTTGGTTTTCTCTCTCTTTTTTTTTTTTGTACTTTAGACAAAGGTTTACAGAACAAACTAATTTCTCATTAAATAGTTAGTACACGTATTGTTTTATGACATTGGTTAACAACCCCAAGACATGTCAACATTCTCCCTTCTTGACCTTGGGTTCCCTATTACCAGCTTTCCCGTCCCCTTCTGCCTTCTGTCCTTGCCCCTGGGCTGTCGTGCCCCTTTAGTCTCATTTTGTTTTATGGGCCTGTCTAACTTCTGGCTGAGCTAAAAGGTTGTCCAGGGGCTATAAGTTTCTCCAGTCTGTCAGGCTGGTTAAGTCTGATCTTTTGTGAGTTAGAATTTTGTTCTACATTTTTCTCCAGCTTTGTCCAGAACCCTCTATTGTGATCCCTGTCAGAGCAGTCAGTGGTGGTAGCGAGGCACCATCTAGCTGTACTGGACTTGGTCTGGTGGAGGCTGTGGTAGATGTGGTCCATTAGTCCTCTGGACTAATCTTTCCCTTGTATGTTTAGTTTTCTTCATTCTTCCTTGCTCTCAAACAGGTGAGACCAGTGGAGTATCTTAGACGGTAGGGCTTCCTTTTGAGGATGCTCACAGGTTGGAGGGGCCTAAAAAAGGACTAAACTAAATCCTTATCTTCCGGGACCTTTTTCAAAACTCAGTTAATCATAAAGGTCCAATTCGATGTTCATAGTGTATTTTCTTGTTTCTTTGTTTGCAGACCTCTGTCCTTAGGCAAGCTCATAGAAGCAGAATTCATTTGGAGGCAATACTGGAAGCTGGGAAAATCACAGTGTTTGCAAAGTACAGCATTAGCACGATGCAGAGAAGTGTGTAGGCGAAGAACAACACAGCATCCCTGGAAAACCCATCACTTTCTCTGTAGTATATTTAGCATGGAGAGCTGGACACTGGCTCATCAGCCACATCAGCCACATAGCACATAAAATTTGCTTAGTAACTCCAAAGCTGTGGCTTTCCAGACTCGGTATAGCTGGGATCTCCTCCCTCAGTTTTTCAGCGTCGTATTGTATTTGTCACACTGCTTTACAGGTTCAGTGGATAACCTACCAGTTATCTTTACTTTAGCAAGAAGTCTTATCATGCCATTTCTTTGCTTAAAATCTCCAATGGCTCCCACTGCCTAAAGTACCAACTTCAGATTTGCATCCTCCAATGCCCTTCGCAACATATCACCTTTCATTTCAGACCCATCGTTCCACCTCTCTTCACTTGCCTATTGCTCCAGATGTACAAAAACATCCTCTAGGCCTCAGACTACATACTTTCAGGAGCTCTAATTTTGTCCTTTGTTCTCCCACCTGTTTTCTCTTCAAGGTTTAGCTCAAATTTCTCTGCTCATGTGAAGCCACTGCCACCTGACTGTCAGCTCCTTGATAGAAGGACCACTGTCCTATCTATTTTCATTTACCTGGCATGAAGTGGGTACTCAATAATTATTGAAATAGATGATCATGAAGTCACATGTAAGCTGCATTGCGCAAAACTGTTTTTAATGAAGTAGCCTGAGA
The DNA here is from genome assembly GCF_030014295.1 of Loxodonta africana. Classification (NCBI taxonomy): domain Eukaryota; kingdom Metazoa; phylum Chordata; class Mammalia; order Proboscidea; family Elephantidae; genus Loxodonta; species Loxodonta africana. The sequence goes on along the minus strand of NC_087355.1, from coordinate 47,817,435 downwards.
TTTTCCAGATGGCCCTACCCTGGACTTATATGGATCCCATGCATGGTTGGGAAGAAACACACTGGGGCACTAAAGATACCATTATTAAGTCTTTCCATGACCTTTCTTCTCCAGGATAAATAATACTAATTTCTGAAGCTTTCACTTCCTTTACTACAACCACATTTCTTAATTTTCTAAGGCATATAGGCCAAATCAAAGCAGATGCGGGGGAAGATGCTGAGCACTCTATGGAAAAAGGACCCCAGGAGGCTCTCCTCACAGCATTAGTTTGCAACCCCTCCAGACTCTCTGTCAGGCAGGAAGGAATAGGTCATGAAGCTGTATGCCACCAGGTCCAGGCCTTCGCTCCTTTTACATGGAAAAGTATACTGTAACTAAATGATAAAATGCTAACGGCAATGTTCATATGCGTAAGGCTCTAAAATAACTATAGAATGGCTCATACTACATTCAAACTAAAAGGTAGGTCATATTCTAAGTGATTAATTTTTAACAATTTTAACTTTATTTCATGGACATACTTAGCAGATCAACCTACACCCAATGTTTGCCTTTTTTTATACATGCCAGTGGGAACGGCTGTGTCAGTGAAATGAGATGTGCATGAAAATTATAAACGTGTTCAAACCTCAAGAAAGCCTCCAGAAATTCCCAACTGAAAAAAATATATATCTGCCACAGGTCTCATGGTAAAGCCAGACACTACAAAACTTGTCACTAAAGGAAATACCATCATCTGAATAAAAAATGAGAAGATTATGCTAAAAACCACATGAGAAGCAGCTACAAATGCCCATGACCACAAACCTGCTTTTAGAAGTAACAAAAAAAGGAAGAGTAAGCAAATTCTCAAAGTTTCTGATTTCTCTATTGTTGTAGATATTTGCCTTACTAAACACAATTATAAAAAGTCAAGATCAAAATTTGTTCAGAAAAAATAAAAGCAAACAACTGTCTAATATGAAAATTCAATTTAATTAAAAAAAAGTTTAATGGTATTGGGAGAAATTTTTTGTTTAGACTTTAAACAAGTTAGTATCTTTGTCAGCTTCACAAGCAGATATGCTATTCCCTAAAGGTACTGAGGACCAGAGATTTTGAGAGAATACCTTTCTCAGGGCTATCAGTCTCTTTTCCTATGTTCATGAAGTAATTTTGGAGAAAGAGCATCGAAAGTGGGTATAGGTAATTTATTGCAGTGTTTTAAGAAAAAAAAAAAAAAAAGTCAAGGAAAGAAAAATCCCACAAAAGTCAGCTTCATTTGGGGCCACAGCAAAACTTGGCTGAGAGAGTCGTTAGCGTATTTCATATATTCTCAATGATACTAGGTTCATCTTAATAAAATAAATAGTCTCAGATAATGTGGTAGGAGGTTAGTCGTTGGGTAGACTTTGCACTTGGGTGGGTACAAATGCTCCTCAAGGAGAAATACAAGAACTGTTTTTCCATGCCAATTATGGCACCATGACATGGTTCTCTTTTGTCAACACTCTGGCAACCTCGAACTCCCACTGGTAGCCAGAAAATCTAGACTGAAAACAAATCCAAGGCCATTTGTATTCAGTCTACGAAGTGCATCTGACCAAGTATTTTTGGAATCTTCTTCAGCTCTACCACCACCAAAAATGCCCAAGAGCAGTGTTTCCCATAGTACACTGCATCCATGGAAGGCTCTTCAACAAATATTTTTTGATGAAAAAAGAAATGACCAAGAGAATTTCCCAAACTTATTTGACCATAGAACCATTTTTTTGTTTTTCCATCTAACATTGATTGTTATCTGAGTATGAGTGTTCCTAGACTCTCATCAAACAGAAAAACGGACTGGGGATGCTATTCCAAGTATGCAGTATTACATAGTATTTAACAGTATAGGGTCTGGAGTCAGGCTTAAATTTAAATGTGTCACTTAATAATTGTGTGACTTTCTGCAGAGTACTTAGTTTTTCTCTGCTTCCATTTCCTTTTCAGTGTAACAGATATAACAAGAGTATCTACTGCCTAGAGTTACTGTCAGCAAAAGAGAGACAAGTACTTAGCACAATGTCTACAACATTTCAATGGCCAGAAAAATGTTTGTTATTAGTACTTTTATTATCCCCAGAGGTATGGGTAGGCCCAGAGGAAGGCCCTTTCTAAATGAGACTTCCTTCTAGGTCTGGGCTATAAGCAAATTGGCTTCAGGGCTCTAGCTGTACCTTTCAAGTTTCCTTTTCATTGGATTATATTATTTTCCCAGTTACTCCAGATTGGACTTCCGCAGACTTTTCCAAGGCAGACATGATCAGGGGCTGGGAAAAGGAAACGCTCTTTCCAGATCAGTCCTCAACTTTAGGAGAGAACCCACTGCACTAGAAATGGCTGCATAAAGCTCTAGCTATACAGTGGAACTTGTACCAAAGCTTGGGCATGCATTTGGCCATTTTTGCTGGGCCAGGACAGCTTGGTGGACTCCTACACAAGTATTCCTGCTTCCCACCTTTGCCCTATTGTTCCTGTCGACAGAGTGTTTGTGGTAATGGAGATACCAAGAGGCTTTTTATTTATTTATTTGGCCTTTGAGAGTTTTTTTCCCCTTGACTACTAAAGTTGTTGTTGTTGGGTGCTGCTAAGTTGATTCCGACTCATAGCAACCCCATGTGACAGAGAAGAACTGCTCCATAGGATTTTCTTGGCTCTAATATTTATGGAAGCAGATCACCAGAGATCTTTCTCCCATACAGCCACTGGGTGGATTCAAACCACCAACCTTTCCGTTAGCAGCTGTGTGCTTAACTGTTGTGCTACCAGGGCTCCTGTGATTACTAAAGCAACACATTATATAAAAATCTGACATTATATAAATATATCAGGTAAAAAGTAAGCATCTCCTGCAATTCTGCAACATCCCCCCAACCCTCAGTCCCAAGACTGCTACTGTCAACAATTTTCTCATCATTTCTAATGATGTAAAGAATTAGAAGCTCTATAATCTGCTGGGAATTCTTCATTCTGTCCCTTTCGCTTCAGTAATTTCTCCTCACCTTTTTAGAAGGAAGCTCAGGTGTTACCTTTGTGAAGTTTCCTGACCCAGACAAGCAATGCTGGCTTCTCCTTCACTAGGTCCCCAACGCTATTTGTACCTACTTCAATTTCCAAACTTGCAACAACTGCATTGCCATTGTTGAAATAAATGTCTCTCCCACTGGATTCAAGGACCATGTCTCATTTCTCTTTGGTACAAGGCCTCTGGCACTCTGCAATACTGCCAATGCATGAGAAATATTTAAGTCAACAAGTAAAAAAAATACACAAATAAAATACTTCCTAAGAATTAAACTTTCAAGCTATATAATAATCACAATCACGACACTCACACTTAGATTTCTCTAGAAAGATGTTTCTTATATAGCCCACATCAACAACCAGGTAATACTGTTCATTCTAATCTCTTCATTTGTTTAAGCCTGAAAATGCAAAATATTAACCTTGCAGACGTGATAAATTGGAAGAATTTCGGATGGATGGTGGTTTATTTTTCAAGTGCCAAATGAACATTTTGAAGCATAACATATTTGGCCATAGGCTTTGTCCACTGATACCAGAACATTCCAGGAAATGACACTTCAAATAAACAGTTTCAAGTCCAGTAAACCACAAACACAAAAAAGTATTCAATAGCATTTCACTGCAAATAGCCTTCTGTTGACAGTTACTCAGGAGTGACTGATTATATTTACAAAGCACGAATATCTCTTCTGTTAGATTAATTGAATGTAGTTTAAGCTGATGGCTTGGGCAAAAGAGTGAATCTATAAAAGTGGTGAAAGAGGAGGACAAAAGAGAAGAGACCAGAAGGATGAATCTGAGAAAAATATTTCCAAATATCGGAAAGCCCCGCTGGGCCTACACTTCAAATTAACGAGTCACTCTGAGGTACTTTGACACACATGCTGCATGACATATTGTCCAAGGGACAGCATCCAAAAAGAGTCTCACTTTTCTTGGAAAAAGAGATTTCCTCAGAGCTTTCATATTTCACCAATTAAAAGTTTGGGCTTAATGTAATTATATCATGTAATTATGAATCAATTTCTTGGCCTGTAGCCCAGGCCCTATTTTTTGTTCAAATATAGCAGTAATTTTCATCCAGAACTCATGTGTCACATGTTGGCCTCTGCTCTTCATATTAAAATATACAGGCAATCTACAAATAGAAATCCACAATGATTTTTAAAATTAAAGGGTAAGACTCAATGGGCGTAATCGCAGGAAAGAGATGCAGAATGGAGGCTGGACATTCGGCCTACCCAGAAAATGAAGTAGGAAGGGATCAGGAGAAATATGAGACCCTTGAAAATTTCGTATTGTTGTTAGGTGCTGTCAGTCGGTTTTAAATCATAGGGACCCTATATGCAACAGAACGAAACACTGCCTGGTCCTGTGCCATCCTCCCAATCATTATGCTTGAGCCCATTGTTGCAGCCACCATGTCAATCCATCTTGTTGAGCGCCTTCCTCTTTTTTGCTGTCCCTTTATGTTACCAAAATGTGAAAAATGGAGAGGTCAAAGGGTTTCCATCATACAAGGGATGGTGACTTCAATAGTAAGGGGAAAAAATATTTCAGGGATACCAAAGCAGTTAGCCCTAGAGTTACATCAGTATGACTCACATATTAAGAGGCAAAGCAATCAATAAAGTGAGTAGGTGTAGGAAGTGGGGAAGGGTTAAAAAAAATATATATATATATTATCCTACAAAAAAGTGCTATTTTCAGAGTCATGTATATTAAAAAATAATAGCTAACATTTATTGAGTTTGAGTCTGTTTTAAGTACATAACATGAATAGATCATTTAATTTTCAAAGCAACCCTAAAAAATAGGTCCTACTATTTTCCCCATTTAACAGATGAAAAACCTGAGGCACAGAGAAGGAAAGTAATTTGCCCAAGGTCACATAGCTGGTAAATTGCAGTCTCGGGATTTGAACCTGGGCAGTCTGGCTCCAGAATCCTGTGTTTTTTAACAGTATTCCAGGCTGTTCTTAACACCTACTCAAATGAAACATTACTTTTTATTTTAGAGTTTTCTTCAAAACATGTTTACATAGGTTTTCAGAAACCTGTGGGAGATTTAAAAACAACTGAAATCAATATAGTTTCAGAGCTGAAAAAAGATACTCAACTCACCTTTGCATGATGTCTGACATTTATCCATGTAATCAACTTCAACTCAATTAACAGTGATTTAGGGTACCATGCTGAGTACTAAAGAAGTGAGATTCAAAGCCTAGAGAAGACACAGTATTTATTCTAATCTAGAGCAGATAAAACACTCAGGAAGCATATAGTTGAAAAGAGATGAGGAAAATTAAGCCCAGAGAGTTCAAATGACCTGCCTGAGGCCAAAAAAGAAGTTTGTGCACAAAGAGACCTGCAATCCAGTTCACGTGGGCCTAGTAATTCTTTTCACTCTACCACTAAGTATCCAGCCAAGCTGGCTAAACACTGAAATCAAATCAACTTCTAAAATAAACACCTGTGCCCCCAAAATGAGAAAAAATGTTTGACATGTGACTGCTTTACTCTGTAACCCACTTCATTCTAGACTGAAAGTTAGGAAAGACAGAAGAGATACCCAAGGCAACATTTTTAAGGGGAGGAGGAAAAGGAGTGAATTCACATACTGAGTCTCCCAGACCTTTCCTGAAGGGAATTTGTGTTCTTTGGTTTTATTTGTCATATATTTAATTTCTTTCAATCATGACCCAATTTTAAAAGCAGATGTTGAAATTACACCTGTATGATAAGTGTGTGTGTAGTGGGTGTGCCTATCTTCAACTAGATTCTAAGGGTATTAAGAACAGAGGACATGCCTTAAACCTCCTTCTAGGCCAAGCTTTTATGAAGTGCTTCCACACAGGAGGTGCTCAGTGAATTTTTAATGGTGTTAAAAGTATATACACTGTGATTTCATTAGCTTAAGTTTTCTTTAAAAAAAAAAATGAGTTTATATTCAGGTCACTTAGAGATTTCTCATCAGCTTATTTTAGTGGTTCTCATCCTGGGGTAATTTTGTCCCCCCAGGGGACATCTGGCAATGTCTAGAGAAATTTTTGGTTGGCACAACTTGAAAGGGGGGTATGCTACTGGCACCTAGTAGGTAGAGGCCAGGCATGTAGCTAAATATGCTACAATGCACACAACAGCCCCCCACAACAAAGTATTATCCAGCCCAAAGTGTCAATGGTGACAAGGCTGGGAAACACTGGCTTATTTGGAAATAAAAAAAGGCACGGCCATCTCTCTTCATTTCTCCATTTTCAAACATAAAACATAAATCACAATGGTGCACCAAAAGATTTGTCCCAACATGCCGATTTCAGCAATCTACTTTTTTTTTAAATAACTTTTCTTGAGCTTCAAGTGAACGTTTACAAATCAAGTCAGACTGTCACATATAAGTTCATATACACCTTACTCTGTTCTCCCACTTGCTCTCCCCCTAATGAGTCAGCCCTTCCAGTCTCTCCTTTCGTGACAATTTTGCCAGCTTCCAACTCACTCTATCCTCCCATCCCTCCTCCAGACAGGAGATGCCAACACAGTCTGAAGTGTCCACCTGATATCATTAGCTCACTCTTCATCAGCATCTCTCTCCTACCCACTGTCCAGTCCCTTTCATGTCTGATGAGTTGTCTTCGGGGATGGTTCCTGTCCTGTGCCAACAGAAGGTTGGGGACCATGACCGCCGGGATTCCTCTAGTCTCAGTCAGACCATTAAGTATGGTCTTTTTATGAGAATTTGGGGTCTGCATCCCACTGTTCTCCTGCTCCCTCAGGGGTTCTCTGTTGTGCTCCCTGTCAGGGCAGTCATCGACTGTGGCCGGGCACCAACTAGTTCTTCTGGTCTCAGGATGATGTAGGTCTCTGGTTCACGTGGCCCTTTCTGTCTCTTGGGCTCTTAGTTATCGTGTGACCTTGGTGTTCTTCATTCTCCTTTGATCCAGGTGGGTTGAGACCAATTCATGCATTTTAGATGGCTGCTTGTTAGCATTTAAGACCCCAGATGCCACATTTCAAAGTGGGATGCAGAATGTTTTCATAATAGAATTATTTTGCCAATTGACTTAGAAGTCCCCGCAAACCATGGTCCCCAAACCCCCACCCTTGCTCTGCTGCCCTTTGAAGCATTCAGTTATCCCAGAAACGTCTTTGCTTTTGGTCCAGTCCAGTTGAGCTGACCTTCCATGTATTGAGTATTGTCCTTCCCTTCACCTAAAGCAGTTCTTATCTACTAACTAATCAGTAAAAAACCCTCTCCCACCCTCCCTCCCTCCCCGCCTCGTAACCACAAAAGTATGTGTTCTTCTCAGTTTATACTATTTCTCAAGATCTTATAATAGTGGTCTTATACAATATTCATCCTTTTGCCTCTGACTAATTTCGCTCAGCATAATGCCTTCCAGGTTCCTACAAGTTATGAAATGTTTCACAGATTCGTCACTGCTCTTCATCGATGCGTAGTATTCCATTGTGTGAATATACCACAATTTATTTAACCATTCATCCGTTGATGGACACCTTGGTTGCTCCCAGCTTTTTACTATTGTAAACAGAGCTGCAATAAACATGGGTGTGCATATATCTGTTTGTGTGAAGGCTCTTATTTCTCTAGGGTATATTCCGAGGAGTGGGATTTCTGGGATGTATGGTAGTTCTATTTCTAACTGTTTAAGATAACGCCAGATAGATTTCCAAAGTGGTTGTACCATTTTACATTCCCACCAGCAGTGTATGAGTTCCAATCTCTCCGCAGCCTCTCCAACATTTAACTTTTTGTGTTTTTTGGATTAATGCCAGCCTTGTTGGAGTGAGATGGAATCTCACTGTAGTTTTAATTTGCATTTCTCTAATGGCTAATGATCGAGAGCATTTTCTAATGTATCTGTTAGCTGCCTGAATATCTTCTTTAGTGAAGTGTGTGTTCATATCCTTTGCCCACTTCTTGATTGGGTTGTTTGTCTTTTTGTGGTTGAGTTTTGACATAAGCATATAGATTTTAGAGATCAGGCACTGGTCGGAGATGTCATAGCTGAAAATTCTTTCCCAGTCTGTAGGTGGTCTTTTTACTCTTTTGGTGAAGTCTTTAGATGAGCATAGGTGTTTGATTTTTAGGAGCTCCCAGTTATCTGGTTTCTCTTCGTCATTTTTGGTAATGTTTTGTATTCTGTTTATGCCTTGTATTAGGGCTCCTAAGGTTGTCCCTATTTTTTCTTCCATGATCTTTATCATTTTAGTCTTTATGTTTAGGTCTTTGATCCACTTGGAGTTAGTTTTTGTGCATGGTGTGAGGTATGGGTCCTGTTTCATTTTTTTGCAAAAGGATATCCAGTTATGCCAGCACCATTTGTTAAAAAGACTATCTTTTCCCCAATTAACTGACACTGGGCCTTTGTCAAATATCAGCTGCTCATATGTGGATGGATTTATATCTGGGTTCTCAGTTCTGTTCCACTGGTCTATGTGCCTGTTGTTGTACCAGTACCAGGCTGTTCTGACTACTGTGGCTGTATAATAGGTTATGAAATCAGGTAGAGTGAGGCCTCCCACTTTCTTCTTCTTTTTCAGTAATGCTTTGCTTATCCGAGGCTTCTTTCCCTTCCATATGAAGTTGGTGATTTGTTTCTCTATGACCTTAAAAAATGACATTGGAATTTGGATCGGAAGTGCATTATATGTGTAGATGGCTTTTGTTAGAATAGACATTTTTACTATGTTAAGTCTTCCTATCCATGAGCAAGGTATGTTTTTCCACTTAAGTAGGTCCTTTTGAATTTCTTGTAGTAGAGCTTTGTAATTTTCTTTGTATAGGTCTTTTACATCCTTGGTAAGATTGATTCCTAAGTATTTTATCTTCTTGGGGGCTACTGTGAATGGTATTGATTTGGTGATTTCCTCTTTGATGTTCTTTTTGTTGATGTAGAGGAATCCAAGTGATTTTTGTATGTTTATCTTATAACCTGAGACTCTGCCAAACTCTTCTATTAGTTTCAGTAGTTTTCTGGAGGATTCCTTGGGGTTTTCTGTGTATAAGATCATGTCATCTGCAAATAGTGATAACTTTACTTCCTCTTTGCCAATCCAGATGCCCTTTATTTCTTTGTCTAGCGTAATAGCTCTGGCTAGGACTTCTAGCACAATGTTGAATAAGAGCAGTGATAAAGGGCATCCTTGTCTGGTTCCCGTTCTCAAGGGAAATGCTTTCAGGCTCTCTCCATTTAGAGTGATGTTCGCTGTTGGCTTTGCATAGATGCCCTTTATTATGTTGAGGAATTTTCCTTCGATTCCTATTTTGGTGAGAGTTTTTATCATAAATGGGTGTTGGACTTTGTCAAATGCCTTTTCTGCATCAATTGATAAGATCATGTGGTTTTTGTCTTTTGTTTTATTTATATTGTGGGTTACATTAATGGTTTTTCTAATATTAAACCAGCCTTGCATACCTGGTATAAATCCCACTTGGTCGTGGTGAATTATTTTTTTGATATGTTGTTGAATCCTATTGGCTAGAATTTTGTTGAGGATTTTTGCATCTATGTTCATGAGGGATATAGGTCTGTAATTTTCTTTTTTTGTGATGTCTTTACCTGGTTTTGGTATCAGGGAGATGGTGGCTTCATAGAATGAGTTGGGTAGTATTCCGTCATTTTCTATGCTTTGGAATACCTTTAGTAGTAGTGGTGTTAATTCTTCTCTGAAAGTTTGGTAGAACTCTGCAGTATAGCCATCTGGGCCAGGGCTTTTTTTTGTTGGGAGTTTTTTGATTACTGTTTCAATCTCTTTTTTTGTTATGGGTCAATTTAGTTGTTCTACTTCTGATTGTGTTAGTTTAGGTAGATAGTGTTTTTCCAGGAATTCATCCATTTCTCCTAGGTTTTCAAATTTGTTAGAGTACAATTTTTCGTAATAATCTGATATGATTCTTTTAATTTCAGTTGGGTCTGTTGTGACGTGGTCCTTCTCGTTTCTTATTCGGGTTATTTGTTTCCTTTCCTGTATTTCTTTAGTCAGTCTAGCCAATGGTTTATCAATTTTGTTAATTTTTTCAAAGAACCAGCTTTTGGCTTTGTTAATTCTTTCAATTGTTTTTCTGTTCTCTAATTCATTTAGTTCAGCTCTAATTTTTATTATTTGTTTTCTTCTGGTGCCTGATGGATTCTTTTGTTGCTCAGTTTCTATTTGTTCAAGTTGTAGGGACAGTTCTCTGCTTTTGGCTCTTTCTTCTTTTTGTATGTGTGCATTTAGCGATATAAATTGGCCTCTGAGCACTACTTTTGCTGTGTCCCAGAGGTTTTGATAGAAGTATTTTCATTCTCGTTGCATTCTATGAATTTCCTCATTCCCTCCTTGATGTCTTCTATAACCCAGTCCTTTTTCAGGAGGGAATTGTTCAGTTTCCAAGTATTTGATTTCTTTTCCCTAGTTTTTCTGTTATCGATTTCTACTTTTATTGCCTTGTGGTCTGAGAAGACGCTTTGTAATATTTCGATGTTTTGGATTCTGCAAAGGTTTGTTTTATGACCTAATATGTGGTCTATTCTAGAGAATGTTCCATGTGCGCTAGAAAAAAAAGTATACTTTGCAGCAGTTGGGTGGGGAGTTCTGTATAAGTCAATGAGGTCAAGTTGGTTGATTGTTGTAATTAGGTCTTCCGTGTCTCTATTGAGCTTCTTACTGGATGTCCTGTCCTTCTCCGAAAGTGGTGTGTTGAAGTCTCCTACTATAATTGTGGAGGTGTCTATCTCACTTTTCAGTTCTGTTAAAATTTGATTTATGTATCTTGCAGCCCTGTCATTGGGTGCATAAATATTTAATATGGTTATATCTTCCTGATCAATTGTCCCTTTTATCATTATGTAGTGTCCTTCTTTATCCTTTGTGGTGGGTTTAAGTTTAAAGTCTATTTTGTCAGAAATTAATATTGCTACTCCTCTTCTTTTTTGCTTATTGTTTGCTTGATATATTTTTTTTCCATCCTTTGAGTTTTAGTTTGTTTGTGTCTCTAAGTCTAAGGTGTGTCTCTTGTAGGCAGCATATAGACAGATCGTGTTTCTTTATCTAGTCCGAGACTCTCTGTCTCTTTATTGGTGCATTTAGTCCATTTACATTCAGCGTAATTATAGATAAGTGTTTAGTGTTGTCATTTTGATGCCTTTTTATGTGTGTTGTTGACAATTTCATTTTTCCACTTACTTTTTTGTGCTGAGACGTTTTTCTTTGTAAATTGTGAGATCCTCATTTTCATAGTATTTGACTTTATGTTTGTTGAGTCGTTACATTTTTCTTGGCTTTTATTTTGAGTTATGGGGTTGTTATACCTCTTTGTGGTTACCTTAATATTTACCCCTATTTTTCTAAGTAAAAACCTAACTTGTATTGTCCTGTATCTCCTTGTATCCCTCTCCATATGGCAGTTCTATGCCACCTGTATTTAGTCCCTCTTTTTGATTATTGTGATCTTTTACATATTGACTTCAATGATTCCCTGTTTCGAGCATTTTTTTTTTTTAATTAATCTTAATTTGTTTTTGTGATTTCCCTATTTGAGAGTCCAATTAGGGAAGGATTTTTGGTCCCTGGGTTTTTTGTGGTTGCTTCTCTCAGGCCGGAAGAATGGGTTAGGAAAAGATCAAAAAAAAAAAAGGGGGGGGGAAGCAAAGCCGCGGAGCCGGAGCCATTCTCCCTCTGGCTCAGGAAATTCCAGTGTTAATGAAGCCGCCTGGGAAGGGGAGGGGAGTGTTCAGAAAAACAAGAGAGAGTAGCACCCCGGGATATAGCCAAAGTTGCTTATCTTGCTTGGGATGACTATTTTATCTGAGATTCCCGAGGGGCGTGTCGCCTATGTGTGCTGGCTGTGTGGAGATTGTCCCCGAGGGTCTGGCCCGCTGAAGCCGCGGTCAGATCCTCTGCTGCCAATTCAAAGCCCAGCGTCAAGGTTCCCCTGCTGGGACACTGCACTCCCGGCTCCAAAATCAGTCGCTGCCTCCCGGGGACTTCTCCTCCCACCAGCCGGGTTGCCACGCCGCCTACGCAGACCGGCTGGGCCCCCTCCTGGGGTCAGTTCAGTGGGGTAGGGCTGCGCCCCGTGTTTGCGCCGTCACAAGATGTTGTGTTCAGCTCCCCTGGGCCCAGTCCTAAGCCCGGCGCCAAGGTTACCTGACTGGGACGCTGGCTCCAGGCTCCAAAAACAGTCGCTGCTTCCCCGTAGTTGTTCGTTCTCCGTCTCTGTCACTCTGGTCAACTCTTTAAATCTGTGTTTGTTGTTCAGGGTTCGTAGATTGTCATGTATGTGATCGATTCACTTGTTTTTCCGAGTCTTTGTTGCAAGAGGGATCCGAGGTAGCGTCTACCTAGTCAGCCATCTTGGCCCCCCTCAGCAATCTACTTTTAAGAAGATGAACATAATTATTTAATGGCTTGATTTACAGGATTAGAAGAGTTCACTAAATGCAGGAGCAAAAGCATAAATTTAAATGTATGTGTACTTAAGTGATAATGGAAAGCCTTCACCAGAGAGAATGGTCTGGTCTTTACTGCATCGGAAACTGAGGTTATGCCATAGCTTCAATACAAAACATTCTGCTGATGAGGCATTTAAAAACCACCACTGGTCTGATTCAAACAAAGAACTCTTGCTTCAGACTGTTTCATTGTTGAATTAAACAAATTATTTCAAACCTCACTCAAAATTCACCATTTTGACTAGCACAAAAGCAGTGTGTTTTTTTTTAATTTGCAAATATGCTCATCAAAATAAGCTATCACTATGAGCCTACTCCAACTCATAAACAGACCCCCAACTCATGGTGACCCCATATGTGTCAGAGTAGTAGAGCTGTGCTCTGTAGGGTTTTCAATGGGAACTATTTTTTGGGAACTATTTCATCGGGCATTTCTTCCGAGTCATCTCTGGGTGGACTCGAACCTCCGACCTTACAGTTAGCAGCTGAGCATGTTAACTACCTGCAGCACCCAGGGACTCCATTACCACTATTAAACCAAAACCAAGCCTGTTGCCGTCAAGTCAATTCTGACTCATAGAGACCCAATATGACAAAGTAGAACTGCCTCCATACAGTTTCCAAGGCTGTAAATCTTCACAGAACAGACTATCACATCTTTTTCTGAAAAGCGGCTGGTGGGTTTGAACCATTGACCTTTCTGTTAGCAGCTGAGTGCTTAACTACTGTGCCACCAGGGCTCCTCTTATCATTATTAACCCCTCCTTTTTATGCCTGTCTTCCCCGTGTTTAGGTTTATCTAGGAACCCCCAAATTTTAGCCTGATTCCTTATTGTGGCTAAAGGAATCACTCCTTCAGTCCTAGGCTGCTCTGTTTGACTACCATGGGAAGACAACTGGACCAAAGCTATCCTCCGAGTCTGATATTGTCTTTGAGATGAGCAAGGAAAAGGAAGTAGGGGACACTGCTGATTTTTCTTTGCACTTAGTCTTAGTTTCCTTACATATCTCCAGCTAGTATGGTTGCATTTACTTCAGTTGTGTTTGCTTGTTCATATTCCCCAGTGGCTGATCATAATATTTGTTACTTTGGATGTCTGGAGTACACTTGAACAAAAATTTATTTCTTTAGAGGGATAAATTACTTCTGTTCTGGGAATCAACTGACAAGCATTATAGAACTCAGGATGATCATTGAACATACCAAACTAGCTAAATCGTTAAGCATTTTGTATGCTGAGTTAATTATGTCACTACGAAGACCTTTACCCATCGGTTAATGACTTTCTAAATATTTACCAAGATCTTTAATAAGTGAGAGTGCTTCCCAGGATATAAAGGCTCCACCGCCATCATCCATGGCACCCTGCCCAACATCCCAGCTGTCCAGATGTCCACTGACAAGTACAACCTAGAACAAATAATGAAAAGAGAAAAAAAATAAAACTAAGGAATGACATCAAAGAGGAAGAATTCATAGGCATTCCAAATACAGAACTGAAACTTTTATGTTTCCTTTTCTATTTTTATGTCTTAAAAAATATGTGTCACTATGAGTGGAAAAAGTTTAGACAGTACATAATGGGTCTAAGGTCATCCTAAAAGCAATAAAAGTTCTCACCTTGTACCTCTCTTTATTAATTATGAGTACTAGAGAAAAATGGCTTATTACTGACAGATGTTTGACAACTTTATTATATGGCTTAAAACCAAAATTACACAAAAATGGAGCTCAAAACTTCAACCATATTCTGAACTGTCCCAAGTTTCAGTAAACACATAGTAAACATGTGTTGAATTGAATTCAAATGAAAAAAGACAATAATTTATTTTTTTTCAAATGGCTGTTTTGTGCATCATAAATCATTTTGGTGTTGAATAAGTAAATATGTTGGATTTACAAACTAGAGGCTAAGTGAACAGAAGGACTTTGAAGAGAGATTTCAATTTACAATAGTGTTGATAAAGCTAGAGATTATATTACAAATTTTAAATTACCATAGGTTTCTTTTTTTTCAAGAAGCATTAGTAATTATCTCCAGGAAAATATAAAACATATTTCACTGAAACCAAATTTTATGGACACATTTTCAGCAAGTTAAAAGCCAAGTAAAATGATGCTGAGTTAATAATATGTCCATACAGATAAAAAAGTTTGTGATCTCTATGTCATACGATATATAAATATCAAGGCAGATGGACTGTAGATCTAAATAAAAATTTCAGAAGAAACCTTAGGAGAACAGCTTCATCAATATGGAGTAGGCAAAAAATTCCTAAACAGGGCAAAAAAGCATAAGCCATAAAAAAAAAGTAGTAAATTGGACTTTTTAAGAATTAGAGTTATCTGTTCATCAAAAGACCCCAACAAGAAAGTAAAAAGGTAACTCTCGAAGGAGAAAATATCACAATACATGTATACACAAAGGATTCATATCCAGATTACATAAAGAAAACCTATGAAACAATAATAAAAAGTCAGTCAACTAATAGAAAAATGGGCAAAAGACTTGAACAGACACTTTACAAAAAAAGATATACACATTACTAACAATCATATGACAAGGTGCTCAGCTTCATTACTATCAGAGAAATGCAAATTAAACCACATTACAATATATCCGGTAATATGGCTAAAATAAAAGGACAGAAAATGCTAAATATTGGTGAGGAAATGGATCAACTGGAACTCTTCAACATTGCTGGTGTAAGTACATAAACTACTTCAGAAAACTGGCTACATCTACTAAATATGAACATATGCATACCCTTTGTTGCTGCTGTTGTTAGGCGCCGTCCAGTCAGATCTGACTCTTAGTGACCCTACGTACAACAGAACGAAACACTGCACGGTTCTCTGCTGCTACTCATAAGGTTTTCACTGGCCATTTTTTTTCTGAAGTAGATCATCAGGTCCTTCTTCCTAATCTGTCTTAGTCTGGGAGCTTCAGTGAAACCTGCCCACCATGGGTGACCCTTCTGGTATCTGAAATACAGGTGGCATAGCTTCTAGCATCACAGCAAGACGCAAGCCACCACAGCACGGCAAATTGACAAACAAGTGGTGGATGTAAACTTTATTACCTACCAGTCTTAGGTATATATCCAAAGGTTCTGGTCATGCTGTTTCCTGCTCTGGGTGCTGGTTACACACGTGTGCTCAGTTTGAAAAGGGTCATCTTGTCATACATTTAGGATGTGTGCATTTTCTCTGAGTATATTACATTATCACATCTATTAGAGCTCAGTAAGAAGTTGGTTTAACAACAACAAAGAAGTTCAAAAGATTGATGTCTATGTATAGCATGTAGGAAGCAAAGCAAAGCTGAGTCAATCTTCCTGATGATTAAAATAAAAATGCCTCGTGACTTTGGGAAAGAAGAATTTTACAGTATCAGGGTGACCACTTGCACAACCTGATTCACTGAGCAGCTGCAGAATCTCCTGTTGACTCTGTATACAGGCCCGGCCTAGTATGACTTCATTGTACTCACAAACAAGCCCAACAAATGTTCATGTAATAGACCCAAATGGATTGTTTCTAAGGAGAAAAAAGAAGAACAAAGAAAAAACATGTTGCAATAGCAGGAAACTCTGATTCAGAAAGTGGCGTAATCTCATGTGGGACCGAGAGCCCAATTAGTCAGTCAACTTTCTCACCAACCTCAGCACCATTTTCCTGATGAAGTTAAAGTGCCAGTGGATTAAAAGTGTCAAAATGTTTTTTTAGTGAACACTTACTCAGATAACATGTAAAGGTAAGTAAATCAAGGCAGGTACTGTTTTATACTTAAGACTTCCTTAAGGACGATTGAGAGGTTTTGGGGTTTTTTTTAACCATATTTCTTTATGTTTTCTTAAATATCCCCATTCTCCAATCCAGAATGGGTGGAAAAAATGGTTTTGAATGATTAGAAATTAAAATATATCCCTAGGGTATGGTCATTTCACAGTGCTATGGAAGAATAATTGCAAACCTTCTGGACTATGAGAGCTTATTTTAATATTTTTTTTAACCAGAAAAAAAAAAAATATTGAGAGCCAAAGTAAAATACTAGTTCTAATTTAATATCTATTGATTTAAAAACTAGGTAATGACAAAAAGCTACTTCTAATTCAACAGTATTTTTTAAACTGAAAATGGCAGTGAAAATCTCATTCAAAATGGTGTCTGGCTAGCATTTCTTAATGCAGTCTCACAAAAAACTAACCCAGCAAAACATACAAACCCACCACACTACTGAAAACTCTCCTCATGTCAGGGTCAGGTAGGAATGACTATTAATTATAATACAGATGGGTCTGATTTAAGCAAACAAAACAAACTACTCAGGCATATAGTAAACTCCAGTTTCACAAAAAAGAACCATCTTATAGGAAATAGCAAAGTCCCTCCATTGCCTGTGCTGCTAGGTGTGGAGCTTCTTGAGCAATACCATGGGTGAGACCAGCACAGAAGTGGTGCCCATTCATCTGTTCCTCCCTGTGTTGCTCCTGGAATTGGGCAGAGCACTGACTGATTCCATGCCACCACCCCAACTTCCTTTCCACCACCATCTCCTCCAGATGCAAGCAAAGAGTACAAATGATTAAAGCAAAAGCAACAGTAATAGCAGCCACCACAACACAACTAGGAAGGCACAACGGGAGCTGGCAGCGCACTAAAATGTACAGTTTCTTATTTGTGAGCGACAGGGAGTCGGGACAGACAAATGATAGGAAGAAACAGCAGATAACTGTGTGGCTGGTAACTGTACTTCTTCAGGTCCTACACTAGTTTCAACTACCAGAGACTTGGACCTTGGAAGCAGGAGGAAGCAGTCATCTCACTGGGGCAGGGGCAGATTGGGTGAAAACTCTCTAGGATGAGGAATTAGACTGGCAGTGGTACACAACCACCTGCAAAACAAATACAAACAAAAAAATAGGAGAAGAAAATCACAAAAGAAACAGAAGAGTAGGATTCCATTCACAATTCAGTTGAACTAAATAATATAATCTTTGGCAATCCCTACAAAAATGGTAAAACCATGAAAAAATCAAAGGAATAAAAAAAAAAAAATTTTTTTTTTTTAATAGTAAACCAAAAATTAGGATATCATAGAGGAAGAGATAATCAGAAGGGGCACACAGCTGGCTTCTAAGGCACCGGTAGTGTTCTTTTTCTGAAAATGAGTCGTGAAAACATGTGTTGCTGGTCTTTAGACTGTTTACAGATATGAAAGTATTTTGCATGTGTGCCATATTAAGCAATGGCAGGAGTTATCAAAGACCTGCCTTAGAAAAGTATGGGGCTCAAAGAGTTGTATAAATGAGTTCAACCAAACCTGAAAGGCTGGATTTACCTAATTTTATTTCAACTGTTCCAAAGCAAAGAAAAATATACTTACAAAGCTATCATAATCTTAAAACTAAAGTCTGACAACAATGGTGCCCTCTCTAAAAACCAACTAGAGATCAAATAAAATTGTAAAGACCTGAAATTGTATCCAACAGCATATTAATGGCTGGATAAAAATGGCAATAATGGTTCAGTGGTCTCCAAATGTCCATGGTAACTAGAAGTTACATATACATCAGCTATACTAGAAATGGCCACCGCTGGGTAACACTTATCTTCTTGGCATGCATAGATTCAACATTCTGCATTTTAAATTGGGGGAACTGATTAGGTATATTCTAAACCTGACCGTGTTCTGTTGACCAGTCGTCAGCAAAGAGAGCACATGCTAACACTGGCAATGGAGCATGTGTCCTTGTACAAATGCTTCAGTCAACAACCACAAGGCAAACAACTCTGTGTTTTTGTGAGGTTTTGTTTCGTTTGTAGCTCCTTCATTCCACCAGTCTTGTTTTATTTGGTGTATGTAAAGAGGTAGAAGGAGGAGTACTAGGGCAACAAAGTTCGAGGCCTAATTCATTTCCAGACATAGGAAGTCCCCAGTCAAACTTCCAACAATAAAAATCATTAAATGGTTGAAAAATATAAGCTACAAAAAGAGAGGGGAAAAAATTCTCATTATTTAGCCTTAGAGAAGGGCCAAGGAGTGACCTAATAATGGGCTTCAGTTCTGACACGTTCCTCTTTGGAGAATATGAGCAACAGAAGATAAAGCAAAAGAAAACAGGCTGGGGCCACAGCAGTGAGCATTAGGGTCATATAAGCAAGCAAGAATTTTCTGATGGAAAGCTTTTGTTGAAGTTAGAAAATGGCTAACAGGGGAAAGATTGTGGAAAATTTCCTTCCTTAGAGGGTTTCTAAAATAGGATACATTCTCAGATCTTGGATAGAAGGCTAAAAGAGAAAGGATAAATAATATCTTTCAAGGTTCTCTACCTAGTACAATATTCCATGACAGTTCTCAAGAATTCCTCTATTTTAACTACTTGAAAGGGGGAAACTGCCCTTTGAAAAGTCTCAAAAGACTTTTTCCTAAGCAACTCCTCATTCTTTACTGCCAAGCATCCTCCCACAATTCAGAATCTAAACACAAGTGGGCAGGCACTTCTCAAGAAACCTGTGTTTGTAATCCCTGTCAGAGACCAAGTCTTGGCTTCTAGTGGGCAGTTGCTGAAGGCATCATGCTATTGCCCAGCACAGAAGAAACTGACTATGGTTGAACAAATATTTTCTTCCCCAACAATTCAGACTAGGCGGTCAACAGAGTAAACCTAAGCCTCCTGACTCACACAGTGTGTTCAGAGACAACTTAGCAAATATCTGAGATCCTCTTGAATTGATTTCTTTCTTATCTTCAAGCTTTGTTTAGTGAAGCTGTTGGGTGTCCATAGCTTGTGGAAGACAGATTGCTTTCACAAGAAAATGCTCCATCTGACCAAATGCTCACGCGTTATCACAGCTGCTCCTGAAAGGAGTTTCTACCCTCAAATTGTCTCCTCTTACTAGTGTGGGGCAGTCAGATTGGCTTCATAATAGGAAGATCATGCCTGTTCCTGCTTGAATTCTCAGAGCACATTACTGGACTGATACCTGAGGATAAAAAAACAAGAAGGGGTCTAATTTATCTGTGGCTCAGGAAAATCAAATCTTAGGTAGATTTATAAAATGTGATTGCAATGTATTTGGAAGAAATGGCAGAAATTGATTAAACATTGATTTGAGAATAGAGGCACAGCAGAGGATGTCTGTGGAAGGGGTCATTCTGATTAAATGGAGGCAATTGGGTTTTATCCGGAAGTCATGACTGGCTGCAACGGGAGATGATCTTCTTTTAAGTGAAAGAACCGTGCTCCTGAATTCCTTCTCCTTTGGCCTACGCAACCACAGGAAAAGTTGACTTACTTGAGAAGTCTGGAGCACTTCAAGAGTTGAATTACAATATTGCATTTGAACTTACTGAGGAGAAGGAAGGGTGACTGTGAGTTTAGGCAATTTCTATCTCAATAGCGATCATCCTTCCCATGGTCAAATCCAAGTATGGTATAGTACACGCCTGTAACTTTTCTATTATTACAACCATTCATTCACCACTATATTCCAGGCTTTTGTTAGACATAGGATAGGATTAAAAGAAAAAAAAAAAAAGAAGCAGTATTATTAACATTTTGGTACAGTACAGGCTCTTTTATGGTTCAATTTAAAGAAGATAATAGGAGTATCGTGAATCTTTCATTATAGAAAATGGGGTCAAGGTGCTTCCTACCAAAAGAAATCTTCTTTAGCTTATTTCTCAGACATTCAGATTTACAAGCCAAAGGATTCTTCTTGGATTCTAATGGTTTCTAAAATTCCAGAAGCATATGTAGCTTAGAGTACTTTTTTTTTTTTAGGCTTGTTTGTCTATTGATTATAGAAACGTTCTCAATTATTAAACCTTCGGTGGTCTCCTGAATGCTCTCTACAGAAGCCAGTATGACAAGATCAGCTAAAAACTTCTGTCTATACAATGTTCTTAAGTCTCCATCTGTGGGCATATCTGATGAGCCGTGAGAAACAAAATGAACAACAAACTAGGGTTTACCCATTTAAATGAGTGTCATCACTCTGAAAAGCACAAAAGTCAATGATAATTCCACCTCTACCACCAGTCCTCATGAGGAGAAAGCCAAATTAACATGAATCAATATGGGGATTTACTTCTGCATACCTCTTCCTCAACAGCAAGGAGTCAGGTTTGAGGATAGGAGATTTCCAGTAATTGTGATTGAGAATGATTACAAAAGGAAGGGACGGGGGAAGGGAAGGAGGAAGGAAGAAGGGGGGACGAAAGGAAGAATCAAAGGAAGGATGGAAGAAAGGAAGGAAGGAAGGGAGAGAGAAGACAAGGAGAAAGGAAGGGAGAAGGAAGGGAGGAGTAGGGAGAGAGGAAAGGAAAGAGGGAGGAAAGAAATGCGAGCAAGCAAAGTGATGACTAGCATTAAAAGAGGAAGTGAAATGGAAGACATACTACAAGGGAGAAGGGTTGAAAAGCAGCTTCAGGAAAGCGAGAAGAAGAGAAGGGAAAGCAAACCCAGGTCAAGAAGTTCACCCAGACCTGGGAGTTGCTGAGGTTCACATAACAAAGTTAGAACAAGTTGTTTGCCGTGTTCTGATGTATCATGGTTGGTGCTAAGGCTGGAGAAGCTGAGAAGTGGAGAGATGGCTTTGAGAATAATTGCCTATGTCGTTTAAATAAGAGAATTTCCACACCGAGCAGCCAAGTTATTCTGTTGGCTCCTGCCTGCCATATCCCTGGACCACAGTGGTAGTAATGAGACAGAAATCAACCATCCCAAGTCCCAACACTTGGCAGTGAACTTTAGGTTAGCTGCGTGGCTTCCTGAGATGGCAACACTTGAAGACAACGTTTATTTTGATGGATAAATTCTAGCCTAAGCATATTACAAATAGTTTTCTTGACAGCCCTAACGGACTTCTTGATGATCTGATTTTTAGCTTTAGAACAGCGTCAAGGAGACAAACTTACTTTGAAAAGCTCTAGACTTACATAAGCAGCATACTTACTATCCAGGCACAGTACGCCTGATCCTCAGTCCTTTCATTATAACTTGACCTCACATACAATCAGCTAGGTCAGTTAATAATCTCTGTGTTCAGACTCTAGGGGACAAGCCAAATTTCTATTGGCATTTTGTTTTAGGAAGGGGGTGTTCCAAATATTAAAATTTCATTTTCTTGTATTCTTGTACAAAAGAATATTATTTTTTTCCCATTAACTTTGATTCTTTCTTTTCTTTTCATTGAAATTTATACATCCTGGGGGTGGGGAAGGGAGAGAATAGATATCTATGAGAACTGGTTTTCTTTTTTTTATGAATGCTATGAGATCCAGGAAAAAGTGTTATTATATGTATTTACCTAAAATTAAAATGAAAAACTTTTCTTTTCCATTTAAAAATATAATAAATTGAGACTTAACTTTAATATTCACAGTCAAATAACAAATGAACTTGAAGAAGAGAAGTAAGAATCTTCAGTCTCACAAGAATCAAAAGCCATAACAGCTAAAATGCTAATTAACCTTATAATGTTCGTGCATCACAACTCAAAAAGAATACCCTGCAAGTGATTTATTCTAAGTCTAAAGCTAAGTTACAGCATGGGCACCCTTAGCACAGGCAGAAAACTCACCTTCTGCCCTCTTAAAGGTGAACTTCAAGAAAAAGGAGTAGGAGAAGCTTGAATGTCATAAAGTTTGAAAAGGCAAACCTGCTGGACAGAAATGAATAAAAAGTTTGCCCTATTAGAAGCCAAGAGTCTATGAGGAAAGGCTGTTAAAAAAAAAAATGAAGACAAGGTAATTTTCCAAACTTAACAGAAACCACAAAGGAGAATGACTAGTTTAGCTTTCCTCTCCCCCAAAATACAATTAATTGAAAGAACACCATGAAAAAAGAATATGCACTTTCATCATCAATGGATATTCTGACATTTATTATCGTGTTGTGGATTTAGATTTGTAATGCCGATACTCATGTGGCCCTAAGTATATTTACTTGTCATTAGATAATATTCTCATTGATTAAATTTTGGTTGTAGCCATGTGTTTCGAATAGTTAATCACATACCTGTGGAAAACCTAAAAACAACTGCCACAAAGAGTGGATAAAGTTGTACATTTTCTGAAAAAACAAAAATGCTAATGAAAACAACTAGTAAATACTAGTTTAACAAATGAACTTGAAGAAGAGAAGTAAGAATCTTCAGTCTCACAAGAATCAAAAGCCATAACAGCTAAAATGCTAATTAACCTTATAATGTTCGTGCATCACAACTCAAAAAGAATACCCTGCAAGTGATTTATTCTAAGTCTAAAGCTAAGTTACAGCATGGGCACCCTTAGCACAGGCAGAAAACTCACCTTCTGCCCTCTTAAAGGTGAACTTCAAGAAAAAGGAGTAGGAGAAGCTTAACTAGTATTTACTAGGACAAACAGTATATTTTAATAGACTATAAAATTAGAGCAAGATTTAAAGAAATGCAAGCATTAAAGTACATACCCACTAATCTCTCCTCTCAGCTCGCTTCTCTTATATCTCAAAAGATTGACTCAAAACACAACCTAATCCTATAGACTGAGTCCTGTCTCATTAACTCAACTGTCTCTAATCCTGCCTCATTAACCTCATAGAGATTAGGATTTACAACACATAGGATAATCACATCTGATCACAAAATGGTGGACAAGCACATGATACTGGAAATCATGGCCTAGCCAAGTTGATACATATTTTGGGGGGACACAATTCAATTCATAACAGCTTCCATAGGTAAAAAAAAAAACTCTGTAAACTTATCATCTACTATGTGACTCGACGGCAGTGGGTTATGTGAAATAGTACTTACCTGTATCTATACTAAAATTACCTTCTCAAGTACATGTTTGTGATGGTTAAAATCATGTATCAACTTGTCTGGGCCACAATTCTCAGTGGTTTGGCAGTTATGTAATGATGTAGTTTAGCAGCTGTGTAATGATGCAATCATCCTCCATTTTGTGATCTGATGTGAGCAGCCAATCAGTTGAAAAGGGAGTTTCCTTGGGGTTGTGGCTTGCATCTAATATATACGGATGTTCTGGCAAAGCTCATGCACTATGGGTCCTGCATCCAACTTGTTATTCTCTGACCTCCAGTTCTTGGGAAGTGAGCCTGCCACCTGATTTGCAGATCTTGGGAATTTGCCAGCTCCTGCAACCCTGTGAGCCAGCAGCTTTCTGCCTGACCTATCAATTTGGGGTCCATCAGCCCCTGCAATCATGTGATTAAGGAGAAGCCTCCAGCCTGATGCCTGCTCCACAGGATTTGGGATTTGCCAACCTCTACAACTGCGTAAGCCATTTCCTTGAGATAAATCTCTCTCTCTCTATATATATATTTACATTTATGTGCTTCACTAGTTTTGCTCCTCTAGAGAACCCAACTTAAGACAATGTTGTTATTGTAACTGTGTGTTGTCGAGTCAATTCCAACTAATAGAGGCCATATAGGACACAGTAGAACTGCCCCACAGGGTTTCCTAGGATGTAATCTGTATAGGAGCAGATCAACAGGTCTTTTCTCCCACAGAAGCACTAGTAGGTTCAGAATCGCCAACTCTTTGGTTAGCAGAGAGCTGCTTAACCATTGTTTTACCAGGGCTCCTCTCTCAAGCACATAACATAAAAATCGTGATTTTGTAGACTTTTCTAAGTGAAGGCTTTTTTCTCCCTTCTAGGCTGAAGATTGCTATACCTGTTATAATAGCCTCATCATATCATTTTGATTGTTCCTTCTAAACTTTTTCCAATTTCAACAGATTTTGGAGATGTAGCAACCAAAACTGTAATATATGGAAGTCAAAAATATTTTGTGCATTATTACTTAAATGTACAAGACTGATAGTTCCCAGAATTTACTCAGTCTCTTTAATTGCATGGGATGGCATAAATTAAGAAGCCTACAATGATTCCTGGGTTCCTTTTCAGGCTTCTGTGTTCACACTCTATTAAAGCTAGAATCATCTTAACAGATTATGGCCAACACTTGTACATGTGTAAAACACAATTTTACAGAGAGAGGTGAAGTGATTTGCTCAGGTGGCAAGGGCCAAGAACAGAACCCAAGGCTTCTGACCCACAGCCAAGGGCTGTTTTCATCATATCCCTCTGCCTGCTTTGTAAAAGATGGTGCAGAACCTACTTTTGTTTGTTTTTCTCTCATGCATTACCTTTCGCTTGACTATACTAAAAATTTATCTACCACTCCTTGCCTATATACATAAAGTAATGAGTTTTTCAACTATTTATCCGTATCAGCTTGACACAGGCAGGTTACTTAACCTCTCTAAACCTTATTTCCCTATCTGTAAGGTGGAAATAATAATACAAGCCTGCCTTTAAGGTGTGTTGTGAGAATTAAATGAGATGACATAGTCCCTGGCAATTCGCATGAACTCTATCAATGTTTGCCATTATTAATTACACCATAATTGTCTTAAGATGGTCTCAAACATTGTACCATTCTCCCTAGGAAATACTCACTTGGGAAGTTGGGGACTTTCAGTATATTTCATACAGACAGCTACAGCAGGCACAGGTTTAGGGTATTATGTGCTGCCAGTTTGAATTAGAGTGGGTATCAATCACAAGTACATGTTATTTAGAAATGTGACAAATTTTCTAAAAATGTTGTTTGGTGAACTTAATTTAAAACAGTCTGAACTTATTCCATTTGAAAACATCCCATAGTCCATGAAATAGCTAAGTTACATTTTCATTTCAATAACTGATTGCAAAGGGGAAAAAAGTTACAGCTCAAAAATTCACAAGCAGCCCTCTCTCTTTTTTTTTTTTAATAATTTTTACTGTGCTTTAAGTGAAAGTTTACAAATCAAGTCAGTCTCTCACACAAAAACCCATATACACCTTGCTACACACTGCCAATTACTCTCCCCTGTCATCAGACAGCCCGCTCCCTCCTTCCACTCTCTCTTTTCATGACAGTTTTGCCAGCTTCTAACCCTCTCTACCCTCCCATCTCCCCTCCAGGCAGGAGATGCCAACATAGTCTCAAGCGTCCACCTGAACCAAGTAGCTCACGCCTCACCAGCATCCCTCTTCAACCCACTGTCCAGTCCAATCCATGTCTGACGAATTGGCATCGGGGATGGTTCTTGTTGTGGGCCAACAGAAGGTCTAGGGGCCATGATAAACCAGGATCCTTCTAGTCTCAGTCAGACCATTAAGTCTGGTCTTTTTATGAGAATTTGGGGTCTGCATCCCACTGTTCTCCTTCTCCCTCAGGGGTTCTCTGTTGTGTTCCCTGTCAGGGCAGTCATCGGTTATGGCCGGGCACCATCTAGTTCTTCTGGTCTCAGGATGATGTCGTCTCTGGTTCATGTGGCCCTTTCTGTCTCTTGGGCTCATTATTATCTTGTGTTCTTGGTGTTCTTCATTGTCCTTTGATCCAGGTGGGCTGAGACTCATTGATGCATCTTAGATGGCTGCTTGCTAGCGTTTAAGACCCCAGATGCCACTTTCCAAAGTGGGATGCAGAATGTTTTCTTAATAGATTTCATTATGTCAATTGACTTAGATGTCCCCTGAAACCATGGTCCCCAAACCCCTGCCCCTGCTTTGCTGACCTTCGAAGCATTCAGTTTATTCAGGAAACTTCTTTGCTTTGGTCAGTCCGTTGAAGCAGCCCTCTCTTAGTAACTTTGTAGTTACTAGGTAATAGGTAAAACCACATGAAAATGAATTTAGGTGTTTGAACTGAAGCTTCCCATGCACCTGAGATGAGTTTTTTTCCTGAAAATAGCTAATCTAGTGAACGACTGTACCATCAATTGCATTTACAGACTTGGCAAGACTGGCCAGAGAGCAGCTCTCTCTCTAGGAGGGCCCTGACTACACAGAACTTTCTAGAAAAGGACTTTGGAGAAAGCATCAAAAAGCTGGCATATCTCCTTTAGAAATGAAGAGCTTAAGCTGGGGACATAAAGCATCTCCTGACATCACATTTGAGCACAATTTCTGTAGAGAAGGTATAACATCTCTAATAATGGGGACTGAATAACAAGCGGTAAATATTTCTATTTTTTTTCTATTATACACAAGTTTAACTGTAGCATTGTTTAAAGAGAAAAAAATGATCTATCGGAAGGGTATCATTTAATTTTTTAAACCATATACTGTAATCATATAATATATAAACCATATACTGTAATTCGAATCTGCCAGGTGCTCCTTGGAAAATCTATGGGGCAGTTCCACTCTGTCCTATAAGGTCGCTGTGAGTTGGAATTGACTCGACAGCACTGGGTTCTGGGGTTATACTGTAAAAATTTATGAATTTTAATCTCCCCCTTCAGTAAACTGCAGCAAGGTAGAACACGCTTCAGCCTTGTCTTTGTCCTTCTTATAGCACCAGAGTAAAGACTGTGGGCTTTAGAGGTGGACAGGCAGAATCTGAACCTACCTCTACCACTTACTAGGAACTCTTGGGCAAGATGCTTGAGCTCTCTAAGCACCGTTTCCGTATATCTTAAAATAGATGCTAACAACTGCCTCACAGCATTGATGCAACACTGATTGTAAGGAAAGTACCTAATGCATTGCCTGGTACACAGAACATGCTCAATCGATCCAGTTTCCTAATCCATTTTTTGTTTAATTATGTTTTATTGTTACCATAATACCCAATTGATATGGCATAGTTTCTTAGTAAAAGCGGCTCTCTCTGATGGTAACTCTCAAGCAATTCCAGGGGAGGGGTGGGCAAGGAAAATACTTCCCTAGGGTAGAAGGCTGGGAAGGAGAGAAAATAAAAAAGCCTCTCATTCCTGATTCTAATACACTTCTGAGGGGTGAGGTGGGGAGGCAGGGTGAGGGTAATATCTTCCATCTCCACCCCTCAGCTGAGAAATCCTGGATTGGAAGATTCCTAATGGCCGACACCCTTTACTTCCTTAATATATATTTCTCACAAGGCCTGTGTCTCAGGCTGGGTTCTCTAGAGAAGCAAAACCAGTGAAGTATATATATACACACACACACACACACACACACACACACATACATATAGAAAGAGAGAGAGATTTATCTCAAGGAAGTGGCTCATGCAGTTACAGAGGCTGGCAAGTTCCAAGTCAGTGGGTCAGGCTGGAGGCTGGAGGCTTCTCCTGACTCATGTAGCTGCAGGGGCTGACGAACCCAAGATCGGCAGGTCAGACAGCAGACCTCTGGCTCATAGACTATGGAGGCTGATGAATCCCAAGATCAGCAGGGAAGCTGCTAGCTCAAGTCCCAAGAACCAGAGGTCAGATGATGATGAGCCAGATGCAAGATCCAGAGCAAAAGCCTTGCTGGCGCATCCATCTATAGAGTGGAGGCAGGGCATATGCCCAATGAAACTCCCTTTCAGCTGACTGGCTGCCCACAGCAGATCTCATCATGGAATTAATCAGCATCATTACATAACTGCCAAATTATATCATTACATAATTGCTATATCAAACTACGTCATGACTGCCAAACCACTGAGAATCATGGCCCAGCCAAGTTGACACAAAACCTTAACCATCACAGCTTGTACAGAATCAACAAAT
Organism: Loxodonta africana; assembly: GCF_030014295.1. Taxonomy (NCBI): domain Eukaryota; kingdom Metazoa; phylum Chordata; class Mammalia; order Proboscidea; family Elephantidae; genus Loxodonta; species Loxodonta africana. Next base: position 47,789,377 of record NC_087355.1, on the reverse strand, counting down.
CAACTTGCATTGATTTGTTTCTGTTTAGTAATAAAACGTGATTAAGAATAAAGCTAGTTCAGTCTCTTAAAGAAAATGATATTACCTTGTGATCAATGTACAATTAAAATGAATTTCCCATTAATTACCTTGACTTTTAAAATTTTAGTTGCATAAACCCATTAAAGTTTATTCTCAACTGCTACATAATGTAACTTACTTTCTCTCTGTTATGAGTATAAACAATGAGTACATTAAAAGAGGATTAACCTTTAATGTGTTCTTCAGAAACTTACAGAGCTGTGGACACCAAATTAGGCCAAGAAGTAATGTTTAAAAGTCAATGATGAGACTTATGGTAAACAAGGCACAGCAAATTCATACATTTAAGAGCCTCCTCTGTTTTAAATATGTTGGAAAGTAGAAATGAAATTCAAAAAGTAAAAACCAAAAGATCATAGCATGGCTCCAAAAACAAGATAAACACCTCTGTAAACCAGAAATGGGTTTGAATCACAAAGAGTGATGGCGACAGATTTGAATTTTATGGAGGTGAAGCCAGGGGACCTGCATGGCTCCAGATCCAGAAGCCAGCATTGACTGCTGGGTCTTCTCCTCCTCTACAATGACTTCACTGAAGAAGCCCTTGGGGGCACAGTGGTTAAGCGCTAGGCTGCTAACTGAAAGGTTGGAGGTTTGAACCTACCAACCGCTCCACCAGTTGCTTCATGGGAGAAAGATATGGAAGTCTGCTTCTGTAAAGATTACACCCTTGAAAACCCTACGGGGCAGTTCTGCTATGTCCTATACAGTTGCTATAAGTCAGAATTGGAACTGACTCCCACAGCAACAGGTTTGGTTTTTGGGGGATTTTTTTTTGGAGAGAAGGAGGCCTTAGCCAGGTTAACTAAGCCAAGCACTGGGTTGGGCTCATGAAAGGAGGCTGAATAAAAACAAAACAAAAAACATGCTTAGAGCAACAGCTTTATAAAAAGTTGAGCCTTTGGAGGAGAAATGGATAAAGATATGGCAACCAGGCACTAAAGCAAGCCACCTGCTAGCTTAGGGACAGAATATGTGATATGCCCACTTTAACCACTGGCAAGGAGTGTGGAAACAACATAATAAAATTTGGTCTGGATGGGAAGCATTGTAGGCGGGTAAAAGTGATCACAACACCTCTAGAGATCAAACAGTGAGCCCAGAGGGAGAGAAAACAGTAGAATAAAAACTCAATTTAAAAACATCCTACTCAAAATGAGTCAGCAAACCAAAATTCCAAAACACATGAAGAAATACAATGTTAAAAATGTCAACAAAATCAACAACTGGCATAAAAATTCCACTTGAAATTAAATTAATTTTAGGGAAGAATCATATAACAACTTTTAAAAACTATGCTTATGGTGCTCAAAGAAATGATTGTCTAGAAAAAAATTACCAAAATTGATTCAACAAGAAATAGAAAGCCTGCAGGTATCAAAAATCATTAAGAAATTAAAAATTATAAATTACCTGCCTTCCTCTCTTCAACACACACAGGTACAAATTAAACACCACATGCAAGAGGTTTTACAGGTGAGTTTTACCCAACTTCAAGGAACAGATAACTCTCAAACTAAGGCAACTCATTTGTGAAGGTATTGCCTTGATACCAAAACAAGACAAAGACAGTATAATGAAATAAATTTTAGAAAAATCTTATTTATGAACACAATGCAAAAAAGATCACACAAATTATTAAACATGATACAAAAATTTTCTCTAGTTTCAATAGATAAATTAAGAAACAAATATATAATAAAGGCTAAAAGCAAGTTTAAGATTCCAGTTAATTTATATAATGTAGTGTTATAAAGCAAATTCATCATTCTCGAAACATATAAACATATTAAAAAAAAAAAACAAAACTGTGTTTGATCCAAAATGTAAAATACAATTTTGTGATTCTCTATGGATAAATAAAATCTACAAAAATTCTGATTATGCTCAGAAGGTTCTATAGGTTAGGTACATACCACTTGGGTCAATTAACTCCCAGCTTGTTGCCCAAAGATTAAAGAATTGTGTTAAGCAGAAAATGGGCACACTAATTTATTTCCTCCTTCTGCTTCTCTACTCATATTTATGAAGCCTAATAATATTGTACCTTAGGCATCAATTTTACTTATTCTTTTATGTATACGCTATTACACTGTCAGTAGAATATCTGACCACCTATAAAGTCAAAACAGCGATAAAACAGGGCTGTGTTTCATTTTGCCTCCTGTACCAAACAGGAGCCTTGAAGCAGCATGTGCCTGCCCAGTCCACAGGCTTCTCCTTAGGAAAGCAGCTTCAAGGAATTCTTTCTGCATAGAGTTATTAGGGATCCTGCCATGTACACGAAATGAAATCAGCTCTGCTACCGTGACTACAAACAATTATACCAAAAATTAGTTCTCGAGTCAAAGAAACATGGATAATCAGACATGAGGGAAGCCTACCTCTGACCTGGCTTGGCTCTAAAATCTACTCAAAAGGGATGAGTTACATTGGATAGCAGTAAGCTATGGACATACTTAGAGAGGGGGTGGATGAGGAAGAAGTCTCCTTCACCCTCTGGAGTTCATCTTGGCTCTTTGTAATGCAGTCCTACATGTATGTTGTTGTTGTTGTTAGCTGCCACTGAGTTGGTCTCCGACTCATGGTGATCCCATGCATAGTGGGATTGGATCATTGTGATCCACAGGGTTTTCACTGGCTGAATTTTTAGAAGTAGATTTCTAGGCCTTTCTTCCTGGTCTGTCCATTAATTACTGTAGGCTAAAATGAAGATTATGTACCTATCACCCCATATGTCCTTGTATGCTTGCAGTAAATCACTATTACCCTGGTTAATCTGGTCATATCTCATTCCTTCCATGTTCCTCCAACTGTGTTTCTTCTTGGAAGACACTTCCTGGAGATGTTAAAAAAAATAGAGCTTTAAAATATGTGCATGTTTGTTCTTAGTCAAATATATTTCAGAAATACTGTGCTGGTATAGCCCGCTCTAGAGAAACTTGTTTAATCTTGTTTTACACACCATTTACAAAATGTTTCCTCCATATATTCAGCAATCCAGCAAGCATTTATCAAACCATTATTTGCCAGGAACCACCCTATACAATGGGGATAGAGCAATGAATTGGATCTACAAGGCCTCTGCTCTCCTGAATTTACATTGTAGTGGGAGGACAGGTGATGAGCAAGTGAACCAACATTACTTAAGACAGTGACACATGCCATGAGAAAATAAAACCAAATGATGTGAGTGGTCTGTCTGAGTCTCCAAGAAGATGAGTCTGAGTTGAGAACGGTAAGAGCTGGCACGTGAAGATCTCTGGGAAAGAGAGCTCTAGCCAAAGAGAACAACTGGTGCAAAGGCCCTAGGGTGGGGAGGAGTTGGAGCGCTCAAGCCTTTCTTCACAACAAACTTGCAAGCATTCAGCAGAGTAGGGAGCCCCACTGGAAAACACCTGAGGTACCAGACATAATGACTTCATCTGAATTTGGGGATTATAGTTAGGCATGATAATTTAAGAAACTAGAGAAATAACTAGACGCTGACAAACAGATCCATCTGGAAACACCGATAATAATCCCTTTCAAGTGGTGAAATGCAAAAAATTAGAAGTTCTAAGAAAGATCAATATTATATACTAAAACGTGATTTTCTAAAATTATTTTTCTAATCATAGGCAGTCATCAAATAATTTTGTCTTGGAAATGAAATCAAATTATCATAGATGTACCGTGGAAGGGAACAAAATGGATAATTTTTTAAAAAAATCTATCTTCCAGAGAAACTTGGGGAAGGCATGAGTGCTGAAGATGGGATTAAAAGAAAGAGGAGTGGAATAACCAGGACATATAAGTAGAGATACATCTTTTCACAAAGTCTGTTAGAAGGCCAACTTCACAGAATGAAGCTGTGATGTGAGTAGCCTGTGGTACTAGTAGCATAAACCAATCAGTAAAAAAAAAAAAAAAAATTTTTTTTTTTTAGACCCCAAGAAATCTGCAATGTATGAAATGAGCAGCCACTGCTCAAGGCAATTCACCTGGAAGTCACTTGGGCTGACCACAATCCACTGTGTCACCAGTGACTGGCAAAAAGCAAGCTCAGGAATATCTGAAAGAAAACCAATGGTGTGGGCACCTTCCTCAAAAAGAGAAGGTAGTTCCAGGGCAAGTGGAAGCCAGTTTAGGAAGAATTCACATGGGGCAATTATGAAATGGGGACAAGTGAACAAGAGGAAGTTTGTGTTTTACATTTTAGCAAGGAAAGTATTATCACACCATTACAATAGAGTGTATTATAGAAATGTATTATAAGTGTTTCCAAATTTCAAAGCTAACTTGAAAGAAGCACTAAAGTGTAGAAAAATGCAAAAAATAACCATAATGCTGAGCATTTTTTCTTCTTGAGAAAAAACATGCTCAATCAAATCATTCATGGAATGGGGTATTCTGATTAAATTAATGTTCTCATTAGATAGATTAGACTTTTTAAATATAGTTGCCAATATTTCTTAAGGATGTCAGCTAAGGCCAATGGTACAAAACAGAGTCCTGAAACAGATCTGTGTATGTGTGCACAAAGTGCACAAAGTAATCAAATATTTTATAAAATGTATCACTATATCACATACCATGCACATTATAAAACATTGTAAATTTTATATTTTCTCCCTACATCCTCATGGATCTCTCCACACACATCTTAGGGACCATTGCCCTGCCTACTATCGCCTTTGTCTACACTGACCCCTGCTACACTGTAACCATGAGCTCCAGGATGATAGAGCCCATGACTACCTTGCTCATCATTGAATTCCCAGTGCCTTAGAGCACACAAGAAATATTCACTCCCCCCTGTGGTGGTTAATGTTTTGTGTCAGCTTGGCTAGATTATGATTCTCAGAGGTTTGGCAGACACTGGACCAGGTGCTCTTTCATAATGTTAAAAAAAAAAAAGAAAAAAAACCTGTTGCTGTTGAGTCAATTCTGACTTACAGTCACCCTACAGGACAGGGTAGAACTGCCCCATAGAGTTTCCAAGGAGTGCCTGGTGGATTTGAACTGCTGACCTTTTGGTTAGCAGCCATATCACTTGACCACTATGCCACCAGGGTTTCCTTTCATAAGGTAAAAAAAAAAAAAGGTAGTATAATGAAATTACGTTCCATTATGTGATCTAATGTAAACAGCCAATCAGTTGAAAGGGGTGTTTTCTTAGAGGTGTGGTCTGCCTCCTGTATATAAATGGATGTTCTGGCAAAGCTCTCTCAACCATATTCTGTTCTCACTGCCTAACCGCTGGTTCTTGGGAGGTAAGCTTGCAGAAGTCTCTGGCCTGCTGCCTGACCTGTGGATTTTGGATTCGCCAACCCCCTGCAGCCCCAAGAGTCAGCAGAGTTTTCAATCTGCCACCTGACTCAAGGATTTGGAACTTGCCAGCACCCACAATTGCGTGAGCCATTTCCTCACAATTACTTGAGCAATTTCCTTCAAGTAAATCTCTCCATATATACCATATTTTTGTGCCAATAAAAAAAAAAAAAAAAAATTTTTTTTTTTTTTTTTAAGCATGGTACAATTACAAAAATATCTCACTGGGGGAGTGCGAGGTTGGCAAACAAAGGAAGGCACCCATTATTTGTGTAAAAATACAGTATTTATATATGCATTTCACTGGTTTTGTTCCTCTAGAGAACCCAGGCTAAGACATCCCCTGAGCCCTTGCATTCACAAGGGACTGACAATGGACATCTGTTTTGGGTTAAATTGTGTATCCTGAAAAGATATATTGAAGTCTTAACCCCTAGAACCTGTGAATGTGACCTTATTTGAAAATAGGGTCTTTGTACATGTAATTTGTTAACATGAAGTTATACTGGCGTAGGGTAGGTCCTAATATGATTGGCATCCTTGTAAAAGGGAAGAGACATGCAGGGAAGATGGCCATGTGAAGATGGAGGAAGAGATTGGAGATTTGCTGCCAGAAGCCAAGGAACATCCAGCCCTACCAGAAGATGGAAGGGGCAAGGAAGGATCCTCCCCTAGAGATCTGGGAAGGAGCATGGTCCTGCAGACACCTTGACTGAAGATTTCTAGCCTCCAGAACTATGAAAGGATACATTTCTGTATTTTAAGCCACCCAGCTTGTAGTACTTTGTTATGGCAATGCCAGGAAAATAATACAACATAGGAAATATAAGCTTCTCTATTAGCTTTAAGGAATCTAATGATACACATTCTAATTATATAACCTCTAGGTTGCACTGAAAATGACTCCTACACCCCAATTAAGAGAATAACAAGCACTGGGGTGTAAAGTGAGTCCTCTAGCCTAAGGCTACTGCTGAAAATGAAGGGGATTTTCTGTACTCTCTAGGAAATGCAATACATTAAAGGAGGAATTTGAGGTATTTCCCCACTACCCATGCCACTGGAAGAATTTTTAAAGCTGAATAGAGTAAATATGCGCATACTGTAACCTTTTAGAAGCACAACTGTTTAAAAAGACTGTACTGGCAAGCTGCTCAAATATTCTAAAACAATGAGCAGCTTGACATTTTTCAAACAAATATTTTAAAACTTAGGTCCACATGTGCACTGGAAATTAATGCCATTTGTTCAACAGTAATAGTCTTGATTCATATCCACTCTCATACATTGGATTATATTTGCTGATTTCATTAAACCTTCAAAAGGTTAAAGCTGGTTGACATATGAAGAACTCCACACCTCTAGAAGAAAGAATGTTATACCAGTTCTTCTTCTTCTTTTTTTTTTTTTTTAAAACAAAACCACTCCTCATCTGGTATGGGAAAGTGTATAGAGTCCAAAGTTTACTGCTGGTTACCAGGAGTTGGTGGGAGGGAGGGGGAAAGGAAGACACATGCTTAGGAACACTGAGCTTCTGTTAAAAAAAAAGAGGGAGATGGAAAAACTCGAGAATAGTTAAGGGTAATGGTTGAACAACATAAAGACTATAATTACTGTCACTGAACCGTACATGTGAAAACTGTTGAAAGGGCAAATGTTTTGTTACATATATTTTTTACCACAAAAATAAAATAAATAAATAAATGGTAAAGCCTAGGGCTCTGTTCTTTACCATCACTGATTATATACTCAAAATTTTATTTTCTTGGTGAACAGAACCTGGGGTCTTAAAAGCCTGTGAGCAGCCATCTGGGATACTCTACTGGTCTCACCCCTTTGAGAGCAAGGAAGAATGAAGAAAACTAAAGATATAAGGGAAAGATTAGTCCAAAGGACTAATGGACCACATATACCACAGCCTCCCCCAGACTGAATCCGGTACAACTAGATGGTACCCAGCTACCATCACTGACTGCTCTGACAGGGATCACAAAACAGGGATCTAGACAGGGCTGCAGAAAAATGTAGAACAAAATTCTAACTCAAAAAAAAAAAAAAAAAAAGACCAGACTTGGTGGCCTGACAGAGACTGCAGAAACCCTGAGAGTATGGCCCCCAGACACCCTATCAGCTCAGTAATGAAGTCACTTCTGAGGTTCACCCTTCAGCCAAAGATCGTGTTAGGGGACGCTGGAGACTGAAGACACCTAATTAATTAGTACTTCACCAGGCATCAGGCCACTCCTTTTCACCTCCCTACCACGTCACTCGCTTCCTCTAAGTTGTTTTTCAGATCCTCCGAGAGCCCTGGAAGGGTCCAGATCTAACTGGCTTAGAGTAGCCTGACATGCGCAGAGCAGACCATGATGACCGACAAAAGACCCTGGGCTGTCACGTATGTTCGATAACACAAGAGAACTTATGTCAAGGAACCAAAAGACTCATGCCAAGGAACCAAAATCACTGGAAATGCATCATCGACAATAGTTGAGCCCATTTCAAAAGCCTTTGGTCTGCTGGCTACTTCCGTACGGAGTCTTAGCCCCACCTCGTAGTAAATAATCAGTAGAAACCACAAATAGGTAAAACCTCTGATCCTGCCTACTGTTTCCCTCCACCCCAAAATGAATATGTGTAAGTATAAATTGTACATTGGTTGTGCAGATCAGGGAACTCAATCTGAGGTCATTACCTCTAAATTCCCACTTGCTAGCCTGCAAAATAAACTCTTTCTTCCTCTCAAAGCCAGTGTCTGAGAGTTTGGCTTCTTGCACGCTGGGCACGGACCAATTGGTCCAGTTTCAATTGGTCAAGCCCATAAAACAAAATGAGACTAAAGGGGCACACCAGCCCTGGGGCAAGGACTAGAAGGCAGGAGGGGACAGGAAAGCTAGTAATGGGGAACCTAAGGTTGAGAAGGGAGAGTGTCGACATGCTGTGGGGTGGTTAACCAATGTCATGAAACAATGTGTACTAACTGTTTAATGAGAAACTAGTTTGTTCTGTAAACCTTCATCTAAAAAAAAAAGTATAGTAAAATTTTTTAAAAAAAGAACACCTTTAAAAAAAGAAATTATTTTCTTGGGATATGCTAACAAGGAAACAGAAGCATGTGAGAGACACCTCCAGTAGCTCTGAGAAATGTCTAGAGGGGGCTTTGTAGGGGGGCTTGGAGGCTTGCAGCTCTGCAAGCAGGGATATAGGATACAGAACTGGACATCAGCATAAATGAGACTGTCTTTATACCCATAAGTTGATGGGGCAGGGGGGTACTTTGATCATAGACAGAACTCTGGAATCCAGTACTAAGCAAATGTCAACTGTCTTCCTTTTTCCCTGCAGAACACTAAAAAAATCTTCCAAAGGGATTCTACCACAACTAACAGAAAGGCTCTGTAACTCCAGAGAGATTGAGGACAGCCTTTAAAGATGCTTTATAAAATGAATCAGGAAAAAAAAAATTGACCATGCCAGGAACATATTATGATCAATGTGGGTTAAACTAGGGGCTTCCATAATCGTGACAGTAATTTCTACAGTAAGATCTTTTACAGCTACTAATGTACAAAACTCTCCAGCCTAATAGGTTTAGTGACACAAATAACTATTACATTGTCAAACCCTGAGTGACAATAAAAGTCTTGGAATTAACCCCAATATGCATTTAGAGGCTAGAGCTACCACACCTTGATACATTTATGAGAAACTTTAAAATTAAAAAAAAAAAAAGCTATACCACTTCTTATAAGTGGTCATGTCCCTATAATGTCCTTCATGTATTTATTTCCCTTCCCATTTGAAAATGGAGGCTTCTTCAGATTGCTAGCTTTCTCAGTGGTTTCATTTTAACTTACACATTTAAATAGCCATATCAAGAAGACCAGACTACTATTTTCTAACTGTGGAACATTACAAAAGTTACTTCACTTCACTGTGCCTTAGTTTCTTATCTATAAAAGGAGCTTTCCAACACAACAAGGGGATACTGCATGGCTGAAAACTGGAAAAGGCATGTGGCACAGTTGTATCCTTTTCCCTCCCTTATTCAACCTGAATGCTTAACAAAAAACCCAAGGAACTGGATTACAGGAAAAAGAAGGCAGTATCAGGAATGGAAGAAGACTCATTAACAACCTGCAATATGCAGATGACACAACCGTGCTTGCCAAAAATGAAGATGACTTAAAGCACTTACTGATGAAGGTCAAAGACTAAAGCCTTCAGTATTGATTATGCCAGAACTTGAAGAAAACAAAAATCCTCACAACTGGACCATCATGATAAATGGAGAAGAAATTAAAGTTGTCAAGGATTTCATTCTACTTTGATCAACAATCAATGTCACTTTGATGATGAAGGTGCATCTGACCCAAGTCACGGTCTTTTCAATCACCTCATATTCATGTGAAAGTTGGATAGTGAAAAAGGAAAACAAAAATAGAATAGAACCATGGCAAAAAATAGTGAAGATACTGTGGGCTCCTAGAAGAATGAACAAGTCAGTCTTAGAAGAAATACAACCAGAATGCTCCTTAGAAGCAAGGATGGTGTGACCACAACTCCTTTGATCTGGACACATCATCAGGAAAGACCAATCGCTAGAAAAGGATACCATGGTTAGTAAAGCAGAGGACCAGCCAAAACGAAGGAAACCCTCAATGAGATGGATTGACACAGTAGTTGCAACAATGGACTCAAACATACCAATAATTGTGAAGATGCCACAGGACAATTAACTGAGATGTTCCGTGAAACCATGACCCGAAACTTCCAAACCAAGGAACCAACAGTTGCACAGACAATTACTGTAATTGCTGTCAATAAGTTATACACCTATAAAAAGTTAAACTGGCCAAAGTTGTGTGATAAATATGTTTACAACAAAGAAAAAAAAAAAAAGAGTAGCTGCTGAGGCTGCTTATGAACAATCAAAAACCTCATGGGATTTGGTTCCTTGGTTTGGAGGTTTAGGATCATGGTGTCATGGGACATTACCAGTTAATTGTCCTGTGCCATCTTTATGATTGTTGGCATGTTGGAGTGCAACCCTACCCTGGAGCCCTGGTGGTGCAATGGTTAAGAGCTCGGCTGCTAACCAAAAGGTCAGCAAATCCACCAGCTAGTCCTTGGAAACTCTATGGGGCAGTTCTACTCTGTCCTATAGGGTTGCTATGAGTCAAAATAGACTTGACGGCAACGTTTTTTTTTTAAACCCTGCCCTTAATCAATGCAATTTTTCTATCACTGTTAACTTCCCTCCCCTTTCTGCCTCCTTCCTGTCCCTGGTAACTGCTCATAAATTTTGGACCCTATACATTTGCCTTTTCTTTGACCTAATAATGTGTTCAGTGCTTCCGTTCTACCTCCTAGTTCGTTTCATAGTGCCTGGGGTCTTAAAAGCTTGTAAGCAGCCATCCAAGACATGACAATTGGTCTCTATTCACCTTCAGCAAGACAGGAAGAAAGAGAGTCAGGAAAAAGAGGAGGATATGGAATGCGTGGTTAATTGCCTCCATGAACAACTGCCTCCTTTGCCACAAAACCAGAGGAACTGGATGGTGCCCAACTACCATTTTTTAACATTTTGATAGACGATTCTACATAAGAATCCTGATCGAAAGGGAGGAAATGTACAGCAGAATTTCAAATTCTCACAGATTCCATAATTTCAGGAGCCATGGGGGCTGGATGAGCCCTTGAAACTATTGCCCTAAGATAACCTTTAAATCTTAAACCAAAAATATCCCCTGAAGTCTTTTTAACACCAAAAATAATTTAGCTTAACTAGTAAAGAATGTCTGCTTTGAGCATTATGATCTTTTAAGAACTATCTATATGAGATCAGTGTGACAATAGCAACTCAGAAGATTAGATAGTAACCTTAGTGGGCAGTGAGTTTATGTTAATGAAGGAAGAACAACTCAGACAAGGAGGGTGAGAATGACTGCACAACTTGAAGAATATAATCAATGTCAGTAAATTGTACATGCAGAAATGGTTGAATTGGTGTATGCTTTATTATTTTTTTTTTTACTATGTATATTCTCAACAACAACAAAAAAAATTTAAAAAAAGATGATACAGGACCAGGCAATATTTTGTTCTGTTATATATAAGGACGCCATAAGTCAGAGCGGATTTGAGAGCAACTAACAACAACAAACAATAATAATAATACGGTATTAGTTGTTAAGAGGATTAGCAGAATATATATGGATATATATACACACACACATACACATAGTATATATTTGACTGTGTGGATCATAAATTATGGATAACATTGCAAAGTATGGGAATTCCAGAACACTTAATTGTGCTCATGAGGAACCTATACATAGATCAAGAGGCATTCGTTGGAACACAACAAGGGGATAGTGTATGGTTTAAAGTCAGAAAAAGTGTGCGTCAGGGTTGTATCCTTCCACCACACTTAATCTGTATGCTGAGCAAATGATCCGAGAAGCTGGACTATATGAAGAAGAACACAGCATCAGGATTAGAGGAAGACTCATTAACGCCTGCATTATGCAGATTACACAACCTTGCTTGCTGAAAGTGAAGAAGACTTAAAGCACTTACAGATGAAGATCAAAGACACAGCCTTCAGTATGGATATAATAATATAAAGAACACAAAAATCCTCACAGCTGGACCAATAAGCAACATCATGATAAACAGAGAAAAGACTGAAGTTGTCAAGGATTTCATCTTACTTGGATCCACAATCAACATCGATGGAAGCAGCAGTTAGGAAATCAAAAGACCCATTGCTTTGGACAAATCTGCTGCAAAAGATCTCTTTGAAGTGTTGAAAAGCAAATATCACCTTAAAGACTAAGGTGTGCCTGACCCAAGCCATGGTGTTTTCAGTCACCTCATATGCATGTGAAAGCTGGATGATGAATGAGGAAGACAGAAGAAGAATTGATGCCTTTGAGTTGTGGTGTTGGCGAAGAATACTGAATATACCATGGACTGCCAAAAGAAGGAACAAATTTGTCTTGGAAGAAGTGCGATCGGACTGCTCCCTGGAAGCAAGGATGGCGAGACTAAGTCTCACATACTTTGGACATGTTGTCAGGAGGGATGAATCCCTGGAGAAGGACATCATGTTTGATAAAGCGAGGGTCAGCGAAAAAGAGGAATACCCTCAACGAGATGGATTGACACAGTGGCTGCAACAATGGGCTTGGACATAACAACGATCGTGAGGATGGTGCAGGACTGGGCAGTGTTTCGTTCTGTTGTACATAGGGTCGCTGCGAGTCGGAATTGACTTGACGGCACCTAACAACAACACATAATATAGAACAAGGCCTTACCCAAGTAAGCAATAATAAATGACTTTTATTATTTCAGTAGCCTATACAGATTGTATGAAAATAGGTCCTGCCATGAGAGATGGGGGAACCTCTCAAATTTTTGGAATTTACTTCCAGGTCATTAAGCTCTCCCACCTAAATTCTGGTCTGGGAGAATCTCTTACTTTACACTAAGGAGCCAAGTGGCTTCTGAAAGGAAGAGGATCTGGGTAGGTCTGAAAGGCTAGCTGCTCCCTTCAGCTTCCTGTCATTCAAACCGCTGGACATAACATGGATCCAGTGGGAGACTTTCAGAAAGCCAAGTCTCCAGTAAGGAATGTATTTTAAGTCCACTCAGAGCTCAACCATGCTAAAGTACATCACAGGAATTCCTGCCTCTAGCCCTAAGTGGTGACATTAAAAAAATCATATTCAGAGTAAATTCCTGAAGCAGAAGCAGAGCACCAAAGGAAAGACATGAGAAAAAGCACTAGGTTGGTGTTCCTCGAAGTGTGGTCCTCAGACAGCCAGCATCAGGCATCATCCAGAACATTTGTACAAATTCAGATTCTTGGGCCCACCGCAGACCTACAGAATAAGAACCTGAGCATGGGTGTCAGGAATTTACATTTTTAGCAAGTACCCAGACGATGCCTATGTCTATTGACGTTCAAGAACAGCTCCAAGAAATTAGGCTTGGGTCGTGGAACTGAGCCATAAATCTGCATCAGCTAGAGCGTCCAGAGGCTATTTGACATCTGGCCCACCTCTCTGACAGCTCAAGAATATTGTCTTTGCAGGATTACTTCCTTAACATGGCATCTGGCAAGATTATCTAATTTCCTTTTAAAAAATAACCATGGGGATTTCGGCCTAGACGGTAAGGTTTGCAAAAAACTAACTCAGCCCCCTGCCTTATAGGGGTCAGAGAAGGAAACAGAATATAGCAAAATGTATCAATTTTTTTTTTTTTTTTTTTTTGTGGTCTACTTGTGAAATCAAGCAGTCGTTGGAAGGACAATGCTTTTTCAGGTTCTGCTAACAAGAGTAGCCATACGGTTTCTCTAAATTATCAATCGGCATATTCCCCCCCCCCGCCCCCGTTATTTAGACATTGTGAAATAAATTCATTTTCTCTAGAGAAAAGGGAAAAGAGTGGGGATAATAAAGCAGTCTAGCACAGATGTCATCATTAAAGAAACTCAGTGTTTTCAGCGGTTGCTTAAATGGCTAAACATCTTCCTCTTTCAATCTTACCTGCCCCATTCTCTCACTTTACCCATTCGGATTTCTTGCATTTCTATATTTAAAAAATAAAAATGATGACACTTGATCCCTAAGTATGAGAAGAGAATCTATTGATGTGTAATGTATGTAAAGATGTGATAACAATGCTTTCACATGGTAAGGCCACAGAGTAATATTACGAGCTTTCCATTTTAGAATCAGGGTTCTCAGGTACGCTCGTGACATCCCTAGTAATAAAAGGAAAACCTCACCTCTGCAGGGATGGAATAGGAGACCTGGAGTGGCTTGGCAAATTCCCCAGGGTCCCACCACAGCACATTTGTTTGGAAACCCTCACTCCTGAGCTGTCTCAGTGATTCCATCTACTCAGCACCATACTGAAGAGCAATAACAACTCATTACTACTAACAGCAACACATTATTCGGTGTTAAGATACACTGCTGGGCTTTGGACAGGAGCCTACAAAGAAAGACTTTTTACAGAGTGTGAACTGGGGCAATACAGAGCCAGCTGAAAGTGTGAAGCTGATTTACATGCAGGCCAGCTAGGACAAAAGATTAAAGGAAACTAGGGACCCAGGACTCATAGCTATAGGGTCACTATGAGTAGAAATCAACTCAATGGCAGTGGGTTTGGTTTTTTTGTTTTATTTTTAGTTCAGGGACCCAGGAGGAGCCCGGTGCACAATGGTTAAGCACTCGGCTGCTAGCCAAACGGTTGGCGGTTCTAACCCACCAGCTGTTCCGTGGGCGAAAAGACCTGGCGATCTGCTCCCATAAAAATTACAGCCTAAGAAACCCTATGGGGCAGTTCTACTCCTTCCTATAGGGTTCCTATGAGTCAAAATCGACTCCAAGGCAGATAACAACAACAAGAAGAGATCCAGGCAAATTCATCTGAGCTCTGGAATGCAAATAAAGTTTACAAATGAGAAAGGCATCAAGGTTATAATAGCAAGAGTGCAAGCCCAGCACAAATGAGTTCAGCCAATCCCAGCAGCTTGTTAAAAGCATATCTCCCCTCCCCCACTGTATCTGCTTTCTGATCTCAAAGTTAAGTAACCACCACCGCACTCCACCCATTACCCGAATTCCACCCGGCTAATTACCAAGTGCCAGACACGCTTCTATGGGAGAGGGTTGAGAGCAATTTTGTAAGTCCCTGTGTTTTCATTAATGTGAATTTCTCAGCTTTTCTAGGTCAGAGAAACATTGGGTGATTATAAGCTCTTACTTGTATGGAAGGGGGAAAAAAAAAAGACTGGTTCATTGCAAGGAGCTGATGCCAGCACTCAAGATTTAAAGGACGGAGATAGATAGCTTAAGAGAATGCAAAAGATATATTTTTTAGTAAAATAAACTAGTAGAATGCTTTAAATCTCCTGAAGGAATCAGTCAAGAAGTCACATAAGGTGTTCTATGTATTAAATTACCAAAGACAACTAATTCCAATTAAAAAAAAAGGGGGGGGGGCTAGTTGATGGGAATTCAATTCCATGGAGCTCTTCCTAAACTATATATAAGAAAAAAGAGTTAAGAACTGAAAATATTTTGAAAACGTTCATTCATTCACTCATTTAGCAAACACTCAGCAGAGCCTACCCCATCCCAGGTACTAAAGTGGACTCAGGATACAAAGGTCAAGTTTCCTCCTCTGCACTCCAGAAGCCATCTATCCTTTCCTTAAGGTCTCATTTAAAGCTTATGATTGCTGTTCATTGTTGTTAGCTGCTGTTGAGTTGGCCCTTGGCTTACAGCGACCCCATGCACCACAGAACAAAATGTTGACTGATCCTGCACCATCCCCATGATGGGCCGCAGATCAGACTGTTGTGATCAGGGTTTTCACTGGCTGCTCTTGGGAAGCAGATCCCAGTCATTTCTTCCTCGTCTATCCTAGTGTAGAAACTCTGCTGCAATCTGTTCACTGTCATAGCAACATGCAAGCCTCCACTGACAGAGGGGTGGTGGCTATCCATGAGGTGCACTGGCCAGGAATCAAACCCAGGGCTCCCACATGGAAGGCAAGAATTCTCCCAATGAACCACTAATGCCCCTTCATTTATAAGCTACATAATAACTCATTTCCTTCTCCACTAGATTTTGAGCTAGTCAGTGAATGAATCATAAAAGGAAAACAGATAAATTAAGAGGAGAGGAGAATAGAGGGAAGCAAAGAAACACAATTCCTTTCAAAGGACACACAATCCAGTTTTCTGTGAGTGTCAAGGTGGCCTCGAGTTTGGTAAAAAGGGGCCTCAGAGCACTGTTTGGCTTTCTGTTTCTCAGTATCCTCCATATGGAACCAACCCCAATCTTTAGCTTTTATGAACCGTAATTTGCACGTGAAGTCCTATCAGAATCACATTTATTTTAGAGTTGGAAAGAATTTAAAGACCCATTTGGCAGATGAGTTCTCAAATTATTAACTAAATATATTTAGACTGCGTCACAGTTTGTAGATGATATAAACTTCAAGGAAAAAATGAGGCAGATAAAAGAGGGCAGGAAAGGGAAATCAATTTTATAGAGAAAAGTAAATTCATTTTTTAGGAAAGGCAGGCTAAAAATATTATGATAACAGAGTCAGGCTCTCATTAAGTATACACTTGGCATCCCTGAAAAGAATATTAATGGTAAAAAATTAAGACGTCTGAAAATACCAAGAGTTGGGGAGGACAAGGAATTACATACTCCTGGTGGGAACGTAAATTGGCACAATCTCATTGAAAACAATTTGATATTACCTAGCAAAGTTGAATATGTGTAAACCCTATGACCCAGAAAATACCATTCCTAGGAATATGCCCTAGAGCAACTCTTGCACATAAGTTCCAGGAGACATAGACAAAGGTATTCATAAGCAGCACTGTTTGTAATAGCAAAAACCAGAGACAACCCAAACGTCCATCAACAGTAGCACAGGGAGGTAAGTTGTGGGATATTCACACAATGGAGTACCATAAGCTGTGAAAATAAAAGAAGCACAGCTGCACAAGAAAATGGGTGCTACGTTTAAAAAAAGAAAGTTGTGGAAGACTATATACTGTTTAAATATCATTTTAATAAAGCTTTTATAAAAATCAAAACGATATGTATGTTTTAAGATACATACGTATATAAAACAAAACAAAAAAAAAACCTGTTGCCATCGAGTCGATTCTGACTCATAGTGACCCTACAGGACAGAGTAGAACTTCCTTATACCGTGTTCAAGGAGCGGCTGGGGGATTCAAGCTGCTGATCATTTAGCTAGCAACCGTAGCTCTTAACCACTGCACTACTAGGGCTCCATACATATATAGCAAAACTATTTAAAAACATAAGGGAATGATTAACACACAAAATCCAGACTAGCCTTTGTAGGGTGAGGGGACACAAGGAGATGGTATAGGTGACTGACCCAAGGTATAGTCAATGGTACTAGCTGAGAGGTGAATTTACAAATAATCATTTTATTATCAGGCTTCATAAATTACATAAATGGTGCATATCCTGCTATATGTATCAACTATTACATACATGTAATTCTAAAGGACAAATTCTGATATCTCAATGATGAAATGCTATACAGCCATTAAAATGAGTGAATTAAAATTAATATGTGCTGATATGGAAGGATCTCAAGACAAATTGTTAGCTTAAAAAAAAGTCGTAGAACAATATCATAGTACAATTCCATTTCTGTAATAATAAGCAAAACAAACAAGCAAAAACTCATAAAGCTATATGATATGCATATATTTGTACTGGATACTTTCCTTTTGCCCCTACAACCCACCTTCTGCCTTCTTCCACCATTATCTGCCCAGGAGGCTGACCTGTATGATTGCACCAAAAGGGCTCTCATGCCCCCTGGATCCCTGAAGGGTTTGGTTAATGGGGAGTTTTCCAGGAAAGTGGAGGTAGGGAGAGAGGGACCAAGAAGAGGGAGGTCAATGTGTTTATTCCCAGCTACCTGCTTGCAGTCCCTGAGAATTGGCTGTATCCCTCCATGAAAGGTCTCAGTGCCCATCACTGGGTCCTTTCTACTGCATCCTCTCTGTGTCCAGGTTTTCCCATGTGCCTTGTGCTCCTCAGGTCTAGGGATAGTAAAGGTGGCTGCTGTTACTAGCCTTAAGGCACTGCGTTATCTCTTTTGGTTTCCCTACAGCCTCCTTGTACCTTGTAAATAGTCCCATTATTAAACTCAACTTCAGTTATCCTAATTGGAGTGAGCCATCTGTTTCCTGCTGGGACCCCAACTAATACAATTATATATAGATACACAAGCATAGAATAAGGACTTTGAAAGATACATACTAAAAGGTTAGCAGTGGTTAATGCTGGTGAGAGAAGCCAAAATTAGAGGAATAAGGGGGAAAACACTAATGTTTGGGCTTTGTATTTCTGTATTGTTTATCCGATTTCTAAGAGGAAGTATTCATGTATTATTTGGGCAAAACAAAATTTTAAGAGTACAAAAAAAAAAAAAGTTAATGCACACCCTG
Source organism: Loxodonta africana (assembly GCF_030014295.1). Lineage (NCBI taxonomy): Eukaryota > Metazoa > Chordata > Mammalia > Proboscidea > Elephantidae > Loxodonta > Loxodonta africana. Next base: position 47,770,941 of record NC_087355.1, on the reverse strand, counting down.
GGTAACTTAGTTAAAGAACAAGTTGAGTCCTAGCTGTCTCTACATCCTGATGCCCAGCACAGCACTGGCCACACAGTACATCCTCACAAGGACTGCTGATACTGTAATCCAGTGAACTTCAGCCTTTGAAAATTGATCAGAAGCCAGGTAAACTTCTATGAGGTTTATTGATTAAGAAGGAAGGGATAAAACCTCCTAGAGTAGTTCAACAGAAGTTTCCTACAAAGTGTGGGCAATGGTGGCTTCTGTTGACTACAGATGCAGGTGACACCTGACCTGTCAGCCTGACTCCTGGACTGCACTGTGTCCCAGGGCTGAGGCCCCAGACCCTCTGCAGGCTGAGCTGTGCCATGGTCTCTGGGCATTAGAATTGGGCCTGACTGTGCTCATGCAAGCATGTCTCCTAAAGTCTGACAGGCTTCCAGTACTACTATCTCATCTCCTGGTACCTGGGGTTTGGATGCAACTCTGGACTATGACCTCTATGGCCAAGCCCTTTGGGTACCATGCTATGACTGCTGGACTGGACTCTGTCTGAACACCTAAAGCTGGAAGTGGCTACCCACAGCTGCCTCACCCCAGTTTTTGTTGTCATTGTTGTTACTGCTGTCTCGATTCCAACTCATAGCAACCCCATGTGTGCAGAGTAGAACTACTCCATAGGGTTTTCAAGGCTGTGACCTTTCACAAGGAATTCACCAGGCTTATCTTCTGAGGTGCCTCTAGGTGGGCTTGAACCATCAACCTTTCAGCCAGTACTCTAGCACTTAACCATTTATGCCACCTAGGGACTCCTCCAGTAGGTAGATTAAATCCAGGCCTAGGCTCCTCCTGGGAACCCTGGTGGCATAGCGGTTAAGCGCTACAGCTGCTAACCAAAGGGTCGGCAGTTCGAATCCACCAGGCTCTCCTTGGAAACTCTATGGGACAGTTCTACTCTGTCCTATAGGGTCGCTATGAGTCGGAATCGACTCGACAGCACTGGGTTTGGTTGGTTTTGTAGGCTCCTCCTATCTGGCCCACTTAGCCATAAAAAACAAAGTCTGGCTTTTGCCCATCAGAACTCAGATTAGATGTCACTTTCTCTGAAAAGCCTTTCCAGATTCTACGAGTTGGGTTACGTCCTCTTCTTAAATGGTTCCATAGCACTCTGTACTTTCCTTCTTGTAATATTTATTATATTGTACTGAAATTTCCCGTTTACTAAACTGTAAGCTAAGCCCTATTCACCTCTGTATCAAAAGGGACACTGATACTGAGTTGTTGTTGTTGTTGTTGTTGTTAGGTGCCGCCGAGTCCGTTCCAACTCGTAGCGACCCCATGCACAACAGAACGAAACACTGCCCGGTCCTGCGCCATCCTTACAATTGTTGCTATGCTGGAGCTCAACGATCCACCTCGTTGAGGGTCTTCCTCTTTTCCGCTGACCCTGTACTCTGCCAAGCATGACGTCAGTTTGTTGTACTGTGGGGACTTGTGTGTTGCTGTGATGCTGGAAGCTATGCCACCGGTATTCAGACACCAGCAGGGTCACCCACGGAGGACAGGTTTCAGCTGAGCTTTCAGACTAAGACAGACTAGGAAGAAGGACCCGGCAGTCTACTGAAAAGCATTAGCCAGTGAAAACCTTATGATACTGAATAGGGTTTCATTAAATGCTTGAAGGAGAAAAAGAAGGAAGAAAGGAAAGGAGACAGGAAGGAAAAGAGGAAGGGAGGGAGGGATGGTTGGAAGGAGGAAGAGAGGAAAAAAAAAAAAAGGAACCACATGCCGCTGGATCCATAGATAGGACAATACAAAACAGATCACCCTATTTTACCTGTTCTAATGACTTTTTGTTGTTCCTGTCAGTTGCCATCAAGTTGGCTCCCATTCATGATGAGTCCACGTATAACAGAACGAAACGCTGCCCAGTCTTGTGCCACTTTCATGATCATTGGTATGTTTGAGTCCATTGTTGTGGCTGTTGTGTCAATTCATCTCATTGAGGGGTTGCTTCATTTTCACTGATTCTCTACTTTACTAAGCATGTCCTTTTCTAGCGATTGTTTTTTCCTGATGACAGGTCCAAAGTAAGTAAGGTGCTGTCTCGCCATCCTCGCTTCTAAGGAACACTCTGGTTATATTTCTTCTAACTTGTTCATTCTTTTGCAGTCCATAGTATACTCAGTATTCTTGGCCAACACCACAGTTCAAATGCACCAGTTCTTCTGTCTTCCCGTTTCACTCTCCAACTTTCACACGCACATGAGGGGATTATAAAGACCGTGGCTCGGGTCAGATGCACTTTAGACACCACAGTGGTATCTTTGCTTTTTAGAACTTTAAAGAAGTCTCTTGCAGCAGATCTTTAAAGTCATGGAACACACGAATCAACTTAAAAGCAAAGCCAGTGATTCATCATGGGTTATTGAGACCCTCCTCTCCACCAATCACTGTGTTAGGGACTAGAGATATAATTTAAAAAAAAAAACAAAAAACAGGCCATCCTTCCTTCCCCTCTCTCACGTGCATATGTGGGAAGTTTTGTTTTTCAAACGTGCGATGTTTCTAAATGTTTTGAAATAGTTTCCAAAGATCTCTCCGATACCTTGGGGGTATTTAGATATTTTTCTACATACCTCAAGAGACTCCGTAACGGTGAATTAATTAGCTTTGGGTACCACTATCAGGGACCTGCACTGGTCCCTCTGTGCTGAATTATCTCAAGAATCCTTTGCCAAAGTAACGAAAGTATATATTTAACACTGCCCGCCCCCCCGCCCCATCTGTCTGATGGCTTCACAGAATTCTATGGTATTTGAAAAGCATCAAGGGAAGTAAATAATGAAGATTGGGTGTTCCTTTTTAAACACAAATGACACCATTAAGCAAATGAGTCAGAAATCACACAGGGCAACATTAGGAATTAAAAAAGATTGAAAAATTATTTCTAAGAGATCTTATGCAAAAATGCCATTCAACCCAGCCCAGGAATACCGCATTAGTCCCACCCATAGTGAGCAATGCTACTTTCTAACTGCCCTCCCCACCCTTAAAACCCACTTCTGTGGAGTTGATTGAGATTCACCTCCTTATAATATATGTTCACCTAATCCCATCCCCATACTACATCAGGGTGAGAGAATGGAAGCATTTAATTCTGAACACACAAGCCCAGAGTTTCCTCCAGGGACATGAGAATTATACAAAAGGTCATGAAAAGGAGAGAAAGAATATATGCAAAGTTATAATTTCCTATCTGATGTTCACTACTTGATTGGCTCATGAGACATTGTTGAGGTAAGCAATACATGGTAAGAAAGACCCAAAACCAGTGCCGTCGGGTAAGAAAGAGGTAGACCAAATTGGGAAGCACTTTTGGAGGAATTAATGAGTATCAATTTCCAATTTCCCACACGTGGTTAATCAGTGGAAGTCTTTTCATCTCAGGCTGATTCCCTGGCCACCATCTGGATAGGATTTACGAGTAGACAGTTGCTTTGTGCTATGATTTGGGGGAGCCTGAAAACCCCTAAAATTCAAAATCTCTACCTTCTCAAACCACTTTCCATGGTACACAAAATTCCCACATTATATACATTAAAACACTGAAAGTCCTTCACAAGAGGCAAATGATATCAAGAGTACAATATCTTAAACTGTTTTCAACTTGAGGTGGATTGTATGTGTGTGTATATGTGCTGTGTCTGGGTGAATGCACTCTAGCTCAACATCCATTTCCTATTCTTTGAAAACAGAAGCTTGATTCCTTTTGGGAACCACCTCTTCCCCACTCTCAGTTCATGGTTTGGGTGAGGTTGACTCCTGGATCCAGTGGCAGGCACCTAACCTAATCCTGGGCAATCAAAGCTCTACAATCTCATCATCACAGTAAAGTGGGCATATGACTTAAGTCAAACCAATGAAAGCCCTACAGGACAGAAACCTGAGCTGTTAGGGCCTTTTGAACATCATTTGTAGGCAGCTTGCCTGAGAATAAAGCCACATTGAGAAAAGAAGAGGCTTACAAAGGGAAATCAAATGCTTGAGCCTTCTGGACAGCTGGGTCCAGGCCTAGCAGAACTCTTCGGTTACACGAGCTAAGGAATTACCTTCTTATTAAACCAACTTCGTTCATTTTCTGACACTTAGAACTCCAAGAGTTGTGATTAACACGTAAGTATCTCTGACCTGAGGTAGTGGTGGTTCAGTGGTAGAATTCTCGCCTTCCGCCAGGGAGACTGGGTTCAGTTTCTGGCAATGCACCTCATGCGCGGCCACTACCCATGTGCCACTGGAGGCTTGTATGTTGTTATGATGCTGAACAGATTTCAGTGGGGCTTCCAGACTAAGACAGACTAGGAAGAAAGGCCTGGTGCTCTACTTCCAAATCAGCCAATGAAAACCCTATGGATTACAATGCCACTTGATCCTGATCATGGGGATGGTCAGGACCAGGCAGCATTTTGTTCCATTGTGCATGGGGTTGCCACGAGTCAAGGGTCAACTCCTCAGCAGCTAACAACATCGATGCCCTAGTTCAAATTAATCAGAACGCCTGGTGAAGAGAAGTGCAGGCTGCATAATGGCAGAAAACAACATAACTGGAAGATCACAAAGATCTGGCTCTCTCCCTTTTCTTTCCCTATTTAACCTTGGGCATGTTTGTTCACTGTAAAATAAGGGGGTTATAATAATGAACTCTAAATTCCCTTTGAGCTTTGACATACTGTGATTCTAGGTATGTTTTTGAGGGAGGAGAATCAGAAAAGGGCTGCTAAAAAGGGCATATTCTGCAGACTTCCAAGGTGGGGTGAGGGTGGGGGCTGTTTAGCCAAGCTGACAGGAAAGCACAAGGAAAGAAGGTGAGGTTGCTGACAGAAAGATGATCGGTCATGTGGACGAACTTCAATGACTTGACAGTTTTGCCAGAACCAGCTCTGGCTATCAAAAAAACAAACTTCTGAGCCAAAGCCAAGAACTTTGTGTTATCCATTCTCCTCCACAGAGTGAGGCTGCCCCAGAGGTATGGAGATGAAGGAAGCAGCTGACATGCTTGATGTGTGAGTTGGCCCTTTAGCTCAATCATGCACCTGCCTGGAATGCCCTCTCCACTTCCTGTCTAAAGCCTACCCAACCGTCAGCACCCAGTCCAGTGCCCTTCTCCTCCATGAAGTCTTCCCATAATATCACAATTCACAGTGATGTCTCCATTGTCCTTAATCCTAGATCACTGGTTGTACAATTCTCTCACTTAGAAATGGCCTGATTTATGGATGGGCCTCTCTGCATGATGGGAGACATCAGAGGATGCCAGAGAGGATATGCCTAAGAGCACCCAGCTCCTCAGTGACAGAGTAGGGTGAGAACCTAGGTTTCCAGACTCTACATCCAGAGCTCATCCCTCCATACCCACCAATACCTACTGCTGTAGTCTCTTCCTGCTCCTGTTACCTTTTGACTGAATGTTCAATTCAGTCCCCCCACCCCCCGGCCCCCCCCCCACAGACACACTTCTTATTGAGCACCTCCCTTGTGTTAGGCACTGTTAGCTTCCTTATTAGCATTTTCTATAATATTGCAATCATCCCGGAGACACACACCAACATTCCTATTTTACAAATGAGGCACAGAGAGGTTGAGTTATTTGCATAAGATCACACAGCTAAGAAGAGGAAGAGCTAGGACTTGAAACTAGGACAATTTAGTTGTGAAGTCATTTTTTCCTTCTCTATCATCAAAAAAAAATTTTTTTTTTTTCATCATCATTGTTGCCACAGACACCACATTAACATCACTGCTACTACTTAGCAAGCAGCAGGCAAGTTAAATGCATTACTTTAAATCTCTTAACCCAGCAAAGTGGGTATTATTTCAGTTTTATAGATGAGATCACTTTCCCCAGAAAGCCTTTGCTGACCACCTGACACCAATTATGCTGGTGTCCCTACTAAGTGCTCCTAAACCAGCCTGTGCTTCCTCTCCTTATTTTAGCATTTATCTACTGCCTTGAAAACATGAGCCTTCCATCTTCTCCACTAAATTAGAAGCAACTTGGGGGCAGGGACAATGTCTTGTCAGTTGCTTATCCAGTAAATAATTATTGAATGAATGAGGACAAAACGTTTGCTGATGGTACAGAACCATCTTCCATTTCACGTTGGCCCCTACAGCCATTCGTTACAGTAGGGTACATCCACTTCCAGGCAGAGCAAGAACAAACTGGTCTTGGGCTACTGAGAAGAGCAGTGTAAGGGCAAAATTGTCTCCCTTTGGCTGGGGTTATGCACTTGGCATTTTCTCACCAAATCTGGTATTCATAACCTTGCTGGGACCTAAAAAAAACCAAAAAAACCCAAACCTGTTGCCGTTAATTCTGACTAACAGCAACCCTATAGGACAAGGTATAACTGCCTCATAGTTTCCAAGGAGTGCCTGGTAGATTCAAACTGCCAACCTTTTGGTTAGCAGCCATAGCTCTTAACTACTACACTACCAGGGTTTCCTGCTGGGACCTAGTCAAAGCCAAATCAAAGTTACTTCCAAGAGACAGATGGCAAAAGAGCATAACATCTGCCAGACCTTTCAAATCACCATTTCCCCACGGCAAGAGCTTTTGATGGCTCTTTACAAACATCCAGTTCTCCTCAGTAAGCCATGCAGAAGGAGTTTATAATCCGAAAGAATTGACAAAAATCTATTGTGGCAATTCTTGAAGAATAAACCAACCAGCAAGAAACCAATGGTTTCAGGAGGGTCATGTGACTGTTTTTTAACAAAGGTCTTAATATTTTCTTAAAGGCATTCGTAATTGCAGCATTAAACCCTTATCCTATAGCCATCTACTTTCCTGCAAGCAGACATTCATCCAGCAACTATTTATTGCACACCTATTTAGAATTAAACACTCTCCCTGATGCTGGAAAGGCAATGGTGAACAAATGGAACCTGGTATCTCAAACTCTCTTACCTGGAAGGAGTTGCTCATGAGGCTATCTGTACTCACTGGGGTCAAAGCACACACTAATTATCAAATGAGCTAATGGTTCTTTTGAAAAGCAGGACCAAGGAGGGGAATGGGACCAAGAACGGGTAATTCACGATGATTGGAAAGGAAAGTTGAGGCTAGGTTGTAAAGAGTAGGGGAAGTTCCTAAGGAGCTGTATGTAATAAAGTAGCAGAGAAACAGTAACATTTGGTAAACTGTGGTTGGTTCAGAGAGTTAAAATGGATGAACTAGAGTCAGATATATCAACATGGATGAGTCTTTTAAGAACGCGATAGTAATATAAAAAAATAAATATATTTATAGAGCAAAAATAATCAAGTAGCAAAAGGGTGCATATATTAAGTACTGCTTGTTTAAAATTTTAATACCAAAAATCAATACACATGCTATTTATGAAAATGTGCATGTGTAATAAAAACACTAAAATATGCCTAAGAATGATATGTACAAACTTCAAGGAGTGATTTCTACGGGCAAGAAAAAGACCAAGGAAATCTGGGTAGAACTTAGCTATATCTGTATTGTTTTCATTTCTTTTTTTTCCCCTTTCTCTAATCACTTCTCCTTCTTCCTCTCCCTCCCCCCAAGCCTAGCCTTGCTTTCTCTCTTTATTAGGGAGGAATCAGAAGCAAATGTGGCAAAGCTAATATCTGCTCAATCTATTCAATCATGGATAGTGGATATATACGTGTTTGTCTTTTTCTGAGTTTTTTAAAATATGTTTAAAATTTTTTAAATTAAAAATAGTAAAAGACAGAAGAAATATTAGGAAAAGTTAGGGATTGATGCATAGAAGATCCAGAATAAAAGATCACAAGTTTCCCCCTGGGGAAGTAAGCAATTGGCTGGAGGAAAGGAGTCCCTATAGATCCATAACTATCATTCAAGGAAAAAGGATTTCCTAGCCTATTTTTTTTTTTTTTAGGAAGACCTTAACCTGCTCAAACCTTTTGCCATGCCAAGATGCAATCAGATGCCTTTTCTTCTCCTAGTTCTATCAAAAGAGGTGCCTTCGATTTAGAGCAACTTTGCTCACAGAACTCTTTCTTAGAGCTGGGAGAAATAGGATGTGTGGGGCTATGAGGAGGGAAAAGCAGTAATCCCAAAGCTAAAGATATCCAGGCCACTGCCTTGCTAGTCCTGGAGCTCAACTATGCCAAGCTAGGGGATGGTTGTAGGTGCTTAAGGTAGGGACTCCAGTCAAAGAATGGGAGATCACACAAAAGCAAACTAAGCCTGTGGGAGCCCCATACACATATTTTCTGCTATGCCTACTCCTTCTCTAAAGGTGAAGCCACACACAGTCTGGGTGATCGCAGGAGCTGTACAGGGCCCAGAAGAGTTAGCATTCCAAGTTGGTAAATAAAACAAGTGCAAAGGAAGAATGAAACTATAGCAAAAACAATGAGGATGCAGTAAAAACCAAAAACCCACTGCCGTCGAGTTGATTCTGACTCATAGCAACGCTATAGAGGCAATTCTCCAGTCCATCACAAAATTATAGGACGAAAACTTCATTTTTGCCAAAAACTCTTTAGATACTTAAGACACCTACTTGTCCTTTTTGGGAGCACAACAGAAAAGTTAAAGAGAAGTAAAAACAAAGGAAGCCAAAAACAAAACTGTTGGACCTATTTTGTAGCGATTACATGAAAGGGCCAGCCCAGCACTGCTCAACTTCAGACAATAGCCTTGGTTCCTGAAATGCTCCATAAGGGGAAGCCAGTTACCTACTATTCACTAAGATGATCTTTGCTTCAACATATCTTTTGTGGGGAAGAAGGGAAGAGCAGGTCAGAGGCTGCATGTACATCTAATGAAAGGCTAATGAGACCTTTGGTCTGTACACAGCCACTGACAGAAGAGGGGTTTCCTTTCGTCCCTATGACCTGGATGTTCAGCACATGCTTGGGGACCACCAGCTAAGGTCACCAGTGCAAAGGAAGTTTTTAAGACTTAGCGCATTGATGTGCATCTTTGCCCTGTCAATGTTTCTTTGTGCAACATCTCCCTCCTGACGATGCTGACAGATTCGAGTACACAGAGATATAAATCAAAGTTATATATAAATTTATTTACATAAAATATATAAAAATTCTTCCCTCATCTTGGAGCTCGGCCAGATATAACTCTCTCAATCCCTATACTTTTTTTGTTTTTAGGCATTTAAATGACATGTTTGGTGCTGATGGGTGAATGGAGTAGGCACTGTCCTCTGCGTTCTGCAGACCTAAAAAGTCATCGCTGGGAGAACCAGAAGGGCAATGAAGGCTTTCCATCTAACCATAGGGTACATGCAAATTATTCCTCCGGTACAATGTGTGGTTTAAAACTAAAAATCTCCAAAGAATACCATCCTCACTCCCAGGGCTAGAACCTTTGGGAAGTAGTGTTTGTGGGGCTTTGACTTATAGTCTGAAAACAGCCAACCAAAGAATCAAAGGTCTGGAAAAACAATCGTACAGACTTCATTCCATAGGGAAGCTGGGAAGTGAGCTAAGCTCTTTATTCCAAACAACTTCTGCAAAAATGAACGGGATTGACATTTCAATCGCTCCAAAAGAAGTCTCTCTACAAAAAAAGCACTGGTCCTCACCCTCTAAGGAGTTTCAGTTCCTGGCCATCTACTAGGCTAAAAGAAACACATGTCCCTCTTTGCTATGTGATGTTCTACGTATTTGATTCCTTGATCTTGGGCTCATGTGAAGTTGAGGGATCCTTAAAGAAGATGGCACTTTATATTCATTTTTCATTTTCTGTTGTCATAGAAACACCTATGGTGTCTCAAGGTATGTCGGGAAATCTGTATCTCCTTCTTGATCTCCTAACAGTGAAGCTCAGAAAGGATAAGATTCTTCCCTCTTGGTTTCTGACTGCTCCAGCTGGAGCGTTCTTGATATACCTCAACCCAAGCTTTGACCTGAACACGGCTCCCCTTGAGTTCTCAGCTCACAAAAAGGCTATTTTCAAAGCACAGCAATTACTGTAAAAAAAACTTTTGCCTACCGAAATACTCTGAGACACAGACCTGCTGAATTCTCTATCCACATTTTTCAGTAGGTCCTTTCAGTTAGAAGAATGAGTAATTTTATCCCAAAGTATAACTCATTTAGATGTTATATGCATACTCCCAAGAGTGAGAGAATAGAGTGAAAGTACATTTTCAACCCAAATTCTACAGTGTAAGGACCAATAGGGGAAAAATTAATTTAAGCGTGTTTCAGAGAGATGGTCAGAACTGGTAAGATGCCATGCTTTGAACTATGCTGAAAAAAACTACAAGAATATGTACGTGGATTTCCGAAATTTAGTCAAAGGAGACCAACAAGAGAGGGGACTGAACCCCACTGCTCTAGCATGGGAACTGAGGAATTTACATTTGGAAAGCATACAAGGCCAGGAAGATGAAAATTTTTGTTTAATCTTATAAAGCAGGTAAAGAATCATGAGCATAACTTCTTTACCATAAAATCAAAAAAAAAAAAAAGACCCACTAAACCCATTGCCACTTTGTTGATGCCGATTCATAGCTACCCTACAGGATACAGTAGAACGTAGAACTGCCCCATAGGGTCTCTAAGGCTGTAATCTTCACATCTGTCTCCAGTGGAGTGACTGGTGGGTTTGAACCACCGACCTTTCGGTTAGCAGCCGAGCACTTAACCATTGCACCACCAGGGCTCCTGTGCCCTATAACATTGCTAAAAACACATTCAATCAGAGCAAATTATCTTATCTTCCAGTATTTCTCTAACCAATACAATGGATTGCACCCACTCACCAAGACCTAAATAAGGCTTTCATAATGCTGACAGAATGGAATGCTGCACATTTTATTCCTTTGCCTTTGAAAGTTCTCTCTAGAGTTTTAGTCCCTTCCCTGTGTCCCCCTCCCAATAACCTGGGATTTTTTTTTTTTTTTTATTGTGCTTTAAGTGAAAGTTTACAAGTCAGTCTCTCATACAAAAATTTATAAACACCTTGATGTATACTCCTAGCTGCTGTCCCCCTAATGAGACAGCACACTCCTTCTCTCCACTCTCTCTTTTCCTGTCCATTGGGCCAGCTTGTGACCCCCTCTGGCCTCTCCTCTCCCCTCCAGACAGGAGCTGCCCACATAATCTCACGTGTCTACTTGATCCAAGAAGCTCACTCTTCACCACTATCATTTTCTATCCCATAGTCCAGTCCAATCCCTGTCTGAAGATTGGGCTTTGGGAACGGCTCCTGTCTTGGGCTAACAGAAGTTCTGGGGACCATGACCTCTGGGGTTCTTCTACTCTCAGTCAGACCATTAAGTCTGGTCTTTTTACGAGAATTTGAGGCCTGCATCACACTGCTCTCCTGCTCCCTCAGGGGTTCTCTGTCTTGTTCCCTGTCAGGGCAGTCATCAATAACCTGGGATTTTAAACTAGCACTCATATAAATGCGAATGAACTTCCATCATTAAAAAGCCTGCACAAGCTCTTAATGTAAATGCCTGTTAACAGTTCATTAGAAAGTCATGTGCAAAAATGAGGTTGGAAAAGGAGAGCATCTTCTCACTGGGAAGAAGTTATAATAAAAATACAGATTTGAAATAATTTACCACTCCTTAAAAGCAACTGGGGTTGGGAAGTCTGACTTTTGTTTGTTTTCAGACTCAGCAGAAAACCTCCAGGCCCCTGACTCCTCAAATTAAAATCAGACCCAAATCCAAACGAATTGTTTCTTCTGATTTGCCACCCTCAGACCTGGTGCATAATTTTCCTTCATCAGGGTCTGAACTTCAGAAGTCCATCTTGCAAGCAGCTTTCAGTGGCTTAACATAGAGAAGAGGCCTCTGTTTTTCACTGTGAGAGTCAGAGAGGTGAAGAGTCTGGCAGCTCTAAGCACAGCCCGGGTGGGTGCAGTCTAAACACATGGGCTGTTTGCATTCTCTTCTGGAACTTTTGAACACAGGGTAAACTGCTTAATCGTGTTTGTCTGCAGGAGAATACCATGGGCAGGAGAACCTGGTTAGGAGGCCTGCAGTTGGCAAAAAGACAAACATCCGATAAACGAGATGCACCCACAAATTCCAAGGCCGCCTATTTGCTGCTAAACACAAGGTCAACGCCTCTCTCTTCTCTCTCTCTCTCCCCTTCTCCCTCTTTCTCTCTCCTTCTCTCATGGAATTCCCTCATTTATACCAGGGCCTAACTTTTGGTCTAAATTCCAAGTAGGCAGATGCTAGGCAGCTCAAAAGAAGGAAACGTTAACCCCTTAATATTGAATTTCCTGACATTTGATTTATGCCACCATGCCAATGTTAACTCCATTTAATTTAATTGCTTTGGTTTACATTCTTTTGAAAAGCACAAAGAAGGAAGGTTATTAGTGCATAAATGCCCCAGGGTTTAGAATTGAAAGAGCACTTTTCCCTCACTCCCGGTCTTATGATATTAGAAAATGCTCCCTGAGAGTAAGAGATGGGCTCAGTCAACCCATAAAATGAATTGAGTAATTGGTTGGTTGTAAAACGTCATGATGAACTTGAGCTGTACAGGACTTGCTTGTCTGGCCTGCATATTTCCAGTCCTGTGTCTGCTTTAATGCTGATGCAACTGCAATCAGGAGAGGGCACAACTATCTCCTGGCATAATCTGTGCCACGGGATAAGGCATGGCATGGTGGAGGAAGAAGCCAGAAGTCATCACCAGAGTGCAAATAGCAGTGCACTGATGGATTCAAAGGACTTCGGATCATCTCAGAGCTGCATGTATTTGAAGGAAACGAGGATCCATGATCTAAGCAAGCAAAAGAGGATGGAGGAAACATCTTAGCTAGCTTGAGTCCTAGAGTATAAAATGCCTCCCTGATGTGTTTCTAGGATGGTGAAAATGAAACCATGTTCTTGTTCCCAAGAAAAAGTCCTTAGGACCCCTTATTTCCCTTGGAGGGGGCAGCATAGAGTTTTCAACATTTCTTCAGCACCACTTCTTCTTTTACATGGTGTTCATCCCCACTGTGCCCAGTGCCACCTCATTACACTACTCCAGGGTGTACCTTTCATTTTATGTCTATGAATTTGTGCCCTCAGAAGCACAACGACATGAACAGAGCCCCTGAAGCAGGGCTTCCAACGATTCATTCGGCCCAACCCCTGCTGAGAATTTGAATTTCCACCTCAAATATACTGAATTAGAAACATTTTTAACAAGATTCCCAGGTGATTCTTATGTATAATAAATTTTGAGAACCACTGCTGTACTAGTGGTTCTTGGAATTGATCCCTAACCAGGAGCATTAGCATTACCTGGCAGCTTGTTAGAAATGCAAATTCTCAGCAGGGGTTTGAACAGGAAACTAGACCTAGAGTCCTGATGGCCTGCAACCCTGCATTTCTGCTCCTTGAACAAGCCTTGGGGAGCTATATAAGGCCAGTGTGACCCAAATCTGCCCTTAAAGTGCTTTGTTTCCCAGCAAAACTTCAACTTCAGGGAACTGGCACAGCCAAGCACTGCTGGACAATGATTTTCCCAGGAGACATCATCGGGCTTCTTACATCGTGGGGAATAACGGGAGGAAAGCAATTTTGTTTATCTTTCCCCAGAAAACATCATAAGGAAGTCAAACAAGTATCTTAATCATTTACTCTGGCTTCCCCAGGGCTGCCTCATTTAGAGGCACCGAATGACTCAGGAGGAGGAGCTCTGAGCAGTAACCTAGGATATCACCATCTGCCCTCAGGGCAGTGTATAAATAAAGTCACATGAAAATATGTCATATTTAAATCCTCCAGGAAAGATTTCACAACCTTACTAACAAAACTGTTCCCAAGGCTTCACAGTCATCACTCTGCTGCCTAAATTTCACATGTTGTAGCCTTAAGCCTATTTGCTCTTTTACTGTTCCCAGCCTGGGATAATCTTTTTTGTAAAGTAATGTGGCAGATTAAAAAAAAGTCCAGTATTTATTTAGAGAAATGAGCACTGACTGTCAAATTCTCCTAGGAATCTTTAATTCCCAATGAGGTAGCCCAGTGTCCAATACCTAGCAGGCATTCTATAAATTTTATTGAATGAATGCATTGTTCAAACATTTTTAAAACCTGTCAGGAAGCTTTTTTGTTTTGTTTTTCTCCAAAGTGGTAGAAATAGGAAGAATAGGTTGATGCTACAAGGAGATGGACCTGAATCTAAACTTGTTAGAGCTGCCCTAAGATGAACTTGGCTGCCCTGAGGGATAAATTCCATGTCACTAGGTATATTCAAGCTGGACAACCAGAAATGTAGAGGTATTTGGGAATGGAAGGGTGGTTAGGCTAGATGATCTTTAAAGTACCCTGAACCAAAATACAAGGCCAATTACAAATGTCATTAAGAGGTTCAATCAAGGCATCCTGGCTCTTCAGAGAAGGGAGCGATCACACCCAGGTGGGATGGTGGCTCTCAACCTTGACTGAGCACTGTAACCACCAGAGAACTTAAAAAAAACGTAAGGCTTGAATCCCACCCCCAGAGGCTCTCCGATCTGGGGTATAGCTTGGGCATAGAGAGTTTTAACAGCTCCCCAAGTGATCCTAATCACAGCCAAGTATAAGAAGCACTGAAATGGAAGAAATGGGGGAAGCTTCATTCAAGAAGAACTTATACCTAAGTCTTAAAGGTTGGATAAGATTTAGATAAGAAGAGAGAGGCATTCCTAGCATAACCTGGTACGTGTTCAAGAAACACGTATATTCCCGCTTGGCTGGAACATAGGATGGAACACCCATAAATGAAAAGAAACTTAATTTATTCATATTTTTTACAGTTTATGGGAATTTATTCTTAGAGATAAATTTCAAGTGGATTTCTTTTATTTATTCAATAAATAGATTCCACGTATTAATCACTTAGTTACTTTTGTCTTCAGTCCAGTGAAGTAAGAGTAGAACTTACATAATCGTGGGTGGCTGTGTTAAGAAAAAGAACAAGGTTATTAATTCAAATATAAAGGGTTAGTGAAATCTTTTTAACGGATCTAAAGTAGATGGCATTCAAATTTTGACATTTGAGTGTATTAATAGCCACAAAAGTTTATTTTTTAATCATTTCAATATTGTTACTGTTGTTAGGTGCCATTGAGTTGATTTCAACTCATAGCAACCCCATGTGACAGAGCTAAACTGGCCATAGTGTTTTCTAGGCTGTAATCTTTACAGGAACAGATCACCAGGTCTTTCTCCCATGGAGTTGCTGGTGGGTGTGAACTGGCAACTTTTCTGTTAGCACCCGAGTGCTATGCCATTTCACCCCCGGGGCTCCTAATCATTTCAATAGTACTTGGTAAATTAAGTCCACCAAGCCAAGCACTCAATAATCATGGTATCTAGTCTGGCTTTATATCCATTCCCTCTTTTGTGAAAGATGGGCTGAATCAAATATTTTTCTCCCAACTTTCCATGTATAGTGTCTGCTTACTAACACACCATAATTAGTGAACGAATGGATGATAAAGCAAGCTGCATTAGCCATTGGAAGAATTATGCTATAAGGATGTAATCATTTCCAGTTTTTTTAAAAAAATCACTGCACAAGAATGGCAAAATATTCTTTTCAAATGATAGATAATAAATCAAATGGGCATGATTAATGTCAGCACAGGGGAATTTGCAGTGGTGCTTTCAGTTACAATATTTTTCTTGTCTGCATAAATCTGCTGAAAAGAGGTTGTAGAGAAAAGGGAAGCTATATATATTCAGGAAATGAATAAGTCCAATTCTAAACACAGCGCTATATATCTGCACATGAAACAGAATAAATGCTCACTCTGGTAAACTTTACTGGAAAATGGAAAACTCTCATGTATTTCCATTTAAGGCAATTGGGATGGCCACAGAAGTTGAAGCAGATGCTATAGATGCCCCACTCTTTAGCCTTTGGGCCCACCTCTGAGTTCACCAGCAGCCTTGATGAAAAGAAACTATACATGTCCTTGTTCTCTGTTTTTCTACCTGACAGCTTTCTCGAGCACTAAATCCTGCAAAGCATGCTGGGAGGACATCCTGAAAATGACAGGAATATAATGCTCACAGGGTAGCTCTCAATCAATCAGGGACAGGAGTCAATGGATAAACATCCTAGACTTTCCATCCCTTAGTAGGACAATTCTGAGTCTGCTCTACAAGGTTTTTCAAAAAATTCCCAGCATCTCATTTTTCATTATTTTCCTAGCTTTGTCAGAGAAATGATGTTTTGAGAATAGGCCTCACATGCACATAGTGGATACTCAACAAATGACAGATGGATGGATGATGGATGGATGGATGGATGGGTGGATGGATGGATGGATGGATGGATGGATGGATGGATGGATGGATGGATGGATGGATGGGTGGGTGGGTGGGTGGGTGGATGGATAGATAAGAATGTATTACTGGAGAAAATTGATAAAACAAGAAGAAGATAAAAACTGGCATCATGGGAAATAATGACACTTGCAGAAAAGAGAGAGAAAATGAAATTGAATAAGGAGACAGCATTGTTGCTATTAGCTAGATTCTAGGATCTAGTCAAGTGATTCTGGTGGAAGAGCTATGCCAGTGCAGGGCTAGAAAGGAGTTGTTTCATGGACTGGTGGGAGACAAGCACATTAACAAGGCACCACTCACTGAATACCCAGGCTATGTGTTTAACTATCTAACCTCTGATGATTCAATTTCATTTTTATACTGCTTCGTTATACTTCTTTGCATCATGATCTTAACAACTTCAGGTTAATGCTTTACTTTTCCCCTTCAGGTTAGAATTCCAATTTGAAAAGAGCTGATATACAAAAAATCAGGAGATGATAGTATGAAAGACAAGGAAAAAGAATAGTTAAGTGTGTCCCATGCCACTAAGAGGCCTGGTATGATCATGACTGAGAAGTACTTATCACTGTAGCTGAGCTAAGATGGCTCTAACATGCAGTGATAAGGGTTCATGGAAATATGGTTGAACAGTATGCAGCCCATGACCTACTACTTACCGCTGGCCCAAGGAAAGATGGGGCTGTTCTGGTAGAGACAGTTCTCCTAACTCCCCTGTCCCTACAGGGAATTCATTCCTACTGAGACAATGGAATTGAACTTAGAGGAGTTGTGAATGTTAAGGAGTGGTCTCAATTGCATAGTCTTTAGGTGGTACAAATGGTTAACAAGCTCAGCTGCTAATGGAGAGGCTGGAGGTTTGGGCCCACCCAGAAGTACCTTGGAAGAAAGGCCTGGCAATCTACTTCCAAAAAATTAGCCACTGAAAACCCTATGGAGCACAGTTCTACTCTGATACACATAGGGTCCCCATGATTCAGAGCTGACTCTCCAGCAACTAGTTTAACTGGTTGGTCACTACTTCAGTTTTGAAGATCTGTTAATCTTACGGGATACGCTACCCAGTCAGACCCTGGTGGATTATTCTGACACTCCTCTGGACACTCTGACCCCTCTGTATACCACAGTGGTCTAATCAAAACCAATTATGTATGCACTTATGCTAGAGAAATTGGCCCTTCAAGTACATTATGACCTGCTTTAAAGTACTCATTTGAAAGGAGTTTCTACATTAGAGATGGAGATAACTATAAGGACTTTGCTTCACATTGCTACAGATAAGTAACATCACACTGTTCTATCAGAAAATATAAAATATTTAAAAGCCTTTCAGGTTGAGGAACACATTGATGTGAAAGTTATAATATATTTTTAGATATTAAACAAAACAAAACCTTACTACATAGAGTTATGAGGAGCAGGAAAACCATGTATTGTCACTGCCTCATGTTTTGGTCACTAGTCAGACAAATGGTTTCCAATCATGCTTGGCAGCTCAGGCTGAGTATATGGAATTCATGGCAGCCTATTCTCTTCTGAAAGGAAAAACAGAAACAAATTAGGGGTTTAATCCTTGCCATCTGATGAACTCCCACAGTCTGAATCACATGCTGCTGAACAAACAGCTTTATAGGCTCTGTTTGTAAAAAGTATTTATCATCCAAAGTTGTTTTATTTTTTTTTCTAAAACCTCTACTTATGTCATTTTGTAAAACAGACAGTTGGGAAAGTTTTAGGGCTTGAGCCTGGTTAGGAAGAATGAGTTGTCGTAGTTACTGTTTTATAAATATTGGCTGTGGACCAATTCCAATGCTGATCATACTTAGAAAACATCTTTTTAATTCAATGACCAGAAATTTAAAGTTATATACTCTGTGTTGTCACACAAGAACAACAAATGTCTCTGAAATTAAAAAGATTAAAAAACTTAAAAGACTTTTTTTTATTATTATTTTTTAAAAATCATTGCTACTCTCAGAGGAAAAAAAGCAATAGGAGCATTCTCTATTTCTTGAAGTAAAATTTTTGGTGAAAAGAAAATACAAAACATACAAACCTATTTGAATTACAGTCTGAAAATAATAGGAAAGAAATCTCAAATAAAAGTTGTTACTTAAATGTCCATTCTCTGCGTATCCACTTTCTCTCCCAAGATACTTTTGCATCTGAGCAAACAGTTATAGCTTTAATTATGAGTGACTGTGACAATAAACTAAGATTATATGAAGCCAGAGATTGCTGTAATATTTGGAAGCAATACTTTTCAAATTTCTAGAGAAACCTTTCTGGAAATGAAGGAGAATATTGAAAGTTTAATTTAGGGGTGGAGGAAGTACATTTTTAAACAGACAAGAAGCTACAATGCATTATGGAAAAGGGAGGCCTCCTTGGCTC
This sequence comes from Loxodonta africana, assembly GCF_030014295.1. Lineage (NCBI taxonomy): Eukaryota > Metazoa > Chordata > Mammalia > Proboscidea > Elephantidae > Loxodonta > Loxodonta africana. The sequence continues at coordinate 47,752,240 of NC_087355.1, read as the reverse complement.
AAGAGCCAACGGTTTCTCTTCAGCTCCATCTCTCCATGCTGAACACACTAGCTCCTATCTCAAAAACTGACATCCAAAATTAGGGCTCAAAACAGATGCTCAATATATATTTAGGAAATTAATGAACAACTGAAAGTTGATCTAACCACATAGAATGGCTTAAAATCAGAAAAACAACAATGTGTATATCAATATTCCATTCTTCCTCTTCAGTGGAACAATGACATAAAATTGAAAGGCACTAGATTCTGGAAGCTGAGTATAAAAATGCCCTCTTTCCAGATCTGGCAATATGCTGTTTTCCTCAGACCAGCATTCAGCAAAAATTCAGTCACCGGTGGTAGGCTGTTAGTTGTAGAGAGTTCAAGACTTACTCATAACAAAGGGAGCCATCCAAAACTGGACCTTTGGCCTAGCCTGGACTCATGTCAAGGGAGCAACACTGACTCTATCTTGATTCACCTACAAGTTCTCTGAAAAACCCCACCCCCCCTTTCAGGCTTTGCAAACTAAGAAATACTGGTAGACTATTTTTGACTCTTTGTTTCAGGAAACAGCTGCACCCGCGAGCAGTTGGTGGTCCACCGAGCAGTAGGTGGTCAACCCACTCCAACCACGTACCTGCAATGAGCCTATCCAAGACCCAGTCCTGCTTCTGGTGTAGCCCAGCTCCAAAGTCCTGCTTCTGACATAGTGAACCTCTAGTTTCCTGACTAATGAAGATAGTTGTAGTTGTACCTCACCTACTTATGGTTTTTTGCCTTTTTAAGGGCATGTTAAGATGAACCCTGTGGACTTGTTTGGTTTCAGTTGTTGCGATCTCATGAGCCCCCATTTGGATGTGCCCTTGAGTGCTTTAATAAATCCTCTTGTTTCACCTTAATAAGGTTTGGAGTCTTCTTCTCCATGGCATTCTTTGGCGTAGTTGGCAGGATCCAGTGACAACTTTACTACAGTGGACCCCGAGGAATGATGGACCGGAGCCTGGTGCTGGCATCCGAGCCCCTTGTGCCCTTTTCTTTTCCCCGAGGCCTTCAGATTCGCCTGAGAGGTAAGCACTCCCAGATTGAGCCCCACAATCTCGCGGCACAGCTCTCTGAGGATTTATTAAGCTCTTGCTTTTGTTTCTGTTCATGATCTGAGCATTGTGAGAGTATATAATTGCTTGTTTTCCCTCCTGGTAGCTGTGGAGGTAATTCTGCTTCAAAGAGCTCTGAGTCACTATAAACCGCTTCAAAGAGCTCTGAGTCACTATAAACCGTAAACACAATCTCAGGCCCAGGTTGACCACTTAATTGCCGATAGGGCAGTTGCCAGCTGCCTCAAGCAGTTAAAAGCTCCTGTGACAGGATGAACTGGTCATGAGATGGGCCAGAAGCATTAGGCTGCTCGCTGGTTGCAAGCAAAAGTTTACACAACACAGGTACATAAGAGAGGCGAAACAGTGCAAATTTCCCACAGTGCTTCTGGTTAGAGTTATAATCTGGGACTCAAAGAAAAGTGAAAGGAGTTCTCCTTGCTAAGTGATGGTCTCCAAGGAGTGTTCAACAGTATCGTCAGATTACCATCTAGCAGCCAAGAATACAATTTCAGTTTGGACTCTTTCTTTTCAGAGAGCTCATTAGGCTTAGTGTTCCTTATTCTATCAGCATATGCTTTAACTGAGTGAGATGTGGAATGCCAGTTCAAAGGGATCATGTGGGCCCTCCTTTTGGAACTTCCATGGCTTATATAGCTAAGCATTATGGTCTGGATTCTGTACTATACTTGGCTGCCGGCATGCACTCACACAAAAGAACCTCAAACATCGGTGGCCCTTACGGAGTAGTTTCGATGTAAATACGTTAATTCTGCCCAGTAAATTGGAAGCTGTATCTTCCCAAATAAAACAAAACCAGCGGGAAGCATATTTTAATTGGTCCCGAGAACATCAAAAAGGAAAATGGAAAGTAGATTTCTTCTTTACAAGATACAATAAGTAGACTTCCTCTTCACAAGATACAATGTCTAAATAAGCTAAGCGCGTTAAGGAATTATCATGTTCTCCAACTCTACTTCATTCCCTGCCAATTCTACCACTGCCTTCTCCTCTTTCCAATCTTCCTCTCCCTACTGCTCCCCCTCCTTGTCCTACTACTCCTCTGGCAGCTGCCTCCCTATATGCACCTGTCCAACCATATCCTGAAAACCTCTTCTCTGAAATTCTTTATTGTTCAGAAGACTTGAGGACTGATCTGCCTAAAGGTGTACCACACCTTGAGATGCCGTTTAAGGTGAAACCACCTGGTCACACACCTGTTCACCCATAAGTAGTTTTACCCCTTGGATGAAGACCGAGTTGAGAGCCATAGTAAAGGACTTCCTGAGCCCTAGGGAAGATCCACATAAATTCAGTGAGGAATTTAGAATCCTTACTTATACTCACCAACCTGGCTTACCGGATCTCTACCCACTCATTCATATGCTAATGGACTCCAGAGAGGCTCACTTATGGATGGAAGAGGCTGGATGGTATCACCTTGAGGAATCTCTACTTGCCAGGTCTGGTTTAACTGACAGAGAACTTTTGCAAGAAGCCAAAACAGTGTAACATCAGCTGTTGAAAGCTATCTCTAATGTCTTCTTCAAAAAATAGAGGGGGCAAAGGTCCAGACTTGAACCAAGAAAAGGGTGAAAGCATTTATAATTACTGGGCTAGATTAACTAAATACTTTAATGAACATTCTGGAATGTCCATATAGTACAGTGGTACTGAAATGGCTTTCGACTCATTGTTTCTTAATGGATTTTACCCTAACATATCCAATTGGGTAAAAAGACACAATTTACATTGGGAAACAGTTCCTGCTACCAACCTTGTTACTTTAGCTCATAAATTGTCTCAGACCATTGAGCAAGAGGCTTAGGATGCTAAACAAAAAACTAAAACAAAATAAGTTGACAGCTTTACAACTACAGCAGCTACAGACCAAGAGCTTGAATGGAGTCCAAGGTTTCCCTGAGATTAAATCAAGGACCCCTCAGCCCAAGGTGCCAGGTATGTGCTTTTATTGCAAGAAACCTGGAATTTTAAAAAGGACTGTCTAAAACTGAAGTCTAAACTGGGCACTTGGGTGCCACCTGGTAAATCCCAATGAAGAAGCTCCAGGGATTTTTTGAGGCTTTTCCTACGGTGGCTTTAAGTTCTCAAGGGGAAACCACCCTACATGTTAATGGAGAATGCTGCAAGTTTTTAACTGATACAGTAACCACACTGTCAGCCTTAAATGCCATGTGTTTACAAAAGCCTCTGCCCCAGAGTACCAACTCTACTAAAATCGTGGGAAAAACTAGGAAAAATTTTGAACATAGTTTCAGCCAATTAATAGTTCCTTAGGACCAATTGAGGATATACATCCTTCCCGTTAATTTGCCTGGAAGGAATTTACCTTTGAAATGGAAATGTAATTTACAATATACTGAGGATGGCAAAGTTTGCTTGAATGTGCCAGAAATTCCCCATAGCACAAGTGAATATCAGGAAGAGATTTTATGCTATGCACAGGCCCTCAATTTGTTTGATACACCTTTACTTGCCCCTTTGAAGCCAACTTTGCACTGCCCAAGAATTTTTGTAGGCTTCCTCCTCCAGATGTTGGTTGAATACTCTCAGCTGAATCCATTAAGACTCAAACTGATCATTCTAAACCCTTGCTGAGAGTTTCCCAATATCCTGTAAGTAGGAATAAAAACAAGGATTGGTTCCAATAATTCAGGACTTTTTAACCAAAGGACTAGTCATTCCCTATACCAGCCCTTGCAACATCTCTATTTTCACAGTTAGAAAAGCTGGCAACTGAGGCTGGAGATTTGTTCAGGATTTGTGATCCATAAATAGCACAGTGGTTCTGAGATTCATGGTTGTGCCAATCCCTCACTTACTTTTGTCCAATGTGCCACCAGAATCTACTTGCTTCACAGAAGTAGGTATATTCAGCACTTTTTTAAGTATCCTGGTCCATCTGGAAAGCCAGTATCTGGGAAGACGAACAATTCTCCTGGACAGTTATGCCCCAGCATTTCACTGAGTCTCCCACCTATTTTTCTCAAGGTTTGCATTTTGATTTGCAGTCTTTGTGATTTGTCCATAGATCCACTTTACTCCAATATGTGGATGACCTATTAATTGCTCTCCAACCCAAGAAGCTTGCCTCAAGAATAGCATCAACCTCTTGACTTATTTGGCTAACAGGGGCCACAAAGCTTCCAAGGAGAAATTACAATTAGCACAGCCATGTGCAAAGTATCTGTGACATATTATTTTAGCAAGAGTCTCTATAGATTCCAAGCACAAAGAAGCTATCCTAGCCTTCCCCCTACCCAAGACCAAGAAACAGCCTAGAGGATTTTTGGATCTTTGCAGGTATTGCTGACACTCGGATACTCAACTTTTCCTTAATGGCTCAGCCCCTGTACCAGTACTTAAAACCCTCAGAGCCTGAACTTTTCAACTATCTGAGGAAGGAAGGGCACCTGTCCTGAAGCTGAAACAGTCATGGTTACAAACCCCTGCCTTGGGATTTCCCAGCCTTGGCTTGGATTTTTCACTTTTTGTTCATGAAGTAAATGGAAATGCATCAGTGGTTCTTACCCAGAAACATGGATGACAACAGAGACCGGTAGGGTACTACAGTGTCCAGCTGGACCCTGTAGCCCAAGGATACCTCCCATGTCTCAGAGCAGTTGCTGCTATCGCTGGCTGATCGAAACCATCACAAATACTGTTCTGGATAATACCTTGAATGTGTCTGTTCCCCATACTGTTTCAGCTATTTTAAACTCTGGCCCTGCCCAACATCTTTTGCCAGCTGAATGACTCACTATGAGATCCTCTTGCTAGTAGCCCCATATATTAGATTCCATAGTTAGTGGGTTCAACCCCACCACACTTCTTTTCCTATCAGATGAGGACACTGGACCTTTCCATGACTATATAGAGTTAACTGATCATTTGTCACCATAAAACTTGATTTGCAAGAAACCCCAATAGAAAATGCAGAATTAACATTATTTGTAGATGGTTCATACTTGAGATCTCTCATTACCAAGGAGGATATTCTGTGACTACTTCTACTGAAGTCCTCAATAGTCAGTTCTCTTCCTGAAGTGACTTTGGCTAAACTGGCTGAACTGACAGCACTTGCCTAGGCCTGCAAGTTAGCTTCCAGAGGGTTGGTAAACATTTATATGGACTTGAGGTATACTTTTGGGGTTGTACATGCCTTTGGGATTCTCTGGAAACATTGAGGGTTCCCCACATCATCAGCAGCCCAGATTAAAAACGGCACCTTAGTAGCTGACCTCTTCGAAGCTATATTGCTTCCCTCTGCAATTGTGGTAATCAAAATACAAGCCCGTCAATCTAAAAGGATCCCTCAAACAGAAGAAATAAGGGGTAATAATTTGGCAGATGAGGCTGTAAAACTAGCAGCATACATAAAATTTCAAGTCATGGCTGTCTCTGACAAGTGTTGTGAAAATAGCTGCCACAAATATCAGAAGCCTAGCTTAGCAAGTGATGAAGAGGACATTTTTATACAAGACAATATGCCTGGTGGGCCTGTCTTGCACAACCTTGCCAGTCACCAGAACCTGGCCCCCCAGGAGGAAAGAACCATTGGAAAAAGGAAGGATGTTGATTAAATTGGAACTCTGAGTTTGGGAAGGACCCTCTCAAAGGTCTGGATTCCCCAGTAGAAAACAGTCCTTCCAAAATCCCCATACATTTCATGGGCTGGAACACTGCATGCTGACAATCACTGGGGAAGATATAAATTAACAGATGTGCTATCTAAGCACTGGTAGGGACACTTCTGGTACACCACTGAGCATGTAACTAAACACTGCACTATCTGCTCCCAATTGATTGGCCATATTGACCACCCCCTGGGACGTACCCACTGCCTACCTGACCCATGTTAGAATGGCAAATTTATTTTATCCAACTTCCCCCTTCCAATGGCTATAAGTTCATACTAGTAATGGTTTGCAGATTTTCACATTGGGTAGAGGCTTTCCCTTGCCCAAATGCAACTGTCTCTTTTGTGGCTAATAAAATATTAGAAAAATATTATTCTCACCTGGGTGCCAAACTCCTTTGCAGTGATCGAGGTACACTTTACTGGCCAAGTTTTGAAATAATTATATAAAGTTTTTCCAGTTTTCCAGAGGCTTCATTGCCCACACCATCGCCAATCATCCAGTCTAGTCAAAAGGACAAATGGCATAATGAAGGCCCAGCTGGCTAAACTTGTCTTGTCCCTACGTTTACCTTGGAGTCAGGTGCTTCCTTTGGTTTTAGAGAATTTAAGGTCAACCCCATTCAGCCCACATAAACTAACCCCAGATGAAATTGTCCCCTCTATCTTTGTTTGTGGCTTGGATTCGCCCCATCCATGTCAGAGATCAGTGGACAGGGAGTATGAGAAAGCAGCTTCAGGAAGTTCCCAGGAGGAGTCAGAGCACCCAGTAATGAGTGATGTATACTTTCTTAACCACCCCTTCTGGCCACTTCTGCTTCCTGCCAGCTGCAGTCTCTTGGCTAGGAGGCAACTGCTTTGGCCTCAGGCTGCTTCAATTTGCCCTGCCCACACTGGCCGAGCCCCTGAGCTGGTGTTGGTTCTTTCCGTCTCTATTGGTTTCTTCTGTGCCTCTAACCACCTCCCCCTCCTTTCTCTGGGAACATCTGGCTCCATGTGCCATCTCTGCTTCTTCTTGAAAGGCTGTGAGGCCACGCTTGACTGGAGAACTACTCCCCCAGCCCACAACACTACTATGGTGGGATCCCTGGGGCTTTTTTTTCCCTTGTTTTGCTTTGTTCTGTTTTGTTTGTTTTCTTTTTCTTTTTTGCAGCTTGGGAGCCCCTTCAAGTCAGGCTGCACTGCTCAGCTTAGGAGCCACTCCTCCAATCTCCGTAGCTGTGTAGGTGCGCTCCCTGGAGGCATTTCTTTTTTTCCTCTTTGCTTTCACTTTTTCCCATTCTGTCTGCCTTCATTTCTCAGTTCCTGTCTCTCTACACTTACCTTCTTTTTCTGTCTCCTGAATACCTGCTGCTGTGTGACATCTGTGTCATGGGGTGGCCTTTTGCTCTCCCCTATTGGTCTGCTTGGACCGACTCCAATTTCTTACTAGCCACTTGTCAAAAATATTGCCAGACATTGATGCATTATGCCAATTGTTTGTTTTTGGCTCCTGTTTTTCTCTCCTCTCTCTCCTCTTTCCCACACCCCTATTAGCTCCACACATCACAACCTCCCCGCTCCTTTCTGCCTACCTGCACCATGCACTGAACATCACACCTCTGAGCAGCACAGGCATGGCCTACTGGAACCTGCCCAGCACTGATTCCTGGCCCGCCCTGTCAGCGCTATTACATGCCATAAACAACCCATTCCAGCCCCTCCCCTTAAGCTGGACCTGCCCTGATGCACTATAGCTGAATGACTGGCCCTGCCCATTGGACAAGGAGGTGAAAAGTATTGTGACTACAGAGAAGCAAACAACAAAGAACGCACAGCCCACCTGCTCAGACGTAACCAAATAAAACAAAAAAAGCAGGACAAAACAAACAAATCTACAATCAAGAAATGAAGAAAATACCTACTGTATGTCCCAAAGACAGGAGACAATATTAAAACATACAAAAAAGCAGGACAGGATGGGTCCAGGAGGCATCCAAAATAAAACACCAGATGACTTTCCGTTAGAAGAAAAGGTACTAGAACTACCTGACAGGGAATTCAAATCTCTAATATTCAGAGCAATCCAAGAGTTGAAGCAAAAAAGCAGACAAAAATGAGGAAAAAATAAGCAAATTTTTGGAAAACACAGACAAATTCATGGAAAATACAGACCAAAAAAATGGAACAATTCAGGAAAGTAATACGGGAAAAAAATGCCAAGATAAATTCACAACTAGAAATCATACAAAAACTACAAGTAGAAATCCAAAAGATAAACTGCAAGATTTTTGAAATGGGCACTGTCATAGGAGGGCTGAGGAGCAGGTTTGAAATGATGGACAGAATCAGCAAAGCTGAAGACAAACGCCTGGATACAACACTGTTCGAGGAAAAATCAGAAAAAAAGAATGAAGAAAAATGAAGAAACCCTGAGAATTATGTGGGATACAATCAAAAGCAAATATTTACGAGTGATTGGAGTTCCAGAACAGGGAGAAAAAACAGAAAACACAGACAGGATCATTGAACAATTGCTGACAGAAAACTTCCCTAAAATCATGAACGATCAAAAGCTGACCATCCAAGAAGCTCAACGAACTCCATATAGTATAGACCCCAAAAGAAAAACACCAAAGCATATCATAATCACACTCGCTAACACCAAAGACAATGAAAAAATCCTGCGAGCAGCTCAAGAAAAACAAAGAGTCACATACACAGGAGAAACAATAAGACTAAGCTCTGATTATACAGCAGAAACCATACAGGCAAGAAGGCAATGGGATGACATATATAAAACCTTGAAAGAAAAAAATTGCCAACCACAAATAATATATCCTACAAAACTTTTGTTCAAATGTGATGGTGAAATTAGGACATTTCCAGATAAACAGAAATTAAGGGAATATGTAAAAACCAAGCTAAACTTAGAATTATTAAAGGGAGTCCTTCAGCCTGAGAACAAACAACATAAGACCACAGCCTGAATCTAGGACACAAGATTATACCAGCCAGATACCAACCTAGGAAATCAACCCTCAAGGACTATCCAAAACAATTGCAACAGGGAACCAGAGAGGTCAATCTGTAAATGACAATAACTTCAGAACAATAAAATCAGAACAATAAAAGAGGGAATAAATGGTATGGGTATAGAACTCTTTAATAGCTAGGAAGGCAAGGCGATACCAAGTAATAATAGACTAGTTCAAACCTAGGAAGATAAGGGTAAATTTCAAGGTAACCACAAAGAAAGTTAACAAACCTACTTATCAAAATAAAGAAGAAAAACAATAAGTCTCAATAAAAACAAAATCTACAAAAACAAAGGAAATGAAAAAGAAATCCACAAACAAAAGGAACTCAGCACAGGACACTATGTTGAATGAAAAAAGTCAATCACAAAAGGACAAATACTGTATAAGGCACTACTGTAAACACTCATGAAAAGGTTTACATACAAAAACAAACAATATATGATGGTTATGAGGGACGGGAGGGGTGGGGATGGAAAAACACTTAATAGACAAAAGATACGCAGTAACTTCGGTAAAGGGTAAGACAGCACACAATACTGGGGAAGCCAGCACAACCTGTACAAGGCAAGGCCACGGTAGCTCCACAGACACATCTAAACTCCCTGAGGGACCAAGTTGCTGGGCTAGTGGCTGTGGGGACTATGGTTCCAGGGAACATCTAGCTCAATTGGCATAACAGAGTTTATAAGGAAAATGTTCTACATTCCACTTTGGTGAGTAGCACCTGGGGTCTTGAAAGCCTGTGAGCGGCCATCTAGGATACTCCATTGGTCACCCCTTCAGGAACAAAGAAGAATGAAGAAAACTAAAGACACAAGGGAAAGATTAGTCCAAAGGACTAATGGACTGCATCTACCATGGGGTCCACCACACTGAGTGCAGTACAACTAGGCAGTGCCCGGCTACCACCACTGACTGCTCTGACAGGAAACACAATAGAGGGTTCTGGACAGAGCTGGAGAAAAATGTAGAACAAAATTCTAACTCAAAAAGAAAGACCAGACTTGCTGGCCTGACAGAGACTGGAGGAACCCTGAGAGTATGGCCCCCGGACACCATTTCAGTTCAGTAATGAGGTCACTCCTGAGGTTCACCCCTCAGCCAATGATTGAACAGGCCCATGGAACAAAACAAGACTAAAGGGGCACACCAGCCCTGAGGCAAGGACTGGAAGGCAGGAGGGAACAGGACAACTGGTAATAGAGAACCCAGGGTTGTGAAGGGAGAGCGTTGACATGTCGTGGGGTTGTTAATGTCATACAACAATGTGTGTATTAATTGATGAGAAACTAGTTTGTTCTGAAAAATTTCACCTAAAGTTCAATTAAAAAAAAAAAAGAAAAGAAAAACACCCTGGTTTTGGATGTAGACTCCTTAGGTCATTCTTCCCCTTTGTCAGAGTAGCCCAATTAGACAGAGCTCTCAGAAACATTTCAGCAACTATGGAATAGTTAGCTGATGACATTGCAGATAACCTTGCAGCACAACAAGAATCCCTGGCATCTTTAGTTAAAGTAGTTTTGAACAATAGAATATTCCTTGACTTTCTGTTAGCACAACAAGGTGGAGTATGTGCCACCACTAACGCTTCTCGTTGCACCTGGGAAGAACCACCGGAAAGGTAGAACAAGGCATAAGGAAAACTCACAAGAAAGCTACCTGGCTTCACACAGAAGACACTAGCGACCCTAGTGACTGATATGACATTTTCAATTGGTTACCCAATGGTATCAAATCTTGGGTCAGCTCTTTCATAAAAACTAGGCTGGTTACACTTTTTTAACGGTTATTTTCTTTTGCCTAATCAAATGTTTCCTTTTCCACATTGCCCAACCTGATATCTGAACACTCATCCCCACTCAAAAACCTGAGGAGCCCTGGTGGTGCAGTGGTTAAGAGTACGGCGAGTTTATGGCTGCTAACCAAAAGGTCAGCAGTTTGAATCCACCAGCTGCTCTTTGGAAACCCTATGGGGCAGTGCTGCTCTGTACCGTAGGGTCCCTATGAGTTGGAATCAACTCGACGGCAGTGGGTCTGGTTCTGGAGCCTTAGTGGCACAGTGGTTAAGAGCTGTGGCTGCTAATAAGCAATCGAGTTTCCAACATGCTATGTACTTTGAAGAAATTATTGAGACCCTTGTAGACTCACCTGTTACTTGACTTGAATCCTTACCTAGGCTAACTCGTTCCCTTTTTAATTTGGCCTTCCAATCAGCCCTCTATAGTTTTAAGCAGCATGATGAAAACACCTGCAGCGGTGCCTGGTTATCTGTCTGATGATATCTGAACCCTTCCATCTGTCTGGTAACATCTGGAGACTTAAACAGTTTCGTGAGGTAAGTGGCTACAAATACAACTACCTAAATCCTTCCAGAAGATGGGTTACTCCTTTTTGGGCAACATGAAACCTGCTCACCCTGAAGATGAGACCCTAGATATGGCAAGATAGACATAAACAGATGGTCCCAGGCTATTCTCTTGAAGATGGAGTCTGTGGTTTTAAGAGCCTATCTAACATAGGCAGCCATCTAATCAATTCAAGGAAAGTAAGTCCATGCAGAAGACTTATAATAGTGATCAATGAATTCCTAAGAAGTTTCTTGATCAAAAAGAGGGAAAGACAAAGGGAACCATTCAAAACCAGACCTTTGGCCTGGCCTGGACTCATGTCAAGGGAGCAACAGGGACTCCATCTTGATTCGACTACAAGCTCTCTGAAAAATCCTCCCCCCTCCTCCTTGGGCTTTGCAAACTAAGAAGTACTGGTAGACTATTTTTGATTCTTTTTTACAGGAAACAGCTAAATCCACGAGCAGTTTGTGGTCAGCCAAGCAGTAGATGGTCAGCCCATTCCAATCACATACCTGCGATGAACCTATTCAAGACCCAGCCCCACTTCTGACATGGCCCACCTCCACAAGCCCTGCTTATGATGTAGCCCACCTCTAGTTTCCTGACCAATGAAGATACCTCAGTTGCTTGTGGTTTTTGCCTTTTTAAACACATGTTAAGATGAATCCTGTGGGTTTTGTTTGGTTTCACTTGTTGAGATCTGATAAGCCCCCATTTGAATGGTCCCTTGAATGCTTTAATAAATCCTCTGTTTCACTTTAATAAGGTTTGGAGTCTTCTTCTCCGTGATATTCAAAACTACCTCATTCCAAATCAAGTGCATAAACTACAGGTGGAAGGAATAGGCCTAAACTACACACTAATGGTAAGGGGAAAAGAGAAGTGAGAGATACACTGGTGAAGTGAAAAGAGCAAAGGATTTAAACAAAATAGCCTGGGTTCAAATCTACCTGCCCTGAGTAGATATGCATTTGTGTAAACTCTCTGAGTTTCAATTGCTTCATCTGTAAAATGGACTTAATGGTAACACTGAATTCATAGGTCTGGGTATGGTTCAAAAGATGTGTATAATAAGTGCTTTATAAACTTGTTTTGTGCTGTCAATTCTGACTCATAAGGACAAAGTAGAACTGTCTCAAGGCTGTCATCTTCATAGGAAAAGATCGCCAGGTCTTTTCTCCCACAGAGCCACTGGTAAGTTTGAGCACAACCTTTCTGTTACCAGTGAAGCACTTAATACTGAGTCACTAGGGCTGCAAGCAGGGATGGATTAACCAGTAAGCACAGTATACACTGGCTTACAGTAAGCAAGGTACACATGGGCTGAATTATGCTTACTTAATACTCTGCAGTGCACAATTTTGCCTGGGTTTCATCACACATGAGCTTAACTGTGCTTACTTATTACTCCATAGTGCACCACATCCGTAGTGCATCCATAGTTTCACCTCATCAGTGAAACTGTACACTACAGATTAGTAAGTAAGCACAGTTAAGCCCTTGCATACCTTGCTTATTGGGTAATACATCCCTGGTTACAAGGTATAAATTAAAATTAAAAATACTAGTCTAAATTTTGTTCCTGATGTCAACGAAATATGAGCTTTAATATAAAGCCCCAAAATTTGGTGGGCAGATAGGATATTGAAACAATGCTGAAAGCTGATCGGCTGACTAATTAGCAGAATGCCAGAGTTAAATTATAGCATTTGGAGAGAACAATATAATTGTTAAGAAACCAAGTCCATTACCAAAATAACACATTTATTTACACCAATGGCCTCACAACATTAACAACTAAATGGAGTAGCTAATGCACTTTAGATCATAAGAAATGATTCGTATAGCTGGTCTTTTCCTTGGCTGCTAGAACACAATCTTTCAATTTAATAGGGCTCAGTGAAGGAAGTACCGCTGCTTCTCTAGATTGCCAAATTTTGTATACCCGACAGTCAACACTTATCTAAAAATTTTCCCTAAACTCCTTCAAGTTATTTCTGACAATCATTAAATATTTGCTTGGCATTATATTAATTGTCATGATAGATAATAACAAATAACATTTATTGAAAGCTTACCACATGCCAGGCATAACGCTCAGTGTTTTACATATACTTTTCTTATTTAATTCTCACACAACCAATTTCAAGCAAGATGCTCAAGAGCAAGTTTCAGAGTCTCCTCTGACATCCATCTTGGTCTTCTCTTTCTTTCCTGTCTTTTCAGTGACCTCTTGCTTTCTTCAAAGATGATGTCCTTGTTGTCATTCCACAACTCGTCTGGTCTTCAGTCACTAGTGTTCAATGCGTCAAAGCAATTCTTCAGATGGTCTCTAAATTCAGGTGGGATATACTCAAGGTTATATTTTGGCTCTCGTGGACTTGCTCTGATTTTCTTTAGTTTCAGCTTGAACTTGCATATGAGCAATTGATGGTCTGTTCCACAGTCAGCCCCTGGCCTTGTTTGACTGATGATATTGAGCTTTTCCATCGTTTCTTTCCACAGATGTAGTCAATTTGATTTCTGTGTGTTCCATCTGGCGAGGTCCATGTGTGTAGTCACCGTTTATGTTGGTGAAAGAAGGTATTTGCAATGCAGAAGACGTTGGTCTTGCAAAGTTCTGTCATTTGATCTCCAGCATTGTTTCTATCACAAAGGCCATATTTTCCAACTACTGGTCCTTCTTCTTTGTTTCCAACTTTCGCATTCCAATCGCCAGTAATTATCAATGCATCTTGATTGCATGTTCGATCAATTTCAGACTGTAGCAGCTGATGAAAATCTTCTATTTCTTCATCTTTGGCCCCAGTGGTTGGTGCATAAATTTGATAATAGTCATATTAACTAGTCTTCCTTGTAGGCGTATGGATACTATCCTATCACTGACAGCGTTGTACTTCAGGATAGATCTTGAAACGTTCTTTTTGATGAAACTTGCTCTTGAGCGTCAAGCAGCTAAAGCAAAAGGAAGAATTGATGAAGTAAAAGAACTGTACAGAAGATTTCAAAGGGCATCTCGAGAAGACAAAGTAAAGTATTATAATGACATGTGCAAAGAGCTGGAGATGGAAAACCAAAAGGGAAGAACACTCTCAGTGTTTCTCAAGCTGAAAGAACTGAAGAAAAAATTCAAACCTCAAGTTGCAATAGTGAAGCATTCCATGGGGAAAATATTAAACGACACAGGAAGCATCAAAGGGAGATGGAAGGAATACACAGAGTCATTATACCAAAAAGAATTAGTCGATATTCAACCATTTCAAGAGATGGCATATGATCAGGAACTGATGGTACTGAAGGAAGAAGTCCAAGCTGCTCTGAAGGCATTGGCAAAAAACGAGGCTCCAGGAATTAACAGAATATCAGTTGAGATGTTTCAACAAACAGATGCAGCACTGGAGGTGCTCACTCGTCTATGCCAAGAAATATGGAAGACAGCTTCCTGGCCAACTGACTGGAAGAGATGCATATTTATGCCTATTCCCAAGAAAGGGGATCCAACTGAATGTGGAAATTATACAACAATATCATTAATATCACACGCAAGCAAAATTTTGCTGAAGATCATTCAAAAATGGCTACAGCAGTATCTCGACAGGGAACAGCCAGAAATTCAGGCTGGTTTCAGAAGAGGACGTGGAACCAGGGATATCATTGCTGATGTCAGATGGATCCTGGCTGAAAGCAGAGAATACCAGAAGGATGTTTACCTGTGATTTATTGACTACGCAAAGGCATTCAACTCTGTGGATCATAACAAATTACGGATAACACTGCAAAGAATGGGAATTCCAGAACACTTAATTGTGCTCATGAGGAACCTTTACATAGACCAAGAAGCACTTGTTCGGACAGAACAAGGGGATACTGATTGGTTTAAAGTCAGGAAAGGTGTGCGTCAGGGTTGTATTCTTTCACCATACCTATTTAATCTGTGTGCTGAACAAATAATACGAGAAGCTGGACTATGTGAAGAAGAACGGGGCATCAGGATTGGAGGAAGATTTATTAACAACCTGCATCATGCAGATGACACAACCTTGCTTGCTGAAAGTGAAGAGGACTTGAAGCACTTACTGATGAAGATCAAAGACCACAGCCTTCAGTATGGATTGCACCTCAACATAAAGAAAACAAAAATCCTAACAACTGGACCAATGAGCAACATCATGATAAACAGAGAAAAGACTGAAGTTGTCAAGGATTTCATTTTACTTGGATCCACAATCAACTGCCATGGAAGCAGCAGTCAAGAAATCAAGACACATTGCATTGGGTAAATCTGCTCCAAAGGACCTCTTCAGAGTGTTGAAGGGCAAAGACATCACCCTGAAGACTAAGGTGCGCCTGACCCAAGCCATGATATTTTCAATCACATCATATGCATGTGAAAGCTGGACGATGAATAAGGAAGACCGAAGAAGAGTTGACACCTTTGAGTTGTGGTGTTGGCGAAGAATATTGAATATACCGTGGACTGCCAAAAGAATGAACAAATCTGTCCTGGAAGAAGTGTGGCCAGAATGCTCCTTAAAGGCAAGGGTGGCGAGACTGTGTCTTACATACCTTGGACATGTTGTCAGGAGGGATCAGTCCCTGGAGAAGGACATCATGCTAAGCACAGTACAGGGTCAGCGGAAATGAGGAAGACCCTCAACAAGGTGGATTGACACAGTGGCTGCAATGATTAGCTCAAGCATAACAATGATTGTAAGGATGGCTCAGGACCAGGCAGTGTTTCGTTCTGTTGTGCATAGGGTCGCTACGAGTCGGAACCGACTCGACGGCACCTAACAACAACAACAACCCATTAACATGTATATTGTTATTCCATTTTTGATATTGAGAAGTTGAGGCTCAGAGAAGTTAAGTCCCTTGCCCAACATAACACAGTTAGAAAGTGGGGAAACTAAGATTCAAACACAGATCAAACTCTAAAGCCCATATTCTTAGTTGTTACCTCATGTAGCCTTCTTATCCTAACTCTAACTGTACCTCCATGCCGAAATTATTCCTAAAGGCTAGGTCACAGCCAATTCACAGCAAATCTCCCCAGATCTGAAATTAAAGTACAAGAGATACATCTGTTGCATTAGAAAAGTCAAGTCCTTTAGACAAACTCCTAAGTTACAATATCCTCAATTTCCTACAATTCTTTTCCAAGAATATCTTCTAGAGGCAACATAGTTTTGGGGCATGAAACTGGGTTAAGACAGGAATGTGATATTCTAGTTCAGCCCAACATTGCCACTTAACTTCTCAAATGGTGCCTGAGCAACTATAATGTATCCCAGAGATGTTAGAGCCTGCTTGAAGTTAATACATCAAATACAGTGCTGTCTACTTGTTTTTGGTTAAACAAGCTACAGTGAGTGCACCTACCAGAGGTAGGCCGGTGCAAGGTTCATGGTGCACACACATTAGTTAATTGTGTTCCCTGCCCTAGACGGGCTCATAGGCTAGTGAGAAAAATGACCAGGTGTATAGAGTGCCCTGACAGAGCTACAGTCAGAAGTGGAGGCCAAGGGCAAAGTAACTTACTTTGCTTAGAGGTCTCAGGAATGCCTTCTCCAAAGAGATAACATGAGATGAGTCTAATGTAGGTCATAGTGAACGTAGATTGGCCATGTGACTTCTGGTTTAAGTTGGGGTTCTTTTTCCCTCTGAAAACACCCCCAAACAACCAGTAGCATAAGAAACACAAACAAGAACTCCATCTTTGGTGAAACTTAGAGACATCTGTTAACACTGAACTACACTAAGTGAAGATGCAAAGCAGATAACAGAATCTTACTGACTTGTCAGAGTAAAGTAAGGAGAACAACCTATGTGTTTGCAAAGGGGATATCTAAGAGAAACAACCTGTATTATAGCAAAGAACCTAAGGAAGGGACAGGAATTAAAAGTACCAGGTACCACAAAAGCAAGGGTGAGGCAGAGTTGAAAGCAGGATGTTGGCTTGAAAGTAGGTATGAGAACCACATAGACCCCCTAATTCCCTACCCACCCAGGCAACTGTACCCCAAATTCTCCAAGCCACAGCAGACAGGAGTCTAAGTCTCACAGAAAGTGAATCAGAAACATTTGGGACTCAGTCACCTGGGTGCAGTGTAACGTGGATATGGCACCAATCTGAGAATAGGGAGGTTAAGTGAAAGCCTACATACAGAACAACCAGACCTCAATCTCCTTCCACCTGCAGCTTCCAGATAACAGCAGTCTTATTCCTGGCTCTACATATTTATTCTCAATGAAGTAGCCCAAGAAGACAGAGGGCCTCGGGAGGTGGGATGAGGTCTGAGAGGGAACTGCAGATTATCGAGTAAGTTACCTGGAAAAAAAAAAATGTTGTAGGGTAGGAGACAGCAACAGCTACAAAGAATAAATTATTAATTCTGAGATTTTCAAATATTAACAAGAAAGTAAATAATATAAACATTGAATATTGCTCTAACCAAAATTCTTGAAATAATTATATTGTGAAGATTTGGGTCTGGGTAAGGAGGTATAAAAGGTACACAATATGAGATCAATGGAGAATATTCAAAATTAATGTCTCAAGAGATAATCTTGAAGTGTATCTTTTAGATGTATGGGTGCAAACAGCTAAAAAAGTTAAAAGTTGTTGCTCTAGTAAACAGGTCAGGGTAGAGTGAGAGGAGGGTAGTATTGTGTATTACTGTAAGCCTTTCAGCACTATTTAATATCTTTAGCTAGTTATTTATCCACTGGATAAATATAAAACATAATTTAAAAGAGATGACTCTAAGAAACAACTTCACTGTAAGGAGTAGGGGAACAAGGTCCTAATCTAAGTAACTTTGGAAGTGAGTGGAGTCTGTAAGACTAAAGACAAAATGAACTGTACTTAAGCACTGTACTCCAGTTGATAAAGTTCACCCCACCCTTGACTGGGGTATGGATTAACAACTCTGAAACCAGTATACATGTCTACCGGAATTGAACAATTAAGTAAATGGATGGTAGATGGTAGGAACCAGGCTTCTCGCTGTTGGAGCAAGAAGATATAGAAAAACAAGTGGGCAAGGCTAGAATGATCCATATGGCAATGGATTAATGTTGGAGACATCAGTATGAACTCATGTTTCATTTAATATACACAAATGGTCATACTATAGAAATATTTATAGTATATACAGATATATATCTCCTTGCTCTGTCAGCTGAGAGGGCCTAAAAGCAATGCCAAACCAGTATTAATGAGTATACCTAGTGCCAGATCTTGGTTTCTAATACTATGATTCAATAAAAGGAATCAGGGATCCTTGGAAAAATAGCTGATTCTAGCACTGGGGCAGGAAAGTGACAAGATGAGTCTAGAGCATCTTGTAGTAGCAGAAAGTATGCATGTGCTCAAAAAACAAAGAAAAACCCAACAACAACAAAAAAGCAAACAAACAAAAACCCGAAAGGATGGGACAATGTCAAAGGGATACAGAAACCAACTCAAAGAGCCCCCAGTGGCTAAAACTGGAAAAATTTGAGCAACAAAATAAAGTAGTGCTGAATTACAACCTAAAGTATAAAATAAATATCTGTGAGTCCATACTGGTATAAATACATGATTGAATAAACAAATACATGGAGGAAAATATGTAAATCTCCCGTGCAGAAGAATTTAAAATAACTTACGTAGAGACTCTGCCCTAAGGCTTCTTAAGTGTGAGATGCACCTAGTGACTTCTCAAAGAGTACAGTATGTAAAGTGAGGGAAAAAAAGAATAGCTTTACAGAGGAGAAATCTGATAAACACTATCTCAGACAGATGATCAAATTAACATCTACAGTATTAAGTGAAAATGATGTACACTTGACATGATGTGATAAGAATGGCATTTTACCTCTAGGATCTTCCTTACCAAACCACATTATCTCAGCTTATTTATGAGGAAACTATTAGGCAAATCTCAATTGCGGGTCATTCTACAGACTATCTGACCAGTAATCCCTAAAACTGTCAAGGCCATCAAAAACAAGGACTGGCTGAGAAACTATCACAATGTACAGAGACATGACTTCTAAACGCTGTATAATACCCTGGATAAAATCCTGGAACAGAAGAAGGTCATTAGCGAAAGGCTGAGGAAATCTTAATAAGTATGGACCTTAGTTTATAATTATTAATATTGGTTTATTAATTTTGACAAATGTACCATACTAATGTAAGATGCTAATAATAGGAGAAATTGGGTGTGAGCTATGTAGAAACTCCCTGTATTACCGTCACAATAATTCTGTAAATCTTAAACTATTCTAAAATAAAAAGTTTATTTAAAAAATATATAATGGTCATAAATTTCCAGTTAATTTGTACTCTAACTTTCCATTCTAAACTTACAAAGTTGCTAAAACTTTGGGAAAAACTGAAGTGATGTAAGGGAGAATAATATTACTTGGTTTACTTCATATCTATGATCCCTTTAAATTCCAGAACTTTCTGAGCTTTAAGCAACAACCTTCACTATGCTTTTGAAATGCTGCAAGCCATTACGGCAGATTAATAAGCACTAAAATGCAGACTGTATCAGGGTGCTTTCTCAACAATCAATAATGAATTTTGGACAGTTTATTCAAAATAAAGGTATTTATTGGAAAGATATGGGGAAATACAAAGAATCTAAGGTAAAGCTAACCCAACTAGGCCTCATAAAGTATGAGAAGCAGATAGCATGAAGGCTAGAAAAAGATTTCCCATCTTCTCTTCAAAGAACTCCCTTGAGAGGAATCAGCTCCAGCTGTTTTCCACCCTAGCAGGATTTTGCTCAAAACTCAGCTTCTCAGAACAGAGATGGAGAATCTGGGTAGCTTATTTTGAGTCATGTGTCTATCTCCTGGCCAGAGGAGATACAGTATTTTAACTTGGGTGTCATTTAGCCTTCATGCAAAGGGGGAGAGTGAGTTCTCTTGAAGAACTTAAGTACTGTTTCCTTCAAGGAACACAGTAAGTTCCTTTAAGGAACTTAAAGGAATTTACACTCTAAAAAGGTCAGAGTCAGTAGGGTAGTTGAACCCAAGTATCCTGAAATAGAAGACGCAGGCAGAATATTACAAAGCAGGGAGGTAGGCCCCTCAAGAGAAGAATCATTAAGGTTTTTCCTCAGTACTGGAAGCACTGTGATTGAGAACACAGAGTCACACAACAACAGGCAGGTGTTCTGGGGTAGAAGCATTTAATTAGAAATAAGTACAGAAAAACCCAAATGACTTACAATTCATCAATGAATAGAGTACCCCATTTAGTGTACATGGGTGGGTGGTATCTTCTCTTGTTTCCTCTTTCAAAAATCTCATTTTTAGAGTGATTTTTTTTAAAAGAACATGCACACAACCCATGAACAAAAAGAAAAAGTATGTCTAGTCTTAGGCATGCTTCCAATGAGCAGCGAGAGTTACTCTGATGTTTGGCATTTCAGCTGCAGGTTTCTGGGAACAACGTGCATGTTCCTAGAGTAGGAAGTTACAGACACTTCAAGGAGCTTGCTTCCACCTCCCCTATGTGCAAAGAGCCTTGAACACAGAAGAGAACTGAAAAAGAACCTTCCCAAGGCCCCGTCTCTTAATAAACATAAGGCTGTGAAATGGCAGGACAGAAACGGGATTTGCAGACAATAGTTATCATTGGGCAAGTCAGTGCTAAAGAACACTTAACAGTTTCTTGTTCCTTTAGTTCCTCCCTTAAAAATCTTTCAGGTCATGTGAGGGAGGTAAAGCTGATAACCCAGGAAAACCAGCACCCTGTGCCACAATCCATCTTTTCTGATAACTTAGAAGATTTCCCTCTGATTATTCCATCGGTGATTTCAATGCCAAAAAGCCAGCTGCAGTAAGTAATTTTTCCCATTTTTGACTATAAAATAGGCCATGGTTGGCAGAAACACATCCCACAAGCCAGTCTCTAACCTATGATTTGGGCTGACATCAACAAATTCCTCCAAACTGCCAAGTGTTATTCCATCCGTGCAATCACCTTATTCCTGGCACCCTAGTATACCGCTTCCTGTTCTGTACCCTGGAGGTGGGGACCATTTATGGCTGGTTGGAGTCAGCAAACCCAGTTTTAAATTAGCCTGCTGGAATTCTGACCAAAAATCCCTTACTATAATTTTAAAATAAATCATCCCCAAATGACAAAGCAGGACCAGGGCTGTGTTCCCCTCACAGAAAACTAAGAAGGAAAATGTCAAAGCTACAGGAAAAATTACTAGTACAAAAACTGTAATTCAGATTTCAGAGCACAAGTCAATTATGTTTCCTAAACCTGTTCGAAGGATAGGTAAAATGCCAGCCAAGCTCATTGCGTTGATATCTATTAATTTTCTACCACCAATACTTGCCATAAGTGTCACAAGAGAATTCCTGAACCCTGCACAGGGCCCTGCACTTCTGCTTTCACCGTCTTACTGCTGTTGCTATGAACTGCTCTGTGATTGGAAGCAATCAAGGAACGAAGCAAAACTTTTCCTTCATATCTAGGTTGTAGACAGTACCTGCCCCTGCCTTTTTAACTATAAAGTCTTGGGTTGCTGTCTCCTTTCACAAAATTAATCAAAGCAAAAAGCAAGTCCCCAGAAAGAGGTGAAGTTTCCTTTTGACACATCGCAGGTACTCGATAAATGCTTGTCAAATTAATTAAAAAGCAAGAGTATCAGCACCACTAACATAATGTTGTCTATCGTAAAACGAAGGAACTCTGCTGGTGCAGTGGTTAAGCGCTTGGCTGCTAACCAAAAGGTTGGTGGTTTGAACCCACCAGCTGCTCTGTAGGAGAAAGATGCAGCAGTCTGTTTCCATAAGGATTTACAGTCTCGGACATCCCGTGGGGCAGTTCTACTCTGTCCTATAGGGTCACTATGAGTTGGAATCAATTTGCAGGCAATGGACTTTTGGATTATAAAATGATTAAATTTGTTTCAACTACATTCCCAATTTACCACTATAATCCCCCAATACTCATGTGACACAATCGCGTAGGGTAGCGTGAACACAATGAAAGGAATATGAATTATTTTCTTTAAAAGCCACTTACAGTCACTTCGTAAACCCAATTGCGTTTAGCAAGCTTTGTTTTGCACTTTCTTTAAAGTGGTGATCAAGGTGATCATGTGGGTGCATAAACAGCAAGGCAACGTCTGAGAAGTAAATGACCACAATATCTTTTGTTGTAGAGTTTTCAGCAATCAGCAAGACTTTAGACTGAATAATAATATTTTATAAATAGCTGGACAACCAAAACAACTTTCTTTCAATTGCCTCCTTGAAAATGTTGGCTGCTGAGGGATTCTTCCGAGAGAAGGGAAATAGGACATTTGTAAAACACAAAGAATTTACCCTCCATTCTGAAATCAAACCTTGGAGTCTTGGCTAGAAAGGGAATTACTAGTATTCAATAACACTCGAAAGCTTATAATGAGTTGGGTCCAAAACACTGCAAAGAGAAAGTCCAGTTCCCCTTAATTCCCTCTTCCTGCATCTAATACATGCCTCTTTTCCTTGCGAGGGCAGGCTTACGGCAAAGCTCCCTGCCTTTTACTTTCACTGAAAAATTAACTATCACCTTGTACTAGGGAAGCACATGGAGTTGACAACTCAAGAGGAGGGAGGTATCTGCTAGCCTGCAAGCATCGTAATGACAATGTGGTTGGATCAGCAAGACTTCAGAAACCAGAGCAAAGAGCAAGAGACCATATGTGTTATGACCATTTTTTTAAGATGATGCCAGCCCCACCAGTAATATGGACAATGGCCCATATGTAAGGCACATCTGGTACTCCATGTCGTTGCCTGATTGCCTTGCTCGATGCTTCTGCATATTTAGTAGAATTAAAGAATTTAAAACAGATTCCTCTGGTGCAGTGGTTAAGAATTTGGCTGCTAACCAAAAGGTCGGGAGTTCGAATCCACTAGCTGTTCCTTGGAAACTATATGAGGCAGTTCTACTCTATCCTACAGAGTCACTGAGTCAGAAGCAACTCAACAGTGATGGTTTTTTTAAAAATTTTTCTCTTCATATCAGAGACTCATGATACCTCTTCCCCAAGTATATAATTTTTTAAGTCTCTCATTTCCAAGAGAAGAGTGTGCGTATATTTGTGCACACACGCTTAATCACACGTGCAGGCAGTGGGGGACCCTGCGCAAGGAGAAAGCAGAGGCAAACCGGGCAGTGCTGACTTCTCGGTAAAGGAGGATGTCATTTTCACAAGAGACAGCTGTGTGTGGCATGTGCGTGCCTTGCATACGCTCCCCAGCGGAAGACTTCTGTTCCACTGCTTTTCCTCCCATTTAGAGATAAGGAGAGGTCTCTGAGGAGAGCATATGGAATCAGTCTATGGAGCTGAGGTCAATTTGATCTTTGAGACTATTTAAAGATTCTAAGCCCGCAGCAATATAACTGGGTTGTTTCTCTTAATTCTCCTTTGCGGTAGGTCAGGTTCTACCGTTTCCTTCAAAGAACTGGCAAAGGATTTCACATTCCTTTATTTAAGTATTATTTCTATAAAACTCTTAAAAAAAAAAAAACCTATATAAAGTTAGAATTTGGCTAGTGCATGCCTGATTTAATGCAATTGTGCAAAAATAATAACCTGTTTATATGCCCTTAGTCCTCAAAATAGCCTTATCTTTTAATATGCTTTTTAATAAGCATCTTTGTCATTATTATTATATTGGAACTTTGAGATTTTCTTGACATTAAAAGGCTAGATTGAAACAAACAATATGTTCACAGACATGTACTTGGCACATAGAGTATATTTTCACATTCATATGCAAGATAACAAAAAGAATGCTTTTCGTACCGCCTTGCTCACAGTGAAAGGATAAGAAATGAAAGTAACCTCCAGTGAAAACTTATTAATATTGAAAGGCTTGGCTTTTAAAGTAAGGTACAAAACTTTAAAAAGTATTTCTTATCTCTTTCAATAAAATAAATGCATTTCACATGTTAAAAGAATCCCGACTGACCTTTGTCTAGTTAAGGCTCTCTAATGAGGGAAAAATATCACAACTGAATCATTCATTTGGTTCTCGGGCGCGAGATCAGGCAAAACGCTGTTGTGTCACTAAGTCATCCACAGGCGGTTGCTCATCTGATCCTCACAGCGGCAGCCGGTGGGTACCTGTGCCAGCATTGTCTCTCTACAGATGCAGCAGGGAGGCTCGGAAGAACTTCTAGAGGGTCTCACAGTTAAAAAGCTGCAGAGCCAGACCTCAACCCTAGGCCTGTCTGACTCTAAGCCTGCATTCTTACCTTCTGAACAATGCAGCCCCTGTGCTGCTTTATAAACCTGAACTCTGTAAAATGTCCACAGAAATAGCAGAAATAACGAGGAAGTCAGACTAAATCAGGTTACATAGGGAAACCTCAGAATGTCAATATTTACATTTTTAAAATTTGCGTGGTTTTCTACACATGGTCAATAGTAGGGCCACTGAGATTAAAAGATTTAGTTTTATTGTCGGAAAGAACTACTTTTCAGGAAACCTACTTTTTATATAGCCGGCCTGGAAGTTTGGGCCATTCAGCATAACAGGAGAAGCATGGACTAACACAGGAGAAACAGGATATAAGTGAGATTCATTTCAATGTCTTTATCACCCAGAATCATTAAACCACACTGGAAGGAACAGATGTACCACATGGCCGAGAAGCTGGGAAAATGCAGAGGACTCCTCACTGGGATGAGAGCACTGGGCAAAGAGGCAAGCACAGGCCCACAGCCTCTTCTCTCTTCTGCCAGCTCAGCTCCAGACCCCCATTTGAGAACATGCGCTAGCTTGACCCTTACTGGCCTGAACCTGAACCAGACATTGCCAGGAACAAATGACTCAGGTGGTCTTCTCATTTATGAGCTGCATTTTTGAAGTAGTAAACTACTCATTTGCACGTTGGAACAGGGGCCTTTTCTGGTTGTTATCTTGTATATTTTGTTTTGTTTGCTTTGTAACCACTCTGGATGGAAACCTCCTGCCTCTGGCTCCATCTCTTTACTTACCCATGAGAACCTTCTGGTGGTTAGAAAGCACATGGGTTACTAAAAGATTAATATAATTCAAGAAAACTATTTTGGTTTTCTTATAACATCCTCATCCTAAAAAATCCCTAAGTACAACTACAAGGTTACAGATAAGCATATTGATTCATCTTTGTTTCATCTCTCAGACCCCTCCCACACATGCTGGTGTAACAATGAGTCCACTTAGACTAGAGCGAGGCCCACACATTTGCAGTCTCACAACCCCGAATTCGAGTCCTCATTCAGCCTTCAGTATGGCCTCAACAAGATATCTGGCTTTTCAGAGTTTTCATTTCCCCAACTGTAAAAGAGGAGTAATGATGAAATTATAGCACTACGTACTTCACCTACTGCATATTTACTGAGAATATGCATTTTACAAAGTATTTCAGAGATGAAAAATATTATACAAATAATAATTTTTATGTTTATTGTGCAGAACTACCATGAGTGACAAGGATGAGAAAGGTAGCACCAGATCTAGATACAACATAGTAAAAAAATGTCTTGGAATAGGATCTTAGAAACCACTACTTCTAGTTCCAGGTCTGCCTTTAACTAGATATACAACATTGGGCAAGTCATTTAATCTCTCTGGATCAACATTTCTTCATGTCTCATAAATGTGAATGGAAAGAAGGAACAAACACCATGGGCCACACAATGGGCTAGGATTTTACATACTCTCTCTCTCATTTAATCCAAACCGTAGGCTTCACAAGAAGCATTATGACATCTACTGCCACAGATGAAGAGAAATGAGACAGTGAGAGGTTAAGAAACATGTCTCAAAGCACACAGTGGTGGCTCAAAAGTCAAGTTAATTTCGCTGACTCCAAACCCCATGCTCAACCTGGTCGAGCACCACACAAAGGGAAAAACAGTGGCCGTGGCTTTGATCGAGGTGATTTCTAAGGGTTTCTTTTAACTCTAAAACACCATGAGTTTAAAATTTGATGAATTTTTCTACTTAATGAAAAATAAAAGTCCAAGTAATCCAGAGTTAAATAAATTTTCATTTTCTACATGGCCTCTCTCCACAACGTTCCCTTGTTTTTCAGAGACAGGCAGGCTGGCTAGTAGTGGGCTGATCAAAGTTCTTTAGATGTTCACTCCCAGCTCTTCTCTGGGGATGGACATGACTCATCTCATTGGGCTCACACAAGTCATCTCTTTTTTCACGAAAACACAGGCCAACAACAGGAGGACAATCACACCACTGGTTTCCAATACTGTGAGAAAGAGCTGCCCACACATCCCCAGCTCTGTGGACAGAAAATAAACACAGCTCTCCCTCTCACTGAAAGAACATTGCTAAATATATAGCATGGTACTTTCGTGGTAACAATACAAAAGGAGCGGGGAGAAAACCACTGAAGAGGTCTCCTCTCGGACCAAGGCCTGTACCACAAGAAAAGCATTTGAGAAAGCTGCCTTGTGTTAAGTACAATGCCCCTAACTCCATTTTATTTCCACTGCTACTGATGTAATTGTGAATTCCTGCTGCATTTATAATTAAGAAAGAAACAGAGGGTAATGCTTAGGATTAAGCAATAAGGAGTGGTCATTAAAACAATCTAGAATGCCAGCAGTTGTATATGATATCAGAGGTTTAGTTTACCATAACAAAGTTTTATATCCCTGGGAAAAAAGGAAGAGAAATTAAATGCTTCTCTTTCCCCTCAAATCCATTCATATCACAGCTGTCCCCTCACTGAAAGCACATCACAGCAGACTCCAACATTCCATTGCTGGACACAAATAGGTTACATCTTGATTTTATTATAAGTTACCACCACAAGTGTCAAAACATGAAATTCAGATGGAAAATTCACCAAGCTATGGAAATGCAATTGGTGAGACACTAGAGAAACACTAAAATCACACTTAGGTGATGGAGCAGGCTAACAGTAGAGGGAAGAATTCTAGAATCCTATGGTAATGTGGCCAACAACCCAGCTCTCCTGGAGGATATACTAAAAAAACCAAACCAGTTGTTAGTGAGTTGATTCCAACTTATGGCAACTCCATGTGTGTCAGAGTAGAACTGTGTTCCATAGGACTTTCTTTTTACTTTTATTAATTTTATTTTGTTGTTGTTGTTGGCCCATAGAGTTTTCAATGGATGATTTTTTGAAAGTAGATCACCAGGCCTTTCTTCCAAGGCACCTTTGGGTACACTCTAACTTCTAACCTTTTGGTTAACAGCCAAGCATGTTAACTGTTAGCACCACTCACAGACTCCCCTGGAAAATACAAGGAGCTATTAAAACATGATATAAAAATAAAACAAAACCCTTCCTCCCTCCAAATATATACATACATAGAGAGAGAGAGAGAGAGAAATGGCTATGTAATTTTTCCAATCAAATAAACTTTAACGATAACATCAACTAGCTCTTAGGAAAGTAACCTATCTCCCATTCTCCCACATCTACACACGAATTTTTTTGCCTTTAATAATCTGAACTTCCTAAACAATTTCTCAGCCCTCAAACCTGCCTTCAGTTTCTTCTTTGAAGTAATTTCCTCTCACTGGAGTCATCCGATAGTTTCATAGGGATCCAATTACTATGATGGGAGGTCACTCTCTAAACCAGTACACTCATCCAGGTGGCAGCTCTAACACTTATCAGTCTGCTTCCATCCTCCTTAACAGTTTCTGTCAACTGTCAGCCTCCAGTCTAAGTCACTAATCTTACAAGATGCAAGGCTGCAGAGTGGCTTCACCTTTAGACCATCCCAAGGCAGCTAATTATAAGGTCTTCCTGTTACGAATAGTGCTGTATGTACATCACAGACTACTGAGGAACGAACCCTAAGAATTCTAAAATACTTTGTACTTGTGGAACATTCTGTTCCCAATCCCCAACACACACACACAGAAAAAAAAATCAAATACAGAAGTAGTATAGAATAAAGAGAATGCAGGGACACGTGGAGTCTTGGGAACCATCTGTAAAAATGCTGAAAATCTGTGAACTCATTTTCTGCCTGGATGATCCTTAAGAAAAGGTTCTTAGTGTTCAGAGCCTTCGATTATGTGACAATAGTCACACTTGAGATTCAGTATGTCACAACTGCTGGAAAAGCAAATGGAAGACAATTCACATTAGCGCTTTTGCCAACATTTTCCAACCAGCACATTTATTAACTGTGTGATAGGGTTTAACAAGTCTTTTCTCATAACCTGCACAGGCTACAGCAGGAGAACCCTAAAATTGAGAAAAGGGAGTACAGCACCCACATTACCCAGAACAATTCTTAGGCTTAGCTGGATATCAGGAATAAGGCTTTGGACAAGCTGGGAATAGCTCCTCAAAAGAAATACTGATAATCCACATCATAGCAACAGCTCTGGCCAATTAGTGAAGCCATAAAAGTTAGTGATTAGTTCCATTTTCAAAGCTCCATATACCCTTCCTGTGGCAGAGACTCTAGTTAGTCACAAATTCTGTTCTACCCTACTTTTATAGCATTAATAATAGAGTTATAGCTGGGTATACATACGGCTTCTCAGCTAGACTGCATTTCCCAGCATTCCTTTCACTTAGGCATGGTGGGGTTTTTAAACTTCTGCCTACGGTCTATGAATGCAAGTGACATGTGCCACTTCCAGGTCTTAAGATGTCCCACATTCTCTATCCCATTACAATTGTTAAAAACCAGCTTTTGCAATGCAGATGATGACAGTGGCATAGGTGATAGCAGAGCAACAAGATGGAAGGAATCTGATCCTTGAATGACTATTAGGAACACAGCTCTTAAGAGACCTGGACCATTCAGACTGGAACTATTACATGAGCAATAAACAAGCTTCCTTGGTATTTGAGCCACTATATTATTAGGTCTCTTTGCAACAGTAGATTAGACTTTATTCAAACTGATAAAAAAAACAAATGAATCAAACTCATTGCCGTCAAGTCCATTCCAACTCATAATGACCCTGTAGGTCACAGCAGAACTGCCCCATGGGGTTTCCAAGGCTGTAAATCTTTACAGGAGCAGACTGCTACATCTTTCTCCTGCAGAGCAGCTGGTGGGTTCGAACTGCCAATCTTTCAGTTAGCAGTTTAGCTCTTAACTACTATACCACCAGGGTTCCTCCCCAACCAATACATTTCCCAAATAGGAACAAAATACATTATGAATATAATTCATTGTTCAATATTTGTTTTCCTTTTCTGCTGAGCTTTCTCTCTCAAACTGCCTTAGCAATTCTCCTTCTGCATTTTTTTTCGGTGGATTCTATTTTCTAATAGGCACAGAGACATGACTAATAGCGGTTCTGTCACTTTGATACTCTAGAAATCTTTCAAAAGTTCCTAAGCAAACTCCAAAAAAAAAAAAAAAAAAAAACACAACTAAACCTGTTGCTGTCAAGTGGATTCCAACTCATAGTGACCCTATCAAACGTATAATAGGGTACCTTCTATATGCCTATTCCTACACTAAGCGCTGAGGCAGGGGAGTTTACAAAAGTCTGTAACATAAACTTTCATTTATGTAGATTTCTATTCTAAGTACCAGCACCATCTCTTTTATCCACACAGTTTATTTTGAAATACTTTTCTGAGACCTGTGACTTTGGTAGGAGAAAGTATCAATGCCTCTTACATGATGCGAAACTAATGCTCCAAAAAGTTAATACAATTCCCTAGGGACACAAATCTAGTCCAAGACAAAGTTGACCATCTTTCCTCTTACTGTCTAGGACAGTGTTCTCAGAGTCTTGGCCCTGAATACTCATGGAAAATGCAGAGCCCAGGTCTCCCCTCCACACCTACTGCATCAGAATTGGTTGGGGACATGGCAGGAATCTGCATTTATGACAAGAGCCCCAAATGATTCTCATGCAAATTAAGCAAAGCACTGTTCTTGACGATGGACATATCTCACGTCAAGTTCAGCAGCATCTTATTAACTTGTGAGAAGAAGTTTTATTTTTTACCCTTTAATCCCAAGTGCATCCTAACTCTCTTCCTGGAATTCTAACCTTTTATCTTCCCTAGTAAGCACGACTCTTTTTCCATCTTTTTCCAGCATAGTTGACTTCTGGGAACTACTATGATACCTCTAAACAGGCTTAAGTGTAAACTAGTCTTTAAAACTTGCACTTTGATTCAGTTGAGACAAGGCTTAAAAATTTTTTTTAAGCATTTTACAATATATAAAGGGAAAACAAAGCCAAAGAACTCCCAAAGCAAAGAAGATAACTGACAACTAAAAGCTTGTCTTCACTGGAAGAAAGCCTTGCTTTTCTTCTTCATTCCAACCCTGTCTGGGGAACCCTGACTCAAGGCCCACCTTTCGGGCCAGCTACCTTCAATGTTCTACTTTCTTCATAGATCTATTCCTCTTGTCATGTGGGTACCAGCTGTAATGTGGGGGACAATTTCATAGCCAGCTGCCTGTGAGCCATGTTCATTAGCTATTCTTAACCTGCCATCCCCTTTCCTAACTTATTGTCATGGCTATTGTGTCTCCATCTTTACTTAACCACATGCTCCTGGGCCACTGTTCACTTAGTATCTCATTCCATTCTACTGTCATAAGGTCAGAGAATAGCCATGCTTGGAAAAGACCCTCTGAGAGAGGGTACTGTACAGAGCTGCTGTGTTACACAACTCCAGGAGGTACTGTTCACCTTGTATTCCATGTATATCCATGGTGCTCGAACAAGGCAATTGGTGCCGGTTAGTGTTGCCCAACTAGCAGGACTGCATAAAGTGGTTCCCAAATTGTGCATCAGAATGCCTTGTGGGGCTTGTTGCAATTATAGATTTTAGGCCTCTTCTTCCTTCCTTCTACACTTTTCTTTCTCCTTCCTTCACCTGATTTGTAATTCAGGAAATTTGGAATGAGGTTTTTTTAAAAAAGCATTTATGGTGATTCTGATGATGAACATGGTTTGGGGATATAATCTCATCAAACTCTCTCATTTTGAAGGTGAATGAACTGAAACTCCAAAGGATTAGATGACACATCACAACTACACCAAGCTGGTAAGTCAAAGCTGCAATCAGGTCCCACATCTCAAGACTCTTCAATAAAGGTCTTTTGCCACCACCATTTAAACAACGGGAAAAATAATAATAATAAAGCAAGCAAACAAACAAAAACAATAAAAACATTACTTAGGGTGATAAAAAATGGTATGAGGCATCTCAAAGTCAAACATGAAACAGTGTTCCTACCTTCCACAGTCATAGATCACCTGCCCCATGACTTCCTTCCATGGCAACGGTGGCCCTATTCATAGCACAAGCACAAAACTCTGGGGCTGCACTGAGCAAAGAAAGTTGGAATGATGAGAACTTTAGATTCAAGGGAATAATTTTTTTTAAAAATTGACTCCCCTAAGGACACCTATCCCTTTCAGCACCCAATTATTTTCTACTTTGAATATTTTTTTTGATATTATGTTTTCATTAATGGAAACAAGCTGAATCATTGAGAGTGTCTGAATTTCTGGTAGGGAATATGGATTTTTTTTTTCTTGCCACTTCCCACAAGCCTACCCTTAGACACCAGTGGGACATATGGTGTCCCATTAATTGTACACCAGAGGCCACCCAGAGTCCAGTGGTACATATGTGTACCAAATAAAATTTTTCTGAATTTCTAGTTTTCCTACCAAAAATGCACACACCTCATACAATACCCTATAGAAACAGCAATTTGCAGCAAGTGCCCATTTTTTCAGTTTCAAACTGTCATAAAGGCCCCTGCCTTGCAGCAGCATGCACTATCAATGGGAAGGCAGCTTCCTAATAAACCTAAGGGGCAGAAAACATTGGTGGGCAACTGTTTATCCCATAGGTGATGAAAGGCCTATTAAAGAAGCTATCAAGGATCAGTCCTGCTGGCTGTTACAGGCAGGGGGACCTTTGTTAGGTCACCATAATTCAGGGTTTGGTTCTGCCAGGCAGACTTAAAAGACCTGACTCATGCCAATCCAATACATGAAAACTTGATCAAGGAGCCAGAGGGCCCATGTATTATTTTACAATAGCAGGAAGTCTTGGTTTTAGAAGTATCGATAGCTTGCTACTCATGAGTGGGGCACCTCCTCCTAGGAGGCAAGATACTGCAAACACCAGCAGCTGCCTCCACCAGAAGTTGCTTTTGGAGCATATTAGAATAAAGGGAATAAGATGCTTTCATACCACATTTTCTCTCCATGTGGCTTTTCTCTGTTCCAAATAGCTTCCTTTAAAAAAAAAAAAACTTGGCAGAAGACAGTAAAAGGCATCAGTTAAGAGTATAGGCTTCAGAGTTAGGCAGACTTGGGTTTGAATACTGGCTCTACCACTCATTAGCTGTTTAACAGTTCTCTTCTTTGAATCTCAGTTTTCTACCTCAAAGGCATAAATGAGAAAATGTACATAAAGCACATAGCATGATGCCAGGCATGTATTTGCTTAGAAAATGGTGGCTATTTTTGTTACTGGTAACTTCAAGAGAGGAGATGATGAAAGCATGACAGGCAGTCAAACAAATCTGATCTGCAATCAGCCTAATCAGGGAAGGAATGCCCTGGCAATGTTCTTCATTCCTAAAAGTCCCTTCTCCTTCTTTATAAATGCTCACATTATGTAAAATCAACTTCTTATTAAGTACTGAAACTTACCCTTTAATCATAATATCAACTTCCACCTTACACTAAACTTGTTTTTCAAAGAATCTATGTCCTTCTTGTCTATGAACAATGAAGTCTTAAGAACTATGTCCATTACTCTACTTGTTTCTACTGTTTAGCCCAGACTCTCTTCGTTTAGGTTTTAATGCCTTTTTTTTTTTTTTTTTGGAGTGGGGGAGCCCTAGGAGGAAAGCAAAGGTTAGAAAGAAGGAAAGTGGGACAAAAAAAAGACGTCGATCAATGCCAAGTGAAGAATCACTATGCTAGCTTTGGTCTCTCAATAAGCCACAAAGACACACAACAGGTCCTTCAGCACAAGAGACTTCTCTGGATGGGCTATGAGGAAAACCTGTGCCTCAAAGTAGTTGATGGGACAGAGGAAGATAAGGAATTTTATCCAGCTGCTGCCTTCCTGCCTCTTGCTGTCCTCTGTTCAAATTTCACTCTAGAGGGAATTAACTCCCCTCACTTCTGGGTTATATCATCCAACATTCATGGATCCATTTCCTATGTCCCATGGTTTGGCATTTCATCCAAGTCCTGAAGTGGCAGAAAGAGCCAGGCATGGGGCTGGTTGGCCACGCTGCATGGTGGCAGCCAAGGGCGTGGGCCCAGCCCCTCCAGGGCAAGTGACTGGACGATTCCCTGGGCTGAGCAATCCAGGATGCCATTAACACACATGGATCTGAGGAGGCATACAAAATGTGTATCTGATACAGCACTTTCCTCTACCCCCCTCCCCGCTCCCCCACATTCTGAACCAGTCTTGGCTTTTCATCAAGAAAATTTATAATATAGAAGAATCTTCTACCTCAGAAGCAGGTATGTAAGCAACAAGCTATATTCAAAAGAATATAAACTTTGGGAAAAGACTACATAGGTTTGAATCCTGGTTCAGTCACTTACTAGCTATGTGACATTGGACAAGTTAGTTGATGTTTTTGTGCCTCAGTTTCTTCACCGTTAAATAGGTTTGATAATAGTACCTACTTCACGGGCTTGTTTTGAGGATTAAGTTACTTATACACATAAAATGCTTAGAACAGCACCTGACACCTAATGTGTGACAAATAATGAGTATTTGCTATTTTAGACATCTGGTCTACAATTAGACATCTAATTTCCTCAGCTCTCTGGCTTGTCTCCTCATTTCCTTCTTCTTGATTCTGAGATGACCTTCTTGAACTTAACCCAGTCTATCCCTCTTTGCCTTAACTGACCTTCTTCCTTCTATGCCCTGGATATCTGGTCTTGTTGATGTGTAGTCATCACCAGATCCCTCCTTTCTCACCAACCTCTCAGTCCTGGTCTGCTCTGTCCTATTACTGCCAAATTCTTAAGATGACAAGGATGAATTTTTTGACATGTTTTGTTAGACAGCGCAAGTACTATAGACAATCTCATGCAGGTCTCAGAACTCAAAGCTCTCCCAAATTAAATAAAAATGCTAACTGGCTGTCTAACTACATCTCTAAATATCTTGAAAAAACCCACAGCTCTGGCACTGCCAAGATAAGCTCATGAGGAAGCTGCCAATGAAAAACTATGGCTGTGACATGACTGGGATTATTGCGACGAACCACTTTAGGTCTGAGCCACTAGTGGCTAATTCACACGTAAGGGGCAGCAGTTCCTATAAAAGATATGATGCTATGACAGTGCTTTAGTTCACACAATAGAGTTGTTTACCAGAGGTCTACCTCCCAGGTCTCTCATTCTTTGACCAATTTAACAATAAGATACTGCATGGCTGATCAGAGTCAAATTACATTTTATATGCAATGGACACAGAACAGCTAAATCAAAGACATTCAAGGAACTCTTAGATAAACCATTATAAAAATACTTGGTAGTAAGTGTCCACAGTTGCTAGAAAAGCACAAGGGGTATATAGACTTTTCTATAGTGGTTTTTGCAATTTCTCTTTGTGATATGTTACTGTTGGGAAGTCCAGCTAGCCAAGACAAGTGATTTATTCTTGAGTGCACATATCTGCTTCACTACTTATAATTCATTAGAAAGTCTCTCTATCTCTTTTGATCGGAGAAGAGAAGCCTGGCAATAGTTCCATGGACTTGTTAGGGAAGAATCAGTCCAATAGGACTCTGTCCTTCATAAAACCCATATACTCTCCATCCATGAAAAAGACAAGTTACTAGAAACACATGTTGTTACTTATGGCAATCTCTCTGTATCAGCCCTATCTGGTGCCCTGGCTTACATCTTTTCAGCTCAACTTTTTACTCCCACTATTATTGCAGCAACCACTGGGCACAGAGGTAACCTGACAGCACTTTGCCTCAGCTGCACTGGGTTTCTCTTATTTTCTGCCCCAGGACTTCTCTGCCCCTGTTCCTGGGGTGTCAACAGGTACCCACTCAGCTGTTCTGAGGCACACAGAAACCAGAAAAGCCAGGGAGTTAACACCTCAAGAGACAACACTTGACCAGTGGAAATCAAGAGCTAGTAGAGAAACATTCTCTTCTTCTATCCTCTGGTGGATAATTCTACACAGCTTCTCAGAAGGCCCCAAGTAGGAATGACCTCCAGTTGCTGACAGTGGTAAGTACCTCAGTAACGAACCCTTGGATTGGCTTTCCCTTCTTTGCTGCTTCAAGTCTCCCACTCTCGTTTCCCGGAATAATTTTCCAAAATAAACTACTTACCTACATGAGGATTTGTTTTGAGGAGGAAGCTAAGTTAAGACATCCCCACTCAAAAATTTCTCTCTATATCGTGGGAGGTAGATTCATAGCAATGAAACTCAATTTAAAATATTCTTCAAATATGATTATGTAGGAGATTAACCCTAGGTACCCATATACTCCAGAAGTCTATCAAATTATCCAAGTCCATAAATAAATCAAAATGTTTTCATGAAAAGATGTGAAGCCACGTATTACAGGTTGGCCTCCCCAAGAAGCTGACTCATCTGGAGCCTGACGTGTAGAATGCTGATGCCCTTAGGATGAATACCTGAGGAAAGGAGAGGAAGGAAGCAAAATGGACAGAAAGAGAAGTCAAATTGCAGTGCACCCAGGAAAGCCTCAGCTGAACAGATGGAGAGCTCCGAAACTAAAATGGCTTGTCCGAGTTGTCACACATTGGAGCAAAATAACTGGGCTTTTATACACCCACCTGAATCAATCATTGGATGTGGACCACACCAGGCAAGAGTGTGAAGGTTGTGACCTTGGATGATGCAGCCCTGTGCCAGTGAGACAAATCTTTGAAGGGGATTACACTGTAGGCCATCTGCTGACTGCATTCTCAGAATCTGAACCAGCAGCCTTTCCCAAAGGAAATTGTCCCTCAAGAAACCATGGAAGAGATGGTAGCTCAGCCCAGTAAAGAGAAAATCAGGAGAGATATGGCAGCTGTTTCAAAATATGTGATGAATTCTCATGTAGAAGAAATACTGGGACTGGTCCTCTATAGGAAGAATTAGGAATAAGTGGTGAATATATGCTTACAGAGAGGAAGACTTTACCTCAAAAGTAAGAACTTTTATATAGGGAGGATTATCTAAAAAAGGACTGGAATGTGTCAGTAAGGATCTCATGAAGATGTAAAGCAATGTCTGAATATACAACAAATCTAAGAAAGACTATTAAGCTCCCCTCCAACCCTTCAGATTCTATGATTCCAAGAGTCAGAGTAATGTTCATAACACAAAATTGTCACTTATGCATCATTCATAGGCAATAGTATCAGCCCTAAGGCACAAAAAATAAATATGGAAGTGCCATTTGTCATGGCTACATGAGAAAATAAAGTTGCTAAGCAATAACAGCTAATGACCGCAGATATTTCCCAGCTTAAAAACACCTAACGCACCAACAACCAACCACCCATCTAGCTAGCTACTTAGTAGTCTATGTATCCACTTATTTAGCCTCTACTAATTCTGTAGCAAATGAAGCACTCCAAGTTAATCCACCTTCACCACTAGGCGGGAAACCAAGATTTCTCTTGTGACCAAACAGTTGGACATGGCTATCTTAAAAAAAGGCAGTTCAAAATCAACATATCTAAAACCAAGCTCATCTTTCCTTTACCTTCACCCCAACTCCAATCTGTATTCCCTTATTGGAATGTGTTAATGGTGGCACTATTAACACCAACACTGCAAGCCAGAAATCTGGAGCTCATGGGGTTTAGAGCAAGGCATACTTGATTATGAAACTTTCTCTACTTATTATATGAACCCAGACAAGTTATATAAACCTCTCTGAGCCTCGTTTTCCCCAACTATAAAACTAGGATAATTCTTACCTTATCAGGTTGTTTTGCAACTAAAATAAATAACATACATAAAACACTAGCAAAGTATTGAGTAGACAGTAAGTACTCAACCAATGTTAATTCCATTCTGCTTCCTCTCTTACTTCCATATTGAATGGGTCTCTAAGTGCCAAGTATCTCTCCAATTCATTTTCTCTTCTCTATTGCTCTGTCTTTTCCTTAGTTCAGGCACTCACTATCTCTTGCCTAGACTACTGCAGTAGATTCCTCACTGCTCTCCATGACTCTCATCTCCCCCTCCTCTGACCCATCCTCTACATGCCATCCTATAACCCTCCACCTGAAAACATCCTGGCCCTCACAAATTCTGTTACCTTTTTAGAATGCCTTTTCTACCTGGTTCCTCCTGGTGAGCTCCTACTTATTGTACAAAATTATCTAAAGTAGCACTTTCCTAGAGAAACTTCCCCAAGGATGCTGTTGTCCCCTAGGCTGAGCTCTGCCTCTTCTGTGTTTTCCTAGTTCCTTATATGTAACTCCAGCATTAACTGTAAAAGACTATGCTTTCATGTCAATCTCTTCCAGTAGAATCTAAGCCACCTCAGGGTAGGGCTTGTGTCCTATTTATCTTCATGCACCAAGTATCTACCACATACTGGGTACTGTTTGTGCTTAATAAATATTTGTGAATAAATGGATGACTGAATGGGATGAATGTATTTTTTTAACTTTTTATTTTGAAAAAATGTCAAGCTTAGAAAGAAGTTACATATATATAGTATACTGAAAACCAATATACCCTTTACCAAAATTCACAATTATTAACATTTTGCCACAGCTGATTTCCCTCTCCCTCTCCATAAATATGGAGATCTGTACTTTAGCAGGTAGATTCCTAAGAATAAGAATGTTCTCTTACATAACCACAATATAATACCTAGATTTAACATTAAAATTAGATTATATTAGATTTGAATATATAATTTAACATTACTATCATATCATTATCTCGGACATAGTGCATATTCGAATTTTGCTAGTTAAGATGGATGAATTCTTAATGAATATTATCATAAAGACAATTCTTCCCATTAGAAAATGTAGACTGCAAGTTTGTTGATGATGTTGAAGACGAAGAAATCTTAAGAATCATGTGGGACTCTATCAAGATAAATAACATACAAGTGATTGGAGTACCAGAACAGGGAAGGATAACAGAAAATACAGAGAGAATTGTTGAAGATTTGTTGGCAGAATACTTCCCTGATATAGTGATAGATGAGAAGATATCTACCCAAGATGCTCATCAAACTCCACGTAAGGTAGAACTTAAAAAGAAAGTCACCAAGACATATTATAATCAAACTTGCCAAAACCAAAGATAAAGAGAGAATTTTAAGAGCAGCTAGGGATAAACAAAAAGTCACCTACAAAGGAGAGTCAATAAGAATAAGCTTGGACTACCCAGAAGAAACCATGCAGGCAAGAAGGCAGTGGGATGACTTATATAAAGCACTGAAGGAAAAAAACTGCAAGCCAAGAATCATATATCCAGCAAAACTGACTCTCAAATATGAAGGTGAAATTAGGACATTTCCAGATAAACAGAAGTTTAGGGAATTTATAAAAACCAAACCAAATTTGCAAGAAATACTAAAGGGAGTACTCTGGTTAGAAAATAAATAATATCAGATATCAACCCAAGAATGGAACACTGGACAGAGCAATCAGATGTCAACCTAGATAGGGAAATCACAAAAGCAAATCAAGATAAAAAAATGCTCAAAACAGGGAAACAGCGATGTTATTAGGTAAAAGAAGACAACATTAAAACAATAAAGAGGAACTAAGAAATGTAGTCACAGATCTTTCATATGGAGAGCAAGACAAGGCAATATAAAGAAATAAAAGTTAGGCTTAAACTTAGAAAAATAGGGGTAAATATTAAGGTAACCACAAAGGAGACTAACAATCCTACTCATTAAAATGAAATACAAGAACAAGATAGACGCTCAGCAGAAACATCCTGTGCCCCTCATACTGAGTTTTTCTTATTCTTAATTATGGATTCTATTGGGTCTCCCCAAAATACAAGTTGTAATCCTAACCCCTGTATCTGTGATGTAATCCTATTTGGGAATAGCGTTTCCTTTGTTATGTTAATGAAGCCATATCAGTCTAGGGTGTTTTAAACCTAATGACTTTGGAGATATAAAAAGAACAGATTAGGCAGAGAAGCAAGGAAACACAAATCAGGAAAAGACAGATGCTATATGGAGATCACCAAGGAACTGAGAAACACTAGAACTAGAGAAGCTGAGACAAGGAATCCCCCCCAGAGCAGACACAGAAAGAGCCTTCCCTTAGAGCCAGTTGTTGTTAGGGGCTATCGAGTGGGTTCTGACTCATAGAAACCCCATACACAACAGAACAAAACACTTCCAGGTCCTGCGCCATCCTCACAAATCGTTGCTATGTTTAAACCCATTGTTGCAGCCACTGTGTCAATCCACCTCATTGAGGGTCTTCCTCTTTTTCACTGACCCTATACTTTACCAAGTATGATGTCCTTCTATAGGGACTGATCCCTCCTGATAATGTGTCCAACCAAGTACATGAGACAAAGTCTTTCCATCCTCACTTTCAAGGAGCATCCTGGCCGTACTTCTTCCAAGATAGATTTGTTCATTCTTCTGGCAGTCCATGGTATAGTCAATATTCTTTGCCAACACCATAATTCCAATGCATCAATTCTTTTTTGGTCTTCCTTATTCATCGCCCAGCTTTTGGATGCATATGAGGTGATGAACATACCATCTCTTGGGTCAAGTGCACCTTAGTCCTCAAGGTGAGATGTTTGCTTTTTAACACTTTTAAAGAGGTCTTTTGCAGCAGATTTGCCCAATGCAATACGTCATTTGATTTCTTGACTACTGTTTCCATGGCTATTGATTGTGGAATCAAGTAAAATGAAATCCTTGACAACTTCAAGCTTTTCTCCATTTATCATGATGTTGCTCATCAGTCCAGTTGTGAGGGTTTTTGTTTTCTTTATGTTGAGGTATAATCTATACTGAAGGCTGTGGTCTTTGAACTTCATCAGTGAGTGCTTCAAGTCTTCTTTGCTTTCAGCAAGCAAGGTTGTGTCATCTGCATAATGCAAGTTGTTAATGAGTCATCCTCCAATCCTGACACCGCATTCTTCTTCATACAGCTCAGTTTCACAGATTATTTGCTCAGCATACAGATCAAATCAGTACGGTGAAAGGATACAAACCTGATGCACACCTTTCCTCTTTTTAAACCACAGAGTATCCCCTTGTTCTGTTTGAACTACTTTCTCTTGGTCTATATACAGGTTCCTCGTGAGCACAATTAAGCGTTCCAGAATTCCCATTCTTCACAACGTTATCCATAATTTCCTATGATCCACACAGTCATATGCCTTTGTATAGTCAATTAAATACAGGTAAATATCTTTCTGGTATCCTCTGCTTTCAGCCAAGATCCATGTGACATCAGCCATGATATCCCTTGTTCATGTCCCCTTCTGAATCCAGCTTGAATTTCTGGCAGTTCCCTGTCAATGTACTGCTGCAACCTTTTTGAATTATCTTCATCAAAACTTAACTTGGGTGTGACATTAATGATATTGTTCGATAACTTCTACTTTCTTTTGGATCACCTTTTTTTGGAATGGGCACAAATATGGATCTCTTCCAGTCAGTTGGCCAGGTAGCTCTCTTCCAAGTTTCTTGGCATGGATCAGTGAGCACTTCCAGCTTTGCAACCATTTGTTGAAACATCTCAGTTGGTATTCCATCAATTCCTGGAGCTTTGTTTTTCACCAATGCCTTCAGTACAGCTTGGACTTCTTCCTTCAATACCATCAGTTCTTGATCATGTGCTACCTCCTGAAATGTTTAAATGTCAACCAATTATTTCTGGTACAGTGATACTCTGCATTCCTTCCATCTTCTTTTGATGCTTCCCATGTTCTTCAATATTTTGCACATAAAATCCTTCAATATTACAACTTAAGGCTTGAATTTATTTCTTCAGTTCTTTCAGCTTGAGAAACGGTGAGCGTGTTCTTCTTTTTGGTTTTCTAACTCCAGGTCTTTGCACATTTCATTTTAAAAATATTTTATTTTGTCTTCTCAAGCCACCCTTTGAAATCTTCCGTTCAGCTCTTCTACTTCATCATTTTTTGCATTTGCTTTGGCTACTCTCCATTCAAGAGCAAGTTTCAGAGTCTCTTCTGACATCCATTTTGGTCTTTTCTTTTTTTCTTTCCTGTCTTTTTAATGACCTTTTGCTTTCTTCATGTATGATGTCCTTTTTGTCATCTCACTACTTGTCTGGTCTTCGGTCATTGTTGAATGAGTCAAATCTATTCTTGAGATGGTCTCTAAATTCAGGTGGGATATAGTCAAGGGTGTACTTTGGCTCTAGTGGACTTGTTTTAATTTTCTTCAGCTTCATCTTGAGCTTGCATATGAGCAATTGATGGTCCCTGGCCGTGTTCTGGTTTTTCCATTGTCCCTTTCCATAGATACAGTTGATTTGATTCCTACATCTGTGTATTACATCCAGAAAGGTCCACGTCAATACTATTTATGTTGTTGAAAAAAGGCATGTGCAATGAATAAGTCATTGGTCTCGCAAAATTCTATCACGTGATTTTCAGCATCATTTCTACCACCAAATCCTTATTTTCCAACTACCGATCCCTCTTCTTTTTTTCTACCTGTCACATTCCCATCGCAAGTTGTTAATTATCAATGCATCTTGATTGTATGTTTGATCAATTTCAGATTTCAGAAGTTGGTAAAAATCTTCAATTTCTTCATCTTAGGCATTAATGTTTGGTGCATAAATTTGAATTAATAATAGTATTAACTAGTCTTCCTTGTAGGTGTATGGATATTATCCCATCATTGCCAGCATTGTACTTCAGGATACATCTTGAAATGTTCTTTTTGACAACGAATGTGACACCATTCCTCTTCAATATGTCATTCCCAGCATAGTGGATCATATGATTGTCTGATCCAAAATGGCCAATACCAGTCCATTTTAGCTCACTAATGCCTAGGATATTGATCTTTATGCCTTCCATTTCATTTTTTTAAATTTATTCCATTTCATTTTTGATGACTTCCAATTTTCCTAGATTCGTACTTTGTACAGTCCACATTCCAATTACTAATGGATGTTTGCGGCTGTTTCTTCTCATTTTGAGTCGTGCCACATCAGCAAATAAAGGTCCTGAAAGCTTGACTCCATCTACATTATTAAGGTTGACTCTTCTTTGAGGAGGTAGCTCTTCCCCAGTCATATTTTTAGTGCCTTCCAACCTGAGGGCTTATCTTCTAGACACTGAATTCGAAATTCTAATCTCCTAAAGTGTTTTTTTTTTTTTTAAGTGTTAGAAAACAAATTTCTATTCATCAAAGCCTCCCACTAGTGGTATTTTGTTACAGCGTTGCTAGGGAATTAAGACAACCTCTTACCTTTTTCTGGTACACTTAGTAGTAGAATATGAATTAAACAGTCATTTGCAGCTTTATTTCTATGTGGAAATGCATTCCAAATTTCAAATAACCTACTTTTTGTACAACTGCTATTAAGTTGCCATTTGTTCAACTTCAAATAATATAACAAAAAGTTATATTTTAAGTAGGTACGTAGCTGCACCTATGGCTCCTAATACTCTCTCCCGGTTCCTATATTAAACATCAAAGATAGATGCATGATCAAAACTCTCCCAGTTCATATCAGTGTTCCTCCAGCCAGCAGGATCCTTTCTTTTTCTGCCAGAGCCCTTTAATTTTACCCACAACCTTTCATCAGTTAGAATATACAAAGTCTTGGTCCCAGATTTCCTTAATACAGGTGCTTCCGGGGTATTTCATTTATAATTCTCTATATTCTTATTATCAAATCTAATATACACTATCTCACTTTTGAAGTTCTCACCACCCATGCATTCATTAAAAGAGGGACTTGGCCACTGGCTTGCTGGCTCCTTTATAGACTAAACAGTTGCCGTTGAGTTGATTCCGATTTATGGTGACCTCATGTTTTTTTTTTTCATGTGTGTCAGAGTAGAAATGTGCTCCATAGGGCTTTCAATGGCTGATTTTTTTGTAAGTAGATTGCTAGGTCTTTTGCCAGGCTTTTCTTTCAAGGTGCCTCTGGGTGGACTCAAACCTTCAATCTTTCAGTTAGCAGCCAAGAATATTAACCATTTGCATGATTTTTTTTTATACACACACACATTCTATTGGTTTTATTTTCCTGGTAGAACCTTGACTGATAAAAAAAGAGACCCTCTGACCACTTAAAGCAGCATAATTTTTTGAGATACCTCCTCTTTCGTGGCTTCAACATTTTGAGCAAAACAACAAAAACAAAATTCAACCACAGAGTCTGATTTATCTTTCATAGAGCTAGCACAGAAACAACTATGTAAATAAAAATCATTTGCAGTAATAGAATCCGGAATTTATAGTGTCACTGTCCAAGCTCACACATTTTCTAACCTCTTGAATAAAGAAGAGCACAGAGGTGGAGCTCATGGGGCTTTAGAGACTAAATGACGAAGTTTCCATCCTGCCTGTCTGCACACATACTAGCCCGATGGGCATGGACAAGTTGCCTAATCTCCTTAAGCTTCCAGTTCCCCATCTGTAAAATGAGTACAATCAAAGTACCTGATTCATAGGGTTGTTAGGGATTAAGTAAGAAATTGGACAATAAAGACCTTGACACGAGGCAAGCACTCAAAAGCAGAGCCAATGGTTATTATTATTGTTTTGGTGCCTCACTTCTATTAGGAACTAATCAAAGTCCCTAACTCTTACTTATTATTAAAAATAGATAGCTTTTCAAAATTATTTCATCTGCTATGCTGAACTCAGTTTCATGTGAATGTTAAAATAAGCTACTGGCATTCTGAAAGTAGTATCTCCCTATTCATTTATGTCCTTAAATCACTATGGCTCATACTGAAAACCAGTGAAAAAGTGCAATACTGCCTTTGACTTCAATTTCTAGATAGGATACGGTATAAAAGCACAGTGGAAAAAAAGTATTGATCTGTGAATCAAATGTGGGGATTTCATATCCTTCTCTACTGGGATAATCTAATATGGAAACCATAACTGAGGGTACTTTATAGACTTGAAAACCCATAACAATCTTAAGTGTCCATTCTGGTTAAACCATTTTATTTTGATCATTAACTTGTGTTAATGAAGAAGAAAAGGCACAATTTTTCTTTTATTCACTAGGTCATCCATCTATCCACTCATTCATTTCTTCCTTAATTCAAAAAGCATTCTTGAGCACCTATTTTATACACAGAAATGAAGTATATGACTTGTGACAAAAGAGAAGTATAAAAACAACCTGTACTGAAGAGGGAGACATTGCATCTGGCTGAAGTGGTCAGGAATGGGTTCTTGAGGGGGTGCATTTGACCTGACCCTTCAAAAGTGTCTGGCATCCAATGGTGTTCAGGAAATATTTATTAAATAAATGAATGTCAGGAGTCCCTGGGTGGTGTGAACAGTTAAGTGCTTGACTACTAGCAAAAAGGTTGGTGGTTCAAATTCTCCCAGAGGTGCCGCAGAAGACAGGTGTTTCCAAAAGGTCACAGCCTTGAAAACTCTATGGAGTAGTTCTACTCTGCACACATGTGTTTGTCATGAGTTGGAATTGACTAAATGGCAACTA
The DNA here is from genome assembly GCF_030014295.1 of Loxodonta africana. Lineage (NCBI taxonomy): Eukaryota > Metazoa > Chordata > Mammalia > Proboscidea > Elephantidae > Loxodonta > Loxodonta africana. Next base: position 47,707,465 of record NC_087355.1, on the reverse strand, counting down.
AAAACCACAACAACAGATGAATGTCACTGAACCATTCAATCAATGAATGAATAAATGAACAAAGAGTAGGCAAGATTTCAATAGTGGATTGGCACGGGGAAGGCACAAAGACAGGGAAGTGACATCAAACACATGGAACAGAGAGTCATCTGGGGCTCCTGGATCACAGGTTGCTTGTAGGAAAAGGTATGACTAGTATAATATCTCGTGGATGCAAGGCTTTCAATGCCAGATTTAAGGAATTTGGACTATTATATTGTAGAAGCAGAGAGCCATTGACTTTTTAAAATACTGAACTGACAGACATACGTTTACATAGAGGTATATTGAAGGAATACTGGTTGGGTGGCGGTATGCAAGACAGTTGGAGAGGGAAAATACTGGAACAGAGATGGTAAGATGGCATCTCTAATGCCCACACAATATCCTCTGGAGGATGAAGCTAGGACTGGGTCCAGCAAACTGATTTGCATTGATTTTTATGACTTTGCATTCAGGCCCACTTCTTGGCGGTTTATTATGAAAATACATATATTCTGGTTTATAGTATAAACTCAAAAACCTTCTGATATAAACACTGAGGGAAAAAAAGAAGACAGTGCTACTTAAAAATCTGGTCAGAATAAATTTGGAATGAAATATTGTAATTTGGCAAAGACTGGAGGCATGACTAAGGAAGACCATGCATTAACTGCCCATAATTGCTGCTAAAAATTCACATGGCATTAAATTAAGTTAGTTTAACCTTAAATTAAGGATCAAGAGAGTGCACAGAATAATAATGTTCTTCGTTCAATCATTCATGTTTAACTTAACTAACAGCATGACTATGACAGCACATTCGGCACATGGCCCCAACAGTCATCTTAGAACTTTCCAAAGGCAGTTCTTTTGGCGGGGAGAGAAACCATATTAACCTCTTCCTAAGCTTCCCATTGATTATTACTTAAAGTTACACCATTATCACAAAGTATAAACAGTCTAAAAGACAACTTCAAAATATCCTAGCTATAAATTTATTTAGATGTGACATTATTTTTACTGAAAGATTTGTGTATAGCCAAAATATCGAACAGGTTAATTACAAAATACTCATTTGTCAGGATAACTTAAAGATATATAAAATTAGAATTTGACAATATCTATAAAATATAATTATATAAAAATATTCATATAAGAGGAGATAGTGCAGGAAACGCAGCAAAATGTTAATAGCAATTGTCTTTAAGTTAATGTGTTTCCAAGTAAAAATTATTCTTTTCTCTAGTCTTTCAAATGAGCAGATATTTTGTTAAAAACCCAATTTAAACAATAAACATAGTCTTTCTACCAGGAATGGCTACTAACTTTAGAAAACAGTAGAGCTGAAACTGTGATGCAAAGAGATTTTTTCAATACAAACATAAAGGTTTGGTTTATGGGCCTATCACAATGGGTAACACATGGGTAGCACTCAATAAACAGTGAATCAATGAATGAGGTACAGCATAGAATAACAAGACAATTTGGGCAAGTTTCTTTTTAAAACAATCTGTCGGTTAGCATGATGCCAAGCAAAACACATAGTTGGTTATAAAATGTTAACTTCTACCTAATTGTTGTAGCAGAGCTGGTGGAATGAAACCCTGGGGAAAATCCAGGTGTCCCTCATTAGCTACTCCTTAGCCCTAACTTTAAGCTAAAAGTTTTCAAAACATGGATGCAGACAATTTGGTGAAGTAACAATTCGGGAAGAATCTATTCTGGGTAGACTGGACTCCACTTTAACTAAAGATTTAAAAGATTTACACAGTACTACTTTTGAAGTAAATATTGCAAACAATCTTTTAATTGCTTTCCTATCTTGTTAAATGGTCCATATGAAACTTAACTTCTTGAAGACTCAAAGTCAACTCTTAGAACATCAGTTATTACATTAAGATGTAATAGAGTGTAAATATAATTAATGCCACTGAATTGCACACTTGAAATAGTTAAAACAACATTTTATGTTATGTATATTTGTGTATAGGAAGGCATATGCAAGTAAATGCACGTGCATGTATAGGTGTATCTGTAGGCATATATACGTTTGAGTGTGCTGCATATACATCCATGTACGCAACAAAGCGCACAGTGGGTATAGTTACAAAGGCATCCTAGACATATTCAAACAACTCACAGAATTGGTTTATTGGGTTAAACAGCTTAGGACCATAGTCTTGGGGGACAACTTAGTCAACTGGCATAACATAGTTGATAAAGATAAATGTTCTACATCCTAGTTTGGTGAGTAGAGTCTGGGGTCTTAAAAGCTTGCGAGCAGCCATCTAAGATACAGCTATTGGTCTCTACTCGTATGAAGCAAAAGTTAAGAAGGAAACTGAAGGCTCAAAGAAGAAACTAGTCCACAGGAATAACAGCCCACATGAACCATGGTCTCTTCTAACCTGAGACCAGAGCTAGATGGTGCCCAGCTACCACTAACAACCCTTCTGGCCAGGGACACAATAGAAGGTCCTGGATAGAACGGGACAAAAATGTAGAACAAAACTCAAATTCCTAAAATAGGCCGGACATACTAGACTAATAGAGACTAGATGAAACCCCGAGACTAAGCCCTAAGATACCCTTTGAATTTAGAAATGAAGCTAGTTCTGGAGGTCACTATCTAGTGCTGCTGTAACAGAAATAACACAAAGAAAATAACAAAGAAAAATTTATTTTCTCACAACTTAGGAGGCTAGAAGTCCGAATAATGGGTGCCAGCTCCAGGGGGAGGCTTTCTCACTCCATTGGCTCTGGGGGAAGGTCCTTGTTATCAATCTTCCCCGATCGAAGAGCCTCTCAGCACAGGGATCTTGGGTTCAAAGGATGCACTATTGTCCTGGCTCCTGTTTCTTGGTGGTATGGGTCCCCTGTCTCTCTGCTTGCCTCTCTCTTATATCTCAAAAGAGATTGACTTAAAACACAACCTAATCTTATAGATTGAGTCCTGCCTCATTAACATAACTGCCACTAATCCCACCTCATTAACATCTTAGAGGTAGGATTTACAACACATAGGAAAATCACATCAGACCAAAATGGTGGACAATCACACAATACTGGGAGTCATGGCCTAGCCATGCCAACACACATTTTTGGGGGACACAATTCAATCCATAACAGTCAACTTTCAGCCAAATAATAGACTGACTTACAAAATAAACAATATTACCTGTGAGTAATGTGCTTTCTTAAACAATCAACTAGATGAGGCCAAATGGTCACCATTTACCCAAAAGCAAAGATGAGAAGAAAAGGAGGGGAAGAGAAGCCAGGTCAATGGAAACACAACAAACAGAATGGAAACAATGAGAATGCTGACAGAATGTGAAGATTATAACCAATATCATGGAAAAAATATGTATAAAAATTTTTAAATGGGAACCTAATTTTGCTGTGTAAACTTTTAACTAAAACACAATAAAATCTTATTTAAAAAAAAAAAACTTAGTAGCTTAAAACAATGAATATTTATTATCTCACAGTTTTTGTGGGCCAAGAATTTGGGAGTGGCTTAGCTGGTTGGTTCTGCCTCCAGATCTCTTATAAGGTTGCAATCAAAATGTTGGCCAGAGTGTCCTTGAGCGGTGGAAACAAATAAGCGCTTGGCTACTAGCCCAAAGGTTGGCAGTTTGAACACACCCAGAGGCTCTTTAAGACAGGCCTGTTTACTTCCGAGACATCACAATCTTGAAAACTCTGTGAGGTGCAGTTCTACTATGCACACATGGGGTTGCCACAAGTCAGAACCAACTTGACAGTAACTAACAACAACAATAGTCATCTGAAGGTTTGACTGGAGCTGTTGGATCCACTTGATGGGTGGTTCACTCACATGCCTGACTGACTTGTGCTGGTTGTTAACTGAACACCTTAGTTCCTCTGTTGTAGATCTCTCCATAGAGCTCCTTAAGTGTCCTCACAACATGGCAGCTGGCTCCCACCAGAGTGAGTGATCCAAGAGAAAGAGCAAGGAGGAAGCCATATTGCTTTTTATGTTATCATCTTGGATGTCACACCCCATCACTTCTGCCACATTCTATTCACTCAGATGTCACTAAGTACAACCCATACTTAGGAAAAGGGAATCAAGCTGAATCTCTTAAAAGGAGATCAAAGAACCTATGGACATATTTTAAAACCATTAAAATTGTTCTTCTTGCATTAAATTACAATTATTTATTTAAATGTTTTCATTTTTTAGGTTGTATTTTGAGGCATCCTTAAAGCACTTATTTTATGCTATATAAAACTGCAGGGTTCTACCTGTGACCATAGCAAGTTATAGAGGGGAATCAAACTTTGAATCTTATCTCCCACTTATTAGCTGTGCATCTGACTTCAAATTATTTAACCCCTATGAATCTCAGCTTCCACATCTTTAAAGTGGGAATCATAATAGTAAGGCCTGTTGTGAGGATTATGTGGGATTATATAGGAAGTACAAGGCAAACTGTAAAGTATTACATATATACATTAGGGCTGGGCCAGCCAGGATGTGGTACTCCAAGCCCTATGTTAGAGCTAGTACAGTCCGAGTTCCAGAATTTACTGCATGCTTTACTTATACCTACAAAGCAAAGGTCCCTTTATCTTCCCTCCTCTCTGCCTCAGAATATTTCCCAAATTTGTAACATACAGTCCATAGTAGGTGTTCAGCTAGCATTTGTTGTTGTTGCTTAAGATGCTGACAGTGGTCCTGGCTTTTTTTTTTTTAGGGTAAAGCAGAGGAAACTCTTTAGGTGGTGGCATTTCACAATATAGAACAGAAAGAGACTGAGAAGTACAGGATAATGAATTGTTAAGAGTAAACGTCTGGCAGACTTAATGGTCTGACTGAGACTAGAGTGACCCCAGAGGTCATGGTCCCTAGACCTTCGGTTAGCCTAAGACAGGAACCATTCCCTAAGCCAACTCTTCAGACAGGGATTGGACTGGACTATAGGATAGAAAATGATACTGGTGAGGAGTGAGCTTTGTGGCTCAAGTGGGCAGCTCCTGTCTGGGGGGGATATGAGAAGGCAGAGGAGAACAGAAGCTGGCTGAATGGACATGGAAATACAGGGTGGAGAGACTGAGTGTGCAGTCTCATTGAGGGAAAGCAACTAGGACTATATAGCAAGGTGATATAAATTTATATGAGAAACTGACTTTCACTTAAAGCACAATGAAAATTAAAAAAAAAAAAAAAAAAGAGTAAAGGTCTGGGAAAAGACCAGCTTCAGTTTAAAGCCCAGCTCTACTACTCAGAAGCTTTGGGAACTTTGTGATCTAAGTCTTGGTCTCCTCATCTGTAACATAGGGATGTCCCTGGGTGTTGCAAATGGCTAATGCTGCTAACCAAAAGTTTGGAAGTTTGAGTCCACCCAGAGGCACCTCAGAAGAAAGGCCTGGTGATCTACTTTCAAAAAGTCTTATGCAGTCGCCATGAGCTGGAATCAACTCTTCAGCAAATTGTCTAACGTGGGATAAGAGCATTGCTTATTTGACAAGATCATAGCCAAGACTAAAGGAGATCATGCATAAGAAGTACTAGGATCGTCCCTATTACACAGTAAGTATTCCTAAATGTATATGATTATTCATCTTAGGATTATGATTTTTATTAAATGGATCCATCATTAATGAAGGTAAGGTGTTCAAACTTATGAAAGATTGCAAGCTCCACTGTGACTCACTAGGATGACTTACTAAGTCCAGGAAAGAGTAATCTCCAAGGTTCGCCTTGCCTACCTGGGTGGCTATCTAAAGCAGCCCGTCTGGCTTGAGCTATTTCCATTTGCTGCCTTTACGGGCCCAGAGGCATGCACAGCTATGAGCACATTTCAGAAATGTGAAAAATAAACAGTGAAATGTCTCATGCTTGCCACACATGTATTTTTCCTTCTGTGATTTAGGTTGGCTGATTCTAAGCCATAAAAAGTTTATAATAAGAAAGAAAGAAAAAAAAAAAAAAGAATTAAATTTGCCAGCTTAAAACTCTTAACCCCACTCCCAAAAACTTTCCAACTCAAGGTTAAGATGTGAACAAATGTTCCAACCAATATGTTCATGAAAGATTTAATAATTACTTTGCTTATGAAAGTTTAAACAGCTGCGTAAGTTACTAGAAAGGCTCCCACCCAGGCAGAATAGCTTGCTGTACCCATCAAGAAGGTTTTACAGATCATCAGACTACATATGCAGACGAAAGGCAAAGCTGCATTTGCTCAGCAGCCTCTAACTATTCAATTATGTATGGAATGAGTTTGTCCACCAGGTCAATCAGGTTTTGCTTATTTCTCCAATAAGGGTCTTGACAGCATCAATTTTAAAGCAGTTTCCAAAGGGATTGCTGAGCATTTTAATAATTTATTTGTAAAAACACATATACATGAAATAGGCCATGCCTTTTCTTTAGGTTATTTTACAGCATAACTCTATGAAAACAGAGTTCATAATCAAATGAATTTGGAAATTACGGGAAGTAGCATCACATTCCTTAAAAAAAAAAAGAAAAAGACTACTTTTACAAATTTTCATATATACTACTCCCTCTGCTTGGAATATTTCCCTCCCTAACCCCATCCCTTTAACTCTTAACTCCTACTCATGCTTTAGGAATAAGATGAATCTCTCCAAAAGGCCTTCCTAGGCCTCCTTGACCAGGATGGACGACCCTGAGATGAGCCCCCCACCATACCGTGTAGCTGCCATATTACAACACTTGCCACTTTCTATTACTGTTCCTTGTTTAATTGCTGATCTCCACCACTCTACCGCATGTGCCGTGAGGGCAATTGGATTCACCCAGCCTATAGTAGGAACTATAAAAAAAAAAAAAAATTTTTTTTTTATAGTAGGAACTGTAGAATGAATGAATGAATTCTGCTTAGCACCCCAATTTTTCTTTTCCCTCTTTTTCTCCCCTATATCTAATGTCTAGCAATTCCTGCCAATTTTATTTCCTAAACATTTCCTGATTCCTTCCCCACTTTTCCACTATTTCAACTGCCTCATTGACATTGAAATTCCGTCAGTTCCAACTCATAGTGACCCTATAAGACAGTAGAACTGGCCCATAGGGTTTCCAAGGAGCGGCTGGTGGATTCAAACTGCGAACCTTTTGATTACAGCCAAGCTCTTAACTACTGTGCCACCAGGTCCTCAACTGCCTCAGTCAAGCCTTCATTATCTCCTGACTGAATTTCAGAACCTGTCTCCTCGGATGTATATAGTATCTGTCTTAGGCTGTGTTCTCTAGAGAAGCAAAACCAGTGAAGCATAGATATACAGAGTAAGAGACAGAGAGGTTTATAACAAAGAAATGGCTCACACAGTTGTGGAGGCTTGCAAGTCCCAAGTTAATGGGTCAGTTGTCAGGCTGGAGGTTTCTGACTCACACAGCTGCAGGGGCTGATGAGCCCAAGATCAGCAGGTCAGACAGCAGGCTGCTCGTTTATGGGCTGTGGAGGCTGATGAATCCAAGATTGGCAGGTAAGATGGCAGGCTGCTGGCTCAAGTCCCAAGAACTGGAGGTAAGACCATGACAAGCCAAATCCAGGATCCAGAGCAGAGCAAAATCCAGAGAGTTTTGCCAGAAAGTCCATATATATTCGATGTAGGCCACACCCCCAAGGAAACTCCCTTCCAACGGACTGGCTGCTCTGCTCATAGCAGATCTCATCATGGAGGTGATTACATCATCACATAACTGCCACACTACATCATAACTGCCAAACAACTGACAATCACGGCCCAGCCAACTTGACACACAACTTTAACAACTAAACCAGTTGCCATTGAGTCAATTCTGGCTCAAGTCAGCCCCACATGTTACAGAGTAGAACTACTCCATAGGGTTTTCTCGGCTGTTATCTTTACAGAAGCAGATCACCAGGCCTTCCTTCCATGGCACTACTGGGTGGGTTCAAACCACAAATCTTTAGTTTAGTAGTCAAGTACAAACTGTTTGCACCACCCAGGCACCATATATAGTATACCCAAACCAAACCCAGTGTCATGGAGTCAATTCAACTCATAGTGACCCTATAGGACAGAATGAAACTGCCCCACAGGGTTTGCAAGGAGTGGCTAGTGGGCTCTGACTGCTGACCTTTTGGTAGCAGCTGAGCTCTTAACCATTGTGCCACAGGGCTCCATATGTAATACTAAAACAAAACAAAACCCATTGCCTTCAAGTCGATTCCAACTCACGGTGACCCTACAGGACAGAGTAGAACAGCCCCATACGGTTTCCAAGGAGTGGCTGGTGAATTCAAACTGCTGATCTTTTAGTTATCAGCCAAGCTCTTAACCACTGTGCCACCAGACCTCCAAATATAGTACAGAGTGATATAAAATGCAAATGTACCATTTACAGCCCTCCAGTTTCTCCTGCTGTCTAAAAGAGAAAGCCCCTGTTCTTCACATGGCATGCTAGGCCTTCTGTGGTCTATCCCTTCTAATGAACTCTTCCTATTTCTCCACTCTGAATGGAAGGCTAATATATAGTGAGGCCCAGAGAGGTTAAAATAACCTACAGACAAAATATAAGAGGCACGATTTGAATCCTACAGGCTGTGTTTCTAACCAAACTGCTATACTGCCCATACACCCATTGTTATTGCTATAGCCCTAGTGCCTGGCACATACCAGATACTCAATAAATGTATGCTGAATTAATAATTGGATAAAAACTCTAATACATAACCTACCCAATGGATCTTCTGCATCTATCCTATTGTTTCTCAAAATGTGTTTCATGTTAAGATAAACCCACAGCCGTCAGGTCAATTCCGACTCATAGTGACCCTATAGGATAGAGTAGAACTGCCCCATAGGGTTTCCAAGGAGCACCTGGTAGATTCGAACTGTTGACCTTTTGGTTAGCAGCCATAGCCCTTAACCACTACGCCACCAGCGTTTCCCATGTTAAGATACTCTACGAAAAAAGAGTTCCATAACCAACAGTTTAGGGAGTACTACAAAGCCCTTCGTAAAGATTCCCAGTTCACATGAGCACATTAAAGGCTTACGAAGTGCCACAGAAAAGAAGCCTCTTTAACTTTTTGAATAGATGAGTTCGTAACTGTATTTGAACACAGAATTTTTGTAAATGCCTACCAACAGCTCTTCCCTATGAAATAATGCTCTGCTCCAACACTAGCTTTACAAAGAGCTCCTACTAAGACTTGTTACCATCTAACAGTACAGAGGGTATACCACCAACCTTGTGGTAAATTTCATCTTCAAGTATTTTTAAAATAATGGCATTTTAGGCCTGGAAATGACCTTAGAGCTTTTCCAAAATCCCACGTTCTACAGATGAAGTATTAATTGTGCCAAAGTCACTCAGCATATTTGTGGCACAAACAAAGCCAAAACCAAGGCCTCATGACACCACCCAGTCCTCTTCCATTATTCCACACTAGGGGTTCTCAACCTCGGGCGATTTTTGCCTCCCAGGGGAGATTTGGCAATGACTGGTGACATTGTTGATGGTCATGTCTGGGGTAGGGGATACTATTGGCATCTACTAGGTAGAGGCCAGGGATGCTACTAAGCATCCTACAATGCACAGGATAGCCCCCACAACAAAAAATTATTTGACCCAAACTGTCAATAGTGCTGATGTTGAGAAAGCCTGCCCCACACGAAGGAAAAGTAAATTGTCCTTTCCCAATCAATGTAACAACTATGGTTTTCATCTCTATGTGCTCAAATTGCCTATGTAGTGCTACATTATATTTGAAATGATGCTAGTATACGCAACTGAAATTGTTCTTTGAATCCATGAAAATAACTGCTTTAGGGAAAAAGTATGTTTGAAAAAGCAATTCCCCTCATTAAGGCTTTATCAAAATGGGTTTGGGTGTTATTAACCAAAAAAATCAAAGCACTTTTCCTCACTATCCCCTCAAAAGAATTCTTGAATACATTAGCATTTTAACATACTGCACTACTAAATGAAACTTCATAATAAAGCCTAGGAAATCACTGGTGATCAAAGGAAATGAAATCAGCCCCCAGAGTCAACATAAGGGAATTTACAACCAGTGAGAATCTCTCCTACAGGTGCAATAAATGCCTAGTTTAAGGTCAATTTGCTTCTAGTCGGGTCAGTTTGAGCACAGTCTTCCTTCTGTTTTTTGTTTGTTTTTCAGTGTGTAAAGCCATGGAAGCACCATAAACTAAGCACAGGAAAGTACTACCTGGGCTAACATCCAGGCAGGGTCTGCCCTGCACTCGGGACTACACAGAGGGTGCCCACGAAGCCATTCTTGCTTTCTACCCTGGCTTGTTTTCTGTTGTCATAGATGCCCATCAGCCCTGGCTGCATAACAGGGAGGTACCTATAAAGCAGCACTCTCTCTCTCTCTCTCAGTATCTCCCCATCAGTTTCTACTGGGTTAACGAACTATGGTTATGTAAGATGTTATCATTGGGGGAAGCTGGGTGAAGGGTATACCCAATTCTCTGTACTATCTTTGCAAGTTCTTGAGAGCCTAGAATTATTTCAAAATTAGAAGTTTTTTTGTTTTTTTTGTTGTTGCTGTTGTTTTGTTTTTCTTTGTAAATGATGTGATTGGTACTAGATTTATTTTGGCTATGTCTGTGGTCCTCTGCTAAAAGAGAAACATCTGATTACCTGATGATGGGGTAAGGGGGTATAAACGGGACAGGGGAACATGTCAACAGGGCATCATAACGAGTCATTAACACCACAAAAGTGATATATTCTTGAGTTCCTCTTCCAAAGTGACCAGGAGCTAAAAAGGAATGAGGCCAAGAAAGACTTTATGGAAGGAGGATGAGAAGAACAAGACCAAGCATGCCTTGGTTTCCCAGGTAATGCCCTTTCATGGATGCTCTGGGGAAACTCTGAGACAACAAGGGACAGTATACATGAAAGCTCTTTGTGCCTAGGAAAGAGATGTCAGAAGAAAAAGCATGACGTGAAGACACAATTTCTCCTATGCAATGACTTGGTAGGGATGGCATTACCTGTATCCCGAGTTTGCATCAATCTATGTCCCACAGATCTAGATAAATACCCAGCTAATGTGTGTCCAGGCATAATGGAATCTCTTTTGGGTGAAAAGAAATGGGAGTCAGGAAATACGGAGTCATGTCCCAGATGTGTTCCTGTCATGTATTTGCTGTGTTCCCTTGGCTAAGTCACCCCTGGGTTCAGTTTCCTCATATGAGAGCCAGGGGATTGGTTTGTTGTTGTTGTTAGGTGCTGTCTAGTTGGTTCCTACTAATAGCGACCCTACATACAACAGAATGAAACACTGCCTGGTCCTGCGCCATCCTCACCGTTGGTATTACATCTCTAAAATCCCTACCTCTCTATCTCTGTCTAAGGAGTCCTGGTGGCACAGTGGTTGAGCACTCAGCTACTAACTGAAAGGTCAGTGGTTCAAACCCACCAGCCGCTCCATGGGAGAATGATACGGCAGTCTCCTTCTATAAAGATTTACAGCCTTGGAAACCTTATGAGGCAGTTTAACTCTGTTCTACCGGGTCACTATGAGTCGGAATTGACTCAACAGCAATGAATTTGGTTTTTACTTTGGGTACTTCTGTCTATGACTATGTTAAGTATTAGGATGACCTCTACTGAATTAATAAAGAGCTATTCATGCTGGCAACAAGTCTCCTATGAATTTTAAAACACAAATTAGCTCCTTAATGAACTAGAAATAATATTCCTATCTTAGTGCCAGGGTGTATCTGCTCGGAAGTCAAAGAACTCTCTTCCCACTCTGTCAGACTCATTCTCAACAATGGATGGGCCTCATATATGATTTGGTTTCTCAGGGATAAAGCTGTCTGAGAGAAAGGACTTCAGAGGCCTAATGTCAGAGCTTCCCGATGTCTGCTTTTTCCCCAATGAAATACACTTCTTGATGCGTTCGAGGTCTGCTGAGCTCTACACGACATGCTCAAATTACGGAGGAGTGCAGATTTTGATCCACAGTGGAGAGAGAAGTCTTGGCGTGGAGAAGCCAAAACGTGACACCATGGGTTATTCAGGGAGAGGACAGGACTTAATGTCTACAATATAGAGCCCAAGTGGCATAAGCAGTTAGCAATTGACTGCTAACCTAAAGGTTGGTGGTTTGAACCCACTCAGCGGCTTCGTGAAAGAAAAGGCCTGGTGATCTCCTTCCATAAAGATTACAGCAAGAAAACTCTGTGGAGTAGTTCTACTCTGTAACACACAGGGTAGCCATGGATTGGAATCTACTCGACAGCAATGGGTTTGGTTTGTTGTTTGTGTTACCCTCTCTGCCACTTTCACATATTTTGAACTTAACAAATTATTTGTGTATCGGCATTTTTTTTTAACATCTGTTGTTACTTTGGCCCAATCTTATGACTAGATTATGAAACTGGGTTTTGTTTTTGTTTTATTATTGTTGTAAAGATATATGTAATACCACATTTGCCAATTAAACATTTTCACTTGTACAATTCGGTGAGATCAGTTACAATAATCACGTTGTACAACCATCACCTATATCCTTTGCCAAATTTTCTATGAAATGGGATTTTGAGATGTATCAATGCCGCATCAATCACATGTACACTTTTCTAGAGCTGAAATTCACCACATCTTGATCTAGGGTTCCTGGGCCAAAACTGAATGATGCTTTACTTGCTAACTTCTTTGTCTTTATTGAGTTGCTGTAGCAGCTTCCGTAACGAGATGGTAAGGGATTGTGCTATTATCGGTAAAGACTATCAGCCACAGCCTGAGTGTTAGCCCACCTTCCTCCCCTCTGCCTACCTTCATGTCTCCCCAGCATATTCAACCTGTAGGCAGAACAACGGTAATTTCGACACACCCTCTTTTTTTTTTAGAAATTCTACTGCAACGAATTTGTTCAGCCTTATTTGTAGCACTAATCTTTAATACGGTATGGAACAAGTTACAAAGGATGTGTCAGAGATAAGGAAGTCAATCTAAACCATCAAAGCCAAATTTATGTCACTGTCAGCACTATTGATAATTAATAATAAAGTTGAATGACTTTAGGAAAGTTTGCCAGAGTTTAGGAGAGCTGAAGCCGACACTGCCTACAAAAGAACAGTTCTCAGCTGGCACTGAATCTCCACATACATTTCCTTTCCCCCTTTCTTCATTCCACTTCATCTTCATTTATGAACAATACCATATAGCTTCCTTTTAACTGTAACTGCCTGCCATCCAAGCCTCCCAAACTATCCTCCCTCCCTTTTCCTGTGTTCTGCTAACCTCTAATCACTCACCCCATCATTTATCTTTATCACAATTTTTATCTTATAGGGTATGGGGGAGGGCAGCCTGAAAGCAGAGGAACACCATGTCAAGATCACTGTTTTAAAGGATAATTTTCAGCTGCATTGCAAAAATCAGAAGCAGGAGAGAGACCAGAAGGAAAATAAAAATCAGGAGGGAAATGGCAAGGGCCTGTATTTGGACAGCAATAGTGGGAAAGGTGAGGTAGGCAGATTTTTAAAAGGTCTGCTAAAGGCAGGCTGAACAGGACACGGTGCCTGGCTATACGACAGTGATAAAGAGGGGAAATGAAAGATAAACTTGAAGTTTTCTAACTGTGCTGACAGGTGAATATGGTTCACTTAATAGAGACAAGAAATGAAGGTGCAGATCATGTAGGAAGGAGTTGATGTGTTCAGTTTGGACATTTTGAAATTGAGATGCATTCAGGGAAGATATTCAAAATGCCGATAGACAATTAGTGTTCTAAATGAGTTGAAAAAATTCCAAGTTAAAAAAAAATAAAAATTGAGAAAATTCCCCAACAAGCCCTGGTGGTACAGTGGTTAATAGATTGGCTGCTGACCAAAAGATCAGCAGTTCAAACCCACCAGCTGTTCCTTAGAAACTCTACTCTGTCCTACAGGGTTGACTATGAGTCAGAATCAACTCAATGGCAATGAAACAAAAAACCAAACCCGCTGCCACTGAGTCAATTCTGACTCATAGTGACCCTATAGGACACAGTAGAACTAACTGTTCCATAGGGTTTCCAAGAGCAGCTGGTAGATTCAGATTGCTGACCTTCTGGTTAGCAGTTGTGCTCTTAACCACTGCACCACCAGGGCTCCCCATGTTTTTTTTGTTTTTTTTTTTTTCGGTTTAGTCTACTCCTTTACTATCTCTCTTTATTTCACTGAAAACAAGGTACCTCTTTTTTATTGACAAGCTACTTCATGCTAAGTCCTGGGTTAGGCATTAGGGAAAACACATAAACAAACAAAAATAACAGAAACAGAGTGCCTGCTCTCAGGGCATGTATGAGCTCTAGTGGGAGGTAGGAAACCCTGGTGGTAGTTAAGTGCTACAGCTGCTAACCAAGAGGTCAGCAGTTCAAATCTGCCAGGCACTCCTTGGAAACTCTATGGGGCAGTTCTACTCTGTTCTATAGGGTCTATAGAATCGACTCGACAGCAGTGGGTTTGGTTTTTTTGGTGGGGTGGGAGATAACACCCTAACAATGCACAAAGTGCTGTGGGTTAGGATGAGGTAAGGGTTACCAGAGGAGGCTTCATGGGAGAGGTAGCATTTATCAGGTCCGGGATAGACTGCATTTACTCAAGTTCACAACTAACTTAACACCTGGAGGGAGACTACACGTTTGCTGGGCCTGCCCTGTGCTTCCAGGCCAATTATAAGGCAGATTCTCCCTAAAAACACAGCCACATGAACTTTATTTTGCTGCGCTCATTGAAAGTCCTTCTGTAGAAGTTATGTTGTGACTTCTTTGTGTGACAACTTTTGTTAATCTTCTACCTTTCACATCTTGGTACCAAAAAAAAAAAAAAACCCTGTTGCTATTGATTTCAACTCATAGAGACCCTACCTATAGGACAGAGGAGAACTGCCCCGTAGGGTTTTCAAGGAGAGGCTGGTGAATTCGAACCGCTGACCTTTTTTTCTTCCTTTTTTTTTTTTTTGGTTAGCAGCTGTAGCTCTTAACTACTATGACACCAGGGCTCCTACATCTTGGTATTTATGACCAACTCTTGGAGCACTATACAAGTCCATGCTAGAGGTGAAAGACTTAATCCTGAGTCCTGAGACCTCTCTGGAATTGTTCATCTATCCATGAGGACAAGGTGCGACTCCTACAGAATACAGAAAGTCAAGCATCTTGACAAAGATCGGAGTGCTTAAAATCCAAGCTGGCCTGGAAATTCCACATCTAGGTATTTACCCATGAGGAATGAAAACATATGTCCACAGAAAGACTTGTGCAAAAACGTTCACAGAAGCTTTATTTGTTAATAGTCAAGAACTGGAAACCATTCAAATGTCCATCATCTGCTGAGTGGGTAAACAAATTGTGGTATATCCATGTCGTTGTGTGCTATCGAGTTGATCTCAACTCACAGCTATCTAATGGCCTATGGTCCTCCTGAGAGCTTGCATTTTCATTATCTCTGTGGCCACAACCACAGGGTTGATGTATGCCAGAGAGAAAAGGCTCCTGAACTTACAAGAATTTTTATGGCAGCACAGCCCTCAAGTCTAAAAGAGGTCCTGACTCAAGATATATACAGAAGGTTTTGTTTTGGAGGGACAAAGTCCATCGCTATTTACTTTTTTCTCAGTTCCACTGATATCCTCAAACAAAATACAAGTCCTGAATATCATTACCTTCAAGCTCTATTTTCAGAATTTCAAAACTACTAATACAAGAGATTTGTACAGAAACTTTATAGAAGAGATGTGTTTCCTACCACTTGATGTTGAATGAAGTAAACTTACACTCAGTAGTGTCTGTGATGTGCCGAACACTGTACTGGACTATTGGATGTGCGATAATTCCGTCAGTTACATATATCATCCTTCTCTTTGCAGAGGTGGTCACTAAGACTCTATAATTAACCTGCCCAAGTTATTTAACATTAAACTAGCAAAGTACAGAGTTTAGATTTACCTCTAGGTCTATCTAATTTTCAAGCTTGACTAAGCAAGAATAAAAGTTCTCTGGAAGCTGCACATAAATTGTGATTTAAAGCTTGGTTTAACAGTCACGATGTCCTGGGTTCAAAACTCTTTTCCCAGCCACTTACTAGCTGTGTGGACTTTGTGCAAGAAACTACCCCCTCTAAGTTAGTTTCCTCATCTATAAAACGAAGGCAATCGATCCTACTTCATTGAGCTGTAAGAGGATTAAATGTGATAATTTACACAATAAGCACAACTATTAGCTACTAATATTATCTCAAACGCCAAGGTGCTCCGCATGGAATAAGTACAATGTATATATTTTTATATATACAAATACAGCTTTCAACTATTCAGGGGCTGGATTTCCACACAATGGATCCTACTCTGCCCTTCAATTAGTCCTGCCCTTCTCAAGTCAACTGAGCAAAAGTTTTCACAGGAAAAATTATCTATCAAGCTTCTGCATATAATGAGTCTATAAGGACCAGCTTTGCAGGTTCATGTTCTGTCTTTCCTAAACTTTCTCTGAAAACTGAAACTTGACCAGAACAGCCTCTTCCCAGACAATCCATCCTCCCCTTCACTCACCTGCTCCGGGTACTTGCTCCCAATGATCTCTGCTACAGTGTTGAAGGAATCAGCATCTGGGTAGCTCTTTGCCCCCATCTTCAGCTGAATGATGATTCTGGCTCCATAAGACGCCATTCCTGACATCATTTCTGCATCTTCCACTGTAATGCAGGCCGTTGGGATCTTGGGCACACCATCCTGGTATTCCTGAATGCCTGTGTGAGGACTTGAGAAAAGAAGCCAACAGGTTACCTTGAAAGTGAAAATACAACAAAAGTATCTTTAAAAATCCGTTGTATATTGACACTTGACTTTCAATGATCTTCATTTGCATATGATGGGTAAGGTAGGTGGGCAGTATTGACTTATTTGATTTTGATGTGAATGTAATTTTTTACTTTTGGTAAAAGTAATTTGGAAACTTCAATTTAATATGGCACCTAACAACAACAACATTGAAAACATCACATGGGTTTATTTTGATGGTTTAGATAATCCCCTACAGTTCCAAAATGCCTCAAACTCTGAAGGAAATTGGGAGTGCCCTCATGACCAAAGGTAAACACATCTGTATGGGGAGACCAAGGCAGCTCTGGAGTCCACCAAGGCTGCAGACAAGGCCTACACGTCAGGAGGAAAACTGACCCAGATAGAGCCGCTGTAGGGTTGCTGACCCGCACTGGACTCACTCCCATCCCACCCAAACACAGAGGTCTGAATACAGGAGCCCCACATCAGTAGTAGAACACGGTGTAGGAAACCTGTAAAACACTGTTCGAAGTAAAATGCAGAATAAACTCAGGGCAATGTATTTACTGCCTCAAGAAAAACAAACTATTATAATTTTGGTAGTAAAAGAGAAACATCACCCTGTATGGTTAAATTTTTCCTGTTATTTTCCAGATGCTTGTTGTTGTTGTTAGGTGCTGTTGAGTTGGTTCCGACTCATAGCAACCCTATGTACAACAGAACGAAACACTGTCCTGTCCTGTGCCATCTGCAAAATCATTGCTATGTCTGAGCTAGTTGCTGCAGCTACCATGTCAAACCATCTCATAAACGGTCTTCCTCCTTTTCACTAACCCTCTACTTTACCGAGGAGGACGTCCTTCTCCAGGGACTAGTTCCTCCTGATAACATGTCTAAGTATGTAAGACGAAGACTCGCCATCCTCACTTCTAAGGAGCATTCTGGCTATAGTTATTCCAAGGCACAACTGTTTGGTCTTCTGGCAGCCAACAGTATAATCAATATTCTTCACCAACACCATAATTCAAAGGCATCAATTCAATTCTTCTTCAGTCTTCCTTATTCACTGTCCAGCTTTCACATGTATATGAGGCAGTTGAGAATAAAATAGCTTTGGTCAGGTGCACTTTAGTCCTCAAAGTGGTATCTTTGCTTTTTAACCCTTTGAAGAGGTCTTTTGCAGTAAATTTGCCCAATGCGTCATTTGATGTCTTGACTACTGCTTCCATGAGTGTTGATTATGAATTCAGGTAAAATGAAATCCTTGACAATTTCAACGTTTTCTCCATATATCGTGATGTTGCTTACTGGTCCAGTTGTGGGGATTTTTGTTTTATTCATGTTAAGGTGTAATCCATACTGAAGGCTGTAGTCTATGGCCTTCATCAGTAAGTGCTTCAAGACCTCCTCACTTTCAGCAAGCAAGGTTGTATCATCTGCATATCACAGGTTGTTAATGAGTCTTCCTTCAATCCTGATGCTGCTTTCTTCTTCATATAGTCCAGGTTCTCAGATTATTTACTCAGCATTCAGATTGAAGAAGTATGGTGAAAGGACACAGTCCTGATGCACACCTTGTTTTTAACCATGCAGTAACTCTTTATTCTGTTCAAACAACTGCCTCTTGATGTATGGACAGATTCCTTATGAACACAAGTAAGTGTTCTGGAATTCCCATTCTTCACAATGTTATCCATAATTTGTTATGATCCACACAGCTGAATGTCTTTGCATAGTCAATAAAACACAAGTAAACATCTTTCTGGTATTCTTTGTTTTCAGCCAGGATTCATCTGACATCAGCAATGATATTTCTCGTTCCATGTCCTCTTCTGAATCCGCCTTGAATTTCTGGGAGTTCCCTGTCGATGTACTGCTGCAACTGCTTTTGAATGATCTTCAGCAAAATTTAACTTGCGTGTGATATTAATGATATTGTTCTATAATTCCTGCATTCGGTTGGATCACCTTTCTTTGGGATGGGCACAAATACTGATCTCTTCCAGTCAGTTGGCCAGGTAGCTGTCTTCCAAATTTCTTGGCATAGTGAGTGAGCACTTTCAGCATTGCATTCGTTTGTTGAAACATCTTAATTGGTATTCCATCAATTGCTGGAGCTCTGTTTTTCCCAAATACCTTCATTGCAGCTTGGACTTCTTTCTTCAATATCATCAGTTCTTAATCATATGCTACCTCCTGAAATGCTGAACATTGGCCAATTCTTTTTGGTACAGTGACTCTGTGTATTCCTTCCATCTTCTTTTCATGCTTCCTTCAATATTTTCCCCATAGAACCCTTCAATATTACAACTCAAGGCTTGAATATTTTCTTCAGTTCTTTCAGCCTGAGAAATGCTCAGCATGTTCTGCCCTTTTGGTTTTCTAACTCCAGGTCTTTGCACATTTCATTATAATACTTTACTCTGTCTTCTTGAGCTGTCCTTTGAAATCTTCTGTTCAGCTATTTTACTCCACCATTTTTTCCATTTACTTTAGCTAGTCGACACTCAAGAGCAAGTTTCAGACTCTCTTTTGACATCCATTTTGGTCTTTTCTTTCTTTCCTGCCTTTTTAATAACTTTTGCTTTCTTCTTGTATGATGCCCTTGATGTCATCCCACAACTCACCTGGTCTTTGGTCATTAGCGTTCAAAATTTATTCTTGAGATGCTCTCTAAATTCAGGTAGGATATACTCAAGGTTGTACTTTGGCTCTCATGGACTTGCTCTAATCTTCTTCAGCTTCAACTTGAACTTGCATATGAGCAACTGATGGTCTGTTCCACAGCCAGCCCCTGGCCTTATCCTAACTCATGATATTAAACTTCTCCATTGTCTCTTTCAACAGATGTAGTTGATTTGATTTCTGAATGTCCTATAGGTGAGGTCCAGGTGTGTTGTCGCCATTTGTGTTGTTGCAAAAAGGTATTTCCAATAAATAAGTTGTTAGTCTGATCCTGAAGCCATATTTTCCAACTACCTATCCTTCTTCTTTGTTTCCAACTTTTGCATTCAAATCACCAGTAATTATCAATGCATCTTGATTGCATATTTGATCAATTCAGACTGCAGACATTGGTAAGGATCTTCAATTTCTTAATTTTTGACATGCATAAATTTGAATAATTGTCATATTAACTGCTCTTCCTTATAGGCATATGAGTATTATCATATCACTGATAGCACTATACTTCAGGATAGATCTTGAAATGTTCATTTTAAGGATGAATGTGACACCACTCCTCTACAATTTGTCAATCCTGGCATAGTAGACCATATGATTGTCTGATTTAAAATGGTCAATGTCCATTTCAGCTCACTAATGCCTAAAATATCAATCTTTATGTAGTCCATTTTAGTTTTTACAACTTCCAATTTTCCTAGATTCATACTTCATACATTCCATGTTCCAATTAGTAATGGATGTTTGTAGCTGTACCTTCTCATTTTGCGTCATGCCATATCAGCAAAGGAAGGTGCCAAAAGCTTTAATCCATTTGTGTCATTAAGGTCGACTCTACTTTGAGGAGGCAGCTCTTCTACCACTTGTCTGTCAGTTTGTCATATTGTAGTGGCTCGTGTACTGCTGAAAGCTATGCCACTGATATTTCAAATATCAGCAGGGTCACTCGTGGTGGACAGTTTGCAGAGGAGCTTCCAGATTGAGAAAGACTAGGAAGAAAGACCTGGCGATCTACTTCTGAAAAAAATTGGACAGTGAAAACCTTATGAATCACAGCAGAACACTGCCTGATACAGATGCTTCTTATACTACTAGAAACAGCTGTACAGTAGTTGACATTTGGATTAATTTACTGTTGATTTAGCCTCTGTACCTGCTAATCTAGTTTATCGAAATAATTTTCTAAAACTGCTTTCTCAAGCTGTCCTTTTCGTCCCTGAGGTAGCTCTCCAAACCTCCGAAACCCCAGTTCCCTCAGGACCCAACAACCATGGCTTCTGAGTGCACACCACATCCCACTTGTCTCTTCCCTCTTCGGTTAAAGCATAGCTCAAAGCCTCTCTTTTAAAACTAAATTTTAAAAAATATTTCCATATTTGTTTCAAGTTGTCTCATAATACAAAACAGCCTTTCTCCTCCTTTTAGCCACAACACATTTTTCTTCTTGTACAGATGATAGCTTGGTGCTTCTCC
Source organism: Loxodonta africana (assembly GCF_030014295.1). NCBI lineage: Eukaryota > Metazoa > Chordata > Mammalia > Proboscidea > Elephantidae > Loxodonta > Loxodonta africana. The sequence goes on along the minus strand of NC_087355.1, from coordinate 47,686,515 downwards.
CCCACAGAAGTGACTCCAACCTCCACGTGCACAAGCACAATGATTCTATCACTGCATTCTTGATGTCACTGTTGTGACCATATTTCAGGTGATTATTTGTTTACTTAGAGAAACTCCGCTGCAAAATGGTTAAGGACATGAACTTTGGAACAGACTGCATAGGTTCCAGTCAGGACTATGCCACTTATTGCTAAGTGACCTTGGGCAAATCACTCAGATCCTTGCTTCAGTGTCTTCATCTATAAATGGCAAATATATTAATAATAATACCTATTTCATAGAGTTTTTCTGAAGATTCAATTAATTTGAAAAAGTAAAGCACTTACCCTGACAAACAGTAAGCATTCAATAAATTCTAAATGTTTATTTCATTAACTTGTAATATGATATTATGCTTGCAGAGAAAGACTGTCTAATCTCAAGTCCTTAGTACCTTAGTACTTGAGGTACTTATAACAATTTGAGTACACTTTTTTTGGAAATTTCTTAAATGTTGATTGAAAATTTCCTTCTTCATTAACAGAGAGACAGCTGACCCCCATAGCCGGAACTTGGAATACAGGGACCTGGAATGTGAATCCATGCTCAAGAATATAACTAATTCTCTATAACTTCTGGCAGGGCAGACTCTGGGGCCACATAACCTAGGTCAAATCTTGGTTCCACCATTCTCTACCTGCATGCCACTAAGTAACTCAGATTACCTCTCTGCTTCTGTTTTCTCATTAATAAAATGGAGAATAATATTAATAATGATGTCATAAAATTGCTAAGGGAAATGACCAAACCAAACCAAACCCAGTGCTGTCGAGTCGCTTCCGACTCATAGCGACCCTATAGGACAGAGCAGAACTGCCCCATAGGGTTTCCAAGGAGTGCCTGGAGGATTCAAACTGCTGACCCTTTGGTTAGCAGCTGTAGCACTTAACCACTACGCCACCAGGAGATAACAAATATAAAGGATTTAAGACAGTGTCTGCCACGTATTAACTACTTAGTCAACATTAGCTATTATTATTATTTTTTAGTGCTAATTTTCCCCACTGAGTTGGCAGAGTGGTTAATGACTAAAAAGTACCTTGAAACATGTAGGAAGACAACTAAATATTTATTATTCGTATTACCTTACGTGATGTCTGGGATTCAACAAACTCTCCTTGTTCTCAAACTCTCTTACTCAAAAGGAGGTCAGTATAACACTTCTTAACAAGGCTCTTTTAAATGATGTTTCTAGACTAATTTGTATGTTACAGGTTATTGAGGGCAATGAGCCAGGCACCCACCCAGGGTTTCATTGAGACAGATTGTTCTGAAAGGCATCTCCCAACTATAGTTCTGAATTCAAGCCATAAAAAGCTTTGAATTTGTTTCAAAGTTAAGCATGTACTGCAGTGGTGGGGCATTCATCATTGTTTAGTAGAAGTGAGCAAAGTGAAGACCCAACACTTTCATTTAGAGTCATTCACTTTCACTCTAATAGAAGTCAATTGTCCTAAAGGGGACAATCAGCATAAACACCACCTTTCTGCTTCATTTACAGGCCCTGCCTGCCTTTTAACATCAGCAAAGGGTAAGCATCAAAGGAAGCCATCAAAAATCAAAATAAGAACATTTAAAGATTAATATCAATCCCTCACAAACTTTTCCAATTAGAACTAATAAATTTAGCAAGGTTATAGAATACAAGATCAACATAGAAAAATCAATTGTATTTCTACACAGCAGTAATGAACAATGTCCAAAGGAAATTAAGAAAACAATTCCATTTGCAATAACAATGAAAATAATAAAATAGGAATAAACTTAACAAAAGGAATACAAGACTTGTACATTGAAAACATTATTAAAAGACATTACAGATGATCTAATAAGTGGAAAGTCACTCCATATTCCTAGACTGGAAGACTTAATATTGTTAAGAGAGCAATACTCTCCAAAGTAATCTACAGATTCATTTCAATGATTATCAAAACTCCAGCTGTCTTTTTTTGAAGAAATTCATATGGAAAAGCAAGGGACCCAAGAATAGCCAACATAATCTTGAAAAAGAAGAACGAAGTTGGAGGACTCATGCTTTTCAATTTCAGACTTACTTACAAAGCTACAGTAATCAAGCCACTGTGCTTCTGGCATAAAAATAGAGAAATAGAATTGAGAGTCCATAAATAAACATTTATAATTATAGTCAGCTAATTTTTGACAAAGGTTCTGTTATGGATTATATTATGTCTCCCAAAAATATGTGTAGTAAATTCTAACTTCTATGTCTTATAATCCCATTTGGAAATGGGTTGTCTTTGTTATATTAATGAGGCAGGATTAGTGTAGGGTGTATTTTGAGTCAATCTTTTTTGAGATATAAAAGAGATTAAACAAGCAAACTAAAAAGCAGCAATGGAGTAAGATAGATGCCCAGATACATGGAGATGTCCAAAGAATCAGGGAGATGAAGTGGAACAGACACGGAACTTTCTCCAGAGAAAGAAAGCCTTGCTTTAGAGCCAGAGCTCTGAATTTGGACGTCTGGCCTCCTAAACTGTGAGAAAATGAATTTGTTAAAGCTACCCAGTTGTGTTATTTCTGTTATAACAGCACTAGATAACTAAGACAAGTCAATGGGGATAGAACACTATCTCAAGTGGTGCTGGAAAAACTGGATATCCACATACAAAAGAATGAGTTGGGTCCACATCATGCCAGATACAAAATTTAGCTCAAAGTGAACCATGAGCCTAAATATAGGAGATCAAACTACAAAACTCATAATAGAAAACATAAGAGTAAATCTCCAGGAGCTTGAGTAAAGAAACTTGTTTAGATACAATAACAAAATCATAACCAAAAAAATAAAAAAAGAATTGTACTTCATCAAAACTAACAATTTTTGTATGTCAAAAGACAGTATCAAGAAAGGAAAAAGATAACCCATGGAATGGGAAATAATAGTTGCAAATCATCTATCTGATAAGGGTCTAGTATTCAAAACATAAAAAGGACTCTTAAAACTCAATAATAAAGACAAATGACCCAATTTAAAATATGGGCAAAGGATCTGAAAAGATATTTCTCCATATAAGATATATAAATGGGCAAGAAGAACATGAAAAGATGTTCACCATCATTAGTCACTAGGGAAATGAAAATCAAGATCAGAATGAGATACAACATCACACCCACTAGTATGGCTACAAACAAAAAGACAGGTAAAAACAAGTATTGGTTAGAATGTGGAGAAGTTGGAAGCCTCATACATTGATGGTGGGAATGTAAAATGGTACAGCCAGTTTGAAAAGCTGTTTGGCAATTCCTCAAAATGTTAAACACAGAAGTATCACATAACCCCTCAATTCCACTTGTACATACATATATATATATCCAACAGAAATGAAAACATACGTCAACACAAAAGCTTGCACACAATTGGTAACTGCAGGATTATTCATAATAATCAAAAGATGAAAAGAACTCTAATGTCCATCAACTGATGAATGTATAAACAAAATGTAGGATATCCATACAATGCAACAGTTGTCAGCAATAAAGGAATGAAGTACTGATATATGCTGTAACATGGATAAACCTGAAAAACATTATGCTAAGTGAAGGACGAAAATCACAAACGTCACATATTGTAAGATTCCAATTATATGAAATATCCAGAATAGGCAAATTCATAGAGATAGAAAGTAGATTAGTGGTTGTCTAGGATTGTTGGGGAAAGAAAAATGGTGAGAGACTGCTAACAGGCATAGGCCTTTCTTTTGGGGTGATGAAAATGTTCTAAAATTAGATGGTGATGATGGTTGCAGAATTCTGTGAAACCACTAAATACTAAACACCAATAAATTACACATGTTAAGTGGGTGAATTTCATGGTATACACATTATACCTCAATAAAAATTCTATTATAAAAATCAAAGTAAGGATCTTAAGCTTCCAGGTTTCTTATTATAGTGAAAATTCTGGCATCTTTATCATCCAAAAATCATATTTCCATGAATCTAAATTATGAAATGTATAAAAACAAAATCTGCTAGTCCCTTTACTTGCAAGACTAAAAAAATAAAACAAAACCTGTTGCTGTTGAGTCAATTCCGACTCATAGAGACCCTGTAGGACAGAGTAGAACTGTCCCATAGAGCTTCCAAGGAGTGTCTGCTGGATTTGAACTGCTGACCTTTTGGTTAGCAGCTGTAGCTCCTCTTAGCCACACCACCACCAGGGTTTCCCTTGGAAGATAGTATGCCCAAAACATAAATAGAATATGCGAAAATATGTCTTAAATTTCTTTTTCAAATTTTATTAAATTTCCTGTGTATCTTGTGTAAAATGACGTAACTTGAAGTCAGCTGTATATTTTTCAGTGTTTGAACAAATAAATTAAAAATTTCTCACCTGATTACCACACATCAAATTCCTGTAATGCTAATTAATCACATCTGACTGGTTCTTTATAAAGATAGTGGTCTTTTACGTTTCCATGTATTTCAAAATTTGAAAAGTTCAAATCAACCTTTAAAAGTGGATATTAGCTTATATGGTAAATACCCAGCAAGAGGACTTATACATACACATACACAGGGGTGTATAATACATTGACAAAAATACAAATTATTCACAACACAATAAAGACAATGAAGCCTGGGACTGTCTCCTAAAAGGTCTAAGAAATGGAAATGGTTATGAGAACTGTGAGCTTTTGAAGCTAGTCTTTTGTTGCTATGAATTTTCAGCTTCTTTATTGGCAAGGTTAAAAAAGCACTTATCCTGCTTCTTAGAAAGACTTTTTTGATGGAAACATCAGTTTGAAAGTAACTCTCTTGAAAAAATTACAATTGATTTCATTAAAAATTTCTGTTTCAGCTCTAGCACCTCAAGAGTAAATTCATCTCAGACTTTTATACTGTCATTAACAACAATAAAAGTAAACTACCTAAGACTTTTATACTGTCATTAACAACACAAAAGCAAAACAATTCATTCACACCACAATTTCACAAAGGGGAAACACTCAAACATTTTCAACTGTCACAGGTAACTAACACGCTGAAGTATAAGGAGATAGGACTAAATTTTATTCCTAATTTCTATGATTCATCTGAGATAGCAGAAGAGAGGTGAGGAAAAGTCAATAATTGATGACAGACTCCACATGACCAAAACTCAACTGACACGTTTCACATCTTATGTTCATGGGCAGATTTCAGTAAGGAGGCTGCTACAAACACGGTATCAGGGAGATACTGCTTCTTCCAAAATAAAGACGGGCAACCAACTCCACAAGAGTGTAAGGAAGAAGGAAGATGGCCAAATGCTAAGGGGAATAACATCATTTGATTTATAATGTCCATGTAAGTCCATACTCTACAAGAAGGACTTTGGTTTTTTTCTCTAAAACACAAAAATATAAAGAAGATTCAAAGATATAAAGAAATAAATATAGATAAAAAAGCATAAAAGCTAAAAAATTTACATGTAATATTTTGTCAGAAAGCATTACATAAATATTAGTTTTTATTACTATTACATATTTTGCAACCCAAAGTAAACATCACAAAATATATTAGTTCCCTTGTTTCCTTCCTGACCTTGTTCTTTACAAGTTACTTATCTGTTTGATCACCATTGTAATTTTTTTTTTCCTCAAACCTTTACAGTTATAAAAGAAAGATGTGTTTATGTGTAGCAGTATTAAGCAAAATGGATTTTTGTGTTATGGATTGAATCATATCCCTAAAAATATGTGTTGTAAATTCTAACCCCCACCCCCACCCCCCCAAAAAAAAACCCATATCTGTGGTTATAATCCCATTTGAGAATGGATTTTTTTTTGTTATGTTAGGAGGCCATATCAGTGTAGGATGTGTTTTAAGCCAATCACTCTGAGATACAAAAAGAGCAGATTAGGCAGAGATGGGAGAAGACAGATGCCTTGTCCCGTGAAGATCTCCAATGACCCTCCCCCAGTGCTGACAGAGAGAGAATGCCTTCCCCTAGACCTGGCACTCGGCATTCAGACTTCCAGCCTTCTAAACTGTGAGAAAATTAATTTTTGTTTGTTAAAGTCACCCACTTGTGGTGTTTCTGTTATAGCAGCACTGAGTAACTAGACACCTGGGAACAACAAACATATTTAAAAATGGATGATTTGTTTGATAAAGCTAATGACAATAAAAGTCATTTGGTAAACATAGATTGTAACCTTAACCAATGAAATGCTCAGTCCATGTTACCAACTAAGTACTGTTCTCAGTTTATCCTCCAATGAAAATAATTCTAATTGATTAACTAAAATGAAATGTACTTAAGGATCATCTAAATCAGATGATTGTCTTCTCATTCAGAAATATCCTAAATTCCTAAAATTACCTCTGTTAAACGATGCCACACTCTCTTACTACCTTGATAGCACCAACATTCTCCTGTTAGCACATAGCAATTTTATTGGAAATGACATTTATTGAAGAAAGACCTTTGAAAATTTTAACATTCATTCTGGACTAGAACTCTGGAAAAAAATAGGAATGATCGATTTCTTTTTTTGACAAGAAGAGAATATATTTAAGACAAAGCATCAGCTAAGTATGATGGAGAAACACTTTTTTTTTTTTCCTAGTTGCCATCAAGTTGATTCCAACACATGAAACACTGCTGTTGTTGTTGTGTGCCATCAAGTCCATTCTGACTCATATTGATCCTATAAGACAAAGTAGAACTGCCCCATAGGGCTTCCAAGGCTGTAATCTTTATGGAAGCAGACTGCAATATTTTTCTCCTATGGAGAGGTTATCTGGATTCACATTGCTGACCTTCCGGTTAGTGGCCAAGCACTTTAATCACTGTGTCATCAGGGCTCCTTGGAAAAACACTAGAACCATGTTTTTCAATGTGCATCCCACAGAACAGTAAGCCTAAGAAACCTCATAAAGAAAAATAGATTCTGTGGCTAAATAAATTTGTGAAACACTGGTTATTATTTCCCCATTTGGAGGAGTCATGACCTGTGACAGCCTCTGAGAAGTAATGTCTAAAGAAACATATTTGATATTTAGCATTTCCCAAATTTAATTGACCATAGAACCCTTTTTTGTATACCACTTTAGTTATCTCATAGATCCATTGTTTTAAGAAATACAGTTCGTGAAATGTTGATTCACTATCCTTTAAGGAAGACCAAGCCAAAAATACAGTTTGTAACTGCCCCGGTAGAGTTTATTAGAACAATGCTAGCAATAGCATTTCCCATGTATCCTGTATAGAGATCTCCACTGGCTCCCCATTGTCAGAAAGTAAATTCCAAACATCAGAATGGAGTATAACGTCCGTTATAATCTGGCTCTGACTCATTTCTTTTCCCATCTCCTGCCATTGTCCCCACAGAAGCCCTACTACGCTCCACCCACACTGAGTTCTTACCACTCTCAGAAGATGCCTTTCTCTTTAATAACGTGCTGCTGCCTCTGTCTAGGCTGTTCATTCCCTCCCTCAAATTGAGCACATTTTCCTTCAAGGTCCAATTCAAATGGCCTCTCCTCTGTAATGGCTTCCAAAAACCATTCGGGTAGAGTTGGAGACTTGCTCCCTTGTATACTACAGCTATCTCCTCTGTATCTGTTTATAACCCTTATTACTTTATGTTGTAATCCTGTGTTTAAATATCCTATAGCAGATATGGAGCCCTGGTGGCACAGTGGTTAAGGGCTCAGCTGCTAACCAATAGGTCGACAGTCCAAATCCACCAGCCACTCCTTGGAAACACTATGGGGCAGTTCCCCCGCCCCTATCCTATACGGTTGCTATGAGGCGGAATCAACTCCAGGGCAACAGCTTTGGTTTTGGTTTTGAATACTAGATATGAGCACCTCAGGTGTCAAGGCCTGTCTATTTCTTCTTTGTATCCTAGGAACTTAGAGTTTCTACCATATTTTTAAGTGGTTAATAAATACATAAATGCTGTGTGTATTTGATAATGAAATATATCCAAAGAATAAGTAATGAATCATGTCAAGGAAATTTTTTTTTAGGTAATGATGATGCCGTGTCAGATTTTAAAATATATTACAAAGACCAATAATCAAAACAGGTAGTATTATAACCAATAGCACAGAATACAGATTCCAGAAAAAAAAATTAATTATTATAAGAAAAGCTAGAAAATTCACAAGGGAAAAAATAATGATGTAATAAATATTAATGTAATTACATATCACTATGGAGAAAAATCAGTTTGGATCCATATTTTACATTGTAATAAATTCCAGAAGGGTCAGTGTTGAACACTAAAAAAAAAAAAAAATAACAATTAACATTGTAACATTTGTTACAGCTGTGAAGAAAAATAAATTTCCAAATATTAAAGAAATGCAAGATAGAAGCAGAGACAGAATAAATGAGATGAATTCAAATTAACTTTTTCAAAATACAATGTGATTTTAAAAGAATTTTAAAATAATAATAGATAACATAATAGCATGTAGAAAGAATGTGATATATGTAGCTAATTAAAAACTATTATAGAAACTATTTTGAAAATAATTGACGAAAATTATACCCATATTCCACTTGGTAAGAGGTTGCGATAGGTCACTCTCAAGTGGCTCATCTAACACCATTCCCAAGCACTTTCACCCTTGCCCTCCTCTATATTGAGGCTGAAAAGCTATATGACCAGTCACCAGCTTCCCTTGTAAATAGAGTTTGAGCATGTGATATGGTTCTGACAGAGATGGAGGTGGAAGTGTCTGGGAAGCATCCAAAAAAACTCATTGCCAACGAGTTAATTTTGACTCAGAGTGACCCCATAGGACAGAGTAGAGCTGCCCCATAGGATTTCCAAGGCTGCAGTCTCTACAGGAGCAGACTGCCACATCTTTCTCCCATAGAGCAGCTAGAGGGTTCAAACCATCAGCCTTTTGGTTAGCAGCCAAGTGTTTAACCACTCTGTCACCAGGGCTTCTTCTGAGCAAAGGCTTGGAGAAGAAAGCCCTTTCACTCTTTTGCCCTTCCCGTTTCATCTCCACTTAGAACAAAGATGTGAAGCCTGGAGATGCAGCAGCCATCTTGTGACCATAAGTCAGCAGGGTAAGGATGAGGCATATTTACTGAGGATGGAGAAACAGACAAATAGAAAGAGCCTGGACTCGGATAGCATCATTGATCAGAAGCCCACCGCTGATTTACCATTATGTATGGTAAATAAACTGCTAATTCTGTAAGCCACAATTAGTCAAATTTTATTTTCAGCCAAATACGTCCCCAATATTTACAATGACCAAAGGAAATAAATCAGTGCATTATACATTTAAAAATTATAAGTACTAAATCAAAACTTTTACAAATGTACAGCTTCATATCAGTTAAAGAAATCAAAATTATAATTACTGTAAGGAGCTATTACATACCTAAATCAAAATAAAGTTCAACATCATGTAAGTTGTGGGGTAAGTGTATACATATCCTTTGCTGGTGGCACTGTAAATTGGTTTGTTCTTTCTAGAGTGTGATCTCCCAATATATAGCAAGAACTATAAAAATACTTACTTCCTTTCTCCTGGTTATTCTTCTTGGGAGAACAAACTCCTTGGCAATACCATAAAAGAGTGAAAATAATTTATACAGAAAAGTTCTCCGCATTTCTGTGTATAAATATGAAAATCTAAAAAATCCAGTAGAGGAACCTCAGAAGAGGTAGCAGCGAAATGGAGGACATGAATGGCAAGAAAATGGCCAAAAGGAATAAATAGAAATATGTAGATAAACTAGTGATGAGTTAGAATATGTCTCACTTATTCTGAAAATGTTATCAAGAGGTACCAGTCCCTCAAGAAGTACATCATGCTTAGTAGACAGTCAGTGAAAAAGAGGAAGCGCCTCAATGAGACGGATTGACACGATGGTTGCAACAATGGGCTCAAGCACAGCAAAGATTGTGAGGATGGTGCAGGACAGGGCAGTGTTTCATTCTGTTGTACACAGAGTCACTGTGAGTCAGAGCCGACTCAACGGTACCTAATAACACTAACAATCACAACAGCACCTAATAACACTAACAATCACAACAAAAACAAACTGAGTTAATATTCACTTGATTCTTTGAAAAACTAGTCATCCTGTTACCATGTGAACTTCAGCATTACCAACAAGCAGAATTAAATTCTGAGAAGTATGTGCCACAATCTGTGGAAAACCTGGAGGCAAAGCCTGAAGCTAGCACAGTAGCAATTTGAATCTTTGAAATCCTAGGTCACAGGCATTTGAGCACCTGTGGCAAATTAATAGAAAAAATGTCTGTTGAAATGTTCTTTCTTCCACCATCAATTCCATGAAATACTTGCAGCTGAATCCTTCTGCAGTCTGGTCCATCAATGTACCATCTAGGCAGAATTACAAAGCTAATATTTTCTTGATGTCAATCACTTTGTGTTCAAGGACGCTTCCTATACATCTGGTAGTGTTTTAACTGTTTATCCACATTGCATACATCTTCTCAGCCTCTGAGGCAATAGATACATATTTTAGTCTTCTAATCATTAGAAAAATTGTATATGAGATCTCTGTCCCACACAATGACTTAGAGGGCACAGAATTAATTTCGAAAAGACTCTGCTGGCACAGATAAGAAAACAGCACTTAGTTACTTCAAAGAAGGAAAATAATGCATACAAACAACATCTGGGCATCATTATCAGTATATTTGCTTAAATAGAGCATTTGAATGAAATAAAAATGGGTGCCCTTTGATTTAAATTCTCCCTTCCCTTGGCCTTTTTTAAGCTTTAATTTGGTATCAGTTTATTTTTTTTTCTTATTTTTAGATAACTTGAAAAAACCTTTACACACGTAATTAGCTAGTTTTGAACCAAACAAATTTAAGAAAGGGTGATACTCTTGTTCCAAGGACTCCCAAGGCATATGCCATTCCATCAAATTCACAAAATACCACAAACAAATGTTAGTCTTTCTGACAGAGGGGTCCCTAGAATATTCCAGAGAAATTAATGACAACATTATCTAATGCTTACTGAGCATTCACAAGTACACCTGGTGTCCTAGTCATCTAGTGCTGCTATAACAGAAATACCAAAAGTGGATAGTTTTAACAAAGAGAAGTTTATTCTTTCACAGTCGAGCAGGCTAGAAGTCTAAATTCAGGGCGTTTGCTCCAGGCGGAAGGCCTTCTCTGTCAGCTCTGGAGAAAGGCCCTTGTGATGCATCAGTCTTCCCTCGGTCTGAAAGCATCTCAGTGCAGGAACCTCAGGTCCAAAGGACGTGCTCTGCTCCCAGCACTGCTTTCTTGGTCGTATGAGGTCCCCATGTCTCTCTGGTCAGTTCTCTTTTTTTATCTCAAAAGAGATCGGCTTAAGACACTATCTAATCTTGTAGACCTCATTAATATAACTGCCGCTAATCCATCTTATTACATCATAGTGATAGGATTTACAACATTCAGGGAAATCATATCAGAAGATAAAATGGTAGACAATCACACAAGGGAATCATGACCGAGCCAAGTTGACAGATATTTTGGGGGGACAATTCAATCCATGACACCGGGTATAGTTCTGGGTGTTCTATATGCATTCATTCAGTTACCAGTAGTTGCAACTTTATGAAGGACTCTAATTGTCCCCATTCTACAGATGAGGAAATCTCACAGCTAGAAGCTGACAAAGCCAGCATTTAACCGCAGCAGTATGGCTCCATTCCATGCTCTTAACATCCATAGAATCTATAGCATACTGCCGCTTACCATAAATCCACTGTCGTCGAGTTGATTTTGACTCATAGCAACCCTACAGCACAGAGCAGAACTGCCCCACAGAGTTTCCAAGGAGTGCCTGGTAGATCAGCAGCTGTAGCACTTAATCGCTACACCTCCAGGGTTTCCCACTTACCATGGTGGTAACAATATTTTTAAATATTATTTTGATGATTACGGTTAATAACAATAAGAAAATAATTACTATCTATTGAGTATTTCCCCATGCATCAACGGCACCGGGTTTTTTTTTTTTAGTATCTGTCAGTTAGTCATTCTGTGATGGCTTGTGTATTTCTGTGATGCTGGAAGCTAATGCCACCAGTATTTCAAATATCAGCAGGGTCAATGGTGGACAGGTTTCAGTGAAGCTTCCAGACTAAGACAGACTAGGAAGTTGGACCTGGAGGTCCACTTCTGAAAAAGTTGGCCAGTGAAAACCTTATGAATAGCAATGAGCCCCTTAGGTTGGAAATCACTCAAAATATGACTGGGGAAGAGCTGCCTCCTCAAAGTAGAGTCGACTTTAATGATGTGGATGGAGTCAAGTTTTCAGGACCTTCATTTGTTGATGTGACACAACTCAAAATAAGAAACAGCTGGAAACATACATTAATAACTGGAACATGGAATGTACAAAGTATGAATCTAGGAAAATTGGAAGTTGTCAAAAATGAAATGGACCACATAAAGATTGACATCCTGACCATTAGTTGACTGAAATGAATTGATATTGGTCACTTGAATTGGACAATCATATGGTCTACTATGCCAGGAATGACAAATTGAAGAGGAGTGGCTTCACATTCATCATTAAAAAAAAAAAAAAAATTTCAAGATCTATCCCGAAGTACAACACTGTCAGTAATAGGATAATATCCATACACCTACAAGGAAGGCCGGTTAACATGACTATTATTCAAACTCGTGCATCAACCACTAAGGCAAAAATGAGGAAATTGAAGATTCTTACCAACTTCTGCATCTGAAATTGATCAAACATGCAATCACAATGCATTGATAATTACTGGTGATGGGAATGCAAAAGTTGGAAACAAAAAAGGATCAGTAGCTCAAAAATATGGCCTTAGTGATAGAAAGGACGCCAGAGGTTGCATGATAGAATTTTGCAAGACCAACAACTTCATTGCAAATACATTTTTCAACAACATAAACATTGACTATACACGTGGACCTCATCAGATGGAACACATAGGAATCAAGTTGACTACATCTGTGCAAAGAGACCATGGAGAAGTTCGATATCATCAGTTAGAACAAGGCCAGGGGCCGACTGTGGAACAGATCATTAATTGCTCATATGCAAATTTAAGTTGAAGCTGAAGAAAATTAAAGTCCATGAGAATCAAAGCCACAAACTTGAACATATCCCACCTGAATTTAGAGACCATCTCAAGAATAGACTTGAGGCACTGAACACTAATGACTGAAGACCAGATGAGTTGTGGAATGTCATCAAGGATATCATGCAAGAAGAAAGAAAAAGGTCACTAAAAAGACAGAAAAGAAAGAAAACCCCAAAATGGATGTCAGAAGAGACTCTGAAACTTGCTCTAGAACGCAGAGTAGCTAAAGCAAACAGAAGAATTGATGAAGTAAATGAGCTAAACAGAAGATTTCAAAGGGTGGCTCAAGAAGACAAAGTAAAATATTATAATGAAATGTGCAAAGACCTGGAGTAAGAAAATCAAAAGGCAGAACATGTTCGGCATTTTTCAAGCTGAAAGAACTGAAGAAAAAACTCAAGCCTTGAGTTGCAACATCGAAGAATTCTATGGGGAAGATACTGAAGTATGCAAGAAGCATCAAAAGAAAATGGAAGGAATACAGAGAGTCACTGTACCATAAAGAACTGGTTGACGTTCAATCATTTCAGGAGGAAGCATAAGATCAAGAACTGACGGTACTGAAGGAAGAAGTCCAAGCTGCACTAAGGCTCCAAAAATTGACAGAATACCAACTGAGATGTTTCAACAAGTGGATGCAACACTAGAAGCGCTCACTCGTCTATGTCAAGAAATTTGGAAAAAAGGTTCCTGGCCAACTGACTGGAAGAGATCCATGTTTGTGCCCATTTCAAAGAAAGGTGATCCAAAGGAATGCAGAAATTATTGAACAATATCATTAATATCATATACAAGTAAAATTTTGCTGAAGATCATTCAAAAGCAGTTGCAGTAGGACATCGACAGGGAACTCCCAGAAATTCAAGCCAGATTCAGAAGAGGACATAAAACAAAGAATATCATTGCTGATGTCAGACAGATCTTGGCTGAAAGCAGAGAATACCAGAAAGATGTTTACCTGTGTTTTATGGACTATGCAAAGGCATTGGACTGTGTGGATCATAACAAATCATTGATAACATTGTGAAGAATGGGAATTCCAGAACATTTAATTGTGCTCATGAGGAACCTGTACAAAGGCCAGAGGCAGCTGTTCGAACAGAAGAAGGGGATACTGCTTGGTTTAAAGTCAGGAAAGCTATGTGTCAGGGTTGTATCCTTTCACCATACTTATTTGATCAGTATGCTGAGCAAATAATCAGAGAAGCTGAACTATATGAAGAAGAGCGGGGCATCAGGATTGGAAGAAGACTCATTATCAACCTGTGATGTGGAGATGACACAACCTTGCTAGCTGAAAGCGAAGAGGACTTGAAGCTCTTACTGAAGAAGATCAAAGACCACAGCCTTCAGTATGGATTGCACCTCAACATAAAGAAAACAAAAATCCTCACAGCTGGAACAATAAGCAACATCATGATATACAGAGAAAAGACTGAAATTGTCAATGATTACATTTTACTTGGATCCACAATCAACACCCATGGAAGCAGCAGTCAAGAAAACAAATGACACATTGCTTTGGGCAAATCTACTGCAAAAGACCTCTTTGAAGTGTTAAAAAGCAAAGATATCACTTTGAAGACTAAGGTGTGCCTGACCTAAGCAGTAGTATTTGCAATCACCTCATATGCTTGCAAAAGTTGGACAACGAGTAAGAAAGACCGAAGACGAATTGGTGCCTTTGAATTATGGTGTTGGCAAAGAATACTGAATATACCATGCACGGCCAGAAGAATGAACAAATCTGTCTTGGAAGATGTATAGCCAGAATGCTCCTTAGAAGCAAGGATGGTGAGACTTCGTATCCTGTATTTTGAACATGTTATCAGAAGGGAGCACTCCCTGGAAAAGGACGTCATGCTTGGTAAAGTAGAGGGTCAGTGAAAAAGAGGAAGACCATCTACAAGATGGATTGACAGAGTGGTTGCAACAATAGGCTCAAGCATGGCAAAGATTGTGGGATGGTACAGGACAGGGCAGTGTTTTGTTCTGTTGTACAAAGGGTTGCTATGAGATGGAACCGAGTCAGTGGCATCTAACAACAATTGAATACTTATGACATGCGCTGAGCTAAGCAACTTCATATACTACCTTATTTAATCTGCAAGTGATTATAAGATAAAAAAAACAAAAAACAGTTGTCATTGAGCCGATTTCAACCCATGGCAACCCCATGCATGTCAGAGGAGAATTGTGGTCTAGAAGGTTTCAGCGGCAGATTTTTTTCAGAAATAGATTGCTAGGCCTTTTCTCCACGGTGCCCCTGGGTGTACTGGAATCACCAACTTGTGGGTTAGAGGCCAAACACTTAACCATTTGTGCTATCCAGGGATGTTAATTCTGAGTCAAGTTCCAATATATTTCCAAAATGAACTGGCAAATAGAATCCCTCAATAAGTCGAGTGCTCTGGGCAAGAAATGATCAATTTTGAGACCATGTTTATATTTGTTCTGGATTCAAGGGAACCCACTCAAGGCACCCAGGACTTTTTTAATCTTTTATATTACTTCTGATGGGCAGGCTGAAGGAAATAATATATTGTAATGGAAAGCACTTGTACTGAGCCTGACAGACAACATGTGGTTAATAAATCGTAGCTATCATCCTCATCAAGAAGCTTTGGTTGCGCAGTGGTCAAGAGCTCAGCTGCTAACTGAAAGGTTGGTGGTTCAAACCTCAGGAGAAGACTTGGCAAAACCCATAAAAGATTACAGCCTAGGAAACCCTATGAGACAGTTCTACTCTGTCCTGTAGGGTCGCTAGGAATCAAAACTGACTCAACAGCACAGAACAACATCGTCCTCATCACCTATATGCTTCTATGTTGAAAGTATCACATACCATTGTATTTATTCATTTACACATTTTACATCCATTTATCTCTGCCAGACCGTCAGCTCCGTGAGGGAAAAGACATTACCTTTTTCACTTTTATATAGCCAATGTCTACAGCATAATTTCTGGGCCATTAATAGGTGTTCAGAAAAAATTTATTAAACTTTACTAACCTCTTTTTTTTTTTTTTTAACCTCTAGCCTCTGACCACAACTTTATCTCATCACAGAATCACCATCTTGACCTCCCTTTCCAGTTTTTCCCCAGGCAAACCTTAACACTTACTGATCATGTATGATGTGTCAGAGTCATGTGGAGCATTTGTTAAAATGTGGATTGTTGGGCCCAACCTCCAAAATTTCTGATTCTGTAGGTATGGGTAGGGCTAGGGAATCTGCATTCCTAACAAATTCCCAGGTGATGTTGATCCTGCTGGTCCAAAGTACGGGAGAAATCAACCCTTCACTAGAATAAGGTCTCTGTCAACAGAAGAGTTGCCCTCAAAAGGCAGTCACGTTTACAGAATCGATCACAAACACACACAGGCACGTGCATATATGTGCAAGACACTAATGGGTGTGCTGTGAAAGAATCAGTCCCTGCTCTCAAGGAACAACATTTATATGGAACAGTAAACCAAAAAAGAAAAAAACCAAACCAGTTGCCATTGAGTCAATTCCGACTCATAGCGACCCTATCAAAAAAAAAAAAAACAAACCTATAGCGACCCTATAAAAAAAGTAAGACAGCCCCATAGTATTTCCAAGGAGCAGCTGGGGGGTGAGTACTGCTGAGTTTTTTGTTTAGCAGCTGAGCTCTTAACCACTGGGTCACCACGGCTCCACTTGGTACGTTAAGTTTATGCAAAATATGACTATAGAGCCATGGATTTAGTGGACCTGGTAACAAACCTACCCAAACTCACATAACAAAAGAACCGTTGTTCCTCGGAAGCCGCCACTGTGGGAGGCTGCAGTTATTCCAGTGATTGACCATTACTCTAAACATTTTTGGAACTTTTCCTCTGAAGTCGCCTCCAAAGCATTTGGCAGCCTTCCAAATGGTCAAAATGGAGGCAAAATTTCATTCTTTAAAGTTAGAATTGATTTTTGGAAGGAGACAAAAGATGATGAATGAAATGAATCAATAATTTGGGTTCTACACTAAGACATGTTATAAAATAATGAGACGGGTTTTTGACATGTGGCTTATCAGTTGGCACTAAAGACAGTGTCAAAGAGACGCATAAGAAATGTCTGCATCTACCTATGCATCAGTGACAGAATATATGTTCAGGCTTAGAAGGAATTTACACAATAATACTGATCAGATGTACACATTCTAGTATATTTATTTTTAAAATGTTTTAAAAAATTCCTTATTGTGGCAGTTATCTCTGAAAAACTGGCAGCAACCTAAAGCTCAGAAATTAGGAGACTGCGGTGTAAATTATAGTGCTCAATTTCAACAGACTATTTTGCAGCCATTAAAATGTTAATTATGACAGCTATAAACAACATGAAAATTTTTGGTAGAATGTAGAGAAAATGTCCATTTGTATGTAAACTATGATAAGCAACATGATACGATTTTATCCACAAGGAATGGAAGGAAATATGGGATAATGGAAATAGGTTTGAATGGCGGTGGAATTGCGAAAATTTTTCTCTTTTGAACTTTCTCATTTTTATGCAACCACTAAATTTAAGCAAACAAAAAAAATCAATCTTTACTTTAAAGCTGCTATTGACATTTGCCAGGACAACTGAAATACATGATGGCACAGCGGTTAAAGCACTTAGCTACTAACCAAAAAAAAAAAAAAAAGTCACAGTTGGAGCCCACCAGCCACTCCACAGGACAAAGATGTGGCAGCCTGCTTCCGTAAAGATTTACAGCCTTGGAAACCCTATGGGGCAGTTCCACTCTGCCCTATAGGGTGTTATGAGTCGGAATCGACTCGATGGCAGTGGGTTTGGTTTTTTGCTTTTTAGGAATCGTAAGTATTATGAGAGAGAATGAAGGTATGAATAAGTATATACGTATGTGGTATGAGTTACCAAATATACCTAAAGTTAGCGAAAACACCACCTTGAAAACAGCTACTTAAGTGGCAATATTCACTAATTGTTAGAGAATTTGAAGGTGTGTACAGTGATCTGGCATATAATTCATGGAAACGAAGGTGAGCACGGATCCACTTGATGATCACAAGATTCCTCATACAAATACATATAATCAATGTGTCAGTCAAGATAGGCTAAGTCATGCTATGACAGAAAACTAAAACCAAAAAAAAACCAAGCCCACTGCGTCCAGTCGATTCCGACTCAAAGCAACCCTATTGGACAGAGTAGAACTGCCCTATAGAGTTTCCAAGGAACGCCTGGCGGATTCGAACTGCCGACCTTTTAGTTAGCAGCCGTAGCACTTAACCACTACGCCACCAAGGTTTCCAATGATAACAAGCAGCCCCCCTAACATTTCATTGGCTTAAAACAATAAAGGTTTGTTTTTTTTGCTCACTTAACCTACCCACCCAGGTCGGCTGAGTGCTCAGCTGGGCTTTACCGTCACTCTGGGATGCAGACTAGTGAAGCAGCACTCCCCGAAACACAGCCGGTTTTGGTGGCAGAGGAGGAAACACTCTGGCGGCTATATCATCCACAATGAAATGCTCTACTCTCATCTCATTAGCCAGAAAGAGTCCCATGGCCTCCCTCAAGCCCGAAAGGGACAGGCAGTGCAGGCCTGTTTTGCATGCAGAAGGTGAAGAGCCAGCAATATCGACTATAATTGTCACCATAGTGAGCCAAGAGGTACTCTGTGAAGGCAGAGGATGGACTGGGTCATCATGAGGCTGAGACTGGGCACCATAAAAGGAAAGGGCAGACCACATAAATTATGATAAAGTCATAGTAAGTAACTCTGCAGCCATTAAAAACCATATTTTGAAGAATATTTGGAGATACAAGGAGAATGCTTAAACATGCTACAAAATTGTGCACATCTTCCTCCCCCAGAGTGGCTGGTGGTTTCAAACTGCCAACCTTTCAGTTAGCAGCCAAGCGCTTTAACCCCTGTACCACCAGGGTTCCTTAGAAGAATAAATATTATAAGGCAATATTAAAAGCTGACATTTTATATTCAGATTGGGAGGGTGAAAATACAGTTGAACTTTTAACTTTCATTTTTTTAAATTAAGAACATTATAATAGTTTGATGCTGTATTTAGTTTTAAAATGCTTTATTTTTTTCTGATTACAGAATAGTAAATACTATATAAGAAAAAAATCAGAAAATACTATTCTAACTATTCTCCCAATCTGAACATAAAATGTCAGCTTTTAATATTGCCTTATTCTCCCCTTCTTTCTATTTCTTTCTCCCAATACACCTTTCCAAGTCATCTTAAATTGATTAATGGTTATGAGCTAAGCAGACAGATTTTTCAAAGAATTAGATTCTGCTGCTGAGTTTTGAGGGATTAGTGGGTGTTCTTTCATCCATTTTGTATAATGTGAATTAATAATCTAACTTATAAAATTGAGAAATTAAACTCTTCTTTCAAAGAGAGAGTACTTTTAGAGGGAAAACAGAAGAGCAAGGGAAGGTATGAGAAACATGGCCAAGGTCTTAGTATTCACATGAAATTCCACAGAACAGGCTGGATTTTCATCATGTGCCATGGAGAAAATAGGTGGTGATAGGGAACAAGTCCCTTGAAGGCAGAAGGGGTGGGGGTAAAGGGCTGTCAGGAAGCTCAAGTGTAATATTTAGTTGATGTAAAATACTTTCATCTGGTACTTTGAAGTAGGCAAATATATTTTTGTACCACAAACTCAAAGTATAAACAGGACATTAGTGAAATGGCGTTTTATAAACATCTAGATAATGTGTTCCTAAGACCTTTTTTTTTTTTAAGACCTAGGCCTAAAGGTCCAGGAATCAGCTGGCAATAATTCCAAATCCATCACTGATTAAAACACTTTTCAAACACAAAAACTCTAGTACTTGCTGTGATTTCAGACTGCAAGGGAATATTCTCTAAGATTGAATCCATTTCATAAACACTGTGTTAAGGTAAAAGAGCCCTGATGGCACAGTGGTTAAGGCACTCAGCTGCTAACTGAGAAGTCCTTGGTCTGAACCCACCAGCTGCTCCACAGGAGACTGATGTGGCAGTCTGCTTCCATAAAGATTTACAGCCTTGGAAACCCTATGAGGCGTTCTATTCCTTCCTATGGGGCCGCTATGAGTCAGAATCAACTTGATGGCAATGGGTTTGGTTTTTGGTTATGGTATGTTGAGGTAAAACATCGAAATACAGATGAAATTCAACCGTAAAAAAATCAATAATCAAATGGAAATGATCATTTCTACTTTTAGAATTATAATTCAACTTTTGTGATTAACATCTATACCTGTTTCTGAATCATTAAAAAAAAAAATCAAGTATCTAATTAATTCCCCATAATCTGCTCCCTTTCCAGGTAATTGTTGCTTTTAAATAGCAAAATAGATGTAAGGTTTAGTGTTATTTTCCTAGTTGCCTTGGAGGAACATTATATAATCTAAAAGGTCTCATTTGCTGAGAAATTTTCCTAAGCTACCTGGTTTAACTCCTTAAAACCGCCAACAGACTTGCTGAGCCTGTCATGAGCCTACTGCTTTTATTAAAAATAAATCACTCATAAAACCTGTGACTAAGCACATTCATCAATACCAGAATTTAAACATTTGGCTAACAGGTTGATTTTGGCAACCAAAATTTCCTAGCCCACAAAAGAGACTTAAAAGGACTCACTGGTTAAATTAACCCATTGTGGCCACTTGATAATGTAATTAGAAATACTAAGTCGATTCAAGTAAAATCTACTGGGAACTTGGTTGATCCAAGTTCTGTGCCAGGCTTTGAAGATAGGCTATATCCATAAACAAAACAAATGCTGTTCCTATTCCCTTGTGGAAAAAAATCACTTTATTAACAAAAGCTTGTTGAATAATTATTTTCCAGACTAGTGGGAATGCCACCCTCACACTCTCCAACCCACTCCCTGGGTCAGGCATTGTTTATGCATTTATCTCTATATTTCCAGCACATAGTATATAGCCCAGTACCCAGGGGGCTCTTCATAAATGTTTGACGAATGAATGAAAAAGATGGATTATTACTTCCATTATTATGTCCATCACTGGGGGATGATGGGTTTAATACTGACGACTTCAGTTTAGGAAAAATTGAACCCCTCCTTCTTGTCTGAGCTCTAACTGCTCTCAAACTCCATGGGTCTATTTAAAATCAATATCATCTAAATTTCTAACTAAGTCTAACAAAGAATCAGTCACACACCAACTTCAGAGAAAGCTCAGCTTAAGAAACAGGAGCATGTTGCAAACCCTTCAAGATGAAATGAACTCAAGTTGAGTGAATAGGAATTCAATAAACGGCCACCCGTCTACAGGATCACCTAGGGACCACAGACACCAGGAAGGATCCTGCTGAGCTGGTCTGGCACGAGGAATGAGATCCCTGGGTACACATCTTCTACGTGTTCCCATAAAGATTACAGACTAGGAAAATCTGTGGGGCAGTTCTACTCTGTCCTGTAGGGTCACTATGAGCCAGAATCAACTCGACGGCATACAACAACAACTTGGTAATTCTATTTAACTTTTTGAGGAACCACCAAACTCTTCCACTCAGCCTTCAGACTTTGCACTCTGTTTACTACAGTCTTTCTCTCTCTCTCAGAAATTTCATCTCCTCCCATACATTCAACTATCAAGCCATTAGAGGCCTGCTCCCCATCTGAGTCTAGACCTCTCCTCCAGGCTCCTATCATGGGTTTCCAGTCACCTGACTTTTCCACTCAAACCAAAATCATTCTTCTCCTGATCCAGGCATGTTTCCTTTATATTCCTGTAACTGTTACTGGTTTAACATCCTAGAAACTAAACTACTTATGTATTTCCTCCATCCTTGAATTGGTTAAGATTACATTCTACTACAAGTAATAGAATTCCAATATCCCAGTGGCTAGGGCAAGGTAGTTTATTCCTCTCTTGTGTAGAAGTCTGGTGGAATTTAGTCTAGAGCTGGTAAGACAATTCTACTCCATGAAGTCCTTTGTGACTCAGGGTCCTTCCAGCTCACCCCTCCACTATTCCTAGGGTTCAAATTAGCATCCAGACCTAAAGCAAGATGGCAGATCATCTAGCAGGATGGAGGGAGGAGGAAATGACAAAGAAGAAAGACGTAAAGGATGTGTGCTAGCCATCTTTTAAGTCACATGATACTTCTGGCCAGAACATAGTCACATGATCATATTTAGCTGCAAGAGAAGTAGGGAAATATAGTCTTTATTTTAGATGACCATGTTTATAGCTAAGAATCAGGGGATTTATTACTATGAAACGGGAAAGAATAGATACTTGGGTATCACTAGCAGTGTTTGACACCATGCTCCATATCTAATTCCTGTAATCCATTAAATTTAATCTCTGCAATGAATCTGGCACCTGCACTGTTATCAGAAAAAAATTTCCAATCCATTAAATTTAATCTCTACAATGAATCTGGCACCTGCACCGTTATCAGAAAAAAATTTCCATTTCTAAGCCTTAATCATATCACTACCCAGTCAAAAATTTTCAATGGCTCTCCAATGGCATAAAAGAAAGTTCATATTCCTTAACTAGATCCTAAGACCATCCAAAATTTGATCACAAACTACTTTGCTAGTCTTATCTAATACTGTTGTCCAAAACTGAGACAGTCTAACTACTTACCATAATTGTATCCATTTATTAAGCACCAGAGGGTTTACACAGATTCTGACCTATCTTCACACACACACAGAAAAAAATGTAAAATCAATATTATTTTCCCTATCTTAAAGAATAGGAGCTGATATTTGGAAAAGTTAAATAATCTGAGAACAGTACCATATTTATAAGTGAAACATTTGGGATTTGAAGGCACATCTGCACGATCCCAAAGTGCAACGTTTTTCTGTGTGCCCAACCCCAGGTAACACACTGCCAGTCATCAAACGAGCTCCCTCTTTCCATGGCTTTGCTTAGTGTTGCTAACTCACCCACAATGCCTGTCTCTTCCCTCCCTATTGAGATCCCATCATTTGTTAACATTCAAACCAACTTCCATGATCTGTTAAAATATCACCATGGGTGGTACAAACGGTTAAGTGCTCAACTGCTAACCGAAAAGTTGGTGGTTCTAACCCACCTAGAGGCACCTCAGAAGAAAGGCCTGGCAATCTGCTTCTGAAAGGTCACAGCCTTGAAAACTCTTTGGAGCAGTTCCACTCTGCACATATGGAGTCACCATGAGTCAGGATCAATTCGAAGGCAGTTAACAACAATAACGAAAGAAAGGAAATTAAAATGAGAAAGAAAATCAATACATTTATTTTCTTAAAAAATACTCTCTCCCAGAGAACACAACAGAAAATCCCTGAAAGAGCAGGAGAACAGTGAGATGCAGACCTCAAATTCTAGTAAAAAGACCAGACTTAATGGTCTGACTGAGACTAGAAGGACCCCAGAGGTTATGGTCCCTGGACCTTCTGTTAGCCCAAGACAGGAACCATTCTGAAAGTCAACTCTTCAGACAGGGAATGGACTGGACTATGAGATAGAAAATGATACTAATGAGGAGTGAGCTTCTTGGATCAAGTAGACACATGCGACTATGTGGGCAGCTCCTGTCTGGAGGCAAGATAAAAAGGCAGAGGGGGGCAGAAGCTGGCTTAATCGACATGGAAAGTCAGGGTGGAGAGAAGGAGTGTGCTGTCTCATTAGGGGGAGAGCAACTACGAGTATATAGCAAGGTGTATATAAATTTTTGTATGAGAGACTGCCTTGATTTGTAAACTTTCACTTAAACCACAATAAAAAAAAAAAAAATACTCTCTCCTTCATGAAAGCTTCTCTGATATGTTTGCCCTTTCTTCTACCCCTGCCTCCAACAGCAAGAAGTACTTTTCCCCCTCTGAGTACCCACAATATTTTGTCTGTATTCCCTTTAAGGTTTCACTTATACTGTATCCCATTTGGGTTTTTTTTAATATATATATATATATATATATATCATGGTTGGCTCTACCCAGCCTGCCCTCATGCTATGCTGCTGATTCTGAAAGAAACCTGTATGCTTGTCATGTGCCTCCCCACTTTGTTAGCATGGGGTGTCAGGCATTTAGGTAGTAATCCAGTTTTTGCTGAGTGAATAAATCTGAATTTAAACATATCAAGTTTGCTTAAGAATAGGCACACCTATTTTAGATATATCTCCACTCACTGTTGAGCATGTGCTCTGTAACAAGTTATGATGCCAGAATTAGTAAAGGGAAGTGAGAACATGAAGAATTTGTCACACCCCAGTGATGTCCTCATCATGTACTTACGCCATCAGGGCCACAATGTACTCACTGGGAAACAGAAGATCTTTGTACACTTAGTGATCTGAATAACCTTCCTCAATCCTTGTTGTTGCTTTTCCTCCTTCTGTTCAAATTTTGTCCTCTCAGCTCTGACCTCATTCCATTAACTTCTTGCCCTTTCCACTGCTCTTCGCAATTTTCTGCTTAGTCTTTGTCATAAGATTATAAATTACTAGTTAAAAAAAAAAGCAAAGTACTTTCTCATACAACTGGCCATACAATTTTACTCCTAACTGGAGGATTTTTGTTTGATTTCTATTTACTATATTCTAAAATGCTCGTTCTGGTTCAGAATTGCAATCTAGACAATTTATGTGAATCAACAACAACAAGGTATCATGTTCTTATTCATTTTTCTGTCACTAGTGCAAAGTCTAATGTCTAACGCATAGTAGGGATTTAACAACTGCTTAATGAAGACAGAATAAATGAATGAGTCCAGAAGAAAGACTGCTTTGTTTCTAACTCTTTCCCCCGTTATATTTCAGGGTGAAATTGGCAGCACAAAATCAAAATTCAGAATAAATCAGTGTTTACTACCAGGACACTCACATTGGAAATCCATTTACTAGTTTTAAAAATAAGCACTATAGTTTCTTGTTTCAGTAGGATAGAGATTATATTAATGCTGCCTAAAGCTAAGTGACTACAAAGGAAAAGAGAAATAAGGAATTTTACTTTAGGATGTTAGGTTAAGTGTCCAGAGGCCTAAGAGTTATCCTACCGCCTACCTATTCAGCCAAGAGCTTAATTCTACCCCAGAGTGAAAGGAGACTCAAGACAACTATTCTACCAGATTCGCCCTAAGAACTAAAAGAAGTTCTATAGCTGAACGCATTTTTACACCCCATGTTCACAGGCTCCAGCCCTTCCCACTGCTCAATACCAATAAATGACTACCTAGAAAAAGCTACCTTCCCACTCCCCGTGGCCTGGCAAGAAAAGTAACTGCTTTCAGGCCAAGAAGCCTGAAAGAAACTGAAAGGTATTCAAATACACTGAGCAAACCATCCAAAGGACTGATTTTATAGCAAGCACATGGGAAAATCACTGATATGAATAAAGAGCAGGCCCCACAGCTTTGAAGGTATAGCCAGCATTCTTTCAATGCAAGAATATCTAACCTTTTCAACTGGGAAATTGCCTGTATTGAAAATATGCTATTCTTGGTGAATTTGTTATTTTCTACTTAATGTCTCCTCAGTGTCTACATCATTCCCGCGGTGTCTGAGAGAATGTGTTAAACTCTTAACCCATTGAATGATCATTTAACACTTTGTAAAGATAGTAAATGTGCCCTTAGGAAGGCAGCAGGGGCAAAAGAGCAGATAAGCCCTCGGTGTGTCCCGGAGTCGATGAAGAGTTAATGTTGTTGTTAGCAGACACCAAGCTGGCCCTGACTCATGGGAACCCCATGCACAACAGGATCTCACTGCTACCAATAAGATTTTCATTGGCTGATTTTTAGGAAGTAGATCACAAGGCTTTTCTTCTTAGTTTGTCTCAGTCTGGAAGCTCTGCTGAAACCTGTTCGGCGTCATAGCAGCACACAAGCCTCCACTGATATATGGGTGGTAGATGTGTTCTACCACTGAACCACCAATGCCCCCTGAAAAAGTTAATAACCTTTGATTTCTATTCATAGCAACCCCGTATGACAGAATAGGACTGTCCTAGAGGGTTTTCAAGGCTGTAATCTGTACAGAAGCAGACTGCCACATCTTTCTCCCACTGAGCAGCAGATGGTTTTGAATGGCCAACCTTTCGAACACTTAACAAACAGGCCTCCCCTGGTAGAACTATGCAGTATTAGTGTCAAATGACTAGATCAGGCACAGACCTAAAAAGTATTGGCCCAGATGAAAGGAGAGCACAATGCTG
Source organism: Loxodonta africana (assembly GCF_030014295.1). NCBI lineage: Eukaryota > Metazoa > Chordata > Mammalia > Proboscidea > Elephantidae > Loxodonta > Loxodonta africana. The sequence goes on along the minus strand of NC_087355.1, from coordinate 47,660,204 downwards.
AGATTTAAATTTAAGCCTTTTTGGAGAACAATTTGGCAGTCTCTATTAAAATTTAAAATGCTTATTTTTTAATCCAAAAATTCCAGATACTAGTAAATGTCATGAAAAATGTGCAAAAAGATGCATGTACTTGAATTTTCATTGCAAGATTGTAACAATGACAAATTGGAAACAATCATCATGTCTATAAACAGGGAGATGGCTAAATAAACTATTAAAAAATAGTTGCCATTGAATGGATACCGACTCATGGGGACCCCATGTGTGTCACAGTAGAACTGTACTCCATAGGGTCTTTAATGGCTGATTTTTCAGAAGTAGATCAACAGGCTTTTCTTCCAAGGCTCCTCTGGGTGGACTTGAACCCCCAACCTTTCAGTTATTGGCCAAACTATAGTACATGGTATATCATGCAATGGAATAATTTATAGGGACTAAAAACAATGAGGCACAAATTCTACTTTGGTAGAATGAAGTCATTCATGGAAGGCCAACACTGCTATTGAATAAACTATAAAAATTATATAGTTAAAGACATTAGAGAACTATTGAAGAAATAGGACTAAAGAAAGTAAACTTCCTGAGATTAGTTTGTGGGTCATGGGTCACCATGAATCAGTACTGACTCAATGGCAACTCTTTTTCAGGGATAAAACCAGAGATTTGAGGGGGCTTAACCACAGAGATGGCTTCCCATCAAGTTATTTGCCAAGTTCTGAAGCTGTACCGGGCAAAAGGCTAAAGAGCTAAGCCAAAATCTCTCAAAAGCACAGCAGAGATTCTATAATCTCCCAGTGTTGACCAGATAAAGATCTACCAGGCTCTCAAATGAAAGCCCTGGAGAGCCATGATCCAGTAATAGGGAGGTCCAGTAGCCTAAGTCTTAATAAAATTGTAACCTATACTGATGTAACTTAGTCTGTGATTTGATTAAGGTGATCAGTCCCTCTACTTGATCTGCCTAGCAGAAGAAAAGTGAAACTGTGGAGATTTTACAGCTTTTTAAAACAATGTTCAGAACTCAAAAAAATTACGAGGCATAAGAAAAGTTAGAAATACATGATTGACAACCAAAAGGACAAAAGCAAAAAGCAAAAACAATGAAATAGCACTATTTATTCTGATATAAAAAGATTTCTAAGTTGAGTTGTTAGGGAAAGAAAATACAAAGCTGCACATCTATATATGTACATACCTTCATATGTCAATGCATAGAAAAAGATTTTGAAAATATACTCAAACTCATATTGGTGGTTACATCTGAGGATACTGACTGAAACAGAGCAGTAGGGGATAGTCAAGGGAAATATTTACCTTTTAAAAAACAATTTTTTTTAAGTAATTAACTATCAAAACTAGTTAAATGGCTCATCACCTTGGAGGTAGGGAGATACACATAGCTTTCCGCATCGGAGGAAAGGAGGCACTGACTGCAACAGCTGGGAGATTAGAGAGCCAGCACCCCATTTGACTTGGAGAAGACAAGAGAGAAAGAGAGAGGCCAGTGGGAGTAGAGGGAGTGGGGAATCTCTGCTCATTAACTACCCCAGCAGTGGTGATTTTAATCATACCCATTTTGTTAACACAAGTTTTATATTCGTGATTATTCAGCAGGGGGAAAAAAACAAAGGAGTAACTATCACAACATTTGACATTATTGTGCAAAAGAACTTAGAAGTTAAACAAGGAATTAGAGAAACATAAAGCAAAGCGTAAACTCAAAGTAGGCAGAAGGTAATCCGATAAAAACAAATGGCAGATTAGAGAAATGCAAATTAAAACTATGATGAGATTTCATCTCACACCAGCAAGGCTGGCATTAATCCAAAAAACACAAAATAATAAATGTTGGAGAGGCTGCGGAGAGATTGGAACTCTCATACACTGCTGGTGGGAATGTAAAATGGTACAACCACTTTGGAAATCTATCTGGCGTTATCTTAAACAGTTAGAAATAGAACTACCATACAACCCAGAAATCTCACTCCTGGGAATATACCCTAGAGATACAAGAGCCTTCATACAAACAGATATATGCACACCCATGTTTATTGCAGCTCTGTTTACAATAGCAAAAAGTTGGAAGCAACCAAGGTGTCCATCAACAGATGAATGGGTAAATAAATTGTGGTATATTCACACAATGGAATACTACGCATCGATAAAGAACAGTGACGAATCTCTGAAACATTTCATAACATGGAGGAACCTGGAAGGCATTATGCTGAGCGAAATTAGTCAGAGGCAAAAGGACAAATATTGTATAAGACCACTATTATAAGATCTTGAGAAATAGTAAACCTGAGAAGAACACATACTTTTGTGGTTACGAGGGGGGGAGGGAGGGAGGGTGGGAGAGGGTTTTTTATTGATTAACCAGTAGATAAGAACTGCTTTAGGTGAAGGGAAAGACAACACTCAATACATGGAAGGTCAGCTCAATTGGACTGGACCAAAAGCAAAGAAGTTTCCGGGATAAAATGAATGCTTCAAAGGTCAGCAGAGCAAGCGCGGGGGTCTGGGGAACATGGTTTGCAGGGACTTCTAAGTCAATTGGCAAAATAATTCTATTATGAAATCATTCTGCATCCCACTTTGAAATGTGGCGTCTGGGGTCTTAAATGCTAACAAGCGGCCATCTAAGATGCATCAATTGGTCTCAACCCACCTGGAGCAAAGGAAAATGAAGAACACCAAAGCCACACGACAACTAAGAGCCCAAGAGACAGAAAGGGCCACATGAACCAGAGACCTACATCATCCTGAGACCAGAAGAACTAGTTGGTGCGCGGCCACAATCGATGACTGCCCTGACAGGGAGCACAGCAGAGGACCCCTGAGGGAGCAGGAGATCAGTGGGATACCGACCCCAAATTCTCATAAAAAGACCAAACTTAATGGTCTAACTGAGACTAGAGGAATCCCGGCGGCCATGGTCCCCAGACCTTCTGTTGGCACAGGACAGGAACCATCCCCGAAGACAACTCATCAGACATGAAAGGGACTGGTCAGCGGGAGGGAGAGAGACGCTGATGAAGAGTGAGCTAATTATATCAGGTGGACACTTGAGATTGTGTTGGCAACTCTTGTCTGGAGGGGGGATGGGAGGATAGAGAGAGAGGGAAGCCGGCAAAATTGTCAAGAAAGGAGGGACTGAAAGGGCTGACTCAAGAGGGGGAGAGCAAGTGGGAGTAGGGAGTGAGATGTATGTAAACTTATATGTGACAGACTGATTGGATTTGTAAACGTTCACTTGAAGCTTAATAAAAGTTATAAAAAAAAAAAAAATTGCAGGCATACGTGCTACCAATCTCAATGAGGCCTGCCACAGAACAGAGAAAATTAGTAATTCAAGAGGAATGCTCAAAGTTAGGATCTGGACAAAAGGGTGCAGAAGGATCCCCAGTAAAGCCTGGATTCCTCCAAAGAGTATTAGTATCTCTTTCTCCTGTGTCCTCACAGGACCTCATATTTCTCTTGTTAATCTTAGTACATTCTGCCTTGAGATACAGCTTTCTTGTACACCTCTTCTCAAGCCTCAGTTACCGCTTAGCCCCCAGGGGACAGAACTGTGTTGGGTGTATCTCAGTATCCAATCCTGCTTCTAATAGAGTATCCTCACATAGCAACCAGTCTACATACAGTTGTAATATAATCCAAATTGAAGAGACCATTGGCTATGGGACTTATCAGCAAGAAAATGGACTGGCACCTACATAGCAGGGCACCATTCACTGAAACAATCAGTTTTGAATTATTAATTGAGTATCTACTATCTGCTTAGTATCATGCTAGGTACTAAACTCAGTCTTTCCCAGCAAAAATGTTGTCAAGACTCATCTCTTCCAGTCTGCTTTCTGCTTTCCTTTTCCTCCTAAAGGTGATAAATGGATCAGGGTCTTGATCTATGGGGAACACAGGGAGAAGAAAGGTTAACAAGCAGGCAAAACTTGAGGAATAGTTCCCAGTGGAGTCCCAGTATACAGGAAAAAAAAAAAAATTACAGGAAGCATGCAATAAATATTCATTGACTGACTACCTGACAACCAAAAAGTCTCTTCTGGTTAAAATGTGTACAGTAGTTTCATAAGGACAACTGAAAACTGCTGTGCTACCAAATCATCCCAAATTTACTCCAGTGAGGGAAGATTTTTTTCATTTTGACCAACAACTCCGTGAAATTTTCCCCCTGATCGTTCATCCTCATCCGAGAATAAAACTGCTTAAGTGGAAACAAAGTTCTTTTGAAAATCTTCTGTTCAAACCAGATGCCGTGGAAGAAATGACTTCATAAGAGGATGTCTAAATGTGTTCCTTAAGTCGAGGAGGAGGAGGCAGTTTTTTGTTGTTTAATAAAAATTCAGTGCTCCTCAGACCCATCTGGGCACTGCTTTCTGACACCCCTTGCTTCCTGGCCTAAATTTATTCCCCTTACAGCAGATTTAATTCTTCCCCAGTGACCCTGAGGCACTATCTGCTGCTAAATTTGCAGGAAGGCTATGTGTGGGTACACAAATCCATAGGTGGGCTGTCCATGCCTATTAACACCCATGGCCAGGGAGGCAGTTAAATTATAGGCTGCCCAACGTGGGCCCACAGGTTTACTCATGGCCAACCTATGTGAGAAAAGAGGGGCTTGGTCAATTTTCCTAGGTCACATCACACAGAAGCCAAAACAAGTATGGAAAGTGCACCAGGAAGCATGGCTTCTAGGTATGACCACCCACTTGAATCGCCTGGGCATATATGATCTGCTTAGCACTGTACAAAGAATGTGAGATCTAGTCCTTGCTTTCAGAGAAGTTATGATCTACTGAGCACATGCAGAACAACAGAACAACCAGAGGAGATGTTTCCCTTAACCACACCATATTTATCCTTTTATAACACAGCATATATCAAAATACGAAGCAACTTTGTTGACATGTTTATTGTCTACTTGCTCCACTAGAATGTAGGCTCCATGACCTTGGTAGGGGTCCTTTCTGTCTTGCTCTCCTCTGTATCTCAGCATTGGCACAAGCCTGGTCCATGCTAAGTACTCAGTAAATATACTATATATCCACACATCCAAGGCACCGCATTGTTCTAGACACTGAGGATAAGGCAGTGAACGTGATAAGCAAGGTTACTTCTCTCACTGTACCTACAGCCTGATGGGAGGAGACAGGCAGAAAACAAGTACACAAGTAAATAAATAATTTCAAATGAAAGTAAGTCCTATTAGGAAAATAAAACCTAGGAGTTACCCTTGAATCCTTTATTTCCCTCATTCTCCATATCCAATCTATCAACATATTCTGAAGGCTCTGCCTACAAAAGGCCAAATCTAAACATTGCCCGTGGTCTTCATTGCTACATCCCTAATCCAGCCATCATCATTTCTCACCTGGACTCCTGCAACGGTCTCCTAAATGTCTGGTCTTCTCCTACTCCTGCTCCCCACAATCTCTGTCCTACCCAGCTGTCAGTGATCTTCCTCACAATAAATCAGACTACATCACTCCTCTACTTAAGACCTGTTTCCATTAAGATATAATGTAAGCTCCGAACCAAGGCCTAATACAACCTTCTATGAAGATCTGGCCCTGCCAACCTCTCTGACTACCTGTTTCAGCCACGTCAGCTCTCATCTAGTTCCTCGAACGGTGGGAATGGCTCTCTCTGCTGAGCCTTCACTCCAGTTGTTATCTTTGCCCAAGAGGCTCTTTCCCTAGATATCTGAATGGACAGTTCCTTCTCACCATTCAAATCCAAGCTGATCATATGATCTTCTAGATAGTTCTTCTGTGACCAGTCTAGCTAGAGTAACCACTCCCTCTCCCCATGTCAACATTATACTACATTGCTCCATTTTATTTTTATAGCATTTATCACTATCTGAAATTACCTTATTTATTTTCTGGTTGCCCCCACTAGTGTGTAAGAAGCACGAGGATAGGAATGTTGTCCATTATCAGGGTCACTGTGGAGTCCCTAGAGCTTTCACAGGGCAGGCCTTAAATAAATTTTTTGGTAATGAATGAATGAGTGAGAAAAACTGAGAGGATGACTTTAGATAGTGTTTAGGGAAAGCTTCTCTGAGGAAGAAATATTTGAGTGGAGGCCTGAATGAAAAATTGAAAGAATGATCGTATGAATGATTTCCATGGCTTGGAAGCTAATCCACCTCACCAATGCCTCAGCAAAGGAGAGCCAACAAAATCAGGCTGTGTGACAAGTGTGGAAAAATGCTTGAAGATACTTCTGTTCATACGATGGTGAGAACTGCCAGGCCTTGGCCGGAGTCGGGGACTATCCAAAATGTCAAATTTTTTGTAGCTTAGGTAACAGATCTGTTCATTAAATAACTAGCAAGGCTCAAAATTGAGGCTTCTTCATATGTGTACCCAAATGGGTCTGGAAAGTGCCAGTAGTAAGTCCTGGCTATTCTTTTCAAGGAATGTGAGCATCTTATGCTGAGTCACTATCAACTTTTTTTTTGGCATCTTCCAAGAGGAACTTCATTTGTATTTCAAGGTCTCCATTGGGTCAACTGAGAACAAATAAGAACAGGGGAGAAAGAGAGAGACAGAGTGGCCACCTGGAACGTGAGCAGGGAGTCTGATAAGTCGTGCCATCTGGTGTGTCCTGGCACTTGTCATCCAAATTGCTGTTCTCCTGAACAAATTTAGTTCAGCATAAATGAGCTGGTACTGTCTATACGACACCTCTCAAAAGAAGAGTTAAAGATTTTTCTAAGCCCTGAATTGAGGAAGCAGGGGGAGGGGAGCAGAGAGGGAGAAAGAGAGAGATGAGCAGGAGGAAGAGGGCAAGAAGGAGGTATGCACGCAAAGCAGAAAGACTGCTTTCTTGGAGGGCTCAGTGTATTTTTATATTTACCTACAAATCTAATGCTAGAAGGTGGGAAAGGAAAGAAAAACACCACTTCCAGCCATATTTGCTAAGGGAAATATGATTGAACACACGAAATATGAAAATAGTACAAACCACCTTCACCCTCATCTAGTGCCTTTTTTTTTTTTTTGGTCTGTTTGTTGTGCAGTGTTTTGTTTTGTTTTAAGAAGTAGGAAATAGCAATGGAGAAATCTGATCTGCTTTTGACAGTATGACCAATGCTCTTTTTCCATCCCAGCTGGAACAGGATTCAGTAACAGGCAAGGGCAGGCAGAGGGGTGATTTCATTAACTAAATCTTGATTCTCAGGTTTGCATATCTGTAGATCTGCTTTTTCCTCCCTCGGTCTTGGGAAGCTGCCAATGTGGGCAAAAGAAGTGATAATAATGGATAGAAGCTGCCACAGGGCAGATCTCTGGAAGGAAAGATATCATAAATAATTGCCAGGAGGGTACAGCCTGGGCCTTTGCCTTTCAAGTTGGAAGGTAACAGAGACTCTAACTAATTTAGTAACTGTTATTTGCCACAGGGAGGTACTGAATAAAGGAGAGGAGGATGGGAACAAGGACTGGCAGAAACGAATGGTCGCCACAGAAAATACAACCAAACACGTCTTTCAAAATCCTCAAAAAGAAATTCCCAAAAAAGGGGCCCAAGACTGTAGAAGCCTCTTCAAATCTGCTGGTATTAGTGAATTTGTTCGCAGTTTTCCTCCCTTTATTCCAAATACCTGGTCTGCTCAATTGGAACATACTGTTTGGTCTCTTATGCAACCATTAGTAAAGTGATCTGACAAAGAACTTTGTTTATATCAGTATTTTTTCCTTTATTTCCAATTTAGTCATGTCAAGACTATCAGTTCTGAAGTTGGAAAACAAATAATCTAAACATGTTTTTCAAAATGTCCTAGGATAGAATCTTGATGTTACTCAAATGTAAATGTGCCTAAAGCTTCCTGTCTCTCAAGTAGCACTGGATTGTAAGGAATCAACTGAGATGCTATTTACAAAGTACCCAATACTTAGAAGCTGTTGAGTTTATAATAGGGTTTTCTTCTTCTTCTTCATCTTCTTCTTTTTCCCTTATTTGAATTAAGAGATTCCTAGAATTTATAGCAGAAAAATCCAGATCAATGAACTACCAAATATGGAGCTTGGGCAATATTTAGGCATACATCTGTAAACTTAAGATTTGAAGGGGAACAAATCCAATTAGAGATAAAAATTGGTGTAACATCATAATGCCTCTTTATGAGGCATTTATGAGCATCAAAGTCTCTTTAAAAATTATTCCAATAGAGCAGTATTTTAAATACACCATGGTGCTATGCACACAGCCGGTGCTAAGCAACTTGAGGCACGTAAGCAACGAAGATTTATTTCACAGCTTCTTTCCTTAGCAGGCGAAGAGATGACATTTTGTCTGCCTGGCCTCCCTGGAGATTAAAAACCAATCCCCAGAGAAAGGCTAGGCAGCTGACACATATGCTCTTCCCCTGCTGAGGAAAGAAAAACACAAAGTCTGATGAAAGCTTACCTTTTCACAAGGTGAGTCTCCATTTCCTGAGGAAGTGTTCATGCTATGGCTCACTTTGCAAAAAGTCCTACCACAATAAGCAAAGTAATACTATTATATGGCATTTTAGAAGCCCACTGAATGTTCCAGCCCTTAAAAATATCAATCGTGGAAAAAAAAATCCACAGAGATTAAATAATGCAAGCCTAAACTAATTTACACTTAATCCTGGGAGGCTGGGTGTAGTCTGATACAGATCTACCCATGAGACTTTAGAGAAAAGAAACATGGTATCAAGACTAAAAGACGTGTGTCCTTGTTCTTCCACTAACTGGCTGAGTGGCCTTCACCCCCAATTTGGTTGTATTTCTGTGGCGACCATTTGTTTCTGCCAGTCCTTGTTCCCATCCTCCTCTTCTTTATTCAGTACCCCAAATTCCTGTAAAATGAAGGCATGGAACATATGTTCTCTAAGGGCTCATCCAGCTCTAACATTTTGGAAATCTAGATTCTAAAAGCAAAAGGAAGTACAAATAGGAAGAAACTACTTATCAAGAATTTCAAGAGCCAAATCACCAAAAACTAGTCAAGGCCATATGCTATGGGCTGTACTAAAAAAAAAAAAAAGACTGTACTAAAAAGATGTGTAGAAATGATGATGGGGAGGATGGGAATGATACTATCAACTAAAACAGCTATGGATGCCTTACTAGGAGTATAGCACTGATCCAAGCACTTTACACGTGTCAGCTCTTAATCTGTTCTGACTTCCTCTCTAGCCTACTCCCCACTGTATTGAATAAAACTAGAATGACTTCAGGCATTTTGAGGATTCAGCTAAGAATAAATTGAGTTTGGGATATATTGGTTTGGGTTTAACCAGTTGCCTGTCCCGTCAACTCCAACTCATGGTGACCCCATGAGTGTCAGAGTAGAACTGTACTCTACAGGGTTTTCAATGGCTGCTTTTCAGAAGTAGATCACCAGGTCTTTCTTCAAGGTACCTCTGGGTGGACTCAAACTTCCAACCTTTTAGTTATCAGCCCAGAGAGTTAACCATTTGCACCACCAGGGACTTCTAGTTTGGGTTTAGGGTAATGTATGCTTACAGTTGTTTCCATGTAGAGTTAAGTTCTTGCTAGCACAACCTCTAATTTTGTATTTTATTTTTCTTTTGGGGGGAAATCATGAAAAATGGAATTTATTAAAATCCCTGTGTCTGCAGGACACAAAGCACTATAAAAGGCGAATGCATCTATGTATGAAGTTACAGGTTTATTCATCTCAACATGTTGGATTGCATGTTAGCATATATAACACATGTTATTCTGACAAAGTCTAGCAATTCCAGGCAAGAGGCATACCAAAAATAACAATTTATTGAGAACAGATGTACTTTGAGTCTTCATGATGGAAAGTCAATTAGATTATTTAATAATCCAAATAATGAAGAGCAGATCACCTTGCCTCACGTGCATGTGAAAGCTGGACAATGAGTAAGGAAAACCAAAGAAGAATTGATGCCTTTGAATAATGGTGTTGGCAAACAATATTGAATATACCATGGACTGCCAAAGAACAAACAAATCTGTCTTGGAAAAAGACAAGGATGGCGAGACTACATTTCACATACTTCGGACATGTTATCAGGAGGGATCATCCCTGGAGAAGGACATAATGCTTGGTAAAGTAGACAGTCAGTGAAAAAGAGGAAGGCCTTCAACAAGGTGGACTAACACGGTGGCTGCAACAATGGGCTCAAGTACAGCAAGAACTGTGAGTATGGCACAGGGCCGGGCAGTGTTTCTTTCTGTTGCACATGGGGTCACTATGAGTCGGAACTGACTCAAAGGCACCTAAAAACAACAGATCACCTTGGAAAAAGATTTAAATTTCCTGTTGATTTGACACAAAATACTGACAAATACAAAGGTAACATAAAGAATAATACACCACTAAAACGAGGATATAGACAACAAACTGGCTTGAATGTTGTCAATTCAAAATCACTGCACAAGAAAGCTTCTGATGCCCTCAGATCTTACAGCTCATACATGAAAGAAACTTGGTAACAGCTTTCTGAAATTTGGTAACAGTCCTAAAAATATATATGATTTATTACTAATAAAAAGTTGGAAGGCCTAAACTTTTCCAAACTACCAATAAAAAAACTGAATTTTGACCAAACTAGACGAAAAGACTGAATTCTTTTCCTCTTCCGTCTTTAGAAAACATAATACAAAAGCATTCTCATGTAAAGAGCAATCAAAGAGTATGCAACCACCAAACATCTTGCGAGATTGGTTTCCTGGGTTTGAAGGATTAGGACCATAGACTTGTGGGACAGTTCAGTCATTTGGCATAATATAGTTGGTAAAGTTTATCTTCTCTATCCCCAGCTTAGTATGTAGTGTCTGGGGTCTCAAAAGTTTGCAAGCAGCCATCTAAGATACAACTATTGGTCTCTAATAATCTGGAGCAAAAGAGAAAAAAGGAAACCAAAGACTCAAAGAAGATACTAGTCTGCAGAACTAATCGTCTACACAAATGACAGCCTCATCTACTCTGAGACGAGAAGAACTATATGGTGTCCGGCTACAGACCATTCTGATCAAGGCCACAATAGATGGACCGTGAAAAAATGTAGACCAGAACCTCAAATTCCTAAAAAAAAAAAAAGGCTTACTGGACCAGTTGAGACAGGAGGACTCCCAAGACTATTGCCCTGAGATACTCTTTAAACCTCGATCTGAAATTCGCCCCTGAGGTCGCCTTGTAGCGAAATAACAGATTAGCTCGCAAAATAAAGAATATCACCCAGAAGTACTGTGCTTCTTTAAAAGAACAATCTATGTGAGACCAAATGGTCAACAATTGCTCTAAAACAAACGTAAGACTGTAAGTGGGCAAGGAAACTGGATTAATGGAAGTGGAACAATCAGAACGGAAATACTGAGAATGTTCAGGAACTGTAAAGAATGTAAACAACGTCACTGAACAATTTATATAGAAATTCTTGAATGGGAACTGAAACTGCTGTGTAAACCATCACTGAAAACACAATAAAATATTGTTTAAAAAAAGGAGTATGCAACTGAAAAATGTAGAAACATATAGAAACTCAATAGGGAGTTATTTAAGAAAAATATTATATTTTTTCTCAATTTTGTAAAGTTTATAGCATTTGGCAGCTTTCTCATATTTGTAATTTATCATTTCTTTCCTATCCTAAATAAACGTTGGCTTTATGTCTAAACTTGTATTTGTAGTTTTGTACTCTTTTTCCTAAAGCAGGCCCCAAAATTACACAAGCATCAAGCCCTACAAAATTTGAGTCCTTCCCTGGCCTGGAATATAGAAGACAGTAATTTTATTGTTTTAATAAACAATACATATATTAAATGAATAAATGAATTTGAAAAATGTTAAAAATTAAATTCTTCTCCAAGATCTCAAATATTTAATTTATAGAACAACAACCAGTACAGCAACAGAGGTTCACCCAGCTTCTTTTAACATCAGCCGGCCTTTCCACATGACGAATGGCGGAGGATATTACACCATTACTGAAGACTCAGTAGCAGAGAGAGGTGGGTAATGTATTCTTTTTTATACTACACTGTATATGCGAAGGACACTCACACCAAAGAAACATTTTCATAAACCCACACTGAGATCCTCCTGGAAACAGCCCTTTGAAAACACACTCTTCTTCAACATCATCACTACATAGAAAAAAAAAAAATTCTAGACAAACAAATGGCCCTTTGAAAACACATTCTTCTCAACATCAGGACTACACAGCAAAAAAAAAAAAAAAAAAAAATTCTAGAGAAACACAGAAGCAATTTCTGGATTTGAGATTTTTGTACTGTCATTTAAACAATGAACAGCAATTATGTATGGGGTGAAGAATCTTCATTTGCATATGGCTTACACAGTATACACTGATAATGGTTAACTCTAAAAATAACTTCAGGACTTATTACCCTAAAGCTCATGCTGTTAATGAGAAAGTTCAGAGGAAATGGTATTGATTACATACTGCTAATTAGCTGACTTATCTGGGGGTAGTTTGGGATCCTTTTGGATTAAAAAAAAAAAAAAAGTGAATTCCTTTCCACACTTTTAATTCAAGCATATTGTATATTAGCTACAATATATTCCCTCCACAAAAGTGAAGAGGTACTTTTTCTGTGAAGAAATTCAGCAAATACTGCCTTAGACAAGTGATCGAACATAGTCTGACAAATTAGGAAAACTAACAGTATTTGCCCCTTATGTAATATAATAAAAAAACCAAACCCCCTGCCATTGTTAATACAATAGGTGAGACAAAATATTATCCATATGTAGTTTTTATCAAAAATATTTAAACTAAATCTAATAATGAGGCAACAGTCAACAGCTTCAAGTTGAGGGACATTCTGCAAAGCAGCTGCTCTAGATTCTTCAAAAATGTCGGTGTAATAAAATACTAAAACGGCTAGAGAACAATTCCAAATTAAAGGAGGCTCTCATGGATTGAATTGTGTCCCCCCAAAATATGTATTTTGTCCATGATTCCCAGTATTTTGTGGTTGTCCTGCATTTTGTGAGTGGATGTCATTGTCCCATGTGTTACAAATCCTAACTTCTATCTGTGGTTAATGAGGCGAGATTAGGTTACATTAAAGAGGATTAGGATTTATAACACATAGGACGACACACTTAGGTCATAGCCCTGATCCTAAGTGAGAGGAGTTTCCCTGGTGTGTGGCCTGCATCACCTTTTATCTTACAAGAGATAAAAGGAAAGAGAAGTGAGCAGAGAGAGCAGGACCTCCGACCACCAAGAAAGAAGAGCTGGGAGCGGAGTGTATCCTTGGGACCTGCACTGAGAAACTCCTAGATCCTGGAGAAGACTGATGACAAGGTCCTTCTCCCAGAGCCAGCAGAGAAAGAAAGGCTTCCCCAGGATCTGGTGCTCTGCATTCAGACTTTTAGCCCCCTAAACTGTGAGAGAATACATTTCTGTTTGCTAAAGCCATCCACAAGTTATGCCTGTTATAGCAGCACTAGATAACTAAAACAAAGACTAAAGCTACAGACAACTAAATGTAATGCAGGTCCTTGACTGGATCCTAGAATTTAAAAAGAAAATTGCAGGGGCATTATTGGGAGGGACAACTGGGGATATTTGGCCTTCACATTATATAATACTTTTATAACAATGCTAAATTTCTTAGGTTGTACAATAATATTACAGTTATGACAGAGATGGTCCTAGTTTTTGTAAAATACATGTTAATGTATTTATGGGTGAAGCGTCAACAGGTCTGTACCTTACTTTCAGATGACTCAGAAAACAAGGGAGGGAAGAAGAGAAACAGAGGAAGAGGAGGGGAAAAAGAGACAGAGAGAGAGAGCAAGCAAATATGGCAAAATGTTAAATAGTGAATCTAGATGAAGGGTCTCTGGGTGAACACAGAAAGTAACAACCACAAAATAAAAATTTGATTAAGTTATGCTTCATCAAAATTTAAAACTTCCACTCATCAAAAGGCACTTATTAAGCAAAGCAAATAGGCAAGCCACTAACTAGGAGAAAATATTTATAAAACATACATGACAACAGACTTGGGTCTAGAATATATAAAGAACTCGTACTATACAATAATAAAAAGACAATCCAATTTTAAAAATGGGCAAAAGCCTTCAACAGGCTGTTTTCAACAGAAGGTACAGGAAAGTCCAGTCAGCACATGAAAGTGTGTTCAACATCATTAGTTATCAAGGACATGCAAATCAAAACTTCAGGGAGATACAGACACACCTACCAGAATGGCCAAAATTAAAAAGACCAACAACACAAAATTTATGTAAGCATGTGGAGCAGCCTGAGGTCTCGCAAATGGCTGGTAGGACTGTAAAATGGTACAAGCCCTATGGAAAAAGATAAAGCAATTTTTTTATAAAGAGTACATGAGTCATTTGCTATTCTTCCAGCTTTACCATAAATTGGTATTTTTGCAAAAAAAAAAAATGTGGGGAAAAATCTGTCGTACTTTAGAACGTGGCCTCAAAAACTAGCCAAGATTCAATATGTATCCATTTAGAGTTGTCTCTTTCAATTCTTTGATCTTAAAGGATTTTTTGAATAAATATTCATTTAACAAATATTTATTGAGCATCTGCACGTGATAGGCAATCTCTTTAGTGTTGAGAATATAGTGGTTTTCTTAGTTACCTAGTGCTGTTGTTAACAGAAATACCATGGGTGGCTTTAACAAACGGAAATTTATTTTCTCACAGCTTAGGAGGCTAGAAGTCTGAATTGAAGGTGATAGCTCTAGGTCCTCATCTGATTCTCAGTTCCTTGGTGATTTCCATGTGGCTCAGCATCTATCTTTCCCCATCTCTGCTTCCTTCTCTGTAAGAATCTGCTCTTTTTATATCTCAAAGGTGACTGGCTTAAAACACACCCTACACTGATATGGCCTCATAACATAACAAAGAACACCCATTCCTAAATAGAATTATACCCACAGGTATAGGGATTAGGATTTACAACACATGTTTTGGGGGGATACCATTCAATCCATAACAGTGGTGTACAAGAAAGACCTCATGGAATTTACATTCTCATGGGGAGATAGATACAAAACAGTAGACAAGTATATAGGTAGATAGATAGCTAGGCAGATACACAGAAAAAGAGAGAGAAAGAGAGAGAGAGATGATAGATAGACAGATGAAGTTACCAGCTATTATTAGAATTCTGAACATACAGGGAAGGTGCAATGAATGCAAATTTGAGGTAGAGTGCTACTCTATTTAGGATAGTCAAGAAAGGCCTTTCAGAAAAGTTAAACTTTTGGTGGAGATCTGAAGATTGAAAGGTTGTCAGCCATGCAAAAAGCTAGGGAAATAGCATTCCAGACAGAAGCAACAATGAGTTGAGAGGCCAGAAGTAGAAAGAAATTTAAATATCATTTAAAACAGAAAAGTTGCTGCATCTTAGTCAGCTGACCACCGATCACTGGTCTAGGTCACCACATCTTCGGTACTAAAACCAGAAAAAAAACACACTGTCGTTCAGTTGATTCCAACTCACGGCATGCACAAAATCAGCAACCAGCATTCACCATGAGGCCAAAAGGGTGGAAAGGACAAAGGAACACAGTTTGAAGCAAAGTCTGAGGGAGAGTTAGGAGAACGGGTACCTAGAGTCATGAGGTAAACAGAACCAATGAACTGGAGCCCACATTGAAGAGAGTCCTGAGATGCTGATTTGTAAGATAAGTCACCTCATGTCAACCTAACTACTTAGTTGTATCATTATCTGACGATAATGACTGTGATGGTTAATGTTATGTGTCAACTTGGCTAGGCCATGATTCTCAGTGGTTTGGCAGATATTATGTAATCATCCTCCATTTTGTGATCTGATGTAAGCAGCCAATTAGTTGGAAGGGGAGTTTCCATGAGGGTGTGGCCTGCATGAAATATATATGCATGCTCTGACAAATCTCACTCTCTTTCTCTCAATCCTATACTTGTAGTCTGACCTCCAGTTCTTGGGGAAGCCTTTAGCCAGTCATCTGACCTGCAGATTTTGGATTTTCCAAGTGCAACACCATGAGTCAGGAGAAGCCTCCAGCCTGACAGCTCACCTACAGATTTGGGACTTGCCAACCTCCACAACTGCATGAGCCATTTCCTTGAAATAAATTTTTCCATATATATTTATATATATCCTTCACTGTTTTTGCTCCTCTTGAGGGCCCGGCCTAAAACAATGACTGTGATCAAGAAAAGATGGCAACTACGATTTACTGATTGTATTGTGTCAGGTTCTGTGTCAAGTGCTGAATCTCATTTAATTCTCTCAACAACTCTACAAGGTAAGCAGTCTTCCCCTCAATGTTAGAGTTGAGAAGATAGGCTCAAAGTGGTTAAGTAATGTGCACAAGGTCCCACAGTTTCTAAGTGGCAGAGCCAGCATTCCAATCCAAGTCTATCTGATCCCACTCCCACTTTCTGTATTGCTACCTTTGGTAATCTCCCAATCTCCCTGGTAGGGCCTTCTGGTTGGTACTTTCTATGGAAAGCCAAAAGGGTCATTTGAATGCCAGAGCACTTTAAGAGTAAGAGTTCTCTTTACTTTGATGAGAATGAGAGTGAGAGAGAGAGAGAACAAAAGCATATGCAATAGTAAAAGACTGGCTTGAGGTTACTAAAGACTCTTGGTTCATATGCCACCCTAGACATTTTTCAAAGGGTACTGTATAAGCAAACAATATTGTCATAATCCTGAAATCTGAATTCAAAATGCATCAATTCCTTTTTACTACTAGAGATTCTGAAAAACATGCCATGGTGATATGATTCTTAAGCTTGTGCTTTCGATAATCAGAAGGCTGAGAAATAGAAGGTGAACACTTATATTTTAAAATTATGAATGCAAAATAGCAGCCAAGAATAAATTTTTATATCAAGACTAAATTTTTACATAAGCTGATGAAAAATGACAGTCTGTACTAGACACGCAAACAGACCATTAATTATAGCAGCCCCGAAAAGCACTAGAGTAATATGCTGTTTGAAATACTTTACCAAAATTTACATAACTATATAGTCTCAGATTCCAGAGATTCTGTTTTTGATAAGTAGCAATTCAAAAGGTTAGTCACCTCATCTATATTATTATTATTCAGCTTCTATGAATGTGAAATGGTGACACCTTGAATTTACATGTTAGCAAACCAGACCAGCCTGCCCCCGATTCTTTCTACTCACTCATTCCATCCCTACATTTGCCAGGCCTTGTGCACAGCCCTGGGGACACCAAGATGAAGAAGACACACAATGTGTCCCCAAGAGAACTTCCAATCCAGACAGGGAAACAGACAAGGAAACAACCCCAGCAGAGTCTGGACAAACTAAACAGAGAGAAACAAGCTGGTAATATGATATGAGGGTTTATCTCCTAAACAGATAATCGCAATTATAACTCACCAGTTATAATAGTGATGTTGGTGGTGTTGTCAGCTGTCTTTGGGTTGGCCCCTGACTCATGGCTACACCACGTACAACAGGATCACACTCTAGTGATCCATAGGATTTTCACTGGCTGGTTTTCAGAAGTAGAGCTCCAGGCCTTTCTTCCTAGACTGTCTTAGTCTGGAAGCTCTGTTGAAACCTGTTTGGCATAGCAACACTCCACTGACAGATGGGTGTTGGCTGCTCATGAGGTGCACTGGCTGGGAATGAAAACTGGGTCTTCCACATGGAAGGTGAGAATTCTACCACTGAACTGCCACTGCCCCTGATAGTGAGATTAAATAAATTTAATTAATTAAATTCTTCTTTCCTTCCCCTCTCCTTCTCCCTCCCTCATCCTCCTTCCCTTCCTTTTTTATCCAATAAGTATATCTGGCCATTATTTAGCAAGACCATATAATGAAAGCACTTTCCATGCATTTAAAACTTACTATGCACCAGGCTATAATAACATCATCTCATTTCATCCTCCCAAACTCCAGAAGAAAGGTACAATTACTTCCCCCATGGTACAGACGAAACTGAGGTACACAGCAGTGCCACAGTTTGCGAAGGTCACATATCTGGCAAGTTGCTGAACAAAGACCCAGGCACTGCAGCTACAGAACCCCAGCTCCAAGTATGTTGCCTGGCTCTATTCATTTCAAGGTAGGATGCGTATCACACTACCTGAAGCAAGAAGGAGAATTCAGTGATTAAAGAATGTTTCAGAATTTCTAACAAAGGCCTTCTAAACAAAGAATCTGCTTTTCAAATATCAGAGAAGGGGTAAGAAATGGATGATGAGAAGAAAAAAATGCAATGTTCAATGCAGGTCTTCTCTGGTTTCCCCCCTTGGGAACACAGTGGCCCTCCACCTGCATAAATGATGAAAATTGGCATTCTGCTTGATTACTGTGCATCTGTTATGGTCCTCAGAGTGAATTAAGCAAAAACAAAATAAAGGAGGAAAAGAGCCTACTAATCAACACTAGCCCAGTTGCATCGTTTTGCATCACGGTGGTATTTTCCTTAATTTTTAAATCAACGGCAGGCACATGTGCCCCCCCAAATTGCAACACTGTTTCAAAACAATTTAAATCAAGCTTGATAGCTAATTATCCTAAGGTCACACCAAAGAACCAAACCACCGTTACATCAAAAATCCAAGACAGTCTAAGTATGAACTACACGGTATTCATTTTTTTCCCCGTTTAAAAAAAAAAAAGGGAGGGGAGGATGAGTTTTTTTACTTTCTGAGAATAACCGGCTTTCAAAAATCATCCAAAATAGACCTCTTAAGATATTTCATCTCTGCTCTGAAGGTTTTAAGCTGGCCCTCTGATTACAAAAATGTTCATGTTAAATCTCATCAAGATGCTTCCTTAAGATGCAGAATGTTTTATAAATTGTAATGGCTTTAATCAGGGCCTTCTTTGAAGCTCTTTAACTGTATGATGTAGCTCAACCAGGGCTTCAATTACATCATTTATTGACTCTGTATTGATTAAGTATCATTATAGAGATTGATTTATATACTTTTTCACATCTCCCTCACCAGATGGTACAGCATTCTCCCTCTCTGACACTCCATAAACATCACCTGGATTCACTTATCTCTCTCCCCAGCTGAATGCTTAATCAGATCTTAGTCATCCTCAAACACAATTGCTCCTCTTCCTCCTTCTCTTCACCTTACTCTAGCAACACAGTACACAAAGGACAAGTGACATAAAATGAGCCAGAAGTGTTTACAAAGCCAAGTGCTATCAACAACTCATTCCCACCTCAATGGATTCTTACCAGTACGGTGATGCAATTTTCACAGTTAAGAAGAGCCTTTAGCTTCTGTAGCTGATTGAAACTTAGAATCTGTATTCAATTATCTGGGTAATGGATAAAATAACTAGGAAAAAATGTATATTTGGCAGTGGGAGTACAATAGACAACTATGACCTCAGTAGATTTTCCGTCTGAACCATATTTTCCTCGGGCTAATATAAAAATGACTTTGCATTCTTGAGCTTGCAGGTTGAGAAAGCAAGAGGTGGAAGTCCCAAGGTGTACTGTATTGCAAAAGAAGTCAGCCTAGAATGGTTAAACGCTCAATTGCTAACCAAAAGGTCAGTAGTTTGAATCTACCAGCCGCTCCTTGGAAACCCTATGACGCAATTCTACCCTGTCCTATGAGGTCAAACCCACTGCTGTTGAGTCGGAATCAACTCAACAGCAATGGGTTTGGTTTGTTTGTTTTTGGTTTGGGTGATCTAAAAAAGTGGATAATAGAGACAGGAAAGGCCTAACTAATTCTCTTTCTTGCACAATATAAAAACCAGATTTATGGGACTATCTCACAGTCTCCTCAAACGCAAGGTGTCTGAAAGTCAAAGTGGTCATTTATACCTCCAAACCAGCTCCCTTGCCCAATTTCTACATTTGTCATCATTCTCCAGTTTCCAAGCTCAGAGCCTAAGAGAAGGGGTCATAAGGTCAAATGCCAATGGCACTCAGGCAGATAACATACATGAATGAAGAATAAAAGGAGTGGGGGAACACTGTGGAAAACTGAAGAGTGTACATCCCATCAACCAAAAGGACCTGGTGGCTGATCCACTGTGGCTGAGATTTGCCTTAAGGAACATAGCAGATGTCATCAAATCTGGATTTTCTTTAAAAACTACAAACCCCTATTTTTTTGAATATATAATTTTTATTGTGCTTTAAGTGAAAGTTTACAAATCAAGTCCAAGTCCGTCTCTCACACAAAAACCCATATACACCTTGCTGCACACTCCCAATTACCCTCCCCCTAATGAGACAGCCTGCTCTCTCCCTCCACTCACTCTTTTCGTGTTCTTTTCACCAGCTTCTAACCCCCCCTCCACCCTCTCATCTCCCCTCCAGGCAGGAGGTGCCAACATAGTCTCAAGTGTCCACCTGATCTAAGCAGCTCACTCCTCACCAGCGTCCCTCTCCAACCCATTGTCCAGTCCAATCCATGTCTGAGGAGTTGGTTTCAGGAATGGTTCCTGTCCCGGGCCAACAGAAGGTCTGGGGGCCATGACCACCAGGGTCCTTCCAGTCTCAGTCAGACCATTAAGTCTGGTCTTAGGAGAATTTGGGGTCTGCATCCCACTGCTCTCCTGTCCCTCAGGGGTTCTCTGTTGTGTTCCCTGTCAGGGCAGTCATCAGTTGTAGCTGGGCACCATCTAGTTCTTCTGGTCTCAGGATGATGTAGTCTCTGGTTCATGTGGCCCTTTCTGTCTCTTGGGCTCATAATTGCCTTGTGTCCTTGGCGTTCTTCATTCTCCTTTGATCCAGGTGGGTTAAGACCAACTGATGCATCTTAGATGGCTGCTTGCTAGCGTTTAAGACCCCAGATGCCACTCTTCAAATTGGGATGCAGAATGTTTCCTTAATAGATTTTATCATGCCAATTGACTTAGATGTCCCCTGAAACCATGGTCCCCAGACCAAACCCCTATTTTTTATATAACTCATGATTTTTAAATATTGGGCTAAATGCAGATTCATCACAAAGTTTTTGATTAACATAAAATGACACCACCATTAACAAAAAATCAGTGCCACCCTCAGCAAAAGTTCTCTCACTGTCAACATTGACTCCTCCTCCCTTCAAATCTAACAGTTTCCAAGTTCTGATAACTTTTTCTCATACTATCCCTCCCACTGTCTCTTCCCATTCCCACTGCAAATCTCTATGCCCTCATTATTTCATCTCTTCTCTATTATAGCAATATCCTGTCTTTCTTTCTCCAATGCACAGTATGCACAAACACTAGATTCATCCTTTTAAAACTGTAGTTCTCAAATATTAGCATGCATCAGAATCACCTGGAGGGCTTGTTAAAACACATATTGGCGGGCCCCACATCCAGAGTTTCTGACCCAGCTGGTCTCAGTTGGAGCCTGATAATTTGCGTATCAACAGTCTCCCAGGTGATGCTGTTCCAGAGACCACACATAGAAAATCACTGTTTTGAAACATCACCACACAGTACTAACACACTCTATGGTTCTCCATTTCCTGCACATTAAACTCAAAACTTCTCAGTCTGGTACTCTGGATTCTTTGTAACGTGATCTCTTCCCCTCACTCCAAAATTACATTTCTCTGCTCCCCTATGGAACCTTCTGGCTCTAGCCAAATTGATCTAATCATGGATCATTCCCATCTTTATGCCTTGATCATGCATAGAATATCTTTTCGCCTTCTTTCTCTTGTTCAACTTCCACCTTTTCATTGATTACAGCTCAAGGCCCACATCTTCAATGAAACCAGACTCAATCAGACTTCTATTATCTCCCCTAGGCTCCTATAACATTAGTTCTCCAGGTTGCTTGGCTGCTTGATACAATCTAAAGAGCATAGACTTTGGAGTGAGAGACTACTGAGTTTGAATCCTAATTCTTCCACTGTGCAACTTGACTAGCCATTTAACTATTCTGAATCTGCTTCTCCTTCAGTAACAGACAGTTACCAGTATCTGCCCCCACTGCCTGCATAAAGAATTAATTGAAAGAAACCACTGAGGCCTCTAGACAAGTGTGGTACAAAGTAAGTGCTTAATAAATGTTAATTTCCTTCATCCCTTTCTCCTAATCACTCAGTTAGCACTGTTGTTTTTGTTTGCCATAGAGTCAATTCTGACTCATAGTGACCTATAGGACACTGTAGAACTGCCCCATGGGGTTTTTTAGGCTATAAATCTTCAGGGGAGCAGATCACCAGGACTCTTCTCCCATGGAGTCACTGGTGGCCTCGACCCTCTGACCTTTTGGATAACAGCTGAAAGCTTTAACCACTGCACCACCAGGGCTAGTTTATTTAGCACTAAATATAAAATATACTAGTCATTTTTATTTTAAGCTTACCCCTGTCTCTTTTAGCTAGAAAGAGTATTTCTGAAGAGCAAAAAAACATGTCTAAATCATCTTCCTAACCCTAAATCATCTTCATAACTTCTAAGCAAGTAGTAAGCTCTCAACAAATATTTACTAAAAATATGATTAATTTGAGAAATGATGTAAGACAAATCGGTTCCATAGAGAAGCTTTCCTCTGCAGAACTTAAACCTCTTAATAATTATATTTATGCTTAAAACTTAAAAATCTCCCATGACAAAGGCACTTAGCAAAGGGCCATTATCCAAGGGGGAGAGCCAAGATGGCAGCTTAGTCAGACATACCATGCCATCCCTCTACAGCAAAGACCCAAGAAACCAAGTGCAACAGATACAGATCACAATCCTGGAACTCTGAGCAACAAATGAAATGATAAAGAACTAGATCAAACCCCAACTGGATGAAGAAACCAATGGAAAGTAAGTAAGGAGATATATGAAGTGGAGATGCCCTGACAGCAGGGTCATTATGAGACAAACCCAGCACCAATCCCAGGTGAGAAGCACAGGAAAGCAGAGAAACTGTGTAGACATAACCGGAGTGAAGCAAGGACATGAACCAGATCTAAGGAGAAAAGGCACAGGAACGATGGTGAAAACTCCAGGGATCATGGTGGCCACAGAGCATGGATAGAGCTAGGACCCAGAGGCAGGGCTACTCACCAGAGGCGGTCCTGGTCCAGTGGGTTGGGTGGCACACACTCAGTAATAGACCTGTAGAGTGTCAACAGGAGGCTCCCCACCTGACCCGACTATGGACAGCACCTCCCCTCACACTTAATTGATGACAGGTCCCAATTGCTGGCTGCAGCCAACAGGAAATTCTCAAAGACCCTCACCTGGTGACCAGAGAAATACGCTTCTCCTCTCCCATTCTCTCAGTGATTAGCAGCACAAACTCCCCCATTCCTGAAGCCTCGATTGTGGGGGGCCAGAGTACAAGCACACAGTACCTCTCCCCCTGCACCCAGCTCCATCTACCATCCCCCACCAACCCACCAAGCAGCACAACAGTGCTATGGCATGGCCAACAGCCCATCCACCACCACCACCAAGCTGCCAAGTGGCACTTCAGTGCTCCAGTTCACCACAACTCCCTCCAGACCACTGAATAGTGTGAGTACTCTGACATGCCTGCTACTCTCCACCACCAACCCACCAAGCTGTACAAGAGCCCTCTGGCACTCCTGTCCACCACTCGCTCTGCCAAGCCACTGGTTGGTGCAAAAGTGCTCTGACATGCCTACTCACCCAGCTGCCATCCCCCCACCAACCTGCAAAGCAGTAAGAAAGCACCACAGTATGCCCAGCCTCCACCCACCCCACCAACTTGTGGAGTGGAGTGGAGTCAGAGTACTCCAGCAATCCCAGCCATCTAGTCACCACCCCATATCGCTGACCCACCGAGTGGTGCAAGAGTGCTCTGATATGTCCATCTACCCATCCACCACACCCCCCACTGATCCACCAAAAGGCTTGAGAGCATCCAGCATGCCCAGCTGCCACCTGCCCACTACCCACTGAGTGGCATCAGAGTGTCCCAGTACACCCATTCATCCATCCACCACCCCACCCCTCTGAACTTCCACATGGCAATAGAGCACTCTGGTGCTCCCAGCCACCCACCACACCCACCCCAGCCACTGCCCCGCCCACCCAGTGAGCAACTGTGGGTGTCCCCATGCTGCTGGACCAATAACAAACAGTGGCCAGCACCCACCCATCTCACCCTCAGCCGTCTCGCACACTCATTGAACAGTAAGGTGAGCTCGCCCTACCTACCACTACTCTGCCCACCTGGAGACAGGGTAAGTGCTTCTGTACCGCCAGACAAGCAATCAGCAAAGTATGCCTAACCCACCCACTCGGATATATCAAAACAAAACAAAAAATCAGGATGAAACAAACATACAATCAGTAAATAAAATAATACCTTTATGCCTCAGAGACAACAGACAGTAAGAAATTGTACGAAGAAACAGGATAAGGTCGCTGAAATAAATTACCAAAATAAAGAAGCAGAAAACCTTCCTGAGTAAGAAACGGTAATAGAACCACCTGATAAGGAATTCAAAAGACTTATGTACAGGATCCTCAAAGAGATCAAGGAAAACACGACAAAACTGAGGAAAACATAGACAAAACCCTAGAAAATTTAAGGAAAACAATACAAGAATAAAATGACAAAATAGAAGCCATACAAAAACAATTAAAATCCAGATTAATAATAAAATATCAGAAATACATAACTCAATGGAATGACACAAAAGTAGAATTGAATCAATGGAAGAAAGAGTCAGCAAAACAGAGGACAAATCCCTAGATACTAATCTGTTTGAGGAACAACCAGAAAAAAAGAATAAAGAAACCCTAAGAGCTATGTGGGACACCATTAAGAGGACTAATTTACATGTAATAGGAATTCCACAAGAGGAAGAAAAAAAGAAAAGTATAAAAAGGATCTTTGAAGATATATTGTCTGACAACTTCCCAAATATCATGAAGGGTGAGAAGGTTACTATCCAAGAAGCTCGTAGAACTTCATACAGGATAACCCAAAAAACCCATTGCCGTAGGCTTGATTCCAACTCATAGTGACCCTATGGGACAGAAAGAACTGCCCCATAAGGTTTATAAGGAGCTGCTGGTGGATTCAAACTGTCAACCTTTTTGGTTAGCAGCTGAGCTCTTAACCACTGCACCACCAAGGCTCCATATACAGGATAGATACCCCCCTAAAAAAATCACCAAGACATATCATAACCAAGCTTTCCCAAAAAAAAAAGAAAAATTCTGAAAGCAACTCAAGAAAAATGAAATATCACTTACAAATGGGCACCAATAAGACTAAGTGCTGATTTCGCAGCAAAAACTGTACAGGCAAGAAGGTAACAGGATGACATATATAAAATCTTGGAGGAAAAGAACTGGCAGCCAATCATCATATACCCAGCAAACCTGTCTTTCAAAAACTATGGCAAAACTAAGACATTCCTAGATAAATAGAAACTAAGGAAATTTTTAACAACCAGATCAGCCTTATGAGGAATGTTAAAGGGAGTCCTTCAGATAGAGAACCAACAACATCAGAAAATAACCTGAAATAAAGATAAACAACAATAACACCCAGATACCAACCCAGATAAAGACTTCACAAAAGCAAGATAAAGCTAAAAACCAACTACAGGGAACCAGAGGAATTAAGCTATGAAGGACAACATCAAAACAGAAAGGAGGAATAAAGGATGTAGTTATAGAACTTCCATACAGGGACAAAATCAACACGATTTCAAGACATAACAGGTTCTTTTAATTTTAAGAGGACTAAGGTAAACTCCAGGGTAAATACGCACAAAAAATTAATAAATCTACTCACGAAAATAAAGAAGAAAAACAAAAAGACTCAGTAAACACAAGAATAACAACAATATATAGGAAAAGAAAATACATATACAAAAAGACTAGTAATTTCAGATAAAATAGACTTTAGATCAAAATTCATCATAAGAGATAAAAAAGGGCATTATACAATGATTAAAGGATCAATCCACCAAGAATACCTAACAATAATAAACAACTATGCACTCAATGGCAGAGCTCCAAAATACATAAAACAAACTCGAACAGAATAGAAAAGTGAAATAAACAGTCCTCCAATAGTAGGAGACTTTAACATACCACTCTTGATGACGGATGGGAACAACTAGAAAGAAACTGAATAAAGATACAGAAGATCTAAATAATGTGATCAACCAACTGGACCTCATAGGCATATACAGAACACACCACCCAAGAGCAGCACAGTACACGTTCTTCTCCAACGCACACAGATCATTCTCCAGAACAGACCAAATTCTAGGCCACAAAGCAAGCCTCAAAAAGTACAAAAACACTGACATAATACAAAGCATCTTCTCTAAACATAACACTATAAAAGTAGAAATTAGTAAAGAAACTGTAAGGGAAAAAAAATTAAGTGCATGCAAATTGATTAACAACATACTCAAAAACTGGGTCACAGAAGAAATCAAAAACAAAATTAAAAAATTCTGAGAATCAAGTGAAAATGAAGATACAATATACCAAAACCTCTGAGACACAGCAAAAGCAGTGCTCAGAGGAAAATTCATAGCAATAAACACATTGAAAAAGGAAGAAAGGTTCAAAATCTATAACTTACCCCAATAATTTGAACAAACAGAAAAGGAACTGCAAAAGAAGTTCATAGTCACCAGAAGAACGGAAATAATAAAGGTCAGAGCAGAAATAAATGAAATATAGAACAGAAAAACAATAGAAAGAATCAGCAAAACTAGGAGTTGGTTCTTTGAGAAGATCAATAAAATTGACAAACCACTGGCCAAATTGACAAAGGAAAAAAATGAAAAGATGCAAATAAACAAAATAAGAAATGAAATGGATGACATTACAACAGAACCAACCAAGATAAAGAGGATTATTACAGAATATTATGAAAAATTGTACTCTAACAAATTTTAAAACCTAGAAGAAATGGACAGATTTCTAGAAACACATTATCTACCTAAATTTTTAACACAAGCAGAGGCAGAAAACTTAAGTAGACTCATAAAAAAGAAGAAACTGAAGATGTTATTAAAGAAAAAAAAACTCCCAACAACAACAAAAAACCCCAGCCCAGATGGCTTCCGTCATGGTTGAATTGTGTCTCCCAAAAAGGTATGTCAACTTGGCTAGGGCATTTTGTCATCTGATGTAACTTTCCTATGTGTTGTAAATCTATCTCTATGATGTTAATGAGGCAGGATTAGAGGAAGTTATGCTAGTAACGCAGGACTCCATCTACAAGAATAGGTTGTGTCTTGAGTCAATCTCTTGAGATATAAAAGAGAGAAGCAAGCAGAGAGGAGAGGAACTTCATACCACCAAGAAAGAAGTGCTGAGAGCTTACAGCGTTCTTTGGACCCAGGTTCTCTGTGCTGAGAAGCTCCTAGACCAGGGGAAGATTGATGACAGGGATCATCCCCCAGAGTCGATAGACAGAGAAAGCCTTCCTCTGGAGCTGGCACCTTGAATTCTGACTTCCAGCCTCCTAGATTGTGAGCGAATAAATTTCTGTTTGTTAACGCCATCCACTTGTGGTATTTCTGTTATAGCAGCACCAAATGACAAGATAGCTTCGTGGAGAGTTCTACCAAACATTCACAGAAGAGTTGCCACTAATTCTATTCAAACTATTCCAGAGTGTAGAAAAGGAAGGAATACTCCTGAATTCATTGTATGAATGTGGTACATACAAATGATGGAATACTATGCAACGATAATAAATAATGATGAGTCTGTGAAACATCTTACATCATGGATGAACCTGGAGGACAGTATGCTGAGTGAAATAAGTCAATCACAAAAGGACAAATATTGTATGATACCACTTTTATAAACAGTTAAGAACAGGTTTACACGCAAAAAGCAACGTTCTTTGATGGTTACAAGGGATGAGAGGGGGAGGGAGAGAAAATCACTTACTAGATCGTTGACACGTGTCAACTCTGGTGAAGGGAAAGAGAATACACATTATGGGGGAAATCAACATAATGTGACCAAAGCAAATGAAGACACTGAGAGGTAAGCAAGAATAAAGGACAACTATGGTAACAACTATACATACTATATACAATTCTGCAACAATAGTGACAACAACCTAAAATCTGTGTGTTGTTGCACAGGTAGATATACACGCTATATAAAGGTGGAAGGGCATAAGGGAGTGCATGTGTATGCACACATGCATATAAGCCAACCCACTGTCATCGAGTGGATTCCAACTCCATAGGGTTTCCAAGGCTGTCTTTACAGAAGCAGTCTGCCGCATCTTCCTCCCACAGAGCAGCTGGTGGTTTCAAACCAACAACCTTTTGGTTAGCAGCCGATCACTTTAACCATTGCCCCACCAGGGTTCCTTACATGGGTTAGTTGTGAGTAATTGTGTATACATATTTGTATATGCTGCATACGTATTTAAATATATAATAGAACACAGTGGGCACAGTTATAGAAACTTCTTAGATATATTCAATCACCTTGTGGGACTGAGTTACTAGACATGAAGGATAAGGGCTATAGTCTCATGGGACATCTAGCTCAACTGACATAACAGAGTTCATAAAGATAATGTTCTACGCCCTAGTTTGGTGAGTAGCACCTGGGTCTTAAAAGCTTGCAAGCGGCCATCTGCGTTACAACTCTTGGTCTCTTCCTGTCTGGGGCAAAGGAGAGTGAAGGAAACCAAAGACTCAAGGAAGAAATTGGTCCACAGGACTAATGGCCTACACGAACCACAGCCTCCTCTAACCCGAGACCAGAAGAACTAGATGGTGCCTGGCTACCACTTCTGACTGTTCTGACTAGGGACACAACAGAAAGTTCCAGTTAGAATGAGAGAAAAAAATGTAGAATAAAACACAAATTCACAAAAAAAAAAAAAGGACTGGGCTTACTGGAATGATAGAGACTGGAAGAACCCCCAAAACCAGCACCCTAAGAAACTCTTTCAACCTGAAACTGAAGCCACTTCCAGAAGTCACACTTCAGCCAAATAATAGATTGGCCTATAAAACAAACAATAACAATCGTAAGGAATGTACTCCTTAGAACAATCAGCTAAATGAGACCAAATGGGCAACATTTGCCCAAAAGCAAAGATGAGAAGGCAAGGAGGGGCAGGGAAACTGGAGGGATGAAAACGTGGACGCCACGGCGGAAATAGGGAGAGTGCTGACACATTGCGGAGATAGCAACCAATGTCAGGGAATAATTTGTATATTAATTGTTGAATAGGAAACTAATTCGCTGTATAAACTTTCACCTAAAGCACAATGAAATTTTTTTTAATGCCATTATCCTCATTTTACATTCGAAAAAAACTGAAAAAGATCTAATGGTGGTCACAGTTGATAATCGATGGTGAACAAAAGAAGGGCCATTATAAAAGCATCGATAAAGAAAAAGTGTTTGAAGTAAATCTGAACACAAGAACATTAATATTGGCAATACAGAGAAATAATAACGATGAACCTGGGGATGATGCTGGCAACAAGCAGTATCCGTCCCACCAGCCGGTCTGCGGGACACAGATGTGGCAGTCTGTTTCCGAGCAGCTCTACTCCGAGTCAGAATCAACTCAACCGCAACGGCCTTTGGTCATATGCCCGTGTGACTGTTGTGCTTCCAGAATGGCTAACAAACACTGATAATTACACTGACAATTATCAAGCTGTAAAACCCATTTCCTACCCTCTACGGGAGTCTCTAATTTTGAAGCCAAGCAGTAACAACTTAAAATATATGTTCTGTTAGCTAATGTTTGTGACTTGTACAACATTCCTACATAGAACTCAATATCACCCATTTTCATAGAGCTATGGGTGAAATGCCTGTCCGAGAAGGGAGCTATTTTCTTCAATTAGTAACTCAAAACATCATTGTTCATGAATGTCATAGCAGAAAAAAATACATAATCTGGCATATTAGACATCTGGATATTTTCCTCCAAACAAAAAACCAAATCAAACATGTTGCCGTCAAGTCAATTCCTCCTCATACACACCGTATAGGGCAGAGTGGAACTGCCCCATAGGGTTTCCAAGGCTGAAATCTTTACAGAAGCAGATGGCCACATTTTTCTTCTGTAGAGCAGTTGGTGAGTTCAAACCACCAACCTTTTGGTTAGCAGCCTAGTGCTTAACCACTGTGATACCAGTCCTCCTTATTTTTCCTTCAAATACAGAGCAAAATGCCCTTAAACTGAAAGTGGTTTTGAACTTAATATACACAGACTACAGCATTTGATCATGAGTGCAATCAGGCCACTTGGTTAATCATAAGAATTCTGTCACAATTTACTATACAACCTCAGACAAGTTCATTCCTTCAACAGACATTTCCTGAGTGACTACTGTATATCAAACATTATATTAGATGATAGGGATACAGAGGTAAAAAATATATATATAATCCATACCTTTCTGGAACTTATAGTAGAGTGTGGAGGTAGGCAACTGGGGCAGACTGCCCAGTTTTTCATCCAACCCATAACGTTTTCACCAGGAACATAAAGACAGACCAAATTTCCTAGCCTCCACATGACTGCATTCTGGCCAGTGGAATGCGAGCAGAAGTGATGTTTTCCATATCCAGGCCATGAAAAATCTTCCTCTTGATCATTCATATTCATATTCTCCCTCTTTCTCCCCCACTCCTTGTATTCTAGCTAAATGCAGAGGACCCTGCAGAGGACTCCAAGGTCTTAGGGTTAATGGAGCCACAAGATGGAAGGAGTCCGGGTCCCTGAATTATTGTGTGGAAGGCCATCTGCTAAATACTCCCCTGAAACTACAATGTGAACAAGACAGTGAAATGCATGCAGAACGCTCATATTCTGTTAAGTGACTGAGATTTGAGGTTGTTACAGCAGTTAGTCCACCCTACCGAAGCATGAACCAAAACGAACTCCAATCATTGTGATACAGAGTATGCACAGATGCCATTGGATTACCAAAGCTCGCCTGGACAGGAGCAGCGTATCAGGGAGGCCTCCTCAGAAGAAATACGTGAGATGAACTTTGAAGGATAGTGTGTGATGGTGAGGAAGGGAATGGAGAGCAGTAGATGAGAAATCATACGCAGTCATGGAACTCTTAGGAAGTGTAGTACACTGAGGGAGTGTGATTCCTGACTACTGGAATATGGAGGATGTTGAGAAATGGAACTGCTCAATGTGTGCTTGTTGTAATGACTGATAAAGAGTGGAACTTAAGAGACTTAGTAACTCTAAAAATGACAGATAAAGGAAGAAAAAAAACAATCAAAGGCCATCTGACTTAGAAGGCAGAAGAGAGGGCATCACTTTCATTGAGATAGCAAATGCAGAAGAAATACATGGAAGGATGAGATGAATTCAGTTTCAAACAAACTGAAACCGAGGTCACTATGAGACATCCAAGAGAAGCAGCAGTATGCAGTTAGGGACACGGTCCTGGAGCTCACAGCCGTGGTGTGAACGGGAGAGCTGGGTCTGAAAACTGCCGTGGTACAGATGGCAACTGAAACCATAAGCAGGTGGGATTGCTCACACAGAATAATCGGAGTAAGAATCAGAGAAATAGGGAAGGGGAGAAAGAGAGAGAAGGGGAAAGAGAGAAATGAGAGAACAAAAGCGACTATAAGAAACGATTCGTGGAAACCAAAGAGGGATTCAAAATTGAGAAAGCAGTCAATAATGACAATTGCTTCAAAAAGATCAAGTAAGATGACGTCCTGAAAAGCATCCATCATACCTGACAACTAGGCAGCTATTTGTAACCTTAACAAGTTCCATTTCAGTATTGGCAAAAGCTAGGTTAAAATGAGCTGCAGAATGAATGAGAACAAGGAAGTAGAGATAGAAATATAGAATGTTCTTTAAGGAAACTTGGCTGTAAAAACAATTAGCTAAAAGAGGTCAAAGAGACAGAATTTGTTTCATTTTGTTTTTTTATTTTTCAACATAAAAGACTTAAATATGTTGATACATTGAGTTGCTCATTCTAGTTCTCTATTTCCCTATAGTGACCCTTCTACTTGGCCTATTGGGTTGTTTTCAAAACAAATTAGCATAACATATGTAAAAGATTGAAAAGGACAATGTTATTTTATATATATACATGTTGAAAGAATGGAGTTACAAAAGTTAAGAGTCCAGTGAAAAATGGTTGGCTATAAAATCAAAGAAAAAAATTAATTAGTCTAGGACTAGAAATATTAAGAAAAATGTCCATTTAATATACAGCACAAGTTGCTGACCACAAAACCTTAGCAGATAACAAATTTTTAAGTCCTACACTGGTGGCACAGTGCTTAAAGACCTCGGCTCCGCTGCTAAGCAAAAGGTTGGTGGTTTGAACCCACCAGCCACTCCATGGGAGAAAGACGTGGCAGTCTGCTTCAGTAAAGATTTATAGCCTTGGAAACCCTATGGGGCAGTTCTACTCTGTCCTTATAGGATCGCTATGAGTCGGAATCAGTTCGACGGCAATGGGTTTGGGTTTGGGTTTGGGTTTATGCTGGAAAAAATGCTTCTGGTGCTCCCAGGTTGTGGCTTGAGTTTCCAGATATCTTCATTAAAAAAAAAAAAAAAAAATTTTTTTTTTTTTTTAATCTTCATTAGGCCAGTGCGGGGGGGGAAAAAAGCCAACAAACGCTGGCAGATCACTGTACATTAAGTCATCTGAGAATTTACCAGTCTTTATGAGTGGTAGTTCTTAACTAAAGATTTCTGGCAGTCACCCAGTTTCACCAAACAACAGACTAACTCTATAATTTAGATCTCATGACAGTGAAATCACGGCGAATGGCCACAGCTTGCTGGGTCTGTTATACCAAAGGGTAAGTGAGGTATTCTGGGAAGTAAGTTAACCATTTTAGGACTTCCCTTCTGGAAAGAGTCAACCATCCAAAGGAATATGGTCCAACCATTGTTTCACCAGTCATGAAACCTTTGAAGACTACAAAGAACGTTATTTTTTGCACTATGACATCAGTGTAATGAGTTTTTCTCTCATAAAACTTCTAACAAGTGGTTTTAGCATGCCCCATCTTCCTCCCATGGGAAGACATCTTATCCTTATAAAAGAAAAATGTCTCTCTCCTTTTTTCTGCACTTTGGACAACTCCGCCTGTCTGGGTTTCCTAGTTGTTGATGTCTCCTCCTCAGTCATTTTACTTTCAAAAGTGCAGGGTGCTAACTGGACTAAACCAAAAGCAAAGAAGTTTCCTGAATATAATCAAATGCTTCGAAGGCCAGAGTAGCAGGGACAGGGGTATGGGGACCATGGTTTCAGGGGATATCTAGGTCAATTTTAAAAAAAAGGAAAACAAAACCCACTGCCGTCGAGTCATTTTCTACTCATAGCGACCCTATCGGACAGAGTAGAACTGTCCCATAGAGTTTCCAAGGAGTATGTGGTGGATTCAAAGTGCTGACATTTGGCTACCAGCATTTAACCACTATGTCACCAGGGTTTCCCTAGGTCAACTGGCATAACAAAATGTATTAAGAAAACATTCTGCATCCCACTTTGGTAAGAGGCGTCTGGGGTCACAAACACTAGCTAGTGCCCATCTAAGACACATCACTTGGTCTCAACCCACCTGGGGCAAAGGAGAATGAAGAACACCAAAGACATATGGTAAAGATGAGCCCAAGAAACAGAACAGCTCACATAAACCAGGGAAAACATCAGCCTGAGACTGGAAGAACTAGATGATGCCCAGCACCACTGGTCACTGCCCTGACAGGGAACACAACAGAGAACCCCTGATGGAGCAGGTCAACAATAAGATGAAGACATCAAATTCTCATAAAAAGACCAGACCTAGTGGTCTGACTGAGACTAGAAGAACCCTGGAGGTCATGGTCCCCGGACCCTTTGTTAGCCCATGACTAGAACCATTCTCAAAGCCAACTCTTCAGACGGGGATTGGACTGGACTATAAGACAGAACTTCTTGGCTCAAGTAGGTACATGAGACTATGTGGGCAACTCCTGTCTGGAGATGAGATGAAAAGGCAGAGGGGGACAGAAGCTGGTTGAATGGACATAGGGAATACAGGGTGGAGAGGAGGAATGTGCTGTCTCATTACGGGAAAGCAGCTAGGAGTACATAGCAAGGTATGTATAAATTTCTTTATGATAGACTGACTTGATTTGTAAACTTTCACTTAAAGCACAATTTAAAAAAATGGCGCAGGGTGCTAATTAAGGTCAAGCAGCTGTGTCTCCAGTTCCAAACAGCAATTGTGCAGAATAAATAAACTTCCCTTCACAATTAAAAAGAAAAGAAAAAAAAAAAAAAAAAACCACTGCTGTCAAGTCAATTTTGACTCATACCAATCTCATAGGGTTCCCGAGGCTATAGATTTCTACAGAAGCAGACTGCAACATCTTTCTCCTGCACAGCCACTGGTGGTTTAGAACCTCTAAGCTTTTGGTTAGCAGTTGATCCCTTTACTCACTGCACCACCAAGGCTCCTTTTCCCCTTCACAATAGATACTAAAAAATCCAATCTTGAGACCCAAGTAAACTCTATCTTCAAATATTTTTGCATATATATATATATATATTTATCTCAGAGAAACCAGGCTACGACACAAAAATCAAAAAAAACCAAACCTACTGCTGTCGAGTTGATTCCCATTCATAGCGACCCTATTGGACAGAGTAGAGCTGCCCCATATGGTTTCCAAGGAGCTCCTGGTGGATTCGAACTGCCAGCCTCTTGGTTAACAGCTCTAACTCTAGATGGTGCTTTTCATCCATGTTCCTCAAATATTTTATCTTTAATATGTGATAAAACCATATATTGCTATTAAACTAGGTTGAATGTCTGCAGGTCAAATTTTAGATTTTTTTTATACACTGAGATACTGAATTTCATCTTCAGAATGGCAATCAGTAAAGCACTGAGGCATTACCAAAATCAGAATAACAAAGAATAAAACAAACTTTACAATGTCCTCAAACAATACTTGCTGTTAAGTGCCATCAAGTCAATTCTGACTCATTGTGACTCTATATACAGCAGAACAAAACACTACCCAGTCCTGCGCCATTGTCACAATCATTGCTGTTTCAGCCCATTGTTGCAGCCACTGTGTCAATCCATCTTGTCGAGGGTCTTCCTCTTTTTCACTGGCTCTCTACTTTACCAAGCATAATGTCCTTCTCCAGGGACTGATTCCTCCTAATAACATGTCCAAAGCAGGTGATCCACACAGTCAAATGCCTTTAAATGTCAATAAAACACAGGCAAACAACTTTCTAGTATCCTCTGCTTTCAGCCAAGATCATCTGACATCAGCAATGATATCCCTCTGTCTTAGTCATCTTGTGCCACATCCTCTTCTAAATCTAGCTTGAATTTCTGGCAGCTCCCTGTCAATGTACCGCTCCAACCGCTTGTGAATGATCTTCGGCAAAACTTGGCTGTGATGTTAACGATTTTTCGATAATTTCCACATTCTGTTGGATCACCTTCCTTTGGAATGGGCACAAATACGGAACTTTCTAGTCAGCTGCCACGGAGCTGTCTTCCAAATGTCTTGGCACAGACCAGTGAGCACCTCCAGTGCTATATCCATTTGTTGAAACATCTCAATTGGTATTCCGTCAATTCCTGAAGCCTTGTTTTTCACCAGTGCCTTCAGTGCAGCTTGGACTTCTTTCAGTACCATCAGTTCTTGATCATATGCTAGCTCCTGAAATGAATGAAAGTAAACTACTTCTTTTTGGTACAATGACTCTGTGTATTCCTTCCTTCTTTTGATGCTTCCTGTGTCAATCAATATTTTCCCCATAGAATCCTTCAATATATTGCAACTCTAGGCTTGATTTTTTTTTTTTTTCAGTTCTTTCAACCTACCTGAGAGTGCCAAGTGTGTTCTCTTTTGGTTTTCTAGCTTCAAGTCTTCGCATATTTCATTATAATACTTTACTTTGTCTTCTCAAGCTGCCCTTTGAAATCTTCTGTTCAGCTCTTTTACTTCATTATTTCTTTCATCCACTTTAGCTACTCTACGTTCAAGAGCAAGCTTCAAAGTCTCTTCTGATGTCCATTTTGGTCTTTTTTTGTTTCATGTCTTTTTAATGACCTTTTGTTTTCTTTATGTTTGATGCCCTTGATGTCATCCCACACCTCATCTTGTCTTCAGTCATTAGTGTTTAATGCATCAAATCTATCTTGAGATGGTCTCTTTCTCATGGACTTCTTTAATTTTCTTCAGCTTCAACTTAAAGTTGCACATGAGCAACTGATGTTCTGTTCCACAGTTGGCCCCTGGCCTTGTTCTCATTGATGATATTGAGCTTTTCCATCTTCTCTTTCCACAGATGTAGTCGATTTGATTCCTATGTTTTCCATCCAGTGAGGTCCACATACATAGTCACCATTTATGTCATTGAAAAAAGGTATTTGCAATGAATGATTTGTTGGTCTTGTGAAATTCTACCATGTGATCTCTGGCATCATTTCTATCACCAAGGCCATATTTTCCAACTTCAGATCCTTCTGTATTTCCAACTTTTGCATTCCAATTGCCAGTAATTATCAATGCATCTTAATTGCATGTTTGATCAATTTGAGACTGCAGAAGTTGGTAAAAATCTTCGGTTTCCTCATCTTTGTCATTAGTGGTTGGTGTATGAACCCCTGGTGGTGTAATGGTTAAGAGCTACGGCTGCTAACCAAAAGGTCAGCAGTTTGAATCCACCAGGTGCTCCTTGGAACCCGTACGGGGCAGTTCTATTCTGTTCTGTAGGTAGCTGTGAGTCGGAATCTACTTGACAGCAATGGGGCTTTTTTTTTTTTTCAGTATAACATGTGAGGAGCCCTGGTGGTACAGTAGCTAAGAGCTTGGTAGCTAATCAAAAGGCCAGCAGTTCGAATCTACCAGGTGTTCCCTGGGAACCCTATGAGGCAGTTCCTATAAGGTCACTATGAGTTGGAATTGACTTGATGGCAACGGGTTTGGGTTTTGGTTTGTTTGGTGTATAAATTTGAATAATAGTATTAATGTACTATTAAAGTGGTCTTCCTTGTATGATGTGGTTATTTTCCTATCACTGACAGTGTTGTACTTCAGGATAGATTTTGAAATGTTCTTTTTGATGATGAATTCCTCTTCAATTTGTCATTCCTGACATGGTAGACAATCTGATTGTCTGATTCAAAATGGTCAATACCAGTCCATTTCACCTCACTAATGCCTAGATTATCAATCTTTCTATGTTCCATTTCATTTTTGACAATTTCCAATTTTCCTAGATTCATACTTTGTAATTCCACATTTCAATTAATGGATGTTTGCAGTTGTTTCTTCTCATTTTGAGTCATGCCACCTCAGCAAATGAAGGTCTTAGAAGCTTAACTCCATCCATGTAATTAAGGTCGAGTCTACTTTGATAAAGTAGCTCTTCCACAGTCATACTCTGAGTGCCTTCCAACCTGAGGGGCTCATCTTTCAGCACTATATCAGATAATGTTCTGCTGCTATCCATAAGGTTTTCACCAGCCAATTTTTTTCAGAAGTAGACTGCTAGGACCTTTTTCCTAGCCTGTGTTAGTCTGGAAGCTCTGCTGAAACCTGCCAACCACGGGTCACCCTACTAGTATTTGAGATACCAGTAGCATAGCTTCTAGCATCACAGCAACATGCAAGCCACCATAGTACAACAAACTGACAGACACATGGTGGCAAGCAACACTACCAAACCTTTATACAGACCTTTGTAGTTAATTATCTTTCATGAATTTATCTCATTTATTCTTAAAACAATTGTGTATATTTATTATTCTTCCTCATCACCGGTTAACAGATGAGAAAGCTGAAGTCCAGAGAGTTTAAGAAACTTTCCCAAGACCACATAGCTGTTTGGTGGCAGACTGAGGTCTATATATCCCAGGACCTCTGATCCCTAAGCTCTCTCCATCACACTATAGACACTCTCCAACCCCCACCCCCAATCGTTTTACCTACTCTATTTTTATTTCACTTCTCTCACAACAATGGAAAATAGCCTGGCTTCCTCTGAAGCCATTAGGAATATTTGATGAAACACAGACGTGAATTTAATTCTCTCTCCATGAAAATATATAACATATTCGTTAAATAAGGAATGTTATAGGATCATCATGGATGTAGAAGTTTTTTTAAAGGAAGGTAAAAATGTTGTTTGGAATCCTGAAAAGGCTAAGGAAGATATTATAAACAAGTGACCAAATGTGGAACGGGGAAAATTCCATGCACAATCAATATTTTCATTTGAATGGTCTTTTATTTCTTAAGGCTTCTCTTTCATGGACAATCCTGGTTTTTTTTGGAAGGAGTTCAAATGAACAGCATGACTAACCTGTAGATGGAGAAGGGAGTCACTGATCGGATGAGGGATGCCACAGCCCCCAGTCTGGCAGCTTCCACTGCTCCTCGAACTCGGTACAGCACCGTGCTCGAGTAGTTGACGTAAGGTTGGTTATAAACAACAATCTTCCCTCTGGCTTCTGGGGCCCTTCTCTGCAGTTCATCGAAAGAGGTCACCACCAGAACTTCTGCTGTAATGCCTAGAAATAAAAGTCATACAAGATTAATTTATGGCTTCCGATCAGCCAGGTTAAATTGGCACACAAAAGGTCACACGTGCTCTATTCGCTACATCTGGCAAACTGGTTTTAGAAGATCAAAGTTTTAGAATCATGGGAGAAAGATTGTAGAGGTTACCCAGTTTCCCAAGAGGCAGAAAAAGCATTCAAGATAATATAACATATGATTCATAAGGTTTTTCAACTCACTTGACCAGCTGGTATTAAATCACAAATTGTTTGAAGAGACAATGTTTTTCTCTTCTTCTTTCCCACCCTAAAAAGTCATGAATTTCACAGAATGACAGTAATTATTTATAAAGAAAATGCATTTCAGAAAGCTCCCCTTGGGATTAATTAAACACATATTTATCTTTTCATAAAACTAGTTTAACATGTTGCTAAACAACCTACACTGACATAACACAAAGGATGGCAGTCTGTGAAGAATGCTCTTCGAAGCCAACATTCTTCATAAATACAACTTTTAACAAATAATTAACGTAACCTCTCCAAAGAGCCACAAAAAGAGAGTTTGTTTTCTCTTCTCCTTTGTATAAAACACTCTTAAAGACATGGAAACTTCTCAAGCTTCTCAATTTACTATACCATCAATACAGTCTGTGGTCCCATAAGGTTAGGCAGACAGTCCCAGGGTTATGAACAACCAATTTACAAGCAACTCATAGTTACAAACCAACCCCCATAAAGTCTATTATATTTAAAATTTGAGGCATATACAATGGTTTGTAATAAAAAATGGGAGCTACTTTGCAACGTTTATGTACAATTTATGTACAAATTTGATTAAAAGCAGATTTAGGAACAGAACTCATTCATAATCCAGGGACTGCCTGTATATAACATGGTGTTTACACAACATCCAAATCACATAATGTCTTATCTCACACAAAGTATTGTGGACGTTAAGTGACACATGACTACTCATTCATCACCAAACACATCACCATTTTTCAAATAAAAATATTTTGAAGACGTTGTGTAAATATCCTATAATCCTGCTGTCTCACTTAGAAAAAATACGCTATCTTTCTGCACCAGAAGACTTGCCCAGATCTTCTAGATTAGGGAGCAGGGTTTCACATCTTCCAAGAAGTCATTCAACAACTGACAAGCCACCGAAAATCCAATTTGATAGAGTAGTTAAAATGACAAGTAAAAAATATTTAGCAACAAAGGCCTGATGCAGTAGCTAAATGTAACGATCTAAAACAAAGTTATAGGCACCTGCTGTTTCGTGGCGTCGGCCATGCAGCCATGAAATACATCAGTAAAAACCAAAACATAGACACATATTTGGTATTACTTCCTTAATCTCACAAACTAGAGAAGAATTCTGAAAGTTTATCGAATGTAATAAAAATGTTAACTGTTATGTCGAAAATCCTTTTTAAATGTGTAACAAGTATGAAAGAATTCTTGGTTTCAGTATTAGCTCCACCATAACAGACCTTTGGACTAGCTCCTCTCCTACTTCTTTCTGGTTCCACCTCCTCATACTGAATTTGTACTTTTACTTTAAAGTGATTGGCTACAGATCTATAAGCATGTCTCCACCAAAATTCAGAACTCAAAACTTAATTTATAATCTCAAAAAAGGTAATTTGCAATTATAGAAAGTAAGAAAGGCACTATCTTTTTCCCATGAGACGCGTGTGTAAAAATACAAATAAGGATTTGGCTAGACAGATTTTGAGATTCGTAACTTTCTGATACCTGAAGTTACCTTGAAATTTGACTGGGGTTATTGTTGGCATAGTATGGGAATTTTTCTGATGGCTGTCAGCTGTTCTTAATGAATAACACGTTCAGTGGTCCACCCAAGGGATGTCCCAGTGATGGGATAATTTTGGCATCTAGATTGGAGCCACTAAAAATAAAGCCATACTTCTATAAATTTTCATAGGCCACTGCAAAATTAACGGCATACGAGGCTGGTACCTCACTAAGGTCTAGCTTCAAATCAAGTTCTTTTAATAAATGAGAGAGGGATGGAGTCCTGCAGAGCCAAGCCCTAACCTAGAGACCACAGTTGCCAGTGACAGTCACCAGTAGCACTGACAGGTAAAAACTTACCACCATGAACTTGGAAGAGGAGCTCAAATTATTTTTCTTCCTGAAACCTTAGAGTGATATTTGATTCCTCTCTTTCCTTTATCCTGCACATCTAATCAATGCCCAAAATGCTGCTGATTTTACCCTTAAACATTGATTGAACCACAT
Source organism: Loxodonta africana (assembly GCF_030014295.1). NCBI lineage: Eukaryota > Metazoa > Chordata > Mammalia > Proboscidea > Elephantidae > Loxodonta > Loxodonta africana. Next base: position 47,619,450 of record NC_087355.1, on the reverse strand, counting down.
TCTCATTCTATCCCATTACACTATCTCAAATGGGGCCCTCATTACCTCTCTTTTGGATGGTTGCAAGTCCCTTCCTGTAACACTATCACCACTGATATCCCAGCCACAAGCCCAGCTCCCCCAGTTTAATCTCCATAGTGCTTCCAGAGTGATCTACTTGAACTACTGGAAGGTCAGATCTGCCTATGTCACCACCATCTCACTCCTACCTCTGCAGAAAATCCAACACTTCAATGTACCACTCAGGCTTATCTAACTCTATAGACACTGGATCCCTTTTATTTTAAACTTCAACCTTACTAAACTTTAATGGTCCCCCTCAACACCATGCATGCTATTTCACCCCTCAGTGTCTTTGTACACTATGGTATATCATGTCTTGCTGACATTCTCCCAACTTCATCATATGACTTAAAAAAAAAAAAAGTTGCAGTCCAGTGATTTCAACTCAAGGCGGCCCAATGTGTTGTACAGTAGTACTATGCTCCATAGGGTTTTCAATGGCTGTGACCTTTCAGAAGCCGACTGCCAGGCCCTTCTTCCAAGGTGCCTCTGTGTGGGTTTAACCGTCATCCTTTTAGTGAGTAGCTGAGCACTTAACTGTCTGTGCTACCCAGGGACTCCTATCATGTACCTAACACCACATATTTATCCCTTAGCATTCCACTCAAGAACCACTTCTTTGGGAAGTGTACCCTGGCCCCTTGCCTCATGTCCCATCCCCCTAGCCCACTCCCAGTCAGGCTAGGTCACGCACTACCCTCCTCTGGAATTTCAGGGCACCCTGTTGGGCCTTCCTTCACACTAAATAAGTGAAACTCTACCTGTTTATGGCTCTCTTCACCCTCGCAATTATGATCTTCTCAGGGCTTAGGGCCATGTTCATTTTTGTTTGTATCCCCAGGGCCTAACACAGTGCTTGGCCTCCATTTAGGCAGTTAGTCAATAAATACTCATTGAATGCCATTGCTCTAAATAAGGGATCATTGACTGGATCTAAAGCATTTCCTCGGATGTGCAATTTTACCTTTAAAGTTTGATAGCACTTCTCCCACAGTAACTCAGTGGTCTGATTCTCTTACCAACCCAGAGCACAGCTGCAAAGCAATAGCCAAGAACAAAAGGCCTTCATGCGATGAGAACATAAATATAAATTCCAAGTACTAAAGTTCAGGTATCTGATTTATATGAAGGCTCTTCTGGCCCTCTTTTATATAAAATTTTAAACTGGTGCCTAAACTTGTAAACTATGAGAAACAACAAATCAAAAGGAGAAGATAAGCCAGAAAGTTGATGGGAGCACCACACACACAAAAATTATACATAAAGGTATACATGTATGTATATGTATGTATGTATAATAAATGACAGAAACACCATAAAATAACAAATATTAACAGAGCTTTCTACAATGATGAAAATGTTCTGTCTGTGGTAACATAGTAGCCCTTACCCATATGTGGCCACTGAGCATTTGAAATGTGACTAGTATGATGGAGAAACTGAATTTTTAATGTTATTTAAATTAATTTAGGTTTAGATTTAAACAGCCATTTGTGTATAGTGGCTACTATAAAGAACTCACAATCACTCAGGTTCAGGCCAGCATGTAAGGGCACACAGCTGAAAGTGGCCCTAAGGACTGTGCTCCATGACAGCCCAGTAACAGATGGGACCGTATGGTGATGACTCCTGCGTTAGTCACAGGCCAGGAGACTGTACTCAATATCCAACATTCAGGAAGGCAGGGTGTGTACAAACACTTTAGGAAGATTTTTGCTGAAATTGAACAAAATAAAACAAGGTCATCTGGAAAGCTTCACTCTTCTCAATTAGTTTCTATGTTGGCACGTGTTACACCAAAGAGAATGCCCATGCTCGCCTTCAAATCAGCAGGCTCCCATTCTTTTTTCTGCTCTCATCTTCCTTCTCCCATCCTCCCATGCCAGAAGATAGTGCAAGCTAATAAGAGAAAACCAGTGTTATCTTCAAAATAAGGCCAGCTCCGCCCTCCCTATTTAAAATTGCAATCCACTCCCTTCCTCCTATCCTCTCATCTTTCTTCATTTTTCCACAGCATTTATCAGCTTCCAACTAACTGCCTCCTCCTATAGTAATATAAGCTCCATGGGGGTAGAATTTTTTTATCTGTTTTAGTCACTAATGTTATCCAAGTACCTGCTGAAATATTATCTGATGTATAGTATGTGTAATGTATAACCCACATAAAAAAAAAAATTTTTTTTTTTTATATATATATATGCAGATACATGAGACCTGGTGGTAGAGCAGCTAAAATGCACAGCTGCTAACCAAAAGGCTGGCAGTTCAAACCCTCCAGCTGCTCCACTGGTGGCACTCTGCTTCTGTAAAGATTTACAGCCTTGGAAACTCTACGGGTCAGTTCTACTCTGTCCTATATGGTTGCTATGAGTCGGAATCAACTTGACTGTAGTGGGTGTGGCTTTGGCTTTTTATATATACATATGTATGATAATAAATATATATATATATCACATACTATTCAATGTATACTATTCACACTACATATACTATTTAGTGTATATACTATTAGATACGTGCATGAATATATATGTGTGTGTGTATGTCCGTACACACACACACACACACAGAATAAAGGGAAACCAAAATAAATATTTAGTACTCCATCCATAGTGCCCTTGAGAGGGATATCAGCTTGGTAAAGTTCAGGGTCAGTAAAAAAGAAGAAGACTCTCAATGAGATGGATTGACACAGTGGCTGCAATAACGGGCTCAAGCATAACAATGATTGTGAGGATGGTGCAGGCCTGGGCAGTGTTTTGGTCTATTGTACATAGGGTCACTATGAATCAGAACAAACTTGATGGGACCTAACAACAACAACCCTATCCTTAATTACCCTCTAAAAAATGTACACTTCCAAGGACTTACATGTTTCTGTAGGACAGAATAATTGATAATATAGTGAAATCTGTGAGAGCCGGAGCTCCAGGGTACTGCCTCATTTTTCTGGTCTCACAAGTATTCCGCCTTTGACAAGTTGCAGTCTCACCAATTTCTATCACTCATTTTAGTGGAAAATGTTTGAGTTTTCCTTCCATGACAGGTTTCTGCCTTACACAGATTCTAGCTTTTCCAGGTTTTATTGTAATAATAGCTACATTTGAGTGTCTATTTTTTACACTAATGTTCACAGCTACAATGCAAAGCAGTTACAAGAAAAATGAGGTTCAGTGAAATAAGTTCACACAACTACTAAGTGCTGAAGCTGAGATCTGAAGCATAGGTTGTCTGAATCCGGGGTTCATGTTCTTCCTATTAAATGCATTGCTATCTTCTTTCACAAATGCAAAATATATCAAAACGAAACCTCAAGACTTCCATTTTAAGAGGAATAAGAAGGAAAAATAAATAGGCATATAAAAGTGTGCCTAAATGATCAAGTAAAAGAGCTGAACAGACGACTTCGAAGGGCAGCTCAAGAAGACAAAGTATTATAACAAAATATGCAAAGACCTGGAGTTACAAAACCAAAAGGGAAGAACATGCTCAGTATTTCTCACGGTGAAAGAACTAAAGAAAAAATTAAAGTCTCGAGTTGCAATATTGAAGGACTCTATGGGCAAAATAATTGAACGACGCAGGAAACATCAAAAGAAGATGGAAGGACTACACAGATTCGCTGTACCAAAAAGAATTGGTCAATGTTCAACCATTTCAGGAAGCAGCATATTATCAAGAACTGATGGTACTGAAGGAGGTCCAAGCAGCACTGAAGGAATTAATGAAAAGCAAGGCTCCAGGAATTGATGGAACACCAATTGAGATGTTTTAACGAATGGATGCAGCGCTGGAGGTTCTCACTCTTCTATGCCAAAAAATTTGGAAGACAGCTACCTGGGCAATTGGCTGGAAGAGATCCATATTTGTGCCCATTTCAAAGAAAGCTGTCGGAAATTATCAAAAACTATCATTAATATCATACACAAGTAAACTTTTACTGAAGATTATTCAAAAGCAGTTGCAGCAGTACATCAACAGGGAACTGCCAGAAATTCAAGCCAGATTCAGAAAAGGACACGGAAAGAGGGATAACCTTGCTGATGTCAAACGCATCTTGGCTGAAAGCAGACAATACCAGAAAGATGTCTACCTGTGTTTTATTGACTATGCAAAGGCATTGGACTGTGTGGATCATAACAAATTACTGGTAATACTGCAAACAACTGGAATTTCAGAACACTTAATTGTGCTCCTGCAGAATGTGCACATGGACCAAGAGGCAGTTGTTTGAACAAAACAAGGGGATACTGTGTGGTTTAAAATCAGAAAAAGTGTGCATCAGAGTTGTATCCTTCCACCATACTCATTCAATCAGTATGCTAAGGAAATACTCCATGAAGCCGGAGTATATGAAGAGCACAGCATCAGGATCAGAGGAAGACTCATTAACAACCTGTGTTATGCAGATAACACAACCTTGCTTGCTGAAAGTGAAGAGGACTGGAAGCACTTACTAATGAAGATCAAAGACCACAGCCTTCAGTATGGATTGCACCTCAAAATAAAGAAAACAAAAATCCTCACAACTGGACCAATACACAGCATCATGATAAAAGGAGAAAAGACTGACAATGTCAAAGATTTCATTTTACTGGGATCCACAATCAATGCCCATGGAAGCAGCAGTCAAGAAATAAATCAAATGACACATTGCATTGGGCAAATCTGCTGCAGAAGACCTGTTTAAAGTGTTAGAAAGCAAAGATGTTACTTTGAAGACTAAGGTGCGCCTCACCCAAGCAACGGTACTTTCAATCATCTCAAATGCATGTGAAAGATGGACAATAAATAAGGAAAACCAAAGAATTGGTACCTTTGAATTACGGTGTTGGCAAAGAAGATTGATTATACCATAGAGTTCCAGAAGAACGAACAGATATATCTTGGAAGAAGTATAGCCAGAATGCTCCTTTGAAGTGAGGATGGTGAGACTTCATCTCATATACTTTGGTCATGTTATCAGGAGGGACCAGTCCCTGGAGAAGGATACTATGCTTGGTAAAGTAGAAGGTTAGCGAAAAAGAGGAAGACCCTCAGCGAGATGGATTGACACAGTAGCTGCAACAATGGGCTCAAACACAGCAAGGATTGTGAGGATGCCACAGGACCGAGCAGTGTTTTGTTCTGTTGTAATGAACTGACTCGTTGACACCTAACAACAAGTTATCAGTTATTTTCCTTAGTCTAACCAGGACATTCCTCAGCAATCAGGGTGCTGCTATCACACTCAGTTCCAATCAGTTACTAAGGGTTCTGGGAGGGGTGCTTCACTCTAGGACAAAAGTCATCAGACTCTGAGTAATGAAAAGGATTAAGGGAGTTAATTCGGAAGAGAATGTGGGACTGAAGCTAAATATACTCATATTACAAAGTGACTCTCTTTTGACTACAACCTATTATACCACACAAAATAGCATTAAAATCCTCAGGTTTCTTTTTATCCTCCATATCTAATTTTCAAAACTGATCAATTTATTTTTTGAGCAACTTGCCTGTGTGTAATTACTGCTGCTGTCTCCTCAAGGAGACAGCAGATGCTAACTGCTGTGGCTTGGCTCATATCACATATTCTACGGAGGACCTGACAGACTTCAGTTACAAACTCTTCTGCCATTATTCCTCCCAAGGACAGCTAAGACAGGGAAGAACGTGAAGTGAGAATTTTACAATGTTTTCTATTATTGAATAGAAAAGAGACTACAGACAGAAAAAGTGTCTCTGGGTCTCAATTTAATGTGGTATGTTTTCGGAAATTGATTCTGGTTTCAGTTGAAGACTTAACCCCCCCAAATAGGAAATACTCCAGCCCCTAGCCAGAAGGAGGCCCTAGCATCTTATTCTTCCCACTTAGTCTTACATCACCTGCATGTACTATATAACTAGGATGGATGGAATGACTGCCTTTTCCTGAACTCATAGTCATGGAGAAGGGGAAACAGTTGTTCTTGGCAACTCAAGTGTTTTGGCCTAAAGTGGTAAGGAAATTGAAAATTCATGGCAAGACAGATAAAAGAACATCATAGCAGTCCTTTCCGAGGGTTCATTAGTTTGGGGAGAGTATTATAACTGCAATGTTCTTTTCATGAAGTATAAGCCTTAAAGATTCAAAATAATTCACCACATTTACAGCCCTCCCACTGGTCCTGGCTTCATGCTGGGCACTGGGGACATTAAGAAGATGAACAAGATCCAGTCCTACCCATCGGATCATTATCTGGGGAGAAAAAAAGGTAAACAATAACTTCAAAAGGAATGCAGAATGTCATAGGTACCAAATGAAGATACAAAGCAAAATGTTATGAAAGGGTAAATATAAATTGACATTAACTCTGACTGGGAGAAACCCATGAAATTCCCTGTGAGAGGAAACTTTAAGTGGGCCTTGAAGGATTTCAGTAGCCTGAAAATGAGGAAAAGGGCATTCCCAGGCAAAGAACAAAGAAAAGACAAAAATAGATGAAACAACTATTGTCATTTACAGCAAATAGTCAGATTCCTGCCAAGTCCTAAAACAGACAGTGAAACTCCCTAAAATCCTCCAATTAATAACTATGACGTTTATGGACCCCGTCCTCATTATACAAATTCCAGGAATGGAAGGTAAACATTCTCCTTGATGCAATTTGCAGGAAAAATTTCAAAACTCAGCTATTAGTTGAATGAAAGTTACAAGAGCAAGGAGCAAAGCACAACTCTGAATGTTGGCAGGAGGCATATGACCCATCTTTCCAAGTCTCCAGGGAGCTGGCTCCAATTAAACCTGGACTGTCAGCCTTGCGAGTGAGCCCAGACACAACTGCACCAAATTCCACGATGCAGTAAATAATCATCATCTCTAGAGAGGCAGCTGTCAGCCCCATGGAACAGTGTGCCACAAGCCATCACATCATACTGATACCTAAGGACAAGCCGCAAGTGAAGTAACTCATCTACTCTGACCTCTAAAATGAAGAACTTACAGAGAGACCTTTGTTGTTTAATGGGGAGGCACCTACCACAGGACCGTTATATTTGACTTAACATGTAACGTAAGACACTCAAGCTTTACAGGGATCCAACTCAGCAACATGTGGTAGCACTAAACCTAGAGCCCAGACTTGTCCTCAGGAAGTTGATGACCTCAGATTTCAAACTGCTTCTGCTGGTATTGCTGCAGCATGAGCACGATGACTTTTGGGTACTACCTTGATTGCTTTTTTTTTTTTGGAAACCCTGGTGGTGTAGTGGTTAAGTGCTACGGCTGCTAATCAAAATGTTGGTAGTTAAAATCCACCAGTTCGAATCCTTGGAAACCCTGTGGGACAGGTCTATTTTGTCCCATAAGGTTGCTATGAGTCAGAATTGACTTGACAACAATGGGTTTGGTTTTGGGTTTTTTTTATTATTATTACTTTTAGTAATTATCACAAGAAGCATTTATACTCTAAAACATGAAGTGTATGTACTCTCGATTGTTTTTGAACCATGGTTGAACACGGCTGCTTTCTCCTCAGCCACTAAGTATTTCCTTATAATGATGACTGGCGTTGGTGAGCAATCACTTTCACAAAAACCATGGTCATCTAACGTATCTATTAAAGTGAGCACCAGAAAGGTACTACCCACATCACTCAGCTTCCAGCAGTATTTAAGGAGTAAAATCCACAGGTCTCAGTGATAGGTGGGAGACAAAGGTTGGGAAAAGAAATGTTTAAAGGGTGTCCGTTGAGTTTCCGGCTACAGTAGAATAAATCAGGGGTAATTATCATGGTCTAATCCATGGGTCCATTGCCAGAGTCCTGATGGTACAGTAGTTAAGAGCTCAGCTTCTAACCAAAAGGTCAGCAGTTCGAGTCCACCAGCTGCTCCTTGGAGACCATATGGGGCAGTTCTACTCTATCCTATAGGGTCACTATGAGTCGGAATTGACTTGACGGCAATGGGTTTGATTTTTTTTGTTTTGTTCTGTTTCAGTCCCTGGGCGGTACAAATGGTTAATAAGTTTAGCTGTGAACCGAAAGGCTGGAGGTTCGAGTCTACCCAGAGGCACCATGGAAGAAAGGCTAGGTGATCTCCTGAAAAATCACCCACTGAAAACCTATAGACCACAGTTCCACTGTGACATACATGGGGTCACTATGAGCGAGAATCTACTCAAAGGCAACTAGTTTTTTATCCTTGTCTGGGGTTCACCGCCAGCTTTCCTGGGAAGATGGAATCTGAAAAGTGAATGCTAATGGACTAGGGGACACTGGCAGGGAGGGAGAGGAGGAAGAGGATGGGAGAAAACAATGTGAGACGAGGCTGGCAAAGTTTGTGGGTGAGATCACATGGCAGCCCTACAGCTTTATAGGAAATTTGGGTGGAGATACAGAAGTCAAGCAAACTCAGACTAACCTTTTTTTTTTTTTTTTAAATTGTGCTTTAGGTGAAAGTTTACAGAGCAAATGAGTTTCTCATTCATCAGTTCATGTACAAATTGTTGTGTGATACAATGTGTCAACACACTCTCTTTCCCCACCCCAGGTTCCCCATTTCCATCCATCCATTTTTCTTGCTCGTTCCTGCCTTCTTGTCTTTGCTTTTGGGCAGCAGTTCTCCATTTGGTCTGATATACATGACAGAACTAAGAAACATGTTCCTCATGTGTGTTATTGTCTGTTTTATTGATCTGTCTAATCTTTGGCTGAATGGTGAACTTCAGGAGTGGCTTCAGCTCCGAGTTAGCAGGGCGTCTGGGGGCCACAATCATGGGAGTCCCTCCAGTCTCTGTCAGACCAGTAAGTCTAATCTAACCTTTTGAAAATACCACTAGGCTTAGTGTAGCAAAAAGTTTAAAGGAGGGAAGACAAGGTATGAGGGACTATTTACAAGATATTCTAGGTGAGAGGTGATGGTAGTTATACTAGAGCAGGGCAATGGAGATAAAGCAGGGTGGACCACTTTGAGCAAAAGAATGGATGGCATACCATTTACTGCAATGCAAAAACTGGTGGCATGAAGTTTTGTACTTTAATAACTATTGCTCAATCTATATAATGATTGTTTTCCTAGGGAAAGCTGTATATGAACTGAAACTTACTAATTGGATCATTCAAAATGAAGAAGACATTTGAAATTTTTTTATGGTGTATCCTTTTGGTGAAACAAGCAGCCATCTTACTCCATAACATTTTTTTTTTTTTTTACAAAAAGGTAATTTATTGTATTATACATTCTTGAAGATATGGTTAAAACAGGGTATTTCTACATCAATAACAAGAAGTATTCATCAATTCATACCCTGGCATGTATACCGGCTATTAACTCACTAGCCTTTTGATTCTGAATAAGTTGCTTAACTTCTCCCAGCCTGTAAAGTGGGAATCACAATAATATTGGCACCACCGGGCTTCTTTGAGCATCAAATGAGATGGTAGCGGTAAAATTGTTCTGTACATTATAAAGTACCAAAAGATAGTAAGTTTAAAGTATGTAAGGTTCTGGACATATATTGAACAAGCATAAGCAGTAATTATCTTATTTTATTTAAAATTCTACTTCAAGCCAAATTACTAAGATTAAAACAAAAAGAAGAATGAATATGACTTCAGCAAATATCCAGCCTACTTGGCTCAGGCCAGAGCTATTCCTTACTACATCAGTTACCTCTAGAGGCTGGCTTAATTCTTGTTAGTTTTTACTAAAACAATAACTTAATCACCATAAGGACCCCAAATCAAGCTGGGAAGAGAAGCTGAGCAGATTTCATGAACACTCTATATTCAAACAGGAATATACCCACAGATACAGGGATTAGGATTCCAACACATATTTTTGGGGGAAACAATTTAAATCCACAATAGGAGGGAAGGGCCTTTTTGGAGAAAAAAGAGCAGCAGAACAGGGCAGATGAGAAAAAAGATGACAGATGATGCTGGCCTTATATAAAATATGTTGTTGCTAGTGGCCTTCGAGTTAATCCTCATTCATGGCGATTCATGTGTGCAAACAGACCTGTGTTATATTCTATCATTCCCTCTCCCCTTCCTTACAAAAGGATAACACATCCCTGCCAACTGCCTTGTAGACTGAAATACTTCTGTGGGAAGAACAGAATCCCTTGCCCTTGACACTGAGCTTGGCCACATGACTTGCTCTGACCAATGGAATGCAAACAGGCATGATGAGTGTGGTCGCAGTTGAGCAGGGGCTTTAAGAGCCATTCCAAGTTTTGGTTTTGCCTCTTAAGAGCTCTTTCCCTCAGGGATGAGAATGTCACCTCCCAGATAGGAGCTGCTTCTTCAGCCTGGGTCCGGAATGAAAAAGATACCTGAGGCAGGAGTAAAGGCACTATAAACAGGAAGTCAATACATATAAAATGAACAAAAAATAAATTTTTGTGGTTCTAAACCTCTAAAATTTGGGGGGTTATTTATTACCACAGCATTGATGAGTGAGAGCTGCCTAAAGAAAGGGCCCCGAATTTATAGTTTCTATTATACCCTTTCCAAAGGAGCCCTGCTGGCACAGCAGTTAAGCTCTCAGCTGCTACTGCCAAGGTCAGTGGTTCGAACCCACCAGCCACTACACAGGTAGAAGTCCACTTCCATAAAGATTACTGCCTTGGAAATCATATGGGGCAGTTCTGCTCTGTCCTATATAGAGTCACTATGAGTCAGAATCAACTCAACAGCAATGGGTTAGATTTTCAGTTTTTTTTTACTGCATAGGATTTCACAATCTGTGGCCAACAACAGATCAAGTATGTTGCTGTTATTAGGTGCTGCTGACTTGGTTCCAACTCATAGCAACTCCATGTACAACAGAAAGAAACACCGCCTAGTCCTGAGCCATCCTCACAATCTTTGCTATGTTTGAACCCACTGCTACAGCCACTCTGTCAATCCATCTGTGGCAGAGAGTCTTTCTCTTTTTCACTGAACCTCTACTCTACCAAGCATGATGTCCTTCTCCAGGGACTGGCTCCCCTGATAACATGCATAAAGTATGAGAGATGAAGTCTTGCCATCCTCACTTCTAAGGAGGATTCTGGCTGTACTTCTTCCAAAACAAACGTGTTTATTCTTCTGGCAGTCCATGGTATATTCAATATTCTTCACCAACACCATAATTCAAAGGCATCAATGTTTCTTCAGTCTTCCTTATTCATTGCCCAGCTTTTGCATGCATATGAAGCGACTGAAAATACCATGGCTTGGGTCAGGTGCACTTTAGTCCTTAAAGTGGTATCTTTGCTTTTTAACAGTTTAAAGACATTTTTTGCAGCAGATTTGCCCAATGCAATATGTCGGTGACTGCTACTTCAATTGGGCATTGATTGTGGATCCAAGGAAAATGAAATCCTTGACAACATCAATCATTTCTCCATTTATCATGATGTTGCTTATTGGTCTACTTGTGAGGATTTTTGTTTTCTTTATGTTAAGTTGTAAACCACACTGTAGGCTGTAGTTTTTGACCTTCATCAGTAAGTGCTTCAAATTCTCATCTACATATCACAGGTTGTTAATGAGTCTTTCTCCAGTCCTAATGCTGAATCCTTCATATAGTATGGCATCTCAGATTATTTGCTCAGCATACTGACTGAATAAGTATGGTGAAAGGATACAACACTGACGCACTCCTATCCTGATTTTAAACCACACGGTATCCTTTTATTCTGTTTGAACAGCTGCCTCTTGGTCCATGTACAGATTCCACAGGAACACAATTCAGTGTTCTGAAATTCCTATTCTTTGCAAAGTTATCCATAATTTACTATGATCTACACAGTTAAATGTCTTTGCATAGTCAATAAAACACAGGTAGACATCTTTCTGGTATTCTCTGTTTCAGCCAAGATCCATCTGACATCAGCCATGATATCCCTTGTTCCATGTCCTCTTCTGAATCCAGGTTGAATTTCTGACAGTTCCCCGATGATGTACTGCTGCAACCTTTTTTAATTGTCTTCATCAAAACTTAACTTCTGTGTGATATTAATGACATTGTTCGATGATTTCTACCTTCTGTTGGATCACCGTTCTTTGGAACAGACACAAATATGGATCTCTTCCATTTGGTTGGCCATGTAACTGTATTCCAAATTTCTTGCAAAAGATAAGTGAGTGCCTTCAATGCTGCATTCTTTTGTTGAAACATCTCAATCGGTACTCCATCAATTCCTGGATCCTTGTTTTTTGTCCATTCCTTCAGTGCAGCTTGGACTTCTTCCTTCAGTTCTTCCTTCCTTATATCATTGGTTCTTAATCATATGCTACCTCCTGAAATGGTTGCACATAGACCAATTCTTCTTGGTACAGTGACTCTGTGTATCCCTTCCATCTTCTTTTGATGCTCCTGCATTGTTCAATATTCTGCGTCATTCAAAATTGCAACTTCAGGCTTGACTTTTTCTTCAGTTCTTTCAGCTTGAGAATGCTACGCATGTTCTTCCCTTTTGGTTTTCTAACTCCAGGTCTTTGCACATTTCATTATAATTCTTTACTTTGTTTTCTCCAGCCACTCTTTGAAATCTTCTGTTCAGCTCTTTTACTTCGTCATTTCTTCTATTCACTTTAGCAACTCTACATTGGGCTCAAGCATATCAATGACTGTAAGGATGGTGCAGGACCGGGCAGTGTTTTCATTCTGTGGTACATAGGGTCGCTATGATTTGGAACAGACTCGACAGCACCTAACAACAGCAACCCTACATTCAAGAGAAAGTTTTAGAGTCTCTTCTGCCATCTATTTTGGTCTTTTCTTCCTTTCAGATCTTTTTAATGACCTTTTGCTTTCTTCATGTATGTTCTTGATGTCATCTCACAACTTATCTGGTCTTCAGTCTTTAGTGTTCAGCACATCAAATCTATTCTTGAGATGGTGTCCAAATTCAGGTGGGATATACTCAAGGTCATACTTTGGCTCTCATGGACTTGTTCTAATTTTCTTCAGCTTCAACTTGAACTTGCATAGGAGCAACTGATGGTCTATTCTGCAGTCAGTCCCTGACCTTGTTCTGACTGATGATATTGAGTCTTTCCATCATCTCTTTCTACAGAGGTAGTCAATTAGATTCCTGCGCTTTCCATCTGCTGAGGTCCACATATACAGTCACCATTTATATTATTGAAAAAGGTATTTGCAACTAATAAGTCATTGGTCTTGCAAAATTCTATCAAGCGATCTCCAGAGTTGTTTCCATCACCAAGGCTGTATTTTGGAACTACCAATCCCCCTTCTTTGTTTCCAACTTTTGCTTTCCAATCACTGGTAATTATCAGTGCATCTTGATTGCATGTTTGGTCAATGTCAGACCACAGAAGTTGGTAAAAATCTTCCATTTTTTCATCTTTGGCATAATTTTTGATGTGTAAATTTGAATAGAAGTCGCATTAACTGGTCCTCCTTGTAGGCATATGGATATTACTCTATTACTGACAGCGTTGTACTTCAGGACAGAACTTAAAATGTTCTTTTTGATGATGGATGTGACACCATTCCTCTTCAATTTGTCATTGCTGGCATAGTAGACCATATGACTGTCTTTTTCAAAATGGCCAATACCAGTCCACTTTAGCTCACTAAAGCCTAGTATATCGATTTTTGTGCATTCCATTTCATTTTTGATGACTTCCAATTTTCTTAGATTCATATTTCATACATTCCATGTTCTGATTATTAATCAATGTTTGTAGCTGTTTCTTCTCATTTTGAGCTGTGCCACATCAGCAAATATAGGTCTCGAAAGCTTTACTCCATCCACGTCATTAGGGCTGACTCTACTTTGAGGAGGTAGCTCTTCTCCAGTCGTAGTTTGAGTGCCTTCCAACCTGAGGGGCTGATCTTCTGACACTATATCAGACAATGTTCTGCTGCTACTCATAAGGTTTTCACTGGCCAATTTTTTCAAGAGTAGACTGCCAGGTCCTTCTTCCTGTCTTAGTCTGGAAGTTCTGCTGAAACCTGTCCACCATGGGTAACACTGCTGGTATTTGAAATCGTGGCGGCATAGCTTCCAGCATCATAGCAACAGGCAAGCCACCACAGTACAACAAACTGACAGACAAGTGGTGGAGATCAGACATAGAATAAATATATTGGATACCTTCCAGGAAGATTGTTTAGTGAAAAGTAAATAAATACTTTTCTCCTCCTATCACACATCAAAGTGATCAAATGATGAACACCAAACAGCAGAAAACAAACAAATATGAGAATTTAGGAAGTGTTAGTGATTTAACACATGCACACTAAATAGCAAAGAATTTTAAGTAGGAGATAAACACCCTAGAGATCATTAAAATACAGAGTTTTGGCAGCTTCAGTTAGCAAACCCACCCCATTGTCATTCCAAAAATAAATGAACAGCCCTGTGGTAATGTTAAATAATTCTATACACTTTCAGTAAATTTCAATATTTCACCTCCAAATGTATTTTCTCTCTAAATTTCATCTTCAAAAGCCAAGGCCAAAAATTACAGAAATGGTATGCTTATGTTTGTGTCAAGTACAAAGTAATGTTACTACAGTTTTATATCAGAGAGATAAAATAACTCCATGACAGCTTGGCATTCTAAAATGTTTTTTTTTATTATTATTATTTAGCTATGTTTTGAAATATGAAATGTCCTATGTACTTCTTCAAAAAGTATAACTTAGAGGGAAATACTGTAACAAAACAGAATATCTACCCCCAAATAATAAGAAACATGGCTCAGTTTCACGATTCAGTCTGACACATAATTTGCCACCAGAAGATTTTAGAGACATGATGGAAATATCAGAACCATATGACTTACACAAACATTTCCTTCATATCATAGTACTAAACCCCATTGACTGGAAGGAAACAAATCCAAATATTGATGTTAACCTTATTACAATTAAAAGCCAACACCATATAGTTTAAAGAGGAGGGAGTAAGGGCATTAGCTACATTTTATAGGGGAGAAAACTGAGGCACAGGAAAGTGCTTGGATTTAAATCCAGGTCTGACTGACTCCAAATTCATGCTCTCCTTGTCTCATCCCATATAGCTCCCCTCCTAGTTAACATATTTCAGCATGTACTCATGACTTCCAGTACTCTTTCCTCGGGTAGCCAATGATCTTCACAGGAGCCAGACTTCCTGTCTTATTCTACAAATCCTGGATTCAGAAAGTGGAAAGGAAGGGCAAAGACGTTCTAAAGCTTCACAATGAGTAAGTATAATTTACTGAACTTTTCAAATATTCAGAGGCCATGGCCTTGTATCAGGATATGCAAAGCCGCTTATCCCCTGCTTCCTCTCTTCTATCCCTGGGCCCTAGCCATTCTATAAACATCCCATCCCTCTAGTCTCAGCCAAATATCTATTTGATTCAACTTACTGTAGTTCAGTCTAGATTCAGCTAAAATAATTGACATTAAAGTGGGGTTGTGTGGTGGTATTTCCACTTTAAAAAAGATTTTCACCTAAAATTATTATTTATTAACAAATTTTTGAGCCCTTCCAATATGCCAGGCCTGTCCAAAGTCCTAGGGATATAGTAGAGTTAAAAAAATTGATAAGAGTCATTTCACTAATGAAGATTACATTCTAGTGAGGAGTACAGATATCAATCAAAAACCGTAAACATATTAATATATATCTACAGTCTCTAATCCACCACCCATCTGTCAGTTTGTCGTACTGTGGTGGTTTGAGTGTTACTATGATGCTGGAAGCTATGCCACCAATATTTCAAATAACAGCAAGGTCATCCATGGTGGACAGGTTTCAGCAGAGCTTTCACACTAAGAAAGACTAGGAAGAAAGACCTGGCAATCTACATTCAAAAATTAGCTAACGAATACCTTATGTATTACAACAAAATACTGTCTGATACAGTGCTGGAAGGTCAGCACTTATGGCTGAAAAGAAAATATACCAACAATTATGAGGATGGCGCAGACCAGGCAATATTTTATTCTGTTATACATAAGGTCACCAGAAGTCGAAGCTGATTCAATGGCAGTTAACAACAACAATAATCAGTAGTAAGTGAAATACATGATGTTCTAAAACTAGAATACTTGGAACTTGATCTAGTCTGACAGAGTCCTGGAAATCTTCCAAGAGAAAGAAACATTAAGAACCTGAGGAAGAGGAGGCGAAGCCAAGATGGCGGACTAGGCAGACGCTGCCTCGGAGCCCTCTTACAACAAAGACATGGAAAAACAAGTGAATCGATCACATACATAACAATCTACGAACCCTGAACAACAAACACAGATTTAGAGACGGAGAACGAACTAATACAGGGAAACAGCAATTATTTTCAGAGCCTGGAGCCAGCGTACCAGTCAGGCACGGCACAAGCACAGAGAGCTGCTCCACCCCCCTGAACTAACCCCGGGAGGGGGACCAGCCGTTTCCGCGGACGGCGTGGGACGCAGCCGGTAGCAGAAGTCCCCGGGAGGCAGTGACTGGTCTTGGAACGGGGAGAGCAGCGTCCCAGCCAGGGAACCATCCCGCCGGGATCTGGACTGGACACAGGTACAGCATAAACACGGAGAGCTGCTCCACCCCCCTGAACTAAACTCAGGAGGGGGCCCAGCCAGGTCACGCGGGCGGCGTAGGACGCAGCTGGTAGAAGTCCCCGGGAGGCAGCGACTGGTATTGGAGCAGGGAGAACAGCGTCCCAGCCGGGACACTTGGTTACGGCACAAGCACGGGGAGCTGCTCCACCCACCTGAACTAACCCCGGGACGCGACCCAACTGATTCGCGGGGGCGGCACGGCAACGCGGCTGGAGGGACGAGAAGTCCCCGGGAGGCAGCGACTGATTTTGGAGTCGAGAGTGCACCGTCCCAGTAGGGGAGCCTTGACGCTGGGCGTGGGGCTGGAAGCGGAGGATCTCACCTTGACTCCAGCGGGCCAGACCCCCCCGGGGGCAATCTCCACACAGCCAGCACACATAGGCGACGCGCCCCGCGGGAATCTCAGATATAATAGTCACTCCAAGCAAGACAAGCAACTCTGGCTATATTCTGAGGTGCTACTCTCCTATCTCTCTGTCCCCTCCCCCACCCTCCCCAGGCGACTTCATTAACATCTGAATAGCCTGAGCCAGAGGGAAACTCTGATAGGGATCTGACTGCATTTTTTTTTTAGCGGATTTTCTGGAAAAACTAGTTTCCCAGTGATGGCTCGGAGACAACAATCCATATCAAACCACTTAAAGAAGCAGACCATGACAGCTTCTCCAACCCTCCAAACAAAAGAATCAAAATCTTTCCCAAATGAAGATACAATCCTGGAATTATCAGATACAGAATATAAAAAACTAATTTACAGAATGCTTCAAGACATCACAAATGAAATAAGGCTAACTGCAGAAAAAGCCAAGGAACACACTGATAAAACTGTTGAAGAACTCAAAAAGATTATTCAAGAACATACTGGAAAAATTAATAAGTTGCAAGAATCCATAGAGAGACAGCATGTAGAAATCCAAAAGATTAACGATAAAATTACAGAATTAGACAACGCAATAGGAAGTCAGAGGAGCAGACTCGAGCAATTAGAAAGCATATTGGGACATCTGGAGGACCAGGGAATCAACACCAACATAGCTGAAAAAAAATCAGATAAAAGAATTAAAAAAAATGAAGAAACCCTAAGAATCATGTGGGACTCTATCAAGAAGGATAACTTGCGTGTGATTGGAGTCCCAGAACAGGGAGGGGGGACAGAAAACACAGAGAAAATAGTTGAAGAACTCCTGACACAAAACTTCCCTGACATCATGAAAGACGAAAGGATAGCTATCCAAGATGCTCATCGAACCCCATTTAAGATTGATCCAAAAAGAAAAACACCAAGACATATTATCATCAAACTCACCAAAACCAAAGATAAACAGAAAATTTTAAAAGCAGCCAGGGAGAAAAGAAAGGTTTCCTTCAAGGGAGAATCAATAAGAATAAGTTCAGACTACTCAGCAGAAACCATGCAGGCAAGAAGGGAATGGGACGACATATACAGAACACTGAAGGAGAAAAACTGCCAGCCAAGGATCATATATCCAGCAAAACTCTCTCTGAAATATGAAGGCGAAATTAAGATATTTACAGACAAACACAAGTTTAGAGAATTTGCAAAAACCAAACCAAAGCTACAAGAAATACTAAAGGATATTGTTTGGTCAGAGAACCAATAATCTCAGATATCAGCACAACACAAGGTCACAAAACAGAACGTCCTGATATCAACTCAATTAGGGAAATCACAAAAACAAACAAATTAAGATTAATTAAAAAAATACACATAACAGGCAATCATGGAAGTCAATAGGTAAAAGATCAAAATAATCAAAAAGAGGGACTAAATACAGGAGGCATTGAACTGCCACATGGAGAGTGATACAAGGCGATATAGAACAATACAAGTTAGGTTTTTACTTAGAAAAATAGGGGTAAATAATAAGGTAACCACAAAAAGGTATAACAACTCTATAACTCAAGATAAAAGCCAAGAAAAACGTAACGACTCAACTAACATAAAGTCAAACACTATGAAAATGAGGATCTCACAATTTACTAAGAAAAACGCCTCAGCACAAAAAAATATGTGGAAAAATGAAATTGTCAACAACACACATGAAAAGGCATCAAAATGACAGCACTAAAAACTTATTTATCTACAATTACGCTGAATGTAAATGGACTAAATGCACCAATAAAGAGAGAGAGAGTCACGGACTGGATAAAGAAACACGATCCATCTATATGCTGCCGACTTAGAGACACAAACAAACTAAAACTCAAAGGATGGAAAAAAATATATCAAGCAAACAATAAGCAAAAAAGAAGAGGAATAGCAATATTAATTTCTGACAAAATAGACTTTAGACTTAAATCCACCACAAAGGATAAAGAAGGACACTATATAATGATAAAAGGGACAATTGATCAGGAAGACATAACCACATTAAATATTTATGCACCCAATGACAGGGCTGCAAGATACATAAATCAAATTTTAACAGAATTGAAAAGCGAGATAGATACCTCCACAATTATACTAGGAGACTTCAACACACCACTTTCGGAGAAGGACAGGACATCCAGTAAGAAGCTCAATAGAGACACGGAAGATCTAATTACAACAATCAACCAACTTGACCTCATTGACTTATACAGAACTCTCCACCCAACTGCTGCAAAATATACTTTTTTTTCTAGCGCACATGGAACATTCTCTAGAATAGACCACATATTAGGTCATAAAACAAACCTTTGCAGAGTCCAAAACATCGAAATATTACAAAGCATCTTCTCAGACCACAAGGCAATGAAACTAGAGATCAATAACAGAAAAACTAGGGAAAAGAAATCAAATACTTGGAAAATGAACAATACCCTCCTGAAAAAAGACTGGGTTATAGAAGACATCAAGGAGGGAATCAGGAAATTCTTAAAGAAAGCAACGAGAATGAAAATACTTCCTATCAAAACCTCTGGGACACAGCAAAAGCAGTGCTCAGAGGCCAATTTATATCGATAAATGCACACATACAAAAAGAAGAAAGAGCCAAAATCAGAGAACTGTCCCTACAACTTGAACAAATAGAAAGTGAGCAACAAAAGAATCCATCAGGCATCAGAAGAAAACAAATAATAAAAATTAGAGCTGAACTAAATGAATTAGAGAACAGAAAAACAATTTCAAAGAATTAACAAAGCCAAAAGCTGGTTCTTTGAAAAAATTAACAAAATTGATAAACCATTGGCTAGACTGACTAAAGAAATACAGGAAAGGAAACAAATAACCCGAATAGAAAACGAGAAGGACCACATCACAACAGAACCAAATGAAATTAAAAGAATCATTTCAGATTATTATGAAAAATTGTACTCTAACAAATTTGAAAACCTAGAAGAAATGGATGAATTCCTCGAAAAACACTACCTACCTAAACTAACACATTCAGAAGTAGAACAACTAAATAGACCCATAACAAAAAAAGAGATTGAAACGGTAATCAAAAAACTCCCAACAAAAAAAAGCCCTGGCCCGGACGGCTTCACTGCAGAGTTCTACCAAACTTTCAGAGAAGAGTTAACACCACTACTTCTGAAGGTATTCCAAAGCATAGAAAATGACGGAATACTACCCAACTTATTCTATGAAGCAACCATCTCCCTGATACCAAAACCAGGTAAAGACATTACAAAAAAAGAAAATTATAGACCTATATCCCTCATGAACATAGATGCAAAAATCCTCAACAAAATTCTAGCCAATAGAATCCAACAACACATCAAAAAAATAATTCACCATGATCAAGTGGGATTTATACCAGGTATGCAAGGCTGGTTTAATATCAGAAAAACCATTAATGTAATCCATCACATAAATAAAACAAAAGACAAAAACCACATGATCTTATCAATTGATGCAGAAAAGGCATTTGACAAAGTCCAACACCCATTTATGATAAAAACTCTTACCAAAATAGGAATTGAAGGAAAATTCCTCAACATAATAAAGGGCATCTATGCAAAGCCAACAGCCAATATCACTCTAAATGGAGAGAACCTGAAAGCATTTCCCTTGAGAACGGGAACCAGACAAGGATGCCCTTTATCACCGCTCTTATTCAACATCGTGCTGCAAGTCCTAACCAGGGCAATTAGGCTAGACAAAGAAATAAAAGGTATCCGGATTGGCAAGGAAGAAGTAAAGTTATCACTATTTGCAGATGACATGATTATATACACAGAAAACCCTAAGGAATCCTGCAGAAAACTACTGAAACTAATAGAAGAGTTTGGCAGAATCTCAGGTTATAAAATAAACATACAAAAATCACTTGGATTCCTCTACATCAACAAAAAGAACACTGAAGAGGAAATCACCAAATCAATACCATTCACAGTAGCCCCCAAGAAGATAAGATACTTAGGAATAAATCTTACCAAGGATGTAAAAGACCTATACAAAGAAAACTACAAAGCTCTACTACAAGAAATTCAAAAGGACATACTTAAGTGGAAAAACATACCTTGCTCATGGATAGGAAGACTTAACACAGTAAAAATGTCTATACTACCAAAAGCCATCTATACATTTAACGCACTTCCGATCCAAATTCCAATGTCATATTTTAAGGGGATAGAGAAACAAATCACCAATTTCATATGGAAGGGAAAGAAGCCCCGGATATGCAAAGCACTACTGAAAAAGAAGAAGAAAGTGGGAGGCCTCACTTTACCTGATTTCAGAACCTATTATATAGCCACAGTAGTCAAAACAGCCTGGTACTGGTACAACAACAGGCACATAGACCAATGGAACAGAATTGAGAACCCAGACATAGATCCATACACGTATGAGCAGCTGATATTTGACAAAGGACCAGTGTCAATTAATTGGGGAAAAGAAAGCCTTTTTAACAAATGGTGCTGGCATAACTGGATATTCATTTGCAAAAAAATGAAACAGGACCCATACCTTACACCATGCACAAAAACTAACTCCAAGTGGATCAAAGACCTAAACATAAAGACTAAAACGATAAAGATCATGGAAGAAAAAATTGGGACAACCCTAGGAGCCCTAATACAAGGCATAAACAGAATACAAAACATTACCAAAAATGATGAAGAGAAACCCGATAACTGGGAGCTCCTAAAAATCAAACACCTATGCTCATCTAAAGACTTCACCAAAAGAGTAAAAAGACTACCTACAGACTGGGAAAGAATTTTCAGCTATGACATCTCCGACCAGCGCCTGATCTCTAAAATCTACATGATTCTGTCAAAACTCAACCACAAAAAGACAAACAACCCAATCAAAAAGTGGGCAAAGGATATGAACACACATTTCACTAAAGAAGGTATTCAGGCAGCCAACAGATACATGAGAAAATGCTCTCGATCATTAGCCATTAGAGAAATGCAAATTAAAACTACGATGAGATTCCATCTCACACCAGCAAGGCTGGCATTAATCCAAAAAACACAAAATAATAAATGTTGGAGAGGCTGCAGAGAGATTGGAACTCTTATACACTGCTGGTGGGAATGTAAAATGGTACAACCACTTTGGAAATCTATCTGGCGTTATTTTAAACAGTTAGAAATAGAACTACCATACAACCCTGAAATCCCACTCCTCGGAATATACCCTAGAGATACAAGAGCGTTCATACAAACAGATAGATGCACACCCATGTTTATTGCAGCTCTGTTTACAATAGCAAAAAGTTGGAAGCAACCAAGGTGTCTATCAACGGATGAATGGGTAAATAAATTGTGGTATATTCATACAATGGAATACTACGCATCGATAAAGAACAGTGACGAATCTGTGAAACATTTCATAACATGCAGGAACCTGGAAGGCATTATGCTGAGCGAAATTAGTCAGAGGCAAAAGGACAAATATTGTATAAGACCACTATTATAAGATCTTGAGTAATAGTAAACCTGAGAAGAACACATACTTTTGTGGTTACGAGGGGGGGAGGGAGGGAGGGTGGGAGAGGGCTTTTTATTGATTAATCAGTAGATAAGAAATGCTTTAGGTGAAGGGAAAGACAACACTCAATACATGGAAGGTCAGCTCAATTGGACTGGACCAAAAGCAAAGAAGTTTCCGGGATAAAATGAATGCTTCAAAGGTCAGCGGAGCAAGTGCGGGGGTCTGGGGAACATGGTTTGCGGAGACTTCTAAGTCAATTGGCAAAATAATTCTATTATGAAATCATTCTGCATCCCACTTTGAAATGTGGCGTCTGGGGTCTTAAATGCTAACAAGCGGCCATCTAAGATGCAGCAATTGGTCTCAACCCACCTGGAGCAAAGGAAAATGAAGAACACCAAGGCCACACGACAACTAAGAGCCCAAGAGACAGAAAGGGCCACATGAACCAGAGACCTACATCATCCTGAGACCAGGAGAACTAGTTGGTGCCCGGCCACAATCGATGACTGCCCTGACAGGGAGCACAGCAGAGGACCCCTGAGGGAGCAGGAGATCAGTGGGATACAGACCCCAAATTCTCATAAAAAGACCAAACTTAATGGTCTGACTGAGACTAGAGGAATCCCGGCAGCCATGGTCCCCAGACCTTCTGTTGGCACAGGACAGGAACCATCCCCGAAGACAACTCATCAGACATGAAAGGGACTGGTCAGCGGGTGGGAGAGAGACGCTGATGAAGAGTGAGCTAATTATATCAGGTGGACACTTGAGATTGTGTTGGCAACTCTTGTCTGGAGGGGGGATGGGAGGATAGAGAGAGAAGCCGGCAAAATTGTCAAGAAAGGAGAGACTGAAAGGGCTGACTCAAGAAGGGGAGAGCAAGTGGGAGTAGGGAGTGAGATGTATGTAAACTTATATGTGACAGACTGATTGGATTTGTAATAAAATATTTGTAATATTAATAAAAATTGAATAACAAAAAAAAAACGCAGAAAAAAATAATGCAAAAAAAAAAAAAAAAGAACCTGAGGAATGGGTAGAATTTAACTAGTTGCAGCAGATGAAGGAGGGGAGATATATAATATTCCAGGCAGAATAAATAGCACATGTAAAATCCCTGAGGTGGAATTAACTCCAAGGAACTGAATGAAAGTCAAGGTAGAGTGGGAGAGTGATGCCAGATGACGATGGCAAGGTAGGGAGGGGCCAGTTTAGTCAGGACATTATAAGTCACTTAAAGGAATTGGGGTATTTATCTAACAGGCAATTGGAAACAACTAGAAGGTTTTTAGTGGGAGGACTCATAACCCACCTTAAGTTTTTAAAGATTTTACAGGACTTCACTCAAGATGACAGTGGTGTTGTAATTTTATGTTTCAAGCATTAAATCAGAAGAAGAAAAGGTTGTTCACTATTACCTCATTAACCATTGTACTAAAAGTCTTAACCAATACAGTTATTGTTGTTGGTAGTTGCCGGCAAGTTGATTCTGACTCATGGGGACTAAAACAAGGAAAAGAAATAAAATACTTAAGGACTGGAAAGAAAGAGACAAGTTGTCCTTACTTGTAGATGACATGATTAGGTAGGTAATCCAAGAAAATATGCAGAGAAGATATCTGAGAAGTAGGAGAACCCAGTTATGTTGATTATAAACTACCAGTATTACAAAAATCAAAATGTCCCCATATACCAGGAAAACTCTGGTTAGAAAATGTAATCAAGAAGAAGATTCCATCACTTTTTTTTTTTGCATGAAAAGGTATTTTATTTCAAAATTCTCATTAATAAAAATAGATTTCCAGAAAAATATTTATCCATGTATCACATCATTGATTTCATTTATTTATTTATTGGTGAGATATATACAGCAAAACATATACCAATTCAACAATTTCTACATGTACAATTCAGGTGGCACTGGTTACCTTCTTCAAGTAGTACCACCTTTCCTGACATCATTTTCCAAATTATTTTTCCACCATTAACACAAACTTGCTGCTCCAGGGTTCCATTATTAATAGCAACAGAAACCATCAGTTAACTTTAAAAAGTTAGGAAATACAGTATTAAAAAATTGACCTTGAGTTCATAGATAGAGGGCCAAAGGGAGCCAGGGATATATCACCAACAATAACAAATACTAAAACAGAGAGGGCACTACCAGCTAGCAGCACTTATTTAGAGCTTTAATAACAAAAGAAGTATGGTATCACTGCATGAAAAGACAAAAAAATAAATGGAAAAGAATAGAGTTCAGAAATAGGCCCACCCATATATGAAAACTTGGTACATGATAATGGTGGCATTCCAGACAAATGGGGAAACGATAAATTCACAATGACTGATCCCAGGAAAATATAAAACTTGATTCCTACCTTCTAACATACAGAAAAATTAATTCCAGGCAAATTAAAGTCACAATAAAAGCAAAGCTTTAAAAGTTGTTAGAGAAACTATTAAAAAAAAACACTCATTGACAGCCAGTCGATTCTAACTCATAGCGACTCTATATGAAAGAGGGTTTCCAAAGAGTGGCTGGTGGATTCGAATGGCTGACCTTTTGGTTAACAGCCATAGCTCTTGATCACTGTGCCACCAGGGCTCTGAATCATACTATAGATATCTAAAACCAAAAACCCATTTATAGGAACTATAGAAATATATTGAAACTATAGGAACAGATATTGATAATCTCAAGGTATGGAAGCAAACTCTTCTCTAAGACACAAAAAACACGAAACACAATGAAAAGTTTGTTAAATCTGATTACAGTGAAATGTAATATAAAAACTTTCGTTTGAAAAAAACATCTAACAAACAATGTTAAGATGTCACAGACTGGGACAAGATAGTTGCTCTTCATACAACTCGTAAAGAATTTGTATCCAAATTATGAGTCCCTGCGTGGTACAAATGGTTAAACGCTTAACTACCAGATGAAAGGCTGGCAGTTCAAATACACCTAGAGGCACCTAGGAAGACAGGCCTAGCGATCTGCTTCCAAAAGATCACAGCCTTGAAAACCCTATGGAGCCGTCTACTCACGGGGTCACCTCGAGTCAGAATCAACTCAGCAGCAACTAACTACAACAATCCAAACTATGTAAGGAAATCCTGGCAATCAATTAAAAAAAAAAATAGTCCGAGTAAAAAAATGGTCAACACATATAAACAGGAAACTGACAGAAGTAGAAACCCAAAGGACCAATAAATAAAAAGTTTTAACCTCTAATTACTCCAAAGTGAAATAACATTTGACACCCATTAAACTAAAGAAAAATTAAAGTCTGACAATACCAAGGGTTGGCTAGTGGTAGTATATAAATTGGTACAAACAAAAGAGAGAGAAATTTACTAATATCAAATAAAGTTAAAGATGTCCTATTCAACAATTTGATACTGATACATTGTCTTAAAGAAACTTTCCATATATGTACCATAGAAATGTATAAAAGATGTTTGTTGCAGTATTGTTTTTAATTGAATAAAACTTGAAATGACTTAAATGTTCATCAATAGGAAAAGAATACATAAATTATTATATATTAGTTCAAAAGAACACAGTTATTAAAATGAATGAACTAGATTCATATGTATCAACATGGATAAATCATAAAAACAATGGGAATTTTCAGAACAATTTGTGCATTAAAATTCTACTAATCTTAACGTCCAGGGTCCTAAAAGCTTGTCAGCGGTCATCTAAGATATTCCACTGGTCCCAGGCATTCTGGAGCAAGGGAGAATGAAGAAAACCAAAGACACAAGTGAAAGATTAGTCCAAAGGACTAATGGACCACAACTACCACAGCCTCCACCAGACTGAGTCCAGCACAACTAGATGGTGCCCAGCTACCACCACTGACTGCTTTGATAGGGATCACAACAGAGGGTCCCAGACAAAGCTGGAGAAATATGTAGAATGAAATTCTAATTCACATAAAAAGATCAGGCTTACTGATCTGACAGAGACTGGAGAAAACCTGAAAGTAAGGCCCCCGGACACACTTTTAACTCAGTACTGAAATCACTCCTGAGGTTCACTCTTCAGCCAAAAATTAGACAGGCTCATAAATCAAAAGGAGACTAAATGGGCACACCAATCAAATGCAAGGACAAGAAGGCAGGAGGGGACAGAAAAGCTGGTAATGGGGAACCCAAGGTCGAACAGGGGAGAGTTGACATGCAGTGGGGTTGGCAACCAATGTCACAAAACAATATGTGTATTAATTGCTTAATGAGAAACTAATTTGCTTTGTAAACGTACAAAAAAAACTGAAGTTAAGGCAAAAAAAATTCTACTTCTGTGGCATTTAAAAACACACAGAATACAATACTACATATAGTTCATGACACATACATACACAGTAGAAGTAAATTTTAAAAAATGCAGAAGAGAGATACATAACAACTTCAGAGTCGTTACTAACCAGAAGGGAGAAAGGAAAGGCAATACAATTTGTGAAAAGGCCAAAGGGAGATTTAACTGTGTAAGTAATAACTAAGTTCTTTAAAAAAAATCATAAATGTGTGTATGCATGTAGCAAATATAATCAAAATTCAACATTCATTAAATCTGGGTGGAGGATACTTTTCTGTTAAATTTGAGATATTTAACAATTCACTCCATTTGAGGGAATTGGGGCACAGGGGGTGCTGCACTTTCCATGCATCCTATATCTTGTCCTCCAGTGAACAAAGCACAAGGCGATATTACTACAGACACACACAACTTATTTTGCAATTTAGGAAATATATAAGTTGTTCAAAAAAAATGCGGCTTAATCCACTAAAGCCTGTCATCAGGAATGCCCCATGGGGAACATCTCCTGTACATGGGAAACATAGAACCTAGCATAAGGTTTAGGAGTCCTTGGATGGTACAGATGGTTAAGCACTGGACTACTAACCGAAAGGTTGGCAGTTCAAACCCGCCCAGAGGAGCCTTGGAAGTAAGCCCTGGCAACCTGTGTTGGAAAAGTCATAGCCTTGAAAATCCTGTGGAGTGCTGTTCTACTCTGCACCTTTGAGGTCACCATGAGTAAGAATCGGCTCATGGCAACTAACACAACAACAAGAATAAGGTTGAGCTGACATATCAAATCATCATATACTGAGAGCTTAACTATGTGCTAGGGATGACCCTAACAGACTCAACAGTAACTAAGACAGATATCATCCCTTCTCTCAAGGCCTTTCAAATAAATACTTTGTCATTGGTTAATTCTGTTCCAAAATAATATTAATCTCTGGGTCAAGCTTTATTACAGATATGAATCAGTGTTCTAGAATATAGAAACAATTGAGTTATGGCTATCATAAATTCTCTTCTAATTACTGATCAAAGAACATGTTGATTCACACACTTGCACGTGATACAAAACCCCACTCCAACTGGTTTAAGGAAATGTATTGGCTCACGTGACCAGTGGTAGGGCTGGCTTCAGGCAGCTCCTGATTCCTGGTACTGCCCTCCATGGCATTAGTGTCATCTTCATGTCTATGGGGTGCTCTGCTCCCTCACATCTCCAGATTCTCCCAGACCTCACATCCTAACTACACTGCCCGGGGAAAGAAGAGAGTGTCTCTTCCAGCAGTTCCCACAAGAAAGACAGGAAGCTTCATTTTCCCAGGAATCCCACCAAACATCTGCTCAAGACTCATGGTTTCTGATTGGGTCATATGACCACTCTTGAATCCAGCACTAAGATCACTGGGATGGGATGTACTGACTACCTTAAGCCAATTAAGGCTAATCCCTAGACTTGAATACAAGGTCAATCGCATGCAAACCACATTGCTGGGACCTGGCAAAGTCTGCAGTTCCCGGATGGAAATGATGTGGATGTTGGGTAGCAAGCAGCAGATGGCCACCACCCCTTGATATTGCCTCGATATGCAGCACAGCACTTTCCCCATATTCTGAATTCAGGATATATGTGTTAAATTGAATTAAACTGACCCTACTGTTCATGATCTGCTTTGTCAGGGCAAAAATCCTTAGGCCATTTACCCTCAACCACTTGAACTCAACAAAATGAACAGGAAATTTTGGATGAGCTTTTGATGAGCTACCAATTAATGAAAACCAGACATCTGCTTAATACCACTAATAGTTTATTAATCCATACCAGAAACTTAAGCATAAATGCTATGGTAATAGAAACATTAATGCTACAAGAGTCCGGAGCTGACACAGTTCCCAAAAATCCATGTGGACCATTTGTGATTCCTGAACCATAATTGCAAAACAACTATTCTATATAAGCTCATGATGAAAAAAGTAAAAATTTGGCACCTGTAGAATTTCTATCAGATTGAAAGGCAGAGTTTTAAAGAAAAATATCAGGTAAATCCAAGAGGTAAAAAGGTAATCATTCTTTAGTTGAAAAGATTTGCATGAAACTCATGACAACTAGAATAACAATGATATGCATACTCTGTACCAAAGCCATTTACATGCATTATTCCCTGTAATCTCTATGTCCCTATGTGGTAGGTACAATTGCTGCCCCTGTTTACTGACATGAAAATTGAGACCTGACCTAGTTTTGTTAGTTATAGATCTAAGATTCAAACCCAGGCCTATCTGATAAAAAAAAAATTAGAGACCAAAAATCTGATAGAGACCAACTATTGCTAACACGAAAAAAGGTAGAGAAAGGGCAACAGTTCTTCTGGTGATTAGATCCAGTTAGTCACCTACATGCTTTATCCACAAGATGCCTAAGTACTAAATGCATCAAATGTCTTGGAGGCTATCTCTACTGAGATTTTTAGCATATTATCTTATATAGCACTATGCATTTGCTAGCTGCTACATAGATTATAATCTGCAGACACAGAATAACTGTTGATGAGTGGACCTTAAATGCATGATTTTATCTTTTCCCTCTTCATTTAACACAGTTCATGAGTGTTAGTAAGACTATTTCTTCAAGCAGGCTTATTTACTGGTCATGTCAGTAAAGATTTAATTACAAAAATTAATACTAAGCTAACATTTATATAGCTCTTACAATAAGTCAGACACTCTTCTAAATATATTAACTCATTTGATTCTCTCAACAACCCTATGACGTAGGTAGTTTTATTATCCTTATTTAATACAGGATATTTTATTTATTTATAATGTATTTTACTTATTTCCTGACTTATTACCAAAAGAGTTTAAGGACACTTGCAAAAGTATATCTAACTAAATAAATAAACAAGGAAAGGCAGTAAAGAAAATAGGAATAGTAAAATAAAATAATTTCAAGGTTAACGCTAAAGAAAAAAAATACATGCCTTATGGTTAGCGCAGTTCCTAAAGAGGACCATAAATTTAGCTAAGAACTGCCTGGCAAATAAGCAAAGAGGGAAACATAAACAAGCATAAGATTAACAGTGTCCATAATAGGAAAACAAACCAGTTGCTCAGGAAAAACACAAATTTCCTGGTAATGAGAACCATAAGAAAGTTATTCTGGGGGTCATCTTAAAGAAAATGTTACGTAATATAATGGATAAGACTCCATTCCTATCATAAGTACTGCATGTAAGGACATAATTCCTCTTCCCTTATATCCATCCCCTCCTCTCTCCTTTCTCAGTTACAGAACATTTTAATTTTGCAGGGAAAATGACTGCCTAGGGAAAAAAAAGACTTCATTTTCCAGCTTCTCCATAGCTAGGTGTGGCCATGCTACTTAATATGGGAGGCATGTCCTTATCCTCCTCTTCCTCCTTCCTGATGGCTCAAGTACAGATGTGATGACAGGATCTAGAAGAGCCATCTTGGGCCATGAGGTAGACCTAGAAAGGAACATCTCAGCAGAAAGACTATGGGTCCCTATACCGTATATTCATCTAGGATTTTAAGTGTTAGAGAAAGAAACTTGTTAAGCCAATGTTATTTTGGGGTTTTCTCTCATTCATAACTAACTGAGGAACAAAGGGGGTAGACACCTCATTTGGATCTGGTGATCAGGGAAGACCTCTCCCAAGGAGACATTTAAGCTGAGAACTGAAAGATGATGCTAAGGAGCTATCCCCCCTGAGAAGAGTAGAGACATGAGCTCCTTGCAGAGGTCACTGCATATACAAAGAACCTAAGGCAGGAAAACTTTTCTGAGGAACTGAAGTAACACCATTATGCCTGGGGTGTAGGGAGCAAAGGGAAAGAGGAACATGAGATAAAGTTTGAAAGAAAGGCAGGGACTGGGTCCTGGAGGGCCTGTGGGTCACGGTAAGGAGTTACAATTTGTTCTATAGTCAATGAAAGAACACTCTGGCAAATAGTAGGCCCTCAAATATTTGCTGGGTGAATTTTTGTGTATTTTAAAAGATAACTCTGTGTGAAGATAATTTTTTTAGGCAGAAGGACCTGGAGGAGAACCATGTGGTAGAATTTGCATATTAAGAAGATAGGTCTTACAGTAAGGAGCGGAGGAAGGCAAGACTTGAAGCAATGAGACCAATGGGGAAAAAAGACTTGGACAAAGATGATGGTGGCCTGGCCTGACCTGGTAGCAGAGAAAAAAAGAAATGGATAAATTTTCAACATATTTTAGAGAGAGAATCCTGCTGAGTGATTTTATATCAGGGCAGGGAGGGGAAGTGCAATGAGAAAGAAGGAAGAAGGATGAAACATTTGATGAAACTTGAATAACAAAGAGATCGAGGGTGAATTCTCTGTCAAAAACTTGGAGAGAAAATACATTCTGTGTTGTCAATTCATATGCACAAGACAGCAGATATCCTCTTGCAAAATTAAGACAGCTAATGAGGACACATGTCCAAATCCATGTCCACCATACTTACACTGATTGGTAGCCAATTAAGTATGTGGCAGAGCTCGATTTTCCTCAGAATAGAGTTGGGCAACACAGGCAAATGAGTGGACATTTTCTTATGCTTAAGGGATTTAAAAATGTAAATAATTTACTTGGCTTAATTCACTAGCCTACAAAAGGATAAAAGAAAGCAGTGCTGAAGTGTGTGATTTGGAATATAAGAGCTTCTGGAATTCAAATAATCCAAAGTGTCTATACCTTCATCAATATTTATCTTTCTTCCTTCCCTCCAACCTCAGTGGATTTACATCCTTCCATTCTGAGTCAACCCTTTAACTTGTGAGTTTTATTCTTCAATCTGCTTTTATTAAGCTGTGTGTCCTTTGGCAAGTTGCTCGAGCTCTAAAAGCTTCAGTTCCTTTAACTATATAATAGATAATCATACATAACAAATCCACAGAAACTATTGTATAAATTCCACCACCTGTTTGTCAGTTTGTTATACCGTGGTGGCTTGCGTGTTGCTGTGAGACTGGAAGCTCTGCCATAGATATTTCAAATACCACCAGGGTCACCCATGGTGGTCAGGTTTCAGCGGAGCTTCCAGACTAAGACAGACTAGGAAGAAAGGCCTGGTGATCTACTTCCGAAAATTAGACAATGAAAACCTTATGGATCACAACAGTACAATGTCTGACACATGGCGGAATCAGTAGTTTAAGGAGAGCATCATGTTTGGTGAAGTAGAGGGCCAAGAAGGATGAAGGAGAAGAGATGGCTTGGCACAATAGGATCAAAGAAAGAAAGACTTAAACGTGCCCGTGTTCATGAGGATGACACAGGACAAGGAAACAGTTCATTCTGTTGTACAGTATGCCTCCATGAGTTGGACATGACTCAATGGAAGCTATCTACCTACCTACCTACCTATCATCTATCATGTAAATAAAATATGCAAAATAGAAATAAATTCCTTTTACCATCTTCTCTTTCCCTTTTTCCCATCATTGGAAATTTTCTTGAGAGCTATTTACGTCTTCCATTTCCTTTTAAAAATATATATAACATCTCTATATAATTCATATACTATAAAATTCACCTCTTTAACATGTACAACTACGCGGTTTTTAGTATATCTATAACATTATGAAACCATCACCATTATCTAATTTTAGAACATTTTCATCACCCCAAGAAAACCCTTGTCCTTGTTCCTTTCCATCCTCCAGCCCAGTGTAATGTTTGAGTTTCATCCATGTTGTGGTGTTTTTCATGAACTTTATTCTTTTTCATTGCTGAATAGTACTCCACTATAGGAATATACCACATTTTGTTTTTCAATTCACGAGTTGATGCACACTGGGTGTGCTTAAGGACTCATCTTTGTGTTCCCTGCAGTGCACTCACATGATGCCAGCAAGGACCATGAGCCTCCTGGGGTCAGCAGCTGTGTCTTACTCACTTCTCTGTCAACAGCACCTGCATCCCAACTGGCATATAGGAGGTGTGCAGTAAAAGTCCACTGAATGGATGAAACAATGAGAGAGGTTCAATAATCCTTTATTGAAATAATACATATGCCGGGGACAAGACTTAGAGAAATGTAAACATCTAGATTCAAATTAGTACATTTTACTAATTGACCCATAGACAGTACTATTAACTGCCTAAACTGATTTTTTATCAAGATGAATAGATTGCTTCCTTCACTGTGTACTGAATTTCTTCTGGAATGAAAGCTCCCTGGAACATTCCTCATCCAGGTTCCCTTCAGTTTTGTGCCAAAATTCCCCGACTTTCCAGCTTCTAATCTTTCTAGTGAGAAATTTGTTGTTTCTAAAATAATCAGAAAAAAAGAGCACTTAGTTGCCTTTCACAGCATGCACAATCCTAGTTCTAAACGATAAGAGTCCCTGTAGTTCTGTGATCCGTTGACGGGGGGAAGAAAGGACAGAGAGAGCGTGCAAGTCCACGCACTTTTAAGGAAACCAAATATTATTTTCTTTCCACTAAAAAAATTTAAAAACTAAGTTATATGACCTTGGGTTTACTGTTTAGTCTTGTTCTCGGTTTCAATAAGTTGATAGAAATAATGCCCAAAAATGTTATTATCCAAAAAGTGCTTAATACTTAGATAAGATGCAATGAGAATTTAAGAATGAATATAAAACATTTCTTAGTCTGAAATAACAAATTAACCGGGAGAGATGAAACAATTTTATGCACTTCATATTGCCACCCAAATACCACAAAGAGGCTACCATGCTCTAAGAATTATAATTCTAAAACATGTTAAAAGAACCCAAAGAAGGGGGATCCTGCCTTACCCACATCCCTCACTTTCTGAAGCCAGTCTGACTACATATCCTTCAAGCCCTGGTTTTCATGGTAACTTCCTCAAGTCCAGCCCTGAACATCAGACTGATGGTCTGGTATCCTGAGTTACTCACCTAATTCCTACCTGTCACTTGAGATTGACTCATCCTTCCAGAATCCAATACATCAGCTCACAGAACGTGTCCTAAATCTGTGAGTAAAATGGCAGTCTGGCATCAAGAAATGTCACTTTCTTTGAACACAGCCATCTATACAGGCACTGTTCCCTCACCTTGGAAAGACATCTTGGAACAACCGTGTGGGAAGTACTGGAGTTCTCTAAGCCCCTCTGAACTTAATGATCTGGCTACTAGCCCCTGTTAGCGTTCCCTAAGCCTCACCCCTCCAGCTTTAGCTTGCTCCTTCCTTCTGCTAGAGCTGAGGTTCAAGTTGGAAAGTGGTAAAATTTATGTTTAGACTGGAGCCAAATTCTAGAAGGCCTTCACCTGCCACATTGAGATGTTTGGGCCTTTTCATATAGTCACTATGAGGAAGGGAGGAACACTGAAGGTTTCTCAGTAGAATACAAAAAAAAATAAAATCGCTGTTTATCTTATAACCACAACCCTCTGACCTAACACCCCCAAAAAAAAAATTTTTTTTTTTTTTTTTTTTTAACCCCACAGGACCAAAATCACAGGAAGAAGTCTCTCACTCTCTTGGAGGGAGGGTGCTCTCTTCAAACCAGGACAGGCTTGATGACAAGCATTTTAGCTTTCTTTGAAACGGGAATGCTGATCCTTCTTTATAAAAGGAAGAAATAACATATTATCAAGAAAGCCAAACACCAGTTCAGCTTGAGGGAAAACCCTTCAGAGGGGCTCGGCATTTCCTAACATCAACCTTATTTATCTCTTAGTTGTTGTAGTATTAATATCATCCTTTTCTCCTATGTGAATGCAGCTGTACCAGGCACTGCAAGGATTTTGACAAAAGACTGGGGAGACCCCTGTTATTAAGGACTTCATGATCTAAAGATCTTTTCAAACCACTCTATCATTCTGCTACTTCAACTCTTCTTATCCAATTTTATGTTTACACCTAAGACACTCAAAACAGCCTGCCTCAGGGCAAAGTTACAGAGCATGTCCTCCCAATCACACTAATTTCTGATCCGTCCGGCAACATTTTACAGCAATTACTTTCAAATGAGAAGTTCCTTATTATACATGAGGCAAGAGACGTCGAATAGCACTTTTGTCAATAAGCAGTCCTATAAATTAATACTTGCTGCTTAGTGGATAGGCATAACATTTTTGAAGGTAGTCTTAAGCTTTTTAAAAATTAATGTTAAATTCAAATATAATTAAAGATGAGTGGCTGGGAAACACCTTTGCTATGGCAGGATAACCCAGTATGGGCACCAAACAATCTCCAAAGAAAACAAATGTCTGAGACGTGATGATGCTGCTCATCTGCAGGTGGGGGAGTACAGAGGGTGAACAGGAAAATGCCTGTGTAGAAAAAGCTATACTGGAATAAAGTAGTTTTGTTAAATGCAAAGAGCTCTGGATTAGACCCTTGGAAAGAACTCATTTGGTAAAAACACAGTATTTCTCTTCTGGATGCTCCAAAGAGAATTTCCTCATAAGAATATATAATTGTATATAAAACAATAATCCACAAAGAAAACGAGTTATTGGGTCAATATCTCAGCTCTAAGAGTCACTAATGTGGATTTCTAAATAAAGCTCATAAACAAACAACTGGTTTGTTTTCAAGTTCTTTCCACATTCTCCAATTTATAAAGTCACTCATGGGAAACTCCAATTTATGCAGAGTAAATGGACATAAGTATTGGATTTATTCCCCAAATATTTTTATATCCTAACCAAAAACACATTCAAATATTTATCTATGCGTGCTGCAAGAAGTTAGTAGTCTTTAGCATATTGCTTGAAAGGTTAAATCAATTAAGTCAGCAAATTATTTTTAAATTCTTACTAAGATTAAAATATAGGTTTGTATCACCTTAAATGAGGAATTCACTTACTAAAAATTGCTATAATAGAGGGAGGGGGCCAAGATGGCGGACTAGGTGGACGCTCCCGCGGATCCCTCTTGCAACAAAGACTCGGAAAAACAAGGGAATCGATCACATACATAACAATCTATGAACTCTGAACAACAAGCACAGACTTAGAGACGGAGGACGAACAAATACGGGCAGACAGCGACTGTTTTCAGAACTAGGAGCCAGCGCACCAGGCAGGTGACCTTCGGAGCTCGATCTGGGGCAGAGCCCAGGGGGGCAGACGGCACAGAAAGGGGGCCCACCCCTTCCCCCCCGAACCCATCCCGGGAGGAAGCCTAGCAGGTTGGCGCGGGCGGCGTAGGGGCGCAGCCGGAGGGAGAAACACCCGGGAGGCAGTGACTGATCTGAGAGGGGGGAGAACAGCGTCCCAGCTGGGGTGCCCTGCTGTCCGCCGGGAGTTAGGCGAGAAGCCGACGGGGCGCGCGCGGGGGGGGGGGGTCAGCTGTGTTTCCCTGGAGTGACCCCAGGGCGGGGCCCACGCGTTCGTGCGGGAGGACGCGCACCCAGTCCGCGCGTGTGGCACGGCACACCAGAGGGAGAAATCCCCGGAGGTGTCTGGTCTCAAAACAGGGAAAGCAGCATCCCAGACGGGGAGCCATTCCGCTGCGATCTGGGCACGCGCGCGCGCGCGGGCGGGGCATGAGCGCGGGGTCCATTTTTATTACCCTGAATTGACCCAGAGGGCGGGAACACCTGGTCGTGCGAGTGACGCCCTCCCAGTTTGCGCGAGAGGTGCGGCACACTGGAAGGAGAAGTCCCCGGGAGGAACTGATTGGTCCCAAAGCGCAGAAAGTAGCATCCCAGACAGAGTGCCGCCCTGCTGGGGCTTGGGCGCGCGCGGGCGGGGCGTGAGCGCGGAGTCCATTTTTATCGCCCTGAATTGACCCAGGGGGCGGGCCCACCTGGCCGTGCGGAGGAACTGATTGGTCCCGAAGCGCAGAAACTAGCGTCCCAGACGGGGTTCCGTCCTGCTGGGGCTTGGGCGCGCGCACGAGCGGGGCGTGAGCACGGAGTCCATTTTTATTGCCCTGAATTGACCCAGGGGGCGGGCCCACCTGGCCGTGCAGGTGACGCAACCCAGTTCGCGCGAGAGGTGTGGCGCTCCGGAAGGAGAAGTCCCGGGGAGGAAGTGACTGGTTCCCGAACAGGGAAAGCAGCGTCTCAACCCGGAAGTCATTCCGCTGGGATTTGGGCGCGCGCACAGGCGGGGCGTGACCGCGGGATCTAATTATAATCGCCTGAATAGACCCTGGGGGCGGGCCCACCCGTTCGTGCGGGAAACGCCCACCCAGTGCCCACGAGCGGTGCCGCGCACCGGAGGAAGTCCCCAGGAGGAAGGGACTGGTTTCCGAGCAAGGAAAGCAGTGTCCTAGCCAGGGACCC
The DNA here is from genome assembly GCF_030014295.1 of Loxodonta africana. Taxonomy (NCBI): domain Eukaryota; kingdom Metazoa; phylum Chordata; class Mammalia; order Proboscidea; family Elephantidae; genus Loxodonta; species Loxodonta africana. The sequence goes on along the minus strand of NC_087355.1, from coordinate 47,582,387 downwards.
GTTCAGCCCGGATTTTGGCAAACGGGGGCGGAGCGTGAACGTGGTGTTGAGCTCTATATTCTGTGGTGCTACACTCCTAGCTCTCAGATCCCTCCCCCACCCTCCCCAGGCGACCCCATTAACATCCGAATACCCGGAGCCAGAGAGAGAATTCAGATAGGGATCTGACTGCATTTTTTTTTAGCTGACTACTGGGAAAATCTAGTTTCCCAGTGATGGCTCGGAGACAGCAGTCCATATCAAACCACATAAAGAAACAGACCATGACAGCTTCTCCAACCCCCCAAACAAAAGAATCAAAATCTTTCCCAAATGAAGATACACTCCTGGAATTATCAGATACAGAATATAAAAAACTAATTTACAAAATGCTTAAAGATATCACGAATGAAATTAGGATAACTGCAGAAAAAGCCAAGGAACACACTGATAAAACTGTTGAAGAACTCAAAAAGATTATTCAAGAACATAGTGGAAAAATTAACAAGTTGCAAGAATCCATAGAGAGACAGCATGTAGAAATCCAAAAGATTAACAATAAAATTACAGAATTTGACAACGCAATAGAAAGTCAGAGGAGCAGACTCGAGCAATTAGAATGTAGACTGGGACTTCTGGAGGACCAGGGAAACAACACCAACATAGCTGGAAAAAAATCAGATAAAAGAATTAAAAAAAATGAAGAAACCCTAAGAATCATGTGGGACTCTATCAAGAAGGATAACTTGCGAGTGATTGGAGTCCCAGAACAGGGAGGGGGGACAGAAAACACAGAGAAAATAGTTGAAGAACTCCTGACACAAAACTTCCCTGACATCATGAAAGAAGAAAGGATATCTATCCAAGATGCTCATCGAACCCCATTTAAGATTGATCCAAAAAGAAAAACACCAAGACATATCATCATCAAACTTGCCAAAACCAAAGACAAACAGAAAATTTTAAAAGCAGCCAGGGAGAAAAGAAAGGTTTCCTTCAAGGGAGAATCAATAAGAATAAGTTCAGACTACTCAGCAGAAACCATGCAGGCAAGAAGGGAATGGGACGACATATACAGAGCACTAAACGAGAAAAACTGCCAACCAAGGATCATATATCCAGCAAAACTCTCTCTGAAATATGAAGGAGAAATTAAGATATTTACAGATAAACACAAGTTTAGAGAATTTGCAAAAACTAAACCAAGACTGCAAGAAATGCTAAAGGAGATTGTTTGGCCTGATGACCAATAATATCAGGTACCAGCACAATACAAGGACACAAAACAGAACGTCCTGATATCAACGCAACTCAAACAGGGAAAGCACAAAAACAAACAAATTAAGACTAATTCTAAAAAATAAATAAATAAACAAAATAATACATACAACAGGAAATCATGGAAATCAATAGCTAAACGATCAAAATAATCAAAAAGAGGGACTAAATATAGGAGGCATTGAACTGCCAGATGGAGAGTGATACAAGGCGAAATAGAAGGATACAAGTTAGGGTTTTACTTAGAAAAATAGGGGTAAATAAAAAGGTAACCACAAAAAGGAATATCAATTCCATAACTCAAGAAAAAAGCCAAGAAAAACGTAACGACTCAATAAACACAAAGTTAAACATTATGAAAATGAGGATCTCACAAGCTACTAAGAAAAACGTCTCAGCACAAAAAAGCATGTGGAAAAATGAAATGGCCAACAACACACATAAAAAGGCATCAAAATGACAGCACTAAAAACTTACTTATCTATAATTACGCTGAATGTAAATGGACTAAATGCACCAATAAAGAGACAGAGAGTCACGGACTGGATAAAAAAACACGATCCATCTATATGCTGCCTACAAGAGACACACCTTAGACTTAGAGACACAAACAAACTAAAACTCAAAGGATGGAAAAAAGTATATCAAGCAAACAATAAGCAAAAAAGAAGAGGAGTAGCAATATTAATTTCTGACAAAATAGACTTTAGACTTAAATCCGCCACAAAGGATAAAGAAGGACACTATATAATGATAAAAGGGACAATTGATCAGGAAGACATAACCATACTAAATATTTACGCACCTAATGACAGGGCTGCAAGATACATAAATCAAATTTTAACAGAATTGAAAAGTGAGATAGACACCTCCACATATATAGTAGGAGACTTCAACACACCACTTTCGGAGAAGGACAGGACATCCAGTAAGAAGCTCAATAGAGACACGGAAGACCTACTTACAACAATCAACCAACTTGACCTCATTGACTTATACAGAACTCTCCACCCAACTGCTGCAAAATATACTTTTTTTTCTAGCGCACATGGAACATTCTCTAGAATAGACCACATATTAGGGCATAAAACAAATCTTTGCAGAATCCAAAACATCGAAATATTACAAAGCATCTTCTCAGACCACAAGGCAATGAAGCTAGAAATCAATAACAGAAAAACTAGGGAAAAGAAATCAAATACTTGGAAAATGAACAATACCCTCCTGAAAAAAGACTGGGTTATAGAAGACATCAAGGAGGGAATAAGGAAATTCTTAGAAAGCAACGAGAATGAAAATACTTCCTATCAAAACCTCTGGGACACAGCAAAAGCAGTGCTCAGAGGCCAATTTATATCGATAAATGCACACATACAAAAAGAAGAAAGAGCCAAAATCAGAGAACTGTCCCGACAACTTGAGCAAATAGAAAGTGAGCAACAAAAGAATCCATCAGGCACCCGAAGAAAACAAATAATAAAAATTAGAGCTGAACTAAATGAATTAGAGAACAGAAAAACAATTGAAAGAATTAACAAAGCCAAAAGCTGGTTCTTTGAAAAAATTAACAAAATTGATAAACCATTGGCTAGACTGACTAAAGAAAAACAGGAAAGGAAACAAATAACCCGAATAAGAAACGAGAAGGACCACATCACAACAGAACCAAATGAAATCAAAAGAATCATATCAGATTACTACATAAAATTGTACTCTAACAAATTTGAAAACCTAGAAGAAATGGATAAATTCTTGGAACAACACTACTTACCTAAACTAACACATACAGAAGTAGAACAACTAAATAGACCCATTACAAAAAAAGAGATTGAAATGGTAATCAAAAAACTCCCAACAAAAAAAAGTCCTGGCCCAGATGGCTTCACTGCAGAGTTCTACCAAACCTTCAGAGAAGACTTAACACCATTACTATTGAAGGTATTTCAAAGTATAGAAAAAGACGGAATACTACCCAACTCATTCTATGAAGCCACCATCTCCCTGATACCAAAACCAGGTAAAGACATTACAAAAAAAGAAAATTTTAGACCTATATCCCTCATGAACATAGATGCAAAAATCCTTAATAAAATTCTAGCCAATAGAATCCAACAACACATCAAAAAAATAATTCACCCTGATCAAGTGGGATTTATACCAGGTATGCAAGGCTGGTTTAATATCAGAAAAACCATTAATGTAATCCATCACATAAATAAAACAAAAGACAAAAACCACATGATCTTATCAATTGATGCAGAAAAGGCATTTGACAAAGTCCAACACCCATTTATGATAAAAACTCTCACCAAAATAGGAATTGAAGGAAAATTCCTCAACATAATAAAGGGCATATATGCAAAGCCAACGGCCAATATCACTCTAAATGGAGAGAACCTGAAAGCATTTCCCTTGAGAACGGGAACCAGACAAGGATGCCCTTTATCACCGCTCTTATTCAACATCGTACTTGAAGTCCTAGCCAGGGCAATTAGGCTAGACAAAGAAATAAAGGGTATTCAGATTGGTAAGGAGGAAGTAAAGCTATCACTATTTGCAGATGACATGATCGTATACATGGAAAACCCTAAGAAATCCTCCAGAAAACTACTGAAACTAATAGAAGAGTTTGGAAGAGTCTCAGGATATAAAATAAACATACAAAAATCACTTGGATTCCTCTACATCAACAAAAAGAACACCGAAGAGGAAATAACCAAATCAATACCATTCACAGTAGCCCCCAAGAAGATAAAATACTTAGGAATAAATCTTACCAAGGAAGTAAAAGACCTATACAAAGAAAACTATAAAACTCTGCTACAAGAAATTCAAAAGGACACGCTTAAATGGAAAAACATACCCTGCTCATGGATAGGAAGACTCAACATAGTAAAAATGTCTGTTCTACCAAAAGCCATTTATACATACAACGCACTTCCAATCCAAATACCAATGTCATACTTTAAGGGAATAGAGAAACAAATCACTAATTTCATATGGAAAGGAAAGAATCCCCGGATAAGCAAAACATTACTGAAAAAGAAGAAGAAAGTGGGAGGCCTCACCCTACCTGATTTCAGAACCTATTATATAGCTACAGTAGTCAAAACAGCCTGGTACTGGTACAACAACAGGCACATAGACCAATGGAACAGAATTGAGAATCCAGATATAAATCCATCCACGTATGAGCAGCTGATATTTGACAAAGGACCAGTGTCAGTCAATTGGGGAAATAATAGTCTTTTTAACAAATGGTGCTGGCATACCTGGATATCCATTTGCAAAAGAATGAAACAGGACCCATACCTCACACCATGCACAAAAACTAACTCCAAGTGGATCAAAGACCTAAACATAAAGACTAAAACGATAAAAATCTTGGAAGAAAAAATAGGATCTACCCTAGGAGCCCTAATACAGGGCATAAACAGAATACAAAACATTACCAAAAATGATGAAGAGAAACCCGATAACTGGGAGCTCCTAAAAATCAAACACCTATGCTCATCTAAAGACTTCACCAAAAGAGTAAAAAGACCACCTACAGACTGGGAAAGAATATTCAGCTATGACATCTCAGACCAGCGCCTGATCTCTAAAATCTACATGATTCTGTCAAAACTCAACCACAAAAAGACAAACAACCCAATCAAGAAGTGGGCAAAGGATATGAACACACATTTCACTAAAGAAGATATTCAGGCAGCCAACAGATACATGAGAAAATGCTCTCGATCATTAGTCATTAGAGAAATGCAAATTAAAACTACGATGAGATTCCATCTGACACCAACTAGACTGGCATTAATTCAAAAATCACAAAATAATAAATGTTGGAGAGGCTGCGGAGAGACTGGAACTCTCATACACTGCTGGTGGGATTGTAAAATGGTACAACCACTGTGGAAATCCATCTGGCGTTATCTTAAACAGTTAGAAATAGAACTACCATACAAACCAGAAATCCCACTCCTCGGAATATACCCTAAAAATACAAGACCCTTCACACAAACAGATATATGCACACCCATGTTTATTGCAGCTCTGTTTACAATAGCAAAAAGCTGGAAGCAACCAAGATGTCCATCAACGGACGAATGGGTAAATAAATTGTGGTATATTCACACAATGGAATACTACGCATCGATAAAGAACAGTGACGAATCTCTGAAACATTTCATAACATGGAGGAATCTGGAAGGCATTATGCTGAGCGAAATGAGTCAGTTGCAAAAGGACAAATATTGTATAAGACCACTATTATAAGATCTTGAGGAATAGAAAAAATGGAAAAGAACACATACTTTTGTGGTTACAAAGGGGGGAGGGAGGGAGGGAGGGAGGGAGAGGGCTTTTTATTGATCAATCTGTAGATGGGAACTGCTTTGGGTGAAGGGAAAGACAACACTCAAAACAAGGAAGGTCAGCCTAATTGGACAGGATTAAAAGTAAAGAGGTTTCCGAGATAAAATGAAAGCTTCAAAGGATAGCGAAGCAGGGGTTGGGGTCTGGGGAACTTGGTTTGAGAGGACTTCTAAATCAATGGGCAAAATAATTCTATTATGAAAACACTCTGCATCCCACTTTGAATTGTGGCACCTGGGGTCCTAAATGCCAACAAGCAGCCATCTAAAATACATTAATTGGTCTCAACCCACCGGGAGCAAAGGCAAAGGAAGAACACCAAGGTCACACGACAACTAAGAACCCAAGAGACAGAAAGGGCCACTTGAACCAGAGACCTACAATATCCTGAGACCAGAAGAACAAGTTGGTGCCCGGCCACAATCGATGTCTGCCCTGTCAGGGAGCACAAGAGACAACTCCTGAGGGAGCAGGAGACCAATGGGATACAGACCCCAAATTCTCATTAAAAGACCACACCTAATGGTATGATTGCGACTAGAGGAATCCCAGAGACAATGCTCCCCAGAACTTCTGATGGCACAGGACAGGAACCAACCCCGAAGACAAATCATCAGGCATGAAAAGGACTGGTCAGTGGGGGGGAGAGAGATACTGATGAAGAGCGAGCTAATTAAATCAGGTGGACACGGGAGAGTGTGTTGGCAACTCTTGACTGGAGGGGGGATGGGAAGATAGAGAGAGATGGAAGAAGGTAAAATTGGCACGAAACGAGAGACTGTAAGGGCTGACTCAATAGGGGGAGAGCAAGTGGGAGAAGGGAGTAAGATGTATGTAAACCTACATGTGACAGACTGATTGGAATGGTAAATGTTCACTTGAAGCTTAATAAAAATTTAAAAAAAAAAAAAAAAAAATGCTAATATTAAAAAAAAAAAAAAAAAAAATTGCTATAATAGAGGATTCTTTTGCTTTCTATTGTAATTCTATCTCATAAATTTAAATGTTTGCATGAATACTATATACCAGTGAAATATTTCAGTATCTCACATTTCCTTGTTGATTTCATTTGTTTTTAATCAGTCTGAAATAGTCACTTTATCTACATTACTGTGATAAACAAATTTGAATGTTCAAAATTTATACAACTAATGAGGTTTTCTACTTTGTGCCAAATAAAATCAAAGAAGTTAGTAGAAACTAAAAATAACGATGAATAGAGCCAATCAGAGCAGGTCAAGGGCTAGCTTTTCCTCTATTACCTAAAAACAGGGTGTAGACTGCATTCCTTTTTATAACGAAGGGAAAATATTTATTTTTGTAAGATAAAATGCCTATGAAATGCGAGTATAAATGCCACAAAGATAATATGCTGTCACTCAGATTTTAAGACCTGTGAACGATGAATCTTTGATACAGTGAAGTTCTTTAGTCCCAGAAAGCTCTAAATAAAGACATCGGTAGACTTCCAAAGAGCCAAGATATTTTTATTAGCTTAAGCTTGCAAAGTTTATTTGTTGACCCAAAGTTATTCTAACAGACTCTGAAAATGAGATGCAATTAAAACTTGATTTTCAAATTTAGCCTTCTTAAAGAAAACTGTATTCCATTTATCTAGACTTCCAGTTAAGTTCTACTTGGTTTGCCACTTTTACAGGGCAGGATGTGTTTTACTACTTTAACAAATAGCAGATATTGCTGAGCACAAGGTACTGTATTATATACTGTAGCAGATCCACAGACAAGGTCCATGTCTTTGAAAATTTTATAGACTGGTTAGTAATTGCTTCAGTGAGAAAAAAAAAAAAAGTGGAATTGATTTCATAAGACTATAGATGTTTCTCACAAGCAGAAAAAAACATTTTAACTAATTGCCATTAAGGAGTAAGATAAACACGGCAATGCTAAGGCTATGCTTAAACAGTTGAAGGTGGAATGTGTCAGTATTTTTTATCTGGTTCTGCATCACTATATCATAAAAAAAGAGAAATTATACTTTTCCAATGGTATAGTAATAACTAATGTATGCACACTGCATTATCATATACAGAGTGCTTTCACATACACTTTATTTATGTCTCACAGTTATCCTATCTGGTAGACAGGACTATTTCCCTCATTTTCTATCTGAAAGCTGAGGTTGATGCATTACACAGCCTATCCAAAGTAACTCTAACCACTATGTGACAGATTGGGATCCAATCTTCCCTTCCTTCTCTTCTTTCTACAATTTCACACTGCCTCATCACCATTCCCTGAGCCACTTGCATTCACTCATTCCACATTTATTGACCACCGATAATGCACTGGAATTAGGGGTAAAAAGATGAGTAAGATGTGGTACCTAACCTCTAGATGAATATAGTCTTTCAGGGAAGACAGACCCAAAAAGAGATCATTATCATGTAACCTGGCAAGTGTAGTGATGAAGATTGCACAGGGATACATAAAGGTACCCCAAAGTGCATGGAGTGTGGAGAAGTTAAGGAAAGCCTCCTGGAAAAGGTCAACCCCAAACTGAATCTTCAAGACTAAGGAGTTAGCCAGGTGAGGGAGGGAGGGAGGAAGCAGAAGTCTCAGGAGAGGACAGAAGAGGGAGCTATTCCAGTTGAGAATGCAGGCATAAATCCATCTACCTCTGGTGAGCTGATCTTTGACAAAGTCCCAAAGTCCATTAAATGAGGAAATGACAAGACTCTTTAACAAATGGTACTGGCAAAACTGGATGTCCATCTGTAAAAAAATGAAACAGGACCCATATACAAAAACTGTAACTACAACTATAAAGACCATGGAAGAAAAAAATAGGGACAATGGGGACAAAAATAGGGTAGAAATCATAACTAACAATACACAAATACCAGAAGATAAACTAGAGAACTGGGAGCTCCTAAAAATTGAACACTAATGCTCATCAATAGACTTCACCAAAAGAGTAAAAAGGGAACCTACAGGCTGAGAAAAAAAAATTGGGTATTTTTTTTATGACATATCTGACAAGGTCTCATCTCTAAAATCTGTAAAACATTGCAACACCTCAACAACAAAAAGACAAATAATCCAACTAAAAAATGGGAGAAGGATATGAACAGACACTTCACCAAAGAAGACATTCAGGTGACTAACAGACACAAGAGGAAATGCTCAGGATCATCAGCCATTAGAAAAATGGCAATCAAAACTATGATGAGATATCATCTTACCCCGACATTACTGTCACAAATCAAAAAAACCAAAAATAACAAATGCTGCAGAAGTTGCAGGGAGATCTGAACTCTTATGCACTGCTGGTGGAAATGTAAAATGGTATAACTATGGAAAATGACATGATGCTTCCTTAAAAAGCTAGAAATAGAAATGCCATATGATCCAGCAATCCCAGTCCTAGGAATATATTCTAGAGAAATAAGAGCTATCACATGAATAGACACATTCACACCCATGTTCATTGCAGCATTATTCACAATAGCAAAAAAAAAAAAAAAAAACGGAAAAAACCTAACTGTCCATCAACAGATAAATGGATAAGCCCACTATGATATATACACACAATGGAATACTATGCAACAATAAAGAACAATGATGAAAACTCGAAATACCTTACAACATGGCCAAATCTGGAGGGCATTATGGTGAGTGAAATAATCAATCACAAAAGACAAATACTGTACGAGACCACTATTATAAAAATTCAAGAAAAGGTTTACACACAGAAAGAAATTATCTTTGATGGGTACAAGGGAGGGGAGGGGTGGGGATGGGAAATCACTAAGCAGATAGTAAGAAAAAAAAAATAGTTAGGTGTTAATTTCGGTGAAGGGAAAGACAGTACACAATATAGGGAAAGTCAGTGCAACTTCACCAAGGCAAAGTGAAACTTCATAGATACATCCAAATATCCTGCAGGACTGAGTTACTGGGGCTGAGGGCTGGAGACCATGGTCACGGAGATCATCTGGGTCAATTGACAAAACACACTTCATAAAGAAAATATTCTACATCCAACTTTGGTGAGTAACATCTGGGGTCTTAAAAGCTTGCAAGCAGCTACTGGTTCCATCCCATCCGGAGCAAAGCAGAATGAAGAAAACCAAAGACACGAGGGAAATATTAGTCCAAGCGACTAGTGGACTGCAAGTACCACAGCCTCCAACAGCCTAAGCCCAGAACAATAAGATGGCCTGGCTACCACCAGCAGCTCTGACAGGGATCACAATAGAGGGTCCCAGACAGAGCAAGAGAAAAATGTAGAACAAAATTCAAATTCACACACAAACACAAAAATAGACCAGACTTACTAGTCTGACGGAGACTGGAGAAACCCCCAAGACTATGTCCCCTGGACACCCTTTTAACTCAGAACTGAAGCCACTCCCTATGTTCGCCCTTTAGCCAAAGATTAGACAGGTCTATAAAACAAACAATAACTCGTATGAAAAAGCACTTCTTAGTTCAATCAAGTATATGAGACCAAATGAGCAACACCTGCCCAAAAGCAAAGATAAGAAGGCAGGAGGGGACAGGAAAAATGTACAGTTGAAAATGGGGAACCAGGGTGTTGACATATTGTGGGGACTGCAACCAGTGCCACAAAACAATTTGTGTATAAATCGTTGAATGAGAAACTAATTTGGTGTATAAAGTTTCACCTCAAGCACACACACAAAGAGGGAGCTATTCCAGGCAAGCGTGCAGCATAAGAAAATGATAGCAAAGAGAAAAAAAATACAGTGCGTATGGAAGGCTGCTGTCTTAGTCATCTAGTGCTGCCACGATAGAAATACCGTAAGTGGATGGCTTTAACAAAGTGAAATTTATTTTCTCACAGTCTAGTAAGTTACAAGTCCAAATTCAGGACATCTGCTCCAGGGGAAGGCTTTCTCTCTCTGTCAGCTCTGAGGAAGGTCCTTGTCCTCAAACTCCCCCGGTTGAGGAGCTTCTCAGGTGCCGGGACCCTGGGTCCAAAGGCCATGCTCTGCTCTTGGTGCTGCTTTCTTGGCGGTATGAGGTCCCCAACTCTCTGCTTGCTTCCCTTTCCTTTTATCTCTTGAGAGATAAAAGGTGGTGCAGGCCACACCCCAGGGAAACTCCCTTTACTGTGCATCAGGGAGGTGACCTGAGTAAGGGTGGTGTTACAATCCCACCCTAATCCTTTTAACATAAAATTACAATCACAGAATGGAGGACAACCACAGAATACTGGGAATCATGGCCTAACCAAGTTGATACACACATATTTGGGGGGACATAATGCAATCCACGACAGCTGCTTAGAGTTCAGTGTTACTAGAGACCAGTGCTCACTCAATGTAAGAGATGAGGCTGAAAAACTGGGTAGTGGTGATGCTTATACACGATAAACATAGTTGATGTCACTGAATTGTACATGGAAAAATTATTGAAACAGCAAAATTTTTGTTATATACGATAAACATAGTTAATGTCACTGAATTGTACATGGAAAAATTATTTAAACAGCAAAATTTTTGTTATATATATATACCCACCACAATATTAAAAAGCTTAAAGAGAAATATATAAACTATAAAGAGGAACTATTTTGATTTACGATAGAATGTTTCTCTCTTCTTTTTCAAAATTAGATTTTCTATTTTTTCATGGAAAGCCTGGTAGCATAGTGGTTAAGTGCTACAGCTGCTAAGCAAAAGGTTGGCAGTTCAAATCCACCAGCTGCCCCTTGGAAACCCTATGGGGCAGTTCTACTGTGTCCTGTAGGGTTGCTATGAGTCACAATCAACTTGACGGCCACGGATTCAGGTTTTTGTTTGTTTTACAATTTTCAAACCACATTCACAGGCATGATCTCATTTTACCCTTCCAGCAACTCTGCAAAATAGGTGTGGTGAACAATCAGCTGGAAGTGTCAGGGACAACCTCACCAGGTACTTACAGTATCTGTTCTGATTAGCTGACAGCTAGGCCACACTGACTGTCAGATACTTTGAATATCATCTCTGCAAGTAGGTACTATTGGCCGCATTTGAAGATGAGGAAACCAAGGCCCAAAGAAGTTAAGAAACGTGTACACTGTGAGGCCCTGCAAAAGCATACTACCCAGAACTTCTGAAGCGCCTGCCTTTCCGTGTCTTATGGGCACCACAAAGGAGTAAACAGGTGGGTGAAGAGCATACTTTAAATATAATCAGACTGATAAAGAAGTTACCTTTCCTCCCACAGGCCTTTTATGAGAAGCCTTTCCCCTGATGTTCCCAAATTCAACTCTAGAGAATTTTAACAAAAACGCATCGGATTTCTCTCTACAGAGTGACAGGTAGGGAAAACAATATCAGAAATGCCAGAAGCCTCCATCTTTGAGAGGAGAGAGCTATAAGCCAAGCTCTGTGATGACAAGGATCAGGGACTTTTCACGCTCTGTGTAGCCACGGTCATTGCGATCCCATAACAAGCTCTCCCCAGAGCCAGCCCAGCTACCTGGCAGCTACAGCTCAACTACCAAGTCCCACTTCACTACTTCAAGGATTTTATTTTTCTTTCTTTCTCTCAGAAAAAGCCTTAGGTATTTTAAAGGGAATGTTTCTTCCACTTTCCATAAAACATAGCTATATTGTCACAATCTTAACAACCTTCCTAAAATCACCAACTAATAAACATTGTTTGCTAGAACAGAATGGAATACAAACAAGGACAAAATTAGCATTGTCTGGATTCAACCACAGCCCCAAGATGCAGTTGTGGTCTCAGAAGATGACTTGTAAAAGCAGCAACAGCACAGAATGGCAGCTTCGCCCAAGGCCGTGAAGGGCGAAGGGTGTGCCTTCCTCTGAGTGGTGTGACCCCCTCTCCTATCTATGCTCACCCCGACACTGTCTCTGGTCCTAGGCTTAATATGGCCAACTGCTTGACAAACTGAAATGGCCAAAGAGCCTTTCAAATATGAACATTGACATATTTTGTTTTCAAGGTTGGTCTGGGTCTGAGCACAGCCTTTCTTGACAACTTAGTATCCAAAACTGATCTTATATATTCCAGATCAGTGATTTCACATTTGAACTTTAGAGACGCTATGGTTATATCATAGACTATCCCTGGAAAGACGTATGGGAAACCCTTAAGAGTGGTTTCTCTGGCAAGGGAAACAAGGGGGCCAGGGATCAGGAATGGGATGAAGACTTACTTTCCCTCACGCTGCTAGAATTTCTCTTACTGTGGTCATATATTAATTTCTTCTATTCCCCATCTCCGTTTCAAAAAATCATAAAATATATTGGTCATATGAAAAAGAGATAGTATAGAACATATCTCAACCACCTTAACTCTTAATAGTTTATCATATTGCTTCAGTTCTTTTTTTCTCAAGTAAATATACATAGAATACAAATACATGATGTTTATTTCCCCCATCACATTCTCTGCCTTCTCCAGCAAAAACACTTATTATCTAAATTTGGTGTTGACATATGCATGTATTTATACTTTCATTACAGATAAATGCAACTGTAAATCATTTACAGTATTATTTTACATGTTCTTTAATTTCACATAAATTGCATAATACTATACATATAATTCGTCAACTCACTTTTTTAAAATTCAACATCATTTGTTAAATTAATTCAGGTTGATACATATAGCTCTAGCTCATCCATTTTAACTGCTATCTAATATTTGACTCTGTAATGTAAAACCAAAAGAACCAAACCAGCTGCTGTACAGTCAATTCTGACTCATAGTGACCCTACAGGACAGAGCAGCACTGCCCCATAGGGTTTCCAAGGAGTGGCTGGTAGATTCGAACCACCAGCCTTTTGGCTAGCAGTCATACCTTTAACCACTGTGCCACTAGGGCTTCGTGTAATGTAAATCTGCCCCAAATTATTTATCCACTCTCCTGTAATAATAATTTATTAGTATAAACAACACTGCAATAAATATTCTTATATCTGTCCCTTTATATATGGTGTGAGGGTTTATTTAGGGGTGTGTGTCAGGATGTGCTCACTTGCATTTAGCATCTCTCCAAAGCTATTGTAACAACTGCTCATACCCCCAGTAGCACTTAAGAGTCCTGCTCCTCCACATTTTGCTAGAGTCAAACTTTTAAATTTCTCTTAAACTTAAATATTTTATAATTTTTACTATGTTTTAATAAATAAGTTGGGGGATGGAAGTAGTGTGAGTGTCTAAGGCATCACCAAGACACTAGAAGACAAATGTGCTGCTGAGTCAATACCATCAGGTAAAAAAGCAGCAGAACTCATTAAAGTGGCTCCTGCCTCATCCCTCCTCATCTGCTCTACCACATGCTGGTGACATCTAACTCCCCACCCTAAATCCCAACGTGGTTCTGTCCCCAGAGTTCAGCCCCCTGGTTCTTTCTGCTTAAAAGCAATGTATCGACCACTAACAAGAAATCCTACTGCTGACCCCGTGGCCAAAGGGGACTCTCATTCAGACTCTAGACTCACCAAATTCTGATAACCAACCTTCTCCAGCCAGGTTTCTTTGTTTCCACCAAGTCTTACTGTAGAGGGCATGTGAAAGACTGTTTACAGAAATAAACCTGACAGCAATAAAGTGAGGTATTTTATGCAATAAAGTGAGGTCTTTTATGAGACTAAATTCATATGAGTTTCAGAAACCAGTGGAAAAATTTTCACTCAGGGAAGTCTGACTCAGCACTTCTTTTTTAAATTGAACTTGACACACAGGTCAATAGCTGAATGATAATGATTTTGATGGAAGTGACTGTGCATAACTTAGCAAACATTACACACAGAAGAAAAAAAAAACCCAGAAATAACTAAAATATCCAATAATGAGGGAATGATTAACCTGATAAACTATTATATTCCTACAATGGAATAACAAGGCTAACACTTGTTTGTTACGTACCAGGCACTGAGTGCTTTAACTCACTCCAGCCCTATGAGGTAGACACTATGATTATCCCCATTTTGCAGAAAACAAAACAGAACCTTTAAAAGGTTAAATAATTTGATGAAGGTCACATTGCCAATTAGTGATTGCATCAGATTTCAACCTCATAGCCAAGTTCTAAACAACTATACTATATTCTCAGCAAAAAAGAGGGGAAATGTTTGCAGTATATTGCCAATGTATATGAGTCTTCAAACACATACAACAAAAGAGAAGAAGCAGATATACCCAAACGTTCATAGCTTTACCTTTGGGCAATAGGGTTTTGTGTGATTTTTTTTCCCCCAAGTGTGCTTTTCTGTATTTTTCAAATTTCTACATTGGAAATGTATTACTTTTATAATCACGAAAAATACCATTTTTAAAGACTGTACGGAACTTATACTTCCTGCTTTCACATCATTAGCTATTTGTTCAGACCAGGTGTAGCAACCCATCTTGCCCAAAAGTAAGTGCTTAATAAATGCTCTTCAGGATGAAAATAACACAGTCTGAGGGCAAATGTCCTGTTCCATGAACTGAGGGACAGAGACGAGAACCTTCTCAGAAAACAAAGCACTGGATGTTTTGTAGTAATTTCCCCAAATTAGTATAGAAAATACGCTTGAAAGCTAAGGTTCAGGAGTAGCACTATATGGCAGCCTGAATACAAAAAAAAAAAAAGGAAAAAAAAGACATTTTGCAAATAATTAGTTCTTTCACTAAAAGCCGAGTTAGCTTTAGAGTCATTTGGATCATAATAAGACTGACATGGACAGATAGTTTACTGCAGATTTTCCACGGGACTACCTTCCATGGAAATTCTTTCAAAAAGGTCTTGAGAAGCGTATTTTTTGGTGAGCCTCACCCCTTTATTTCAGAGCTGCCTGTGAAGACAAGACTGGAAATTATTTCATTAATGCCTGTGTGATAAACAGAGTATGAACAGTAGTTTGGTTGATTAGATTTTTTAAAAAATATAAAAGCTAGAGATATTGCTAAAAGATGGGAGGCGGAAGCTTTCAGGAATTTCCATATCAAATACAAATTATGTTATAATAGTTTTTATAAGTCCCATAGAAACTAAGCCCAGAGAGTTCAGAGAATTTTAATAACTTTGTCACAGTCACATTAGTTAGCAGCAAAGATTAAAACTCAAAACTCTTTAATCCTAGTTCCTTACCCTTCTATTAAAAGATATCAAATTAGGTTACCATGTAATCTCCCTCCTCTTCTTTCCTTACTCTAGAAATAATTTCCATCCTAAGAAATGTAAGAATACTTAAGACGGCCTTAGCAAGGCTTCATTACAGTCTACCCTTCTACCTTTCCAGTCCTATCACCATCCACTTATTTCTCCACACCATGGCCTTACTCTACCAGTCACTAGGCAAACATATCATTCAGTCTCACACCCTCATTCCTTTGTTGTTCTTATTTCCTGTCCCAAAAAATCCTTTCTCCCTTTTCGGTTCCAGTGAATCCTTCATCCTTCAAGGTCATGTCCCTTTTAATGTTTGTTGAACCCCCACACAGTATTAATCCCACCCTCCTCCATATTTTCACATTACTTACACCAGTGCTAGGTCCCCGTCTGGTTCATCTATGTATTCTCGCCACCTAACCCTATGTAGGGCATTCAGTGGATGCCAATGCAATAACCAATTACTAAGTACCTTCCCGTGGTGTGTGCCACCTTAGGGGCTAGAGGTACAGAGGTTACAGGCAGCCCTTGTCTCAATCAATCCTGACCGGACAGAAAAGTAAGCAGGAATCACTGTTGTGGTGGTGTCAGCAGAAGACTCAATAGTTTGCAGAATTTAACTGAAGAAAATAAAAGATGCCACAGGGGTAGGATCAGTCATCACTCTTGTCCATTTTTATCATTTTGTGGCATTTGGGGGCATTTGTATAAGACAACATGACTGACTGCCTTCTAAGGCATTAACCTCAAAAAGTCAGTGTTTCTAAAACTAAACTTATTATCCACTGCCTTCAGTAAGTTTCCTCCCTAACTGTCCTCTTTCACTCTATAATATCATTATGGTTTTTCTACCAAAAACCATTTGTCACAGAGAAAAGAAAATGCTTTCTCAAAAACGTTTATCTAAACATTCCCCTATTTATAAGCCTGTAATAATTCCCACTGACTATAAATCAGATCTCGCTCTGTCTTGTTTCGACCATTATTCAGGTGCCATCTTCCCTCCCACATGTCTTGTATACACATTTTCAGAAATACCCTACTCATTGTCATGGATACAGAAGTGAAATAAAGAGGTGAGGCTCACCAAAAAATACACTTCTCAAGACCTTTTTGACAGAATTTCCACGGAAGGTAGTCCTATGGAAAATCTGAGAATTCACGGGCACAGTGGCAATTGACAAAGGTTGGCACAATTTAACCAAGTTTCGAAAATTTCATTCTCAAGTTACTTCAAAAATACTGGGCGTACACCAATGTTCACTGCAGCATTATTCACAATAGCCAAAAGGTGGAAATGGCCCAAACATCCATCAACAGATGAATGGATAAATAAAATGTGGCACATACATACAGTGGAAAATTATTCAGCCATAAAAGCGATAAAGTTCTGATACATGCTACTACATGGATGAACCCTGAAAACATTAAAAATGTGCATGCCTAAATGAAAAATTAGGAGTCCCTGGATGGTGCAAACAGTTAAGCACTCGACTACTAACTGAAAGGTTGGTGGTTTGAAGCCACACAGAGGTGCCTCAAAAGACAGGACTAGCAATGTGCTTCCAAAGGTCACGGCCTTGAAAACCCTATGGAGCACTGTTCTACTCTGCACAAATGGGGTCACCATGAGTCAAAATCAACTCGATGGCAACAACCACAAAAACAAATTAAAAGTTACAGTGATACATCATAAATAAATCTAAATTCTCTATGGCCAAAAATATAAATACTGGGTGGATGTCATCTGGTCTCAATGGTTTATCTACCAACTACTTTGTTAAAAAAGCCTTGAACATCCAATACGTCGATACATTCCACCCAGTAGTTGATCCAAACAGTCTGAGCCGTCTACTTCTAAAGAAGACATGTTTTCTTAATGTTTTTTCTCAGCAAAATGCTTCAATTTGATGACACAAAGTTCTGAAACTTCCTGAAAATTTTGCATACAACTTTTCAAGAAAAAGAAAATCAAGAATGTAAGACGTACTATAAGGACTTAGCCTATTCCACTCTCCTGGAGAATCAAAATGCCTTCAGCTAATTAATATTACTAATGCATTTTTCCAGGCACCTTCTAAATGGCATTGACTCTCAGGAACCCACTTCCAATGTAAAATGTATCACAAAATTTTTCTTTTCTGTTGTAAAAGTACAAAGTATGTACTCACCAGCTTAAATAATTGTAATTCTAAACTGCAATAAGGCTGTAAAACAGGACTTTTATCGATTAAAAACCAGACAGAAGTTTCTACTTAGATCTAGAGCAAGAGCCTGGACATAGCTGCAAATATATTGGTATTGGATTACACCGCTGGTGAGACCGTGAACCAGAAACTAGGAGGTAGAAAACAAGAAGAGATCAAAAAAAAAAAAAAAAAAAGAGAGAGAGAGACAGAATCTAAAACAAAGAGACAAGAGAGAATGAAAGAAAGAGCAAGAAAAACAGAGAGGCAGAAAGATATGGTAAGTAGAGAGAGGTAGAAAGAAAAAGAGAAAGCAGAGTAAATAACAAAGGGAAAAACAGAAAGACAGATATATAGAGAATCACAACTGTCAAAAAGAAATAGCTAAATTTCTTAGTTCTACATGATTAAATTCAAAACTTACAGTGCAACAGCATATTAAAAGGCTTACCTTAAACCAAAATATCCCCTGCAGTCTTCTTAAAGCCAAACAATAGTTTAGCTTAACTAGCAAAAAATGTCTGCCTTCAGCATTATGATCTTTTAAGAACTATCTATTTGGGATCAAATTAATAACAGCAACTCAAAAGATTAGATAGAAACCTTAGGGGGCAATGCATCTATGTTAATGGGGGAGGAACAACTCAGAAAAGGAAGGTGAGAATGGTTGCGCAGCTCAAAGAATGTAATCAATGTCATTAAATGGTACATGTAGAAACTGTTAAAAAAAAATTGGCTTATATGCCATGACAAAATGGGATTTATTCCATGAATGCAAGAGTGGGTCAACATAAAAATATCAATGAAATACACAGCAATAATAGAACAAAGGATAAGAACCACATGCTCATCTCGATTGACGCAAAAAGGCATTTCACAAAACTCAACACCTTTTAATGATAAAAACACACAGCAAACTAGGAGTAGAAGGAAAACTCCTCAACATGATAAAGGGTATTTATGAAAAACTCATAGCTAACATCATACTTAATGGGGAAAGACTGAAAGTTTTCTCCCTAAGATCAGAAATAAGACAAGGATACCTACTTTCATCCCTGCTAGTCTACATTGTGAGCCCTTGTGGTACAGTGGTTAAGAGTTCAGCAGTTGGAATCCACCAGCCACTCCTTAGAAACCCTATGGGGCAGTTCTATTCTGTCCTGTAGGGTCACTATGAGTCAAAATCAATTTGACTGCAATGGGTTTGGTTTGGTTTTTGGTATTCTACATCATACTAGAAATTCCAGCCAGACCAATTAAACAAGATTAAGAAATAAAAGGCATCCAAATCAGAAAAGAAACAAAACTATCTCTATTTGCAGAAGACATGATCCTATATATAGCAAATTCCAAAGAATCCACAAGAAAACTACTAGAATTAATAAACAAATTCAGCAAAGTTGCAGGGTACAAGATCAACACACAAAAATCAGTTGTGCTTCTATACACCATAAATTAGCATCTGAAAAGCAATTTAAGAAAACAATTCCATTTACAATAACACCTAAAAGTAAAATACTTAGCAATAAACTTAACCAGGTAGGTGAATGATTTGTACATTGAAAACTATAAAACATTGCTGAAAAAATTAAGAAGACATAAATAAACAGAATATCTACACATTCAATGCAATTCCTACCAAAATTTCTACAGCTTGTTTTGCAGAAATGAATAGCTGATTCTAAAGTTATACAGAATTGCAAGGGCTCTCAAATAGCTAAAACAATCTTGAAAAAGAAGAATTTGCACTTCCCAATTTCAAAATGTACTATAAAGCTGCAGTAATGAAAACAGTCTGGTACTTCTACAAAGGTAGACATCTAAATGAATAGGATAGAACTGAGAAGCCAGAAATAAACTTACACATCTATGGCCAATTGATTTTTGATGAGGGTACCAAGTCCCTTCAATGGGGAAAGAATAGTCTCTTCAACAAATGGTACTGGGACAACTGGATAGCCACATGCAAAAGAATGAAGTTGGACCCATACCTCACACGATATACAAAAATTAACTAAAGTGGATCAATGAATAAATATTTGAACAAATACCACAAAACTCTTAGAAAAAAACTTAGGGGTAAAGCTTCAAGACCTTGTTTTTGAAAATGGATTCTTAGATATGACACCAAAAGCATAAGCAACAAACAGATAAATTGGACTTCATCCAAATAAGAAAATTTCGTACACCAAAGGACTTTATCAAGAAAGTGAAGAGACAACCTACAGAATTGGAGAAAATATTTTATAAACATATATATGAGTTTAATACCCAGAACATATAAAGAACTCCTACAACTCAACGGCCAATTCAAATACAGGCAAAGGACTTGAAGAGACATTCCTCCAAAGAAAATATAGAAATGGCCAACATGTATCTGAAAAGATACTTAACGTCATTAGTCGTTGCTGTGTGCCATTGAGTCAATTCCGATTCATAATGACCCTATAGGACAGAGTATAACTACCCCATATGGTTCCCAGGCTGTAATCTTTACATGAGCAGATCATCAAGTCTTTTTTCCTGTGGAGCCACTGGTGGGTTCGAACTGTCAATCTTTCAGTCAGCAGCTGAGCACTTAACCACCGTGCCAAGAGGGCTCCTCACTAGTCTTTAGGCAACTGCAAATCAAAACCACAATGAGATCCTGCTTCACACCCACTAGGATCACCATAAAGAGTCCCTAAGCAGCACCAACAGTCAAGCACTCTACTACTAGCTGAAATGTTGGTGGTTCAAATCCACAGAGGCGCCTTGGAAGACAGGCCTGGTGGTCTACTTCTGAAACGTCACATCCTTGAAAACCTATGGAGTACAGTTCTCTCTGACACACATGGGGTTGCCAGGAGTCAGAAATGACTTGACAGTAATTAATAATAATAATATGGCTATTATCAGAAAAATGGAAATAACAAGTGTTACGGAGGATGCAAAGAAATTGAAACTCTGGTGTATTTGGCGTTTCTGGTGGGAACGTAAATGGTGCAACCACTGTGGAAAACATTTTGATGGCTCCTCAAAAGGTTAAACATAGAGTTACCATAAAACCAAAATAAAACCAAACCCATTGCCACTGAGTCGATTCCAACTCATAGTGACTCTATAGGACAGAGTAAAACTGCCCATAGGGTTTCCAGGGAGCGCCTGGTGGATTTGAACTGCCAACCTTTTGGTTAGCAGCCGATCTCTTAACCACTATACCACCAGGGCTTCCAGAGTCACCATATTACCCAGCAATTCCACTCCTAGGTATATAACCAAAAGACTTGAAAGCAGGCACTCAAACAGATACTTGTACCCCAATGTTCACTGCAGCATTGCTCACACTAGTCAAGAGGTTGAAACGACCCCAATGTCCATCAACAGATGAATGGATAAACAAAATGTGCCATAGCCACAGAATGGAGTACTATACAGTCATAAAAAGAAATGAAGTTCTGATACATGCTACGACATGATAAACCTTGAAAACATCATATTAAAATAAATCACACACAACAAAACAAATATTTATGATCTCACTTATATGAAATACCTAGAATAGGCAAATGCATAGAGACAAAAGTTTACTAGTGGTTATCAGAGGCTGGGGGTAGAGGGAGGAATGGGGAGTTATTGCTTAAGAGGCACTGAGTTTCTGTTTAGGGCGATAAAAAAACCTTTTAGAAATGGATAGTGGTGACAGTTGCACAACATGGTGAATATAATTAATGCCACTGAATTGTACACTTAAAAATGGTTAAAATGGCAAACTTTAAATATTTTTATTATATATTTTTTATATAATATACAATAATTTTAAAAAAAATAAACTTATTGTATCCCCCTAATTATTAACTTTATTGCTTACATCCACCCACAACAGAAGTTTTGAAACTAAGAAGACGACACTGATAAAGCTATACATAACACGGAAAACTCTAAAAACAAATAAAAAGTAAAGAATTCACATAGTATAAGCAAAAGTCACAAGATGGTGAGTGAAGAGGGAACTGGGCCAATGTTAAAGAGAGACGTAAAAGAGAGGTGGTCTCCTTTCCTCTCAGAGAAAATTTAAAAATTAGCCCAAATTCCTACTGTAGCCTCATCGCCCATGGGCAAGTGGATTTTTTTTTCTTTTTTAATATCAGATGCAGAGTGTTCAGTTAGTTATCTCTTAATTCATAGCACACCATCCTATCAGCTCGTGCAAGACCAATCTCTTTATCTTATTCACTTGTTTTTAAAATTTATTTGCTGATGTGTGCCACCAAGTTAATTTCGACTCATAGCGAATCTATAGGACAGAGTAGAACTGCCCCATAGGGTTTCCTAGGCTATAATCTTTAGGGGAACAGACTGCCAGGTCTTTTCTCCTATGGAGCAAATGGTGGGTTCGGACCTCCAACCTTTCAGTTAGCAGCCAAGTACTGAACCACTGCTCAACCAGAGTTTCTTGATTTATTTACTATTTACTATATTTACTTGTTCCTATTCTTCATAGAGTTCTTCACACTTTTCTCTCCACCATGCCCTAAATAGGCAACCTTAATGCTTAATGTGAAACTTCTTGTTTACATATCTTCTTGCAAAGTGTGAAACATTACTCTGTATGCATGTAAAATTTTATTTATATATATGCACTTGTATTATTCTGTTTTTTTTTTTTTAACCCATCCTTATTGTTATACACATAATTTGTCTGTTGTTTTCAACTGCTGCGTGATACTCCATGGGGAACATTCACTACATTTTACAGTGATGGACTCCCAGATGGATTCTGCCCCCACCTACAGGGTGTAACAACTATCCTTGTACACATACCCTGGTACAGGAACCTGTGCGACAATTTCTTAGGAAAATAAACCGAGGAAGGGAATTGCTGAATCATAAAAAAAAATAGAGCATACAAATATATTTAATTCGACTAAGTACTAACTGATTGCTCTCCAGAACGGTGACATATTTCCCACCCACTGACCAGTGCATGACGATTCTTACGTCCTCATTGCCTTGTCAACACATTTTATATCCCCGCTATA
Organism: Loxodonta africana; assembly: GCF_030014295.1. Classification (NCBI taxonomy): domain Eukaryota; kingdom Metazoa; phylum Chordata; class Mammalia; order Proboscidea; family Elephantidae; genus Loxodonta; species Loxodonta africana. The sequence continues at coordinate 47,559,450 of NC_087355.1, read as the reverse complement.
AAATAATCTCCTTTTTTAATTTTTATTGTTCTGATTACTAATGGGTTGAACATCTGTTTATATGCTTGTTGGCTTTTAGACTTCCCCTTCTTTAAATTTCCTACCCAAAGCTTTTGTTTATTTTTCTATTAGGATTACTGCCTTTTACTTGATGGTTTGCAGTAGTTTTCTAGCCTGCATATTAATCTACCAACAATTTTATACGGTGTTAATATTTTCTTCCATTTTACCATCTATAGCTTTGTCCATGGTGTTCTTTGTTGAACAGAAATTCTTAATTCTGATGCAATCAAATTCACTTTTTAGGTTGTGTTTGTGTGAGAGTACTAAGGAGCATATGAGATTGGTGTTGTGGCACCATTCTTAGAGAAACAGCCAAGAAGACGATGGAAATACCTGAAAGATGTGTGCAGAAAGACTCCCCCATGCGTCAAGGGAAAGAGGGAAGGTATCATGGGCTACTGGAAAGGCATGACCTTGAGGCAAGAGTCTGACACTTATTAGTTATGTTACCTCACACAGGTGCTTAACCTCCCAAAGTTAAAAACCTGCCATCTGCAAAGCAATACCAACCCCAAAAGACAATGTAAGCAAAGGAATCTACAAAATGGCTTCCACATACTACACACACACACAAAAAAATGCACTCAATAAATGTGAGTTCCCTTGCCTTTTTCCTCCTTATTCTCACCCCCGACTTGACACAGACAGAATTTCCAACCATTGACACTTTAGAATCAGATCCTTCAGCTGACCCTGTCCCCTCAAATTCAGAGCATCAACTGTGGTGACAGGCTCTCCATGGCACTTCTGCTCATACTTCAATTAGCTATCAGACAGAGATTAAGCCCTGAAAAAACAATGAAAGTGCTGTTTCCCTGATGAGACCAAAAGAAGAGAAGCCAGCAGGTGTAAATAACTAATTATCTGGTGGTGGGACCTTGCGACTAAATTAGTTAGCACCTTGTTAAGAAATGGATTGAAAGTATTGGCTGTAGAACATCTTCCTTTGGTGGATGTGTGAGGAGTATGCAGGAAAGCTATTTTAGGTTCCTACAAAATGAATACAAAGTTTGGAAATAAAATTTAGCTGTAGCTTTCCAGACTTTCTGATCCATACTGCTTAAGTATTCCAAAAGAATAAACTGTGGCAAACAACCTAATCATTATCTGACTTGATGCTATGATACTTATTTATCTTCCTCTGTCCTATTTGTCTTTGCCTTGGATGCCAACTTAAATTCACTGTTATTTGGATATGGCCAGGACGTTAAATACCTATGGAAATCACATAGCGCTAAAGGAAGCTTGTTTGAGTATGAATGAACTTTCAATTACCTTTTTAAATCTGCGCTCTTTCTCACAATCATTTCATTATTTAATCAGCAGATGTTGAATCTGTATCTATTACATACCGGGCACTGAGCCTAGTGCTGAGAAGATATAAGGATAAGTCAGACACGGCATTTACCATGGAGGAAGACATAGTTTCTCAAAGTTAATCATGTGATTAATCAACTACCATAAAGTGTGATCATTTCTATAATACAGGCAAACAATGTGCTATAAAGAGCACAGACGACAGTAGAAGCACAAGAACACCTAAGTTTATTTGGGTTTGGGTTCAAGCAAGATGTCAGAGAAAAGATCCACTTTAAGGGAGTTTGAAAAATGAGTAGGAATTTACTAGGCAGAAAGGATTTGGGTTGAGTTCGGGTTAGAGGTAATATTAGGGTTAGGGTAAGGGTTAGAGTTAGGTTAGCCAGATAGCCAGGAAGCAGCTCTTAAGGCAAGGAGGTAAGGACATGTTGAGTGAAGAGCAGTTAGGCCCATGTGACTGAAGCACAAGGTATACAGCTAGGTATATGGCACAGGGTATAGGAACTAGACATAAGCCCAGAAACACAGCCTGGTCACTTTTTGAAAAAAAAAAAAGGTCGTAATAATTTAAAATATATGCTGAACAATAAAATTATTTTAAGAAAGGAAGTGGCATAATTAGATTCATATTTTACAAAGAGAATTAAGGTACCAGCATATCAACACATTGAAATGAGACTGCGGTCAGGGAGATCAGTTAGGAGGTAATTATAACACTATAGGCAGGAGGTGTTAGGTCCTGAACCCTGAAGTGAGAGCGAGGATGGGAGAATGGAGTCATATATGACGCTTAAGATATAGAATGGTCAAGGTTTGGTGACCAACTGAATGTTGGAGTTAAGATAAATGGGAAGATTTATTCAACAAATACCTCTTAAAACTTTTCTATGTGTTAGATACTGTAATAAGGGCTAGGGCAGAATTTCACAATCTTGGCACCATTGACATTTTATTGTTAGGTGCCGTCGAGTTGATTCTGGCTCATAGCGATCCTATGCACAACAGAACAAAACATTGCCCCATCCTGCACCATCCTCACAATTGTTACTATGCTTGTGCCCATTCTTGCAGCCACTGTCAATCCATCTTACTGAGGATCTTCCTCTTTTTCGCTGACCCTCTACATTACCAAGCATCATGTCCTTCTCCCGGGACTGATCCCTCCTGATAACACATCCAAAGTATGTGAGATGTAGTCTCACCATCCTTGCTCCTAAGAAGCATTCTGGTTGTACTTCTTCCAAGACTGTTCGTTGTCTTAGTCATCTAGTGCTGCTATAACAGAAGTGGTACAGTGGTTAACAATGAGAAGTTTTTCTCACAGTAAATTAGGCTAAAAGTTCAAATTCAGAGTGTCAGTTCCAGGGGAAGTCTTTCTCTCTCTGCTGGCTCTGGAGGAAGGTCTTTCTTGTCAATCTTCCCCTGGACTAGGAGCTTCTCCGAGCAGGAACTCCGGGTCTAAAAGATGCGCTCTGCTCCCGGTGCTTCTTTCTTCGTGGTATGAGATCCCCCACTCTCTGCTTGCTTCCCTTTCCTTTTATCTCTTGAGAGATAAAAGGTGGCGCAGGACACAATCCAGGGAAACTCCCTTTACCTTGGATCAGGGAAGTGACCTGAGTGAGGGTGGCGTTACAATCCCACCCTAATCTTCTTAACACAAAATTACAATCACAAAACTCTTCTTCAGTCTTCCTTATTCACTGTCCAGCTCCCGCATACAATGTGGTGATTGGAAACACCATGGTTTGGGTCAGGCGCACCTTGGTCCTCAAGGTGACAACTTTGCTTTTCAACACTTTAAAGAGGTCTTTTGCAACCGATTTGCCTGATGCAACGCATCTTTTGATTTCTTGACTGCTGTTTCCATGGGAGTTGATTGTGGATGCAAGTAAAATGAAATCCTTGACAACCTCAATCATTTCTCCATTCATCATGATGTTGCTTATTGATCCAGTTGTGAGGATTTTTGTTTTCTTTGTGTTGAGGTGTAATCCATACTGAAAGCTGTGGTCTTTGATCTTCATCAGTAAGTGCCTCAAGTCCTTTTCACTTTCAGCAAGCAAGGTTGTATCATCTGCATAACGCAGGCTGTTAATGAGTTTTCCTCCAATCCTGATGCCCCATTCTTCATATAGTCCAGCTTCTCAAATTATTTGCTCAGCATACAGATTGAATAGGTATGGTGAAAGGATATAACCCTGATGGACACCTTTCCTGACTTTAAACCACGTAGTATGCTCTTGTTCTGTTGGCGTGACTACCTCTTGATCCATGTACGGATTCCTCATGAGCACGATTAAGCGTTCTGGAATTCCCATTCTCTGCAATGTAATCCATAATTTGTTACGGTCCATGCAGTCAAATGCCTTAGAATACCATAGTCAATAAAACACAGGTAAACATCCTTCTGGTGTTCTCTGCTTTCAGCCAGGATCCATCTGACATCAGCAATGATATCCCTGGTTCCACGTCCTCTTCTAAACCCGGGGTTGAATTTCTGGCAGTTCCTTGTAAATATACTGCTGCAGCCGCTTTTGAATTATCTTCCGCAATATTTTGCTTGTGTGTGACATTAATGATATTGTTCCATAATTTCTGCATTCGGTTGGATCACCTTTCTTGGGAATAGGTATAAATATAGATCTCTTCCAGTCAATTGGCCAGGTAGCTGTCTTCCAAATTTCTTGGCCTAGACAAGTGAGCACTTACAGCACTACATCTGCTTGTTGAAACATCTCAGTTGGTACTCAGTCAATTCCAAGAGCCTTGTTTTTCATACATGTCGTCAGTGCAGCCTGGACTTCTTCCTTCAGTACCATCTGGTTCCTGATCATATGTTACCTCCTGAAATGACTGAACATCGACCAATTCTTTTTGGTATAGTGACTCTATGTATTCCTTCCATCTTCTTTTGATGTTTCCTGCATCATTTAATATTTTCCCCATAGAATCCTTCGCTATTGCAACCCGAGGCTTGAATTTTTTCTTCAGTTCTTTCAGCTTGAGAAATGCCGAGCGTGTTCTTCCCTTTTGGTTTTCTATCTCCAGGTCTTTGCACGTGTCATAATAATCCTTTACTCTGTATTTCTGAGCTACCCTTTGAAATCTTCTGTTCAGCTCTTTTACGTCATCATTTTTTCCTTTTGCTACTCGAAGTTCAGAAGCAAGTTTCAGAGTCTCTTCTGACATTCATTTAGGTCTTTTCTTTCTCTCCTGTGTTTTTAATCATTTCTTGCTTTCTTCATGTATGATGTCCCTGATGTCATTTCACAACTCAGCTGGTCCTCAATCATTAGTGTTCAAAGAATCAAATCTAATCTCAAGATGGTATCTAAAGTCAGGTGGGATATACTCAAGGTCATACTTTGGCTCTCATGGACTTGTTCTAATTTTCTTCAGTTTCAACTTGAATGTGCATATGAGTGATTGATGGTCTGATCCAAAGTCAACCCCTGGCCTTGTTCTGACTGATGATATTGAGCTTTTCCATTGTCTCTTTCCACAGATGTACTTGATTTGATTCCTGTGTATCCCATCTGGCGAGGTCCATGTCTATAGTAGTCATTTACGTTGGTGAAAAAAGGTATTTGCAATGAGGGAGTCGTTGGTCTTGCAAAATTCAACCATGAGATCTCCGGCATCATTTCTATCACCAAGGCCATATTTCCCAACTACAGATCCTTCTTCCTTGTTTCCAACTTTCACATTCCAATCACCAGTAATTATCAATGCATCCTGATTGCATGTTCAATCAATTTCAGAGTGGAGTAGTTGGTAAAAATCTTCAATTTCTTCATCTTTGGCCCTAGTGGTTGGTGTATACATTTGAATAATAGTCATATTAACTTGTCTTCCTTGTAGACATACGGATATTATCTTATCATTGACAGTGTTGTACTTCAGGAGAGATCCTGAAATGTTCTTTTTGACGATAAATGCAATGCCATTCCTCTTCAAGTTGTCATTCCTAGCATAGTAGATCATATGACTGTCCAATTCAAAATGACCAATGTGAGTTCATTTCCACTCACTAGTGCCTAGGATATCAATCTTTATGCATTCCATTTCATTTTTGATGATTTCCAATTTTCCTAGATTCATACATTATACATTCCACCTTCTGATTATTAATGGATGTTTATAGCTATTTCTTCTCATTTTGAGTTGTGCCACATCAGCAAATGAAGGTCCTGAAAGCTTGACTCCATCCACGTTACTTAGGTCAACTCTACATTGAGAAGTCAGCTCTTCCCCCACATGTCTGTCAGTTTGTCATACTGTGGGGACTTGTGTGTTGCTGTGACGCTGGAAACTATGCTACCAGTATTCATGTACCAGCAGGGTCACCCACTGACATTTTAGACTGGATCAGTCCTTTGTTGTGGGGCTGTCTTATGCATTGTAGGATGTTTAGCACCATTTTGGGCCTTTACCCACTAGGTGCAAGTAGCACCACCCCCACGTCATGACAATCAGAATGTCTCCAGGTATGGTCAAATTTCCCCTGGGAGCAAAATCAACCTTATTATTTAGCAAAAAAATGCTTAGGAGAGAATCATGTACAGGGATGCAGAAAGGAGAAAGTGGCGATACTTCTTGGGGATAAGCAAGCTAAAAAGCTCCACAGAGGAGGAGACATTGAGCTGAATCATTAAATATGGGCATTCCAGGCAAAGGGTCAAAACATTAAAGCAAGCTACCATATCAGACATTATAACTCTGAGGCTTCTAGCTGGGTGGATGGCAATGTCATTGACCAAGGTGAGAAACACAGGAGAAGCAGGGCACTAAGTTTTGGGGGCTTGCAGGGCATCTAGAAGGTACTTGGAAATGCACAGATAGAAGTCAGGGACACATATATACACACACTTAGAAGTCATAAATATATAGGTGGTACTTAAAGCAATGGGACTTGATCATATCTCTTAAGAAGAATGTTTACAGGCAGAAGATAAAAACCTTTGAGAACATCAAAATTTTAGATGAGGTCCATGAAAAAGAAGCATGCAAAATAGACAGGGGGAGAACAGTAGAAAAGGTGAAAGAGAACACACTTAAACTTATTTGGCAAACTTAACAAACAGCCTAGAACAATTTCTCTCCAGTCTGTCAGGATGACTAGGGAGATCTGTTCTTTCATTTCATGATTACTTTCTCTACATTTCTTTTAGTCTCATCAAATCCACTATAACCCATTAGGTATAGAGGACCAAAATGCTACTAGTGGTGTACTATATAACCAATGGCTGATATCTTTCTTACTTGTTTATTTAGTAAACAAAAATAAGTTCATATCATATTGTTGATTAGGAGGCATAATGAAATGAGCACCATGTTTGATGTGGACAATTCGCTTTCAACACCCATTCTGACTTCCTGAAAATGTGTTGGTCTGTAAAGTCTGAACACCTAAGAACAACATTTCTAGGACTGTCCTGCAGCTAGAGTTCTAGAAGTAATTTAAAGCATCATCAATTTTTTCCACTAGAGCAATATCTGGAAAGCAGAGTTAAGTAGAATGCTTTCTGCTATTTCTACTGTTTCAAAGCAAGCATCATTGTGGAAATGCCTGAATTTTGTACAGCAGCTTCCTGGTAAAGGCCATTATTTGATCTAGGAAAGGCAGTAGCAACCTTCGTAGCCTGGCTCTACCGAACAGTTTCCAAATTCATTCCTGAAAAACTCAGCCAAGAGTCTGCATCCTCAACCTTCCCAATGATTCTATAAGCATTTAAAACCTTGCAATATACCCATGTCTGTTGAAGTCAGCTAAACTAGATTCTATTCTCTGCAACTGAACGTTAACTAGCCAGTCAACTCTACGCAGTAAACCCAGTCTAGCGCTCTCTCTCTCTGCCTATTTTTTCCATTCCTAAATTACTCCCATAAAGAAAAGCCATGAGGTAGGTACACATACTTTGAAATGCACCAACAAAAGTACCAATAAATACACAAAGCTCAAAATCCAAATCCAGCCAAGCCTGGGACCTTAAGTTTCTAAGTGCAGTTTCAAGGGCCTGACGCCCTCCACTCTGCAAACAATGAGGTTACTGTTCCAAAGACAAGGTAAACTGAGCAAAATTGCTCACAGTCTCCTAGAGCACTTTATAGGGCAGAGGAAGGGTATATTAGTCAAGTTGGCTGTTCTGCAGCCTCTTAAGCACATGCCAAGGCCAGCCAGCCATCCTACAAATATGAGAAATAGATAATGTTTAGAGGAAATAAAAGAGAGGGTGATGGATCAATGCTAATTACCATCTTAACATTTATTTTTTAAAAATTCATTCTGAATCAAATATGATAATCAAATTAAAACCCTTACTATGTAATGAGAAGCCCTGATGGCACAATGGTTAAGAGTGTGGCTGCTAATCGAAAAGTTGGCAGCTTGAACCCACCAGCTGTTCTGCAGGAGAAAAGGCCTGGTGATCTGCTTCCATAAAGATTACAGCCTAGGAAGCACTATGGGGCAGTTCTACTCTGTCCTATAGGGTCACTATGAGTTGGAATCAACTTGACGGCACACAACAACACTATGCAATGAACTCTTACACATCATTAGAAAATGATTAAAGCACCAATAGAAAAGGGCGAAGGTAATTTAAAAAAGAAAAACTCAAATGGCCGATAAACATGAAAATGTCAACCTCACCAATAAGCAAAGTAATGCAAATTAAAATAATAGTGAAATAGCACATTTTGCTCATCAAAATTGGCAAAGATTAGGAAAAAAATACCCAAAGAAATGAAGGTGCAGGGATTAGAACGTTAAGACATTATTGATAGGAGGATAAATGTGTACTATTCTTCTGGGAAAAATTATCAAGAGCCTAAAAATATCAATATTTATATTAATATTTTAAAAGGTTAAAACATAGTACATATTGTATTATATTATAGTTTATGTTGTATCATATATAACATTTTATATTTTTTTAATTCAAAAATATTAACAGAAAAATACTTCTAGATTTTATAGCATTTTTTTACAACCATAGGAGCAGTTTACAAACTATTTTTTGCTACCTTCCTAAGTCTTCCTAAAATATCCCAATTGTTTCCTTTTTTATCTTATTTATCAAAAATATAAGAACTTCCCTTTTAAAAATCTATTCTATATTAAATTCTACACTAATCTAACTCTATATTAATGGGTTTTTATAGCCATGCTATTTAAAATGGGGGAAAAAAAGGACAGAAATAATCTAGATTTTAGTAAGAGAACCTTAGTTATGTTAATTATTATATATCTGAATTGTGGAACAACTAAAACTTATTTTTAAGGAGTAAATGTTTATGATATATGGATAAAAAGAACAAAACTATATGCAGTGTGAACTCAAACTTATAAAATATATATACATATACATACATACATACATATGGAAAGATTAGAGGAAAAAATTAAAATGTTAGTAATAACTCCAGTTGAAAAGATAACAGATGGTTTTTATTATTTTTATATTTATGTATGTTTTCTATAATGAGCAAGTATTAATTTTATAAGCAAAGAAAATTCTAGGCAAATGAAGACAGATCAATAACATCATCATTATGTAGAAGGAAGCATTTTTGTTCTATTACAAGCAAATAATGCCCAGAGAAATGAGCTACATAAAAGAAATTCATTGTTCTTCAAATACTGAATATGTAACTACCATGTACTAAGAGAATGGCGCTAGGTACTGAGAGTAGAGAGACGGACAAGATTCAGTCTAGTCCTCATTCAGGAGCTCCCAAACTAGTAGAAAACATACATATAACTTATACTTTGGGAAAGCCCAGTATCTCTAAGGAGATGTTAGTCTCCATGGACGATTGATTAGTACCCAATGATCTACTGTGCTGGGTTTAGAGACCACACCACAAAGACCCACAAAGTTGTGTCTGTTGAGGAAGAGCCACAACATTCTGTCCAAGGTCCTCTTTCTTGCCCATATGTCAGCCCGTCCTGGGTTTGACTGCTGATTCTCATCCTTGCACTTGGTCCATTCAAATCTAAAGTGTGCTGTGTTATCCCAGGATTGGTTGAAGGTTATATTTCCTCTCGTCCTACTTCTGAAACAAAGTTTTGTTCGGCATCTCATCTTGCTCAGCCTGCCCATATATGTGCTTTCCTTCGACTTTGCAGTTACAGCTCCAGAGACCTCACGGTGCTAACACATATTGTAATATTCAAGTCTAGAATTGGAAAGTTAAAAAAAAATCACCTATGGTTAAGTGCTATGGCTGCTAACCAAAGGGTCAGCAGTTCAAATCCACCAGGCGCTCCTTGGAAACTGTATGGGGCAGTTCTACTCTGTCCTATAGGGTCGCTATGAGTCGGAATCGACTCAATGGCACTGGGTTTGGTTTTGGTTTTGATGGTTATATAAGGAATCTACTCCATAGCATATGCCTGGGAGAACCCTGCTCTCATGAACTCTAGCTTCACTGGTCCCTTGTGTATAATCCTCAAAATCACACTTTTCAGTCTGGAAGAGAACTTACAGATTCATATCCTGCCCTCTCTCATTTTACAGGTCACGGCATTAAGGCCCTTTGAAATTTAATGGTTGGATCAAGGTAGCACAACTAGTAAGTGGCTAAGCCAGGGTGAGTACACGGGCTTCCTGGGACAGAGGCTAGGAGATGGAACTCTGCACCACTCTACCTGCATCTAGAGATCCTTTCATGCTGACTTCACACTATTTCCTGTGGGAATTTTTTCACACCTGGTCCAACCCAACTCTCTAGTCTCCTCAGAGCTTAAAATAGCCCAGTTGCCAGACAATTGTTTATCTGCTTTGAGCCCCATGGAATGAAGGATGGTGTGAAAGTGGTCTTGGAACACCAAAATAGATTCCAGTGAGTAAAACTCACTTCCCCTGGGTTTTAAAGGCCCCAGGAGCAATCAGTAAGTTGGCTTAGTTTGCAATACCAGGCATATATCCAGGGATGAGCAGGCCCAGCTACAGAATGAGACATGAGGATAAGAAAGAAAGCGGAATGAGAAAACAGATCCAAAAAGAAGATGCAGAAATCAATATATTCTGCCATTACAGTATAGGTATCAGCAGCTTTTGAAACAGATCTCTTTCAGGCAAATGCTAAAAAGAAGAATCTTATAAATAAAAGTACCAGAAAAATATCCAATATACGGAGCAGTGTAGCCTAGTGACTAAAAGCACAACTCTGGAATTTTAAAGTTTGATCATTTCCAAACTTGGTCTCTTACTAGCTATGTAACCCTGGGCAGACTACTTAATCTCTTGGAGTCTGGTTTCTCTCATTTGTGAAAAAGGACCAGTTTTCAGCTCTTTTTTAGTTAGGAGGACTTAAAATGATAATGCTTGTCAAAAGCTGGTGTGTCATAGTGCTTAACAGAAAGGAATTAAACAAAACTCCCACCTGACACCACAGAATCTGGGCTGAGGGGCTCCCTACTACCTTAGATTCAGCCATCATCAGAGCAATCAAAACTGACCATCCCGGTGAGTGTTCTGGAATAGAAGATTGGGGAGGTCGGAAGATCCTCTCCACAGCAAAACAACTATTCAACTGCTGGAAAAAAATTTTTTTTTTTAATTATTGAAAGTCTCTCAAAATTGTCCTAAGGGCATGCAGCAGAGAAACATTCGTTCAAGAAAATCTACAAAATATCAATAAGAACAGCAAGAGTCTATGGCACTGAAGCCACGACCTGCTCTCTTCTCCTGCCCCCAACTCTGTGTTGCAGAAACTCTATTCTGGCTACTCTGGATGGGTGTAGCCAAGAAGAGGGGAGCTGCCTTTAGCGCTCAGTCTAGGGGTATAGTTTCACCCTGGGAGGCGCAAGCCACTGGTTTTTCTCATCCCCCTTGCATCCCCTTATTGCAAAAGCTGTATTCCAGGCAAGCTTAGTTGACAGAAGTGAGGTCCCATTCTCCCACTCAGAACCAACTAACAGGGCAGAAACTCTGCCCCAGGAACAGGCACCAATAATAATGGAGCTTCCATGGCTCCTGCCCCAGCTTGCTTGTAAGACGGAGACTCCATGCTGAGGGGCCAAGCTGAGGAGACCACAGGCTACCAGCTCCCTACTCCCTAGCACCTGCCTGCTCATAGGGGAGAGGTGTCACTCTGAGAGAAGCATGCCTATCTCCTATGCAGTGGTACAGGCTGCCTGCCCAGGCCATAGGGATAAACAGCTCTGCAGCTCTTCCTGAGGAAACTGACTTTATTTGGAAGACACAATACAGAATCCAAGCCCAAAGGTGTTTTTGAACACGCTGGAGATCTTGGTAGAGAGTAACTGTGAGGGTACTGGTAGTCCACGACACCGACAAAAGCAAGCAAAATGGCAGAGCAGCCAGAAGTTTAACAGAGAAAGAAACAGCCAAGAAGAGCCCTCCTGGGATCACAGTAAACTGGGATCGGAAAGCCTATGCACATGCGCTGGGCTGAACTCACTCAGGAGCAATTAGCAGAAGACATGGTTCAGGTTTGAAAACATCCCCACATACAGATCCACCAACAAAGGGCAAAAGCCTCACTAGCACAACAGGCTTAAGCATAGCCTCTGACCAAACATCGGCTGAAAAATAAGCTACTTTGATGTAGGGGCAACTACTATTAAGTCAAGCTTAAGAATAAAATCACATGCATCTTGGCTGTCGGGAAGACTGCATATTCAAAGCTTCACCCTCTCAAGAGTGAGTGAAGAGGAAACTTTCAAGCTACTAGTCCCTGGCTGAACATGGAACAAAAACATAAACTCCCTGAACTGTGATTAAGAGACTCCAAGCCACACAAGCATGCAATGGTAACCCAACCCGTTGCCTCTGAACTTATTCGGACTCACAGTGACCCTATGCAATGATGGAGGGTAAAAATCTAACCGGCTAAGGGGGTAAAGCACAATCTTTGACCAATAAGTAGCTTATGCTGACCCAAGGGTGACCCCTAAGTAGCCAGGCTAGAATCTAAAAATAAAGATTTTTTTTTTTTTTTTAGATCTAAGCAGGGACATCAGAACCTGCACACTGTAGGATAAACAGACTTCATGGAGCCTAGCCAAGTTACTGGAAAAAAAAAAAAAAAGTGACCAAGCAAAGAACAAAAACATCAGCCCCCAGTGGAGGTAGGAGGAAGAATCAGTAATACAGAATTGCTAGAATATATTATTTAAAATGTTCAATTTTCAAAATCAAAAAATACATATACAGACTTCCGGCCAACATGGCGCCATAGACAGAAGCACTACGCCGTCCCTCCACAGCAAAGACCTGAAAAAGTAAGTAAAACAGAGACAAACATTATTCCTAGAACCTGAAGTACCAAATGAAGAGATAGAGAACTCAGCCAAGCACCTAATGGAATAAGAAACTGACAGAGGACGGAGAACGAGGAGAGAGACATGCAGATGGCCCCATCAGCTAACACGGCTCCGCTATCTTGGACTCCAGTCGGGCATCAGCAGACAGGGACCACGGGAAAGCAGCGTCACGAAACTCCCAGCAGGAGACAGAGAACCCAGTAACGAGCAATACATGCTTTCCCATCCCCCCATTCTCTCCCCCCTGCTCTCTACCTCCAAGCTTCCAGGCTGGCTGTGGTGGCTTGGCTGGCCAGGAAGCACAGTGTCTGGGCTGCTTGAATTCACCCCACCCACATCAGAGATCGGCAGACAGGGAGTATGGGAAAGCAGCTTCACAAGGTTCCCAGCAGGAGACAGAGCACCCGGTAATTAGCAATATACACTTTCCTAGCCCCCCCCCCCCCCCCCGCTTTTTCCCCCCACCTTTGACCTCCTCTGCTTCCCACCAGCCGCAGTCTCTTGGCCAGGAGGCAACACTTTGGCCTCAGGCTGCTTGGATTTGCCCTGCCCACACTGGCGGGGCCCCTGAGCTGGTGTTGGTTGTTTCCATCTCTTTTGCTTTCTTCTGTGCCTCCTACAGCCTCCCCTTCCGTTCTCTGGAACACTTGGCTCCATGTGCTATCTTTGCTTCTTCTTGAAAGGCTGTGAAGCCATGCTCAACTGGGGAACCACTCCCCCTGCCTGCAACACCATGCTGCTGGGATCCCTGGGGCTTTGTTTTCCCCTTGTTTTGCTTTGTTCTGTTTTATTTTGTTTTTCTTTTCCTAGCTTGGGACCCCCTTCTAGCCGAGCTGCACTGCATGGCATAGGAGCCACTCACCCAATCTGCGCAGCCACCGAGGTAGGATCCCTGGGGGCATTTCTTTTTTTCTTCTCTCTCTCTTTTTCCCTTTCTATCTTCATTTCTCAGTTCTCGTCTTGCTACACTTACCTTCTTTTCCTCTCTCCTGAATACCTGGTGCTGTGTGACATCTATACCCCCTCTAGCCAGGCTATACTGAGCAGCCTGAGAGCCCCTTCCCCGGTCTTAGCAGCCCCACGGGTGCGACTGTGGGACTCCTGAGGAATTTTTTTTTTTGGTTCCAAATTTTTATCTAGTTTTTTTCTTTTTTTGCTTTTCTCCGTTTCTTGGTTTCTCATCTCTCCACTCCAAAGGCAAGCTCCCTTAGCACTATTTTTTTTTTCTCTTTCTTTGTTTGCTTGTTTGTTTTTGGCTCCTGTTTTTCTCTCCTCTCTCTGCTCTTTCCTACACCCCTATTAGCTCCACACAGCACAACCTACCCCCTCTTTCCTGCCTACCTAAACCGTGCACTGAACATCACACCCCCGAGCAGCACAGGCATGGCCTACTGGAACCTGCCCAGCACTGATTCCTGGCTGGCCCTATTGGCCTTAGTAGGTACCACAAACAATCCATCCCAGCCCCTCCCTTTCAGCTGGCCCTGCCCATTGGACAAGGAGGTGAAAAATATTGTGACTACAGAGGAGCAAACAACAAAGAATGCACAGCCCACCTGCTCAGACATAACCAAATAAAACAAAAAAGCAGAACAGAACAAACGAATCTACAATCAAGAAATGAAGAAAATACCTACTGAATGCCCCAGAGACAGGAGACAATATCAACACATAAAAAACAAGACAGGATGGGTCCAGTAGGTGTCCAAAATAAAAGAACCAGTTCACTTTCCAGTATAAGAAAAGGCACTAGAACTACCTGACAGGGAATTCAAATCTCTAATATTCAGAGCAATCCAAGAGTTGAAGTAAAAAGCAAACAAAAATGAGGGAAGAAAAGACATTTTTGGAAAAAGCAGACAAATTCATGGGAAATACAGACAAAAAAAATGGAACAATTCAGGAAAGTAATACCAGAACAAAATGCCAAATTAAAATCACAACTAGAAATCATACAAAAACAACAATTAGAAATCCAAAAGATAAACAACAAAATTTCAGAAATGGACAGTGTCATAGAAGGGCTGAGGAGCAGGTCTGAAACAATGGAAGACAGAATTAGCAAAATTGAAGACAAACATTTGGCCACAACTCTGAGGGAAAGTCAGAAAAAAGAATGAAGAAACCCTGAGAATTATGTGGGATACAATCAAAAGCAAAAATGTGCGAGTGACTGGAGTCCCAGAACAGGGAGAGAAAACAGAAAACACAGAGAGGATCACTGAATAATTGCTGACAGAAAACTTCCCTAATATCATGAATGATGAAAAGCTGACCATCCAAGAAGCTCAGCGAACCCCATATAAGATAGATCCCAAAAGAAAAACACCAAGGCATATCATAATTACACTTGCCAAAACCAAAGACAAAAAATCCTGCAAGCAGCTCGAGAAAAAAAAGTCACATAGAGAAGAGAAACAATAAGACTAAGCAGAAACCATGCAGAAAAGAAGGCAATGGGATGACATTCATAAAACATTGAAAGAAAAAAATTGCCAACCGAGAATAATATATCCTACAAAACTTTAGTTCAAATATGATGGTGAAATTAGGGCATTTCCAGATAAACAGAAATGAAGGGAATATGTAAAAACCAAACGAAACTTACAAGAATTATTAAAGGGAGTCCTTCGGTCTAAGAACAAACAACATCAGACCACAGCCTGAACCTAGGACACAAGGTTGTACCAGCCAGATACCAACATAGGTAATGAACTCTGAAGGACTATCCAAAACCAAAACAATTGCACCCGGGAACCAGAGAGGTTAATCTGTAAATGACAACAACGTTAGAACAATAAAAGAGGGAATAACCAGTATAGGTATATACCTATACCGAGGAAGGCAAGGCAATACCAAGTAATAATAGACTGGTTCAAACCTAGGAAGACAAGAGTAAATTTCAGGGTAACTACAAAAAAGTAAACAAACCTACACATCAAAATAAAGAAAAAAACATAAAATCTCAATAAAAACAAAAGAAATCCACAAACAAAAGGAACTCAGCACAGGACATTATGCTGAGTGAAATAAGTCAATCACAAAAGGACAAATATGGTATGAAACCACTACTGTAAAAACTCATGAAAAGCTTTACATACAAAAAGAAACAATATTTGATGGTTACGAGGGAGGGGAGGGGTGGGGATGGAAAAACACCGAATAGACAATAGATAAGCAGTAACTTGTGAAAGGTAAGACAGTACACAATACTGGGGAAGCCAGCACAACCTGTACAAGGCAAGGCCATGGTAGCTTCATAGACACATCCAAACTCCCTGAGGGACCGAATTGCTGGGCTGAGGGCTATGGGGACCATGGTCTCAAGGAACATCTAGCTCAATTGGCATAACAGAGTTTATAAAGAAAATGTTCTACATTCTACTTTGGTGAGTAGCGTCTGGGGTCTTAAAAGCCTGTGAGCGGCCACCTAGAATATTCCACTGGTCTCACCCCTTCGGCAACAAGGAAGAATGAAGAACACTAAAGACACAAGGGAAAGATTTGTCCCAAGGACTGATGGACCACATCTACCATGGCCTCCACCAGACTGAGTTCATTACAATGAGATGGTGCCCGGTTACCACCACTGACTGCTCTGACAAGGATCACAATAGAGGGTCCCGGACAGAGCTGGAGAAAAATGTAGAACAAAATTCTAACTGAAAAAGAAAGATCAGACTTGCTGGACTGACAGAGACTGGAGACACCCTGAGAGTATGGTCACCAGATACCCTTTCAGCTCAGAAATGAGGCCACTCCTGAGGTTCACCCTTCAGCCAAAGATTGAACAGACCCATGGGAAAAAAAAAAAAAAAACAGACTAAAGGGGCGCACCGGCCCTGGGGCAGGGATTGGAAGGCAGGAGGGAACAAGAAAAGCTAGTAATAGGGAACCCAGGGTTAAGAAGGGAGAATGCTGACATGTCGCAGGGTTGTTACCCAATGTCATACAAATGTGTGTACTAACTGTTTGATGAGAAACTAGTTCTGTAAACCTTCATCTAAAGTTCAATTTTAAAAAAAGCCATATAAATATATATATGCATATATATATATGTGAGACATAAAAAGAAACAGGAAATTGTAACTTATACACCAAAAAAAAAGCAGGCAATAGAAACTGCTTCTGAAGGGGCCCAGATGTTGAACATAGCAGAGTTCAAAGCAACTATTATAGATACATTCAAGGAACTAAAGGAAATTATACTTAAAGAATTAAAGAAAGTGTGACAACAATGTATCATCGAATAGAAAATATTGATAAAGAGAAACTATAAAAAAGACAAAATGGAAATTCTGGAGTTGAAAAGTACAATAATGGAAATAGAAAATTCATTAGAATGCTCAATACCAAACCCATGGCCGTCAAGTGGATTCTGCCTTATGGCACCCCCACATGCTACCAAGTAGAATTGCTCCAT
Organism: Loxodonta africana; assembly: GCF_030014295.1. NCBI lineage: Eukaryota > Metazoa > Chordata > Mammalia > Proboscidea > Elephantidae > Loxodonta > Loxodonta africana. The sequence continues at coordinate 47,542,351 of NC_087355.1, read as the reverse complement.
AGGGTTTTCTTGGCTGTAATCTTCACAAAAGCAGATCACCAGCCCTTTCTTCCATGGTGCTACTGAGTGGGTTCGAACCACCTACCTTTCGGTTAGTAGACGAGTGCAGACCATTGTGCCATGGCCATAAAAGACTCAATAGAGGTGGCAAAAAAATTGAATAGACATTTCTCTAAAGAAGATATGCAAATGGCCAATAAGCACATGAAAAAAATGCTCAACATCATTAGTCATAAGGGAAATGCAAATCAAAACCACAATGAGGTACCACTTCACACCTATTGTTGTTGTGTGTCACTGAATCAATTTCCATCTCATAGTGGGAACAGGTCTCCTGGGATTTCTCCTGAGGAGCTGCTGGTGCGTTCAAACTGCTGATCATTCGGTTAGCAACTGAGCACTTAACTATTTCACTACCAGGGTTCACACCCACTACAATGGTACTAATCAAAAAGACAGGCAATAGCAAGTGCTAGAGAGGACGTGGTAACATTGAAAATCTTACACATTGCTTATAACACCGTAAAATAGTACAGCCAATTTAGAAGACAGTTTGGCATTTTCTCAAACTGTTAAAGTTCCTATTTGGCCCAGCAATTCCATTCCTAGGTATATACCCAAGAAAAATGAAAACAAATGTCCACACAAAAATTTGAACATTAATGTTTATAGCAAAATTTTTCATAATAGCCAAGAAGCAGAAAAAACTCAAATGTTCATCAACTGATGAATGGATAAACAAAAAGTATACCCATACAGTGGAATATTATTCAGTCATAAAAAAGAATGGAGGACCGATACATGCTACAACATGAATTAGCCTGGAAAATATTACGCTAAATAAAAGAAGCCAGTAACAAAATATCATACATTGTATGATTGCATGTATATGAGATCTCCAGAATAGGCAAATCCATAAAGAAAGAAAGTATATTAGTGGTTGCCTAGGGCTTTGACCTGGAGCTATGGGGGTGGGGATGGGAAGTGATTGATAATGGGTACAGGGTGTCTTTTAGGGATGGTGAAAATAGTTTAGATTGGTTGATGTTTGCACAACTGTGTAAATATACTAAAAACTACAGAATTGTACGTTTCAATTTTGGGAATTTTGTAGTATATAAATTTTATCTCTACAAAGATGTTTTAAAATAAACTGGCTGTCCCCTTCTCTGCTGGGTGTTCCTCCTGGCATTAGAGAAGAACAAAAGAAGAGAAATTTGTTTCTCTGCCATAGGAGATTAGTCCATGAATACATTCAAGACTGACTGTTAGCTCACTGTTGACTGGCTATAAATTCCAGCTGTAAACACTTATGTTGTCTGATGAAGTTGAGTCACAGCGCTAATAAATAAAAGCATAACTCCAGCATAAAATTTCATGGATTAGAGGCCTTGGGTTTTATAAAAATAATTAAGTCAATTCAGTGTGCAAAGTTGTGTTCCCTGTTTCATTAATTCAAAAAATTCTGCACATCGAGGCCACTTGGAAGAAGATAGTTTTTGCATCCTAGTTACATATATTTTAATTCTCCACAGAGAAACTAAAGTAATAAGGCTAAGTGTCATTGACCAATAGCTATAGGTTGTCCCTTTTAAAAGTTACACCACACAATCTTTTTTAAAAAAAGAAAGAAAGAAGAAAAACTAAGAGTAGAGAACTCATTAAGAAGTGGAATAAGAAATTATTATGTTTTCCTTTTATCATCCAAATTATAATGTAAATCACGCATATTGTAATTGATTGTGCTAAGTGATCTTAGTTTTATAAAGTATATAGAAAATTGACTTGAAAAGACAAACAATACCTTCTGGGGGGGTCCCAATGCTACTGCCAAGGCCCAAAATAGCCATCTTTTGAATTCTCGGTTCCAACATCACAGCAGACTCTTCTCCCCTTTCCCAGTGGGGTATTTTGACTGGCTCCAGGTGGACATTCTCCAGCCCATCTTCCCGTAAGTTTTGGTACATGATTTGGATGGCTTTTTCTAGGTTCTTGGAGCCGCTTAGTCTGGGTCCAACAGCATAAACCAGAAGTGCCAATCGCTCATAGGATCTGTTCTGGGCCTTACCATAAACAGCATGGTTGATGATGGCTTTAGCAACATCTCCATAGCTGGCTATTTCTTCTTTTATTTCTTGAAAAGCGCTCTGAGAGACATCATTTCTGTATATAGCTTTCCCAGAGCTCAGGCAAAAAAGGTGAACGACGACAACAAATGTGAAGAAAAGGAACTTCATTTTTTTTTTTCTTTTTTTTCCAGTTGGTTCTTCCTAAAATAATCAACATAAGAAACCATTTATGTTTTAGGGTGAGGAAATGTCACAGCCATCTTCCCACAACACAGGGGTTGCTGTTTGTGCTGCAAGGGCAGCTGCACTCCCCTTCTGGACCATTCCTCAACCTCCACCATCAAATTCAGTAATCATCACTTCCAGGAATGGACAAGTAAAGAGACAGTGGTTGGCCATATTGAAGATACCGTATTTATTAAAACCACAAAATCATATGTTATCTAATAATTCTGTTTAAAAACGCCAAAAGATTAAAAGAAGAAGAAGACCAGGAAAAGGAGAAGTAGTGGTGGCAGTAGCGACAACTGTGATACAGTCGTTGTTGTTAGGTGCCATCTAGTCAATTTTGACACATAGGAAGCCCATGTGACAGAGCATAACTGTCCCATAGGGTTTTCTAGGTTATGATCTTTAAAAGAGCAGATCGTCAGGCCTTTCTTCCTGCAGAGCCACTTGGTAGGCTCAAACCCCTAACCTTTTGGTTGGCAGCTGAGCACTTAACTGTTGCACCACCAGGGCTCCTGTGATAGGGTTAAAATAAAAAACCCAAACTCATTGCCATCTAGTAGATTCTGACTCACAGAGACCCTATAGGACAGAGGAGAACTGCCCAACAGGGTTTCCAAGGCTGTAATCTTTATGGAAGCAGACCACCCACCACATCTTTCTCCCATGAAGCGGATGGTGGGTTTGAACCACCAACCTTTCACTTAGCAGCCGAGCGCTTAGCTACCGTGCCATCAGGGCTCCTTGTGATAGGGTCAAGGCAGTGGAATCTGCTGCACTGCCCTCTTAGGGTAGGTCCAAAGGGGTTTCAGTGTCCCTGCTGCCTGGTATGCTCTTTCCTCTTCTCTGCCTATTGAACTTGTCCTTTGAGGCCCTCTCAGATGCTGTCTTTTCTAAAAGGCTTTCCCTAACCCCCCTTCCACTGAAAAGAAGTATTTCTTCATCTGTGCCCCAAGAGTATTTTATGCTTATGTTCAAAAGGTGTTTTACTGAAAGCTTACTATATGTCAGGGATTTCAGTGGGTTATTAGAAGGAAAAAATCTAAGCTACTACAAAAAAGCAGAGAATTAATAACAAAAAGATTGGGCTCTGTTACCATCTATCTGTGTGACACCTCATTGTTTACAAGACAATACTGAAAATAATAATAACAATAAGAAATACAGGAGCCAGCTACTTGTTTGTTCATATAGTGCCAGACCTTGTTCTTAGTATATTACATTCATTAGCTCATTTAATCTTCACAATAACTTTGTGAGGCAGTTTCTTATTACAGGTAGTCCCCGACTAACGATGTACTGGAGGAGTTACAATGAACTGCACTTATTACCGTCTCAGTTTTTTGGGGTTTTTTTTTGGTTCTATTATCATTAGTAATATGTACTACATACAATGTTGCAGAGTGTAAAAGGACCATACAAACAACTCACACTAATTTTCTGACTAAAAACACCATCCGTAATCCCAAGGATAATCCAAATGATCCAGAACCTTCCACAAGTAGACTTATTACCGCAACTGATTAAATGCTAACGTTGTGCATATTTTTATGGATGTGTGTATTTTTTATGTATGTATTAAAATATATTTGTAAGTTTATATGTAATGTTTCCAGCCCCCAAAGACAAGTAAAGATCGGATTTATAAAAATACTACTAATAAAATGCAAATAATAACGAAAACTAAAAAAAAAAAAAAAGAGGTACTTGACGTATATCAGAACTGACTTACCATGAAGTCATCAGAACAGGACCCCATTACAAGTCAGGGACTACCTATATTTTCTCCTTTTTACAAATGAGGAAACTGGGGAGCCAAGAGATGAAGTAATTTGCCCAAGACACAAAGCTTTCTAGCTCTAGAGACCATGTTCTAAATAGTGCTGTTCAAAGTATGGATTACAGACCAATGCTAGTCTGCAAAGTTTTTTACGAAACTGAGGTGGATAAATACAAAGATTGAGAGTGAATGTATCCAGTGCTGTCCAATGCAGTAGCCAATAGCCTCGTATGATACTTAAATTTAAATTAATTAAAAGTAAATAAAATTTAAAATGCAATTTCTCAGTCACACCAGCCACATTTCAAATGTTCAATTGTCACATGCAGCCAGTAGCTATCATCTTGGGCAGCACAGCCATTTCCATGAACACACTACATTCTATCGGACAGCACTGGTTTAGACACTTCTATGGACGACTGGCAGAGTTATGGCACATCTGTCAAATCTAACGATAATAAAAATGGTATTCATTTTGTAGGTCTTTTCATTTTTCTTCTAATTCACTTGTATTGTATTTTGAAAAGGTATCAGCCTGCAACAAATTAGAAATTTCAGAACTGATCCTTCCCTACTGATCATTTGAGAAGCACAATCATAAACTACTATATTATAAGGATAAATTTCAAATTCAGCCTGGCAGAAATGGCCTTTCAAAATATAGCTCCACCAATCACTTCATTTCTCTAGAGTGCACATATGTTTTCATTCTCCCTCTATCTCTTTCTCTCTCTTGCACACACACACATACACACCCCTAAGCTTCTACATAGTGAACACTTTAAATGTGGCTAGCCCAATTGAGATTGTTAGAAGTGTAAAATACATCTGATTTTCAAGACTTTGTATAAAAAAAGAACATAGATATTTTATATATATTGGATTAAATAAAATATATTATCATTAATTTCACTTGTTTCTTTTTACTTTTTTAATGTGGCTACTAGAAAATTTAAAATTACGTATGTGGCTTGCCTTATATTTCTGTTGGACAGTGTATTCTAGCTGCACTGAACTTCACACTATTCTTCAAATACCCAGACCCCTTCATAACTCTGTGTCTCTACATATGTTCATTCCCTTTTACTGCAAAATCCTTCTCACCCTGCCCCCCTTCTTCTAGCAAATGCCTCCACTCAGCCTTTGAGAGCCAACTTTAAAAATCACCTCTTCGATGTCGCCTCACCAAACATCCAGAGTTGTAGGCAACATCTGTGCTTCCACCGTACTTCACTGCATTGTTCAGTCAGTGTATTTGTTTATGAATCTATCTCCCCTATCCTTGAGGGCAAGTAAATTGTTCATCACTGCACTCTCAATCCATATTCATACATATATATGTTGTTGTTGTCGTTGGGTGCCATTGAGTTGATTCTGACTCATAGTGACACTGTAGGAAAGAGTAGAACTGCCCTATACTGTTTCCTAGGATGTAATCTTTATATTAGCAGATGGCCAGGAGTTTTCAGTGGAGCCGCTGGTGGGTTCAAACCACCAACCTTTGGGTTAGCAGCCAAGTGCTTAACCATTGAGCCACCAAAGCTCCTTATACATATTCATATATATACACATACATATGCACTCAATACATTTTTATTTAAGGAATGAATGAGCTTTTAACCATTCTATGTCTTCCCTTGCTGGGGTATGAAAGTATCTGTCTTGTCTCCTTCTGAAAGAATCTGTAGGAATAAAAATCTTCTGTCATATTTAACACATTTTGAAGAATTATGAAAACCATATATTACTGCTACTGTCTTTTTTGTTAAAACTATTTTCTTAGAGAGGCTCTTGTTTTCTATACCCAGCATAACGATGCTTGTTTTGAAAAAGCTAAATGTTTTAAACCAATCAAAATATTTTATCAGATTCCAATTTATTTTGAAAGTATATTTTTCCAATATGTTTTGGTGGGAAAAAAAGGTTCACGGTTGATCAATTCATTAATAGTAACCACAAGTACCTACTCTTCATTAAAAATTTTCTACCCACCGTGAAACATATCTTAACATGGAGGAATCTGGAAGGCATTATGCTGAGTGGAATTAGTCACTTGAAAAAGGACAAATATTGTATGAGACCACTATTATAAGAACTCAAGAAAAGGTTTAAACACAGAAGAAAACATTCTTTGGTGGTTATGAAGGTGGGAAGGGAGGGAGGGAAACGGGTATTCACTAATTAGATAGTAGACAAGAATTATTTTAGGTGAAGGGAACGACAACATACAATACAGGGGAAGTCAGCACAACTGGACTAATCCAAACACTTCGAGGGACAGAGTAGCAGGGGTGGGGGCCTGGGAACCATGGTTTCAGAGGATATCTAGGTCAACTGGCATAACAAAGTATACTAACAAAATGTTCTGCATCCCACTTTGGTGAGTGGTGTCTGGGGTCTTAAAAGCTAGCAAGCAGCCATCTAAGATCCATTAATTTGTCTCAATCCACCTGGAGCAAAGTAGCATGAAGAACAACAAAGACACAAGGAAAATATGAGCCCAAGAGAAAGAAAGGGCTACATAAACCAGAGACTCCATCAGCCTGAGACCGTAAGAACTAGATGGTACCCGGCTACCACCAATGACTCCCCTGACAGGGAACTCAACAGAGAATCCCTGATGGAGCAGGAGAAAAGTGGGATCCAGACCTCAAATTCTAGTAAAAAGACCAGACTTAATGGCCCCCAGACTCTCTATTAGCCCAAAACTAAAACCATTCTCAAAGCCAACATTTCAGACAAAAATTAGACTGGCTATAAGACACAAAATGATACTGACAAGGAATGTGCTTCTTAGCTCAGGTAGACACATGAGACTATGCGGGCAACTCCTGTCTGGAGGTGAGATGAGAAGGCAGAGGGAGACAGGAGCTGGCTGAATGGACATGGGAAATACAGGGTGGAGAGAAAGAGTATGCTGTCACATTGTAGGGAGAGCAACTAGGGTCACATAACAATGTGTGTATAAGTTTTTGTATGAGAAACTGATCTGAATTGTAAACTTTCACTTAAAGTGCAAAAAAAAAAAAAAAATTCTACCCATAAAATAAAAGAAGACTAAATGGGCACACCAGCCCAGGGACAAGAATGAGAAAGCAAGAGGGGACAGGAAAGGTGGTAGTAGAGAACTCAAGGTCCAGAAGGGGAGAGGGTTGCCATATCTTGGGGTTGGCAACCGATGTCAAAAAACAAGAAGTGCATTAATTGTTTAATGAGAAACTAATTTGCTCTGCAAACCTTCATCTAAAGCACAATTGAAAAAAAATTTCTAAGCATTCTGCAAACATTAATTAACTATTTCACAATACATTTCTGGTGATGGATTAGAATCATATAATGACAGCACTGTGGAGATTCCGGAAAGTTTAGGGATCCCCAGTTCATACCCTTGTTTTGCAGAAAGTTCATTGAGGCCTGTTTTGTAATCCCCACGCAGCATATAAGCCCCAGCAACTACAATCAACCAGGTAACCAAATGGACTGGCACAGGCTTCCCAGAGGATCACAGACGGTTTTCTCATAGGAACTGTACGCTTTTACATAAAATTGAAACCCAGTGAAGGATAACCAAATGCAGTCTGAGAAGCAAGTAACTGTAACACAATACATGTACTCAAGTAGACTCATGAAGGGTATCACGGGAACGAGGAAGAACGCAGGGGTCAGGAAACACCGCAGAGAAGACGTAACTTCTGAAGAGGATCTCCAGGAACAGCTCCGTGGGCAGAGAGAGGGGAGGGAATCGCAACCTGCCAGTGCAACCGCTGAAACACCATGCTTACCTCCACCTTCTAGTGAAAAGGTAAGTCCAGACAACAGCGGTACCTTTTTGCATCTTTCTGCATGTATGTCAATAGCATTACTAGATAATGTGCCATTTTGTGATAATAATACTCAATGCCTCCTGTCAGTTAAATTGATTTTTCACACTGAGAAATGATATAATTACTTAAAAAAAAAAAACCAGTGGCTACCTTATTCTGATTACCTTAGCTAGAGTGTATCTGCAAATCTCATAAATATAACACTTATTTTTAAAAGTAGCCGTATTTAAAAGATGCTGGTTTGTCATCTTTCAGTGGATCAGTTTTTGCCTGAGTGTAACATCAGCATTTTAGAAGGTTTACTGAGACCAAAAGCGCAAGATAATGTACTGCATATAAAATCACATAGAAAGCTTGACATAAGTAAACACTAAACACATCTTAGTTGATTCTAAACCTGGTTTTCCCTAGAACATAATCTAAAAATTACTCATGTAATTCTTGGCTAGAACAAATAATTATATATCTCTCCAATAGAGCACTACTAGAATCTTTTATTATTATTGTTTTTAAAAGGGCACATTAGTCCAACTCGGATGCTTTTTTATTAATAAATAGTAGAAAATAATAATAATTACTAACTGTTTACATTTGGAGAGGTAACAAAAGTGGAACAGGATATTTACAGATCATATTCCACTTGAGAAAACCCTGGTAAGATGCAATTTTAAAACACAGGGACTACAATTAGATACATAATTTATATATTCTAAACAAGAAATAAAGATGTATCATAAAAATTAAAATACTGAATTATACAGCCCGAATAAAAGCCTATAATCAAGGACAACTTGAAGAAATTCTCTCCTAAAACACAGATTTAGAGTCACTATAAATCATGAAATTTGTTCTAGAACTGAAGTCGGTCCAAAGGAGATGATCAAAGGCAGGGGGCAGCTTATTTGCATGAAGGGCCTAAAAACATTAGCCCTCCTTAGTGTGAAAAGACACAGGCCAAAAGTAGATATATTTTACTGTACAGAGCTAATTTTAGGAAAATCAAAATGTACAACTTCACATAGTGAATGATAAAGTGATGGAATTCATTTACCTAAAAGAGAAACTGAGGAAAAAATTATGAATGAGCAGTCATTGGAAGTCTAACCCTTTCAGATATACCACAAAGCACTGGAACCACATTGACCCAAGTAAAGCTCTCTACGGTATTTCTAGGAGGATATCCTAATCTGAAAGACTATTATTCTGTCCTAGTTCAGAAATACATTTCAGTAGAATAAAATTAAGCAAGCTACAATGGTATTTTTCCACAGTCTGCAAAGGGAGAAAATAATTCCATGCTGAATGTGATCAACAAAGACAAATAGTATTACTCATCTCAAACATTTTCTCTCCATTCAGTTGTAAAAGGTGTTCTGTTTTGTGTTGGCTCATAACTTTCTCTCTCCACTCATTCAACAGAAATTTAATTCTTGCATTTCATGCAGGCAACCTGAGTTCAATTTCCACCCAGTGCAACTCAAGCATTGGCTACTACTCATCATTAGTGGAGGCCTGCGTGATGATATGATACTAAGCAGGTTTCAGCACAGCTTCCAGACAAAGATGGACTGGAAAGAAAGGTCTGGTGATCTGCTTCTAACAAGCAGCCAATGAAAATTCTATGGATCACAATGGTCTGAAAATCCTATGGATCACAACCAATCATGGGGACGGCACAGGACCGGGCAGCATTTCATTCAGTTATGCATACAGTTGCTATGAGTTGGGGGCCAACTCAATGGCAGCTAACAACAACAACCAAGCATTGAAGACACAAATATACAGGATAATATGTATACCCTCAAAGAGCTACTGTGTATAGCAGAAAAACAGACCATGTGAAAACCCCTGTAATAGACACAGTTACAAGGTTCTGTTGGAAAAGAGAGGAGGGGGGATTTGCAAGACATAACGTTTGAGTTAAGATTTAAAGGATAAGCAGGAGTTACTGATGGGCATGTGTAGAAGATGGGGGTGGCCTTGGAGAAAAGGTAGCTTAAACAGAGAAAACAACCTGCACAAAGACTTAGAAGCTTTACAAAACATGGTCTATGCTGGAACGGCAAATAGCTGCATGGTGAGTGGGTAAGAATGGCGGAAGACATCACAGCAACAGAAAGGAATTATTACCCAGGGTTTGCCTGAAACTGTCTACTGTATGGAGCTCCAACATATCCACTGCAAAAATGCTATTGGATTGCTGTGACAGAAGACAGAATGAAAGTTCCCCACCCCCTCATACAGCTGGGAGAAGGAAAGATCACCCTTCTCTGATCTTCACTGTCTCTTGTCTCTTCAGCACAAAGAATCCACCCAGATACCACAGTTGGACAAGGACAGCATATGAAGTTCCTCAACATCTTCAAACCAGATGTGTCCAGAATAAGCCACTACTTGTTACAGATCTCATTATTCCATGAATTTTTCAAGAGGAATGAAAATAATGCTGGAAAACTAACCTGTGCTACAAAAGACGCATGAGTGAAACAATTCATTTACACGTTCATGATACTCTTCCACTTAAAATGCTTAAAATATTAATAACTTGATTGACACGAAAAAGTCTAGAGCTCTCTCAAGCAATTGTAGGACCATTTAAAATGTCTAAACTTACACTGCACATTTTTTTTAAATGTTCTTTATTCTTATACACAAAAGGTTGAAGTCATCATTCATAGCTGAATTCAAACTATGGAAATATTAAATGTTACACCTTTCAAAACGTTAAACAACTATTTTTAAGAACTATGCTGTATCATGCCTTTGAATTCATAAAGTTATATATTCAAAGGCAACTTTGGAGCGCTGTTTGAAACAGATTTGCTTTTCATATACAATCCATAGTTATAGATTACCTTTTTCACACACACACATACACACAAAAGATAAATTTCTTTATAATATCATTTTCATTCTTTTCTACTGGGAAATCTGGAAGCAAACTAAAGCAAAACCAACTTCTCTCCTACTGTGAATTATATTCTAAGAATAGGTTTATATTTTGAGGAAATTAAAAAAACCTTTACTTCTATTTCTAAATATTTTTCCTAAAATACTATTGTTTGAAAATATCTCAGGCTAGGATAAAAATGCCAGAATGAATAGACTAACTGAAGTGCAAAAGGGCACAATGAAACCAGAATATGTTGAAAGAAGATTCAAGGGTTGAAATTTTTATTGATTTTTATTTTGCCATTTACTTTTTTCTTCTAAAGACAGAATATACTACATACATGAAAACTTAACTGTTTCCCCTAAACCTTCCATTGCTGAACAGCATTTACTGATATACATTTAACTCTCAAAGACTTCAGCCCAGAGCCTGTACAGATAAAAAGATCAGAAATGCTAAATCCTAGCATAGACACTGGCACATTGAAGTTCACTTCCAACTTCTGCTAGTATTCCTGGATTTATAATAATTATCCCTTTAACCATCTTAGGGAAGATACTTGCCTTTATTAAGCTCAAAGTGCAAATAATACTGAGTTTCCACTTCCCATGGCTTACATTCCAATTATTCATTCAGTCACTTAAGAAAGCTTTTGAATACTTCCTATATGGCTGGGAATTGTGCAAAAATTAAGGAAGATACAAAAAAAAAAAACCAAGACCCAGTTCCTACTTTTAACAGACACTGTTAATTACCTGTTCAACATCCATTCCCTCTTTTCCCTGCTAACCGAACCTCAATTTCGTTTGGAGTACAAAGTGCCCATTAATCTAAGCGAGTTGTTCTCAATATGAGCAGTACCACCCCAAGGGGGTGTTTTGAACATGTGGTGGGGGGAGCATTTTTGGTTGTAATAAAGTTTGTGGGTGCCTCTGTGACGCAGTGGTTAAGAGCTTGGCTGCTAACCAAAAGGTCAGCAATTCAAATCCACCAGCTGCCCCCTGGAAACCCCACAAGGCAGTTCTACTCTGTCCTATAGGGTTATTATGAGTCAAAATCGACTCAACAGCAACGGGTCAAGTTATTTTTGGAGCCCTGGTGGCATAGTGGTTAAAAGCTCTGCTACTAACCAAAAGGTCAGCAGTTCAAAGCCACCAGCCTCTCTTTGAAAACCTTATGGGGCTATTCTACTCTGTTCTACAGGGTCGCTATTGAGTCGGAATCAACTCAAAGGCAACGATTTTTTTTCTTAACTGGTTAATTAGTTGGCATAGACCCAGGACAATCAACATACTGCTGTATGGGTGTCGTTTCTATGTACCAAGAACTGTCCTACCTTCCATACAGTTTTTAAAATGTAAATAACTTATCTGAGACTTGAACTTTATTCTCTTGTACATATAAATACAAAATAGTCTTTCTACAGTTTCAGTGCACACTGGCTTTTTCAGGAAGCAACTACTATGTCTATGAAGGGAAAAGTGTACTTTGTTTTGTTCAGAACTTTACAAAGAAGAGTTGGTCACCATTCCAGTAAAAACACCAATGACTATGCTGCTTATGGTCTTGGAGGCACCATTTTTGTACCTCTGTGCCATCTGCATTTGCTGCTGTCAGATCTACCACAAAATCATCTCCCTAATTCATTATGTTATCTAGTGCACTCACAGCTGGGAATTTACATTTTAAAATATTTTATTATAAATTACTTTCCTTTAATTGCCCCTTTATATTACATTTAGAATAGCATACTCTTTTCTTTGAAAATGTGCACAAGTAGGTTAGCTATGATTTTTATTTAAAGATAATAAAGTAAGCATTATAAAAATAGGAGAAAATAATAGGCTAGGGGAACTATTGGTTTAAGTGAATCTGATATTTCTCTTCCTCACTTTTGGGGCCTCCCTTTCACCTAGGGGAGGCCCTGTGATTCAGTTCTACCCAGAGACCCAAACAGAAGCAGCTGGCAAGGAGATGAGCACGATTCTAGAACTGCATCAATTATTCCATAACCATGGGGGAAAGCCCAAGAGAATCAGCCCTGAGCAGCAGCCCTGAGCTGCTGAACCAACGCCAGCATCACCAACTTCACTATTAGTGAAAAAATAAACTCCATTTGTTTTGGCCACTGGTCATTAGATTTTCTTTTACTTGCACCTGTGAATATATTCCTAACTGATACACTACTTTTAGGGGCTTCTTGGGGGTCCATAATTAGATATATTGCTTATATTAATTAACACAAGCAAGACCTAGGAACTCATGTATAGCGTACCTAGATTTCTCACATGCCTAAAATCCTAAATATCCAACACCAAACTCAGAATCTTCCCTTCCAAACCTGTTCCTCCTTTACTTCCCACCAGAGTCAGTAAGTTAGAAACTGTAACATTTTATTGGATTCAGCCCTCTCCTTCAGGGAGAACAGGTGAACAGCTGGCAAATCCTGCCTGTAATTCCACTTCCAAATTCTTTCCTAACTCCCCTGCTATCTGCCCTTGCCATTTCTGCCCTAGTTTAGAACCTACCATCGCTTGTTTGAACCACTTCCTCACACATCTCCCTGCCTTAAACCCAGGTCCCTTACCAACCTATCTTCCATATTGCCAGCAGATTTATCTTAAACCCAAATCAAATGACTACTTGACTTAAAATCTGTGGCTTCTAGTCTTCACAATCATTCCCTGTCATTCCCCACTCCCCTTACATTCCAGCCCCACCAGGCTCTTTACCAGTAATGGACTTTATGGAATGCTCTTTACACTTCTCTGGTTTTGCTCACGCAGTTCCTTCTGCCGAAAATGCCCTTTCATTCTTCCTCCATTTGGCGAAGTCACGACCATCATGCGAGGTCCAGCTTATCTGTCACCAACTCCTAGGCAGAACCATTCACTGCCTCTTCAAGAGCACACTGTATACTAATGTTTCTGTGTCTGTCACCCTGTTAGGCTATACGTCACTTTTATAAAATATTTTACTTTTATACTATTCACAAAGTCTGCTCTCAGCAAGGAATGTGTTTTATTTGTCTTCATATACCAAACAAATAGCACAACACCTGTCAATAAACATTTATAGAATAAATGAATAAATTCATTGAACAAGTAGTTATATTTTACAATAGAAGTATACTGTTCTGATTCATCACTTTAATGATTACTTTTCCTGCATCAGACATTAGTTTGCTCTTTCAAACTATAGCACATTTGCAACTTCTTTTTATAAAAGGAGCCAAGAGACCCGGGGTTTGTTCCTGGCTGTCCTTCTTTAGTTGTGTGACCTTGAACAATTTCTGTGAAGGGTCTCTTTACATATAAAATAACGGATTAGATATCAGCTCTAACATTCTATTGTGGGTTTCCTTAAATATTTAATATCAATCATACTTTTCTTTACACTCCATGTTGGCACTTGACTAAATCACCTTATAACAAACTTTTAATTATTTCATATATAAAATCAGTACTCAATCTGTGGTTATAGTTTCTGCTTCCATCAGGCAACTGAAAATAAACTCATGAAGGTCATTCCGGACATTCTTATCCCTAAATCCAATGAAAACATTTTAATTCCTATCATACTTGACACCTGAAACATTTGACATTGTTGATGGCCTCTCCTTTTCGAAACACTTGTCTTCCTATACCTCTACTCTCCTTCCCTATCTCTTCTGTAGGGTCTCTTTCCTTCACTCATCCTTTAAGTTTTATTGTCGCCTAGGGTTCTCTTCTTGATCCACTACTACACACTCTTCCTGGCGATGTATCCACTTCAAGGCTCCATTTACCATCTATAGGTTGATGAGCTTTCTCAGTTTGGATGTCCCATGGGCAACTACAATTCAACATATCCAAAGTTTTCTCATGCTTTTTCTCCAGAGCTGCTCTTTTCCCTGAATTCCTATTCTTGGTTCATTTCCACCACCCCATCATCTAGGACTAGGAACACTTCTCTCTCTCTTTTAAACCTCTCAGCCAATTAATCACCAATACTGTCAAATTAAACTTCTAACTAGTTCGCAAAGCCATCCCTTCTCCCCTGGGGCTTCCTCACCACCTTGGTTCAGGTCATATTACCTTAAGTTGAATGACCTTAACAATCTCCTGTTTTCTCTGTCTCCAGCCTCCTCTTCCCCCATACATTCTCTTTTCTACAGCAGTTATGTTTCTTCAAAAGAAATTTGGTCACTTTTCTCTTCTGCTCAAATCCCTACTGGCAGCTCCCTACTGCCTTCCGGATAAAGCCCAACTCTTTTCCTGGCATTCAAGGCCCTTGTCTCTTTTCCCAGGTTCATATTTTAGGCCTCTTTATCCTATATACTATAGTCCAGTCAAGATGAACCCAAAGTTCCCCAAAAATGATGCTCTTTCTTAAGTTTCAGAACCTTAATATGTGCTGATCTCTTTGCCTGAATACCCTTCTCCAGCTGATCCTTTGTCTTAGAGTTCCTAAGACACCCTTTGTAATCCTAGACTCATCAGTTTAGCTTTCATCTCCTCTGAGAGCCTCTGCTGGACTTCCCTGGTCTGAATCAGCTGCACTTCCCATGTGCTCCCACATACCTTACTCATACCTCTATGAATATCTCTTATTATGCTCTATCACATTTTCCTCCTTATATGTCCCTACTTATTAGATTCCAGGATAGGGAAAGGACTGTCCCAGACCCATCTCTCCTACCATTCTGGACTAGTATTCACCTGTGTCCAATAACTTCACCTAAGAGTCGTGATAAGGAGGCTTCATTTCAAATAGCTTTGCCACTGAACACAACATCCTGAATAAGGAATGGGAATTGTAGAGACAAAAGGGAAGGAGGGTTGAATGAAGAGAGGAGAATCCTAACAGCTGGGTAGAGAGGCCAGTTTGTGACATTTCCCTTTCTCCTCCCACAGGTTCAAGAATTAGCACAATAGTGACGACAGCAAGGCAGTTTGTGTACTCTCAGTGCCCTTCCCAGAGAGAATCCCAGAAGCTAGGTCAGAAGTGTGGGGCTAATAGCCTGCTGGGAGAGGTCCACCAGTAGACTCCTCTTCTCCCCACTAGCCACACTGAATCACTCGTGGCCCCACTCCCTGCTGCTAGCAAGTGACCTCCTCTTTCCTCCCTCCTCATCCCATCAGCATGAGTCAGCAACCTGACTCATTTTGTGTCCCTGACATTTTACTGTTTACAAGTGAGCAGTTTTGAGTTTGCCTTCTTAGAAAATTAAGATTTCCTTATCCTGTTCAAGGTTCTTGAATGTATAAAACAAAGAAGCTTAAATTCCTACTGTTCAAAAATAGGCTGTTATGGAGTTGATCGTAACTGGCTTTGGACCTACATCAAGATCGGACTGAGCTAAATAAATATGAGGCTACGTTACATGCTGCTTAAGTGAAACATTATGATTAAAATTCCAATAAATGAAATTTGACCACGAGCTCTAGGGCACATTTTGTATTCTTGGCTTGCAAAATCTTCGCTGAAATCCAAAGAGGATGTGAGACAGCCCATAGTCCCTTTGTTAGCTGAGGATGCCGGGCTGACCACAAGGTGCCTATCCTTGAGAGCTGGGGTCTATGATCTGTGATTCTGTCACATGTGCACATGCCAAGCACACACAGTCAATAAAATCACAGCTAAATCATCAAGAATGCAGTTTATACACTTTGGGTCCAAGTACTAAGTGGGTAACTCTAGGCACTACCCATCCTGAGGTCCCATGATCTGAAAGAACCGAAGAAAGGAAATAGGATTACAGCCTCATAAAGTCCTAGTTTCCTAGGACTTGGACTCCCCAATATAAGAGTAATACCAAAAAAAAAAAAAAAAACACCCCAAAAGTAATAGGAAGTACTTTATTTCTGCCAATAAAGTTAGCGAAGCATTTGTCTTCGATCTGGCAATATTAAAAAGCTATTGCAAGTTTCCAGAGGCAGGGGAGAGAATATGGGCTTCCTTGAATCAGACAAAGTACAGGAGGCTTCCAGAGATTCAGCTGCAGAAAACTATAAAGCTGGAGATATATAGATTTAATTACCACTTGCCACTCTAGGGTTTCAGTAAGTTGACTGTACTAATGGGTTTTTATTGCTAAATAGCATGTTTCCCCCACGTGTCTTCCCCTGAACTGGTTAAGAACAAGTTCCGAGGAACATTCTAGTAGAGATATGAGTAAATTCCTTTGGATTGTACCTTTCCATTTCCCTCACTTTAGCCTGGCTCACCTACCCCCCAAACACAAAAGCAGAAAGACCCCCATCGAATCTTGCTGTAAACACAGTTCCTGTTACAGCCTAAGCCAGGGAGGCCTGTTCAGCATGTCATTTACTAGAAAATTTGCTACTAAACCTGTCAGACATAGATGAAAAGAATGCTTCATGAAACAGCTGTTAGGTTTCGTGAGCTTAAAAAGAAAATACCATCCAGCTACACCCTGTTAACTCTACAGAGATTCGCCATTCCGTTTCAAAAATCTGATAGGCCAGTACACTTTTCCCTTAATCCTAGCATTTGCTCTCTGCGGTGAAACGGCTGCCACACAGCAGCATTAGCAAACACTGGCTGCGAGCATACACACACAGGCTTACTCTGCAACACTGCATGTCCCCTCCTGCTGCAAAGGGGTGCTCTGAGCATCTGTTGCTTCAGGCTCTTGCCCTGGAAAAAGAGCACTTTTCATTGGCAAGGGGAAGTTAATGAGCTAGCTCCTCCCTGTTCCAAAGGTCAGACATTTATCAAAGGTGGCAAAGGGAAAGTATTAAGCCAAAGAGATTCACAATAATGGAGCTGAAACAATTATTCAAAGTGTTTAATCACTCAATGTAAAATAAAACCACTGTAGCACTACCTCAGTGCACAGCGAGCCAAATTATACTGAGGAGACAGAACATTCACCAAACAAGCATTCTAGGAGATAGAGGGAGCAAGGTAAGACAGCAGATGTTTGACAACAGGAAATTAGAAGGTAACCTAAAAATTTAAAGAAGAAAAAAAAAAGAATTAGGGAGATGCTTGGAGAGAGAGGAGTATGGAGTGTAGAACAAAAATCAGGGAAGGAGAAAAACTAGAGAGAGGGTAATTTCTAAATAATTCAACGGGTAATTTCTAAATCCAAAAGTCATTTCTAGAAGGACAAAAAAACCAAACCCAGTGCCGTCGAGTCGATTCCGACTCATAGCGACCCTATTGTAGAAGGAGAATTACATTTATTGGGAGGCTAGGGATATGATTTAAGGGATTATGAAGATGGGCTTAAAGAAGATGATTCTTGGATCCCTGGTAGAGACTGCAGAACAAAAAGAAAACAGAACTGGTTACCTCCAGGGAGAGACAAAACAGGTTGGGAGAAGGGCAGAGAGAAATCAAAGGTACCATTGCTTTTCTCAGTTTTTGTGATTTATTTCCCAATGTCTCACTGGAAAGATGAAAAGCCCAGAGTCAGGTCACTCAAGTCACTGTTATGGGAAATGAGGTGAGGAAACACTAAGTTTGGAATAATCACCCATAATTGCCTAGAGGTCTACTACATCTGTGAAGGATCGGCCTATTTCCTCAATGTAGAGCGTTTGATTTCCCTCCAGAGAATGCAGGAAATTGTACCCTTTGAAACAGATGAGAAGTTTTGGATAACATCAGATTCTATTGGAAAGCCCTCGGGTAATGAGTTGGCAACTCGCAGCCTGCACAACAGCGTCTGATACATTTAGTAGCAGATGAGGGAAGTCTGTTGTGACAGCTGTGCAGGAAAAACAGTCTGAAGGTTAGGTAGACTTGCAACATGAGAAGGTGATTTGGGTTTAGAAAACACGAAGTCTTCTTAGGGAGGAGAGAGTACAGAAAAGTGAACAAAAGGAAACACAGGATGGTAGAGAGCAAAGTGTGTCCAGCTTGCTGCGTGGTTTGCTGCACTGGATCCCTGCATGGGAAACACCTTCTGGTCAGTCAAAACACCTCCAAAACACAGTGACACCATTCACTTTTATAGCAGTCAGGGCTGGCCTAGATTAGGAATAACGTGGTATTTACAAGATGTATGGACACAGAGTAAACTTGAGCTATCTTTGAAGATGACTCATGGCGACCCCACGTGCAATGGATCCAACTGTCGCCAGGAGTTGGGGGCCCGCTAGGTGGCAGCTAACCACAACATCCTTGGAGATGATTCTCTTCTCTCTCTGTCCTCCCCTGAGAGAATGCTTTCCGCCTTCTGCTTCTCTCCACTCAGTTGCTAACGCAAACTTCCCTCACAGCTCCCCACACACGTGGCCCGGGGACAGATGAGGGAAGCTACTTGCCCCTCACACACACAGGGCCATGCTGGTCTTCTGGTCAACGTGACCCTACGGAAGCTGCATTTGTTTCCCATCTTCCCTCTGCCTCTGTCACTTGCTTAGAGGGCAGCCGCTTCCCCTAATGAAGTGTCCCAGGCAGCACATGAAAGACCCCGTGCTGTACATGAGCATGACCCATACCAGCAACAGAGGGACAAGACCCTAACGAACTGGAAATAAGACGATAAACACCAAGTCACGGAGACGACGACTGAAAATCCTCCAAATGTTACCTCTGAGTAGTTGGCTTTGGAAGTCACACTCCTCATCTGATGGAGGCAGAAGGGGAGGGAGAGGGGAAGGAAGATAACCAATACTGAGTTTGCTGCTAGCAAGTGACTAAGTGTTTTCATATATGTCATCTGATTTAATCCTCATAAGCAACCAATGAGTGATATTATTACTTCTGAAATGGAGGCTCAAAGAGCCTAAGTGATTGGCTTATTGTCACTTAGGTAGGAAGAGGTAGTTGCCTTTGCCCTACCTTGTTCCCAGGGTAACACTGACTCATCCTGGAAGAAGCCTTGCCTGACCCCCACAGTTTGGGCTGGGTGGTCCTATAAGTCCCAGTACTATTCTGTTCTACCTACTTTCTTAAAAGTACGTATCGTTCTGCATTATAATTGCTGGTTTATTGCTCAGTCTCCTCCTCTAACCTGAAGGCTCTTTAAAGGCAGAGACTCTCTCACCTCCGTATCCCTCAATGCTAAGTACAATGCATGGCCTAGGTGTGCTTGAGGAATGCCGGGCAAGAAATGATAGCCAATGAGTTCATACCGTCTCTAATACTGCTGAGAATTTTAATTTAGCCAAATGCTTAGTGAAATGAAAAGGAATGGTAAGAAGACTAAGCTTGCCCTACTTTCAACACCCTACTGTATAGTCTCCATGGTACCAGTGCTACTATGTGGAACATGGTTATGGGCTTGTAAAACAGGGCATTTAAATGCAAGTGACTATACAGTACTCGCTATTCCCTGGTTGAGAATGAATGTTGGGCTGAAATGTTTGACTATAGGTTTTTTCCAGATTTTTTTCCTTTTAGTAACAAGCAGCACTGATTGGTAAGCCCTGTTTTCACCCTCAGAGTCCAACAGTGTCACAACATCAAAATGTTTAAGATGCTCTGAAGTTTGATGAGTTCTTTCTTTTAGAGATGAGAATGAAAAGAGAGTCAAATTACCTTAGCCCCTGTTTTTGGAAGTATTATAGTTTCTGCACCAGAGAACCCTGCAATCCTGTTAACAGCAATTCCATTCCAATGCATGTTTCCAAAGTAGAAAATGCATGACTTGACCACCAGGAATGTTTGTACTAAGTCCAAGTCCAGAGCAGGGCGGCTGCCTGAACTATCACCCCTGAAATACTGTCAACTAGTAAAGTCTAATCAACCCAGAAAACCACCAAAAAGTCAGCCAAACAACTAAGTCCAGACTGCAATGAATCTGCTTCTAGTTACTTTGCTCTCTTGTTCCAAACACATCTAGGTATAAAAAAAAAAAAAAAATTTTTTTTTTTTAGGTATAGGCTCTAATAAAGGCATGTCCAAGGGCTAGTTTTACTGAATTCAATACCCTTTGGCGCTAAACAGTGCACTTGAAAAAAGTAGCCTCTAGCAACTAGAACCAAAGTTGAGCATACATTTAATTCAAAGGTACTGAACCCTATGAAAAAAATTCAACCTTTCTCAATTTGCCTTGGCAGTTGTATGGCTCTGCAATGTATTTTAGAGCTACCAACACTGTGAAGTGTCTCTACTCAGTCTTCTGGCTTCCTGGATTGGACACTTCCTGAAGTATACAAGAAAAACAGCCCCTCAGATGCTGCCCGGCTACCACTGATGACTGCCCTGACAAGGAACACAACAGAAAATCTCCAACAGGGCAGGAGAACAGTGGGATGCAGACCTCAAATTCTCATAAAAAGACCAGACTTGGTGGTCTGACTGAGACTGGAAGGACCCCAGAGGTCATGGTCCCCAAACCCTCTGTTAGCCCAGGACTGGAACCATTCCCAAAGCTAACTCTTCAGACAGCGATTGAACTGGACTACAAGACAGAAGGAAACCCTGGTGGTGTAGTTGTTAAGAGCTATGGCTGCTAACCAAAAGGTCAGCAGTTCAAATCCACCAGGCGCTCCTTGGAAACCCTATGGGGCAGTTCTACCCTGTCCTATAGGGTCACTATGAGTCGGAATTGACTTGACGGCAATGGGTTTTATGGGTTATAAGACAGAAAATGATACTGGTGAGGGGTGGGCTTCTTGGCTCAGGCTGACACATGAGACTATGTGGGCAGCTCCTGTCTGGAGGCAAGATGAGAAGGCAGAGGGGACAGGAGCTGGTTGAATGGACATGGGGAATACACGGTAGAGAGGAGGAGTCTGCTGTCTCATTAGGGGGAGAGCACTTAGGAGTATATAGCAAAGTGTGTCTAAGTTTTTATATGAGAGACTGACTTGATTTGCAAACCTGCACTTAGAGCACAATTTAAAAAAAAAAAAAAAAAAAAAGCCCCTCAAATGCCGTTGGGATAACAGAAATTCTAATGGGCCTGAAAACTGATTAGCTAATACTCTTGTATTTTTTCTTTGATTCATCGTACGACTGGTCCAAAAGTTTTCAATCACTTTTTAACCACTTTATTGAGGTATAATTAACATACAATAAGTTACACATATTTAAAATACACAAGTTGATAAATTTTGACATAGGTTTACATCCAGGAAAACATTACCACAATTAAGATGCAGAAAGAGGCTTAGAAAGGATAAATGATGGTGTCAATTTCTCAGCATAATGAGGGGCAGAGCCACAATTTACACCCAGATCTGTGCCTGCAGAGCTGGTTCTTTTCACTACCCTGTATCCTATCGTCTCTCTTAAGGAGAGAAAGAGCAAAGAAAAACTGTAAAACTTTCTACCATGTAACTCCCCACTCTCTACCCTTGTAACTCCCACTCTCATTCCCTGCTGCAGGGCAAACACTCCCTAGTCAACCTGGTTGACCCTTCAGAGGGAGCTCCCCATTAGAGAGCAGAAGTCAAAACAGGGCTTCCAGAGAAAGAAAACAGGGGTGCTTGGATCACAGGTGCAGGAAAGCCCTGGCCCCGGAGGCAGCAGAGTCCCATTAGCAAGGCAGCTTGGGGCCATGGCAGCTTATCTGTATCTGATCAGCATCACTGAGTTCAGAACAACTTGTGTGCTTCAGGGGCAGATGTATAGCTTTCCTCCCACAAGCCAAAAACCAGCTGGGCCAGTCTTCTGGGCTCAAAACCACCTTGGGCAAGGAAAGCCTTAGAAGGAAAAGGAAAATGCTTGTTACCCACGAGTTCAGCACTTCTACACAACTATTCTGGCAATAGCACTTTGAAGATTTAGAAGAGAGATTTTTACCTGAAACTCATTATTAGCTCGTTCCCTATGAAATTTCAGGCAAAATGTTCAGCCACATACCAGTTTAATGGAGAAACATCCTGAGACTTTTACAGTTTCAGTTTCTCCAGTTAGGAGATTTTGCCTCTCTCTGACATAATTACAAGTTCCATATTTTTGCCCTAAGGCTAAAATGTAAATCATTTCCTGGTATACCACAACTTCCCAACATTGACTATATAAGGCAAGGCTGCATAGCATTTAAAATTAAAAACACCATTTTCCTAAATGTGTGTGTCATTATGATGTTTACCAATGTGCTTTTGCTAGTTAAATTCCAGTTTCCTGTGTTTTTCACTCAAAGACCTGCTGGCATCATGATACAAGCTCAGCAATGTAGCCTAAAACTTGCCATAGTTTTTCTTCTCTTTGGGTTCTCTTATGAGTTGCTTCATTACAGGCAGTCCCAGGGTTATGAACGAGATCCGACCCTACGTCTGTCCTTAAGTTGAATTTGGAGGTAAGTCGAAACAGGTACATAGCATTCTTATTTAGCGTCAGTTAGTCAAATGTTTGTCTTGTTGTTGTTAGGTGCCCTGTAGTAGGCTTCGACTCATAGCCACCCTGTGCACAACAGAACGAAACACTGCCCAGTCCTGCACCATTCTCACAATCATTGTCATGCTCAAGGCCATTGTTGCAGCCACTGTGTCAGTCCCTCTGGTTGAGCGTCTTCCTTTTTTTTGCTGGCTCTCTACCAAGCATGATGTCCTTCTCCAGGAACTAATCCCTCCTGATAACATATCCAAAGTATGATGATATAGTCTCATCATCCTTCCTTCTAAGTAACATTCTGGCTGTACTTCTTCCAAGACAGATCTGTTCATTCTTTTGGCAGTCCATGGTATATTCAATATTCTCTGTCAATACCACAATTCAAAGAGGTCAATCCTTTTAGCTTGAGAAATGCTAGTCTTCCTTATTCATCGCCCAGCTTTCACACGCATCTGAGGTGATTGAAAACACCATGGCTTGGTTCCAGAGCACCATAGCCTTCAAGGTGAAATCTTTGCTTTTCAACACTTTAAAGAGGTCTTTTGCAGATTTGCCCAATGCAATGCACTTCTGGATTTCTTTACTGCTGCTTGCACAGGTGCTGTGGATCTAAGTAAAATGAAATCTGACAACTTTAGTCTTTTCTCCATTTATCATGATGTTGCTTATTGGTCCAGTTGTGAAGATTTTTATTTTCTTTATGTTGAGGTGTAATCCATACTGAAGGCTATGGTCTTTGATCTTCATCCATAAGTGCTTCGTCTTCACTTTCAATAAGGAAGGTTGTGTCATCTGCATATCCCAGGTTGTTAATGAGCCTTCCTCCACTCCTGATGCCGTGTTATTCTTCACATAGTCCAGTTTCTCGGATTATTTGCTCGGCATACAGATTGAATAGGTATCGTGAAAGAATACAACCCTGACGCACGCCTTTCCTGATTTTAAACCATGCAGTATCCCCTTGTTCTGTTCAAATGACTGCCTCTTGATCTATGTACAAGTTCCTCATGAGCACAATTAAGTGTTCTGGAATTTTCATTCTTTGTGATACATGATCCGCACAGTAGAATGCCTTTGCATAGTCAATAAATACATGTAAACACCTTTCTGATATTCTCTGCTTCCAGCCAGGATCCATCTGACATGAGCAATGATATCCCTGGTTCCACGTCCTCTTCTAAATCCGACTTGAATTTCTGGCAGTGCCCAGTTAACATGCTGCTGCAGCTGCTTTTGAGGATCTTCAGCAAAATTTTGCTTGCATGCGATATTAATGATATTGTTCAATATCATTGAACCACACTCGACTGGTTCACTTTTCTTTGGAATAGGCATAAATATGGATCTCTTCCAGTCGGTTGGCCAGATAGCTGTCTTCCAAATTGCTTGGCATAGAAGAGTGAAAACTACCAGTGCTGCATCAGTTTGTTGAAACATCTCAATTGGTATTCAGTCAATACCTGGAGCCTTGTTTCTTGCCGATGCCTTCAGTGCAGCTTGGACTTCTTCCTTAAGTACCATCGGTTCCTCATCATATGCTACCTCCTGAAATGGCTGAATGTCGACAAATTCTTTTTCATATAGTAACTCTATGTATTCCTTCCATCCTCTTTTGATGCTTCCTGCATAGTTGAATATTTTCCCCGTCAAACTCTTCAATACGGCAACACCCAGCTTGATTTTTTTCTTCAGTTCCTTTCAGATTGAGAAATGCTGAGTGTGCTCTTCACTTTTGGTTTTCTATCTCCAGGTCTTTGCACATGTCAGGATAATACTTTGTCTTCTTGAGCCGCCCTTTGAAATCATCTGTTCAGCTCTTTTATTTCACCATTTCTTCCTTTCACTTTAGCTACTCGACGATCAAGAGCAAGTTTCAGTGTCTACTCTGACATCCGCTTTGGTCTTTTCTTTCTTTCCTGTCTTTTTAATGACCTCTTGCTTTCTGCATGTATGATGCCCTTGATGTCATTCCACAACTCATGTGGTCTTAGGTCATTAGTGTTCAATGCATCAAATCTATTCTTGAGATGGTCTCTGAATTCAGGTGGGATATGCTCAAGCTTGTACTTTGGCTCTTGTGGACTTGTTCTAATTTTCTTAATTTCATCTCCAACTTACCTATGAGCAATTGATGGTCTGTTCCATAGTTGGCCCCGGCCTTGTTCTGGCTGATAATATTGAGCTTTTCCATCGTCTCTTTCCACAGATGTAGTCATTTTGATTCCTGTGTATTCCATCTGACCAGGTCCATGTGTATATTCGCCATTTATGTTGATGAAAAAAGGTATTTGCAATGAAGAAGTCGTTGGTCTTGCAAAATTCTATCATGTGATCTCCAGCATTATTTCTGTCATCAAGGCCACATGTTTTGTCTTACTATAAAGTATATATTTTACCTTTCTACGTATATAAAATACTTAAGAAACACTTCCAAACCATGCAATGTTTTCATGATCATTACAAAGCAGAATGTGCGCTCGTTATTATGAACCATTGTATTTAACTCAAATTTTTAATATAACAGATTTTATGGCAGTCCATTCTTAAATATGAGTTGACCATAAATTGGATGTTCGTAACTTAGGGATTGCCTGTACATTCTTTATGGGGCACCAATGTACCAGTTATAAGGCTTTATAACCGGCAGGGCCTAAATTCATCTCCGTTTATTGAAGTCTCCTTAGACCCCTAACAACATTGCCCCTTCTCATTAGCCCTTGTAACACTGCCTTGAAGCTGGGTGCTACTGAGGCATACAGGAGATTTTTTTTATAGGCTTTAGTGTTTGATAGACCAGGATAAAAATCCTGACTCCTCCACTTACAAGCTTGAACAAATTTCTTCACCTCTTCAAACCTGCCTTCCTTCCTCTACAAAGTAGGAATGATAATACTAGACTCACAGAGTTTTTGAGAGGCAGATTTGTAATAGTCACTGGGCATATAGTGTTGTTGTTGTTGTTAGCTGCCCACTGAGAGGGCCCTGACTCACAGCGGGCCCCATGCACAAAGGAACAAAATGCTGCCTGGTCCTGCACCACCCCTTCGATCAGTTTCAGATCGGACTGTTGTGATCCATAGGGTGTCACTGGTTAATTTTTGGAAGTAGGTTGCCAGGCCTTTTTTCTTAGGGTTATAAAAAAAAAGAGAGAGTGTTAAATGATAAAATGTACATAAAGGGCTGTGGGATAAAGAACTAAGCATGGCCTTTTGTCTCTGGTTCCTGAATATAACCCAAGCAATGAAGATGACTTTGTTTTCCAAAATAGCCAAGCATATAGGCTACGCAGACCCCACACCTGGCAAACTAACTTCAGGAAGAGAAAGGGCATGATGCAGTCATGCATATTCATTGACTGGGTTGATCATTAACTATGCATTAAGGCCCCAGTCTGGCATATTCACTGAGGTCCCAATGACTAAGGGACCTAGACCTTGGAGCTTCTTCGTTTGGTGCTTCCTGGAGTGGTGAGAACATCTATGCATGGGAAAGGGTGTATCAAGTCCTCAGGGACAATGGAAGTTTCTTACCTAGGCCCTTCCCAGACATTGCCCGATGTGTCTCTTTGCTTGTATCCTTTCTGGTTATAATAAATGGTTAAGTATAAGTATAGGTAATAGCCTCCATGAATTTTGTGAGCTGTTACAGAGAATTAACGAACCTACAGTTAGCAATGAGCCAGCAGGGCTGAAGACTCAGCTCTAGGTGGCTGGGTAATAGAGACAGGCTGCATGGGCAGTTGATGAAAAAGGATACAGTCCTTCTAGGATGTGACCTGTTCCCAGAGGACTAGAGAGAGAAATAGGGGTCAGGTGGTCTGAAGTGCAAGGAGTTGTGAAGACTCCTGAACTTATGGCTGGTACACAATGACCTGATCCTGGGTGCCAGGGATGAGGTCTGACCTAACTCTGGGTGGTTAGGGTCAGAGAGAAAATGTCATGTGAAGTGGCTGGTGACACGGAATAAAGATGTGGGAAGGTGAGGCCTGGATCCATTTCCAGCCGGGAATTAGATTCATCCTGATCCTTGTCGCACAGTCCATGGCAAAAGTGGCGTTTCCCCACTTTGTCCCTTCTTTTAGGGCATTTCAAGGGCCTAGCCCAGTAACTGGCAGATTGTAAATACTCACTGTAAGCAACCGTTAATTACCGTTAGCAATAATGATAGGCAACATGCCCTTCCCATACTAACCAAGACATGGCTCCTAGTCAATATGCAGCCACCTTACTTATTGCATGACCTTGGATAAGTCACTAAAATGCTCGCACCTCAGCCTCCTTATCTATAAAATAGGAATGATAGTAATACTCCCAACATTTTTCATGGCACTGTTGGGAGTATCAAATAAAATAATGGGTATAAAAGCACTCAATGGAAGTTATAGTCCAGAAATTTTAAAAGGCATTGTAATTACAAAGGAGCTCTAGTAGTGCAGTGGTTTAAGCACTCAGCTGCTAACCGAAAGGTCAGCAGTTCAAACCCACCAGCCACTCCATGCATGAAAGATGTAGCAGTCTGCTTCCGTAAAGATTACAGTCTTGGAAACCCTATGGGACAGTTCTACTCTGTCCTATAGGGTCACTATAAATCGGAATTGACTCCACAACAATGGGTTTTTATTACTATTACAATACAAAATATTATACAAATGCTAATGATAAGGTTCTTAAAGTTCATCTAAAAAGCAAGTTAGTCTTAATGGGGCTTAACCGAGTACAAAAATATATATATATATATATATATATATATATATATATATATATATATATATATATATATATATATATATATCAACCCAGAAGCATCCATTAACCTGAAAAATCACACTTCAAAGAAGGGTTTTAATGCTTCATACATATTTATGTGGTCTGTCTCTGACTTTGGTATTCAACAGCCCATTTTCCTAATACTAAAATCCCTTCTTCTCTCATTGGAGGTTTACAGGGAAGGGAAGAAAGCAGAGATGAGAATAAGTTGAGCACCCAAAAGCAGATAAAGAACAGGGCAGGGATGGAGCAAGATGAGTGGTTCCATCCTGGAGAGGCCTCAAGGAGGACGTTTGCTGGCATAGTCCCAGGAGACAAGACTAGGTAGCACATTATTTCCCCTGCCAAGAGACCAAGAAACCAGGGAATGAGGTCTCCTCAGTAAACACTTGGGTTCAAAGTCCTCCTTGAAAAATAGAACTCAAATCCTTTCCTTTTCCAAGATTTTGCATTGGTAGAAAAAAGAAGAGTTAGAGCTGACTCCTTTCTCCTTCACGAAGCTGACCAGCATCAGTAGACATGCATTCAACATCTATTATATGGGGAATATAAGGAGTAAGGTTTGGCTTCCACCTTCAAGAAAGTGTCTCACAATCTAAGTGGTGATACAGTACCAGAGAGAATTATCGATGCAAGGGATAAACCAGAATGTGGTAGCAATAAGAAGATTCATAAAGGAACTCAGGGGTAAAATGATTGGGAGAGTACCCAAGATGAGTTTAGCGAGAGAGATTTCAATTTCCTAGTAAGAATTAAAAACACAAAAATAAAGACAAAACATGAAAAGCAAAAATTAAAATAACTAAAGAGAAAAACAAAAAGGCCACTTGACACGCTTTTTGTTGTTAGTTGTCAAATTGCCGTCAAATTGAATTCCCCTCATGGTGACCCCACACGTGCAGACTAGAACTGCTCTACAGGGTTTTCAAGGCCATGACCTTTCAAAAGCGGATCACCAGGTCTGTTTTCCGAGGCATCTCTGGATGGGTTTGAACCAACAACCTATCAGCTAGTAGTCTAGCAATTAACCACTTGCACCATCCAGGGACTTCTTGATACACTTAGCACATTAAAAATCAGTAACCAACTAACTGTTGGATTTCTTCATATGGTAGCAGGCTGGATGGGCATGATAGGGTTGGTCCTCATTTCTCATTATACAAACCATGCAAACACAAAAACACACAACCACTGGCAAAGTACAAAAAGTCAAAGATCAGAGGGTAGGATAGTTCACTGTCGGGGTACGAATTCCATTTAATACAGCATCGGTGGGAAAGGATTAGAAAGTGCATTCTTAGACTGTACATCACATGCTTTATCCTCACAACAAGAACAGAATGGATGGTCTCAAAGAATGTAGGCAAACGAACTTGAGGAAACTGGGGCTGCAGTGGTCAGAAATATAGTGAACATTATCCAGTTTCATGGGAACTCTCTTTCTACCAGTCATGGGCTTCTACGCACAAGTCTTCCGGTCCCATGAGCTCTACTCACCCTACTTTTGCTTAAGAGACCTCAGCTTTCCAAATTTAGCAAGAAAATGAGTATGAGTGGAAGCAGTTTTTAATAAAAAGCTTCATAAATTGGAGCAAAGACCACAGGAACTCACATTCTAGGAGGGCAGAGAGTATTGTTAACACTTTACACTAATTAAATAATTGCAAACTGCTCGTAACCCTATAGTTTCAAACATTTTAAAAGTTGTATTAAGAGTATATTAACTGTTGTTAGGTGCCATCAAGTTGGTTCTAACACATAGCGACCCTATGTACAACAAAACGAAACACTGCCCAGCCCTGCACCATCCTCACAATCATTGCTATGTTTGAATCCATTGTTGCAGCCACTGTGTCAATCCATCTCACAGAGGGTCTTCCTCTTTTTCCCTGACCCTCTACTTTACCGAGCATGGTTTCCTTATCCAGGTACTGGTCCCTCCTGATAACATATCAAAGGATGTAAGGTGAAGTCTCATCATCCTTGCTTCTAAGGAGCATTCTGGCTGTACTTCTTCCAAGACAGATTCGTTCGTTATTTTGGCAGTCCATGGTACATTCAATATTCTCTGTCAATACCACAATTTGAAGGCATCGATTCTTCTTCAGTCTTCTTTATTCATTGTGCAGCTTTTGCATGCATACGAGGCAACTGAAAACATCATGGCTTGGGTGAGGAGTACCTTAGTCCTCAAAGTGACATCGTTGCTTTTTTAACACTTTAAAGAGGTCTTTTGCAGCTGATTTGCCCAATGCAATACGTCCTTTGATTTCTTGATTGCTGCTTCCATGGGTGTTGATTGTGGATCCAAGTAAAATGAAATCTTTGACAACTTCAATATTTTCTCCCTTTATCATGATATTGCTTATTGGTCCAGTTGTGAGGATTTTGTTTTCTTTATGTTGAGGTGTAATCCATACTAAAGGCTACAGTCTTTGATCTTCATCAGTAAGTGCTTCAAGCCCTCTTCACTTTCAGCAAGCAAGGTTGTGTCATCTGCATATCACAGGTTGTTAATGAGTCCACCTCCAATCTTGATACTATGTCCTTCTTCATATAGTCCATTTTCTCTGATTACTTGTTCAGCATACAGATTGAATGAGTACGGTGAAAGGATATAACCTGACACACACCTTTCCTGATTTTAAACCCCACAGTATCCCCTCTTTCTATTCCAACAACTGCCTCTAGGTCAATATACAGGTTGCACATGAGCACAATTAAGTGTTCTGGAATTCCCACTCTTTGCAATGTTATCCATAATTTGTTATGATCCATACAGTCGAATACCTTTGCAAAGTCAATAAAACACAGGAAACATCTTTCTGGTATTCTCTGTGTTCAGCCAAGATTCCCCTGACATCAGCAATGATATCCCTCATTCCACATCCTCTTCTGAATCTGGCTTGAATTTCTGCAAGTTCCTTGTTGATGTACTGCTGCAACCACTTTTGAATGAACTTCAGTAAAATTTTACTTGCATGTGATATTAATAACACTGTTCAGTAATTTCCACGTTCTAGTGGATAACCTTTCTTTGGAATGAGTACAAATACAGACATAACCCATTTCCAAGTTGATTTCAACCCATAACAACCCTATAGGACAGAGAACTGCCCTGTAGGGTTTCCAAGGAGCAGCTGGTGTATTCGAACTGCTGACCTTTTTGTTAGCAGCCGAGCCCTTAACCACTGAATACCTCATTTTATTGTGTTTCACTTTTTGTGCTTCGCAGATATTGCATTTTTCACAAGTTGAAGGTTTGTATCAACCCTGAGTCAAGCAAATCTATTGGTGTCACTTTTCCAACAGCATATGCTCACTTTGTCTCTGTGTCACATTTTGGTAATTCTCACAATATTTCAGACTTTTTCATTATTATTATGTCTGTTACGGTGTTCTGGATCAGTGATCTTTGATGTTACTATTGTAACTGTTTTGGGGCACCACGAACCACGCCCAAATAATGTTGTGCGTGTTTTGACTGCTCCACTGACCAGCCATTCCCCCGTCTCTCTCTCTCTCTCTCTCTCTCCGCCCTCAGGTCTCCCTAATCCCTGAGAGATGCCAATATTGAAATTAGGCCCATTAATAACCCTACAATGGCCTCTAAGTGTTCAAGTGAAAGGAAGAGTCCCCCGTCTCTTACTTTAAATCAAAAGCTAGAAATGATTAAGTTTAGTGAGGAAGGCATGTTGAAAGCCAAGATTGGCTGAAAGCTAGTCCTCTTGTGCCAAACAGTTAACCAAGTTGTAAACACAAAGGAAAAGTTCTTGAAGGAAATTAAAAGTGCTACTCCAGTGAACACATGAATGATTAGAAAGCAAAATAGCCTTATTGCAGATACGGAAAAAGTTTTAGTGGTCTGGATGATTTCCCTTAAGCCAAAGCCTAATCCAAAGTAGGCCCTAACTCTCTTCGATTCTATGAAGACTGAGAAAGATGAGGAAGCTGCGGAAAAAAAGTTTGAAGGTAGATAGAGGTTGGTTCAGGAATATCTTAAAATAACAAAGGGTCAAAAATGTTTAAAGTTGATGAATCAAGAAGCTGAGATTTAAGTATTTTTACAAATTATAAAAGTCACTTATATAAGAACAAAAAGTGAAAACTGGGAGAAATTTGAAAAGGAGAGGTAAGGGTAAACCAAAAAAACCAAACCCAGGGCCATCAAGTTGATTCCAACTCATAGCCACCTTATAGGACAGAGTAGAATTCCAAGGAGCGCCTGGTGGATTCGAACTGCCAGCCTTTTGGTCAGCAGTCATAGCTCTTAACCACTACGCCACCAGGGCTTCCTAGGTAAGGGTAGTTTAAGTTAAATATTAATCTTTCATATTGAAGAATCAATAGGTACTGTTTACAGTTAATAAACTAAGAATGAAAGATACAAACATACTATTTAGAGTTACAGAGGTAACTACCAAAAGAAATAAAAATAGTGAAAAGTGTTCAAAAGCAATTACCACTGAAGCGTAAGATTGGAGGAGGGAAGTCTGAAGAAAGATTTTACTTTTCATGTACGGTATTACTTCTAGGGTTTTGTATTTAAGAACTAAAACTTACAATCCAGAAATAAGGAATGAAAACCATTAAACTTCATGTGCCAAATATAATGGCATAAGATATCAAACAAAAAATTTATCAGAATGTAAAAATGGCACAGAAGCATCATCTAACCTCCTCTAACTTCACAAGGAAGAAGAACCATTATCAGCTTCAACAGCCCAGGGCTAATTGCTATAAGTTGAAGGTCAAACATGCCTCCTCTCTCCAACAGCTTTTTTGTACTAATTCTGATTCCAACTGTCCCTCCCACTGCACTCTCTACTTCTCTGCTGGGTTCCATAATTCATTGCAACGGCCACACAGAACTCACAGACCATACTCACAGTTATGGGGTTTATTAGGGAAGTAACAGGTTACAATTTAGGTTCAGGAAATACTCAGGATACAGTTGTTCCATCAGGACAGCCTCTTCTCAGCTGTGCCACAGGCGGACCTCTTCTTGGCCCTTAGGTTCCTCAGCCCCTCAGCCTGGCCTGTGCCCTGCTCAGACAAGTGTTATGAAGCTTTTTTTGCTCCACCAGTAAGAGTCCAAAGGCATCCCAATCCACCAGCAAGCCTCAGCCCAAAGGCACTCAGCTCTCTTGCTTTGAGCCTAGCTCTCCCGCCAAGTACCCGGAAGCATTCAACTTCACCAGGAAGCCTCCCGCCTGAAAGCACTCAGCTCTCTCGCTCTGTGGGTCAGCACACCCACTGTAACCACCTTTCTCCATGGGCTAGAAAGCCCACCATGCCGTATCCTGACAGTCTCCTGGTTCAGCTGCCTCTGCTGCCACCATTTCTCTGCTGCTGCTTCTCGCCATCTCTCGCTGTCTCCGATGTTACAGCTCTCTGTCTGTCTCCTGGGTCTAGGAGGTCTCAGCACAGGGATCCCGGGTCCAATGGATGTTCTCCATTCCTAGTTTTTCTTTTTTGGTAGTAGTAGGTCCCTCTTAGCTCTGGGGTTGACTCTCATTTAAGCCTAGCAGGATGGCAAAATTGACTAATCCCCTTGTCAGGATTTCATACACCTTATTTGCCTGGTCCAATCCCACAAGGGCACTATGCACCTTATTTATATTAGCAAGCTATCCAATCCCCTTGGTGAGCCATGGCACCTCATTTGCATAGTTCTCAACCAGTGGGAGTTACAAAGGCTATATAGCTAGAAGGGCCATAGTAAGTAATTCACTGCAACACACAGAAATACATATATAGAAATTGAGAAAAATTCAATTTTAGAAGAAAACTTATTTACCATTCTCTATAAAAAATTAAGTAAACCACAAAAACAAAAATTATTTTGAATTAATATACTTTGTACCCTATGGAGGCTATATATTTTTAAAATATCTATGAAATATTTATAAAAATTAACCATGTATGTAATTGATCACATGATAAATCTCAGTTCTTTCCAAAGCATAGAAATTGTAGACTGCATTGTCCAATTGCAATACAATAAAATTAGAAATTAATAACAAAATAATTTAGTATTCTACAAACAAGGATTTTAAAACCATTCTCCTAATAAAAGTATCAAATAGGAAATCTAAATTATAAGTAAAAGCTCCTTTAAAATAATGCAAATGATAAGTAAGTAAAATTGTATGGATTCCTGACAAAACTATACTCAAAAGCAAAATCCACTTTTAATAGCTCTGGAAGAAAACATACACAGCTGGTAACTTTGGTTACCTCCTGGTGAGGAACTAGAAAACTGAGGCAGGGGAAGGAAGCAGACTTACTTTTCTCTTTGTGTACTTAAAATTTTGTGTCATGTGCATAAAGGGCCACAAAATACAAAACTATTTTTACATCAAATTGATAGACTTAAATATTTTCATTACTAACCAAAAATGTTGCTTTAAATGAACTATTCAATCAACACAATAAGCTAGAAAAGAAAGAAAAAACAACTGCAAGGACAGCAGGAATAATAAAGATCTAAGCAGAAAGCTAACAATTTTAAAACAATAAAACTAATAGATGGACAGATGAATGAGTGGATGGAAGAAAGGAAGGAAGGGAAGGGAAAAGAAAGAAGAGGTGGTTCTTCAAAAAAAGTTTTAAAAATCAGTGAACCTCTGACAAGTCTAAATAGAAAAGAAACAAAATTAGAAAAAAGGTAGGAAATAAGAGCTAAAAGCCATACTTATTTACTAAGAGCCACGCATTTTTTTTTTTTTTTTTTTAGGTTTCAAGCATTTGGCATAGATCATCTCATTTGATTCTATTATAACAGATAGGTAAGATGTATTTTAAGAATTTAAGAGCATTCTATCCATAATTATTTTTTTTTTAATTTAAAAATCACAAAAAACTGAATAATTTTCTGGGACTGTAAATTAATAAAATTGATTTGATGGAATAGGAAAGCTGAATAGACTAATAATCATGGAAGACACTGCAAATGCTATCAAGGAATGATAAAAGTGGTTCCAAGACCAGACAATGTTATGGGCAAAGCCTTTCAAGTTTTCAAGAAACTGATAACATCCATATTGCATCATCTATTCCAGAGCATATGAAATTAGAGAAAGCTTTTTTTTATCCCAACTCACTTTATGAGGTTAGTATTACCCTGATACCAAACTCTGACAATGACTAATATTTTCCCATCTGTGGAAATTAGTGTCACTTTCTATAAGGGAAAAGTCTATTGTGGATTAGTTTGGGAAACACCGTCTCAGAGATTTACAGCATGCATTAGTTAGCATAATAAGGTTTCTGAGAGACTAGAGCAATGAAATTTGTTAAAATGTTTTAATTCACCTTTTTTTCCAAATATACTTGACCAAGGAACCACTTTGTTTTTTTCTCATAATATTCCTTCTTAAAATACACTTAAAAAAATGCTATTCCAGTCAAATTTATGAATATAGTTGTGAAAATCCTAAATAAGGAACCAGTGAAATGAAGTCAAAATATATTGAAATAATAAGCCTGCAGGATCCAGTACAAATTATCTCAGAAATGCAAGGATTACTAGAAAATAGATTAATATAACGCAGCACATCATTAGGTGAAATAAGAAAGAGCATATAATTATCAGAAAACACAAAAATCATTTTTATTTTTAAGTCTCCTAGTGAACTAGGAAGAAAAGCATATTTCCTAATCTTTCTTAGACCAATTCCCAACACCTCTTAACAGCAAAATTCTAAAGCCACACTCCTTAAAATAAAAGGAAGGTAAGGATGTCCAGAATCAATACTAACCTGCAAGAAAAAAAAAGAGGATAGAAATTGTAATTCTTCATATAAGATGATATGATTGTTTTTCTAGAAAATATAAGAGAACGAACCAAAAAAACTATTAAAACTAATAATAAACTCCGTAAAACACCTAATTCTAAAACATGTATTCCTTTCCTGTATAGTAGCAATAGCCAGTTAGAAAATGTAATGATAGGGAAAATCCAACTCACAGTCCCAACAAACTATAAATTACTTAAGCAAAATCTTGAGAGATCTTACTTTACTGCAAAACACAGAAGAAAACTTGAAGAAAAACATAAAATATGTTGCTGGAGGGGAAGGCTAAATAATAGAAAACGTCAATTATTCCCAAAATATATTTTTGATGTAGTGCCAAGTACATTTCGACAAACACTGTGCGTGAGAATAGCTAAATTTAAAAAAATAAACCAAAATGAGGGGAAATGTACACAAAATAGATATTAAACTGTATTTTAATTCTTTAGTAATTAAAACAGTATCATGCTGGTGTGAGAATCAATCATCAGATCAACGCAACAAAAGAGGCCTGAAACATACCCTTGTGTACATTATAACTTAACATATAGGAAAGTACACACCACTAGTCAAAACGAAAAAAATGGAGAGCTCGATGAACAGTTAAGTGTAAAACTAAGTATTTTGGAAGGAAAAAAAAATTAGTGATAGTCTCACCTTACAAGATACAAAAAATGAATTCCAGAATTAAATGAAAATATATTTTTATAGTAGAATAGGTAAATATTTGTCAAATTTTTGAAAGGAAGAATATTCTAAACATAATAGCACTGGGAGGGCTGGCAGGATAAAATGGTGGAATGGCACTGGATCATGACACCTGACTCTCAAGACCCTAACTAAACGAGCACAAACAATGAGCAATCGGAAATATACCAGCAGCACTCCAACGAAGGAAGGGACACAACCTCATACCAAGGAAGGGACTACTAATCTCATGCCACATTGTCTGAAAAGTGAAAAAGGCGAGAAAAGATCTCAGGTATCAAAAAGCAGCTATCCCCCAAAAGCAGTTCTAACGGAAGATGACAAATGGGTAAAGTTCAAAATCTCTGCCCAATATTACCTAATAGCACCAAGTGTGTGGTAACATTGTCTGCCTATTTGATCATTAAATTTGCAAACACATGTGGCACATTTACTCTGTTCCACCTGTTGTTCAACCTTGAGATTTCCAGTCCGAAGGAATTATCCTTTGTTCAAAAAACCTGTTGCTGTCGAGTAGATTCTAACTCATAGCGACCCTACTGGACAGAGTAGAACTGCATCATAGGATTTCCAAGTAGCAGCTGGTGGATTCAAACTGCTGACCTTTCTGTTAGCAACTGAGCTCTTAACCACTGCACCACCAGGGCTCCTCACTGCACCACCAGTGTTCCATTCTTTATAGAGCTAATAATTTTGAAAAACATTATTATTTCTTTATAATTTAAGTTTTACATGGTCTCTATACAAAATTTGGGAACTCTGGTGGTGTAGTGGCTAAGAGTTCGACTGCCAACCAAAAGGTTAGCAGTTCAAATTCACAAGGCACTCCTTGGAAACCCTGTGGAGCAGTTCTACTCTGTCCTATAGGGTTGCTATGAGTCAGAATCGACTCAATGGCAAGATTTTGGGTTTTTTTATACAAAATTTGGAGCATAAAGACAAATCAAAGAAAAACGGCTCAGTGTATAATTCTCAGTAATTGGTGCATATATACATATATATGTTTTACCAAAATTAGTCATAATTTACCTATGGTTTCATAGATTGCTTTTTTAAAAATCTGACAATGTATCATGTGTCTCTGTCCTTTTTCATACATGTATCTCTATATCATTATTTCAATGCCTGCATGACACTTTGTTATACAGACAATTTGTTTGATTAGTGCCCTGTTTTTGGACTTTTAGATTGATTCCAGATAAATACCCTCATACAAACATTTTGGTACACTTGTCAGATTATATCCTTAAGAAAAATTCTTAGAAGTGAAATTAGTAGGAAAAGAAAGTCTAAATCACCTTTAACATTTTAACATGCACCGCAAAACTCTACTCCAGAAAAGGTGTACTAATTTACACTTCTATCTTCCTCACCAATAGTGTCAAGCGTCTGCTTTCTCAGACCCTAGACAGCACCCAGTACTGTGGTACCTCCTTGACTACTGTGCCCTTGCATTTCCCTACTTAACAAGTTCTTTGCCTGCTAAGTTCTTAGTTCTTTGAGCTAAGGCTTTTTCACAGTCCCCAGTCTCAGGTTGGAGAAGAGCACTCCTTTCAAGCGGCAGGCTCCTTCCCTCTCTTTGACATCTAGCCCTAGAAGGTCTTTGTTGTTTATTGACAAACCATTTCAACAATTTTCAGATCAGAATAGAAGACTGGGAATTCCTGAGCTCTGATCCTTGCTGACTGAAAGATCAAAGCATTGGCCCTAATCCAGATTTTGGACAGGCACAAATCTATTAATCCAAAAAGACAGTTGCAAGCTTTTCAAATAACCATCCACACATCATTCTCAACAGATGAGTTTTTCTTGGCTGCTTTTTGACAGTGTTGAACTAGCTTCCCAGAGCAGGGAGGGTAGTCAGATCACTTGGCCAGCCTGTCATCACTAAATAGGAACACATAATATTCTGTGTCCTAAGTACTAAAAAATAAAAATAAAAAAAAAATTTTTTTTTTAAGGACTACAGAAGAAAGTAAGGAGGATAAGGTTCTTGAGGAACAAATATCTTAGTCAAAACAAGACTTTGATTTAAGATCAATTATTGAACATCAACTTTGTGTCTGGCCCCACACAGGCACTTTGATATAAAACTGAATGAGACATAACCCAGCAAGAAAGGCAAAAACATAATAATAACTACTGATGTTATTGATATTATTATTGTTGTTATTATTGGTGTTGTTATTATTATGTTCAATATGAATTATTTTTTAAAGTATAGACAAATGTACCAAGTAACATGGAACATCAAAGGAAAGAGTAGTTGATTCTGTTGGGGTCAGAGAAGGCTTCTCAGAGAGGGTAACAAGTCCACTGGGTCTTGAAAAATAAGTAGTTTTTCAGAAGATGAAGTTTTGGAGGCATTCGAGACAGAGAGAACCACAAGGACACAGGCCCTGTTACTTTGCCGCTTACAGAAAACACTGGGTGTTCCACAAACTGAATCAAGGCTTTTTCCTGTTCAAGTCACATAATGGCAAGTTGATGCATTCTGTGGCAAATCTGTTTTTGAAAAAGTAATATACAAAATTTTCTTAATTTTAAGTAATTCTTACACAAATATTTCTTTGATATTTGTTTTCACTTTTCTAATAACAAGAATTATTAGCAAACAATAAAAAATAAATACATTAAGGGAAAACACAGAAAGGGGCAAACTAAATTCAGTGCTTGTTTTTTTTATTAATACATGCTTATGGTTTCATCTTTTTTTTTATGAATAAGATTGTCCCTACATCATTCAATGGAGTAAAATAAAAGCTATATTATATTTAAAAAACAAACAAAAAAAATAAATAACGCTAGGTAATCGGCTACCTAAAGCAGTTTGAGAACCAAAGGATGCCTGGGTGAATGAGGGTGGAAATTTAGGAGATAAAACTATAAAGATAAACTACGATGCAATACTTGGAAAGGCCTAAAAAGCTCCGCTAAGAAATTAGGGGCTTTTTAACGCAAAGAAATAACATATCAATTGTGTGTGGAATTTTGTATGTGTGTTTGTTGTTTTATAGACCAAAAACAAACAACTGATGACTGCATAAAGGATGGACCTGACTGAGAAGAGACTGAAGTAACTGTAGTAATGCAGGAAACAAAACTGGACCAAAACAGATAAGCTAGGAGAAGCAGACACAGCTAATGAAAATAGTATATTGTCATCACATGCTAATTAGTTCATTTCTGGCAAATTTAAGCCCATTATAGGCTCTGACATCAAAGAAGAAGAATAAAGAAATCTCTGCCAAAATGAAATCCGTAATTGCTGTCTCCCTTCATCTCTCTCACTCAGAAAATCATAGGACATCAGAGGTAGAAAGAACCTTAGAGTTTACCTCATCCAGAGAGGCTCAAATTAGTGCACACAAAAATCACTTAGATTTTTAAAAGGTAGGTACCTGAGTCCCACCCTGGGAGATTCCTATTCAAGAGGTTTGGGTGGAGTCCAGGAAACCAGATTTTTACCAAACTTTACTGCTGCTTTTGATGCATGTGATCCAATGACTGTATTCTGAGAATCACTGATCTAGTGCAAGTCCCTCAAGTGTCAGATAAGAAAACAGCCAGGAAGATAAAAGCAGTGACTCTAATCTCGAGCAGTTCCAGAATTAAACCTTGAGCTCCTAATCCCCAGTACTGGTAATCTTTACACTATACTGCTCTGACTTCCCAAACAACCCAGAATCAACTTGAGTCCAGCAAGATGAAACCAGAATAACCAATCAATAGAGACACATGGCCCAATTCTGAAAGCAAGAATTTTTCTTGGGTGTTTTGTTGGCCTCACATAGCAGGTGACGTCACATTCGCTGAAGGCCTTTCTCTATATTTGTTCACACTCTAGTAGCTTTTAAAATTCATTCTTCTTTCTATGCACTGGGCAGCACTTTATTGGTCCATTCAAATAATGAGCCCAGTTAAACGCAAAATGCCAATTTCCAGGTATTAGCCATGTCATATAACTTATAACCCAAGAGTCAGAAACCCCTGCGAAATATGTTGGAACACAACATTTGACTATTAGAGTTGTGGAGCTGAAGGATGCTAAAACTCTACCACTAACTACTTAGCAAATCACAATCTCCTTATGCCTGTTTCTTCATACGTCAAAAAGCTATAATGAGATTTGTCCCCTTCACCTCAGAGAGACGTAGGAAGCAGTTAGTCGTGAAACTGCTTTTACAAGGATTAAAAGGACTACCTGAAAGTAAGGAATGTGTGAAATCCTTCTGTGTATGCTTCAGCTGCCACTACTGAATACCTGCAGAGTGAGGTATAAATCAACAGAAGCTTCTGGAAGAAATATGCTTTTGGCTGGGCTTTTAAAGAGGGGGCAGTGGTTGCTGATGGAATGCTAGTATGGATAAAAAAAATAAGATGGACAGAAGCAGGTCTACACGGAGCTAGCCTAAAGAGACTGCTGACAGAACAAATTTTTTATTTTTATGGGCTCTTGACCTTCACAAGACATAATGTGCCAACAAAGCAAGACACAAAGGATAAAATTTTTATTTTTCCATTGAATTCTGGATACCTTCTAAATGCTCTCACCTAGCTCTAAAATAATATTTCATTTTAAAACATTGTATATACTTAAAATTAGGCACAAATTTATTGTTAAGTAAGGTTTTTAATATGTGGCATGTTGATAGTAAATGGAGTCTCTCAGCTTTTGCATTTCTCGGCTCCAGCACTTCAAATTAACTAACCTTAAGCTGCACTTGTGTTTTCACTCTGTAAAACACACATGACTTGTTTCTCTCCTATCTAAACAGACCATCATCACATCATCATCAAATAGCATTTTATTAAGCTCCACATGTGCACATCATGTAACCCTGCACTAAGGAAACTGGGTAAAGAAAGGATAAGTTCATATTGCGGCTACTTTCAGAAAGCAGGGAGAGCTGTGAAAGGCATACACTTGTTAAGCTTTGGCATGGTTTCAATACGCTGATGGAAACTGAAATAGACCTTAATGATTATCTAATCTAAGTATCTGTTATAAAGTACAACTTCCTACTCAAAATAAAACTTTCCCTATAATACTCTTGACATATGACCACCTTGTCTCTGTTTGGAAACATCCAGTGATGTGATGCTCAGTAACTCAAATGATAGTTCCTACATTTTTTAACAATTTTAATTATTAGAGAGTTCTTCCTTTATTTATTTACCAGTTCTCTTCCATGTGATATAAGTCAGCAAAAAGAACAAGGGTTTTAGAGTCAGACAGAATTAAGTAGGATTCCCAATTCTGTCACTTACTAGTTGTATGACCTCGAGTATCTTCTTTAAAGTCTCTGAGCCTCAGTTTCCTCACCTATAAAAATGAGGATAATATTCTTCAAAAAGAAGTTAAACATAGAATTACCATATGATCCAACAATTCCATTCCGAGGTATATGCTCAAAAGACTTGAAAGCAGGGACTCAAACACACACTTGTACGCCATTGTTCATTGCAGCATTATTCACAATAGACAAAAGGTAGAAAAAAAATCAAGGATCCATCAACAGATGAATGGACAAATAAAATGTGGTATATACATTTATTTTTTATATACATACAATGAAATACTCTTCAACCCTGAAGAGAAATGAAGTTCTGATACATGCTACAACATGGATGAATCTTAAAAACATTATGTTAGTTCAGTTAAATAAGTCAGACACAAACGGACAAATATTGTATGATTCCAATTGTACGAAATATCTAGAATAGACATGCATAGAGTTTATTAGTGGTTACAGGGGCTAGAAGAGGGGAAAATGTGGAGACGTTGCTTAAAGGTACTGAGTTTTTGTTTGGGGAGATGAAAAACTCTTGGAAATAGAAAGTGGTGACAGTTGCATAACATGGTGAATATAATTAATGTCATTAAATTGTCACTTAAAAATTATTAAAATGGCAAAATTGTTGTTATATGTATTTTACCACAAAGAAGACTTTTTCAAAAATATCTTCAGGGTTCAGGGGGAAAGAGGGAGGAATGAATAGGTGAAGCACAGGGCATTTTAAGAGCAGTGAAATTACTTTACATGGAACTGTAATGGTAGATGCATGACATTGGGCATTTGTTAAAATCCATAGAACTGTACAACACAGAGAATGAGCCCTAACGTAAACTACAAATTATAGTTAGCCATAATATAGCGATATTGGCTCATTAATTGAAACAAATATACCACATGAATGCAAAATGCTAATAGTAGGGGAAACTGTGAGGGATGGAAGGAGGCATATAGAAAATCCTTGTACTTTCTGTGTAATTTTTCTGTAAACCTAAAGCAACTCTAAGAAATAAAGTGTATTTTTTAAAATGAGGATAATAAACTCCTACCTCTATTTATTATGTGAATTAAGCTATATGTGAAAAGTACTTAGAAATTTACCTGGCTCATAACAGTTCCTCGATGAAGAAAGTATCATTCTACCCATTTGTTCTAGCACTATCATTTGCTGCTAAATTTTTAATCCCCCATTTATATGCATATGATAGTCCTTCGAATATGTGATGCTGCTGAGCTTTTTCCTTCCTGACACTGCTCTTTATCCTGCTATCTATCTCTAGTTCTCACAACATTTTATGGGGCCATTTAATCCCAAACCATGACACTGTTGAGTGCCATAGGGATAGTCCAATGTAATGGGCTATGGATGAGTGACTGGGTGATTCAATGGTTGGGACATCTTCCAACCCAGGGATGTGAAACAATCCAGATCGACACCTTAATCCAAACTACTACAAGATGGAAGAATGAATCCAAATATAACATTAATCCTAACCAATGTAAATAGGCTAGATTATCTGGCTAAAAGACAAATACCACTGATTGGATTTTAAAATAATATACAACCCAAGTTA
The DNA here is from genome assembly GCF_030014295.1 of Loxodonta africana. Classification (NCBI taxonomy): domain Eukaryota; kingdom Metazoa; phylum Chordata; class Mammalia; order Proboscidea; family Elephantidae; genus Loxodonta; species Loxodonta africana. The sequence continues at coordinate 47,499,170 of NC_087355.1, read as the reverse complement.
TTTGCAAAAGACACATTTAAAGCTTAAAACACAAAAACTGAATGTGATAAAAGACATATTAAGAAAATACTACTCAAAATACTACTAAGGATGTATCAATATCAGACAAAATAAACTTAAAGGCAAAAGGACAACTAGATATAAAAAAGATCACTACATAAAAAGCTCAACTTACCAGCAAGATACAACAATTTTACATATATATGCACTTAATAACATAGATTCAAATATAGATAAAGTTTGAACTACCGAGAAATTGGTAAACCCACATAATAAAAGAGTTTAACACACCTCCTTAGTAGCTGACATTTCAAACAACCAAAAAAAAAAAAAAAATCAGCAAGTAGATAAAAATTTGAACAACACAGTAAACTTGATCCAATATATATCTATAAAACAATGCATCTAACAACTTGATAATGTACATTTTTTTCAAGCACACATGAAATATTTATGAAAATTAACCACATTCCAAGCCATAGACTATATCTTAACAAATTATAGAGAGTGAGCATCTCTGAAATGCATCTCTCTTGTCAGATACTACATTATCTGACAACAATAGTTAAATTAGAAATCAGCAGCAAAAAGAACTATTAAAAATTATATATTTGAAAAATTCAAAACATAATTCTAAATTACATATAGGTTGTAAAAGAATGGAAATTATAAAATACTTAGAACTGAAAGATAAAAAAGATACTATTAATCAAAACTTGTGGGATGCAGCTAGAGGCAGATTTATAGTCTTAAATACTTGTAAGTGGAGATAAGAAAGGTTGAAAAATTAATAAGCTAAGAATCCAACTTAATAAATTAGTAAAAGAATACCTAAATAAACATAAAAAATTGAGAAGGAAATAATAAAGATAAAAGCAGATATAAAATAGAAAGTAAATATACAATAAAGGGAAACAACAAAGCCAAATATTGGTTCTTTGTAAAAACCAATAAAATTAACACACCTTTGGCAAGAGAGAATGAGAAAAAAAGAAAGACAAATAATACTACAAAAAAAAAAAAAAAGACAGAACTACAGATGCAATAGATATTAAAAACTAAATAAGAGAATTTATAAAATCCTTTAGGTGAAATTTATGAAATCCTTCAGAGTAAACTGCTAGGATTTGCCTTTTAAAATGCAGGTTACAGCATGAAGAATGAACTAGAGACCAGGCAGAGTGGAGGTGGGGAGCCAGGTAGAAGCTATTGCAGTAATCCAGGTGGTGGCAGCCTGTAGTAAAGACAGGGTAGCAGAGATTGAGGGACATGGTCTGATTCCAAATATACTTTGGGTGTAGAAACAACAGAATTCAGTGAAAGTTAGGATTGGAGAAGATAGGGTTGGGGATGAAGGAGATGAACTGTTATAAATAATTCCCTTCCTCGCAGGGACAACTAGGTAGTATTATTGAAACAGCACCCCGGCATACAGCCGTACACATTGAAAACACCACCTCTTAGGGGTCTGCGATGTCCTACCTACAAAACCATATATGGCAGGCCTATCAGTGACAATTACTGAATCGGAAAACACTAGAGGAGAAGCAGATTTATGGAGAAAAATTATTAGTTTAATTTTAACATTTTTCATAAAGAAGGCAGTCTAATTAAAACTAAGTACAGGCTCAGGACTCTATACTCTTCTTACTTAGAAACTTTCTAAGTCTGCACTGAATATGGTTTAGCTATTCATTTAGCTATTGAGCACTTGGAATGTGCCTACTTGAAAATTAGGTATGCTTGGAGTATAAAACACACCTGATTTCACGAAACCACTACCCGTTGCCAACAAGTCGATTCCCATGCATTGCGACCCTATAGGACAGAGTAGAACTGCCCCATAGAGTTTCCAAAGAGAGGCCGGTGGGCTCGAACTGCCAACCTTTTGGTTACCAGCCAAACACTTAACCACTAGACCACCAGGGTTTCCCATTTTACTAACTGCAGGGGAAAAAAAAAAAAAGACTATGAAATAACTCATTAATAAATTATACTGATTACATATTGAAAGTATCATATTTGAGATGTTAGGTTAAATAAAAATATATTATTAAAATTAATTTCATGTGTTTCTTTTTATTTTTTTAAATGCGGTTACTAGAAATTTTAAAATTGCATATGGGACCGGCATATTTCTATTGGATAGGGCCATTTGTTCTAAGAAATAACTGAACCACGTCTTCATTATTAACCATGTCTTTATTAAATAACTTGAAAAAGTTCATTGTTAAAACTGGTGAAAAGGAAATAAAGACATGCCTTGAAATGAAAAAGTCAGAGTCATAATAAATGAAGTCATTTGTTAACTGAATGCAAACTGATGCGTTGAACACTACTCCACAAATTCCACCTCTTCACCAATACTGAAAATTAAGTCACAATTTGGCAGGATTTTTTTGCTGGAGTTGAGATGTCACTATGTCTGATCTTTGGTAAGAATGAAACAAAACCCAAACCCATTACCATCTAGTCAATTCTGACTCATAGCGATCCTGTAGGATAGAGCAGAACTGTCCCCACGCCCCCCTCATAGGGTTTTCAAGGCTGTAATCTTTACAGAAGCAGATTGCCACATCTTTCTCCCACAGAGCGGCTGCCAGGTTGTTACTGCCAGCCTTTTGGTTAGCAGCACAGGGTTTCAATGTCCTGGGGGGGGGGGGGGTGTATAAGAAAAAGGGAATTTAGCGATGTTAAGGTAAAACTTAAATAGGGCCTGTCTTTACAAAAGGTTTGAAATAGAAGTTATGAGTTGATATTTGAGGGAAAAAAAAAAAAAATTGAGAAGGGTCTATTAAAAGACTCTATGCATCAGTCTGCCCCCGCCATCAAATCTATACCGGAAAACACCTTTGTTAACAGATGAGAAATAGTTGAGGTTTTTAGGGAACCCCTTTTGAAATGGATATATTCCTATATAGGATAATACCTTGAGTCCAGTCATTGGTTAGTTTCTACATACCTTGATCTAAACTATTTTTAACTAATTCTTTCCTCAGACAACTCATTTGTTAATTGAAGGCAAAGGCTCTTGGGGTATGAGAAAACAGGAAGATGCTAAATTTTAATTTTTGGGTATAGACTTGGGGGGAGTGGGGCTCTTAATGGGACATTGCAGACAAACAAACTCTGATGACTACTGAGCCACTTGGGGGCCTTGGTTAGCACCTGGATGTGAATGCAGGTGTACTAGACAGTAGGACAATAATATAGGAAAGAGGCAGCAGTAGAGAAAGCACAACAATTTTGTGTGAAAATTGCCTTGGTCTCAATTTCAAATTGTAAGAAGAGATGCATTATCCCAAATAAGTATCATTGTTAAGGACAGAATTGTATCCCCCCAAAATATGCGTTGCAATTCCTAACTTCTACGCCTATGGTAGCAAGTTCAAGTTGAAGCTGAGGAAAATTAGAACAAGTCCATGAGAGCCAAAATATGATCTTCAGTATATCCCACCTGAATTTGGAGACCATCTCAAGAATAGATTTGATGCGTTGAACACTAATGACTGAAAACCAGAGAAGTTGTGGAATGACATTAAGGACATCATACATGAAGAAAGCAAGAAGTTATTAAAAACATAGGAAATAAAAAAGAAAGAAAAGACCAAAATGGATGTCAGGAAAGACTCTGAAACTTGCTCTTGAACGCAGAGTAGCAAAAGCAAAAGGAAGAAATGATGAAGTAAAAGAGTTAAAGAGAAGATTTCAAAGGGCAGCTCAAGAAGACAAAGTATCATAATGAAATGTGCAAAGACCTGGAGTTAGAAAACCAAAACAGGAGAACACACTCAGCAATTCCCAAGCTGAAAGAAAGAATTGAAGAAAAAATTGAAGCCTCAAGTCACAATACTGAAGGATTCTACAGGGGAAATATTGAACAAAGCAGGAACCATCAAAAGAAGATGGAAGGAATACACAGAGGCATTATACCCAAAAGAGCTGGTTGACATTCAACCATTTCAGGAGGTAGCACATGATCAAGAACCAACTGTACTAAAGGAAGAAGTCCATGAGGCACTGAAGGCATTGGCAAAAAACAAGGTTTCAGGAACTGATGGAATATCAATTAGATGTTTCAATGAATGGATGCAGCACTAAAGGTGCACATTCATCTATGCCAAGAAATTTGGAGGACAGCTGCCTGGCCAACTGACCGGAAGAAATCCATATTTGTGCCCATTACAAAGAAAGGTGACCCAATAGAATGCAGAAATTATTGAACGATGTCATTAATATCATGCACAAGTAAAATTACGCTGAAAATCATTCAAAGGTGGTTGCAGTAGCACACTGACAGGGAACTGCCAGAAATTCAAGCAAGATTCAGAAGAGGATGTGGATCGAGAGATATCACTGCTGATGTCAGATGGATCCTGGCTGAAAGAAGAGAATACCAGAAACATGTTTACCTGTGTTATTAACTATGCAAAGGCATTCAATTATGTGGACCCTAACAAATTATGGATAACATTTCGAAGAATGGGAATTCCAGAACACTTAATTACGCTCGTGCAGAGCCTGTACATAGGCCAAGAACCAGTCATTCAAACAGAACAAAGGGATACTGCTTGGTTTAAAGTCAGAAAAGGTGTGTGTCAGGGCTGTATCCTTTCACCATAATTATTCAATCTGCATGCTGAGCAAATAATCCGAGAAGCTGGACTATATGAGGAAGAATGAGGTATCAGGATTGGAGGAAGACTCATAAACAACCTGTGATATGCAGATAACACAACCTTGCTTGCTGAAAATGAAGAGAACTTGAAGCACTGACTGATGAAGATCAAAGACTACAGTCTTCAGTATGGATTACATTTCAAACTAAAGAAAACAAAAATCCTCACAACTAGATCAATAAGCAACACAATGATAAATGGAGAAAATAAAGAAGTTGCCAAGGATTTCATTTTACTTGAACCCACAATCAACGCTCATGGAGGCAGCAGTCAATAAATCAAAAGATGTACTGCACTGGGCAAATCTGCTGCAAAAAAAAAAAAAAAAAAGACCTCTTTAAAGTGTTAAAAAGCAAAGATGTCACTTTGAGGACTAAGGTGCTCCTGACCCAAGCCACGGTATTTTCAATCACCTTTCATAAGCATGTGAAAGCTGGACAATGAATAAGAAAGGCCAAACAGCTGACACACTTGAGTTATGGCATTGACAAAAAACACTGCATATACCATGGACTGCCAGAAGAACGAACAAATCTGTCTTGGAAGAAGTACAGCCAGAGTGCTCCTTGGAAGCAAGGATGGCGAAACTTCATCTTGAGTACTTTGGACATGTTATCAGGAGGGACCAGTCCCTAGAGGACATCATGCTTGGTAATGTAGAGGGTCAGTGAAAAAGAGGAAGACCGTCAACAAAATGGACTGACACAGTGGCTGCAACAATGGGCTCAAGCATGATGATTGTGAGGATGACACAGGGCAGTGTTTCGTTGTGTTGTACACAGGGTCACTATGAGTCAGAACAGACTCAAAGGCACCTAACAACAACATGCACTGTGGTTAACAGCTGGGCTGCTAGCCAAAAGGTCAGCAGTTCAAATCCACCAGCTGCTCCCTGGAAACCCTATGGGGCACTCCTACTCTGTCCTACAGGGTTGCTATGAGTTGGAATCAACTCAGTGGCAAAGGGTATGCCTGTAGTTATAATCCTATTTGGGAACAGGCTCTCTTTGTTGTGTTAATGAAGCAGAATTAGTGTAGGATGTGTCTTGAATCAATTTCTTTTGAAATATAGACGAGGTTAGACAAGCAAGAGAGCTAGCAATGATGGCGGAAGATAGATGCCAAGCCACATAGAGATCTCCAAGGAACCAGTAAACAGATGCTAAAGAGACAAGGACCTTTCCCTACAGCTGACAGACACAGAAAACCTTCCTCTAGAGCCAGAGCCCTGAATTCAAATTTCTAGCTTCCTAAACTGTGAGAAAATACATTTCTGTTCGTTAAAGCCATCTACTTGTGGTATTTCTGTTATAGCAGCACTAGATAACTACGACAATCACTTTTTATTTCTTGGGAGTTTTGTTGTTTTTTCATCTGTCTATTAAGAATGAAAATAAAAAAGTACAGCTACTACATTAGAGTAGAGTAGGAACTAAACCGACAGTGAAGGTATTTTGGGTAATCACATATGAATAAGATAATTCCAAAAAAAAGTTTTTAAAGACTATGTATCATTCCCACTGAGCTCACCGAACATTCTAACTGTTCCAAACACATACCCCTCAGTGTTCTTTCTCCATTTACCCGGACACCTGAAAGAAAAAAAAAAAGGTTTCTCTGAATGCTCCTCCTTGTGAATGCTGTGGTAACTAAAAAAAACATTTTTCTTCTGTGGAGGCCGGGGTGTGCAGAACCTAAAAAAGAACATGATATGGAAATTGATGCCAGCTTTGTAAAAGATAAACAGGAAATACCACTTATCGCCATGTTTACACTTGAATCACAGGCCAGATCCAAAGGAGTTTTCCTTTATCAGATTCTAGATCACATTTGATTTGTGTATTCTACTCAACATTATTCAATTACCGATCACCTAGCTTTATAATTCTCCAAGCCTCTAACTTTTCTAGCTATTTTACTACTTACTAATGTCTGGGTAGAAACAGGAAGAAGAAGGAAGTTAAAGTCATACCAGTCAAGTAAACTTGATTTAACAACACCGGTAGTTAAATTATTAATAAGGGAAAAGTGAGGTTTCTGCTTTATCTGGGAGTTTTGTTTAACCATATTGGAACACCAAAATGGGAAGGAATATGTTCGTGTTTATTCATGCCTACTTAAAATACCATCATCCTTAAAAAAAAAAAACAAAAAACTTCTCATTCATGAACCTGTTCCTATGGTCCACAGATAATGCCTTCGCACCTCAAATCCTAGCCCCTGCCCCACCACCATTATTGACCTTTATACTCTTTCCTACATTCCTTCTCATGGAAATGGCCTTTTGCCTGGTTCCCTCTTGTGAATTTCACAATTCATCTGAGTTACAACAGCATTTTCCAAGGCTTTTCACAGACGCTCCTGGTCTCTCTCTCATCACTCAGTGGTGAACAACAACCTCCCTCCCTTACCCTATTTGCTCCTAAAATTCCTGAAACAATCATATTGTACTCTTGGGTAGTCACAGATTCCCTCTACATGGGTAAAGGAAATCTTTGATTGCCCTAGAGTACAATATGAAAGCACCCAAAGGTTCTCAAATCAAACCAATTAATCAGTTCCATCCCAGAACAGACCCAAACGCTCCATGGAGCTCTCCATGGAGCTAAGCTCAACTTAAAGTCCACTATACGCTTCCTTATACTCAAGTTTAGTCTCCACTGTTGTTGTTGTTAGGTGCCGTCAAGTCAGTTCCGACTCATAGCGACCCCGTGCACAACAGAACGAAACACTGCCCGGTCCTGAGCCATCCTTACAATCGTTACGCTTGAGCTCATTGTTGCAGCCACTGTGTCAATCCACCTTGTTGAGGGTCTTCCCCTTTTCCACTGACACTACCAAGCATGATGTCCTTCTCCAGGGACTGATCCCTCCTGACAACATGTCCTGACGCAGTCTCGCCATCCTTGCCTCTAAGGAGCATTTTGGCTCTACTTCTAAGACAGATTTGTTCGTTCTTTTGGCAGTCCATGGTATATTCAATATTCTTTGCCAACACCACAATTTAAAGGCGTCAGTTCTTCTTCGGTCTTCCTTATTCATTTTCCAGCTTTCACATGCATATGATGCCACTGAAAATACCATGGCTTGAGTCAGGTGCATTTTAGTCTTCAAGGTGACATCTCTGCTCTTCGACACTTTAAAGAGGTCCTTCACAGCAGATTTACCCAATGCAATGCGTCTTTTGATTTCTTGACTGCTGCTTCCATGGCTGTTGATTGTGGATTCAAGTAAAATGAAATCCTTTACAACTTCAATCTTTTCTCTGTTTTATCATGATGTTGCTCATTGGTCCAGTTGTGAGGATTTTTGTTTTGTGTTGAGGTGCAATCCATACTGAAGCCTGTGGTCTTTGATCTTCATTAGTAAGTGCTTCAAGTCCTCTTCACTTTCAGCAAGCAAGGTTGTGTCATCTGCATAACGCAGGTTGTTAATGAGTCTTCTTCCAATCCTGATGGCCCGTTCTTCTTCATATAGTCCAGCTTCTTGGATTATTTGCTCAGCATACAGATTGAATAGGTATGGTGAAAGAATACAACCCTGACGCACACCTTTCTTGACTTTAAACCAATCAGTATCCCCTTGTTCTCTCCGAACAACTGCCTCTTGATCTATGTAAAGGTTCCTCATGAGCACAATTAAGTGTTCTGGAATTCCCATTCTTCACAATGTTATCCATAATTTGTTATGATCCACAGAGTAGAATGCCTTTGCCTAGTCAATTAAACACAGGTAAACATGCTTCTGGTATTCTCTGCTTTCAGCCAGGATCCATCTGACATCAGCAATGATATCCCTGGTTCCACATCCTCTTCTGAAACCGGCCTGAATTTCTGGCAGTTCCCTGTCGATATACTGCTGCAGCTGTTTTTGCATGATCTTCAGGAAAATTTTGTTTGGGTGTGATATTAATGATACTGTTCTATAATTTCCACATTTGGTTGGATCACCTTTCTTGGGAATAGGCATAAATATGGTATCTCTTCCAGTCGGTTGGCCAGGTAGCTATCTTCCAAATTGCTTGGCATAGAAGAGTGAAAATTACCAGTGCTGCTTCAGTTTGTTGAAACATCTCAGTTGGTAATCAGTCAATACCTGCAGCCTTGTTTCTTGCCGATGCCTTCAGTGCAGCTTGGACTTCTTCCTTAAGTACCATCGGTTCCTCATCATATGCTACCTCCTGAAATGGCTGAATGTCGACAAATTCTTTTTCATATAGTGACTCTATGTATTCCTTCCAACCTCTTTTGATGCTTCCTGCATAGTTTAATATTTTCCCCGTCGAACTCTTCAATATGGCAACACCAGGCTTGAATTGTTTCTTCGGTTCTTTCAGCTTGAGAAACACTGAGTGTGTTCTTCCCTTTTGGTTTTCCATCTCCAGCTCTTTGCACATGTCATTATAATACTTTGTCTTCTCGAGATGCCCTTTGAAATCTTCTATTCAGCTCTTTCACTTCATCAATTCTTCCTTTTGCTTTAGCTGCTCGAGGCTCAAAAGCAAGTCAGAGTCTCCTCTGACATCCATCTTGGTCTTTTCTTTCTTTCCTGTCTTTTCAATGACCTCTTGCTTTCTTCATGTATGATGTCCTTGACGTCATTCCACAACTCGTCTAGTCTTCGGTCACTAGTGTTCAATGCGTTAAACCTATTCTTCAGATGGTCTCTAAACTCAGGTAGGGTATACTCAAGGTCATATTTTGGCTCTCGTGGACTTGCTCTGATTTTCTTCAGTTTCAGCATCAACTTGCATATGAGCAATTGATGGTCTGTTCCACAGTCGGCCCCTGGCCTTGTTCTGACTGATGATATTGAGCTTTTGCATTGTCTCTTTGCACAGATGTAGTCAATTTGATTTCTGTGTGTTCCATCTGGCAAGGTCCATGTGTATAGTCGGCGTTTATGTTGGTGAAAGAAGGTATTTGCAATGAAGAAGTTGTTGGTCTTGCAAAATTCTATCATTCGATCTCCGGCATTGTTTCTCTCACCAAGGCCATATTTTCCAACTATGGATCCTTCTTCTTTGTTTCCAACTTTTGCATTCCAATCGCCAGTAATTATCAATGCATCTTCATTACATGTTTGATCAATTTCAGACTGCAGCAGCTGATAAAAATCTTCTATTTCTTCATCCTTGGCCTTAGTGGTTGGTGTGTATATTTGAATAATAGTCATATTAACTAGTCTTCCCTGTAGGCATATGGATATTATCCTATCACTGACAGCATTGTGTTTTTGAAATGCTCTTTTTGACGATGAATGCAACACCATTCCTCTTCAAGCTGTCATTCCCAGCACAGTGGACGATATGATCGTCCAATTCAAAATGGTCAATACCAGTCCATTTCAGCTCACTAATGCCTAGGATATCGATGTTTATGTGTTCCACTTCATTTTCGACGATTTCCCGTTTTCCTAGATTCATACTTCGTACATTCCAGGTTCCGATTATTAATGGATGTTTACAGCTGTTTCTTCTCATTTTGAGTCGTGCCACATCAGCAAATGAAGGTCGACTCTACTTTGAGAAGGCAGCTCTTCCCCAGTCATCTTTTGAGTGCCTCCCAACCTGGGGGGCTCATCTTCCAGCACTATATCAGACAATGTTCCACTGCTATTCATAAGGTTTTCACTGGCTAATGCTTTTCAGAAGTAGACTGCCGGGTTCTTCTTCCTAGTCTGTCTTAGTCTGGAAGCTCAGCTGAAACTTGTCCTCCATGGGTGACCCTGCTGGTATCTGAATACCGGTGGCATAGCTTCCAGCATCACAGCAACACGCAAGCCCCCACAGTACGACAAAATGACAGACGTGTGGGGGTAGTCTTCATTACAACCTATGAAATAAGTATTACCCCCAACTAAGAGACAGGGAAACTGAGGCCCAGAGAATTTAGGTATAGTTGCCCAAAAACCACATAGCGAATAAGGTAAGTGACAGAGCCAGGGCTCAAACCCAGGTCTGGATGGTTAAAATCCAGTAAACTCTAGACCAATGGTTTTTCAAATGGTCCTCTTCAGGAGCCTAGTTCAATGAAGAGGCTGCTACAGGGAGGAAATGAGAGAATTGGAAAAAAATGGGGGATGGAAGGTCGTAAATTGTACCCAGTGGGCAAGGTTTCAGGACCTCTTAGCTAAAGCACCTCAACCTTTATCTTTTTTATGCATTAGGCTTCCATAAGGTTTAATCAGAGAGTGGTGGGAGAGGCATCTTAAAAATAAAAAATAAAAAGACTTGGAAATCATTACTCTGTGACAGTGGTTGTCAAACTTAGATGCATCTTAGAATCATGTGGGGAGTTATCAAAAATCTTTTTGTTCAAATCACACCCCAGACAACATATTCAGAATTTCTGAGAGTAGGACCCAGGCATCAGTATTTTTTAAAGCTCCCCAGGTGATTCCAATGTGCATTCAAGTTCCAGTATCCTGCTTCAGGTTAAGAATGCTAATGATAGAGTTAATCTTCCAAAAACCTTTAAAGGTTTTTGACCAGAAAGGATTTCGCAGGCTTCCTAACAACCCCAAGTCTTCTGGAGAGAAGGAGAAAAGAGATGACCTGGACCCGCCAATTTATTGTCTGCAGCCCTCCCTTCTACTTCTGTCTTCTTCCCAAGTCTTACCCTTAATGTCTGCCATCATCTCCCCAGACACTTGGTTCTCAGCATTTGTTTATTTCAACTTTGGGTTCTCCCTACCCTCAAGAGAGATGAATAGACTTCAGGAAACAAGAACAAACTCAAGTTGTCAAGCCACTGAAAATTGCTATGACCTTCTCATAGTTTTAGTTTCCTTTTTCTCTCTTGGTTTTTATCTTGCTTTATTCAGGATACACTATTCAAAATACATTTTCAATAGTATCATTATATCCTCAAGCCCTGTGGACTATGGCCACGTGAGTCTGTGTCTGTCAGCCCCCCCCGCCCAGGAAGAGGACACAGGAACATGGAACACTCCACTGCCGTTACTGATGTTTACTCCATCACTACTGGAGGCCCTCTATGTACAGGGTCTCCCAGCCCCAAGGCCATTTTCCATACTAAATGCAAAGCATTCAAAAAAACTCATCCTTAAAAATCAGACAAATCCAGAAGTTGAGAGATGGTACAAGATAATTAGCCAGATGGTTCAACAAATCAAAGTCACATGTCCACAAAAAAAAAAAAAAAAAAAGCAGCAATCTAAGATACTCTACTAGTTCTACCCCATCTGGAGCAAGGGAGAATGAAGAAAACCAAGGACACAAGGGACAGATTAGCCTAAAGAACTAAAGGACCATCTACTACCACAACTTCCACCAGACTAAGTCCAGCACAACTAGATGGTACCCCGCTACCACCACCAACTGCTCTGACAGGGATCACAACAGAGGGTCCCGAACAGAGCTGGAGAAAAATGTAGAACAAGATTCTAACTCACAAAAAAAGACCAGACTTACTGGCCTGACAGAGACTGGAGAAACTCTGAAAGTATGGCCCCCAGATACCTTTTTAAATTAGTACTGGAGTCACTCCTGAGGTTCACCCTTCAGCCAAAGATTAGACAGGCTCATAAAGCAAAACGAGACTAAATGGGCACACGAGCCCAGGGGCAAGGATGAGAAGGCAGGAGGGGATAGGAAAGTTGGCAATGGGGAACCCAAGGTTGAGAAGGAGAGAGAGTTGACACGTTGTGGGGTTGGCAACCAATGTCACAAAAAAAAATCTGTATTGTTTAATGAGAAACTAATTTGCTCTGTAAACCTTCATTTAAAGCACAATAAAATAAATCCTAAAAAAAAAAAAGCCGGGGTGAGGAAGGATTGGTCTAAATTAAAAGTGGCTAAGGAGATGTTAATAACCAAATGAAATGCATTGTCCTTGACTGTATCCTGAACTGAACAAACCACTTGCAAAAGATACTTTGGGGACAATTGGGAAATTTGAACATGAACCAAGTATTAGATGATATTAAGGAATTATCATTATTTTTAACAGGAGTGATAATAGTATTGTGATTTTGTGTGAGATTGCTATTTATTAGAGAAATATTTAGAGTGACATTACACTAGCAAAAAAAATGATGATGTAAACATGCAAAATGTTGATAACTATTAAGTTCAGATAATGTGTATATGGATGTTCATCATACTATTCCCGTTACTTTGAAAATTTTCATAAAAATTTTTAAACCTCATCCTTGAAAAATAGATACAGCTGGAAAATACTGGCCTTCCTATAATGAATATTTCTATAGGAAAATACTCAAGAAATGTGAAACCAGAGTGGGCAAATATACAGGTACATAAGGCAGCCAACAGGACAAGTATCTATAACCCCAGGCCCACACACAATTCTCTCTGCCCTTTTACCATCTTACACAGGAAGAGAGTGTTGTCTTGGGGTCCATGAGCATGGCTGCATACCAAACAAGAATTCACACAAAGCTCTTTGGCACAGTTATGGAGTTTCAACTTGGCCTTGGAGGTTCTATCCCAGCTCCGCAAACAAGACTCCCCCAGTTCTGCCAGATTTTTCTGGAAACCACCAGAGTTTCCAACTAGTGCACCTGTAATTACATATGTTGGGAGATTCATGGGGCAAAAATATTCTCCCTATATGTAGGTAATATACGTACTGACTCCACCCACAAGTGATGTCACCTATCACATCCAAAGAACAGGTGCTCTGTGTTCATTTTTCTGCTAATGATGAGAGGTTTGTTCACTTTCTAATCTAATGCTCCTTGGGTCTAATACCATACATCTTCCAGAATGGCTGAGCCAGGAGTCCCTCCTTGGGCTAAGTTAACAGATCTTGTGTTCATTATCACCTTGCTCTAACTAACCCCAAAAGCTCAATCTTAGAAACCACATCTAGAATGCGACACCTGGCAGACCAGCAAGACTGGCTCAGAAAACATCTATGTCTGATACTGACCCAAATGCAGAGAAAACCGTGTGATTTATGAAGTGATTTCTTGGTTTACCGACTTGATACTGACCACATTCACCTTACAACGTGCCAAATCATCCCCAGCAAAAAAAGGTTGTCTGTTTCAAGAAGGCTACGCTCAAAATGCTCAAAACCCTAGAATCTGCACATCAAAAGGTGGTAAACATTTCTAAGATGGTGGGAAAGTCAAAGACCTTTTTTTTTTTTCTTAATCAAAAAACTAAGTCTTGATGGGAAAATTTCAAAGTGGATAACAGTAATGGTTGAACAACATGATAAACTTACCTAATGTCATTGAATTGTACATATGAAGAATGTTGAAATGACAATTTGTTACATGTATTTACAAAAAACAAACAAACAAAAAACTGACCTTGACTATTGTTTTAGCCCACCAGCCTATTGGGATAAGAAAAAAAAAAAAAGATATAGCTTCCAATAAAGTTGGGGTCACCTGATTTGAGCAAGAATAACAAGAGAAACCCTAAAGTACAAACAGATTTCAGAGCCACTGAAGAATAAAATGCTAAACTTTTGTCATACTTACTTTTTCAACAGTTTTAGAAAAAATACCTTCCATATAACATTTCTCTTCGACTAAAATGATCAAAACAAATCAGGCCTCCCAAGCACGAGCATTTGGTAGAAGCTCTTAAAGCAAGCAGTGAGGGAAAGGCTAAGTAATCAGACACTGCCCTGCCTGCCCTCAGTAGCAGATCACTTGGAAGTCAAAGACAACCTGACAGAACTCTCAGTGAACTGTCACCCCAGAGAATGGATGACACCACGGTAGAAACAGCCACACGTGGGCAGAGACTAGGCAATAGCCAAAGCAAACAGTAGACAAGTGTCTTAGTCATCTAGTGTTGCTGTAATAGAAATACCACAAGTGGATGGCTTTAACAAAGAGAAGTCTATTTTCTCACAGTAAAGTAGGCTAAAAGTCCAAATTCAGGGTGTCAGCTCCAGGGGAAGGCCTTCTCTCTCTGTCGGCCTTCTCAACAATCTTCCCCCGGACTGGGAGCTTCTTTGCACAGGAACCCCGGGTCCAAAGGATGTGCTCTGCTCCTGGCACTGCTTTCTTGGTGGTATGAGGTCCCCCAGTCTCTCTGCTCACTTCTTTCTTTTACATCTCAAGAGGTTGCCTCAAGACAATCCAATCTTGTAGGTCGAGTCCTGCCTCACTAACTGCTGCCCATTCTCCCTCATTAACATCATAGAGGCAGGATTTACAACATATAGGAAAATCACACAATACAAGGAATCATGGCCCAGCCAAACTGATACACACATTTTTGGGGGGGACATAATTCAATCCCTGACAACAAGCCAAAGTTTAAACCAAAGGCCATAAACGAGTCATCCGTGAACTGAATCCAGGTCAGATATATCTTGTTTGAACTGAACAGTGTTTTTCCAAATGTCAAATCAATTATTGACACTAAAGAGTCAGGAGAGTTCACATAAAGATAATGATTTACCTGAGAAGAGGCTACAGTCGCAACTACTCCCTATTGTATTATACTAATCCTCCGTCGGTCCTTAGTGTTCCCATTCTGGCCAATTAGACATTTGAATGTGTCATCCCTGGTTTAAGGATCGTTCAGCTGCCAAAGGCGAGAAGAAGACCAGGGGTCTTAAAGTCAGTGAGTCCTTAGAGTTACATTTCCTCAGCTAAGGATCTTGCAACCAGAAAGCTAGGTGAGATGTGAAAGAACTGTGAGGTCTCAAGAAGCTAGGAAAATCAAGATGGCAGCACCACCAAACAGAGGACTGAGACTAAGCCTCAGAGGCAATGACAGCGTTTTTATACCTTATGTCAGGAGCAGGAACTGCTAACCAGACAGAGGATACCCCAAAAGTGAAAGCAGGTGATGGATCATACTTGTTTCCAAAATTAGACGACCTCGGAAGTATTTTTATCCAGGTCCCAGCAGAAGAAAGGGAATGGAAATTGTAGAGGCAGTCATAAATAGCTGTTATTTCATGAGAAGAGTGAAATAATTACCGTTGCTTCCTTCATATACTGGCTAAAGGGATAGGAAACAGTTTGGCATTACCTGCTAAAGTAGAAAGCTTACATTCCCTATGACTCAGTTCAGGGATGGATTACCCAATAAAGCAAGGTGCGCATGGGCTTACTTGTGTTTACTTACTAATCTGTAGTGCACGATCTCACCTGTTTTTTTTTTTTAACTACATCGTTGAAATTGTGGTGAAACTGTGCACTACAGATTAGTAAGTAAACACAAGGAAGCTAATGTGTACCTTGCTTAATATAAGCCAGTGTGTACCTTGCGTACTGGTAAATCCACCCCTGACTCAGTTATTCACTTCCTAGATACATATTCAAAAGAAACTATTTCACATGTACAAAAAGACATGTACAAGGACATTCATAGCCAACACTGTTAACAAGAACAAGAACCTAGAAACACCCCAAATTTCTACCAAGAGGAGAGTGGATGAATAAGCTTTACACAATAGAATATTACGGAGAAGTCAAAATGAATGAATGACTATGATATGCAACAATATTCTTAGCAATATAATACAGAATTTGAAAAGTAAAAAGTAATCCCAAAAGATTACAAACATCATGGTGCCCTATTTTTAAGTTAAAAATAATTGGGGGAAAAGGGGATACATGTAGAGACAATATAACTATATTTTAAAAAAGCAATGAAACATGAACATAAAATTAAGAACTATGTTAACTCTGGTAATGGTAGAAAAGGGGATAGCTTGGTGAGGTATAAAAATGGATAACTGTCAGCGTCCTCACTTTTGTTTTGGGTGATAGGTTCTTGGGCACTTACTATGTTATCAAAAATTAAAATAATAAAATTAAATTGAAAAGTACAGATCCTGAAAATGCCCTTTGAAATATGGTCTTTCCCCACATAAAAGTTCTCTTGGGAATAAATAACATGTTCAGGACTTTAGAGCTATGGGGGGATTCCCAAACTTCTTTAGAAGATCTGGCACAGAAGTTGTTTGTTATCCTGTACTTCCAAGGCTTCTAACCAACACCTACTAAATAATAGCAGAATGATCCCTAAATCCCCTTTGAGTGCTAAAATCTGTGATTCTAAAATTCAAACTTTGATCCAGTAGAAACCAATTATTTTCAAAGGTGTCCATTTAAGGAAAAAGAAATGGGGGTAGTAAAAGAAAGATTGATTCCAAAACCAGCTCTCTTCAACCACAGCACCTCCCTTTTATGTGTTTCATAAATTGAACTTCCCCCTAAGATTTCATCTGCTGAAAGGGCTCTATTGCTTAAAACAAAAGATGTGGGGGCTTAAAAGCCACCACTCTAAATCATGACACCCTATTGATAGGATAAATTTTCACTCTACATGTAACAAAAACCCAGTGCCATTGGACATGTAAAGGTTCATAAAATATCCTCTTGTGTCAAGGAGATCCTTTTATGGCATTCAAAACACCGCAGTATTTATCTGATATGAGGACCTGACCCACAACATTGCTCTAAACATCAAATGGCCACATCATGGGGGAAAAAAATCCTCTTATTTAAAACACTTTTGCATGTTATTTTTCAATAGTAAAATGGAAGATTGAAAAAAACTGCAGTATTTCATTTAATTTGCATGATAACCATATTTTGTCAACTAAATGTTTAAAATGAAATCAAATTTTAAACAACCAGTGGATCCTAATTTTAAAAGAAAATACTTGTGAATTTTTTTATTTAAAAAAAAAAACCTTCTTGTCTATTTACTTCTAATTTAAAGAAAAACATGGTGTTAATAAACAAATCATAATTTCAGCAGAGAAACAAACTGTAAAAAAGAACCAAATTGAGATTCTGAGACTGAAAAGTACAATAACTAAAATGAAAGAAGTTGGTAGACCTCAGGGATATTTTAAGGGTTATATATTTAGGACATTCAACACTGGTAAATGGATATGGGTGATAAAGTAGAGGTGATTCCCAAAAAGTTTGTTCAGACAATTGGGCGGTGGTGGTACCGTTTAGTGAGATAAACAGGTTTACATTATTCTAAAAGTCCAAATCAGAGGGCCACTGTGTTGCACTTATAAAGAGCCAGATGATAGGATCACTTAGAACAATCAGAGTTGCATAAAAATTTATCTGACTTTGTCACTAAGTAAGGAGTACCCTTCACAGGAAACTACTGACAGAAACTAAATGAACTCTAGGTTTTATAAAAGATTCCACAGAAGAGAATAATACTGTATGGGTTAGGAGACGAGGTAAAATATAAGTCCTCTTTTAAAGTTAAAACTCTAATGTTCTTGAGCCACTATGAGATCCCCATTACCGAGCTGAACAAAATACAGGGATAGTATTTCAACAAATAATGTGAGAAGGATGTATAAAGTTTAGCCTGCCTTTTCACTAAATGATCCCAGATTTGGAAGATGACGTGGTAGACAGAATAATGGCACCCCAAAGATGTCCAAATTCTAATTCCTGGAACCTGTGAATATGATATATTACATGGCAAGGGGGAAGTAAGGTTGCAGATAAAACTAAGGTCCCTAACCAACTGATCTCAGGATAGCGAGGCTATCCTAGATGATCCAAGTGGGTCCAATGTAATCACAAAGGTCCTTAAAAGTGGCTAGAAGGGGCAGAATAAGAGAGTTAGAGAAAGACGTTACTATGGAAGAAAGGCCCAGAGAGATGCAACATTGCAGGCTTTGAAAATGAAAGGAGGGGCCATTAGCCAAGGAATGTGGTCAGCCACTAGAAGCTAAAGGGGACAAAGAAACGAATTCTCCCCTAGAGCCTCCAGAAAGGAAAGCTGCCCTACCAACACCTTGATTTTAGCCCAGGGAGACCCATATCAGACTTCTAATCTAAAGAACTGTAGGATAATAAATTTTGTTGTTTAAGCCACTAAGTTTGTGGTAATTTGATATAGTAGCAATAGGAAGCTAATACAATGACCAAGAACTGTGTTATCCAACATGGTAACCACTAGCCACACATGATTATTTAAGCTAATTAAAATTAAATGAAATTTAAAATTCAGTTTTTCAGTTACAATAGTCACATCTGCCGTGCTCAATAGCCGCCTATGACTAGCAGCTACTGTACTGAACGCTGCAAACATTTCCATCATCACAGATATTTCCACTGGACAGCACTGATTTCTTCAGTATCTCTCTTTAATTATGCCTTAGGGCCTATTACTTTCTATGGGGCTATTTTTGTAGCTCCAAGTCTCCTTTTCTTTTCTAGAACAAAGTAAATGCTATGTGTTTCCAGGAGGAAATAAATAAAATGTCAAGTTAAAACTAAATCAAATAAGCTCTGGGCCTGATATAAGAAAAGAGATGCTATACTGGCTTTACTGAGTCAAGCCGTGGGTTTTGTAGAAAGTCTTTTCATTGAGCTCAAAGGCTTTTTACTTCAGCTTACTCCTGTATTTGTGGCTATTCCAGAGGGTTATAGTTGTAAGAAACATGAAAACTAAATAGCAAGATCATTACTGCAACTTAAAATTTGCAAAAATGTAAAAGGATAGAAGTAATGGCTATTGAATAAAAACTCTAAATAATTTCCTCCTCTATAACCTTCCTGGGTTTTATTCACAGTATTAATACAAAGAAACTTGAAGATGTAAAGCAGTTAGTCTCAAGGAATAAGGTCATGATACTCAAAATTATACTACTGCTTATGAATCATAACTTCCCCTTTTAACATTAAGCTGTCATTTCAAATGTATGCCTTCAAATGTTTTAAAAACTGATCTTTGCTCAGGTAGACAGAACTTCATTTTCACCTTGATTTGAAATCACTGAGGTTTCCTTGGTTGAAAGTCTTCCTCCAACTTAGTCCTATGTTACCTAGACAAAAGGCATGATTTGACTCTCCAATCTTGATTCCTTCCACGTATCCACCCTCAACACTGAGCTAAGCCCCACTCATTCCCAGTCACATGCAGGTTATAATGATGCTTTTCTTCCCCAAAGCTAACAAAATGCCCAGTCAGCCAGTCACTTGAAGATGTGAAATATAACAGGCTGCACAAAAGGTAATAGACACAGGCTGAAACAAAAGTACCTGTCTTAAAATAACAGAGTCATTGGTTCAAAACCAGAGACAAGAAAAATTCCACAGTTCAAGTAAGCATAAAAATCTACAGGTCAGGAACAAAGAGTAAGCCCAGGAAAAAAGAAAATTTGGGCAGGAAAGGTCATGAATTAAAGCAGAATCCTCACAACAAGGATTGGATCAGCAGCTGACAGCAAAAGCCGTAATATTTCAATTTTTTTTTTTTTTTCTTTTTTGCCTCAGCCCAGAAAAAAGAACGAATCTCCAAACACAAGGATAGCAGCCTAACTTAGCAGAGGCACCCAGCAGGATGTGGAATGATGGGGAGGAGAGGAAGGTCCATTGACCTTCACAAACTGGTCACATTATCATTGGATCTATTATCTAAGAGGCTATGGGAACCACATTACCAAAGATAAAAATATACGATATGGAATAATGAATTCCAGAAGAGAAAATGGTGAAGAAAGGTACTAATTCTGCAAGAATATTATTAAATCCTGAGTAAATCATGTCTATTTTATTATAAACAATATCTATAGTACATCTTCAAAATATTTGTTAAATAAACAAACAAAAATATCAACTTCTATAGGTCCCCAGGCATATATAAAATCTTTTCTGGATCAGAGTCCCCTCACAGAATCTACTTCTCTAAACCCTTAATTTAGGTTCCTCATAAGCACAATTAAGTGTTCTGGAAGTCCCATTCTTCGCAACGTTATCCGTAGTTTGTTATGATCCACACAGTCGAATGTCTTTGCCTAGTCAATAAAACACAGGTAAACATCCTTCTGGTATTCTCTGCTTTCAGTCAGGATCCATCTGACATCAGCAATGATATCCCTGGTTCCGTGTCCTCTTCTGAAACCAGCCTGAATTTCTGGCAGTTCCCTGTCAATATACTGCGGTAGCCGTTTTTGAATGATCTTCAGTAAAATTTTGCTTGCATGTGATATTAATGATATTGTTAAATAATTTCCACATTCGGTTGGATCACCCTTCTTGGGAATAGGCATAAATATGGATCTCTTCCAGTCAGTTGGCCAGGAAGCTGTCTTCCATACTTCTTGGCATAGATGAGTGAGCACCTCCAGCGATGCATCTGTTTGTTGAAACACCTCAATTGATATTCCATCAATTCCTGGAGCCTTGTTTTTCGCCAATGCCTTCAGAGCAGCTTGGACTCCTTCCTTCAGTATCATCAGTTCCTGATCATATGCCACCTCTTGAGACGGTTGAACATCGACTAATTCTTTTTGGTATAACGACTCTGTGTATTTCTTCCATCTTCTTTTGATGCTTCCTGCGTCATTTAATATTTTCCCCATGGAATCCTTTGCTATTGCAGCTCGAGGCTTGAATTTTTCCTCAGTTCTTTCAGCTTGAGAAATGCCAAGCATGTTCTTCCCTTTTGGTTTTCCATCTCCAGCTCTTTGCACATGTCATTATAATACTTTACTTTGTCTTCTTGAGAGGCCCTGTGAAATCTTCTGTTCAGTTCTTTTACTTCATCAATTCTTCCTTTTGCTTTAGCTGCTCAATGTTCGAGAGCAAGTTTCAGAGTCTCCTCTGACATCCATCTTGGTCTTTTCTTTCTTTCCTGTCTTTTCAATGACCTCTTGCTTTCTTCATGGATGATGTCCTTAATGTCATTCTACAACTCGTCTGGTCTTCGGTCACTAGTGTTCAATGCGTCAAATCTACTGTGCTCATGAGGAACATTTACATAGATCAAGAGGCAGTTGTTCGGAGAGAACAAGGGGATACTGATTGGTTTAAAGTCAGGAAAGGTGTGCATCAGGGTTGTATTCTTTCACCATACCTATTTAATCTGTATGCTGAACAAATAATATGAGAAGCTGAACTATAGGAAGAAGAACCGGGGCATCAGGATTGGAGGAAGACTCATTAACAAGCTGCGTTATGCAGATGACACAACCTTGCTTGCTGAAAGTAAAGAGGACTTGAAGCACTTAATAATGAAGATCAAAGACCACAGCCTTCAGTATGGATTACACCTCAACATAAAGAAAACAAAAATCCTCACAACTGGACCAATGAGCAACATCATGGTAAACCGAGAAAAGATTGAAGTTGTCAAGGATTTCATTTTACTTGGATCCACAATCAACAGCCATGGAAGCAGCAGTCAAGAAATCAAAAGATGCATTGCATTGGGAAAATCTGCTGCAAAGGACCTCTTCAAAGTGTTGAAGAGCAGAGATGTCACCCTGAAGACTAAGGTGTATTTTCAATCACATCAAATGCATGTGAAAGCTGGACAATGAATAAAGAAGACCGAAGAAGAGTTGACACCTTTGAATTATGGTGTTGGCGAAGAATATTGAATATACCATGGACTGCCAAAAGAACAAACAAATCTGTCTTAGAAGAAGTACGGCCAGAATACACCTTAGAGGCAAGGATGGCGAGACTGCGTCTTACATACTTTGGACATGTTGTCAGGAGGGATCAGTCCCTGGAGAAGGACATCATGCTTGGTAGGGTCAGTGGAAAAGAGGAAGACCCTCAACAAGGTGGACTGACACAGTGGCTGCAACAATGAGCTCAAGCATAACAACGATTGTAAGGATGGTGCAGGACCGGGCAGTGTTTCGTTCTGTTGTGCACAGGGTCGCTATGAGTCGGAACCAACTCGACGGCACCTAACAACAAAAAACCCTTAATTCTTGACTTCTTATCTTCACTATAGATAACAGAGTATAGAGTACCCACACAAGTGGCTGATAACCTCTCTGTTTATCAAAGTGCTCTTGATAACTAAACAATTCACTCTCATACAACATTGTACACATTGTTGTCCAGTTGAATGCAACCCATAAGAACCCTATAGGACAGAGTAGAACTGCCTCATAAGATTTCATTCCACTTCAGTCCCCTGCTGAGAATTTGAATTTCCACCCCAGATATACTGAATCAGAATCTATATTTTAACAAGATCCCCCAGGTGTCATTATGTATAATTTCCTGGGAACTTATTAGAAATGCAAATTCTCAGCAGGGGTCGGAAACGGAACTAATTTATTCAAAGCCCTGCTTTACAGGAGCAGACTGCTAGTGGTTTCAAACCACCGACGTTTCAGTCAGCAGCCAAGCACTTAACCACCGCACCACCAGGGCCCCATTCATACGACACAGATGAACCTTAATCTTATCAGGCAAAATTAAGGGAAACTAAACAATATATAAGATTCCAAGGTGTCCCAAATGGTTCGTGTTCAACTGCTAAACTAAAGGTTGATGATTTGAACCAATCTAGCAGTACCATGGAAGAAAAGGCCTGGTGATATGTTTCCATAAAGATTAGGGCTAAGAAAACTTTCTGGAGTAGTTCTACTCTGTAACACATGGGGTCGTCATGAGTCAAAATTGACTGGATGGCAACTAATGACAACAAACAATTTATACAGCAAACTATGTAGAATTTCATTCCAAAAATCTCAATAGCCAGTGTTCAACAAATATTATGTAATCATCTAGAAATCAACTTGGAAAAACTTGGTTGCTACACTTGTTACAAGGTCTTATGGCTTACTTATAAAGAAAGAAAATATTGATTCCCAGGTTCAATCACATATTTCTTAAAATGTAGAGTAATAGTCTCTGGACAAAGTGAAAGAGAAAGATTAGGACCAGATGAGTAACTAGCTATGCTAAAGCTGGGGTCTTCTCAAAGCCAATCTCCCTCCTACATGTCTGAACTGGAGAATAGGAGAGGAAGTCAGGGCCATAGCCAGTGAGAAGACATGAGATACAATGGTTATTATACAAACAAAAGTTCCTTCAGCTGGGGATGGGGAAGGGGTCGGGAGCAGACACTAAGCCAGCCCAGAGTGGCAGGGCTTTAGCTGGCAACACGAAAACTGCCCCCTGCCAAACTCACAGGGCCAGGGTTGCCAAGGAATGGGCTCCCATGGTCAAGAGTATGTTATTCAGAGGGTCTTCCCAGTGAAATGTGAGTGGCACATTTTGAGGCTGGCGGTAGCCTTGCCTCAGATCTTCTCTTCAGAGCTTCCTCATCTTTCTGATCAGAACAAGAAGCCCTTTTTCTGTCTTTCTCATGGTTTTCATAGCACCAGCTTCCAGTTAGACACATTTAAACATTCAAATTAAGCAGCAAAACACTTTGAAAGTATACAATGTACTTGAGTTCATTGAAAAAGATGGTTTGGGATTTAGAAAACATCAAGTACTTACACGATTCGACACATCTAACTACAACAAACTCTATTTGATAGCTACGTTGGCCATTAGTACTTGATTTACAAAATCTAACTTCAGTTGTAAAAATAATCACTTCCCCTGTCAAAGATCTATGCTACAGGAATCATGAGGCACATCCTAGAATTAATTTCATTTGTCGTTGTTAGGTACCTTCAAATCAGTTCCAACTCATAGCAACCCAATGTACAACACAACAAAACACTCCCCAGTCCTGCGCCATCCTCACAATCGTTGCTATGTTTGAGCCCATCCCTGCAGCCACCTCATCAAGGGTCTTCTTTTTCATTGATCCTCTACCTTACTAACCATAATGTCCTCCTCCAGGTACTGGTCTCTCCTGATGATATGTCCAAAGTACATGAGATAAAATTTTACCATCCTCACTTCCAAGAAGCACTCTGGCTGTACGTCATCCAAGACAGATTTGTTCCTTCTTCTGGCAGTCAATGGTATATTCAATATTTACTCACCAACACCATAATTCAAATGAGTGAATTCTCCTTCGGTCTTCCTCACTCTTTGTCCAGCTTTCGCATGCATATGAGGCGATGGAAAATACCATGGCTTGGGTCAGGCACACCTTAGTCCTCAAAGTGACATCTCTGCTTTTTAACACTTTAAAGAGGTCTTCTGCAGCAGATTTGCCCAATGTAACGCGTCCTTTGATTTCTCGATTGCTGCTTCCATGGGCCTGGATTGTGGATCCAAGTAAAATGAAATTCTTGACAACTTCAATATTTTCTCCATTTATCATGATTTTTCTTACTGGTCCAGTTGTGAGGACTGCTGCTTTCTTTATGTTGAGCTGTAATCCACACTGAAGGCTGTGGTCTTTGGCCTTCATCAGTAAGTGTTTAAGTCCTCTTCACTTTCAGCAAGCAAGGTTGTCATCTGCCTATTGCAGGTTGTTAATGAGTCTTCCTCCAGTCCTGATGCCATGTTCTTTTTCATATAGTCTAGCTTCTCAGGTTATTTGCTCGCCATAGATTGAATAAGTATGGTGAAAGGATACAACCCTGATGCACACCTATCCTGATTTTAAACCAGTAGTCCCTTGCTCTGCTCGAATGACTGCCTCTTGGTCTATGCACAGGTTCTGCATGAGCACAATTGAGTGTTCTGGAATTCTTATTCTTCCCAATATTATCCATAATTCGTTATGATTCACACAGTTAAATGCCTTTGCACAGTCAATAAAACATAGGTAAACATCTTTCTGGTATTCTCTGCTTTCAGCCAAGATCCATCTGACGTCAGCAATGATATCCCTGGTTCCACGTCCTCTTCTGAATCCAGCTTGAATTTCTGATAGATCCCTGTCAATGCACTGCTGCAAACGTTTTTTAAATTATCTTCAGCAAAACTTAACTTGTGTTTGGTATTAATGATATTGTTTGATAATTCCCACATTCTGTTGGATTACCTTTCTTTGGAATGGGCACAAATATGGATCTCTCCCAGTCAGCTGGCCAGGTAGCTGTCTTCCAAATTTCTTGACATAGACGAGAGAGCACCTCCAACACTGCATCCATTTGTTGAGACATCTCAGTTGGCACTCCACCAATTCCTGGAGCCTTGGTTTTTGCCAATGCCTTCAATGCAGCTTGGACCGCTTCCTTCAGTACCATTGGTTATTGATCATATTCAATCTCCTGAAATGGTTGAATATTGACCAATTCTTTTTGGTACAGTGACTCTGTGTATTCCTTCCATCTTCTTTTGATGCTTCTGTATCCTTTGATATTTGTCCATCGAATCCTTCAAAATTGCAACTGTAGGCTTCCATTTTTTCTTTAATTCGTTCAGCTTGAGAAATGCTGAGCATGTTCTTCCCTCTTGGTTTTCTAACTCCAGGTCTTTATTTTGTCTTCTAGAGCCACCCTTTGAAATCTTCTGTTCAGCTCTTTTACCTCATCATTTCTTCTATTTGCTTCAGCTACTGTACATTCAGGATCAAGTCTCAGGGTTTCTTCTGACATCATTTTGGTCTTTTCTTTCTTTCCTATCTTTTTAATAACCTTTTGCTTTCTTTATGTTTGATGTCCTTGATGTCATCCCAAAATTCACCTGGTCTTTGGTCATTAGTGTTCAATGCTTCAAATATATTCTTGAGATGGTCTCTGAATTCAGGTGGGATATACTCAAGGTCATATTTTGGCTCTCGTGGACTTGTTTTAACTTTCTTCAGCTTCGACTTGAATTTGCATATGAGCAATTGATGGTCTGCTCTGCAGTCGGCCCCTGGCCTTGTTCTGACCAATGATATTGAGCTTTTCCATCTTCTCTTTCCACAGATGTAACTGAGGTGATTACTGTGTTTTCCATCTGGTGAGGTCCACACGTATAATTGCCATTTATTTATTGAAAAAAAGGTATTTGCAATGAATATGTTATTGGTCTTAAAAAATTCTATCATGCGATCTCTGGCATCATTTCTATCACCAAGGTCATATTTTCCAACTACAGGTCTTTTTTCTTTGTTTCCAACTTTTGCATTCTAATCACCAGCAATTATCAAGACATCCTGATTGCATGTTTGATGAATTTCAGACTGCAGAAGTTGGTTAAAAAAAAAAGCTTCAATTTTTTCATCTTTGGTATTAGTGGTTGGTGCATAAATGTGAATAGGTGTATTAACTGGTCTTCCTTGTAGGCATATGGATATTATCCTATCACTGACAGCACGGTACTTCAGATTTTAAAATGTTCTTTTTTGATGATGAATGCAATGCCATTCCTCTTCAAGCTGTCATCCCTGGTATAGGAGGCCATATGACTGTCTGATTCAAAATGGCTAATACCAGTCCATTTCAACTCACTAATACCATAGTATCGATCTTTATGTGTTTTTTTTGACAACTTCAAATTTTCCTAGGTTCCTATTTCATACATTCCATATTCCAATTATTAATGGATGTTTGCAGCTGTTTCCTGTCATTTTGAGTCATGCCACATCAGCAGATGAAGGTCCCAAAAGCTTGACCCCATCCACATCATTAAGGTCGACTGTACTTTGAGGAGCAGCTCTTCCCCAGTTGTATTTTGAGCGCCTTCCAACCTGGCGGGCTCATCTTCCAGCACTGTATCAGACAGAGTTGTGCTGCTATTCATAAGGTTTTCACTCACCAAGTTTTTTCAGAAGTAGACTACCAGATCTTTCTTCCTAGTCTGTCTTAGTCTGGAAGCTCCACTAAAATCTGCCCATCATGGGTGACCCTGTTGGTATTTGAAATACTGGTGGCATAGCTTCCAGCATCACAGCAACAGGCAAGCCACCACAGTACAACAAACTGACAGATGCATGGTGCCTTAGACTCCTTGATCCGTGTTTCAATTTCATCCTCCCAAAATCCCTAGAAGGTTGATGTTACCACCCATTCCCATTTTATAGTTAAGGAAACTCGGGGGGAAGTAATTTGCTAAATATCATGTGGAAAGGATTCAAACCCAAGTCAATCTGACTTTAATATCTATATTCTTTCCACTCTATTATATATAACCGGGTTATTAAATGGTATGCCCTCAGTGGAATATGAACTTGAAATGTTTTTATTTTCTCCAATCATGGCTGCCAGCTGTGCTACATTGAATCATACTTTACTATTCCTTAATAACATCTGGGCTGATTCCAGAGCTTTCAAATCACTTTCAGTTATTAGAAGAGTGTCATTCCAGTAATTAAGACTCAATCCCAATAATTTTTTAAATTCCATTTTCACAACCAATGTAAAGTTCTTCCCCTTCCCTCTCCCCAAGGCCAGCAGGGCTCTGGGTTGGGACTTGGAGGGATCAGGTGGATGGGTCTTTTCTTCTCCTCCTCCCCACCTCAAGTGGAAAGGAGGTTTATTAGTATTCGGGGGCTGCGTAACAAATTAAACAGATTGGCTTAACACAACAAAAATTATCCCCTCACAGTTCAGGAGGCTGGAAGTCCAAAATCAAGATGTTGGCAGGGTTGGCTCTTTCTGGAGAATCTATTCCATGCCTCTCTCCTAGCTTCTGGTGGTTGCCAACAATCCTTGGCACTCCATGGCTTGTAGCTGCATCACTCCAATCTCTGCTTCCTTCATCACATGGTCTTCTTCCCTGTGTGTTTTTGTTTCTCTATGTCTAAATCTTCCTCTCCTTTCTCTTATAAAGACACTAGTCATTGGATTTAAGGCCCAGCCTAATCCAGAATGGTTTTATCTCAAGATCTTTAATCACACCTGCAAAGACCCTATTTCCAAATAAAGCAATACGCTGAGGTTCTGGGTGGACATGAATTTGGTCAGGATGGGGGTGAGGGGGTGGCATTATTCATCCCACTACAGGAGATATACTCTCTGACTAGTACACCTCCTCCCTCCTTCCTCTTCCAGACTTTAAGTTCCCCAGTGCATTGGAGCAGGGAGGGTGAAATCCAAGGAGTAGGGGGGTTGTCTTATGAAGCTGGCTGGCTATGCATTCAAGTTTCCATCCTAGCTAGGTCTGGTTCTCTCAACTGCTGATGGTTTCCACGAGGACTCCTTTACACAGAAGGTAAAGGAGTCCTCGTGGCACTCGGCTGCTAAACAAAAGGTCAGCAGTTTGAACCTCCCAGCCGCTCCATGGGAGAAAGGTGTAGCAGTCTGCTTCCATAAAGATTACAGCCTTGAAAACCCTATGGGGCAGTTGTACTCTGTCCTAAAGGGTCTCTATGAACTGGAATTGACTCAATGGCAATGGTGCATTCAGTTGACTTGGAAAGATGTTCAACTTCACTCCAGCTCAGACCATGGCTGAAAATGCTCTCAGAGAAGGGGCAAACTATGTCTCCATTTTGTCTCTGCCATGATCCATGCCCCCAATCTTCTCTTCAAATGGAGCATCTCCTTACTAGATGCAACCTGATCTACCCCAAAACTCATGACTTGCCTTCTACAATCCATACTTCCTCTGTGAAGCCATGGGAACCACTATAATCCTCTTCCAGGCCTTCCAGGCAGGGTAGGGTATTTCCTCTCTCTTCTCAGACACCTCATCCTGTGGTCACTTCTCTATTGGCTTTGGCAGGATCCCTCAACAAGAAGTGGGCACCAGTTTTTGAAGTTCACAAATGCCCTAACACATCACGGACCCATGCCAATCTCTCCCCTTCCCTCACCTCACTGAGCTCTACTCCGTGCTAATGATTATGACCAAGCAGGGCCTCTGAGGCCTCATCTTAACCAATATCTAGCCAAGAGTGAGCTGCCGGTATCCAGCTGACAACCCCAGGCTCTTCTCTTGTAATCCACCTTTCACATGGCTTTGAGGTAGGCAGGCAGCACCCAGGGGAAGGGAAGTAAAAGCCCAACATTGACCATTTGGCCCACAACTCATGATTGTAACATTGTCTTCTTCTTTCTCCTCTCTACCCTGTATCTTCTCATAAATTGGGAGGTTGGGAATGATAGTTTAAAGTAGTAAAACAGTTTGATCACCTCTTACTGAGCTTTGAGGGAGGTTAGCTGCAGCTAATTTTAGCATCAATGACTCTCTCCTCATCTTGGGCTCTAACCACCAATCCCAAGGTAACAGGAAAAGTCTGGGTCAATACATGGTAACATAAATTCTGCCTAATTATCCCGTAAGTACCATTAGTGAAGTATAAACATGAAACAGTGGTTCTGAATTATTTCAAAAGACTTCCAAAGTCCAACAATTCAGTGAAAACTCTATTTCAATGTTGTCAATTTGTCAGTGAGTCAGAAAAAACATCATTCAGATTGAAACTGATGAAGAGAAATGTCCCTACTCTCCATCATAAGTGGCAATTCCAAATAAAAGCCAGCCATCAAAAGGCCAAGTGACCATGCGAAAGGCTTTCTCAGCCCTCTTTTAACAGGGGTTGTAAACTGGTATTCCAGGGGCCAAGATTGCCGATGGGCATTTTTGTTTTAGCCACACAGCATCTTAAAAATTTTGTAATAATTGCCAATTCATCAGGCCTTTGTTGATTATCCCTTTCATGGCATCTCTTCTTTACCTACTGCCTCAGTAAATGCTTTTTTACTCAATTATTCCTACCTCAGAGCTTTAGTAATCAAAATATATCCAACCCATTTAATCCCTTAATATATTGCTCAGTCTCTATTTTTTGCCAGAATTCACATCTCCTCGAAAATTAAACCTCTCCTTTATAGCAGAGTACAGAAAACCCTGAACCCGTAACTGCTGGTTTTGGGGGTCCAGGCTCTGCTCTCCCCTTCCCTGGCCCTATTATTCACAGAACCTGAAGGAGAATGTCTCTCCTCCTGACAAGTGGTCCAGATCCTGCCCACCTCCTCCAATATCATGGCCCTGCTCACACTTGCATCTCTAGTCCCTGTCTCTCAATTGCTTCCTTCCCCTCTCTCACCCAGTAGGTACAAATCTTTCTCACCTGGTAACACAGTTACTTGACTGGCTTGCCTGTTCAAATAACTAGTAACTTCCTTGCACTTATTACCACACATTTCAATATGTCTCCATTTCCTCATCACTCCCCTCCTGCTCAATTCTCTGCAATGTAACTTTCAGTGTTCCCTAGACAATCACATATCCACAGTGCTGAATGTGTTATTAACATTCACAGCGACTCCCAGTTACCAAATGGACCTGCTCTTTGACCTCTCTGGAGTGTTTGGTTTGATTGATCAAACCATGCTTCTCAAAATGTTCTCCTACTTTGGCTTCAATGGCATCAATCGACCACTGGTGGCTCTTTCTCTGTACTCTTCACAGGCTCTTCCCTGGCTCCTTCCTTCCTTTAATCCAAGTGTCTTTAAAGCAAGTGGCACTACCAAATGAGTGGTGATCCTAACTGTGGAGGATGATAAAGACTCGAAGGCTATAGAAGTCTTACCCTTTATTAAGATCTATGACTTTATTGAGAGTATTTCTATTACTTACAAGCAAAAACTGACTTCACAATCTTGTGCTTCTACCCAAATTCTACAGCAGTCCCACCAGACAAGACCACCCACTTGCTGTCTCAAGTTCACTCTAGGCACATTCATCCTGTTAGTAATGTCATTCTCACTGCATGGAATTCTCTCTCACTCAATAATATCCTACCTAGCCTTTAAGACTCAGCTCAAGACCCATTTTCCAGAGACAACTCCAATCATAGAGACTTTGGCTTTCTGCAAAATTACAGGACTTAAAAGTATTACCGTCTTGCATTTAATCATGTGTAATCATGTGTTTTAATAAAGCCCAGCTCCTTCACTGTTTTCCAGAGGGAATCCACTCAACCAATCTTCATTGTGATTTCTATGGTTTTATTGATATCTGTACCATAAAGTGGAAGGGCCACATTGCACAGAACACAGCATTTCACATAAAAAGTCTCCATTAAGCTTGCTGCTCCCTAAAGCCACCTTCATACCACTATCAGTAACCCTCCCATCCTTTAAGTTCCCTCTTCTTTCAGAAATCTGAGAACCATCCAGGCCCTGGAGCTAATTTCTACCCAAGCTTATCAAAGCATCTTCTCAAGAGAGGCTTATTTCCCAGCAAAGGAATCCTCACACCTATAGTCAAGATGACTCCACTTTGTTTTTTGTTTTAACTCGTAATTTTTCAAATGTAGTTCTTGAGTCCTCAATTAAATTATAAACATCTCTTGGACAAGACAGTCCCTACTGTGGAACACTGTTATTCACAAAGACAGTGCTCTGTAAACATCTGTCAAATGTATGAGAAGGGGTAACACAAAAAAGAAACACCAGTATAGTGGGCTGAATTGGGGTCCCCCGAAACTATATGTGTCTTAGTCATCTCATGCTACTATAACAGAAATACCACAGGAGGATGGCTTTAACAAAGAGAAGTTTATTCCCTCACAGTAAAGTAGGCTATAAATCCAAATGCAGGGTGTCAGTTCCAGGGGAAGTCTGTCTCTGTTGGCCCTCTCATCAATCTTCCCCCAGAAGCTTCTCCAAGCAGGAACCCCCGGGCCAAAGGACGCCCTAGGAGAGGCCTCTCCCCAGTTCCAGGTGACAACCCTGTGAGCCAGTCTTGGTAAACCCGTCTCCGTTGACAATGACTGATATTAGCATGCACATGTGGTTCAGCTCTGGCCAGTGGGACATGAGGGGACCTGTGTTTCTTTGCTCTAATGAAGAAATGTGAAATGTGCTCTCCTGCCACATATTTATGGTAAGTTAATGCCTCTAAATATAACCACGAAGACACACCATGATGATTGAAGCCTACGTACATGTTGAGGATCGCAGAGCGAGAAGACGGAAGAACCTGGGTCCTAATGACAAGGTTGAGATGCTAGACCAACTCTACCTCTGGACTTCTTACTATTGAGATAACAAGTGTCTTTCTTAATTCAGCAACCATTAGATGGGTTTTCAGTTACCTGCTGATGAAAATATTCTGATATACTAGAGGTCAAAAGGGATTGCTTAAAATTGATAAACCAAGCAACACAAATACATATATATATATATATATATATATATAAATGTAAAGAGGTAAACATGAAGAAGAAATTATATCATCGATCTTTGGGTGGAGGAAGGTGAAGGACATGAAAATTGCCAAGTCCATCAGTGCTCATTGGAGGCAGCAGAAAGATCTACATAGAGTTCTATAGGTAACTGCCAAAACAAAAATGCAAATCTTCCAAATTATCAGAAAATGCACATGCCCCACCCAACAAAGCAGAAATATAGCTTATACCGTGAATTTAACAATAACAGCAACAACAAAAGAAGATATGATGACAGAACTAAAACCATGTATAACAGGATCGGATCGGCTAATTCTTTGGAAGTAGATTGCCAGCCCTATCCTCCTAGTTTGTCTTAGTCTGGAAACTCTGCTGAAACCTGTTCAGCATCATAGCAACACACAAGCCTCCAGTGACAAGCAAGTGATGGCTGTGCTTGGGATGTACTGGCTGGTATCAAACCAAGTCTGCCACATGGAAGGCAAGAAATCTTCCACTGAACCACTGCTGCCATTTCAGCAAAAGTTTGGAAAAGCCTAAATGTCCACATATAATAGGTAAGGTAGACCATGAGGCCATTAAAAAGAATGAAGTGGTTCTCTATGGACAAATATTGAACAGCCACCAAGATATAATGTCAGGAGACCAAACCAAGGTGCAGAACAAAATATATAGTAAGCTACCATTTAACTAAAAAGAAAAAAGAATATATGTATAATCTCCTATACACACACTTGTGTGTGAATATGCTCTCTTGAAGGATACGCAGGGCACTGGTAACACTGCCTCTGTGGAGGGCAACCCAGTGGCTCAGAGCAAGAATGAAGAGGGAAACTTACATTACTCTATATCCTCTTTTTGAGTTGTGTTCCACTTGCATATATTACCAAAAAACTATTTTTAAAAAATTTAAAGCCTTTTTTATATAGTTTCTTTTATCAGACTCAGGTATCTTCTCAAATTCTCAACAAATACGCACTTAGTGTCTATCCGTCCAAAGAGGGTGTCATATTTGTGGGTATTCTTGTTTTGTTCCGGGGACAGGCATGATAAATTTAGCCCTTAAAGGTATCAGTGTTTCAATTTTCTGTGTGATGATGATCTGTAGGAGAAAAAAAAAAAAAAGACAACACTGGTTCTTTTTTTAAAAGCCTGTAAATCATTCCTGTTCTTAAGCAAAACTGTTGCCAAACATCAAAAGGTTTCTCTCTACCTTTACATGCAAAGATAAACCATTTTTCAAAGGCATTTCTTATTTTACCAAAAGCACAAATAAAAACCAAGATTCCCAAAGTTTTGTAAGATGTAGCTAGATCAGTGCAAGAAGGGAATGTCTCCTTCTTCAAACAAAAGAAGAGAAAGGAAGATTCTGTTCACGTTTTGTTTCAATCTCTTTCCTCTTTAGAACTGCTGGGCCAAGTTTCAACCTGAAAATATGTGGCTGGAATGGATGTGCTGACAGACCTTTATCTAGAGAAATGTGAATGTAACACAATGATTCTTAGCCAGGTGAGTTAGGGATTTTTCATTATCTTAAAGGTCCCTCAAGCATTATGGAAACTGATATCCCTAAAAACACGAATTCGGGGCAATACAAAAGTTTACTTAGCTTATAAAGTCTTGGACATTACAAATTTAAAAACTATGCTATTCAGCCATGCAGATATAACATTAATGATATGTAAATGAATGTACCTATTAAAAATGAATGTACCTACTCTGCAGGGCTGCTATGAGCCGGAATTGACTCAATAGCAACGGCTTTGGTTTTAGTAACGACTTTTTTCCCCAGTTGCAGACCTAATTTTAGCATTTCATTGGAACTGCTTCAATGTATTTGAACTGCTTTCTATCTGGTTAGATGATGTCACTTCCCTGCTTAGAGCCTCAAGCTACCATTAAGAAAAGGATAAAAAGTTCAAAAAAAATACACATATTTCGGTTCCTTCTGCCTCTCAGACTATCTTCCTCTTCAGAATCTTTTCTGTTTCCAACTGTTTTTTTCACTGGGAGGAATCCAAACCGTAATGCCAGCTTTGAGTATTTTGCCAATGTTGAAAATTTTCAGAAGCCATGATAATGGTTGACGTATTGCATTACCTCCTGAAAAAGATCTGTGGCTAGTTCATTGTTTCTATTTGAACAACTACTTTTTTAGAAAAAAGTATACATTTTTATTACAAGCCAGTATCTCCCCATTCCTCTACTTCTAGTCTCTTCAAAGTAACAGGAAGTCTTGTCAATTTTTTTTGTATTCTTTTCCCATTCTAACCACTTTTTTAGGAACCCTGGTGGCACAGCGGTTAAGCGCTCTGTTGCTAACCAAAAGGTCCGTGATTCGAACCCACCAGCCGCTCCGCCGGGAGAAAGGTATGGCTGTCTGCTCCTGTAAAGGTTTACAGCCTTGGAAACCTGTGGGGCAGTTCTACTCTATAGGGTTGCTATGAGTCGGAAGTGACTCAATAGCAACGGGTTTGGTTTTAGTAACGACTTTTTTCCCCAGTTGCAGCCCTAATTTTAGCATTTCATTGGAACTGCTTCAATGTATTTGAACTGCTTTCTATCTAGTTAGATGATGTCACTTCCCTGCTTAGAGCCCTCAAGCTGCTCTCCACCTCGGAGTAAAAGCTAAAGCCTTTAACACGGCTGAGGAGGCCCCTGCTACATTCAGGCCGCATCTCTACCAGTTCCTCCCTCTGCTCCAGCCACTCTGGCCTCCTCGCTGAAGTACCATCTCCCCACCTCAGAATTTCTGCAATAACTGCTTCCTCTGCTTGGAATACTGCCCCCAGGGGGAACACAGAACTATCAAGTCTTTGCTCAAATTTCACCTTCTCTGTGAATCTTTCCTTGACAACCGTATTTAAAATTGCAACAACCCCCTCATCCCAGTAATCCCACTCCTCCTTCAATGCTCTGTTTTTCTCCATAGAACGTGTCACCTGCACATGCTATAGCAGTAACTTAACCTATTTAGCTTACTGTCCATAACTCCAGTCTAGAATGGAAATTCCATGAAGGCAGGGATTCTTGTCTGTTTTGTTCACTACTGTAGTTCTAGCCCCTAGAACACTGCTAGGGCATACAGTAGGTCAGGCACAGAGTCTGGCAGGCTTGCACAAACACAGCTCCAGACGACACCATCCACATGGCCCTGGAGTGGTGCACCCCTGTCAGTGTCTCAGTGTTTGCTGACTACCTGCCTGGTGATCTGTAATACAGCAGCCATCACAAATGCTCTAAGGAGTCCAAGGAGATTTCTTTTTTTACTCCATTTTGCCTTTATGGTTTCGTTTTTCATATGTAATAAGCAGGTGACAGGTACAGTCAGAATCAACTTGATGGCAACGGGTTTGGTTTTTTTGGTTTTAGGTACAGCATAGAGAGAATACCTGATTCTGTAAAAGCGGAAACCCTTATCAATTTCACCTAAATCTGTAAGAATTCCTCTAAACCAGGAGATCTAGTATTTTTCTGCCAAACCCCTTGAAAACCATATTAGTGAACTATCACTCAAGCTAAACACTATTCTTGGTTGTCTCAAGTTTTAAATTTTTTCCTCAAATTCAGAGAACTGTGAAAATCGTTTCTTAGGAGAGATTCTGTACACACATTCATTGACAATTAGGAAAGAATTTAAACTGTTAAACTTTCATATGTTTCATAAATACAAACCAAGGAAAAGTTGAAAAGAATTTTTTCTTCAAACTTTTGGAAATAAGTTGCTGATTCTTCATACAATTCTTCATTCGTTCCAAGCACTGTGATTACTTAGAGGAATATTCTTTTAAATGTAACACATTATAGCACACCTCAAGTCGATAAGTTCCTTGTTGCAGCTGCCAAACCTTAGCAAGGCCATTTGTTTTCCTTTTGTTTTTCATAATTCATATGGATTTGACAACACAATGGTTGGTACTGTAGTGAAGCTATGTATCCTGAGAGAGGATATTCTTCTTGGCAAGTTAAGAGTTGAATAGGATTACAGATGCCACTTTACACTGTAGCTCTTACAATTTACAATGAAACATTAGAAACATTGAAAGACAGGAGTTATATCCACTTTCCCAGACATACCAGCACATGCTTTGCACACACACAGACCCACACATACATTTTAGTTTGTATGCACTCCAAATCTTATGCTTCTATAATTGTATTCTTAATATTTCCAGTCAGCATAATGCTGGGTGCAAAGCAGAAACTCAGAATAAATATTTGCAGACCAGTGTTTCACTGGTTGACAGAAAGATTTGCTCTAATACTGTCAACCACAGGGATGGAAGGAATGTCTAGAAACTCTCATCCCAGAAGCTACACTAAGGCACACTAACTTTTTAATTATACTTCTTATTTTGAGCTAATTGTAGATTCACATGCAATTGTAAGAAATAATACAGGAAGATCCCACATACTCTTTACTGAGTTTCCCCCAATATCTTGCAAAACTATAGTACAATATCACAAACCAAGGTAATCATATTTTAGTTATACCTGGTGGGAGGAACAGGAAAAAGTATGTCTATGCCATCTCCCGGAAGCAAAAGCTCTCTGACATGCTAATTTTTAAGAGCACACTGTATAAAGTACAAAATGTTTCCAAAGTAAGCATTAGTGTCAATGCTACCTCCCTGCATGCTTCACTGTTGCCCAAATGTCATCTCTTCTGTAAATCCTTTCCTGAATCACCTACGTCAGAATGAATTACTCCTTCCTTTATGTGTCCATAGCACATAATTTACTCTTCTGTAATGCTTTATCATCATCCAACGGTCTCACCATTGCTTTTATAAGAGAAGGAGACTGAGAATGAGGACCATGTTGGATTCATATGTGAATTCTGAACATCTAAATGACTAATAATAAATATTTATTACTCACATAATACAGGATACATAATGGGCACTGAATAAATATTTGTTAGCTAAATAAATAAACAAATTAACATCTACTCAGTCCTTAGCCATATGTTCCAGAACTCAGTAAGGATTTGTTCAATAGAACTGAATTGTTTCAACATCTGTCAGCCTAGTCAATCCACAATTATTTGTTGCCATGGGGAAGAGATGCTCACAAATATATCCAAAGTGCAATTACTGAGGATTAGTGTTTTTTTCCAAATCAACAATTAATCAATTATTTATTTAAAACTGTATGCCCAGGCCCATGCACAGTACAAAAGATGTGAAAATTAGGATGTCCCGCCCTCAGAAGTATAACACATATTGTGGAGAATAAAAGATAAGCAAAAATCAAAGAGTAAATAATCAAATGTTGTATGGTATAGTATAAACAGTGAGTAATTTTTTTTTAAAACTGAAGTATAGGGAAAAAAGGAGAGAATATTAGTGACCGGGTAATCACAGGGCACTTCATGAAAGAAACAGGACTTCTGGCAGGCTTGGAAGGATGGTTAAGATTTAGTTAGGCAGAGACGAGAGCAAAAACAAGGGCATTTCAGGATTGGGGATAATATAGAAAGATGCAAGGATAGAAACAAATTTGTCATAAGTGTGAGAACAAAGGAATTCACATAGCAATAAGAGATAAGGCTGAACATTAAAGTTTGGAATTGATGTCACTGAATGAAAAATCAAGAAATCACCATCATCTGAACTACAACACAGTTTACAAAGGCCTTTCGAACACGCATTATCTCATTTATCTCTAAATATCTCTGATGAAATGCAGAGGAGGAACCTGAAGTGACTTGAATATAGGTCTTTAGACTCTCACCCTTGTGCTATGTACACACCATCCTCTCTCTCTCTGTAATGTTACGAATAACTATTTTTTTGAGAGAAGAAACATGATTTTCCCCAGTGATATAAACCTGGCAATGTTAAGAAAAATGGGCTGGAAAGAAGAGACTAAAGAGGTGGTTAGGATCCTAACTAAAAAGGCAGCAGTGAATATGACTGAGGAAGAAGTAAATCTGGGCGATATCTCAAAAGAAGATAGATGACTTAATAGAGATGGGAGGAAAGGAGTCAAAAGAGAAAGCTAGGGCTTCTATTGTAGGCACTGAGGAAAACATTGCTACCTAGTCAAGTGAACTGGAAAACAATAACGATAATTTTGTTTTTGAACACTGAGTTTCAGGAACTATATCCTCTAGGCTTGTAGAAGCACAGGACAAAAGAAAGGTATCAAGCCAGGCAACAAGCAGTGAATGTTGTGCAATAAGGGCTGTTAAAACAGTAATCCTTAACCTCACTGGAGTCTAAACGTCTACAACCACATTTGAACTGCAACCTGGTCAGCTCATCCAAGATGGCTCCAGGCACCTGTAATAGACGATCGTAGCTATAGTTTTTGGCTTCCCAACATACTTCCCCACCTCCTGCTTTCTTTTTCTTTAAGGTACTGCACCCTGAGCCCCATACCCCGGTCTAAGTTAGCTGTCAATCACAGTATCATCCCTCACCCCATACCCTACATCCAAACTATAGAGATGGGATGACTCAAGTAAAGCCCACCAGAATAATATTCCCTGGTATTGATACCTGGATGTTGCAAAGAAAAGTTCTGCTAAAATGTAAATCTAGAGCTTTAGGTACCCATCTTGCCTACCATATGCTGAGATCTGTCTATAGAATGAAACTATGCAGTACAAGCTGAGCCAAGATGAAGATAACAGGGATAGCGGTAGAGCCATATCACATCATTTGATCCCTGCATCCAGCAAAGCCTAAAGCCTGCTGTACCTTTGAACTCTCCAATTATGAAAGTTACAAAGTACCTCATTTGTTTTAATCTTATTTTAATTGGTGCCTTAGTTATCTAGTGCTGCTATAACAAATACCACAAGTGGGTAGCTTTAACAAACAGGAATTTGTTTTCTCACAGTTTAGGAAGCTAGAAGTCCAAAATCAGGGTGCCAGCTCTAAGGGAAGGCTCTCTTTCTCCATTCACTCTGGGGGCAGGTCCTTGTCTCTTTTCAGCTTCTATTCTTAGGTTCCTTGACAATCACATGGCATGTATCTTCCCTTCCATCCATGCTTGCTTGTTTAATCTGCTCTTTTATATCTCAAGAGACTGTTTTAAGACACACCCTACACTAATACTACCTCATTAACATGATAAAGAAAACCCATTCCCAAATGGGATTATAACCACAGATAAAGGGGTTAGGATTTACAACACATAGTTTAAAAAAACCCACTGCTGTGGAGTCCGCCAGACGCTCCTTGGAAACTCTATAGGGCAGTTCTACTCTGTCCTATAGGGTCGCTATGAGATGAATGAGTACACGTAGTTTAGGGGGACACAAATCAATCCATAACAGTTGGATTACATTCACTTTCAACCAAATGTTTTGATTCAACATCTTCAAAGTCATCACCTTCCCAAATCTCTAACTCAGGGTTTTGCTCTTTCAGTTAACAGCATAACTATCCCTGTCACTCAGCCTAAAAATGCAAAATCATCTATTCATTCCTCCACATATTCAGTCAGTCACTAAATCTCATCATTCTATCCTCCTCATGTTTCTTTCTTCTCTCCCTACCAATAAAATTTTCACTGCTTCAATTCCAGTTTTCCTTCTCTCTCACTCTTAGCAATAGTATCATATTTAACTCATTTCAATAATCACCTTCTCTTTGAAATTTTTCCTTATATGCCCTGGCCAAATCAATCCCCTTGTTCTGCGTGTTCCTTTCCCCTTTTGCCATTCTTTACCCTACTCTCCTACTCAATCTTCTTTATAAAGCTCAGGCAAGATCTCTTCCAGGATACTTTTTGTGGTCTGGCCCTTTCTTCCCACAGGTTGTGTTGAATGTCCTCTCTATGATTTCCTAACATCTTTTATAATTTTTTTTTTTTTACTTACCTCCTTCAAAGTTTATCACAATCTGAATTAAAATTATCCAAATTATGTCACTAGGCTTAAAACTTTTCAAGGGAAAGATCAATGTCATAGGGATCATCTGACTAGTATATACAAAAAACTTAATGAACGCTTTTGAACTGATAAAGTGAATTGTGTTTCCTTCATGTTTAGTATCCCCATCACTCACCACGTGTGTGGCATAGAGTAGCAGCTAGATTGATATTGGCTGTATAAATGAAGGGCCTCCCCACCTCCAGTCTGTCCGAAATTCTACCTGTCCAACTCACCATTTCAGATTAATCTTGGCTAGCAACCATACTTGGTAGTTAATGATTTAAACAATGTTTTCATTAGCACCTTAGGCTGTCTTTGCCTTTCTTCCTTACCTCCTTGCCTATTCCTCAATACTAATTTCGAATTTCTGTATATTTGCTCCAGGGTGCAGAATTCCACCATCCACATTTAAATAATCATGCCAAATGTTTCCACTGTACATTAAAGCTATCTGACCTCGGCTGGGTCCTTGCATTTCTGGGCAACCCTTATATTTATCTTCAGTTGACCCCTATCAAATTCCCCACAGCAGCTGCTACAAAATTTTTCCACTCTCCGTAAGCCCCAAATTCCACCCTTACTCCCCTCATGCTCAGTAAAATCTCTCCTCTTCTATATAACCAAGGGAACAATATTATGGCCATGAGATGCCTTGGCTTTCTCCATCCTCATCACAAAATTTCTCTATCCCTTTTATCCATACAGTCTTTCTTAGCACGGGGCCGGGGGCGGGGTGGAGCGTTGGTGGGAGAGGGGAGGACCTGGCTCTGCTCCAGCCTAGTCCTATTTCACTGTCTCAATCCTACTTTGGTGAGTAGTATCTGGGGTCTTAAAAGCTTGTGAGTGGCCACCTAGGATACTCCACTGGTCCTACCCTTTCTGGAGCAAGTGAGAATAAAGAAACCCAAAGACACAAGAGAAAGATTAGTCCAAAAGACTAATGGACCACAACTACCACAGCCTCCACCAGACCGAGTCCAGTATGACTAGATGGTACCCGGCTACCACCATTGACTGCTCTAACAGGGATCACAATAGAGGGTCACAGACAGAGCTGGAGAAAAATGTAGAACAAAATTCTAACTTACAAAAAAAGACCAGGCTTACTGATCTGACAGAGACTGGAGAAACCCCGAGAGTATGGCCCCGGACACCCTTTTAACTCAGTACTGAAGTCACTCTTGAGGTTCACCCTTCAGCCAAAGATTAGACAGGCTCATAAGACAAAACGAAACTAATTGGGCACACCAACGCAGGGACAAGGACGAGAAGGCAGGAGGGGATAGGAAAGCTGGTAATGGGGTTGGCAACCAATGTCGCAAAACAGTATGTGTTTTAATTGTTTAATGAGAAACTAAATTGCTCTGTAAATCTTCATTTAAAGCACAATTCTTTTAAAAATTGTCAAAATCATCATCACTGGGACTTATAATTGGTTGTTTCTTTGTCAACTAGGATGGGAACACACACAACACTACTATTAATACTTGTTCAATAAATGTTTGTTAAAATGTTGAAAAAATGAATTCAATCCTTCGAAGTATGTTTTAAAAAAATACCAGCATTGCCCTTTGCTGTTTTTCTCAGCTGCGGTCACTTTTGTAATTTTCCAGACACTTAGCTGTTGAGGACTGTGCAAAAAAAACTAAAACTCTGAGTAGATTTTCTTGGTTTTCAAAAGCACTCACAGCCTGGAGACTTTTCTTTAGCTACCTAACCTAATCCCATGGTCCACAGCTTAGCACAGCCTCTGTAGCTTTCAAGAGGAATTTTGTCTGAACAAGAGAGACAAGATCGAACCCAGAAAGGAAGAGCATGCAACAGTATAGGCTGAAGCACTTGCCCACCAGACAGGCCAGAGCTGACACCCGGTTAGCTGAGGAAACAAACATTTCTTCCATTGACAAGTGTTTAATTGGACATTTTGAGAATCTAATGTCATGGATGCAGATGCAAATGTCTGAGGAGTTGTTTACAGTGTAGTTTGTGCCAGACAGGCGCCCATGCCAAGCCAGCACACAGCCTCCCATTATTCTGCTGGGCTCAGCTTTGAAAGATGTTTCAGGCTTCCCCGAGCCTTGTAAATTTCCACATCCAAAAGCTCAAATGTGTTTTCAAAGTACAATCCTTCTTCCCTCGTGAGTAGACATCAGTCTGTCCCCTGTCAATCTCTGTTACTGCCTGCCCTGGTTCAGAAAACCCTTTGGAGAAACAACTTGAGAGGTGATTACTCCATCTCTAGAAAGTTTTAGTAGCTTTTGGAAAACCCCAGGT
Organism: Loxodonta africana; assembly: GCF_030014295.1. NCBI lineage: Eukaryota > Metazoa > Chordata > Mammalia > Proboscidea > Elephantidae > Loxodonta > Loxodonta africana. The sequence goes on along the minus strand of NC_087355.1, from coordinate 47,456,647 downwards.
CCCTGCTCAGAAACTGGACCTTGGTTAATGATTTCAAGAATCATTTTTGTTACTCATCGACCTAGGAGGATGTAGCTTATTAGCTCAGCTAATAAACAAGTCCATCTTAATATATCAGATATAAGGAAATAGTTCTTGATTCGGAGGGTAAACAAGGATATATTACAGATGGACACTGGAGAATCCAGTCATCTTTAAGAATTGGGCCATCAATACTCTGCCTTGAAAAATGCAACACAGAGAAAGAGCCCATTATCACAAATTATGATGCCCTCACTTTGTCCTTCTCTTATTATCACATAACGTCTCCAAAAGAAATTTTAAAATGCAGAAAGTCCTAAATTGGAAGTGTACAGTAACAACATTGCTCATGATTCATGTTAAGGATACTTAATTCAAGAAAAGATTCATAAATAAAAGTGTTGCCTATCTTTTTACATTTGGTAAGCTTTTTTTTTAATCTGCTGGTCTCCACTGTATAAAATGCCATAAGAAAATTAATAGCATTTATTAATGGGTTTATTCATTTATTAATGTTACAGTTATTAATTATCAACTATGTTCAGAGAGACTGCACTGCTTCAGATATACAGAAATAAACAGTATGTCAGCCTTGGCCTCAGGAAGCTAGTGAAAGAGAAAGGCAAATAACTATTATACAAAGCAAAAGGAAATAAATCCATAAGTACTTATAATAAAGTCATGATAAAATACTGCAGGATTAAATCTGTAAAGAATAAGGAAGAAACAACAAAGAAGACAGTACTTCAGCTCATCCTTGCAGGGTGAATGAATTTCCATATTTGTATGACAAGAAGGCTATTTCCATGAGCAAAGGTATGAACATTTATAATATGTTCCAGAAATGGTAAAGAGTCTAGGGAAGCCGGGATGTTGTAAGGCATTAAGGAGAAGTTTAAACACACACACATACACACCCCAAACGTATCCCCACCCTATTTCAGACCTAACGATGCAGAACCTCGCGGGAGCTGGATGGGACTCAGGAATCAGTATTTTTGAAAAGCTTCTCAGATGATCTGATGTGCAACCAAAAGTGTAGAATACATGGAGGGATATAGTAGGTAAATTCACCTAAAAATATATTTTAATACCAGATCCTTAACCTTAAATGTCATATTATGTGTTTAGACTTTATTCTACAGGTAATTTCTCAAAATTCAGGTCTTTTGAGAAGGGAAGTAGCTGATCCAGCCTATGGCCCAACTCTTAATGCAATGTAGATAATGAAATGATTTAAAAGATTCTTCCAGGCCAAGAAGGAGCCCTGGTGGCACAGTGGTTAAAGCACTCAGCTGCTAACAGAAAAGTCGGTGGTTAAAACCCACCAGCTGTTATACAGAAGAAAGATGTGGTAGTATGATTCCATAAAGATTTACAGCCTTGGAAACCCTATGGGACAGTTCTGCTCTGTCCTATTGGGTCACTTTGAGTTGGAACACACTCGATGGCAATGGGTTTTTGGGTTTGCCAGGGCGAGGCAAGAAACAATAAGGAGTAGAACTAGGGCAAATGACTGACTGAAGGATGGGAAAAAAAGAAAATTTCAGAAGTGATCGCAAGTAAGCAAAACAACACTTGGACATTTCTTAATTTTGGAGGATGAGGGAAAGCAGAGAGTTAAAGATAACCACCCAGGTTTTAAGCCTGGTTTGCACCCCATCTTCCAAACGCATCACATCACTTACTATACCATAGATTGAGATGCCATTGACCAAAATAGAAACCAAAAAAAAAAAGCATATTTGGGAATGAAATTGATGAGTTGGAAACCAAAGAATAGAAACCAGAAAGAAGTCAAATGTAGAGATGATGATCTCATCAGTGAACAGGAGATCCTTAAAGCCATGGGGTAAAGGAATTGCCCTCACTTCCAATTTTAGCTCCAGCATGTAGAGTTTGGAAGTCATCTCTCCTGTCTTTACAGCAACAACAAAAACCCTGAACAAATTGAAAATCAATGACTGGCCTTGGATTCATCAGACAACTGAGGCTGCAGGGCAAACTGCCACCCCAAGATCTGGAAAGAGGCAAATCCAGAGTCACATCTGAGATCTTACCTGGAGCCATAAACTAGTAGGAACACTTACATGGTAATTTTGGAAAACTGCTGGAGGCTGAGTGTGGACTATCATGAGAGTTATAAACTCCTAGGGCCACAGTCTTGGAGGGGTCCCCTCACTTTTAGGTAACCACTATGAGCAAAGGGGCAAGGGCAAAACTGAAACTAAAATACCAATGAATAATAATAGCGCCTAACATTGACTGGAAGGCAGTGTTGGTTCAGTAGTAGAATTCTCACCTTCCATGCAGAGGACCCGGGTTCCATTCCTAGCCAGTGCACCTCATGCAAAGACACCACCTGTCTATCAGTGGAGGCTTGCGTGTTGCTATGATGCTGAACAGGTTTCAGCAGAGCTTCAAGACTAAGACAGACTAGGAAGAAAGCCTCGCAATCTCTTCTGAAAATATCAGCTCATGAAAGCCCTATGGATCATAACAGTCCGATCGGCAATCACTCATGGGGATGGCACAGAATCGGGCAACAGCTGTGCACGGGGTCATCATGAGTCAAGGGCTGACTCAACTGCCCCTAACAACAACAATACTGACTGAGCACTTAGCCTTACAACAATTCTACAGAGAAGTATGTTAGTTTCTATTGCTGCTATAACTAATTACCACAAAGTTGGTGGCTTAAGCAATACAAATTTATCTTACAGTGTTATAGGTCGGAAGTCTGACAGTGGACTCACTGGGTAAAATCAAGGTGTTGGCAGGGCTGCATTCCATTCTGGAGGCTCCAGGGGAGAACATGTTTCCTCGCCCGTGCAGCTTCTAGAGGTTGCCCACATTCCTTGATTTCCTCTTCCTCCATCTTCAAAGCCAGCAACATTCCATCTCTCTACCATTCTTTCATAGCCACATCTCCCTGACTCTCTGACTCCTTCTTCTGCCTCCCTCTTCCATTTTTTAAGGGCCCTTGTGATTACATATAGGGTCACTACAAGTCAGAATCGACTCGAAGGCAACGGGTTTGGGTTTTTTTTTATTTTTTGTGATTACATTGACATACCCAGATAAAACAGGATAATCTCTCTATTTTAAGGGCAGATGATTAGCAATCTTAATTTCATCTGCAACATTAATTTCCCTTTGCCATGTAATCTAACATATTTACAGGTTCTGAGGATTAGGACATGGACACCATGGGGGGGAGGGGAGGAGGGGCATTATTCTGCCTACCACAGGCAGTTATAATTATTTCCCCACTTTACAGATGAAAAAATTGAGTCACAGAGAGGCTCTGTAATCGGCCCAAGGTCACAGAGGTGGTAGTGGCAGAGCTGAGATTTGAACACAGGAAGCTGGAGTCAAAGCTCATGTTCTTAACCACTAAACTACAGAGAACATAGTGTGCTAGTATGCGTTCAGTTTAAATTGTAAACTCTAAAATTTGGACTGAGTAGGCAATTAAATGAAGTTAGAATAGTGCTGATTTTCACGATTTGCCATCTGCTTCTCAAGTGAACTTAATTGGGTTTTGTGATACTGCTATTCAATTTCTAGCTTTCCTATAGTCCCCTGGTTTTCTTTAAGCTTCAGATAAGAAAAACTAAGGAAAAAAATCCTATGAGAGAACAACCAGACGTTTTGGACAGTAAGTTTTTCAACACACATGGCATTAGTGATTTAGAACACTTAATCAAATGTAACAAATATAGCTTCAGATTAGTCATTAAGTAGATTCAATTTATTTTGATGATGGAAAAGAATTTCAAAATCATGCTCTAGGCATAAAAAGATATATGCATATGAAGGTGGAAGATAAATTATATGAGTCTCTTGACAGCTTCATGAAACAACAAAAATTTCCTTTTTTTTTAATCACTTAAAACTATTGCAAAGCTAGCTGAATATATGGAATTAACCAGAAGACTGAGGCATTGGGCCAGTAAGAACAAAAGGGTCCTGGAATCACTAAAATCTTTGACTTTTTTTACAATCAATCTTTCATTAATGTACAAGTGTGTGATGTATAGACACATATGTTCACATGTACATATATAATTAAATAATACACATACATATTCACAAGTACATTTATGTGCATGTGTATATATATATATGCACATGGCCATATGTGCGTACATATTCAATATAAACAACTGCACTATTTAACATCAAATTTTTATGTTATCAAAACTTTCTATATACCTTGTTATGGATTAAATTCCATCCCCCAAAAATGTGTTATAAATCCTAACCTGTGGTTATAATTCCATTTGGGAATGGGTTTGCTGCTATGCTAATGAGGTAGTATTAGTATAGGTTGTGTCTTAAATCAATCTCTTGAGACACAAGAGAGCAGATTAAGCAAGCAAGCAAACACAGACAGAGACAAAGATACATGCCACATGATCATCAAAGAACCTAGGAATAGAAGCTGAAAAGAGACAAGGGCCTTCCCCCAGAGCAGACAGAGAGAACGAGCTTTCACTTAGAGCTGGCACCCTGAATTTGGACTTCTAGCTGCCTAAACTGTGAGAAAATAAATTTCTGTTAGTTAAAGCCACTCACTTGTGGTATTTGTTATAGCAACACTAAATAACTCAGAGATTCCTATCCACCCTTATAAGGAGCCCTGGTGGCACAGTGGTTTAGAGCTCAGCTGTTAACCAAAGGGTCGATGGGGAGAGGTGGAGCTAAGATGGCAAAATAGACAGACACTCCCTCTTACAACAAAGACCCGAAAAATCAAGTGAAATGATTATATTTATTACAAGCTAGGAGCCCTGAACATCAAAGGCAAAGTTAGCAAATGCACTGAGCGGCAGGGGAAGAGAGAGGCGGTTTAGAAGCAGAGAGGAGTTGCCGGACCTGAATCGCTGGGAGCCCTCAGGCACTACTCCCAGGAGTGGCTCCAGTGGGCCAGTAGTAGCATTTGGCAGCAGTTTCCTCAGGGAGAAGCAGTCAGCTGCACAGCCTACTTACACGTCTGGAACCAGAGAAGAACGGCGCTCTCAGCAAAAGCTAAGTGCTTGCGTATATTTTGCCGCACCCCCCGCCCCCAAAGCGGCTTCAGTGGCTGTTGATTTCCGTGGGCCTGAGATGGGCCCATCTGAGTGCCCTGAGCCATGCTCCCAGCCTTGGAGAAGGAATAAATTCACATCACAGGGAAAAGATAATTTGCCAGCTCCACTAACCAGGGGAGCTCAGGACAGAAGTGGCTCCTGTCTAGGCATAAGCGGTCTGTGGACTTTGAATACCTTCCCCCCCTGCATGGACCTGTGTGGGCCTATTTCAGGAGAATAGGTCCTCGCTGGCAGACTACAACTGTTTAAGCTGTGCTGTGGAGAGGCGGGTATTTGATATCTGACACTGCTTTGCCCATTAAATAGGGTCCTCACCTACTCACATTAGGGGCCTAAGGTCTGGTGGCTCCATTCAGGTCACCCACCCACACGCAACAGAAGTCCAGGGATAACTGGTACCGCCCAGCCCTTACAACCAAAAGCATTGGGTGCCCGTCTGCAGAACCCACCTACCTGTACGCTCTAGGGAACAGGGATGCCCTTTGCTCAGAGACACTCAGGGGATGGTTCTCAGCCCCATGCCTTGTTCAGAGCATGACTCTCTGCTGCAATCAGATACCGGAACCCACACCAAACACTCGTGCCCCTCTAAGACTGTACAACAGAGACTGTATCACACACTTGATGACCAGCTACCTGGACACCTGAGCTGAATCCACACAAGAAAAGTGAGTGAACTCATAAGCTCATACACCTGATAACAGCTCTAGCCATCTGGTGACAGGACGTCAGAGCTCCAAAGGTGAAAATAATCAAGCTAGCTCACTCAAGCAACCCATTTGGGCAAATCAAAACAAAACAAAGCAAGAAACTAGGATACAGTAAGCAAACATAAAATAAACTAATATAATAACTTATAGATGGCTCAGAGACAACAGTCAATATCAAACCACATAAAGAAACAGACCATGATCGCTTCGACAAGCTCTCAACACAGAGAATGAAAGGATCTTCTGGATGAAGGTGCCTTCCTGGAATTACCAGATGCAGAATACAAAAGATTAATATACAGAACTCTTCAAGACATCAGAGAGGCGATCAGGCAATACATAGAACAAGCCAAGGAACACACAGATAAAACAGCTGAAGAAATTAAAAAGGTTATTCAAGAACATAAGGAAAAACTTAATAAGCTGCAAGAGTCCATGGAGAAACAACAATCAGAAATTCAGAAGATTAACAATAAAATTACAGAATTAGACAACTCGATAGAAAGTCAGAGGAACAGAATTGAGCAAGTGGAAGGCAGAATTAGTGACCTTGAAAATAAAGCACTTGGCACCAATATATTTGAAGAAAAATCAGATAAAAGAATTCAAAAAAATAAAGAAACTTAAGAATCATGTGGGATTCTATCAAGAGAAATAATCTACGAGTAATTGGAGTACCAGAACATGGAGGGATAACAGAAAATACAGAGAGAATTGTTGAAGATTTGTTGGCAGAAAACTTCCCTGATACCATGAAAGATGAGAAGATATCTATCCAAGATGCTCATCAAGCTCCATATAAGGTAGATCTTAAAAGGAAGTCACCAAAACATATTATAATCAAACTTGCCAACACCAAAGACAAAAGGTCGATGGTTCGAACTGTGATAGCAAACCTCTAAAAGTGAGGCACTTGGCATAATAAAATGGCTGACATAAGGACTGAATCAAAACTCCATTTTGTTCTAAGCTCCTGCTTCTGCATTACTGAGAATGTAACCTTGACTTCTTCCCATTCATATGCATACGGCCTTGGGCCTCTAGCTGGGTAGGACCAGAAGACTCAGGCCCCCTATCATTCACCTTCTTTAACAGGCCTCACTCTTGCCCCAAGCCACTCTTAGCAAATAAGGGTGGAGGGGTCAAGAACGGGCTTGGGCTTGGACTAAATAAAGGTGATAAGAACTCATTGCCTTCGAGTTGATTCCAACTCACAGTGACCCAGTAGGACAGAGTAGAACTGCCCCATAGGGTTTCCAAAGAGCGGTTGGTGGATTTGAACTGTTGGCCTTTTGGTTAAGAGCCGAGCTCTTAACCACTGTACCACCAGGGCTCCTCAAAAATAAGGGTGATAGAGAAAATATTGAAGTTGTCAAGGATTTCATTTTGCTTGGATCCACAATCAAAGCCCCTGGGAGCAGCAGTCAAGAAATTAAATGATGTATTTTATTGGGCAAATCTGCCGCAAAAGAGCTCTTTAAATCATTAGAAAGCAAAGATGTCATTGTGAGGATTAAGGTTCATCTGACTCAAGCCATGATGTTATCAATCACTTCATATGCATGTGAAAATGGGGCAATGAATAAGGAAGACCAAAGAAGAATTGATGCCTTTCAATTATGATGTTGGCAAAGAATACTGAATATACCATAGACTTCCAGAAGAATGAACAATTCTGTCGTGAAAGTACAGCCAGAATGCTCCTTGGAAGCAAGGATGGAGAGACTTCGTCTAATATACTTTGGAGATGTTATCCGGAGGGACCAATCCCTAGAGATGGACATCATGCTTGGTAAAGTAGAGGGTCAGTGAAAAAGAGGAAGCCACTCAACTAGGTGGATTGACAGAGTGGCTGCAACAATGGGCTCAAGCATAACAAGTATTGTAAGGATTGCGCAGGACCTGGCGGTGTTTTGTTCTGTTGTACATTGTGTCACTATGAGTCTGAATTGACTCGATGACACCTAACACAACAGTAAATAAAAGTGGGGGTCAGGAATGTGGTTGTAGGAGAATGACTTTACTCAAAATATTCCAGGAAGAAGGTAGTTGAAAACAGAATTGCCGATGATGTACCCACTTTGTAACCACGAGACCATCACTCACTCACCTTCCTCATCTTTACTATAAAAGCACGCCTCTCCCTAGGAATGTTGGGGCACTTGGTAGATTCCTCACTCACCTGGGTCTCTCCAATATGCCAAATGTATTATCCTCAATAAATCTCTGTTTTTACTTTAACAAAGTGAGCATTCTTACTCTATGATAGAACCACTAGGCACTCCACAGGAGTACAGCCTTGGAAACCCTATTACAGTTTTGTTTTGTCCTATAGGGTTGCTATGAGTCAGAATCGACTCTATGGCAGTAGGTGTTCACAGTACTCAACGCAGACATTCTTTACTAGTTAAAGAATTGTTCTGGTTTTATATTTTATTTTTTCTATTCTATTCTATTTTATGAAGACCTTGATATTTTTGGTTTAATGTTTAAAGATTATCTTAGAGCAATACTTTTGGGCATTCATCCAGTCTCCATGGCTCCAGAAAATTCAGATCCCACGAGAATTTTAACTTCCTTGTACATTCTACCCCCTTTTGATCAGGATTCTTCTATAAAACCTTTCATTAAAATTTTCAGTAACAGTAGCTGGGTACCATCCAGTTCTTCTGGTCTCATGGCAAAGGAGGTAATTGTTCATGGAGGCAATTTGCCACACATTTCATTTTCTTCCCCTATTCCTGACTCTCCTTTTTCTTCTGTTGCTCCAGGCAAATAGAGACCAACTGTTGTGTGTTGGGTGGCACTTGCAAGCTTTTAAGACACCAAGCACTACATAAGGAACTAGGAGGTAGAACAGAACCACTTGGCCAATTAACTGGGATGCCCCATGAAACCATGACCCAAATGTCCAAACCAAGAAACCAAATCCCATGAGGTGTTTGGTTGTACATAAGCAGACCCTGTAGCTATTCATTTGTTTTATAGATTTTGAAGATGTATATTTTTAAATGTTCAACCCATAGTCACAGCTATCCTATCTTCCTTATAGATTTTATCTTTTGTCAATACAAAAAACTCTGGATCTGGGAATAATGTTCTTTGCTTTGAACAACACTTGGTTTCATTTTAATCCTGAAGTAAAACTCAAAAACCCTAAGAGTGATTGGTTTCCCCACCCAAGCCCTCTACATTGATGGATTTACATTCATGACCACGTCTTGTGGGTCCCACCAAAAGACTGAGGCTGGGCTTGTCTCTCCATCTCCCAGCTGTGCCTCACCCCAACCAATGCACTATTTGTAAGTGTAAAAGTAGCTAGATGGATTTAACAGCAAATCATTATGTTCAATATGTTTCAAATGGCCTCCAATACATAAGGAATCCAGCTCCAGATCCCCATCTTCATATTCAATACCCAAGAATGGTTATAAAAGTCTTCACATATAATAAAGTCTTGATTTATTCAGACTGTGTATGAAGGACAGCAGTAAGATAACATCCCTACACCTACAACGAAGACCAGTTAATACGACTATTATCCAAATTTACGCACCAACCACTAATGCAAAAGGTGAGGAAATTGAAAATTTTTTTTACCAATTTCTGCAGCCTGAAATCAATCAGACATGCAATCAAGATGTATTGATAATTACGGGTGATTAGAATGCAAAAGTTAAAAACAAAGAAAAGGATCAGCATTTGGAAAATATGGCCTTGGTGACAGAAATGATGTCAGGGATCGTATAACAGAATTTTGCAAGACCAAAAACTTATTCAGTGCAAACACCTTTTTTCACCAACATAAACAACACTATACACGTGCACCTGCCAGATGGAATACAAAGGAATCAAATCAACTACATCTGTGGAAAGAGAAGATGGAAAAGCTCAATATCATCAGTCAGAACAAGACCAGGCACAGACTGCAGAACAGACCATCAGTTCCTCATATGCAAGATCAAAATGAACCTGAATAAAATTAAAACAAGTCTGCAGGAGCCAAAGTACAACCTTGAGTATCTCCCACCTGAATTAGCTACCATCTCAAGAATAGATCTGACACACTGAACACTAATGACCAAAGACCGGACAAGTTATAGGATGACATCAAGGACGTAACACATGAAGAAAGCAAAAGGTCATTAAAAGGACAGGCAAGAAAAGACCAAAATGGATGTCAGATGAGACTCTGAAACTTGCTCTTGAATATAGAGTAGCTAAAGCAAAAGGAAGAAATGATGAAGTAAAAGAGCTGAACAGGAGATTTCAAAGGGCAGCTAAAGAAGAGAAAGTAAAGTATTATAATGAAATTATAAATACCAACTGAAATGTTTTAATTAACAAACAGATGCAATGGTGGAGGTGCTCACTGGTCTATGCCAAGAGATTTCAAAGACAGCTACTTGGCCAATCAACTGGAAGAGATCCATATTTGTTCTCATTCCAAAGAAAGGTGATTCAAAAGAATGCAGAAATTATTGAACATCATTAATATCACACACAAGTAAAATTTTGCTGAAGATCATTCAAAAGCGGTTGCAGCTGTACATTGACAAGGAACTGCCAGAAAGTCAACCTTGATTTAGAAAAGGATGTGGAAAGAGGCATATCATTGCTGAAGTCAGATGGATCTTGGCTGAAAGTGGAAAATACCAGAAAGATGTTTACGTGTGTTTTATTGACTATACAAAGGCATTCAACTGTGTGGATCATGACAAATTACGGATAACATTGCGAAGAATGGGAATTCCAGAACACTTAATTGTGCTCATGCAGAACCTGTACACAGACCAAGAGGCAGTCATTTGAACATAACAAGGGGATAATGTATGGTTTACAGTCAACAAAGTTATGCGTTAGGGTTGTATTCTTTCACTGTACTTATTCAATCTGTATGCTGAGCAAATAATCCAAGCAGCTGGACTATATGAAGAAGCATGTGGCATCAGGATTGGTGGAAGGCTCCTTAACTGTGCAGATGACATAACCTTGCTTGCTAAAATCAAAGAGGACTTAAAGCACTTACTGATGAAAATCAAAGACTATACCCTTCAATATGGATTACGCCTCAACATAAACAACACACAAATCCTTATAACTGGGCCAATAAGCAATCTCATGATAAACGGAGAAAAGACTGGCATTGTCAAGGGTTTCATTTTACTTCGATCTATAATCAATGCCCATGGAAGTAGCAATCAAGAAATCAACCAATGGGCAAATGTGCTGCCAAAGACCTCTTTAAAGTGCTGAAAAGCAAGATGTTATTTTGAGGACTAAGGTGTGCATGACCCAAACCATGATATTTTCAACTGCCTCATAAGTTGGAGCCCTAGAAGCACAGTGGTTAACAGCATGGCTGCTAATCAAAAGGTCAGCAGTTCACATCCACCAGCCACTCCTTGCAAACATTGGGCAGTTCTGCTCTGTTCTATAGGGTCACTGTGTGTTGGAACTGACTCCAGGGAGACGGGTTTAGTTTTGGTATATGCATGAGAAAACCGGACATTGAATAAGGAAGACCGAAGAAGAATTGATGCCTTTGAATTATGGTGCTGGCAAAGAATATCGAATACACCATGGATTGCCAGAAGAACGAACAAGCCTATCTTGGAAGAAATACAGCCAGAGTGCTCCTTGGAAGTGAGCATGGTGAAACTTCATCTCACGAACTATGGACATGTTATCAGGAGGCGCCAGTCCCTGCAGAAGTACATCATGCTTAGTAAAGTACAGCATCAACAAACAAGAGGAATGCCCTTGACGAGATGGATCGATACTGTTGCTGCAACAATGGCACAGTTGCTCCAACAATGGGCTCAAGCATAACAACGATTGTGAAGGTGGCACAGGACTGGGCAGTGTTTCGTTCTGTCGTACAGAGTCACTATGAGTTGGAACTGACTCGGTGGCACATAAAACATATTAAGGAATGACTGATTGTTCACTTTATATAGGATCTATATACCTCATAGAAAATTTAATCACAAGATTGTTTTGTACTGTAGACTCTCCCGTTGCATTAAAAGTGTCATTTGATGTCCACACATTTTCTCTAGTCAACCCCTCGTGAACATTCCTACTACGCATAGCAAAGTTGATGCTAAGAATCCTTTCCATCACTGCCTCTCTCCACAGAGATCTTGGCTCTATTGCCTTCAAGTATCATCTGTTCCACTTTAATGTAATGTGAAACTGTGGTGGGATGCGGGGGGGCACCTTGCAAAAGGTCAAGTTCCAAGGCAAAGCAAGAGCTTTTTAAATATAAAGCGCTATGCTAGCATACTTTTTTTCCCAAGGAAGCTTAGTATCGCAGCTCTAAGAGAACACTGCATCCACCTGCCTTTTTCTTTGTTACCAACTATTTGTCATAGAATTTGTTAACTGTTCTAAAAAATTCCTCTAATCATTATCCTTTTCATTTTTATCTTATTCTCCCTGTTATTCTTCTCTCAGTTCAAAGTCTTCCAACACTTTTCTCTGCAAAATAAGATCAATCCGTTTTCTCTGCCCCCACACCTTTTAACAACCTTTTTTTTTTTTTTTTACTTGTCTGTTCCTGACAATGAATAAGATGAGAAATCAAAGCTTGTGATATTCTTACCATTAAAGAAGTCCAGTTATTTGGAATATCAGTTCCAATTTTTTCTCTGTACTGCAAATCTGCCTATAACTCTGCTTTTAACAGTCCCTGCTTTCTGCTATACTCCTGCCATTTGCTTATCTTTGATGATCTTTTGAACCCGTTCTGTCTGTGTTTTTCTATTTAGGGGACCTGTAATAACTCTTCATTGTTTGGGTCTCCCCAGTCTTTTTTCCCTCAATGGAAACTATGTAAGATTTAGGCTTCTAAGGTCTTGCCTGAAATATGATGCAATGGTCATTATCCAAGTCTAATGTGTTGTTTTTGTTGTTGTTGTTGTACTTTTGTTATCTTTTTTCTTCTTTTTAAGCAAGTTGTTAAATTGAATTGTCTTTTTAGACTGAGGACCAGTCGTAATGTTTGGGAGAGGTACGGACTACCTGGCATCACAGTACGGCGACAGTCAAGGCTGTATCCTGGGAATCTCCACCTGGATATTCCACAGTTACCTCTACTCACTGTCTTTCTCCCAAAACTTCTCATCTCATATTTATTATACTCATTAATTGCACCTCTATTCACCAAGTCAAGCAATTCTGAAACCTCGGAATTATTTTCAACCTTATTTCCCATATCCAGCCAGTCATTAAATCCTGCCCTCTCTACTTTCTAAATATCTCTAAAGCCTATCTTAGTTTAGACCGTTTTCCTATTTCATTTGAACTATAACAATAGCCTCCTCATTTTCTTCTGATCTCCTGGCTCTCCCCTCTCCAATTCCTTCACCACATTATTGCTGGAGCTATTTCCTAAAGAAAAGCCAATCACATCACTCTTCTACCTACCAATTTCAACTTACAAAACTCCAGAAAATGTTATATAGGCTATGATAAAGTCTAAATTCCATGGTATCCAAGGACTGTCACTATCTCACCCCAACCTCACAAGACCTCTCCACTGCAGCCACACTGAACCACCCCCCCGCCCCAATCTCTCCCTGGGAATGCCACTTTCATTCTCACCTCCTTTTCCCTGCCCCTGCAGTTTCCCCTGCTTGGAATACCTTTCTCCCTCCTCTTGGCCTTCCATCTTCAAACCCCAGTTCAAAATTCACCTGCTCTGTGAAGTCTTCCTAAACTCCAACGTCAGCCATGTCCCAAGAGAATGAGCGGCTACTATTTCCACGTCACCCTGTAGTGCAATTATCTGTGGAAGGGTCACTCTCCTAGATAGGCTACTTAAACTGATTAGCTCATTCATCTTTACCTGACACATAGTACACACTCAGTAAACGGTTATTAAAATTAATGTTTGCTTAATAAAATAGTAACTAAAGAAAAATTGCAGAGACTGAGAAGTACACCTGTCCTACTCCTTGGCTAAAGAAACAGGACCCAGGGAAAAAGGGAGAGAAATAATAATCTGACTGTAGCAAACACATGAATGGGTTGTTGTTCTTAAAAGTTAAGTGGTTTAGGGAGGGTGGGAGGAGAAGAAAGTACATTTTAAAGCTCTAGCTCCAGGGCAAGTAATAAAAATTGTTGCTTTAATGTTTTTTCATAATATGGTGAGCAATGGGAAGGTCTATTCCATCACACCAGCCTTTAGGGCAGAATGTTTCAGCCTCCTGAGCTAAATCAAACTGGCATCAGCTCTCAGTTTCTCTGGGAGGCAGCAATTGGTCTCTGCCTTCAGTGGGGCTAAACTTGGCTGACAAAAAAGAAACAAAATAACTTTCCACTTACTTTATGGGCCTCTCTTTTTCTCTGGTCAATTAATTATAAGGTCCTGGAAACTCATCCTGTGTTCTTGACCCTGGATTACAGGGATGCAGGTGTTGTAGTATGCCTGCACTAAGAGTTGTCATTCTCACAAAGGAGGTTGGCAGGCAGCACCCTACCAAGGACATGAAATTAGCCCAAGAAACAACACAGCTGGTCCTCACTGTTCACAGACATTTAAAGACAAAGCCTTTAAGTGTCATTCACTAATGACAGCTCTTGATGTCAGCCATTCCAAACCCCCTAAATTGTTAAGTCTGAACATGTTTAAATTTATGATATACGTGCATGTAGGTCACAGTATCAGAGTTTACTAGTATCCCAATGGTAATCAATAATTCTCAAAATGATAAAACAACAATCTCTCTGTAATTCAGTCTTAATCGTTCTATCCCTGGGCTCCTATCCTAAATCACTTAGCCGCAATGCTCCAGAGTCTATATACATCCTGGAACACACACAGACATGACATTCTCCCAGGTCACAAAGATTTTCCTGGCAGGAACTGTCTATGTTTACTTGAGAAACCCTGCGTCCATCTGCCTGTGTTTTGACTACCTGACCTTCACATTTGTTAAGCATTGTTTCTATTTAGGAATACGAATTACAATAGTACCAAACTCTTCGGTTTATATATTAAGTGGGGCAATCTAAGTAACAACATTAAATATAACAGTGTTTGGTATGTGGTCAAACTTCTTGTCATCAAGTTGACTCCAACTCATAGGGTTTCCAAAGCTGTAAATCTTTATGGGAGCAGGCTGCCACATCTTTCTCCCACAAAGCAGCTAGTGGATTCAAACTACCGACCTTTCAGTTAGTAGCTCAGTGCTTTAACCATTGTGCCATCAGGGCTACTGGTATGTGGTCAGTGCCCCATAACTATCAGCTTTGTCACATTCCATGCATGAACCACCCATAACCCCATAACTGGTTCTTTGGGAAAAGAGTCCAAGTCAGGCTTTTTCACCAAGCACCACATTGGCTCCACTTCTCCCAACAGACCTGAAATAACTGAAGTAGGTAACACTAGTTTTATTTTACTTGTTTGGGACTTTGTGTTTGTTAAATGTAGCATGAAAAAAATTTTTTAATATGTATGCAAAATGATTTTTTAAGTGCCTGTAAAAAGTCTCTAAGGCCCTTCTTGTTTCAAAATGTTTGATTTATGGTAACTAATCTCAAATGTATGTAAATTAATAGTGATATAAAATTCCCTAGATATACTGGAAATATATGGTATTGTCAGACTGGGGTGCACTGAAACAAGTTAGACCCACATCCAGAAGCCTGGGGCAATGCAGAGTAAATTCTTGCCCTCCTCTCTACCCGCCAGCCCACAGCCCGTAATTCTCATCTCAGGCTCCCAGGTCCTCGTACAGCAAATGTGTAGAGGAAAGGGGATAAGCTATATAATTTGCGGAGAAGAAAGTAGGGACAAGACTCTTTACAGAATCCTAAGCAGAGCAGCTTAAGTGAACAGAACTCCATGAAATCATCTACAATTTAACCTCTAACCCTGATAGAATCCCAGAAGTTTAATTCAAGAAGGGGCTACAGCTAAACTTCTTCACTAGAAACTGAGACCTAAGGAGAACATATGACAAGTCCAAGGTCATCGGCTTTTCCGGAACCTGGGTCTGTATATCTAGAACTGCTGCAATGACCAACTTTTATAAGCAGTCTCAACCTAGGTATCTTCCAAAGTGTTCACACACAGATAAATGTCTCTCTTCTTCTGTGGACCATAACCAGTCTTACAAGTCAGCCAGCACCTGTCTGAGGAAAACAGGCAGTATTCTTCACAGTCTTGAATTCAAGAGAAATGCCGGGTTCCACAAAAAAGTTACCAATGCCCAGTCATGTGGGTGTGCCTTTAGATTCACCCTTAAAAACCGAAACCAAATTCGTGCTCTGAAGTCAATTCTGACTCATGGTGACCCATGTGTTACAGAGTAGAACTGCTACAAAGGGTGATCTTGGCTGCAGCCTTTATGGAAGCAGATCGCCACACCTTTTTTCCATGGTGTGGTTTGGTGGGTTCAAACCATCAACTTTTAGGAGATGAGTGCACCACTCAGGGACTAGATTCACCCTTACCTTTCAGAGATACACTAAATAATATTATGGTGATAATGGCTTTTTGAGTCCAAAGTAGGAAAGAACAAAGTATAACAAGAAAAAGCCACAAGTATATTTTGATTGAAGCAAACCCATACATGAAAAATGTACATTTATAAAATATCCAAAGTGGAAATAAAAGGGAGTGTTTCTGGTGATTAGTTTCTTTAACAAGAGCATAGACTAGAACACCTTTTAAGTGGCCACAATCAGAATCATTCTATTTGCAAAGGTGTAACATTTATATGGGAAACCCTGGTGGCGTCGTGGCTAAGTGCTACGGCTGCTAACCAAAGGGTCGGCAGTAAGAATCCGCCAGGCGCTCCTTGGAAACTCTATGGGGCAGTTCTACTCTGCCCTATAGGGTCGCTATGAGTCGGAATAGACTCGACGGCACTGTGTTTGGTTTGGTTTTTAACATTTATACAACTTTTTGGAAAACTACCGGACAGTAGATAAGAGTTGTAAGCCTGTGTCTCCACTGCCTCCACTTCACATGTATTTATATCCGTTCATGTATTCGTTCATTCAGCTCTACTTCATATGTGCTCATTCAATTACTTATTGAATACTACCGCGTGAGTGACAAGTCACACGCGGGCACCGCCCTCACGCAATTTAAAGTCTAGAAGGGGAGCCTAGCCTTGCACACAGAAAGCAGAAGTATAAGGTAAAAACTAAAGGAGTCTCAAAAAAGCCCCAGATAAAGCGCCATGGAGGCTCAGCGGAAGGAGGCATTGTTTCCACACGGAGGATGAGGGAAGCTTCTTGGGGGCTTGGACTGGGCCCTGGCGACGAAGTGGGAAGGGGAGCCGCATTCCTGGCGAAGGGCGGATAAAGGCCGAGCAGCTGTATCGCAGCATCCTCCGACTCCCGGCGGAGCGCGGCGAGCACGGCCTCCCAGTTTCTGGGGCCTTGTCACCGGAGCCGCGCAGGCCCTGCCCCTCTCCTAGTGGCTTCGCAGCCCCGTCTATCAATCGCTCCCACAAATGAGCGCCGCAGGAAGTACGTCCCCAGGCCGGCACCGGCCTCAGCCCGCCCGCCCGCCCACAGGGAGGCTTCGGGGCCTCCGCTCAGCCACCCGCGGGGCCGCCCGGCTGCGGGAACGCACCTGGTCCGGCGCTCAGGAGGTGGCGGTGGCGGTGACCGCGCAGGCAGCGCCCGAGGGGAGGCGCGCGGCCCGGCCTTAAGGGGGCGGCGGCCACACCCTGGAAGTGGCCCGCGCCCTCGCTCCGCCTGGCGACCGCGGCCCTGCCCCCGCCACTCCCTTCGGCGCAACCGGCTGAGAAGCCCCGCAGGGAAGGCCCGACTGAGAGGTCGGATGCCCGAGCTGGAGGCGGGGCGTCGGGGCCTCACCCAGACTTGGGCGACCTTAGGGCCACTGGTCGACCGGATGGCTCCTCACCTTCTGGGTTCTAGTTTCTGTTAGTGTCACACCCAGGGTCCTGGGCCAGTTGACCTGGCCTCTTTATATAGGGGCGAAGAGACTCGGACGTCGGCGTCAGACCCCTAGTCCTCACGGCCTGGTTTCTGGCCACGGTGTATTTCAGAAGCTGCAGCCTCCAGTCTGGCCTGCAGCAGGGGCATGAGAAGATGAAGAGTAGTCAGAGGTGCCATATGCTTTAAAGAGTGTAGTGGCAGAGCAGGTAGGGGAGAACGAGATTGTGAAGCTGAAAAGAAAACGTGAAAAGTTTTGGTCTGTCTCTGAACCTGGCCAAAGGCAGCTGGTCCTCAAAGCAGGGCGTCTTTTGAAACTATGCTTCGTGAGCTGTCAGACACCACCCACGTGTAGCGATTATTAAACCCTTATTTTCCCATTTTGCCCTTGCAGTTGTTAGAAAAGCAATGATGATGGAAGACGGAGGGGTGACCCAAACAGGGTGGATTATTTAATAGGCAAGGTAAGCATGGTGCTTACCTCATTTACCACATCATCCGTAGTGAACCATTTCACATTTTTTCACCACATCAAAGATTCTGCTTTGAGGTATGGCTGGCATCTGTCTCTCTCTCAACCCCACAGCACCTTCCTACAGAATCAAAGCCTCTTTTCAAATTACCTTCCCTGACAGGGATAGATTACCCAGTGAAACTCATGTGGAATTACTCACTACAGTTTAGGAACTAAGCACAAGTAAACCTGTACTTACCTTGTTTATTAGGTAATCTGCTCCCGGATAAGAGTGCCCAAAAAGAAAGGAGACTCATCTGGTTATCTGGGGTCACTTACCTCAACAAGTGGCATGCCTTTCTGACCACAAAGTATGTGCTCACGTATTTCCAGCGTTTTTTGTTTTGATAAATTTAAGTTAGTTTGCTTAACCAAACCATTATCAAATATAAACAGTTATCTTTGTGAAACAGAGCAATTCCTCTTAACCATAATAAATTTATTAATTAAATCAATCTTTAACTCTCCAACTGCATCTCCCACTAAGCTTCCCAGCTCCTTCCACACACTTGTCTTCTTTCCTTTGCTCCTGGGAGTCATGTTCCTTCTGACAACAGAAGATCTTATTCCCTCAGCCCGGAATGCCATTCCTTCATTTTGTTCCCTCCTTAACTCAAAATCACCCTTACAAATCTTCACTCAGGAAAACCCTGCTAGACCTGGCTAAATAACACAATTATGCGTTGTTAAAATATTTTTAGTTCATAACAATTATCATTTTATATTTTATTTGTGTGAATATGTGACTAAGGTCAATCTCCTCAAATCAGTGGTAAGCTCCATGAGGGCAGGGTTCTTACTTGCCTACCTTTATATCCTCAGCACATAGTACAGTGCCTGACACATGGTAGGTAGTCAGTAAACTTTCAGTGACTGCATGAAAAAAATGGTGTATAGAAAAAAGGTGTATAGAGTGTTAGGAAAATATACGAGGGACACAGTGGTGTGCTAGTAAATGTTTACCAACCAGTTAAAAAAACAAACAAAAATAGAACTGTCCAGCTGAGTCCAGTCAATTCAATTCACAGAACTATGAGATAATAAAAAATTGTTTTAAGTCACTATCTTAGGCTGGGTTCCCTAGAGAAGCAAAACCAGTGAAACATATATGTAGAGAGAGAGATCTATATCAAGGAAATGGCTCAAACAGTTGTAGATGCTGGAAAGTCCCAAGTCCATATCAGGCTTTAGGCTGGAGGCTTCTCCTGACTCACACAGCTTTAGGGGCCGACACACCCAAGATTAGCAAGTCAGACAGCAGGCTACTGGCTCACGTCCCAAGAACCCAGAGATCAGTTGGTGATGAGCTGAATGCATGATCCAGAGCAGAGCAAAAGCCAGTGAGCTTTGCCAGAAAGTCCGTATATATTGGATGCAGACCACACCCCCAAGGAAACTCCCTTTCATCTGATTGGCTGCTCATAACAGATCTTATCATAGAGGTAATTACATCATTATATAACCGCCAGACTACATCATAACTGCCAAGCCACTGAGAATCATGGCCCAGCCAAGTTGACACACTTCTTTAACCATCACAGTCACTAAGGTTTGTGATGATTTGTTCCTCATCAATAGATACCTGGAACAGATCCTATTAAGTGAAAGTCAGATCTTGTCATTCCTCTGTTCAAAATCCTCCAATGGTTCCCACTGTACCCAAAGTAGAAGCCAAAGTCCTTATAATTGTCCACAAGATGCTACATGATCTAGCCTCCATCTCCATCTCTCTTCCCCATGATCATTCTGCCAGTTATGTAATGATGTAATCACCTCTATGATAAGATCTGCTACGAGCAGCCAATCAGAGGAAAGGGAGTTTCCTTGGGGGTGTAGTCTTCATCTAATATATATGGACTTTCTGGCAAAGCTCACTGGCTTTTGCTCTGCTCCGGATCACATATTCAGCTCATTATCATCTGATCTCCCTTCTTGCTGTTTCCTAAACACTCCACAGACATTCCTACCATAGGACCTTTGTCCTGGCTATTCCTCTTCCCTAGACATATGCTTTACTAACTCTTCTTTCTCACTTCCTCAAGTCCATGCTCAAGATACATCTTCTCCGTGTAGCCAAACTTGACTAAAAAAAAAATTAGTTATTTAATATTGTAACCAGCCCTTGCACTCCACCCTAGTACTCTAAGCACCCTTACCCTGTTCTAATTTTTTTTTTTTTTGCATAGCACTTATCATTTTGCAACATACTACGTAATTAAAAAAAAAAATCCATTGCCGTCAAGTCGATTCCTACTCATAACAACCTTATAGGACAGAGGAGAACTGCCCCACGGAGTTTCCAAGGGGCACCTGGTGGATTTGAACTGCTGACCTTTTGGTTAGCAGCTGTAGTACTTAACCACTACGCCACCAGGGTTTCGTACTATGTAATAGTACTTATTTGTTTTGTTTATTGTATAGTGTCTGTAAGTTCCCCAAGGGCAGGGATGTTAGCTTTTTCCTTGTTCATCTACTATATTTCCAGCATCTAGCGCAATGTCTGACACATAGTAGGCATCCAGTAGATATTTACAGTACAGTTCCTGATAATAGTTGAAGCTGAGCTAACCAGAATGGCTATGAGGATAAAATAAAAGTAACTTGCAGAGCCATATGAGAAGAGAGAGCTAAAAGTAAATATAGAGGAATGGACTGGCAGAAAACTGGTCACCATCCATTCCCCAACTCCCTTCCCAGCTGAGAATAGCACTAGGAAAATTACATTTGGAATAAAACTTTCAGCTCATGTAACAAACCCAAGATGGCAACATATGTCACCTAATTCAAAGCCATTATGTGAGTTGATATAAACCCCATTGTAATACTCTTTGTGGGAGAAAATACCTGGTAATCTGCTCCCTTAAAGCTTACAGGCTAGGAAACCCTATGGAGCACTTCTACTCTTTCCTACAGGGTCGCTATGAGTCAGGAATCGACTCGACCGCACACAACAACGACATAATACTGTTCCTAATTATAAAGAATTACAGCCAAATTACACTCTCCAAAACCAAATAAATATAGAATCTTCCAGGTGGTGGCCCTGTTTTCCAACACCAGAGTTTCAAAGGAATTGCTTGGTATTTATTTTGAATGTGCTATTCTGCAATTCTCCAATTAACAGTTTAGTTTTTACAGAATTGCGAGACCAAAACCAGCTTTTTTTGTCTAATGTTTCCAGAGATATTACTATACCTTTAAAATGCAATGATGGTTTGGGATCCTCTAAAATAGTAGCCAAAAAAATTAAATCTGAATTTTCAGGTCAATGGAGTATTAATTTCAAAGTGTTTGTAAGCATGTAGAGTTAGAACAATGAAATGCATCACATAAGAAGAGATATATTTGAATGCTTTTTCAAAAAAATTATACAACTTTCATATTTGAAAAACACATCATGAAATGCAAATGACTGATAAACAGAAAAATATTCAACTTCACTAGTAATCAATAAAGCCAAATTTAAAGATGAGAAATCTCTTCATGCAAGGTGGCAAAAATATTTTTAATTCTGATGATGGTGTGGGCTTCTCATGCATTGCAAATGGGACTATACATTAGCAATACCTTTCTAGACTGTAGTTTACAAAAAAATACAATACAAAAAATAAAAGAAACGTATGTATAGAGAAATTTTAAAATACGTAATATTTTTATTTGTTAGGGTAGCACTAGCTGCTAAAACATTGACCCAAAAATGCATAATGGCTCAGAAAAAAAAAAAAAAAGAAGTTTGTTTCTTCCTCATATAATTGTCCTAAACTGTTCCAGGTCTCACGGGTATGTGTGCACACGTTCACTCACGCACATACACTCTGCTCTATACAGTCATTCAGGAACCTTGTCCATTTTCAGTAGAGATGTCCAAGGTCATGGTGGGTATGTGCATCGTGTCAGCAGAAGTGGAAAGAGTACAGAGGAGTTTGCACATGAAGTTTTAATGGGGCAAGCTTGGACGTAGCTCACATTCATTTGGCTAGCAAGGGGGACTGGGAAATGTAGTCTAGTTGTGTGTCCAGGAAGAAAAGGCAACAAATTTGCTGAACAACTAGCAGTCTCTGTCATACTCTTTAACCTAGTGATTGCGATTCCTTAGAATTCATTCTAAGGAAATTATCATAAACACAGCAGGTTAATTTAGAATAACAAAATATTGGCAATACCTCAGATAACTGAAAATACAGGGCTATTTCATAAGTGTTGGTGCATCCACATAAAAAATAGTGAGGTATAATGCAATAATTCAAAATTAGGCTTACAAATAATTTCTCACAACGTGAAAAATACTAGCATGTAATTTAAAATAAAAAGCAGAATACAGAACCATATTTATAGTGTTTTAATTATACAAATGTACATATTCGTCATATATATCATTTATCTACCCAACAAGAGAATCATTAAGTAATAATTATAGATGGTTGCATAATATTCCATTTTATATTACGTTCACAGAGATTAAAACATTGGAAGAATGCTACTGATATAATATTAAACTCTAAAGCAGGAAAATGCTTATACGATAATTGCATTAAAAAAAATCATAGAAAGCATGGGAATTAAATGTACCAGAATGTTAACAGTGGTTGTCTTTGTGTGGTGGGATGAATGTGTTTATTTCTTCTTTCTCCTTGTATGAAATTTCGAATTTTCTAAAGGTTACTTTTACATTGAAAAAAAAATTAAATTCCTCAAACAGAGTGTCTTTTAGAATCATTTCAAAGTTTGAGTAAACCCTTTAATAATGTCGTGTCTCTGTTAGAAGATAAGTAGTGATGATTCTAGAAATGGAAGGTAGGGCTTCCTTGTGTCCTCTGAATCTCTTAAAAGAGGTGATGAGAGGAGAAGTCACTAGTCAGTGACACCATTCTTGTCTCCCTGAAAGACTGGCTAGTATAGGAACCTGGAATGGAGTGGGGTCGGGAGTGGATAGGGCATCAAGGAAGCATCAATGATTCATGCTGAAAGATCCCCAAAATGTTGGAATATGATTATGCTAAGGAGCCCTGGTGGCATAATGGCTAAGTGCTAGGCTACTAACTGAAAGGTTGGTGGTTCAAACCCACCCCGTGGCTCTGCAGGAGAAAGACCTGGCTATTTGCTCCCATAAAGATTACAGCCTAGGGAACCCTATGGGGCAGTTCTACTCTGTTACACAGAGCCTCTATGAGTAGAAATCAGCTCCACAGCACCTAACAACTACGTGAGTATGCTGCCAAGACCTCTATCCTGTACCTCTTTGTGATAAAGGGTGGTGGTATTAGAAACCAGAAGAGGCATATGGCTTTTCCTCAGTATCAACAAGGACACTATTTGGCCTCAGAGAGGTGGCTTGTTACAGTAAAATAACTGGACTAACACAGAGATGACATGGGCTCTGACTCTACTACCACCTAGCAGCTGACTATGTGGATCCAGCTTTAGCCCAATTCTAAACTGCTTATACTCCTCCACCATGCCATAGTATTTCATGCCTCCCTGCCTTTATTTCACTAACTCCTTGGAGCACTGCTGGCAGGCAGATAGCCAGCCCTCAGCTGTTAGCCCTCTTCTGAAATTTCCTTTGTTGAAGGGTTGCCTCATTCATTGAGTACTTCCTTGCTCTTTGGCACAAAATAAAGGGTGTGGTGCATTAGAGGAACATGGGAAAAATCAAAGCTATAAGAACACTGAAATTGAGTGGCTGTGCTCAGGCAATCAACAGCAGCTTAGGCTGATTAATGGGCAATCAAAAGCTAACTATGAAAGCCAGAAGGCTTCCTTGGTGACACATAAAGAGCTTTTCATCTCTTGCAGCAGGAGGACAGAAAAAAAGCAGAGGGCCTTCCTTAATCATTAGAGTAGAGCTTCAAAAAAGGTAAAATTCTCAACCTGGGTAAATCTGCTGTGCCAAGGTTAGGGCTCTGGTTGAGGCTGTACTGGGTTTGAAGAGGCCAAAAGGGGATAATAACCCAAAATTGCTGCAGGGTCTGGCTAACATGTACCAGCAGGAGCTTGGAAAGCCTTATGGGTCTGTCTCTAAAGGTGCAAGATCAAGGAGCTGAATATGGGGAAATTTGAATAAGGGTGCACATTCCCCCTGATACAGGATTTCACACCCTGGCAAGGACCTCAGAAGATGATGCTAATATGCCGCTAAGTTAGCTCTTTTGGAAAATTGGAAAAAGTGATACCACCACACTAAATGAAGTACAAATGCCAGAACTTTCCTGGCAGATGGTAGAGAGAGATATAAAAAGGTTCAGAGAGATGGGGAAACAAGAAGAGATAGATTAGCTAAGGCTAGAAAACCCATCAACCAACCATGGGAGGGCCCAGGGAACCCTCCATTTACCAAAGCACTAAGGATGCACAAGTGAGAGGCATTAGCATCATGTGAAGCTCAGAGATAACTGTCCACTCTGGGCCAGTGCTGATGGTAGGGAGTGCTGTAGGGATGATGGAAACCCTGGTGGCGTAGTGGTTAACAGCTATGGCTGCTAACCAAAAGACTGTCAGTTTGAACCTGCCAGATGCTCTTTGGAAACTGTATGGGGCAGTTCTACTCTGTCCCACAGGGTCACTATGAGTCAGAATTGATTCGACAGCAATAGGTTTGGTTTTTTTTTTTTTTTTAAGTAGGGATGATAGAGTATCAAAATAATAGAGACCAGGCAGCAGTGATGGAATGTCAGAAGGTGGGTACAAGTATTGCAATGTAACAATGGTAAGAGAAAGATCAGAATGACATTTAAAGATCTATAGGATGCATGAGCGGTGGCCTCTATCATATCTGAATTTACCAGTCTGGACCCCTCCCAAAAAACAAACATAGCTTAGAAGTTAGATGAACTAAACCTAATACAGGTAGTCCCCGACTTATGACATATCGAGTTACAACGAGCCATACTTAGGACCATCAGTTTTTTTGTTTAATAATTTTTATTGAGCTTTAAGTGAACGTAGTTTTGTTTTTTTTAAAAAAAAATACATATTATTGTTAGTACATCTTCCTGGGAGGAAGTTATGGGAAAATATATGCAGGGGATATGGAAAAAATTGCTAAGTTACATGAACACACTCCAAGCATTTGATCAGGATAACATGATGGAAGAGACCGGTGAGAAAATCGTCCATGTGGTAAGACCACTGACTTTAGAACTTGTTGTCGCCGATGTGGAACAACTCATAGACCATGAAGGAGGAGAACTGACAGATCAAGACTTGGTGAATTTTGAAAAGGAAAAAAAACGCTGAAGAAGAAAGAAATAATGGGGAAGAGGAAGGAGAGAAGTTGTAAAAAAAAAAAAAATTACAGTGAAAGGATTAGCTGGAGCTTTTTCTAAACTAATTCAGTTGCTTGGAAACATGGAACCAAATGCTGACCTCTTTGCTAATAATGGAGAAAAAAAAAAGAAGGGCCATACAGAAAACTCTCACTCGTCTTCTGACTATAAACGACATCTCCATTCCCAGGGATAATCCAGATGATCTAGAACCTTCCACAAGTGGAGTTATTACCACAACTGACAAAATGCTAACATCAGCCAACTCTTCTTCATCATCAGAGTAAATTTTTCTGACTTGTGTATTTTTTATGTATGTATATGTATATATCTCATGTCTCCAACCCCTAAAAGCAAATAAAGATCAGACTTACAAAGATACTGATAATAAAAGGCAATACTAATGAAAACTAAAAAAAAAAAATGAGGTATTCAACTTCTGTCTGCACCAACTTACAACAGAGTAATAAGAACAGAGCCCTGCCGTAAGACAGGGACTACCTGTAGTAGTAGTCCCAGGTGCAGCTGCTGGTCCATGTGGTGGTAC
Source organism: Loxodonta africana (assembly GCF_030014295.1). Taxonomy (NCBI): domain Eukaryota; kingdom Metazoa; phylum Chordata; class Mammalia; order Proboscidea; family Elephantidae; genus Loxodonta; species Loxodonta africana. The sequence continues at coordinate 47,430,569 of NC_087355.1, read as the reverse complement.
ATTTGCTAGAGCAGATTAACATGTCCTCAGGCACGTAGTACACAACCATCTAGCTGGTAAATTTTTTTTTCCATTCCTATTAGAAAGGATGATCAGAAACAATTCACATTCACTTGGAATGGACTATCTTGCCCAAAGCCTATGTGAACTCTCCTGCCCTCTATCAACATAGTGCAAAGAAACCTGGGCCACCTGGATAGCCCACAGAACATTACAGTGGTCCACTATATTGATTAAACCACAAAACCAAATCTATTGCTGTTGAGTCAATTCCATCTCATAACAACCCATAGGACAAAGTAGAAATGCCTTGTACAGTTTCCAAGGCTATAATCTTTATGGAAGCAAACTGCTACATCTTTCTCCTGCTGAGCAGCTGGTGAGTTCAAACCACCAACCTTCCAGCTATCAGCCAAGCACTTAACCACTGCACCACTGGGGCTCCTAACTATTTTGATTACATGATGCTAATTAGAATGAATGAGCAAACAAAGGAAGTAGCAATAATATAAGATACATGATGAGCTCCAGAGAGTGGCAGATAAACCAAACTAATGTGAAATGTCCCATTACGTAAGTAAAATATTTAGGGATGCGTGGCCTGGGGAACGCTGGGACATCCCTCCAAAATAAAAGTCATTAAATCTTGCACTTTCCATCACAAAGAAAAAGCACAATGCTGGGTGGGCCTCTTTGGTTTCTGGAGTTAGGATTTCCACACCTGGAAATTCCACTTTAACCTGTATACTAACTGATGCAAAAGACTGCTAGGTTTGAGTGGCAGCCCTGAAGTTGGGCCACATAACTCAGCAGACATCAGTGGTGAAAAAATGCACTTTATAGAATTTATGGCAAGCCCCAATGGAAGAATCACAATTTAGTCCCCTAGGATTCTGGAGCAAGTCCATGCCATCTGCAGCAAAATATAATACATGTTTTAAAAAGTGGCTCTAGTATGCTTCCGGGTTCTGGTAAATATGGAATGCCTGACCATAGCCTACACCAAGTAAACATGTAGCCAGAGCTGCCTCTTATTAGCTGGGCTTTCCAGATGCACCAAGTTATAAGGTCTAGAGATCCCAGCAACAACCTGTCACAAGATAGGCATGGTGCATTCAAAATCGAGCATGAACATGGCTGTATGGTAAAAGAAGGGGCACAAGTAGCCATTCCAGACCCATCTACCACTTTTTTGCACCAGCACCTCTCCCTCAGCTCACATCCATTGCTACATGAGGAATCCTAAAAGACCAGCTGATGGAAGAGGAAAAGCCCAAGTTTTGTTCAGATTGCCAGTTTGGTGTGTTAGTGTGATTCAAAAATTGACTGTCGCTACAGTACAGCCCTACTCAGGGGTGGCCCTGAAGGACTCCAGTAAGGGAAGTTCTTCCCAATGGGCATAGCATAATGTAGCATTGCAAATTGTATTTTCCGAGATGGCTTCAAGACCTCTCAACCCCATATGCTCTTGACACTCCTCCCTTTGAGGAGTAGGGTCTATGCTTCCTTCCCTTCAATCTGGGTGGACCTGTGACTACAGCAGAAGTGCTAAGTGACTTCCAAGTTCAGGACATAAAAAGGAACACAGATTTCATCTGGTTTTCTTACACTTAGAAACCAATTACTATGCTGTGAGAAAGCCATGCCACATGGAGAAGTCACATACAGGTGTTTCAGCTGACAGTGCTGATCTCCTGCCTATAAACAATATCAGCCGCCAGATAGTGAACAAGGAAGCCTTCAAGATGACTCCCTGGAATTGTGTAATCGCAACCACATGAGAGGTCCAGAGCCAGAACTGCCTAGCTGAGCTGAAACCCTCCAGAACTGAGAGAGATATTAATAAAATGTTTGTCGTTGTTTATGCCACTAAGTTTTATGTGTTAGTAGATAACCAGATTTTTTTTTTTTTTTTTTTTTAGATAACCAGAACAGGCAGTGCATCTGGTAATCCACTTTGTCTGCAAGACAAGTGGTCCAAAATCAGAATATATGTGGATTCATGGGCAGTGGCAAATGGCTTGTCCAGTTTGTTAGGAGCCTAGAAGAAAGAAGATTGTAAAATTCATCACAAGGAAGTTTGTGGTAGAGGCATGTAGATGGACATATGAACGTGAGCTGGAAGTGGGAAGATTTTCATATTTTATGTTAATGCCCTCCAGAAAACATTTGTCACAGAAGAGGACTAAGCAACTAGGCAAACAAAATGGCCTGGCCAACTGGTATCAGCCAGCCTATGTCATCAGGACCCCAGCGCTGGCATAGTGAACACATGAGCAAACCCGTATTGGCAGGGATTGAGGCTATGTATGGGCCCAAAAGCATAGAATCCCACTTGCCAAGGCTGATTGGGCCACTGCCACTCCTAAATGCCCACTCTGCCACACTATATCTCCAATATGGCACCATCTCTTCAAGAACAAAGCAACCCCTTGATAGTGAATTGACCACGTTGGGCCCCTACAATCACAGAAGGAGAAGTGCTCTATTTTGACAGGAATATACATATTACAGGTATGAATTTGTCTTTCTTTCCCACAAAGCCTTCACCAGAACCACTATCCAAAGGTTACAGAATGTTTAATTCACTGGCGTGGGATTACACTATCACTGTGTCAGATCCAGGGACCTACTTGATATCAAAGGTAGTATGGAAGTGGCACAAAACCATGCAATCTGTTTGAAAGGGAAGCAGGCTTTGGAAGGCCAAACATGAGCTCCCTCATGCTGTTCGCTAACTCCCGCTGTTTGCCATGTCATTCTTTAGTTCTTTCTGAGACGGACTTATTATGTAAGCCTAGAAGCCTCCCTGGCATGTAGCCACTATTGTTGACCTCCACTATAAAACCTCTGTCCTCCTATTGTGCGGCACAGAGATCTGTTCAGTCCTGCTGCCACCCAGGACCCATCTCATATGCAAGTCTCCCTAATAAACTCCTTTGCTGCCACCCTGGACCTGCCCACCTCTTTCTTTGGTCTCTCAGCACCCTCAATTTTTGGAGGCAAGTTTCATGTTATAAGTCCATGCTAGGACACCATCGTTTATATTACCTACCTCTCCATCCAGAAGAGCAGTGAAACAGCCTGTTAAATACACACCTGAAGCTTGGAGGCAATACCTTGTGAAGATGGGGCATCTTCCTGCAGGATGCAGTATATACTCTAAATTAATGGCCCAGTAGGTACAATATACAGATCTTAGCACCAAGAGTTGTAAGAAGTCTAGAATAGAGAGTAGAGGAAGGAGATGATGTATATTAATTGTATCTCCAAGACCAACTACAGTTGCAAGGGGTTATACTTTATCCCACTAACCTTCCACTTATAAGTTTCTCCCAGGAAAAGAGGAATCTTGAAGGAGGTGCTCCCATAACTTACACAAAGAAGCGGATCTGAGCTGCACGAAGGTAGACTGTAATGGACACTGGGGTGTGTTACTCAGATCCCCTTTCAGGGCTGAAGGGCTTATTCCTCCCAGTTGCTGGGAGTGTTGCTGACAGATAGCCCTCAACCATCAGCTTTTTCAGGTATTGCCTCAGTTGAAAAAATTTGCCCCCTCCAAGACCACCCTCCAAGGTAGGACAACTCTGGAAAGCCATCCCAGCTTTGGGGCTCCCCAAGCTTCCGTCTAACCCTGCTTACTTCCTTTCCCTTTATTTCCATAGGTGCTGATCTCACTAATGCTCCTTATAATCTTTCTGCATTATTAATGTTTATCTTAAAGTCTTCTTTCTAAAGATGTTCGCTGAAGAATGAGTTTGCTTCAAAGTAACAGTCTGTAGGGGAAAAAATAGCTTGGGAAGAGTATACTAGAAGTTTCTCTTGGAGATCCATGACGTGCATTAGCAAATAAAGGATCTAAGAAATGCTTCATTAAAAAAAATACATACTTCCTGGGAAACCCAGCCTGCGACAGGTGTTTTGTTTGTTTTAAGCATGTTGTATGATTCTCATTATAATCTCTGCAAATGATTTCAGTTAGGTCCTGGTTGAACAAACAAATGCTTATTTTCATTACTCTTCTTCCTTTCAAAATTTTCTATGGATAATATGCCATAAATCCAAATAAGAACCAATTTGAGACATAGTGTTGTTGTTATTGCCTGTTGCTGTCTAGTCGATTCTGACTCATGGCAACCCCATGTGTGCAGAGTAGAACTGTTCCATAGGTTTTTCAAGGCTGCGACCTTTCAGAAGCAGTCCTCTGAGGTGTCTCTGAGTTGGTTCAAACCACCAACCTAGTAGTCAAGCTCTTAACTGTTTGTGTCACCCAAGGACAGCCCTTAAATAGTTGGTAGGCAAAGAAGATGGGGTGAGGGGGGACTGGGCATAGTTAAACCCTTTCTTTTATTAAGAGAAAAGAGTCTTTTCTTGGAGTAAAGAAAAGGTGCAGATGGATTTCTAAGTTTGAGAAGGCTTTAAGTAATAGCTTGTTATGTTATGCTTTGTTTAGCATACATTACTAGGTTTGTCCTGTGCCAGGCACTGCACTGGATGCCAGGAATCAAAGATAAATTAAACACTGTGCCTTAAGGAGCCTACAGGGGGGTGAAAGAAACAGCCATGTAAACAGTAGTTTTAATATGGTGTCATAAAGAGTAGGCGGGGTGAATTAACCACTAAGCAAGGTATGCACAGGCTTATAGTAAGCAAGGTATGCACGGGTTTACTTGTGCTTACTTACTAATCTGTGGTGCACAATTTCACCAGTTTTTCACCACATCAAAGAATCAGTCCCTGAGAGTAGGCTAAAGGTAAGCACATCTAAACCAAAAAACCCTTGCTGTCGAGTCAATTCTGATTCATACGGACCCTGTAAGACATAATAGAACTGCCCCATAAGGATTTCAAGGAGCAGCTGATGAATTTGAAATACCGACCTTTTCACCACTGTGCCACCACACAGATCTAAGGGACATCACACTGGAGAACAGAAAGAACTTCCTGGGTTAGATGACATTTTAGCTTCATCTTGAAGAACGATTAGAACTAATAAGACAGAGAAGGAGGGAAGGCATTCCAGGCAGACAGAACTCAGTACACAAAGACATGGAGGTGTAAAACAGCACGACCTGTCTGGCAACCCACAGTAATGCAATGTAGCCGAAGGGAAGTGGACATGTAGGGGAGTTGCTGAACTATACAGTTAGGTAGGTGTCAGATCCAAGGAGCGTTTAGAGATCAATTAGAGTCTAGACTTTAACATAAAAGCTATAAAGAGCATTCAAAAATTATAAGAAGAATAATGACATGATCTTTCCCAGCCCAGTTTCAGAACAGTGCAATGATATTTCCACAGTTGGTTGAAAAGTGTTCAAGAAGTTGTCTCAGCCAGCAATTGGCGCATAACACACCACCCCAGAACTCAGTGTCTTAAAACAATGTTCATTTATTCTTGCTCACATGTCTGCAGGTTGGTCAGGGCTAATCTAGGCTGGCCTTGGCTGGGTTGCTCTGCTTCAGTCTGCATGCCTGTCTGGTTTCAGTTCCTTGCCAAAGATTGGACTCAGGTTAGCTCATGTGTGTTCATTCTGGGGCTCACGCTAAAGGGGCAGGAGCTACCTAAGGGGCATTCTTATTATCCTTCTTGGACCAGTTGACTATCTGGACATTTTCTTCTCATGGCAATGGCAGAAGTGTAAAAGAGCAAGCAGAAACCATGATGCCACTTAAGGCCTAGGCTTAGAATGGGCATGTGGTGACTTCTATCCACATTCCATTGGCCAAAGCAAGTCACATAGCTAAGTCCGAAGACAAGAGGCAGGGAAGTACATTCCACCTCTAGTGAAAGGTACTACAGATTCATTTGTAAAATGTATGGATACTGGGAGAGGTGAAAAACTGGGGCAACAATTAAATCTAACAGAGGTCATTTTTCCTCAGTACTCAGAAACTTCATAGCATAATAGAGTATCAGCTGTGGAGCTAGATAGACTATCACATAATAATCACTGTCACTTAATAACTCTGTGACCTTCCATGAGTTATTTAAACCTTAAGACAACAGTTTTCTCATCTATAAAATCTAGATTGACATCTCCCCACCTTCTAAGTGATTATAGGAATTGCATGTAATATTTTTCATGGACTTTTCACTGTGCCAGAGCGCTAATGCTAGTTAGGACCCTCTGACTACTAGTTATACACAACGCGCCTTGATTCTATTAGTAAGAGCCATGGGGAGGGAGAGCAATGGTTGTATTTTGGTGCTGCTAAGTCACCGAAGTCACCAGTCACCGTATTGGAAAGAAACAAAAACCCAATAGGATTCAGAGTATAGTGTTCACCAGAATGTCTGTATGCACAAAGGGACTGTGTATTAACATCTCCTCTGGTTGCAACTGCAGCTTTTGTATCTCCCAGAAGAGAAGTAAACCACCTGTTAATATGTCTTTGGTCTGAGAGTTCTTTTCTACATCCACTTTGTTCCTTGGTAGCTTAAATTTTTGGTTCATGGATAAGAGAGATATTTACCCCAGGAAGTTCAGGGACAAAGCTGGGCAGAAAGCAAATAGACATAGTGCCCTCTGGCATTGCTTCAGAGATGTTCTCTCCAAGTCTGCAGCTGTTGCTCTGTCCATGTGACCTCTCTTGGCTATAGGATTATGCCAAACACCATGCCAAAAGTCTCCTATTTGTCTTCTCAGATTAAGACCAACTTGCCCAACATCACACAGATTTTTTGAGTCCACGCCTCTTGAGTCTGATGGCAATGTTCTTTCCTCTATTGGTATAAATCATATAGGCAACTGGCTAATTCTTTTCAGAAGTAGACTGCTGTCTTCTTCTTCCCAGTCTGTCTTAATCTGGAAGAAAAAAAAAATTTTTTTTTTTTTTTTGAAATCTGTCTGTCATGGGTGACCTTGCTGGTATCTGAATAATGGTGGCATAGCTTCCAGCAACACAGCAACACTCAAGCCCCCACAGTGTGACAAACTGACAGACACCTGGGGAAAATACACTGGTGAAAAACAAGGTTCCAGGAATTGATGGAATACCAACTGATATGTTTGAACAAACGGATACAGTGCTAGAAGTGCTCAGACATCTATGCCAACAAATTTGGAAGACAGATACCTGGTCAACCAACTGGAGGAGATTCATATTTATGCCTATTCCCAAGAAAGGTGATCTAACCGAATGTGGAAATTATCGAACAATAACAATAATATCACATGCAAGTAAAATTGTGGTGAAGATCATTCAAAAGCAGCTGCAGCAGTACATCTACAGGGAACTGCCAGAAATTCAAGCCAGATTCAGAAGAGGACATGGAACCAGGGATATCATTGCTGATGTCAGGTGGATCCTGGCTGAAAGCAGAGAATACCAGAAAGATGTTTACCTGTGTTTTATTGACTATACAAAGGCATTAGACTGTGAGAATCATAACAAATTATGGATAACATTGCAAAGAATGGGAATTCCAGAACACTTAATTGTGCTCATGAGGAACCTGTACATAGATAAAGAGCAGTTGTTTGGACAGGACAAGGGGATACTGCATGGCTTAAGGTCAAGAAAGGTGTTCATCAGGGTTGTATTCTTTCACCATACCCATTCAATTTGTATGCTGAGGAGATAATCTGAGAAGCTGACTATAGGAAGAAGAACCGGGTCATCAGGATTGGAGGAAGAGTCATTAACAACCTGCCTTATGCAGATGACACAAACTTGCTTGCTAAAAGTGAAGAGGACTTGAAGCTCTTGCTGATGAAGATCAAAGACCACAGTCTTCAGTATGGATTGCACCTCAGCATAAAGGAAACAAAAATCCTCACAACTGGACCAATAAGCAACATCATGATAAATGGAGAAAAGATTGAAGTTGTCAAGGATTTCATTTTACTTGGATCCACAATTAACACCCGTGGAAGCAGCAGTTAAGAAATCAAAAGATGCATTGCATTGGGCAAATCTGCTGCAAAAGTCCTCTTTATGGTGTTGAAGAGCAAAGATGTCACCTTGAAGACTAAGTTTTCCCCTGACCCAAAAACCAAGCCGTGGTATTTTCAATAGCATCATATGCATGTGAAAGCTTGACAATGAATAAGGAAGACCAAAGAGGAATTGATGCCTTTGAATTTTGGTGTTGGCGAAGAATATTGAATACACCATGGACTGCCAAAAGAACAATCAAATCTGTCTTGGAAGAAGTACAATCAGAATGCTCATTAGAAACGAGGATGGCGAGACTACGTCTCACATACTTTGGACATGCTGTCAGGAGAGATCAGTCCCTGGAGAAGGATATCATGCTTCATAAAGTACAGGGTCAATGAAAAAGAGGAAGACCCTCAACGAAATGGATTGACACAGTGCCTGCAGCAATGGGCTCAAGCATAACAACGATTGTACGCATGGCACAGGACCGGTCAGTGTTTTGCTCTGTTGTGCATAGGGTTGCTATGAGTCAGAACCAACTGAATGTCACCTAACAACAACAACAGATAGGCAACAGGCTAATCTGCTGTATATAATCAGTTGCCATTGAGTCAATTCTGACTCATGGCGACCCATATGTGTCAGAGTAGAACTGTGTTTCCTAGGGTTTTTAATGAATAAAATGCAGTGGCTTCAATAAGACAGACATTCATTTCTCTCTCACATAGTTCAGAGGTAGGCAGGAAGTCATTTATAATGAGTTGGAGGCTATGGTCCATGAGGACATCCGAGGAAGCTAGGTGCCTTCTCTCTTGTTGCTCCAAGATCTTCTAACAGATCTTCTCAGTGAAGGTTTCTGAAAAGAATTAAGCTTTAGTGCCTTAAAGCATCCATTGTGGTAATAAATTAACTTTTACCTGATGTATCTAGAATGGTAGAACTTTGTACCATTTTTGGAATAATAGTGATACAAGCTACTCAAATCAGTTTCTGTAGGGGTGAATTTTCTTACAGGAACTCCAGTTGAGAAAGGCTCCTAGAGAGTAGTTCTTATCTTGTGGTTGAAACTGGACCTCCAGCATGTCTGCTTGTTCCAGTCTATAAAAAAAAAAAAATTTATAGGAAGGGGTTAAAAAGAATTGAGAACAGGGAGATTCTTTAAACAACACGACCTGGGAATTGTCTGCATTTCTCAGCTCACACTACCTTGGTCAAAACATAATTTCATAACCACTGCTGTTGTCGGCGTTGTTAGGTGCCGTTGAGTCAGTTCTGACTCATAGCGACCCTATGCACAACAGAATGAAACACTGCCCAGTCCTGCACCATCCTCACAATTGTTGCTATGCTTAAGACCATTGTTGCAACCACTGTGTCAATCCATCTTGTTGAGGGTCTTCCTCTTTTTCGTTGACCCTGTACTTTACAAAGCATGATGTCCTTCTCCAGGGACTGATCTCTCCTGATAACACATTCAAAGTATATGAGATGCACTCTTGCCATCCTTGCTTCTAAGGAGCATTCTGGTTGTACTTCTTCCAAGACGGATTTGTTCATTCTTTTGGCAGTCCATGGTGTATTCAATATTCTTCACCAACACCTAAATTCAAAGGTGTCAATTCTTCTCTGATTTTCCTTATTCATTGTCCAGCTTTCACATGCATATGAGGTGATTGAAAACACTATGGCTTGGGCCAGGTGCACCTTAGCCCTCAAGGTGACATCTTTAGTTTTCAACATTTTAAAGAAATCTCTTGCAGCCAATTTGCCCAATGCAATGCATATTTGACCGCTGCGTCCTGCTTCCTAGTCTGTCTGAGTCTGGAAGCTTAGCTGAAACCTGTCCACCATGGGTGACCCTGCTGGTATTCAAATGCCAGTGGAATGGCTTCCAGCATCACAGCAACACACAAGCCCGCACAGTATGATAAACTGACCGACTCGTAGGAGAATCAAAATTCAATATGGACAGTAGAAAAGAGAAGATGGATTCTTCTGGACATGTGAAGGACAATGGAAGTTGTCCTATTTACAGGTATCTTTCCCAGCCCCAGAAAAGTCATTAAGTAGGGAAAGAATGCAGACAACCCAAAGAAGGAGGCAGAGTTGAGCTGAAAGCAGATGGAGGGTGCCGATGATAAGCCCCAAATCTACTTGTGCTGATGCTAGATTTCACTGCTTTTCATTTATATGTATCAATAAACCCTCCCCCTCCCCCAATACACACACACACACACACTTTTTTTTTTTTTTTTAATTTAGGCTTATTTGAGTTAAAATTTCTGAAATCTGCTTCCTAATGAGTTCTGACTATATGGAGTGCCTGAGAATTGGTCTGGTTATCCTGACAGCTACCTCATCACCCACGGTTGAAGACCTATAAAAAACACCAATAGTTACATCCTAGTGGCTCAGAAAATTGCTCCAGGTTCCACTTTGTACTTCCCACTTCAGAAACTCTTGCTCTGGTTCCTTATCTCTATCCTCTCCCGTGGCCTGGTACCTAGAGATCTTTAGATTGACAGCTCATGGTACATCAAGCCTGGACTTGTATTTCAGTTTCACTCTGAATGTAGTGTCTTCAAAAACCCTGAGCTGTGCCCTCTTTGGGAGTCCCTGGGTGGTACAAACAGTTAAGCACTAAACTGTTAGCTGAAAGGCTGGTAGTGTGAATTCACTCAGGGTGTCTCAGAAGAAAGGCTTGGCAATTTGCTTCTGAAAGGTCACAGCCTTGAAAACCCTATGGAGCAGTTCTACTCTGCACACATGGGATTGCATGGGATTGCCATGAGTTGGAGTCAGCTCAAGGGCAACTAACAGCAACAAAGCATCCTCTTTACCCCATGGGCCAGTGTCTCCCATCTCTGCACCTATCCCAGGACCCCTGGAACTTGACATCTCTTTGAAAGCAAGGACCACTGATTCGTTTTGCCTCTTGGAGTGAGCCCCGTAGCAAACCCCAAGAATGTCCTTTAGCAGAAGGAGTCAGTCCAGAATAACCTGTTCAGTTTTGTTGTCATGTATCTTTAGTCTCTTTCAATACAGAACATTACTTTATCTTTCCTTGATGTTCATGACCTTGACACTTGTGGAGATTAAAACCAAACCAACCAAACCCGTTGCTGTCAATTCTGACTCATAGCGACCCTATAGGACAGAGTAGAACTGCCCCATAGGTTTTCCAAGGAGCACCTGGTGGATTTGAACAGCCGACCTTTTGGTTAGCAGCCGTAGCACTTAACCACTAAGCCACCAGGGTTTCCGCTTGTGGAAATTAGAGTCTAGTTATTTTGTAGACTGTCCCTCAATTTAGATTTGACTGATGTATCTTCATGATTAGATTCAGGTTACACATCACTGGCAAAGCACAGAACTGGTGCTATATTCTTCTTATTGCATTTTATCAGGATAAGATGTTTATTTGTCTGATTACTGATGATGATGTTAACATTAAATTTTGACTACGGTGGAGTCTTCCAGGCTTCTTGCCCTTTGTAACTTGTATTTTGTGGGGAGGTACTTTGAGACTATGTAAATACCCTGTTCCTCATCATACATTCGACTTGTTCATTTATTTATTCATATCAGTATAGGCTCAAGGATTTCTATTATACTCAGTGGGCTATAATCCATTACTATCATTATTTATCTTCAGTACTTACATTGTTCCATATTTTTGGCCAGTAGGAGTCCCTTTATGCTGCCTCCTGTGTCTTTTTTTGATGTGATACATCTATAAATTACTTGAGAACTTTCTTATTTTCTGTTCGGAAAAAAAAAAGGTCTCAAACTCATACTTCCCCTGCCTCAGCTCTGGAATCAACCATTTATCCAAGGATCCCTGGTGCCTTTTATTGGAGAATGACATTTAGAAACACAAATCTAGGCCCTCAGTATGTTCAATGCTGTTATGGTGTCGCCTCTCAGTAAACAGAGCTCGTGCGTGTGTGTGCACTTTAACACTTTTACATTTATGCTTCTTAATGTTATCTATCTATATATACTGAAAACTACGTGCTGAAATGGAGAAGTGGAGATCATTGACCCAAAAAGAAAAGCAGGTATAGGACAACAGCATGCATCATGTAGTCTCATTTTTGGCTAAAAAGCAGAAATACAACTAAAGATCTGAAGGATGTGTACCATCCTTGTTAACACTGGTACTTGCTGAGTGAAGAAAAAAAATTTATTTTCTTATTTTTGCTTGTCTTTATTTTCTCATTTTTGCTTGTCTTTATTTTCTCGTATGTGACAATGCATGTGCCCCTGTTTATATACTAGTAAAAAATGATTTTTTAAAAACCAAATTTGCCTTAGGGGCTTGTATGGCTGGATCAGTAATTTTAATACCACATAGAAATGCCTCAGTTATCTCACCTGTAAAATGGGGATAATACCCTGTCTCGGGGGTTACTGGAGGACTAAATGAATCAATATACCTGAAAAGTGTTGAATAAATAATAAATACCAGCAGCACAACACTTATATAAATAAAAAATTTGTGATCATCTCTGTATTTATTTCATGAAGAGTCTCCCAGTTCAGATTGGAACTTAATATTTATTTTCATTCATAAATGCTTATATTATACCTTCTGTATGCCATACACTGCTCTAAGTGCTTTATAAATAATAAATTTTTAATCATAGGAGGTAACAATTATTATTCTCCCTATGTTATAGTTGAGGGAAGTGAGCCACAGAAAGGTTAGTTAACTTGCCTAAAGTCACAGAGCTAGTAAGAAGTGGGGCCAGAATTAGAACCAGGCTGTCTGGTTCAGAAGCCATGCTCTCTAGCTCAACCCATGCTGCCGCTGGTAACAATCAATCACATAACCAAATACAGGCAAACTCCAATTTATGTACACATTGCTTCCCAAAAGTCCACTTGTAAACTAATTTTTCAAGTTCCAAATGCATTTCCCCCCAAGCATTACTACAAATGAAGTTCGGTTCTTATGCAAACCTATTTAAATAGTCCAAACCTATTCAACTCACAACATAGTTGATTAAGAACAGCTATGGCTTCAAGGCCAGCACACCTCTAGGCAAAGGATGGTGAATAGGTTTCATCTCCCAACCAATTTCTGTAGATTAGTAGTGGCTGCATGGAGCACTATCTGGAGGAGAATCCTGAGGTTGGCCTGAGCAGGATAAGTGTACTAGGATCAATTAATGATGTCTGCCATGAGTGGAGAAGTGGTAAGAGAGGCCCCAAAGCCAGGTATTTGCCACCTCCCATCTGAAACCAGTTGCTGTTGAGTCAACTTGACTCATGGTGACCCCATGTATGTCAGAGTAGAACGGTGCTCCACAGGGTTTTCAATGGCTGATTTTTTGAAAGTAGATCGCCAGGGGTTTCTTCCAAGGCACCTCTGGGTGGACCTGAACTTCCAACCTTTTCATTTGCAGCTGAGCATGTTAACTATTTGCACTACTAGGGGCTCCCTCCCCATCTTCATACTAAAACCCCCAAACCAAACCCACTGCTGTCGAATCGATTCCCATTCATAGCGGCCTATAGGACAGAGTAGAACTGCCTCATAGCATTTCCAAGGCTGTAAATCTTTACGGAAGCAGACTGCCACGTCTTTCTCCCATGGAGCGGGTGATGCGTTTGACTTGCTGACCTTTTGGTTAGCAGCTGAGCGCTTAACCACTGCACTGCATCCTTTTAAACCCTGGCATTAAGCTATAAACTAAGACTTGCCACCTAATCTCTGAGTACCCCTTGATCTTGAGCCTGAAAAGTCCAGGGAGTGAGGGAAGGGAGCATGCCAGGGGTTCTGAGAGCAGAGAGACGGGGCAGAAACCGAGTAGAGGCTTCAGTGACAGTGTGGGAGGGCCTGGTGAAATCAACGGTTGGGACGGCTCTGAGAGGCGATAACAGCTGCTCGTAAGTATGGGTAATTTATAAGTCGAGCATTCCTGTGTAAGCAGTGTCTGCCAAGCCCTTCCTCACAGGTTGCAAACATCACCCCAATGATACACACAGCAGCAAGTATAAGGAAGGTAAGACATTGACATCTTCTACTCCCTTGGCATTTAGAGAACTTGGGCCCAGAATGGTTAAATGACTCATTCCAGGTCCCACAGTGATGCCCAGAAAACCAGTCATGAGTTATATATAAAAGCAATGTCAGAGTAGAATGAAAATGAGCACACATAACCCAGCAAGATGATCCCACAAACCACCAGCTTATGTACAGGACTGTTAAACAAAGGTTTGGGATGGGTGGATCCTCGCTCATGCTGCCGAGGTTTACAGAGAAGGTCTTTAAGATGCAAAATAGACTTTGCATGTGGTTTGCTGAGGTCTTGCTTCTCAAGATAAACCAGGGGGGGAAATATATATATATATATATATATTACACATGTATGTATGTAAAGCTAAAAGTGAGTCCCAAGTTGGTCACATTTTAGAGAGGACTACAGCCCAGCAGGCCCCCAAAACGTCATGGCAGCTTTTGAAGGCATTTTGCAGTTGTTGTAACAGCACCGTTGGAACAAAGCCAAGCAGCTTTAGAAGCAGCCCAGTCTCTTAGACATAGATGACACTGCCAAGAGCAAAATAAAAGAGGGCCGTTGCCCAGCTTGGCATCCGGGTCCTGCAGCTGCCAAATCATATCCATTAACCATGCCAAAATAATCCATGGAGAAATTCCCAATGAGAGGCCCAGTGGCCCAACATGCTAGAAAATTGCCTGTGATCGTCGAAGCAGCGGGTTCCAGTTCTCCAGCATCACCGAGATTTCCAGGTATCTTTGAAGAAGTCAGTAGAACAATTTCAGTGATGCTCATATTTAGTGTGCGTGAGTGTGTAGGAGAAGACTGACAGATGGGGTGGAGGTAGAGAGCTGGAAGCAAAACTAAAATGAGCAATAAAATTCTTTCTAAGTTGTACAGAAGACAGGGTTAACATGACTACATAAACTAAAATGAGCAGTGAGGAGAAAAATGACTCTGGCCATTTCCTAGTCTCTTCTCCTAGTACAACAGGAAACTGAGACACGGGGACTGAAGTCCCACCCTGAAGGAAGAAAAGTCATGCCTGTTCTGCAAGGGAGAAAAAAGAAAGCCAAGTAAAAACTCAGGAAAGTTGGCTAAGCCAGGCGGCCGCTTTTCTCCCACCTACACATCTGCTTTGGGCTTTTCTTCTTTTCAGATTGTTGCGAGAAAACAGATGGCTGCAGGAGCCTGAATTTTAAATTTATGAATGGAAATTCGAACAGATGTTAGCAATCAAGATGGCATATAAGAATTTTTTTCATACCGTGTTTACAACCCAGCCTCCTTCACAGAAATGGGAGAGAGGGTCATAAAAAGGGTAGGTTTTGATCTCAGGACAGCATGGTAATTACGTGACACAATAACTGAAATACTGAAAGAACAAAGGCAGGAAACACTAATCAGCTCCTTGTGTAAATGCTATATATTCATCTGCAAAATACTAAAATCTAGCTGCAAGAAAACCATCAACCCATCAGAGCCCTTTCTGTGTTTTAAGTAGGTGAAACCCAAGCCCAAGATTTTAACAAATATCTGTGAACAGCTAGCTGCATCAATTTTGTTTTAGACTTTTGACATAATGTAGGTTTTTTTGTTTTTGTTTTTTTTGGCTGAAGGTCCTCGACTGTATAGGGCCTTACCAAATTTTACAGAGGAATTGAGTCTGAGGCTAGTAACACAGAAATCTGTTCATAAATGCATTTACCCATCATTCAAGGCTAGGAACTGGGCTAGGTAGTAAGAGGGGGGACAAAATGAACCAGACCTTAGTAATGTCCTCAATGTGCATAGAACTGAAGGGAGAAGCAGATATATATAACAATAGGCCAGAAAAAGGTATATGCTGAGAGTTATAGGAATGAAAAGAGTGAGTTTGATTGGGGGACTGGATAATGCCAATGGTTCCTGATGTCACAGGAGAATGGAGGAGTCCAGAGCTTGTGGATATCTGGAAAAGAAAGTGTCATCCTATTAGCAAATCTTGTTGGCTGTATTTTTAAAATATGAGATGGCCACAAAGTAGGGAGACATGGGTGTTATGTTATCATGTATTCTAATATAATATCAATAAACCTAAGTTTCCAGACTTCTTGGCCACCTGACTCTCCAGATCCAACCAGTTTTCCCTATCTCCACCACCTTGAGTACTGCAATCGCCTCACGAGTCTCCCAGCTTGTGTTTTTGCCCACATACACTGCCCCCACCGACCAGTTATTGTCAGCACAGCCATCAGAGTGATCTCTCTGAAGCCGTGGTTCTCAAGCTGGAGTCCCTGGAAGAGCAGCAACAGCGGCACCTGTGAAATTTCTAGGGCATGCGCATTCTCAGGTTCTATCCACCTAGTGAATCAGAAACTCTGAGGGTGGAGCCCTGAAATCTGGGTTGTAACAAGTCCTCCAGGGCATTCTGATGCCTCCTAAGGTTTGAGAACCAGGTTTAAGTATACCAGATCACTTCACTCCTTGGCTCAAAATCCTGCCATGGCTCTCCAAAGTCATTACAACAGCTGCAAGACCGTACACACACCATCTGGCTCGTGGATACTTCACCGATGCCCAGGACTCTACTTTCTAGCTCACTTGCTACACTCGAGGCCTTGGCCCTTGCTGTTCATCTGCCTGGAATGCTCCCCAGCCCTCCAGGCTTCCCACACCATAGCTTCATCAATCCCAAACCACCTTTGTCTCTGCTCCAATGTCACCTTCTTGCTAATACATTACATATTTGTTATTATCTATCTCTTTCCACTGGGATGTTAAGTTCTATGAGAGCAGGGCTTTGTTTTGTTGGCTCCAGTATTCCGAGGGCGCTGGGGTTTTTTTTTGGGGGGGGGGTGGTTAGAACTATGCCTAGCACATAGTGAGTGCTCAGGACACGTGTTAAAGCAATGAAGAAACTATCCTGTATTGAAGGCCTACTAGATGCCAGATAGGTTCTAAGCACTTCACCTTTATTTTTTCATTGAACTCCCATAACAAGCCAATTATTATTGTCATCTTTATTTTACACATGAAAAAATTAGCTAAGTAAGAAAAAAAAAAACAGTAACAGATAGTGAAAAAAAGCAAAGGACCGAGACGTGAGATTATCAGAAAAGGAAAATACACGATTTCCAGTTCTGGTCTCGGTAAAGTCAAATCCATCTACATTTTTAAACATTTTTACTGCCTTTTCCTGCAATTGGCCTGGACAGAGGTATTCACCTAAGCAGAATGTAATTAAGGAGGCAAAAATCCTGCTTTCAGTGGCCCCAGGACAAGGTTACAAGTGGGATAATTACACACTGTTTTGTTTGCTGATGTTTTCCTATTGTACACACAGTTAATAGAGATATTTCCTGAATATTCAAATAGCTCTTACTCTTTTGCCCGGTTACTTTTTTTTTTTTCAGTATAAAATCAGTTAATATTGTGTGTTAATAATGATCTGGTAGAAGTGGATACTTTAACACGCTTATTAATTTTCTCAAAAACGAGCTTCCCATGATGCATTACAGGGATTTTTTTCTACTTGCACGTAAAGATTGTGTTCCCTGATAAGCATCTGCCAAAATGGCACCCAATCCAGTGACCAGTGTTAAAGACTGAATCTGGTAGTGATTCATCCAAGACATAGTCAGACTTGGCTGGAAGAGCCACTGTCTTTCCAGACCATCTCATCTAGTCCCATGGCTTTTTGATACTATCTATATGCTGTTCGCTCCTGTGTCATCAGTTGGTATACAAGAAGGAAATTAGAACTCATAACAGGTAACATACCCGAGGGAACTGAATTCAGGGAATTTGTTACAAAGATGCTCGAGAACTATAAAGGCAATCTGGGAAGGATAAGATTACCCAGAGAATAGCCATAGCAGGACAGCTGCTACACTCCCTAGGGCTGGCGAAAATAAAGGAGAAAGTGGGGTTATGACAGTTTAAGAATAGTGGGAGCTGGGACGATGGAGGGGGGCCTGCCTAGTGGGAGTTCAAACCACAGAGGAGATGCACTACTGCTAGAAATGATGCCCAAAGCAGAGAAAGAGAGGAAAAAAATACTCTGGCTTTTCTCCTTCTCCTAACCAGCCAGCTCCTGCCAGTGCCTTCCATTAG
Organism: Loxodonta africana; assembly: GCF_030014295.1. Classification (NCBI taxonomy): domain Eukaryota; kingdom Metazoa; phylum Chordata; class Mammalia; order Proboscidea; family Elephantidae; genus Loxodonta; species Loxodonta africana. The sequence goes on along the minus strand of NC_087355.1, from coordinate 47,412,585 downwards.
CCAAACCTTCCTAGAAGCCAGTTGGCAAGGAAGCTTGGGAAATGTAGTTTGCATGGATCAACTACTCCCTCCCTTCCATATAGAGCAGAGCAGGGAAGAGCAGGAAATGAATCAGAGTGCTAAAATGAAAATAACGAACTCAACTCCCAAATTAATAGCTCAGACCTCTTCTCTGAGCTCCGAAGTCTTATACTCAAATTCTTACCTGACACCTCCACTTGGGTGTCTAATAGTCCTCGCTAGCTTAATGTGATCCAAAAAGAACCCTTGATTTACCAGCCCACCCCCCACCCCTTTGCACCTAGTATTCACTTTCTCAGTACACGATTGACTCATGGTCAGCAGAATACATAGATGCCATCTTTGATTCCATGTTTTCCTTACTCCCTATACCCAACTTCCAATCACTTAGCAAGACCCGTTGATTCTATGTCCAAAAACAAGTCCTCTCCACACCACTCCGTCTTCATCATTACTCCCTTAGCCAAGCCACTATTTCTCCCCTAAAAAAAAAACCAAACAAACAAACCCGTTGCCATCGAGTCAATTCTGACTCATAGTGGCCCTCTAGGACAGGGTAGAATAGCCCCATAGCTTCCAAGGAGCGCCTGATGGATTCAAACTACTGACCTTTTGGTTAGCGGATGTAGCTCTTAACCACTACACTACCAGGGTTTCCATTTTTCCCCTAGATAACAATAATCCCCTTTTTTAACTGGCCATGCTAATTCCACCGTATCCCCTTACTACGCATTTGTCCTGGGTCAGGTCCTATAGGCTTTAACGGCAAAAGTAAGGAGCAGAGACTTTATTCTTAGTGCTGTAAGAGCCATTGAAGGGTTTTAAGCAAGACAGCAACAAACTATATCTTAAAGAGATCAGTCTAGCTGCCTCATTAAGAATAAATTTTGAAGGGACGAAAGTAAAGGAAGGAAGACCAGTTTGGAAGCAATTACACTCTTCTCAGATCTCTTCTTCCACTTCTCTCCCCTTGCCCAGCAGCCACTTGGCCTTCTCGCTATTCCTCCAACATTCCAAGCTTGTTCCCTCTTGAGGGCCTTCCATAGCCTGGGATGATCTTACCCAGATTGTCACAGAAATGGCTGCATATCTCTGAGATGTTTACTGACCATGCTGTTGTAGTTATTATAAATAATAATAATAAAAAAAAAACCGTTGCCGTCAATTCTGACTCATAGCGACCCTATTGGACAGAGTAGAACTGCCACATAGGGTTTCCAAGGAGCAGCTGGTGGATTTGAACTGCCGATCTTTTGGTTAGCACCCACAGTTGTTAACCACTACACCACCAGGGGTTCCTGTAGTCATTATAGCTGTTCATAAATATCATCTCCTAGGCACAAGGTACGATTGGACCTCTCCGCCCCTTGGAAGTTCAATGTGGCCATGTGACTTGCTTCGGCCAATGAAATGTGGGTGGAAGTGACACGTCGCCAATGGGTGGAAGCTTTCAGAGCTGTTCTGTGCTTTGCCATTCTTTCCCTTCTACTACTATGGCTGGCAGTGTTCCAGATAGTGGCTACTCTTGCCTGAGCTGGAGGATGACAATTATTCTGAGAACCTTCCACCAGCCCATGTAAGTGTGAGCAAGAAATAAATCTTTGTGATGTAAGTTGCTGAGATCTTGTGATTACTGCAGCACACTTAGCCTATCCTGATACAGTCCTTTGGTCTCCTACATCAACCTTTGTCATGCCCAGCATGGAAATCACTCCCTGATAAATCCGAATTGTTAGTTTTGTTTCCACTATGTCCTTGCCCTACTGCTCCCCCAAGAAGCTCCATGTACCTTGCCCTACTGCTCCCCCAAGAAGCTCCATGTACCTTGCCCTACTGCTCCCCCAAGAAGCTCCATGTACCAGGAGAGAAGGGTCTTCTTCTATCTCTTTCACCACTATTACCCAGAGCTCCTAGAAGAGTGTCTGGTGCTTAGTCAGTATGCAAATACTTGTTCATTGAACCCCTTTTGCTTTGCACATACAAGTATTTGTTGTGTGAATGCTACTTTGCCAAAGAAACTGGAATAAATGTGTCTTGTGCTCAGTGCATCTAGAGCACCAATGCCTAAAGCTTCACTCTCCTATTTGTGGGTTGGAACTATGACTTGGGTTACATGCATCCAGCTAATTCACAGGAAACCAAATTTCTCCCAAAGCCACCAGGATTCCTTGGTCAGAACAGGCTCTGCTAAAGACCATATATAGCAGATAAAAAAGAAATGAACCTTAGAACCATAAATCGTAGTTCAAGTCACCCAGAGTTGAGACAGTGAGACAGAACTCATTTTGATACTGTTTTACCGCTAAAAGGCAGACGGATGTTGTTCTAGCCTTTTTTAAAGTTTTCTGTGGCCGTTCAATCTCATTTCCCAGAAATAGCCTAGTCTCACATTTCACTATTGTCATAAAATATCAGCACTGAAAAGAACTTCAGTGATTATTCAACTCGGACTAGTCCATTTATCATCTGGTTTGATTAATTTTAATTGAAAGCCTTTTAGGTCTCACTGTTGTCTGCCAGAGGCTTAGAGCTTAGAAACTCATGTTGGAGATTTAGTGTTGCTTCAAGTCATTGCCTTTTTAAACCGAATATATTAAATTTTTTTTTCTAGAACCACCCCACTGATACTTTATCATAGAGCTTTAAAGAAAATCTTGCTTCCAAAAAGAACCCTGCAATGCAGTACATTTTTAAATTTTATACTTTTCCTCCTGACTTACAAATTTTCCGGGAGGTTTCAAAATGTTTAAGATATTGAAGAAATAAACTCCTAAAAAGTACAAAGTTATTATCATGCCTGTTCCTGCAGGAATCAACACCCTTTGTAGGACATATTAGTTCTTTAAGGTCACTGGGATACGGTAGCTATGTTCTCCGTATTTAGCTTATTCTCCTAGCCCTTATATTAAGCAGATTACATCTTCAATAAGCAAGAAAATTTTACCTAATCTGCAAAAAAGGAGCATATTAACAAGAGACCAAGTCATTAAATGTTTGACATAAAACTTTATCAATTTTTAACATGAATAGGTGGTAATTTTTACAATCTTCTTCAGTTTTATTAACCAGGTCCTAATTTTGAGGTAAGGAGGCCTGGTGGTGCAATGGTTAAGTGCTCAGCTGGTAGCCAAAAGGTTAGTGGTTTGAACCAACCAGCAGCTCTGCAGGAGAAAAGACCTGGCAATCTGTTTCCGTAAAGACTAAAAGACTGCAGCCTAGAAAACCCTATGGGGCAGTTCTACTCTGTCCTATAGGGTCACTATGTCAGAATCGACTTGACGGCACACCACCACCACCACGATAATTCTGACGTTCTAAGTACTAAGTACCTGCGGCTAAATCTTAAAAAAAAAGTGAACTCATCCCATTTCCCCCCATATGCTGAATATGGGACAGTTCAAATACATTGCCAAGTCTCAAACACCATATTCACACAAAGGAAATCATTTACATGTGGTTAAAGAAACAGGAAATTTTCTCATCAGCTTTAATATTTATACTTTACTAAAAATTTCCTGAAGTGAGTAACATCACTAACACTTTTTATAGTATTTGCTGTATCTTAAAAAAAAGAAAAAACTAAGGAGAAAACATACAGCTGAAGAAAACTGGATGTCAGTCTACACAAGGAATTTTCTCTTTCGGCATGACAGACTTTATTTTGGCACTTTAACAGATATTTTGCTTTACAGCAGTGACAAAATATTTGCCAGAAATTTTCTTTTCCTGGCACAGATATTCCAAGCAGTTCTCTGAATTGAATTTCACTATGCTTTGCACAGTTAGAGGTATACCCATTACATTCTGAACCTCTGTGATTGAGGGATATGGTGTGACTTTAGAAGGTGCTATTACTTCCTTTTAATCACTCAAAAGTGGACTGATTCTGCAAGTGATGGGAAAGGAATTCGAGAACTAAGGCCATTAAGCATTTAAGTAAACATGGTTCCAAACATCGCTTAAAAAAAAAAAATTTAAAGCAGTTCTGTGACAATTCCAGGGAATGTTCTCTAAATGAAGCATTTATATTTTATTAAATTATATGTTGGGAAAGTTTCCTTTTTGCTGTCTTCTTCCTACTTTGGCAACTCACAGTTTAAAAAAACAAAACCCTGTTGCCATCGAGTTTATTCCCACTTATGGCCACCTCATGTGTTTCAGAGTAGAACTGTGCTCCGTGGGAATTTCAATGGCTGATTTTTCGGAAGTAGACTGCCAGGCCTTTCTTCCAAGGGCCTCTGGGTGAACTCAAACTTCCAACCTTTCGATAAGCAGCTGAGCGCATTAACCATTTGCACCATCCAGAGACTCTGATGGTAAAAAGAGAACAATACTTGGGCAGAAGGAAGTACCTAGCCAGGTCTTTGCCTGCCTCTACATCCTCCTTAGGCATTACTGCTTTCGAGCAACTTCCATTGTAAGCAGGGAGGCCCTCCTGATGCAGAGCCTCTCCTGCCCTACCCTCACTCCCTCCCTGTGGTATGAATTATGGTATTCCATCCATTTGTTCTTCCGTTAAGCTTCAGAAGATTTGGAGCGAAGTTTCAAAGGTAAATCAATCTATAGAATTAAGCTTTAGATACCTACTTCTGGAAAGTCCCTTCAGTTCTTTGGAATTTATAGTCTTATAATTTATTTGCAAAAGTGGGCATCTGTCTCAATATTGCCATCAGCTATCCCATCAAGGTTGCAAACTTTGCAATTCCCTGGCAGCCTTCCAGAACCTGAACCCACACACACAAATACAATACATCCAGATTTCCTCTGGCCAATTCAGAAGCAAATCTGGTAATAAACAGCCTCATCGACGGTCTCTTTGGTCTTGATTTACAGACACTGTGGAACAGTCAGAAATCAAATCCATGGCGTCCTTGAGACCAGTCAATCATTAGCAAAGGGGAGATGTACATTTGACCGAAAATGTATAGAATTTATAACAGTGACATTTTCAATATTAGGCCACATGATTTATTCAGTAGTTTTTATGTTCCCAAATTAACAATTTATGTCTATTTATAAGACTACAAAAGTTACCATTAGATTTGTCTGTGCTTATAAAATATGAACTTTTTTTTTAAACTGTTATATATACTCATTAACACCAGTCTGCGACGAGTTACATAGAATCATAGGCACTTCAAAGGCTTAAAAAGACGTTTACAACTTAAATGCATTTTTAAGAACAAAAACTGATTTTTCCTTAAACCCCTACTTGTACCTTCAAATTGCAAGAAATTAACAAATACAGTGGCCAAAGGTATCTGTAGCAACTTCTCAAAATACTGTTAGCATCTTTGGGTTTGCTGAGGCTTCTCAGTTAACTCACATCAAATCCTCCCAGAAGAAGATCTGATTAGATAGATACGACTAAACAGTTTTGTGGTAATAATCCAATTTTACACATTAATTTGCTGTTGCAAATTTGCCCAAAGCTACAGGTAATGAAAAAGCAAGTGTAAAATGGAAAGTCTGACACTTAAAAGTTTATACAAAGTGGAGGTTAAAGTTTACATACTTGAAAATCACATATACACTAAATTTACCATTATCTGAATTATCCAAAGACAAATTGCACCATGAGAGCTACAAAAGGCATAGAGTTTTGCTTTGTTTTGAAGGGGACATAAAGGGAGGGGGACAGAGAAGAGGGAAGCAACAGATAAATTAATGACAACCAGCTTGGTAGGGTCAATCTGAGACATGCCGACAAAAATTAAACAGCTTTTATCCTCGAACCTTAGGATAAAAACAATGACTTCGTATTTGCACATAAGGTTTCAAACGATTCCATGAAAATCAAGGGTTTTCATAACATAATATTTTGCCACTGCTATTCACAGAACACTGCAGATGTTAAGTTTTAATTTTACGTGGTTCTAAAGAAATACATGAAAAAATTTAAATACAATGGGATTTTATCATTAAGGTGCCAGAATGGCTCTTTAATGAAAAAACAAAAAACAAAGCTCTTCATTATTCTATGCAAAAGCTTTATTTTTAAAAGTTCAGTGATCTCATAAATAGAGACACTAAGTGGGAGTTTTATGCATAGAACTCCTTAGTAGGTGCCTTCTGATACGCAGCACTGGATGGTTTGCGTTCCCCGAGGTCATAGCTTCCTTCATCCTTCTTTCTCATGCGATACACCAACAGCAGGATAAGGAAAATTGCAAAGAGAAAGCCAATAACTCCACCAGCAATGACAGCTGAAACACACCAAAAGGAAGCTTGCTTTTAGAAAGGATTCCAGGGTTACAGAAATTCGCTTTGTCAAGCTCAATCCACTTATGCTTTTATAAAAGGCTTAATTTGAAAACCCTCACTTAAAAAAAACTGGATTCAATGAAGCAACCAGGTAATTATGCAAATTTGACATTCTTCAGGAAGGTACAATACTTTCTTTGATTGGTATTAATAATGTCACCGAAAGCCTCAGCAAGAAAAATCTGGCTGTGACCGCAACTAATTCCATACTTTAAAATACTTTAGTCTTTTCAGTACTCACATTTCATTTTCTAATCTTCTAATTGCTTTTTCAGTGCAAACATAAAACATGATTTAATTGACTTAAAATTTTTAAGCATAAATATGAAAAAACATGCAACTTTCTAGTCTTAGATTCAAGACTATCAAGAATTAGGCACTCTAGTACCTATTCAAGGAACAACAATTGGTCTCTATTTGCCTGGAGCAACAGAGGAAGGAGAGTCCGCAACAGGTGGAGGAAATGGAATGTATGTCTAATCGCCTCCATGAACCAACTGCCTCCATTGCCATGAGACCAGAAGAACTGGATGGTGCCTGGCTACCATTACTGAACATTTTGACCAAAGATTCCATAGAAGAATCCTGATCAAAAGGGGGCAAAATATGGAACAGAATTTCAAATTCTCTTGGAATCCAGTATTTCTGGAGCCACTGAGGCTAGATGAACCCCCAAAGCTATTGCTATGAGATAGACTTTAAACCAAAGATATCCCCCCCAAAGTCTCCTGAAAACCAAATACAGTAGTTTAGCTTTATTAATAACGAATATCTGCCTTAAGCATCGTGTTTTAAGAAACTATCTATATGGAGTCAAACTGACAACAGCAACTTGAGAGATTAGATAAGAAGTCTAGGGGGCAGTGAGTTTATGTTAACGGAGGAGGAACAATTCAGAAAAGGAGGTTGCGAATGTTTGTACAACTTAAAGAATTTAATCATTGTCACTGAATTGTACATGTACGAACAGTTGAATTGGTGAATGTTCTGCTGTGTACATTTTCAACAATAACAACAAAAAATTAAATGATTTAAAAAAATCATAAAGAAAGTGGAAAAAAAATCAGGTGCTCTTAAATTTTACAAATCTTCCCCCTTAAAATCAAATGCTAATGCGCCCATTAGATAAGTTACAATTAGAGACTACATTCTTACAGCCATGGGCTTTATATGTGTAAAGTATGCCTTCCTTCCCCTCCCCTTCCCCTCCCCACAAAAGATCTTTTCCTTTTCTTAAGTTTCCCTTGAAATCAGGGATGGCTTGGAGCAAGACTGATGGCTCTTCACACACACCTTTCTCTACCCACACCCTTCCCAGCCAAACTGTCTAGGACCAATTCAGATCTTAACTTTCCTCTTCCAGGCCATCACCACACCAACCCCACTTAAGGGCTGGCCAAAGAACAGGCCCAGAGGACTGGCAGAAAATAAAGCCAATGCTTGCTAACCTCCTGCCCCTCATTCTGGAATGAGAAGGGCTGTGAAGACTGCCTTCAGTAGGAAGGTGACATTCAGCAAGCTTTGCCTACACACACCTGAGTAACACTTTAGAGGCCCAGGTAAGGACCACCTCCCCACCTGAACCCCACCCTGCTACTCACCTGCCAGGACTTCTTTTCGTTTAAACAGATTGTCTGAGTGCTTCTCAGTATACACATTTGTATCCTCTTCTGCTGGATCCATTTTCCTTTCTGAGTCTGACACTTGAACATTCTCCTTATCGATTTCTTCGTATGACTGGTATGGGAAACGGGGAAAGATTACATAGATAAAAAAAATGTATTGGGAAGCAGACATAATAAGATGAGTATACTCCAACATTCCTTTTCTTCATACCATGAATTTAGGAAATAAACTGGAACCATTACTTTGGGTGAAGTTTATACCAGCGAACTGAGTTCCATGACGGATTTATGTAGTTCCTGGTTTTGTATATCATTTCATTAAATGTGTATGCAAGGTGGATATTTAATGAGTGCACAATAATCCTAATGACACGGTTAGGCTCAGTCACTACTTCATAAGATCTCTCTTTTCTCATCACTCTTCTGACTTCAGGGAGTCTCTGGGTGATGCAAAGAGTTAAGTGCTCAATTACTAGCTGAAAGGTAGGCGGTTCCAACCCCTTAAGCAGCGCCTCAGAACACAGGGCTAGCGCTCCGCTAGGGAAAGGTCACAGCCTTGAAAACTCCATGGAGCAGTTCCACTCTGCCTACGCGGGGTCACCTGAGTTGGAATCACCTCAGTGGCAACCAACAACAGCTTCTGACTTCAGGCCACCATCTTCCTCTGACTGCTTCAATCCAAAAGTATTGCCCCAGTTCCCCTTATGCCTTTGTCACTTTGCTACACATGGCACCACTGATAACCGCTTCCTTTCAGGGTATTCCCCACACCTGACTGCTCCTCCCTCCTCTTACTGTGTAGGGAGTACTCTTGCTCAGGCCTACTTGGTAATTTTTCACTCTGCTTACTCACTCTCACACCTTCAGAGAATCCTGGGCTAGGGCTTCTTCTGGGGGCCTGGGTTCTGCAGTTAAGACCTCTGGGACCCTGACCAAGTCATGGCATGTTTCCGGACCTCGGTTTCCTCATCTGGCAACCGAGGGCACTTTAAGGTTCTTGGGCATTCTACAATTCTAAAGTATAAATCTACAGTAATAACTCATCTCCAGTCAGCATCATGCCAACCCAGCCAGTGGTCTACTACAGGATAGTAACTCTTGGCTGTAGCACCTTTAACACTACATGTCAAATTTAAAAGGTAATTCACCACCAAATCATATCGATCCACTTTTCTATTTCCATTAATGGTACTGCTATCTTTCCCCATTTTTCTCAAATTAAGTTCCTTCCTTGGATTCTCATTTCCAGGTCTTGATCACATTACACCGAAGTTCCTGCAACAACCTCGTAACTGCATGTGTTTGCTGGCTTCCAATCCCACCCACCCCAACCCACCTCTAACATCCCAGTAAAAAACCCTGCCAGGTCATGTTCACACTGCCTATTACTTAACAAAGATGGCTCTTAACATCTGTGCCTTGGTTCATGCAAGTTTCCTAACCCCAATCCAAATAATTCACTTCTTTCATTGCCCATTTGTCCTTAATAAAGCTCTCCCTGATTGTTCACCTCTCCAAACCCCCAGAATACTTTTTAGTCTACCAGACCAACACATACATCATCCACTGCCTTTCTAATATTCATCACTAATGCTAACCACCTTGGGTCAGTGACACAAGGTTACAGCAATGGATTTCCAAATCTGACTAGAAAGCTTAAAAATAAATACATATGGGCCCTACCACTAGAGAGTTTATTTCAGTTGGTCTAGGGTGGAATCTGACATTGATTATTGTTGTTGTTTATTTAAAGTTCTCCAGACAATTCTATGGTTTGAGAACCACTGGGTTAGAGAAGTTCAGTTCAAATGAATCGACTATTCTCTATCAGACTGAAGTTCTTCTTGGCCAACACTATTCATGAAAAACACTGCCAACTCCATTAGACGACAATCCTTTTTAGCTCTACTGCTCTCCCTAAGATCATGTAACCACCCCCACTAAACCAAACAAAAAACTAAACCAAACCCACTTCCTCTGAGTCGTTTCTGGCTCATAGTGACCCTACAGGACAGAGTAAAACTGCCCCATACAATTTCCAAGGCTATAAATCTTTACAGAAGCAGTCTAGTGCTTAAGCACTGCCCCACCAGGGCTCCTAGGACTCTATGAAGTCTATTGCACTATGGGACCATTATTGATTGCTTTCTGAAGGCTGGGGTTCATTCAAAATGGCAGCCTAGAGAGTTAAATTTAAGAAGGAAAAACCTCACCTCCATGCGGTGCCTTAAGGACTCTCTTGTTTCTAGAAGTACTACAAGCTAAACCAGGTAGATCCATATGAACTCCAGGGTATGCTGGGTCTCTGCCTCAATGAACAGAATACTAGGCTGCCACTGAAGACTATATGTAATAAAGTGTGATAAAGAATAATTGTCTCATTTTCTTCAGCCCCAAGAAACCCTGTACTGCCTTAAACCTCAATCTGACATGGTTTACAAGAAGCAGCAGGCCACAGAGGAATTATCTTATACAACATATACCCCAAATGCACTGTTGTCTACATTAATGTGATAGAAAGAAAATAAGAAAGGTCTTTCCAGGCCTTCATGTACCAAAGTGAAGCACAAGAGAGAAAACTCATTGGCAGTATTTTGTCTGAGCTTTTCCCATTCTTCTCATGGGAAGTCCATCAGTAATTGGTAGAATGACAGACAACTCAACAGATCAGAGAATGGATTATCCAGGTTCTAGTCTAGGAATCTTTTCATTGCTCATTAGAACTGTTATCAAAAAAACCCCAAACCCATTGCCGTCGAGTCAATTCCGACTCATAGTGATCCTATAGGACAGAGTAGAACTGCCCCATAGGGGTTTCTAATGAGCAGCTGGTGGATTCGAACTGCTAAACTTTTGGTTAGTAGGCTGAGCTCTTAATCACTGCACCACCAGGGCCCCAGAACTGTTATCAGAGGTCCGGAAAGGGAAGAGGAAACTCAAAGAAGTGGATATTCAGGCTGGTGACTAGAGAGAGGTAAACAAGTTCTGGCGGGGAAGGAGATAGACATAAACAGCTATTGTGATATTAGAGATCAAGTTTATCCATGTCATCTTCATCCCATATTATGGCAAGTCACGTGATTTCACTTCAGGTTTCCTGAGTCCCTAAAATCATCTGAGAGAGTTCTTGACATTGTTCAGTTCCCTTTAATTCAGTTTCTGATCCAGCAGGAGGCAGAAGCTTGAATTCCAGGGGTCTGGGAGTTTGGACACAGAAGGTCTCCACAGAGTCGAGCCCACCATGCCCTTAGATGAATGATCCACAATAGGCTTGGTGCATAAACCCAGCACAAGCTTCAAGGCACTCTGAAAGGCACATTCATTTTTTAAACTGAAGTTTTCTTGTACAGAAGCAGGGGTTTGACTAAAAGAAAAATCATTCTACAGTAAAGAGCTAATATGAAATACCTTAACTCTTGTATACATATGTAACATGAAATTACAAAATGGCAACAGGAATGATTTAATGAAGCCAATTAAAAATGCCACAACATGTCTGCTTGTTTGGATGCCATGGGAATGTAACGGAGGGAACAGGTTATGAACAACGCGCTGCTTGAACAAATAACCCTTCTCTTTTTTTGTCACATAAATTTACAAGTTAGAATATCTTCAGCAGTGACATTAATGTCACTGTGAGACTTACTCAAAAGCAAAACCTACACTAATGTTAACCTAGAGGCAATGTTTAATTCAACTGTAGCATGTAACTGCAAAATGGAAAATTTAATCACTATTATTAGTAAATGCTATTGGTGATCAATATTATCATTGTCAGTACCTAGAACAGTGTGCGACATTCAGTGGCACTTAATCTCTCCTGAATAGACGCTCATCTGCCAAATGCCTATCTTCTTCATCATGAACTGATGCAATTACTCCCTCAAGGCAATTTTTAAAAACCTTAAATCAATTTTCAATACGTTGTTTTCACCAGACCAGAACTCGACGTCAAATTAGGTTTTGCTTAGGATACAATTCTTTATCACTAAAGACAAAAATTTACCCAGGAGAGCTTCTTGCTTCAAGCAACCAAGTCCTAGCAGTTACTGACTTCAGGAGCTTCAGCCATGATAGGGAGTCAGATAAAATGTGGCAAAAGCCAAACACAGCTCTCAAAAGCTACACTGGGTAACTGTGTCACAAACACAGTGAGGCACTCAGACAACCTACCGCCAATTACATCTACTTTTCATTGCTCCCCTTCTCCCTTCATTTACTCAACTTATACATTTACGGAGTGGCTACCACACATGGAGTCAGCACATGCTAAGTATGTCTGCCTCAGTTCTTGGAGCTTCTCTTTTCCTTCCTACCGCCTGGCCTGTGAAGTCAATCTATCCTTAACACTAATTGACTCTTCTTAGCACACCAGTCTGGAGAGGGGTGACCTCTTGGCTGCTCCAAATCTGCAGAAACCCAGCATCTTGGTCCCATGCACTAGAAAGACTGACCAGGAGGAAGAGGAAGAAGAAAGGCATTCTGATAAGGGTAGGGAAGAAAGAGCAGGAAGCCCACATGTGCTCCTGTCTACAGAGATGCTTCTTCCTCCAGAGGAGACCTTTCACTATATTCATGACATAACTTTCCACATCCTTTCTGCTGCTAAGGCTTGGCAGCATCTGGTTTCTAATCAACAGATGGGGGTAAGCTCTGTTAAAAGGGACACTTCTAAGTTTCTCAGGCAGTGTGCTACCCTTCAACCATCTACAAAGTCCACCACTGCAGGTATTACACAGGCTCACTGAACACAGGTGAAGTGGTTTGGCCTCTACCGCTCCACCAAATTCAAGTAAGGCTTATGGAATGCTTACTAGGTCTCAGGTGCTGTGTTACATGCTGTCATGTTTAATCTTTTCAACGGCCCATAAGGAATGGATACAGAGAAGCTGAGAAACTTGACCAGCTCCAGGATTTGAAACCTAGGTCTTTTTCAGACTAAGGCATTTTCTAACTTAAATAGCTTACCTATTAGTGGATGGTCAGCTAATTGCAATATTATGTTAACAAGCCCAAAATCCTGAGTCTCATATTTTTCATTAGCTGGTAGCTTTGCTTTGTTCTAAGACCAAAGACCTATAAGTCAGCTCTCAAACAGATACACCCAACAAACACAAAAATCCAAAGTCACTGCTGCTGAGTTGATTCCGACTCATAGCAATCTTACGGGACAGAGTAGAACTGCCTCATAAGGTTTCTGAGGCTGAAAATCTTTACAGACGCAGACTGCCACATCTTTCTCCTGCAGAGGAGCTAGTGGGTTCAAATCATAGACCTTGCTGAGCACTTAACCACTGTGCCTCCAGATGCACCTAGATTCATCATTATCATTAAAAGAGTTCAAAGTTTACATCCTACTGATGGTAGACGTGAGGAGACTCAAAGAAAAGACTAAGTGAGACTATTTCCAGCTCAAGACGTGACTTGGAATCTCCTTATCCTGGAACCTGTGGAGTACGTAAAGTTCACAATGGTTTTAACTTAAAACCTCCTTTATGAAATAAAAATAAATTTTCTCGGCTTAAGCTTAATAAACTGAAAAGGTTTTGTTTCTTAACTGGGTTGTGAGTTCCTTAAGAAGGAACACAGTGTCAAAAATAATTGTATATAAGGTAGGTTTGGCGTGATAAAAGTACCAGGTAGGTAAATTAGTCAAAACGATCATAAAGAATAAGGAAAAGTCATTTACAATAACATAAGGAAAAGACTATTTGTCCTTCCATAATTTAAAACGGAATCTTTTAAAAGGACTATTTTGTAAAATATAACCTGAAAAGCATTTACAATAACCTGATAATATAATACAAAACGAAACACACCTTTGTCTGAGCAGGTATCTTGTCCTGAATTTTCAATGTCGTGGTTTCCACTCTTGGGGCAACACTAGTGAACGGTATCTTTGGAAGTGTTCGAGATGTTGTCATCTCTGGCCTCTCTACGTCCTCATCAGCTCCTGGAAAAATAAGCAAAGATGAGCTGAGAACAAGAATCACGACGCAGATTTCTACATTATCTGACAATACTGTCTAATGTTGATACCGGCAGAAGCCATGTTCTTTCCACATTTATCTGCTCCTTGAGAATTCAAGCACAAACTTTCCTTCAGTCTTCACTGAGATGCAAAAATAATTTCAAAGGGGATCTCTGCATAGCCTGGTGATTTTTCTACAATATTATTACTCTAAACACTCTCAATCTGCTCTTCTTTCACTTATATGTTCAATCTGTCCTGCTTAGTAAGATTTCCTCCTATCTACACGGGAGCATGCTCCCTTTTCCACACAAACAAAAACACAACATAACGAACAAAACTATTAACATAACAAAAAAACACATTAAAACAATCAACAAAAAAGAAAACTCTCCTATAGCTGAACCTTTAATTCATGCTTTCCTCACCCTCTACTCGACTTTCTGCTCTTCTTCCAATCGGACTCTCCCTGTTGACAAGGAGTATTGAAACTCTAGCTTAACATGACTAAAATGGCTGATGGTTACTTTAGCTCAAGCTCCATTTTGTTGTTTTTCTTCTTTTTCAGTTACATAATTAGTCACTAGAAATTTGCTGCCTAGATACTTCCCTGAGAAACCCACTGTGAGCTCCATTCTCTGAATTACACTTTTAGCCTGTCTCTCCTAAGTTCCCCTTTCTAAGAATGGAAACTGTGTAACCTCCTGTGAAACTTTAACCACCCTCAGCAAACAGTAAAAAGGGCAAATATGTAATTTGTGAAGAAATGTTTGTCAAGAAAGGTTTGTCAAGATAGTCTCAGGAAAAGCAACATACCCCAGGGAGAATGTACATGTAAGTGTTTCAGAAAATCATTTACTAGGTTGACTTCAGAAAGCCTATGTTAGAAGTTGGATTAGCTAACTTTATAAAATTTCAGCTTGCTATTGTCCTGCTACCATGTGTGACCCCAAGCCCCCATGACTGTGGTCACACACTCTCTCCCCCACTTTTCTGTATAAAAGGCTCGCCTCTCTCTGGTATGTTAGGACACTTGGTACTTTGATCTGTACTCTGTGTTTCCCGGTTCGAACTTTCTCTCTCACCCTCAATGAAACTCTGTTTTTACTTTTACAGAGCCACTTTTTCACTCTTTGACACTGTCATCACACCACTGGTACTGTCTTGTGAAGGTCACCAATGTCCTCCGAGATGCCAAATCCAAAGGCATTTTTCAGAGTGCTCCTCCTCTAACCGAAACTAGCACCACTGGGCACTGTCTACTACCATCTCCTTTGATAATGCCCTCTTTCTTTGGGCTTCTATGATTTCCTGGCTTTCTCCTCTCCTCTCTGGCTATTTCTGTCTTCTTTGCAGGTTCATCCTCCTCTATCTGGACAAACAATATGAAGAGCTTCTTAAGGTTCAGCCGTAGGCCTCTTCTTGCTGCACACTTTCTGCCTCATCCACACCCATCAATTACAATCTAAATATAGATGGTATCACCCTCTGAAATTGAGACCCACGTATCAATGGCCTACTTGACATTTTCACTTTAATGTCTCAAAGGCACTATACAAACCTAACATGTCCAAAATGGAGCTCATGATATTGGCCTCCCTTCTCTTCACAGACCTGGTCTTCTCACTACGCTCTTGTATTCTTGCATCTTGCATTCCTACATACCAAAACTTTCTCTTCCTCACTTCCATATTGAATCCATCACCAAGTGCCGCTGATTTTATCTTCTTAATATCCTGTTATCCTGCATTCTAACACCTGAATCCAAGCCACCACCTCTAAGGGTGACCACCCTAAATTAAACCACTGTCACATGAACTATTATAACTGCCTTCTTCCTAATAGCCCGTGTCACTCCTTGGTCCACAAATTAGCTGTGGTTCCCACACCCTGCTTACAACACTTACAATGCCCCTCTGCTCTTGGGATAAATATAAAATGCCTCAGCCTAGCCCTACATGGTCTGGCCTCAGCCTACCTTTCCAGCTTCCTTGAGCCCTATTTTCCCTATTATTCCCTGTGCTTCAGCCATGGTCTCCTGATCCCTCTGCCAGAAGCCCTAAACTAGTTAATTCCTAACCTGCCTCCAGACCTCAACAAAGGTCATATCGTGACGAAGATCACCTCTGGTCCTAAATATGTTAGGTCAGAGTCCTTTTTTAAATGTTTTTTTTAATACCATCTTTCTTTCTCTAATGGCTTTTATCACAAGTTTGAGATTATGTATTCTTTGTGTAACTACAGACTAAAGTCTCCCCTACTAGACTGGAAGATCCTTAAGAACAGGATTTCATCTGTTTTGCTCCCTGAGCACCTAACACAGTGGCTAGCACATAACAGACTGATTTGGTATTTGTTCAGTAAGTGACTACTACCAACTTTCCACCTGAGTACTATTTTTTTTTTTTTACCAGAGTAACATTTAAGAATTTCTGACACTTAAATGTTATTTTAAAGCTGATCATTCATCAAATGTATAACAATTCAAGTTTAAGTTCTATAAGTTAAACTAACCTGTTTTCTCCAAGTCCTTCTGATTACTTTAGAAGAATTACTTGCAAATTCCTCAACTAAAAGAAAGTATTTTTCACAGAATCATACTAATATAATATGCGGTTTAGAAAGTTAAGAGGTAACATGATTGAAATAGTGCAATGGCTATATTACTTTGGTCCATTTTTTAATATGCCAACTATCTCCTTTAACTTCAGAACATATATACTTATTACACAGAAAAGAAATGGTGGGGTATATTGGAATAAATACAGGATTTGGTATTCAAAAAACCCAAACAAACTTAGTACTGGTTCTGGCACTCATTAGCTCTGTGATCTTGAGCTAGTAATGCCTGAATTTTAGTTTCTTCATCTGTAAAATGGGAATAATAGTATGTTATAATAGTATGTCACATTTGAGCTCTTAAGAGTCTCAAATGTGATATCTATTTAAAAGCATTCTGTACACCAAAAGTTATGTAAATGTAACTCATAAATAAGGACAGCTCCAGAAATACATTACTCTTTTATATTAGCCTGCCTGATTTTCTATCAAAGTTTGACATACATTATTAACATATATTTAACTGTTACATATTTTAACTATGCTTGATTTCTTCCTAAAAAGAATCATTTTTTCACAAGGAATAAAATCAATGAGAAATAAAAATTTCAATTAAGGGCCTGCAAGACCCCCTTGTGCACAATAGTGACAGATACGAGTCATCAAACCATGGGTGTGGAGAATTTGTTGCGAGAGCAAAGAAATTTGTAAAGTGGAAAAATTCTCTCTCAAGCTAGTACTTCTTAAGTTAGAGACAAATGAGTAATCTACTTCCCCAAAATGGCTCTTCCTACTGTTTCAACTATCTTTATAAAAAAGATTAGTTCATTTGTCCAAACCAGAAAGCTGGGAGCCCCTTAAGTACCTCTTCCTCATCCCTGACTTTTGGATCACACCATTCTCTTTGCCTGAAATATCCTACTCAATCCACCTGAAAAACTCCTGTTTAATGCTATTTTGTCCAGCATCAATGCCATCCTCCCCTCTCTGTGAAGCCGTCCTTGATCTCTCCATACAGAGCTGTTTCTTCCTATGTTCCCACTGCTCATTGTACCTCTTCTTTTATAACATTTTCTTCTATTTACAAAGAGAATACATGTTTAAAAAAATACACATTCATATGTGAAATCTGGAGATATAAAAATACACAAAGAAATAAATTATCCTACTACCAGAGAAAGCATTACTGTATTTTTGCCTATTTTATTTACTGAAGTGTTCCTAGCACTTAGAAAGGTACCTGTTCCCTCGTGTAGTGAGTGTTAATGAATATCTGTTGAATAAATACATTCTTTATCTTCTCACCTTCTAAAAAATTTTTCATTTTTGACATGATAGTTCACTCTCCAAGAGCTCTCTTGTGCTCTTAGAATGTTCCTTTTTCATAGCATCCTGTTCTTGTTTCATAGTTAAAGCATCTTTTCTTATCTCTACAAGTTTTTCTATAAGTTCTCTTCTCCCTGTACATCTCTCCCCTCTCCCCATTTCTGAGTTTCTGTCTTTCCTGTTGTAAGTTTTTCATGAATGTCTGGGAAACCTTGGTTGTCCTTTGATATCTTGGAGGGAAATACCAAAAGCTGACTAGACGCTCTGAGTACGTGGGAGAAGTTTTGTCAAATGTGGGCATCATCAGTTAAGATACAGCTGTGTGTTTTGTTAGAGAACTCTCATTGCTAGTATCTTTCAGTTTTTTCTATCGAGTTAGTCCAGTTCCCCAGAGACAAGCCTCCCAATCCCCTACTCAGGGGATAAAGGCCAGAGTGCCAGTTTTCTGGGAACTGACTGATAGAAAACAGGTTGGGGGGACACCTCAGCATTAAATAATACTTAATCTAAGAACTCATTCCCCTTGTTTTCAATATGGAAACCCCAGGCCCATCTGTGCCTGGTACTCGGCAACCCAGAGACCCTCTGTTTTACCCTCTCCAGATATATTAAACCCTCACTTTTCCTCTGAGGTTGAGAAGCATCAGTCCCTTTCTTTGCTGCATGAAACAGAGAAAGAATTTGGGACTATAATTGTTTCTTAAACAAACTTTCAACCAATACTCTTGCACTTAGTGTCCACTTTTACACTCTGTTTGGTGCCACCAATTCCCAGGTACAAAGGGGATTCTGCTATGTTAATCAGGTTGCTTCTTGCTTTCCCCACTGCTGGCTAACTCAGCCTTGTCATGTCTGCTCAGCCTGTTACTACTAGCCTCTCTGCTTTCCATCTTTTAAAACTTTGTGGCTTTGCCCTCCTCTTCTGTTCTGTTTGTCCTTATGAGTTTATGACCATTCCTTTATTGTCAATTTAGTTTTTTTAGAAGGTATGTATGTTTAATCCGTCTTCTTTAACCAAAAGCCTATATTTAACTCTTAAATTTTTGTTGTACAGCAGTATTCCTCTGTTACGGCACCCATCACGTTGTGTTTGCTGTTGTTGTCAGGTGCTGCCCATGTTCTTGGGACACAGAGATGAGAGACAAAGAGATGAGAAATACTTGGTTTCTGCCCTCAAGGGACCAAGATTCTGACGAGAAAAATGTAGAAATGAGAAAAAGTAATTGTAACACAATGTGAAAAGTACCGTAAGCGTTCCTTTTACACTGTGTTTCAGTTACATTTTCTCATTTCTGCATTTTTCTCAACAGAATCCCGGTCCCTTGAGGACAGGGACCAAGGCTTTCTCATCTCTATGTCCTAAGAACATACAGTGCCTGGCTCACAGCGAATGCCTATGGAATGTTTAAGTGAATGGCTAGAGGTTTTCATTTCACTAATGCTCACACTGAAGTCCACATATGTAACATGGTGCCATCTTCCTGCCTCTGAAGTAGCCTCTGGGCCTTGTCATTTCCCTGGAATGGTATTTTACTGGATGGCTTCATGGTAGCTAGGACAGAGGGAACACTGGCCAAAATTGCGGGGAATCCCAGTGCCTCCAGCTAGGACAGGGCATCAGTTTTTAATTCCAGAACAGAGTTTTATGACACAGGAGGCAGTACTACAATGGATTGAAAGAGAATACTCTCTCAAGTCCGACTCCCTGGTCCCTATCCCACCTGTATCACTTCCTAACTGTGATCTAGGGTGAGTTACTCACCCTCTCTGTGCCTCAGTTTTTCTCATTTGAAAAA
The DNA here is from genome assembly GCF_030014295.1 of Loxodonta africana. NCBI lineage: Eukaryota > Metazoa > Chordata > Mammalia > Proboscidea > Elephantidae > Loxodonta > Loxodonta africana. Next base: position 47,393,023 of record NC_087355.1, on the reverse strand, counting down.
CGGAGCTAGTGATAGAACCTATCTTTACAGGGAAGTTATAAGAATGAGAACGGTGCCTGACATACAGTAAGTGCTTCACGTATTTTAGTCACAGCTACTACTACCTTTAAGTTGAAAAATGCCCCTGTGCAGTGCAAGGGAATTTCCAAAGTCAAGAATGATGCTCTTCCATTTTTTAGCAATAATCAGATCAAGTGTAGAACCAAGACTGAAGCTGCGTGGGCCCACGTTTAAGCCTCAGCTTGATCTCTCTAATTAGTGGGTTGGGATTTCAAATGAGCCACACCAACCCTCATTCCCCCAGATGAGGAGGGAAGACAGGGGAGCAGGACTGTGCACCTGTTTTTTCTTTTTTTAAGTTAAACTTAAGGACAATCTTGGCAGAAGTCAGCAAGATGACTTGGCCAACCTCTACAGATGCCCTCCAACTTCTGGATCCTAAGATCTGTGACATGGGGACAAGAAAGTGTCCATATTTATTATTTCCTGAGGCTCTTTGACAATGACAATTACAAAGCAATTTTGAGGTGCTAAAAAAAAAAAAAAGGCACCATGCATGAAAGGTATTAATAGACTTGTGGCTACGGAGAACAACTCTTTTCACACTCATTCTGTGTGTGCGATATATATCACTCTCCCAAGAATAACTAGGGTTATTTTTACATTAGGATTGCATTGTAGGCTTACCGTTACTAGGTCAACCACCACCTCTCTTGTCTTTCTTAGATTTGCTGTTTTCCAACTTAAAACACTCACTCTTACATGGCTAGAGATCTACCAAAGACACAACTGACTTTAATTTGTTTCTGGGTCACTCTGAAGCCCAGGCCAATCTGATCATCAGACATCAACCATGTTTCTACAGTCAGCATAACTATTCACATCTGTTGAATCTACAATGAAAACCCTAAGCAAGAAAGTTCTGAAGAAGACTTTTCTAGCATTCTGTTGACAACATATTCCTGACCCAACCATTAATTAAATATAGGTACTTCCTCACTCTCAGCTTCTCAGGGGCCACTCCTGGCACAGGAGAAGCATTTACCAAATATGGTAGGTTACAAAAACGGCTAGAATCCTTTATTCCCCATTGCATACACATCTTCTGTAACTTGACTTTATAGCTCCTTCCATTAAGATATGGAGTCTAGGCAGGCCTTTTGACTTGCTTTGGCCAATAAAATGTGGTAGAAGTAATGATGCACCAGTTCTGAGCCTAAGTGTTAAGAGGCTTTGCATACTTCTGCTTACTTGCTCGGGATCTCTGTCTAATCCTTGTTAACAAATGACTGGCCTACTAGAGGATGACAGATTGTCAGAGCCAAGGATGACAGGACCGGAGCCAAGGTAGCCCAGTTACCCCAGAGTTAGGACAGAGCCCAGCCAAGATCAGCAAAGCTGCACATCCATCCTACAGCTGATCCCTGTGGGAGAGCCCACTAAGTCCTGCCTTAACTGCCAACCTGCAGGATTAGTTAAAAAAATGGTTGTTGTTTTAAGCAGCTAAGTTTTGGGGTGGTTTGTCATACAGCATTACCGTAGTAATAGATAGCTGATACACCAGGGGAGTTGGGGACATCACTATATAATCTTTTTACTTGGCTGCTACATCTTCCCTCCTACTTTTGAGCAATACTCTAGGAGCAAGGGAAACACTGGTGGTGTAGTCGTTAAGTGCTACAGCCGCCAACCAAAGGGTTGGCAGTTCAAATCCACTAGGTGCTCCTTGGAAGCCCTATGGGGCAGTTCTACTCTGCCCTTAGGGTTGCTGTGAGTTGGAATCGACTCGATGGCAATGGGCTTGGGGCTAGGAGTAAGAAAGGAAAACTCTTCTTGCTCTTACATATAATCTTTACCAAAGACAAGGGGTTTTTATGAAGCTAGCGTTTGAGAGATTTCTTTAAGGCTGGTTTCCATGACACTCGTTGATAGGTTTGATAATAAAATTAAAAGCTAATGTTGAAGAGCACTAACTATGTGCCAAGCCCCAACTCCTTAAATTCTCACAACAGCCCTATGTGGTAGGTGCTATTACCCACCTCCATTTTACAAATGAGGAAACTGAGGCTCGGTGAAGTTATAAATTCTTCAAGATTTCACAGCTGTTAAGTGGTAGAGCTGGAATTTGTACCCAAACTTTGACTCTGACTCCAAAAGACATGCTATCAATCACTGTGCATCCTGCCTGTCTCCTTGAAGTAAATTCCAGTAAAGTATGCATGCATGTACATGGAGAATGGAGGCGAGTGTTCAGAAGGAGGTAGCCTTACCTGAGCCTGAGGCAGACGCGTAGTCATCATCATCAATAGGATACACTCCTGAAGCTTCTTCAACAGAGCTGTTGTCAAGGTACATGTCTTTATCAGATGTCAGCTCTGCTCTCTGAGAAGAGGAGGAGAGGGAATTCAGGATGGTAAGAGATTAAGAAACACGCTTATGTACCTTACTGTTCAGGTTTACACCATGTGACTGATCCTGCCTGCTCCTCTGTTCCTCTAAGTCCCTATTTCTAGACCTACCCTTCCTCGGGACACTCTGACAGTTGGAATTAAGTCAAGGGCTGATCACAGGCTAATTCCCCCGAGGGGAGCCTATACAGCCTAACCCAGTAGGATAAAGACAGCTCGGAGATGTAGTGCCCATCATGGGCTTATTGTGTTACATCCCACTAAACCTGCCTGCATTTCAATCCCCCCAATACTAGTGATAAACCACAGCAGGCATTTTCTTTGTCACAAAGTCACTGTGAGATTTCCGTAATGGAAATGCTACAAACTTCCAAATCACTTAAGAATTTCATGGGTCTGAGGACCACAGTTTCGCGGGATATACAGGTCAATTGGCGTAACAAAGTTTATTAAGAAAACATTCTACATCCTACGTTGGTGAGCGGCAGTTGGGGTCTTAAAAGCTTGGGAACAGGAGGTGGAACCAAGATGGCGGAATAGACAGACTCTTCTGGCGAGCCCTCTTTACAACAAAGACCCGAAAAAACAAGTGAAATGAGTATATTTGTGACAAGCTGGGAACCCTGAGCATTAAAGGCAAGCTTAGACAATGAACTGAAGGGGCAGGGGGAGAAAGAGGCCGCTCAGGAGTGGAAAGGAGTTACCAGACCTGAATTGCAGGGAGCCCTCAGGCACCATTCCCGGAGCAGCGGCAGCGGTTGGTACTAGCATTCAGCCGCAGTTTCCTCAGGGAGAAGCAGCCAGCCGCACAGCCTACTCACACCTCCAGAACCTGAGAATAACGGCGCTCTAGGCAAAAGCTAAGTACTTGCGTATATTTTACCAAACCCCCCCTACCCCCAAGCTGGTTTCAGCGGCTGAATTTCTGGGCCTGAGACAGGCCCTGTTGAGCACCTAGAGCCATCCTACCAGCCTAGGGGAAAGAAAAAAATTGCAACTGGGGGAAAAGATAATATGCTAGCTCCATTAACCAGGAGAGCTCAGGACAGAAGCAGCTGCTGTCCAGGCATAAAATGTCCATCGACCTTGAGCACCTTTCCCTTCTGCATGGACCTGTGTGGGCCTATTTTGGGAGAATAGGCCCTTGTTGGCGAATTCCAACCACTTCAGCTGTGCGGTGGGGAGGTGGGTGTTTGATGTTTGACATTGCTTTGCCTATTAAACAAGGTCCTCACCTACCCACATTAGGGACCTAAGGATTGGTAGCTCCCCTCAGGTCACCCAGCCACCCGCGACAGGGGTCCAAAGATAACTGGTACCTCCCAGTCCTTACAACCAAAAACTTTGGGTGCCCATGGTCCATCTGCAGAACCCACCCACCAGCATGCTCTAGGGAGCAGGGATGCGTTTTCCTCAGAGATACTTGGGGGTTGGTTCTTAGCCCCCTGCCTTGTGCAGAGCATGACCCCTGCTGCAATCAGATACCGGTATATACCCCAATCACCCCTGCCCATCTAAGACTGTAGGACAGAGCCTGTACCACACACTAGATCAGTTACCTGGAAACCTGGGCTCAATTCATACTAGAAAACTGAATGGATTCGTGGACTAATATACCTGACAACAGCTCTAGCCAGCTGGGGACACAGGACACCAGAGCTCCAAAGGTAAAAACAATCAAGCTAGCTCACTCAAGCAACCCATAGGGGAATACCAAAACAAAACAAAGCAAGTAGCCATGATATAGTAAGCAAGCATAAACTAATACAATAACTTACAGATGGCTCGGAGACACCGGTCAATATCAAGTCATATAAAGAAACAGACCATTATCACCTCAACAGGCTCTCAAAACAAAGAATCCAGGGATCTTCTAGATGAAAGTGCATCCCTGGAATTGCAGAATACAAAAGTTTAATACACAAAACCTTTCATGACATCAGGAAGGAAATGAGGCAATATGCAGAACAAGCCAAGAAATACACAGATAAAGGAATTGGAGAAATTACAAAGATTATTCAGGAACATAATGAAAAGTTTAATAAGATGGAAAAGTCCATAGACAGACAGCAATCAGAAATTCAGAAGATTAACAATAAAATTACAGAATTAGACAACTCAATAGAGGAGCAGAACAGAATTTTGGAACTCGAAGATAAATCACTTGGCACTAACATATGTGAAGAAAAATCAGATAAAAGAATTAAAAAAAATGAAGAAACCTTAAGAATCATGCGGGACTCTATCAAGAGAAATAACCTACAACTGATTGGAGTACCAGAACAGGGAGGGATAACAGAAAATACAGAGAAAATTGTTGACGATTTGTTGGCAGAAAACTTCCCTGATATTGGGAAAGATGAGAAGATATCTATTCAAGATGCTCATCGAACTCCACATAAGGTAGATCCAAAAAGAAAGTCACCAAGACATATTATAATCAAACTTGCCAAAATCAAAGATAAAGAGAGAATTATAAGAGCAGTGACGGATAAATGAAAAGTCACCTACAAAGGAGGGCCAATAAGAATAAGCTTGGACTACTGGGCAGAAGCCATGCAGGCAAGAAGGCAATGGGATGACATATTTAAAAAATTGAAGGAAAAAAATTGCCTGCCAAGAATCATATATCGAGCAAAACTCTCTTAAATATGAAGGTGAAATTAAGACATTTCCAGATAAACACAAGTTCAGGGAATTTGTAAAAATCAAAACAAAACTACAAGAAATACTAAAGGGAGTTCTTTGGTTAGAAAATCAATAATATCAGGTATCAACCCAAGACTAGAACACTGGGCAGAGCAGCCAGAAGTCAACCCTGGCAGGGAAATCCAAAAAAAAAAAGGCAAGATTGTGTGTGTGTGTGTGTGTGTGTGTATATATATATGTATATATGTGTGTGTGTGTATATATATATAAAAGCCCCAAACAGTGTAACGGCAATGTTATTATATAAAAGAAAACAACATTAAAATAATAAAGAGGGACTAAGAAATGTAATCATACACTTGGAGAGGCAGATACAATGATACAAAGAAATAAAAGTTAGTTTTAAATTTAGAAAAATAGGGGTAAATAATAAGGTAACCAAAAAGGAGACAAACTACCCTACTCATCAAAATAAAATACGAGGGTAAAATACAGACTCAGCAGAAACAAAATCAACGACAACCAATATGAGGAAAGGACAATATATAAAGAAAATCTACTCACTAGATAAAATTAAGTGGGAAAAAGAAACTGTCAACAACACACAAAAAAAGACATCAAAATGATAGCACTAAACTCACACCTATCCATAATTACCCTGAATGTAAATGGACTAAATGCACCAATAAAGAGACAGAGAGTGGCAGGATGGATTCAAAAACAAGATCCGTCTATATGCTGCCTACAAGAGACACACCTTAGACTCAGAGACACAAACAAACTAAAACTCAAAGGATGGAAAAAAATATATCAAGCAAACAACAATCAAAAAAGAGGAGTGGCAATATTAATTTCTGACAAAATAGACTTTCAAGTTAAATCCATCAGAAAGGATAAGAAAGGACACTATATAATGATTAAAGGGACAATACACCAAGAAGATATAACCATATTAAATATTTATGCACCCAATGACTGGGCTGCAAGATACATAAAACAAACTCTATCAGCATTGAAAAGTGAGATAAGACAGCTCCACAATAGCAGTAAGAGACTTCAACACATCACTTTCGGGGAAGGTAAGGACATCCAGAGAGAAGATCAATAAAGACACGGAAGATCTAAATGCCACAATCAACCAACTTGACCTCTTAGACATACACAGAACACTCTACCCAGCAACAACCAAGTATACTTTCTTTTCTAGTGCACATGGAACATTCTCCGGAATAGACCACATATTAGATCATAAAGCAAGCCTTAGCAGAATCCAAAACATCGAAATATTACAAAGCATCTCCTCTGACAATAAGGCCATAAAAGTGGAAATCAATAACAGGAAAAGCAGGGAAAAGAAATCAAACACTTGGAAACTGAACAATACCCTGCTCAAAAAAGACTGGATTATAGAGACATTAAGGATGGAATAAAGAAATTCACAGAATGCAATCAGAATGAAAACACTTCCTATCAGAACCTTTGGGACACAGCAAAAGCTGTGGTTAGAGGCCAGTTTATATCAATAAATGCACACATCCAAAAAGAAGAAAGGGCCAAAAGCAAAGAGTTATCCCTACAACTTGAACAAACAGAAAGAGAGCAACAAAGGAAACCCACAGGCACCAGAAGGAAACAAATAATAAAAATTAGAGCTGAACTAAATGAAATAGAGAACAGAAAAACAATTGAAAGAATAGGATCAAAAGCTGAGTTTTTGGAAAAAATCAACAAAATTGATAAACCACTAGCCAAACTGACAAAAGAAAAACAGGAGAGGAAGCAAATAACCTGAATAAAAAATGAAAGGAGTGATATTACAACAGACCCAACTGAAATTAAAATTAATTACTATGAAAAGCTGTACTCCAACAAATCTGAAAACCTAGAAGAAATGGATGAATTCCTAGAAACACACTACCTACCTAAACTAACACAAACAGAGGTAGAACAACTAAATAGACCCATAACAGAAGAAGAGATTGAAAAGGTAATGAAAAAACTCCCAACAACAACAAAAAAGTCCGGATGGCTTCACTGCAGAGTTCTACCAAACTTTCAGAGAAGAGTTAACACCACCACTACTAAAGGTATTTCAGAGCATAGAAAAGGACGGAATACTCCCAAACTCATTCTGTGAAGCCACCATATCCATCATACCAAAACCAGGTAAAGACACCACAAGAAAATTATAGACCTATATCCCTCATGAACGTAGATGCAAAAATCCTCAACAAAATTCTAGCCAATAGAATTCAGCAACATATCAAAAAAATAACCCACCATGACCAAGTGGGATTCATACCAGGTATGCAGGGATGGTTCAACATTAGAAAAATAATTAATGTAATCCACCACATAAATAAAACAAAAGAATCACATGATTTTATCAATTGATGCAGAAAAGGCATTTGACAAAGTTCAACACTCATTCATGATAAAAACTCTCAGCAAAATAGGAATAGAAGGAAAAATCCTCAACATAATAAAGGGCATTTATACAAAGCCAACAGCCAACATCACCCTAAATGGAGAGAGCCTTGAAAGCACTCCCGTTGAGATCGGAAACCAGACAAGGATGCCCTTTATCACCGCTCTTACTGAACACTGGGTTGGAGGTCCTAGCCAGAGGAATTAGGCTAGATAAAGAAATATAGGGCATCCAGATTGCAAGGAAGAAGTAAAAGTATCTCTCTTTGCAGATGACATGATCTTATACACAGAAAACCCTAAGGAATCCTCCAGAAAACTACTGAAACTTACAGAAAAGTTCAGCAGCGTATCGGGATACAAGATAAACATAAAAAAGCAGTCGGATTCCTCTACACCAGCAAAAAGAACACCGAGGAGGAAATCATCAAATCAATGCCATTTACAGTAGCCCCCAAGAAGATAAAATACTTAGTAATAAATCTTACCAGAAATGTAAAAGACTTATACAAAGAAAACTACAGTACACTTCTGCAAGAAACTAAAAGAGACTTACATAAGTGGAAAAACATACCTTGCTCGTGGATAGGAAGACTCAGCATTATAAAAATATCTATTCTACCAAAAGCGATCTATACATTTAATACAATTCCGAACCAAATCCCAACAACATTCTTTAATGAGATGGAAAAACAAATCACCAACTTCATATGGAAGGGAAAGAGGCCCCAGCTAAATAAGGCATTACCGAAAAAGAAGAACAAAGTGGGAGGCCTTACTTTACCTGATTTTAGAACCTATTATACCGCCACAGTAGTCAAAACAGCCTGCTACTGGTACAACAGATACATGGACCAATGGAACAGAACTGAGAATCCAGACATAAATCCATCCACATATGAGCAGTTGATATTTGACAAAGGCCCCAAAACAGTTAAATAGGGGAAAGACAGTCTTTTTAACAAATGGTGCTGGCATAACTGGATACCCATCTGCAAAAAAATGAAACAAGACCCATACCTCACTCCATGCACAAAAACTAACTCAAAATGGATCAAAGACCTAAATGTAAGATCTGAAACGATAAAGATCACGGAAGAAAAAGTAGGGACAACATTAGGAGCCCTAATATATGGCATAAACAGTACATAAAACATTATTAAGAATGTAGAAGAAAAACTAGATAACTGGGAGCTCCTAAAAATCAAACACCTATGCTCATTCAAAGACTTCAGCAGAAGAGTAAAAAGACTACCTACAGACTGGGAAAACTTTTAGCTATGACATTTCTGATCAGCGCCTGATCTTTAAAACCTACATGATACTGCAAAAACTCAAAAACAAAAAGACAAATAATCCAATTAAAAAATGGGCAAAAGATACGAATAAACACTTCACTAAAGAAGACATTCAGGTAGCTAACAGATATGTGAGGAAATGTTCACGATCATTAGCCATTAGAGAAATGCAGATCAAAACTACAATGAGATTTCATCTCACTCCAACAGAGTGGCATTCATCGAAAAAACACAAAATAATAAATGTTGGAGAGGCTGTGGAGAGACTGGAACACTTCTACACTGCTGGTGGGAATGTCAAATGGTACAACCACTTTGGAAATCCACTTGGCGCTTCCTTAAAAAGCTAGAAATAGAACTACCATACAATCCAGCAATCCCACTCCTTGGAATATATCCTAGAGAAATAAGAGCCTTTACATGAACAGATATATGCACACCCATGTTTATTGCAGCACTGTTTACAATAGCAAAAAGATGGAAACAACCAAGGTGTCCATCAACAGATGAATGGATAAATAAATTATGGTATATTCACACAATGGAATACTACGCATCAATAAAGAACAGTGAGGAATCTGTGAAACATTTCATAACATGGAGGAACCTGGAAGGCATTATGCTGAGTGAAATTTGTCAGTTGCACAAGGACAAATATTGTGTAAGAGCACTATTATAAGAACTTGAGAAATAGTTTAAACTGAGAAAACATTCTTTTGTGGTTATGAGAGGGGGGAGGGAAGGAGGGTGGGAGAGGGGCATTCACTAATTAGATAGTAGATAGGAACTACTTTAGGTGAAGGGAAAGATAGCACATCATACAGGGGAGGTCGGCACAGCTGGACTAAACCAAAAGCAAAGAAGTTTCCTGAATAAACTGAAATGCTTCCAAGGCCGGCGTAGCAGGGGCAGCGGTCTGGGGACCATGGTTTCAGAGGACATCTAAGTCAATTGGTATAATAAAATCTACTAAGAAAACATCCTGCATCCCACTTTGAAGAGTGGCGTCTGGGGTCTTAAACGCTAGCAAGCAGCCATCAAAGATGTATCAACTAGTCTCAACCCACCTGGATCAAAGGAGAATGAAGAACACCAAGGACGATTATGAGCCCAAGAGACAGAAAGGGCCACATGAACCAAAGACTACATTAGCCTGAGACCAGAAGAACTAGATGGTGCCTGGCTACAACCGATGACTGCCCTGACAGGGAACACAACAGAGAACCCCTGAGGGAGCAGGAGAGCAGTGGGATACAGACCTAAATTCTCATAAAAAGGCCACACTTAACGGTCTGACTTAGACTAGAAGGATCCGGTGGTCATGGCCTCCAGAACTTCTGTTGGCCCAGGACGGGAACCATTCCCGAAGCCAACTCCTCAGACATGGATTGGATTGGACAATGGGTTGGAGAGGGATGCTGGTAAGGAGTGAGCTTCTTGGATCAGGTGGACACTTGAGACTATGTTGGCATCTCCTGCCTGGAAAGGAGATGAGAGGGTGGAGGGGGTTAGAAGCTGGTGAAACGGTCACGAAAATAGAGAGTGGAGGGAGAGAGCAAGCTGTCTCACTAAACCCCGAAAAAAAACCAGTGCTGTCAAGTCGGAAGGGGGAGAGTAATTGGAAGTGTGTAGCAAGGTGTATATGGGTTTTTGTGTGAGAGACTGACTTGATTTGTAAAGTTTTACTTAAAGCACAATTATACATTAAAAAAAAAAGCTTGAGAGCAGCCATCTAAGATGCATGCATTGGTCCCAACCCACTTGGAGCAAAGGAGAGTGAAGAATGCCAAAGACACAGGAAAATACTAGCCCAAGAGACAAAAGGTCCACATAAACCAGACTCCATCAGCCTAAGACCAGAAGAAGTAGATGGTGCCCAGCTACCACCAATGACTACCCTGACAGGAAACACAACAGAGAGTCCTGGATGGAGCAGGAGAAAAGTGCAGAGCAGAACCCAAGTTCACATAAAAGGACCAGACTTAATGGTTTGACAGAGACTGGAGGAACTCCCCAAACTATGGCCCCCGGACACTCTGTTAACCCAGAACTAAAACTACTCCCGAAGCCCACTCTTGAGACAAAGACTAGACTGGACTATGAAACAAAATAATACTCACGAAAAGCGTGCTTTTAGTTCAATCAGATACACGAGACCAAATGGGCTGCTCCTGTCCAGGGGCAAGATGAGAAGGCCGGAAGGGACAGGGACTGGTTGAATGGGCATAAGAAGCCCAGGGTAGAAAGGGGGAATGTGCTGTCACGTTACAGGGATTGCAAGTATAATGTCACATAACAATAATGTGTATAAATTTTTGTGTGAGAAATTAAGTTGAGCTGTAAACTTTCGAGAGCATAATAAAAAATAATCATTTCTTGGGGATATATACAAAGATATTATGATGCTTAAGGAGTCTACGGGTGGTGTAAATGGCTAAGCACTTGGCTACTAACCAAACAGTTGGTGGTTCAAACCCACCCAGAGTTGCCTTGGAAAAAAGGCCTAGTGATCTGCTTCTGAAAGGTCACAGCCTTGAAAACCCTATGGAGAAGTCCTACTCTGAAACAAATGGGGTCCATCACAAATCAGAATCGACTCAACAGCAACTAGTTTGTTTTTATTTTTTGTGGTGCTTAGACTAAATAATCAACCAGGGACCCATCAAGGCCCACCAAATGCTTTGCAGGCCTGGCCATGCTTGGAAGCTTTATCACTACAGACAAGAGCCCCCAGTTGTCTCAGCATTCCAGAGCTTTCTACCACAGCCCGCATCCAAGCCAATGCCAGGCATGGCACCCTGCTTGGAGCAATAGCTTTGCTGCTCATCGGACAAGGGCTATGGCCCACTGTGCACCTGCTTCTGGTGCTCACTGGCTTAGCAGAGCCTTAATGACAAACACAGATATACCCACATAAGCACATTCTTATTGTATTACTAGCACTTGGTAACAGCAAAGCCCACACTTAATGCAGAGAAGGATCATTCACTAAGTATACCAGTTCCACAGCTCCTTAGCTATTCAGTGTAGGAGTTTTAGTATTAAAATTCAACCTAATCCTGCCAAGTGTAACCCATATGAATTGCAGGCAGAGTGGAAATATATTATCTTAAAAAATGGTTTCAGAAAATTGATGTTTTACCACTAGTATTTTTTTCTTTTTTATTATATGAAAGCTCAGAAACAAAGCAGACTGCCAACTCTTAAATGACTTTTGTTCGGAAATGGGCAGCACTCATTATTGTCCTATTTTTAAAAATCAAGTTGAATATTTGTTCCTAACAGGCGTTATAAAAAATTTTTCCCTTACCACATTGGCTTTCATTAGATTTCCTCTCAGAATAAAACTTTCTGTTCCAATAGTCACTGTGATGGGGACCTTCCAGGAGGACAGACAGGTACAGTCCTCTGTAACAGTGCCACTTTATTCTCTCAAGTTTCAGCAGCTGGCTAGAGAGGCTGACGCACTGCAAACCTGATCCCACATTCCCCACCGGGCTGCAGTGCCAAAGTATGGGAACCCGTTTTGTGTGAGCTATCACACTGGCAGATTCTGAGGACTGAAACCTGAGGGATTGGTTTTCTAGTGGCCTGGCTTTCAGGCATCGAGTAACAACCTTGAGCCAACAACGTGCTGGAACTTTCTGCCAGAATGGTTGGAGCTTAACTCTGCAATCTGAGGCAGTCCTGCGTGACACCCGTTCCCAAGGCTCTCACCATTCCAGGCCTAATTCCCAAAGCCTGTGAACCACATCGGGAGCCCTGCATTCCATAGTTCTACAATCAACCTTTTTCCAGTTGCTGTCGCGTCAATTCTGACTCATGGTGATCCCATGGGTTGCAGAGCAGAACAGTGCTCCATAGCGTTTTCAATGGCTGTGACCTTTCAGAAGTAGCTCACCAGGCCTTTCTTCTGAGGTGCCTCTGGGTGGGTTCAAACCGCCAACCTTTCCAGTTAGCAGTCAAGAGCTTGACTTTGTACCACCCAGGGACTCCTTACCATCAACCTTAACTGGCTCCTATGAGTCGTAACCGACTTGACGGCAATGGGTATTAGGCTCAGCTCCTTCGAGCTCCAAGGCCACATCTTATCCATCTTTAATCTTCCCATCTTCGCCCATAATAGTGCCTGGCATGTGGTAAGCGCTCAGTAAATGTTGCTTGGGCTAAACAATATCAACAGGCTGACCTATTTGTGCTCCCACATAAAAACCACTCTCTGTCCTGCTTGTATTAAACTGTCCTATTCACTTCATCTAGAGCACCCTCTCACTTCCCTTCTCCAATCCTGTCTACTAGGAAACTAGCTCTGACTTCTCCAGCCCTTTTACATCCCCTTGTTTTGGATTTTGTACCACATGAACAGTTTAAGACATAAACACTGTTATCTTCAGTGGTTTCATATATGTTTGTCTTGTCCCTCAGCAGAGTGCAACTCATTGAAGGTGGGTCTTGATTGTATGCCCTGCCTTGCTCCAAGTGCTTGGCATGCTGTAGGGACTCAGTAAGTATTTGTCAACTGAGATTACTTAAACAAACTGGCCTGTGACTCGGGTTTCAGAGTTCACACATGTCACAACACCACCAGGATCACCACCATTAAAAATTTCTAAATTTCAAGCCTAGAGACCATCTGCCCGCAACCTCCTATACCATCCTTCGTATCCGCTTAAGTGACCTAGAGTTTTAAAAGCAAGGAAAAGATCTTTTTACATATTTAAAAACCTGTCTTCCTTTTCTTAACACTGAAATGACTTTCATTTTCCTCTTCGCGCTGTCAAAGAAGTTTGATGAGGCAAGAGTAACATTAAGGTACTTAATCCCTATGTGTAAACTGGATTTCTATTCATTAGATAACCCAGTTGTCCAGACTGACATATCTCTCACCTTAACATGCAGATGGGCCAACAATGTCTCCCAGAGAATTCTGGCCACCTCACAGTTCAACTGCCCCGGGCAGTCTGACAACCGACTGCCCCAGGAAAACCGACTCCTTAGGAAGAAACTGTCAGGTCTGTATAACTACGAGACTTTGGTGGAGATGAGGGTGTATCTGAAGAGTTGGCTTGCCTTCGGTCACCTGAGGTCTGCAGGGCTCCAGGGTGGTTCCGGGGCTGACAGGATGTTTTCACATGCTTCCAAAAAAAAAAAAAAAAAAACCAAACCCGTTGCCATCAAGTTGATTCCAACTCAGAGAGACCCTACGGGACAGAGTAGAACTGCCCCATAGGGTTTCCAAGGAGTGCCTGGTGGATCTGAACTGCCAGTCTTTTGGTTAGCAGCCGTAGCTCTTAACCACTACACCACCAGGGTGTTCCTTCATGTGCTTAAGGATGGCTAAAAGTACATGTTTCTCTGTCATCCATGGTGGTGCACATTATTTTGACATCAAACTAGAAGTTATCTCCCACTCTGATATCTGGGACACCAAGTACATTGGACCTATCTATCGGTTTGTTGTCCTGTGGAGGCTTGCATGTTGCTATGATGCTGGAAGCTATGCCTCTGGTATTTCAAATACCAGCACGGTCATCCATGGTGGACAGTTTTCACTGGAGCTTCCAGGCTAAGACAGACTAGGAAGAAAGGTCTGGTGATTTACCTCCAAAAATCAGCCAATGGAAACCTTATGGATCACAAATGAATATTGTCCGATACAGTGCTGGAAGATCAGTCCCCTAGGTTAGAAGGCAACAATAGATTCAACCATGTTGGTGATCATGAGGATGGTGGGAGAGCAGGCGGCTTTCGTTCTGTTGTATACATGGGGTTGCCATCAGTCGGAGCTAACTCAAGGGCAACTAACAAGTGCATCGGAAGAATTACCAAGTCCTTCCACAGAGTCCAATTTAATCAGCAGGGTTCTTTTCGCTGTAGCAGATAACGCTCAAAGAATACCTCCACTGTCTACCGTAAAACAAAAGCTTTCCAAATATGATAAATTCCTTTTCTGAAGACTCCGCTCTCTGTTGAAAAGATTTTTGCAAGTTAACATGCTTGGAGAGGGAAATGAATTATACACCAACATTCTTTGGGGACCTGTGTATCTCTATACTACTGATTTTACACCCTAGCCAAATGAAGTCTGTCTCATGGAACAGAAAACCCATGGCCATACTCAGAGTGCTCTCACTTGCTCAATGGGACAGAGCCACTGGACAAAAGTGGCTGGGAGGAAATGTGCAGAGGCACGGACCAAAAACCCAAAACTGCAGCCTGACTGTAGGATTTTATAACTGGGCTGTTTAATTTGGGACTATTTCTGTGAGGCAGCGCCAGTACCGTTGGCTAACAGGGTTCAGAGTACAAGTTGGAAGAAAAACAAAGCTGGTCTTTCAGACCTTTTCCCCCTTGGCTGATGCAAGATGTGAATATATGAGAGCAAAGGGAAGTTGTGGAAAGCAACCGGGTACGATGAAGAGGACAATCTACTGCAGATAGATGGAGGTTCTGGCTTTACACCATGAACCTGAGCACCAAATTGCCTTCATTAAATCCCATAGAGGGCAGTGGTGACTCAGAGGTAGAAGTCTTGCCTTCCACGTGTGAGACCCAGTTTCGATTCCTGACCTTGGCCACCACTTGTCTGTCAGTGGAGACTTATGAGTTGCTGTGATGCTGAACAGGTTTCAGTGAAGCTTCGAAACCAAGACAGATGAGGAAGAAAGGCCTGGTGATCTGCTTCCAAAAATGAGTCCATGAAAACCCTTTCACTCACTCACTGCCGTCGAGTTGATTCAGACTCATAGTGACCCTATAGGACAGAGCAGAACTGCCCGATAGAGCTTCCAAGGAGCGCCTGGCGGATTCAAACTCCCGACCTCTTGATTAGCAACCGTAGCACTTAACCACTATGCCACCAGGGTTTCCTTATGTTTTATAAAACCAAAAAACCAAACCCACTGCCATCGAGTTGATTCCTTATAGTCCACTCTAATCTTTGTCGGAAGAGTGGTCTTCAGGAATGATTTCAGTTTTGGGTTAACAGAGCATCTGGGGGCCGTGGCTTTGGGGGCTCCTCCAGTCTTAGACCATTAAGTCTGAATGGAAGTTATTTTTCCAAAAGGCCTCGCCTGTATTTCCAGTGTTTGCTGCTGCCACTTACTCTACCCAAACCCCAGGCTCCAGGACAAAAGACACTACTAGAGATCTGGGAGGAGACCAGGTGCCAAAGTGGTTAAAGCTCTCAGCTGCTAAGTGAAAGGTTGGTGGTTCGAACCCACCAGCTGCTCCGTGGGAGAAAGATGTGGCAGTCTGCTTCTGTAAAGATCACAGCCCAGGAAACCCTTTGGGGCAGTTTTACTCTGTCCTATGGGGTCGCTGTGAGTGGGAATCAACTTGACCGCAATGGTTTAAGAGATCTGATGACACTAATTTCCTTTATATAAAACCCTTGAGAGGAAGTAAATTGCTTTAAAGATGGAAAACTGTGGGAAGTAATGGTGATCTAGGCCTTACATATTTAATAACAATAAAAACTAAATTTTGATAAAACGATTCAGCTCAAACTTATGTGGTGTTTGTAGAGAAAACAACAAGAAAAAAATGTTGATTCAATGCATAAAAGACCCCCAAATAAGTACACCATTTTTGGTTTCAGTGAGAAACATCACAAACCCGTCCATTTTCTCAACTAAAAAAATCTGTGGGATGGCAACTGAACACACCTACTTGTTTGGTTTTTCTCAGGTAAATAAAGCCATTAAACAAATACCATGTTTCAAACCACCAGTGTGGAAATCTGTTATTTAGAAATCTGAGGCCTTCCTAGAAACATTCACTGCCTTACCTACTAGGTAAATGCCCTCCAAATACATTAAAGTAATGCAAAAAACAATGGTCAAGATCATTAAAGCTCAAGGCAGTGAGAGTTAACCTCACTTTGTAGTTTAAATTTAGGTTGATAACTAATGTGAGAAAGTAAATTTTAAGGACACTACACAGCCCCAGACCCAACACTCAGAAAATCAACTTTGGACATGAAAGTGTCTATATGGCCTGGTATTACATTTCTGTGCCATGCCACAGAAAATAAACACCAAGATGATGCCACCTTAGTTCGAGGATAAAGGCTCACTCATCTAGCCCTAATTGAGACTCAAATGCACATTAACTTTTATGATGATTACAAAGTGCCAAATTGGCTGTCATTTTAGCTTATCTTTCCATAGGTGATTTAGTAAACTATTTTATTACTAGCTGACACACATGTAAATGAAACAATAATGAGCTAAAAATTTCTCCAGCATAGTCGTTCAGAGATGATACAGCTGACCTTAAAATGAACTTGCAAATTCTGGCCTAGGTAGACCCCAAAGGATTGTATTAATTTTAGAATCCGACTAGATGTTATAGGTGCCACGATGACTGACTTTTTTCAAAAATGAGTACAAAGAACACCATAGTGGCAAAGTAGCTCAAAACCATCCTGTGCAGTTGATGGCTAAACTGATGCCCAACGCTCCCAATACCTAATTCTGAGCCCTTTTTGCTGCACCATAATGCCCGCGACATGAAGGACAACAGAATCGATCGGCCTCAAATTCAAAAGGATTTGTCGTAGCTGTTAAGAGTTTATTATTCAACAGCATTCATGCTAAGCATTTTATATGCACCAGCTCATTTAATCATCACAACACAAATTCCACTGCAGACGAAGAAAGGCTTGTCCCAAGTCACACAGCCAAGCAGTGGGGACTCTGGAGTCTGTGCTTATTGAGAATGTTCACTGTGCTATATCCACCTCCCGTACCTGTTGCTGTCAAGTCAATTCCAACTCACTGCAACCCCACGTGTTACGGAGTAGAACTGCACCATAGGACTTTTTTGGCTGTAATCTTTACAGAAATAGATCACCAGGCCTTTCTTCCACAGCACCACCAGGTAGGTTTGAACCACCAACCTTTAGGTTAGTTGTTGAGTGCAAACCCTTTGCACCACCCAGAGACCTGTGTCTACCTCACCTCCTCTTTTTTGTGATTCAGTTGTAATCACATTAAAAGGCCCTGGGAAGAACTGCAATGAAGGATCATGAAAAACTTGGTTTATTCTACCATCTTCAAACTTTGGCTATAGAAATTCTTCCCCCAAAATACAGTGAAATCTGTGAGAGCTGGAACTCGGTGGGAATGCCTTGTTTTTCCGGGTCTCACAAGCTTCATTCCTTTGGGTGCAGTCATCACTTTTCAATCACTCTCTGTTTAGTGGAAAATATTTGTGTTTTCCATCTGACAGGTTTCTACCTCACACAGCTTCCGGCTTTCATAGGTTTTACTGTACTTATTAACATCTTCCAGAACTAGTGTTATAGGCATCACGGATTGGGAAAAAACTGTGTTGGGTTTAGAATTCTAGCTTACCAGTTTCTTCTCTGCCTCATGTTCTGTAAGTTTTGCTGCCATACACACCAATAGTCCTTCATTCATTTTTTTTTTTATTAACTTTTATTGAGCTTCAAGTGAACGTTTACAAATCAAGTCAAACTGTCACATATAAGTTTATATACACCTTACTCCGTACTCCCACTTGCTCTCCCCCTAATGAGTCAGCCCTTCCAGTCTCTCCTTTCGTGACAATTTTGCCAGCTTCCAACTCTCTCTATCCTCCCATCCCCCCTCCAGACAGGAGATGCCAACACACTCTCAAGTGTCCACCTGATATAATTAGCTCACTCTTCATCAGCATCTCTCTCCTACCCACTGTCCAGTCCCTTTCATGTCTGATGAGTTGTCTTCGGGGATGGTTCCTGTCCTGGGCCAACAGAAGGTTTGCAGACCATGACCGCCGGGATTCCTTTAGTCTCAGTCAGACCATTAAGTCTGGTCTTTTTATGAGAATTTGGGGTCTGCATCCCACTGATCTCCTGCTCCCTCAGGGGTTCTCTGTTGTGCTCCCTGTCAGGGCAGTCATCGATTGTGGCCGGGCACCAACTAGTTCTTCTGGTCTGAGGATGATGTAAGTCTCTGGTTCATGTGGCCCTTTCTGTCTCTTGGGCTCTCAGTTGTCGTGTGACCTTGGTGTTCTTCATTCTCCTTTGCTCCAGGTGGGTTGAGACCAATTGATGCATCTTAGATGGCCGCTTGTTAGCATTTAAGACCCCAGATGCCACATTTCAAAGTGGGATGCAGAATGTTTTCATAATAGAATATTCTGCCAATTGACTTAGAAGTTCCCTTAAACCATGGTCCCCAAACCCCCGCCCTTGCTCCGCTGACCTTTGAAGCATTCAGTTTATCCCGGAAACTTCTTTGCTTTTGGTCCAGTCGAGCTGATCTCCTTCATCATTTTTAGTAATACCTTCATCTCCAACAATCAGGTGCCCCACTCAAATTAAAAATGTAACAAAAGAATTGTATGTTTATTGTTGAAAAAAAAATATGTTGTCCTTGAATGTATGAAATATGACTGAGTTATGTGAGTTTATAAGCACATACTGTTGTATCTACAAGCACTTATTTCAAGGGTGTGTTTACAGAAAACTAGCTGGTACCTAACAATTGTCCAGGCTTACCCTATGAACTGGCATGTATATACAAACCATTCATGGAAAAAAGCCACGAGGTCAAAGGTAAGGTCACACATAAGAGAAAATCCTTCAGTCCCTTACTTAAGAACTCCTGAGTAACCTGACTGGTTCCATGAAGCTTCTGAAACAAATGAAAGCCTGGGAGATGACAGACCTTCTACTGTATTTATTTATAATCCTTAAAGTTTGAACCACTCACTTGGAACTACAACTGCAGTTGGATTTTCCTGCCGGATGTCCAGTACAGAATGGGAGTCTTATCTCATCACTTAGAATATACCTCCTGTGCCAGGTCCAGGAATCAGCACCAGGTCTGATACATTTTCTCCATTCCCTAACATGTCTATTATCGTGCTCTACCAACAACAACAAAAAAGACAAACCCATTGCCATCGAGTCGATTTCAACTCATATATCATAGCGCTCTAGGAACCAGCATATGATAAAGGCTCCACAAACAGTTGCTGTTGTTGGGTGCCATCACAGTTGATTCCAGCACACAGAGACCCCATGTAATTGAGTAGAATTGCTCCACAGGATTTAGGGTTTCCTAGGCTGCAATCTTTACTGGAGTAGAGAAGCAGGTCTTTTCTCCCACGGAGCCAGTGGGTGGGTTTGAACCACCAACCCTTCTGTTAGCAGTCAAATGCTTAGCTGTTGTGCTCCTTCAACAAATAGTTAAAAAACAAACAAAACAATAAAAACCAAACCCATTGCCATAGATCAACTCTGACTCTTAGCAACTCCATACCAAACCAAAGCCAAACCAGTTTTCTTCCAGTCTATTCCAACTCACAGCGACTCTACAGGACAGAGCAGAACTACCCCACAGGGTTTCCAAGAAGTGCCTGGTGGATTTGAACCACCAACCTTTTAGTTACCAGCTGAGCTCTTATAACAACCCTATAAAAAAAAAGGAAAAAAGGACAGGGTAAAACTGATTGATAAGGTTCAAACAAGACTGTAGATCTTTACAGAAGCAGAATGCCACATCTCTCCCCTGCAAAGCAGCCGGTGGGTTAGAACTGTCTACTTCTCTTTCAGTTAGCAGCCAAGCACTTAATCACTGTGCCACCAAGGCTCCCCAACAACAAACAGTAGAAGAGGTCAAATTTTTCTGAAGGGTTGAAACCAAGCTTTAAACCATTTGGTGAAAGGAACAATTATGCCTTCTAAAGGAGCTACCTAGTTACACTACATCTGGGAAAGATCCTTCAGTGTTCTCTTAACTGGTCTCTTTAAAAGGTGCAAGCTGGAATTCAGTCTTACACTTGTGAGGAGAACTGCCAGGAGAGGTAAGCGTGACCTCAGAAGAAACTGCCAACTCATGAAGAATGCCTCCATCAAACCAGGCACAGCACTAGAATTTGGAGAACATTTAAATGGCTGAAAAGCATTTTAAAAAGTAACACCGAGTTAGAGCAATTAAGAGTGGAAATATTGCTCTTTGTTTAAAAAGAACTGAACTTGATTCAAGGCAGGTAAGATTTCCTGGCCAACAAAGCTTAAATAAAATCTTTGTTTAATAAAGTGCTCAACTCAAAAATTGGCACATCACATTAAAATATATACATATATTTGCCTGAGGACTACTTGGCTCATTTAAATTTATGATTCAATATAATCAATATCATTTCCAGAAAAGGTGCCTCACTGTGTGTATGTTTGTGTACCCGGTACTGGAAAATTATTTTTCCTACAGCGTTTGTCTACTGATTCTACAGAACAGTACTTGGCTCAAAAAGTGGTTAGAGAACAGAATATTCTTTGATGGTTATGAGAGGGTGGAGGGAGGGAGGGGGAAGGGAGGGGAAGAGGGAGGGAGGGAAGAAGAGAGAGGGGTTTTCACTAATTAGCTGGTAGATAAGAACTATTTTAGATGAAGGGAAAGACAACACACAATACAGGAGAGGTCAGCACAACTGGACTAAACCAAAAGCAAAGAAGTTTCCCAAATAAACTGAAAGCTTTGAAGGCCAGCGTAGGAGGGGCAGGGGTTTGGGGACCATGGTTTCAAGGGACATCTAAGCCAACTGGCATAATAAAATCTATTAACATTCTGCATCCCACTTTGGAGAGTGGCGTCTGGGGTCTTAAACGCTAGCAAGCGGCCATCTAAGATGCACCAATTGGTCTCAACCTACCTGGAGCAAAGGAGAATGAAGAACACCAAAGACACAGGATAATTATGAGCCCAAGAGACAGAAAGGACCACATAAACCAGAGACTACATCAGCCTGAGACCAGAAGAACTAGATGGTGCCTGGCTACAACCGATGACTGCCCTGACAGGGAACACAACAGAGAACACCTGAGGGAGCAGGAGAGCAGTGGGATGCAGAATGTTCTCGTAAAAAGACCAGACTTTATGGTCTGACTGAGACTAGAGTGACCCCGGAGGTCATGGTCCCCAGACCTTCTGTTAGCCCAAGACAGGAACCATTCCTAAAGCCAACTCTTCAGACAGGGATTGGACTAGACTATGGGATAGACAATGATACTGGTGAAGAATGAGCTTCTTGGATCAAGTAGACACATGAGACTACATTGGCATCTCCCATCTGAACGGGAGATAAGAGGGTCAGAAGCTGGCCGAATGGACACAAGAAGAAATAGAGGAAGGAAGGAGTGTGCTGTCTCATCCGGGGGAGAGCAATTAGGAGTATATAGCAAGGTGTTTATACATTTTTGTATGAGAGTCTGACTTGATTTGTAAGCTTTCACTTAAAGCACAATTAAAAAAAAAAAAAGTGGTTTGTTGGGTAAATTTACAACAGCATCTCAGACATGATGACCCAAAAAGATCTTGTATGCTTATTTAATGGAATGATGCACATGTCTCCGACACAAGCATGATGACCAAATAAACACAGTTATAAGTAACCAGTACCAACTGCCGTGGAGTTTACTATGACTCACAATTACCCATACGTGTCAGAGTAGAACTGTGCTCTATGGGGTTTTCTTTCTTCCTTTTTCTTTTTTTAAAATTTATTTCTTGTAGCTGGTGTTGAGAATATACACAGCAGAACATCCAACAATTCAATTTCTACATGTACAATTCAGTGACACTGACTGCATTCTTCAAGTTGTGTAACCATTCTCATCCTCCCTTTCCGAACAGTTCCTCCTCCACTAACATAAAGTCACTGCCCCTGGGTTTCCTATCTAATCTTTCAAGTTGCTATTGTTAATGTTATCTCATATAGTTCTTGAAAGAGCACAACGCTCAAGGCAGATGTTCTTTACTAATTGAGCTACAGCCTTCAGTACGGATTATACCTCAACATAAAGAAAACAAAAATTCTTGCAACTAGACCAATAAGCGTGATAAATGGAGAAAATATTGAAGGTCCCACCAGATTGTCCACAGGAAATAGATGTAGCAGTCTGCTTCCGTAAAGATTTACAGCCTTGGGAACCCTATGAGGCAGATCTACTCTGTTCCTGTAGGGTCGCTCTGAGTCAGAACCAACTTGACAGCAGTGAGTTTGGTTTGGTTTATGAAGCAATGTATATTAAAACAACGCCTAAGCCTTTGAGTGGGATTATGCTGAATATGCATGACACACAAAAAGAAAATGTTCATCAGTTACAGATGTGTTCCAACCCGTGTTTTCTTCCTTTTTTGGAATATCAATCAGGGAAGCAAGAGTACGTTTGTAACCATGTTATTATAAGCTCTGCGGGCTCAACCTCTCCCAAACTAGAATATGCCAGTATTTATTTTGCTATCCGTATGACCACAGTTTACACTAGAGTAAAAATAGAAGCTGTGTGAGCCTAACCTGAAAAGTTCCAAGTGCTGGAAATGGACAGCATTAATATATTCTAACTAAAGCATCAAGATTCTGTTTCCTGGTATAGTTTGGCAGGAAACAGGGGAAAAGATATTTGGAATTTATTTGTTATTCAGAAGCGTTTTTTAAAAAACTAACAAAATGGAACAGGCTCCAAGTCAAGCACAGAAAACCAAAGACTCAGGTTTAAATTTAATAATTTGCTCTAAGGGTTTTTTAACCACTACAATTCTAAGCCCCAAGGTACAACCACATATATGCTATAGGAAGCATATGGGACAGGAAAACGGGAAAGTCCACAGGTCCAAAGGGCCGATCATGCTCTCAACGGCCATGTCAGCCACGCTCACTCCAGCTGATGCCAGAGCAAGAAGCTGGGCTCTGTGGCTTGTCATAGTTGATGGATGGAATTTCTAAGTCAGCCTGTATTTCAGCGGCCTAAAATGGAACTATGTCCCTGGGTGGTGCAAACGGTTTGCACTGGACTACTAACCTAAAAGTTGGTGGTTTGAAACCACCTAGCGGCACTGAAGAAAAAAGACTTGGCAATTAGCTTCCATAAAGATTACAGCCAAGAAAACCCTACAGAGCTCAGTTCTATTCTGTGACACAAGGGGTAGCCATGAGTTGGAACTGATTAGACAGCAATGGGGTTTGTTTGTTTTAATTAGAATTGAGTATGAATGTTAAAAAGAGTATGGGACACTACTGTTGGCTTGTAAAGAGAAGCCTTAACTATTTAAAAGAAGCTAACAGAACCACGAATCAGGACTGGAGGAAGACTCATTAACAACCTGCCTTATGCAGATAACCCTACTCACTCAAAGTAAAGAGGACTTGAAGCACTTACTGATGAAGATCAAAGACCACGGCCTTCAGTATAGATTACACCTCAACATAAAGAAAACAAAAATCCTCACAACTGGACCAAAAAGCAACATCATGATAAGCGGAGAAAAGACTGAAGTTGTCAAGGATTTTATTTTACTTGGACCCACAATCAACACCCATGGAAGCAGCAGTCAAGACATCAAACAACATATTGCATTGGGCAAATCTGCTACAAAGGACTTCTTTAAATCATTAAAAAGCAAAGATGCCACCTTGAAGACTAAGGTGCTCCTGACCCAAGCCAAGGTGTTTTCAATCACCTCATATGCATGTGAAAGCTGGACGATGAAAAAGACGGAAGAAGAATTGAAGGCTCTGAATTGTGGTGTTGGCAGAGAATGTTGAATACACCACGGACCGCCAAAAGAATGAACAAATCTGTCTTGGAAGAAGTACAACCAGAGCGCTCCTTAGAAGCAAGGACGGTGAGACTACATCTCACATACTTTGGACATGTAATTTAGGAGGGATCACTCTCTGGAGAAGGACATCATGCTTGGTAAAGTAGAGGGTCAGTGAAAAAGACGAAGACCATCAATGAGATGGGACTGACACAGTGACAACAACAATGTGCTTCAGCATAATGACTGTGAGGATGGTGCAGGACCAGGCAGTGTTTAGTTCTGTTGTACACAGGGTTGCTATGAGTGGGAACCGACTCAATAGCACCTAACAACAACTAACAGAAATTGACACAGTCCTTTTGGTAACGTGTTTTCAGAGGCCATAAAAATCTTTTATACCATCTGACAGATATTTCTCCCCTTAGGAATTATGTTAAGGAAATGGTCTAAAAAGGAGAAAAGCTGGGGTGTTTACTACAGCATTAAAGCAAAATCACTGAGACAGCCTAAACGCCAACTACAGGGGAGTAAATACGTATAACAACATATGACACGTTAATATACTCAACATCACCATTAAAAATTATAGACCAATAGCAACAAGGAAAAGTGTTTATGACAACACATTAAATTTAAAAGGTGTGTTTTTTTTTTTCTTCTTCTAGTATTACAACTATATAAAAATGTCAAATACTTTGGCCAAGCATTAGAAGGAGAAATGGAAAAAGAAGAGAATTAACTGGTTAGGGTGATAGGTTTGTGGTTGATTTCTTTCCCAATTGACATTACTGTTACATTTTTGCAGTAAGTACATATATTTGTAAGGTGTTAAATGCACAGAAAGGAGCCCTGGTGGCACAACAGTTAAATGCTCGGCTGTTAACCGAAGGATCAGCAGTTTGAACCCACCCAGAGGCTCTAAGGGAGGAAGAGCTGGTGATCTGCTCTCGTTAAGATTACAGCCCAGGAAACCCTACCAGGCAGCTCTACTCTGTCACATGGGGTCGCTATGAGTCAAAAATCGACTCGAAGGCACCTAACAACAACAACAGCATAGAAAGCACAAGACCAATGAGTCATGGTCACAGATGGCCAGGGGTGAAGCTTCCGAACATCAACTGGACAAATGAGCTTCTGAAACAAACGTATTTATTGTTTCATAGGGAATACATTCAAACATATTCATATAGGTATCTATAAAGGCTCTGAAGAAAGCTTGATGCAAGAATGGGGTGCTTAAGTGATAAGCGTTTAAAAAGCCACAGAATCACAGTCCAGCGCTTGGGCTATCCCAGTTCCATTCCATCTGCGGGCACCGGGCAGAAAGTCTAGTAAAAATGGATATTTAATTGCATCGTTCCAGGTTCTAAAATTTCCTGGGTCTAGTTACCCATTTCATTAGCTACTCTTTGTTCCTGGGTTATTTAAAGCTAGGAATCTACTCCGTGTGATGCTTTGAAGAATGGTCAAGGTAATTCACTCAGTTGCCCAGTGAACAAGCTCCCTACCAGCTTGGCTCAGATCAACATGAGCCAATACCTGACCTTGGAGGGCTGTGCCCCTAACAGACCTGCAGGGCTGAAAGGCCAACTAGCCCCACAAATGTTTAGTATTGCTCCCTGGTTTTTATCCATCTGTTCTATTACACTTGTAGGGTGTAATGGGAGCCTCTCGTTCTGCCGCTCCGTGACTGCTGATTACAGGAAAGGACTACCTGACCTAGGAGGGCTTTTAAAATGAAAAAGATGACATTTGCAGCTGGTTCCTTATACTGGAAGATGGAAAATGTGCCAACACTTATCCAAATAAAAGCAACAAAACTAGAATGGAGGGGATAAACCCAACGTTGTAAAGAACAGTGATTTCAAAATTGGAGTTTAAAAAACTATTCCAAATGGAAGGCTTTTTTTGCGATTGTGAGGGTCTTTTAGTACCTGGAGTCCCTAAGCAGTGCACAGTTAATATATTCAGCTGCTAATCGAAAGGTTATAGGGTCAAGTCTACCTAGAAGTGCCTGGCCAGAAAGGCCTGGCAATCTACTTCCAAAAAACCAGATACTGAAGACCCTATGGAGCACAGTTCTCCTCTGACACACGTGGGGTTGCCATCAGTTGGAATCAACTTGACAGCAACTGGCTGGCTGGCTTTAATATCTTCTATCAAGTCACTGTATATCAAATACAATATATTGAAAAGATTACCCACATCCACATTCCTTTTAGCCACTGTAAAAACACCCTGATTCTGCCCAAAACTCATCACCCAGGCCTTGTATTTCTTTTTCTATATAAAGGAACTGTTCTTGACCAACTTTTTTAACCAAGTAAAATAAACCATGAGTGCCAAACAGTTTTTAAATAAATGGTTTCCTTGATAGAGAAACCAGGAAAAGATTTAAAGGTACCACAGTCCATTATGAAATCCATCGTGGACTCTTCATGAAGTAATTCCCCCCAAAATGGAGCTTCCCACAAGCTGCTCCCAGTCTCATTTATCTGCTTTACAGGGAGGGTATTTATTTATTTATAGCCTTCAGCACCATCTCTAAGCAAGCACAGCGTAGGAAGAGCTCCTGTTGGTATGCTACCATATTGCATATAAGTACTTTATCCCTAGATCACATTAACAGTCTTGTCAGACGAGGAGCAAAGGAGAATTAGGAACAGAAATATTTTCCCCACTAATGATAATCAAATACTTTACCAGCTGTGCAAACCAACATGTGGCCAAGGCCTTAAAAACCCCAAAAGGTAATCTAACCCATTCCTGCGCTGCCTTCTGGCTTTCTGATCTACCTCCATCAGCATCTACATATGAGGACATTCTGAAATCCTGCTGATGGAATCCTTGACTCTTACTGGTATGATATGAGGGTCAAGGAGGATGAGGAACTCACAAGATGAATAATTTAAAAATAGTAATATATAAGAAGTGCTTTTGAGAATATATTGAACAGAGTATATACTGTTATGACTTTTTGTCACCAAATGAGGCTCATTTATGGTAATTCACTAGTGATAATTAAAAGTCTCAGCTGGAACACACATTTTCATGAGCATCATTTCATAAGAGACACAGAACTTAGTTTTCTAAAAATATGGGAGATGAAGAACAAATACTTATTAAACCGTCCCAAAAAACTTTCTTCTCCAAGTAGTTCGGTAATAAAAAAATTTACCAGCTGATTTCACTAGTGCTGAAGCAAGCTGTACCAAATGCCTCTGTGGCTATTTAGTACCAAGGATGCTAAATAAAAATTGATGATGCTAAACTTAACATTATTTTCTTCAAATTTCTACTTGCCCCAGGATCTTCATTTCCTCCCAAATTACTGGGCCATCCTATTCTTACCAGGGCTTCTCTAAATCAATCAGGGCAAGGTCTATCTAAAAAGCCCCCTTTCAGGATGAAAACCACCTTGGCTACCTGTTATATTTTAATTTCCTAGAAATTGCAGAGTCTTACAGAGAATTAAACTCAGGGAGCCCTGTCCATATTAATGGTCTCTCACTTGGGTTCTGTCACATGTCTTGGATGATGGGACCAGTTTCTAACACATTTAACTGCTCCAGGCACACCCGCCTCCAGACAGTGCCTCTGCCTACAGAGTGGAGTTTATCGTTTAATTGGTATAAGATCAGCATGCAGCTGGAGAGTAGCTTGGTCATGGTGTTCATGTGGAAGATGCCAAATGAAGACATGTCCATTCCTCCTAGGCCTCAAGACAATAACTGAGGATCCCCAGACTGCGGAGCTATCAGCTTCTATTACCCCAAACTCAACTGGACCTACCTGCCTTTGGCCAGTGCTCTGTAACAAAGACAGACTTCGGACTCTCCCTTCCTGCTGTTTCACCTCACACATGCCTTGTAGAAAAATCACTTGCTTTTCGCTCCTCCTCCTTGGGAGTCTGAGGAATGCAGCTAAGTGACTGCAGCTGCCAGGGCAATCTCTTTGGCATGCATGGCTACAACTCCTCATCTAATAGCCTTTCCTCTGCCTCGCTGCCCTGGCCCACTGGTGATCACCGCAATCCTTTCAAGTGGTCACATTGCAGGGCAGCCCCCATGGAAACAAACCCATTTGGAACTGTTCAAGCTCATACCAAAGAATGATGTTTTTAATACAGATTGTTCTTTTTAAATCCTTTACAAAAGCAGCTGTAATCAATCGTGCTGGGGGGCTCTGTAAAAATCTGCCACTCGGAAAGCCCCAATATTGATTCTTTTCCCTTTCACGGCTTTCAGGAAAAAATTCCACGCTAAGAAACGATTGCATGCTAAGAAACAATCAATTTTTCTAGACTTTGCTAACATGAAACAGTATCTATATTAATATGTTTTTTAAATTAAATAAAAACCACAGGCTGATATATGAAACCCACCTGTTATTCTGCCTTTCATATTAGGACATGTTTGTTTTTGAAACAAAAGTCGGCTGAACAAATTCAATAATTATTCAACGCTGATTAAACATCAGCAATTCTTGTAAGAGCTGTGGAGCAGGTGACACTAGGTTAAAGATGGAAGGGAAATCTGTCTTCATTTGAGATCTGGCGTTTCCAGTTCTTAACTTGCAAGGTAATATGCCGTTCTCTCAGTGCCTATTCTTAAAGAAAGCTATCAATCTGAGCCTTTGCATATACTCCTATCATGGTTCCAAACGCTCACATTCTGACTGAACTTTCAAATACCAGAACATTTTAAGTCTTTTCACAGCAACTACGGTAGATGTATTATTCTGTCAAATTTTCCTCTTAAAACCGAAATATTTCTAAAGGTGGAAAGTCAGTATTTAAAGCTACAATGTGCAGACAAAGCAATTTAGCATTTTCATTTAAAAATCACATTAAAAATCCTCACCAGCGTCAACAGCCAATTTCCAGGTTAGACATTAAGGAAAAGCACAATTTAACATAATGTCTGTTATCTGCACCTCTGTTTAGAAGAAAAAAATAAAAAGACTTTATTAAAATGCCATACATAAAATTAATACAGAACCAAAAGCCATGTAGACTGACAGCCCATAATACTTTGTGTCAGGGTGGTTATCTACCACATGGATGAAATTAAATCTGGTCATGTCCAAAGAGCTGGCGAAAAAAAAAAAGGGCAAAAAAAACTTAACTTCTATTTGCTTTGCTGCAAATAAGAATAATTTCCACTTCAGGGGCGTGGGCTACGACTCGTGATATTTATCCATGTTCCATGCTCCTGGCCTCCAACAACCAAAGGAGTCTACTGAAGTGATGGGTGTACAATTTGTACATGTATTAGTTGAGGAATTTAACTCTTTTTCCACACCTACCCCAGCCCCTCAAATTAGACAGGGCCCCTGCTTTTTTTTACCAGCCTAAATAAGCAAAGACTGAGAGAGCTCTGTAAAACTCCTTAACATTAGCTGATCAAGGGCCTCCATCTTTGTCAAATCGTACCTCCTGGGGCTGTCACACTTGGCAGGTTTCACAGCCCCACTGGCCTGGGTAGTCTTTTTATCCCCCGTAAGTTATTTTAAGCAACTTTTTGCCAACAAATACATCTCTGTGCTAGGCTTCATCTCTTCCATTGTAAAACTGTTGCAGCACAAAATAGCTAAGCATTAAAGAGAAACTAGAATCAGAATAGTAAACTAACCTTCTGTGTTTTGAATGCTCCAGAGATCAGGGCTGTCCAGCAAAACTTTCTGCCATGATGTTAATGTTTTCTATCTGTGCTGCCCAAAATGCAAGCCCCTAATCCCTAGCCACGCGTGTCTAACATGCAACTGAGATGTGGTGAGTGAAAAAGAGAAACTGAATTTTTAATTTTTTTTATTTCTAATCGATTTAAATTAAAATAGTCATGTGACAATCCCTGGGTGGTGCAAATCGTTAACATGCTTGGCTGCTAACCGAAAGGCTGGTGGTTTCAGTTTACCTAGAGGTACCTCAGAAGAAAGGCATGGCAAAAGCAGCCACTGAAAACCCTGTGGAGCACAGTTCTACTCTGACACATGTAGAGTTGCTATGAGTTGGAACGGACTTGATGGCAACTGGCATATACTGTATATGCACGTGACTTGTAGCTACCATATTGAACAGTGCTGTTCCAGAGAGAATTCTCAAATCATCGTTGGAAGCCTGGGCACATCAAAGCCATCTACCTCTGCTGGGCTAAGCACTGTGGGGGGCCAAATGCGCTCTCCTGCACATCAGCAGAAGTCAGTGCTTAACAGCTTCATCGCATTTTCCATCAGGGCTCTCCCTTACCACTTCACACCTGTCAGAAAAATTAAGGATTAGAAGTGGCTAGGTCATTTAACAAGCACCTTATCAAATACCTCCTATGTGCTGAAATGTTCTGTCATTTATTTAAAAGTTTAAAACAAAAGGGGGAGGGGGAAGAAATCTTGGGTCACCAAATCTGAGTAAGCAAATCACTATCCTGAACCACATGAAGTTCAAATCCCTGGAGAACTCACTAGGCGAGCCCATATATCCTGCCCTGGGCTCTGCTCCCTTCCTTCTGGAGTGTTAAAAACTAAAACACCAAACCAAACCCATTGTCACCGAGTCGATTCTGACTCATTGAGACCCTTTAGGAGCAGAACTGCCCCAAAGAGCTTCTAAGAAGCATTTGGTGGATTAGAACTGCTCACCTTTTTGGTTAGCAGCCGTTGCTCTTAACCACTACACCACACGGGTTTTTGGCAAACCAGCACACAATAAATAGTTCCTGGTTGCTGGCAATGAGTTTATCTGGCTGGCTCACTGTGGCATCAAACTCAGTTAACTTCACTGAATAAATGATGCATTCCTGGACTGGTAGACATTTTAAGAAGCTCATTCACAGTTGTAATGGATGTTGTATAGCTTCCTAGGGCTGCAGTAACAGAGCTGGGTGGCTTAAAACAACAGAAACTTAACTACCTCACAGTTTTCAGGCTAGAAGTCTGAAAGCAAGGTGCCTGCAAGGCCAAGCTCCCTGTGAAAACTCTAGGGAAGCTTCTGGGTGTTGCTGACAATCCTTGGCGTTCCTTGGTTTGTAGGCATGTTACTCCATTGTCACATGGAGCTTTGCCTACGTGTCTCTGTGTCCAAATTCCCTCTTCTTATGAGAATATCTGTCATTCTGCATGTGGGACCCGCCTTCATCCAGAATGTCCTCGTCTTAACTTGATTCCATCTACAAAGACTCTGTTTCCAAATCAGGTCACACTCACAGGTTCCGTGAAATTACCTACCCATCCCCTCACCCACCCACTCATCTACCACCCCCTGCTCTCCTACCACCACCTAATTGGGGGGTTAAACCAGATGTCTGCTCAAGTCCCTAGCTCTGCTTTACCTTCAAACTCATCATCTTTTCTTTGTTTTATGTCTTGAATTTCCCTTCACTGTGGATGCCAATTTTTGGAGGACACTATTCAACCCAGTACAAGTGTTATGCATTCACTCCCGTTCATTCATTCTTGCCTACACTGTTGCATCAAACAAGAAAGGGAACTATCAAAAGAAGATAGGAAAGCACACTCTCCTCCTGGGAAAATGGATCATTTGTCTACATGCGTCAAGTAACGATGCTGCACCATGAGTTCCATCCACTTAGCCATCACAATTGTTGGGATATTTTCCGATGCATTAATAAATTGTGGGGACAAAAACACTAGTAGATCCTGGGTGTAAAAAAAAAAAAAAAAGACATTTTGGGGCAACTGGAGAAATCTGAGTACAGACTGGTATTAGAAGAAAACATTATGGAATTATTATTAATATTCTTAGGTGAGGTTGTGTTTATGTAAGGTAATGTCCTTATTCATAGGGGACAGATGCTGAATGCTAAAGTACCCAGGGTTGGAGTGTTATGATGGCCAAAATTTAAAAAATTTATCTATTTGAGAAAAAAGCAAATATGATTACTGTTGAATTTAGGTGGAAGATAAATGGTTATTGTACTACTCTTTTTGACTCTTCTGTGTATTTGAGAATTTTCATAATTAAAAAGTTGGGGGAGAAAAAGTCCAGGAGAAAAATTTCAAGTGACACTGAAGCTAATCATAGGCAAATAGTTCAACACTAATTGGACAAGAAAGCTCTGTTTCCGTACCAGGCGGAAAAGTGAGCTGAACTTCATTAAAAATTTCTATCAGCCTGTGCTTGTTGGTTTAAACTAACTGGTGCCACTGAGGTTAGCACAGAAGTGATCAGATAATTTTCTTCCAAAAGAAATGACAGCTATGAACTTGGCTGACAGGCCAGTGCCCTAAAGGGAAAGTGTTTCCACCTCTGAAGACAAAAAGGGGGAAGATGTAAGTAAGGGTTGGCAAGAGAGGCAATCATGGTGAGGAGCTTCTGTATCAGAACAACGTATGGAATTAAACTCTTCGGCATCTTTCATTGGATAAATAAGTACATACGGGTGGCTTTAGTAGAATTCATGTATGTATTTAAAAGGCTAAAGAAACCGATTAAAGGTGAAAGTTACAGGTTATGAGTGGCCCAAATATTAACAAAACTTTGCCTCCTTGAGTAAGGAGAAGATTATTAAACAGTGTTAGGAGAATTCAGAACTTCACTCCTATCTCCAGCCTCACCCACCCTTAATTAAACAAGATACTGAAGGTAGCCTCAAATCCTAAAATATTAATCTAATATATATTAACACATTGAAAGCAATTTGAAAATTCAAGTTGCACACGTAGGATTTGTGCACTTTTCTGACTGTGTTATACTCAGTAAAAAGTTGACTAAAATAAACAAACAAAAAGAGACTAAGCCGAGTTTTAGAGAACAAACCCTTACCCCTAGCCACGGTATACAAATCCGCATTTACTTGTGTATCTGAGCACGAATGTCAAAGAGATGTCATCACTCACTCTCAAAATGTATCTAACAAGGTTATCATGTTATGGGAGCAAAGCCAACCTCCATGGTTTTCAAGAAGGAGAAAGGCTTGCCTTTCTAGTTAGAGCACACATTTAATGCATAAGTTTTCTGGGTTTCTTTGCACTTCCAAAGAAATGACTATAACATAGAGATACCATTTACCAGCTGTAATTTAGTTGATTCCAACTCATGGAAACTCCATGGGTATCACAGCAGAACTGTGCTCTTTAGGGTTTTCAATGTCTGATTTTGGGGAAGTAGATTGCCATGCCTTTCTTCTGAGGTATCTCTGGTTGGACTCAAACTTCCAACCTTTCCGGTAGCAGCCAAGTGTGCTGTTTACACCCCCCAGGAACTCCTAACATACTTCTATCCAATGAGTATCATTATTATCCCCATTTTACAGCTGTGGAACCTGAACCTTAGAGGTCATGTGGTTTGCTTGCCATTACCCATATAGTAAGTATAAGAATAAAAAACAAACAAAAAACCCCAAACCTGTTGTCATTGATTCCAACTCACAGTGACCCTATAGGATAGAGAAGAACTGCCTCATAGGGTTTCCAAGGAGGCTGGTGGATTTGAACTGCCAACCTTTTGCTTAGCAGCTAATCTCTTTACCACTGTGCTAGCCGGGCTCCCATCTAAGAACAGCACCCAGGTTTTCTGATTTGGGCCCCTCAGTGGGAGCAAGGAAATTGACTGACCTCACAAATACAGGAGAAGCATGTTGGTCAGGCTGAGACAGTAAACTGTGCTTGAGACATGAGGAGCTTGAAGAATGAGCAAGAAGGATGTGCCAACAGGAGTTACTAAAGTAAGAATCAGAAATGATAATTGACAGATGACAGTTTCCCACACGTATGTCAAATGATTTGATTTTTGTAGTCCTTTAGGCCACTTGGTGGAAGGTTAGGCAACACGGTAGTTGGGAGGTATGGTGAAAAGAGAATCTGACCTGAAGCCAACACATCTGAATTTAAACTCTGAGATTGAGTTTCCTTATCTGTAAAAACAAGAAAAATAGTCATACCGATCTCCCAGGGTTCATATGGAGATTAAAAAAGATGAAATGTGCAAAACAGCTAATATAAACTTTAAAAAACTATAAAAATAATTATATTTGTGTAAAACAATTCACACTTTTAGCAAGGTAGGGTGCTACGTTTAAAAAAAAAAAGTGTTCGCTGAACTCAAGCCACCTGGTGGAGGGGCCCTGTTCACACAGCTTTCTCAGTCTGTGTTATAACTAGGCCAGGAAGTCACAGTGATCTGGCTAATCTTGACATGAACAACACAAAACAAACAAACAAACAAACAAACAAACAAACAAAAGAAGCTGCTCAGGGCTGAAAAACAGATGAAGAAAGGAACTGTTGCTAAGTCTAAATCTAATCCCACTTTCATATATTGTTGTTAGGTACTCTTCAGTCATATGATCAGAAACCGATGGTACTGAAGGAAGAAGTCCAAGCTGCACTGAAGGCATTTGGAAAAACAAGGCTCCAGGAGCTGAAAGAATACCAGTCGAGGTGTTTCAACAAATGGATGCAGTGCTGGAAGTACTCACTTGTCTATGCCAGGAGATTTGGAAGACAGCTACCTGGCCAACCAAGTGGAAGAGATCCATATTTATGCCCATTCCCAAGAAAGGTGATCCAACTGAATGCAGAAATTATCGAACAATATCATTAATTTTACACAAATAAAATTTTGCTGAAGATCATTTAAAAGTGACTGTAGCAGTATATTGACAGGGAACTGCCAGAAATTCAGGCTGGATTCAGAAGAGGACACGGAACCAGGGATATCATTGCTGATGTCAGATGGATCCTGGCTGAAAGCAGAGAATACCAGAAGGATGTTTACCTGTGTTTTATTGACTATGCAAAGGCATTCAATTGTGCGGCTCATAACCAATTATGGATAACGTTGCAAAGAATGGGAATTCCAGAACACTTAATTGTGCTTGTGAGGAATCTGTACATAGATCATGAGGCAGTTGTTCGAACAGAACAAGGGAATACTGATTGGTCTAAAGTCAGGAAAGGTTTGCGTCAGGGTTGTATCCTTTTGTCATACATACCTGTTTAATCTATATGCTGAGCAGATAATTCAAGAGGCTGGACTGTATGAAGAAGAACGGGCATCAGGATTAGAGGAAGACTCATTAATAACCTCCATTATGCAGATGATACAACCTTGCTTGCTGAAAGTGAAGAGGACTTGAAATACTTACTGATGAAGATCAAAGAGCACAGCCTTCAGTATGGATTGTACCTCAACATAAAATAAAACTTCTCACAACTGGACTAATAAGCAACATCATGATAAACAGAGAAAGGATTAAAGTTGTCACGGGTTTCATTTTACTTGGATCCACAACCAACAGCCATGAAAGCAGCAGTCAAGAAACCAAGAGACACACTGTGTTGGACAAATCTGCTGGGAAAGACCTCTTTAAAGTGTTGAAAAGCAAAGATGTCACCTGGAAGACTCAGGTGTGCCTGACCCAAGCCGTGGTATTTTCAATCGCATCTTAGGCATGCGAAAGCTGGACAATGAATAAGGAAGACCAAAGAAGAAGAATTGATGCCTTTGAATTGTGGTATTAGTGAAAAATATGAAATGTACCACGAACTGCCAAAAGAATGAACAAATCTGTCTTGGAAAAAGTACAACCAGAATGCTCCTTAGCAGCAAGGATGGCGAGACTACATCTTACATACTTTGGACATGCTGTCAGAAAGGATCAGTCCCTGGTGAAGGATATCATGCTTGGCAGAGGACAGGGTGAGCAAAAAAGAGGAAGACCCCAACGAGATGGACTGACACAGTGTCTGCAACAATGGGCTTAAGTATAACAACGACTGTGAGCATGGCGAAGGACCGGGCAGTGTTTCATCCTGTGGTACCTGGGGTTGCTATGAGTCAGAACCGACTTGAAGGCACCTAACAACAAAAACAACCCTTGAATCAATTCTGGCTCATAGGAACACCATGTGACAGAGAACTGCCCCATAGGGTTTTTCTAGGCTGTAATTTTTATGGAAGCAGATCAACAGGTCTTTCTCCCGAAGAGCTGCTGGTTGGGTTCTAACTGCCAGCCTTTCGGTTAGAGCCAAGCACTTGACCATTGAGCCACCAGGGCTCCTTGCACTCTTCCATATAAACCGACCGAAATGAGGAGTTTCGTACCAGATTACAAGTATTCAATTAATGTCATTAATGACTTACATTAGTTGACTGAGAGTAAACAGATGACACAACAGGGACCCCACAGAAATGAACCATAATATGTACACAGCTGAGAAATCTTTTAGAAATTTCATGATGGTTTTTGGGCATAGATTTCTGGTTTGTGGCTCGGGTATCAATAATTACACAATGAGGGCGGGAGGGGGGTGTGGGTGGAGAGGCAGAACAGGCCTTTATTGTTTTTAGAAAATTATCTTACACTGCACCTAGGCTATCAGGAAATGATATCTAGTAATCCTTGGAGAACACAAAGTATCCAGTCAACCTTTAAGCTCAAAACAGCTTGGGGAAAAGGCAGACACCTCTCTACTCATACCACCTGAGATCCTGAGAGCCACTGAAACCATTTTTCAGGGATTTCAAATATGATGCTGAGTATCTCCACAAAAGAACCAGAGCATGAGGCAGTAATCATCATTGCTGGCTGGACTCACTGGTCCTCAGCAGGTGGCCCAACATGTTTCAAAGCCCAGAAAATATTTTCACAAAATGAAAAATTCTAGGCATTAACCATCTTTCCCTTTAATAAGAACAAACATTTCCCACCAGGGACTCTGGAGTCAAAAACCATTAAGAAAAATACTTGTTCCGCAGCACCTCCTGTGGGGTCTCCTTCACTCTCCCTGGCCCCTAACCCAGGGAAGGCCAACAAAGCAGACTGGAGAAATAGAATGCGGTCGCAGTCATGGCCATAAGCCTACTGAGCCTACCTGATCCAGCTGCTGATGGCCTTTAATATATAAACAAATGCTAACGACCCTTCCCTGCTGAGAAAGCCAACCCCTCAATTTACTTGTCCTGAGCCAAGACCTTTCCAAAAGGAAAAGTCTACCTGTGCAATAATAATAAATGCCCCCACTGACTTGACAGAGCCAAGATCCGAAGGTGTTAAGGATACAATTCTCTCTCCCTCTGGGTTCCAAAAAGCCAGCAAGCTGACAAAGACAAGGTTTATTATGAAATAGGAAATGGTCAAGGTACTGCTTCAGGGTTTTTTATCATTTGTGACAGTTTTAGTTTGTCGCCAGTTAGGTTGGCTTCCGTTTCAACAAAGATTCGTTATCAAGTATTGTGCTAGCCGCAGGGCATGTGGGCCAACAGGACATGGTGCTGTCTCTGAGGTACTCACCAAGGAACCATTAGAAAACAAGAAGGTGCTTTCTTTGCTAGTAGGCCAACCAATCACTGGTGAAATTATTAAATCCCAAAACAACGAACAAAAACTAGGTTGAATCATATGAAAATCGCCATTTTGTAGGTCAAAAATATCAATAATTTCATATGGTTCAACCTATACAGAAATTTGCATTTTTTATTGCTGTCTTTCTACTTCCAAGTATAATGCTGGGCAAGAGAAATATCCAACTCTTCGCCATGGTCCATTAAGACCCTGCATGATCTGGGCCCTGCCCCGTGTCTATCTTTGTCTCACTCCATCTCCCCCTTGTTCAACAGTTCAGTTTCTGAAACATGCAAACTTGTTCTTACCTCTGGGCCTTTGCACAGTTTCTCTCCCTAAAACTCTTCTCTCAAGCCTCTGTGTAATCAGTTCCTTCCCATTTCATAGGACTCAAATGGGGCCTCCTTAGAGAGGCCTTTCTTGTCATCACTCTCTGTCCCATAAGAGTCCAAAAGAAATACAATGTGAGCCAAAAAGGTGAAATTCATTTTAATAATTTTATTTAAGACAATAGATGTGAAATAGTTTCAGCATGTAGCCAATATAAAATTATTAGTAAGATTTTTATACTTTAATACTAAGTCTTCAAATTTTCGTGTGTATTTGACACTTAGAGCACATCTCTATTTGGACTGGCCACATTTCAAGTGCTTGAAAGCCACATATGGCCAGTGGCTACTGTACTGGACAGCTCAGGTCTACTACATTCCAAAAAAAAGCAAACCTATTGCCCTCGAGTCGATTCTAACTCACAGCAACTCTACAGAACAGAGTGGAACTGCCTCATAGGGTTTCCAAGGAGTGGCTGCTGGATTCCAACTGCTGATCTTTTTGTTAGCAGCCGAGCTCTTAACCACTGCACCACCAGGTCTATTATATTACCTTGTTTTATTTTCTTCATTCACCTTTCTGTATCTGAAATCATCTTTTTCTTTATGTACCTGCATGTTTTTCTATCTCCTCCCAGCACAATCCAAGCACTCCAAGGGTAGGGCCTTTTTTTCCACTTTAAACCAAACTTATACTAAATAGGGTACAGTTACAGAAATATGGGCTAGACATGATGTTTTTGGAAATGGGGGGATGTGCTCCACAGAAGATCACTGATATTCTGCACTGTCTGGAATGGAAATCTCACCGGAGACTGCTAGCAATTGTTTGTGCACAAGACTAAGCGGCAGAATGATAAAATGGTGAAGAGCCTGGAACCACACCTGCCTGGCTCTGCCACTTACCAGCTGTGGGACCTCTCTGAGCCTCAGACTCTTCATCTATAAAATGGGGACGGCAGTAATAGTGCCTATCTCACAGGGTAGCCATGAACATTAAATCAGGTATTACTTATAAAGCACTGAGAGAGTGCTTGGCACACAGCGCTCTGTGTGCCTGTATGATCAACAAATCACAGTAATGTTTTTGCCAGTGCCGCTTCAGCCATGGCTTTACACTGCTTCAGGCATCTCTCTTCTTTGCACAGTTCAAAGTAATGCCAGGACTACTTTACCAGAGGACGTGTGTGTGCGCACACACACACATACACATACACACACACACACACACACACACACCTGCTTACAGCACAAACAACCTCCACTGCCTCCAGAAGCAAGTCTAAACCCAGCGAGTAAGAGGCAGGGCACCATGTGAGTGAGAGCAAGCCTCCAGCTCACACTGCTGTGGTTTAGCCTGGGCTCTGGCCACTTACCAGCTGTGAGACCTTTGAGAAGACACTGAACTCCATGTGCCTTGGGCTCTTCATCCCTAAAATGGAGTAGCAATCTTTTGGGTTGTTGAGAAAATTAAATGAGTCAATGCGTACAAAACAATTTTCACAGTGCCTGGCAAATAGTAAGCACTCAATAAATATCTTATTATTACAGGGCCCTCCACAACTGAACTCCAATCTACCTTTATAGCTTCATTTCTTAAACAGCTTTATTGCAATACAATTCATACACTACACAATC
Source organism: Loxodonta africana (assembly GCF_030014295.1). Taxonomy (NCBI): domain Eukaryota; kingdom Metazoa; phylum Chordata; class Mammalia; order Proboscidea; family Elephantidae; genus Loxodonta; species Loxodonta africana. The sequence continues at coordinate 47,353,413 of NC_087355.1, read as the reverse complement.
CCCGCATTTTAAGTGTACAATTCAATGGCTCAGTATAATTCACACAGTTGTGCAGCCATCACCACAATTTTAGAACATCTTCATAACCACAATAAAGTAGCCCCATGTCCCTTAGCCATGACCCTCATTCCTCCCCGCCCCAGGCTCCAGGCAACCACTAATCTATTTTCTGTCTCTCTCTCGTTGCTGTCAAATCAATTCCAAGTCATGGCAATCCCATGTGTTACAGAGTAGAACTGCTCCACAGTGCTTTCTTGGCTATAATCTTTACCGAACTGACTCAACGGCAGTGGGTTTGGTTTTTTAACCTTTATGGAAGCAGGTTGCTAGGCTTTTTTTTTTTTGGCAGCGCGACTGGGTGTTCAAACAGCCAAACTTTAGGTTAGCAGTTGACTGTAAACCACTGTGCCAACCAGCAGGGGGGCCCTTCTGTCTCTATACGTTCACTTACTTATTCTGGGCATTTCATGGAAATGGAATCAATGGAAATATATGGTCCTTGGTGACTGACTTCTTTCATTTAGCATATTTTAATAGCTTCATTTTAATTCATTTGGCAAATATTTAATCACCGACTTTGTGCTGGGCATTGTGTCTATATGGCTCTTCCTCTTATAGAAGCTTATAGTCAGAGAGCAGAAACAGGTAAGAGCCAGTTATAATCCAGGGGTTAGATGTTCTGATAAGGGCTGTACACTGTGCTAGAATCACACAGCCAAATCTAACCCACTCCTGGGGTGGGGGTTGGGGAAGGCATTTCATGGAGGAAAGGACATCTAGGCTAAGACTACAAGAAGGAAGAAGAAGGATGAGCAGGAAAGAAAGTTCTACCATTCTAACCCAAGCACCAGCCACGTGAAACTTCTTGCCATTTCCTGATTACGTAATGACTTTTCTTTATTCCATGCCTTTGTACTTGCCTTTTGCCCATTTTTAAAATACTGGGTCCCGTTTCCGTTGCCGTCAATTCCAACTCATAGCGACCCTGTAAGACAGAGTAGAACTGCCCCATACAGTTTCCAAGGAGCGCCTGGTGGATTCAAACTGCCGACCTTCTGGTTAGCAGCTATAGCTCTTAACCACAACACAGGGGTTTCCAAATACTGGGTAGTTCGTCTTTTTTTTTATTGAGCATAGGAACTATGTTGCATGCATGTGAAAGCTGGACGATGAATAAGGATAATCGAAGAAGAACTAATGTCTTTGAATTGAGGTGTCAGTGAAGAAGATTAAATATACCACGGACTGCCAAAAGAACAAACTAATCTGTCTTGCAAAAAGTACAACCAGAATGCTCCTTAGAAACAAGGATGGTAAGACCACGTCTCACATACTTTGGACGTGTTATCAAGATGCATCAGTCCCTGGAGAAAGACATCATGCTCAGTAAAGCAGAGGGTCAGCGAAAAAGAGGAAGACCCTTAACGAGATGGACTGATGTGGCTGCAACAAGGGGCTCGAGCATAAAAACGATTGCGAGGATCGGGCAGGATCAGGGAGTGTTTCATTCCATTGTACCCAGGGCTGCTATGAGTCAGAACTGACTCGATGGCACCTAACAACCAACAACAATAGAAATTACGTGTGTGTGTATATATATATATATATATACGTCTTATTGATGTAAGTAGGAAACCCTGGTGACGTAGTTGTGAAGAGCTATTGCTGTGAACCAAAAGGCTGGCGGTTTGAATCTAACAGGTGCTCCTTGGAAACCCTATGGGGCAGTTCTACTCTGTCCTACAGGGTCAGTCGGAATCGACTTGATAACAACGGATTTTTTTTTGTTTAATTGATGTAAGTACTTTGTCAGATATAAGTCCTTTGTCACATTCATGCATTGTAAATATTATCTCCCAACCTGCAGTTTGACTTTTTGGCTTCTCAATCGTGGCTCTGGAGGGGCATAAGTTTTTTTTTATGAAGTCCAATTTATTAATGTTTACTTTCTGTGCCCTGTTTGAAAGACCTTTGCCCAACCCAAGGTCATGAAGGTATTCTCTTATGTTTTGCTCTAGAAGCTTAACAGTTTTATCTTTCACATTTAGGTCTATGATCCACCTCTATGATCCACCTCAAATTAATTTTTGTGTGGTACACAGGGTAAAGGAGCCCTGATGGTACAGTGGTTAAGTGCTCGGCTGCTAACCAGGGGACCGGTTGTTTGAACCCACCAGCTGCTCCACAGGAGAAATATATGGCAGTCTACTTCCACAAAGATTATAGTCTTAGGAACTCGATGGGGCCGTACTATCAACAGCAACGGGTATGAGGTAGGGGTCAAGGTCCATTTTCTCCCCACATGGGTATCCAGGTAATATAACATTATTAAAAAGACCTGCTTCCCCCCCCACTGAAATGCCTGGAGACCTTTGTTGAAAAATGAATTAAACATTTATGTGTGGGTCTATTTCATTCTGTTCTCTTTGCCCAAAAAGGCTTTCTTGCTCTTTCTGCCTAGAAAACTATACATCATTTAGCCCTAGGAGAAACATCCTGTTCTCCTGCAGACTTCTGACTCCCCCAGGCATGGCTGACTGCTCCAAAAAATTTTGTTCATTACCTCTATTATATGAAGCTTATACCTTTTACTTGCATTACCATCTGACTCTCCCCCAAGCACATGGAGAGTTCTCCTATTCATCTATTTCACCACCAATAAGCACAGAAAATGTTCTATAAATGTTCACTGAATGAATTCACTCTTCCTCTAGCTTCCCTTATGACTGAACACCCACACTTGCAAAATGGCAGCCTGAGATATGGTCTTAGACCAGTGCTGTAGTAACCAGCTCCTGGTTTCGGCAGACCCATGCTCAATTTACTGTATCTAATCAGTTCACAGTCTACAAACCTGCAGCTACAAGAAAGGATGGTACTAGCTGTCTCTGTGGTATTTATTTCCAACCATGAATCAAGAACTCCAAGCAAGAGTGCCAACCACAGGTTTTCCCCTAGGCAAGTCAGCGAACCTCTCTGACTCACACTCAACTAGCTACCTTGCCTGTCTAGCTAATGCAGACAGAGCTTCAAGTCTCTACCACCAGGCACTAACATAACCATTTTAGTGACTGGCAAGTTCTTTAGTATCTCCAACAGTTTGGGTTATACTTTAAAGGTACATTATAAAAAGCAAATTCATTCAAGTTGTTCCCTGCCCATTTTTTAAACCAACTCTTTGAGTTGGCCAACAATTTTACTACAGCTAACGTTTCATTTTCCACCCCCACAAGATGTATTCCTTCACCACAAGATGTGCCAAGGGTAATTAAGAACTTCTGAGACAGAAAAAACCCACAGGCTGTGCTGCCGACACAGGGTCTACCTGGCTCATACCTTGTGTTAACTTTGTAACACAAAACAAAGAAAACTGAAGCAATTCTCCTTCAAGTTTATCAAAGACAGAACACAGAAATAAGCTTCACTGCTGCATAATAGGTAAAGAGCCAGTAACTATACCTCTATAAGGTAACAGTGAGAGAAACATGGACTTTCCCCATGTTCCGCAGACCTGGGTTTCAATGACACCACTTTATAGGAATTTCCTCTTCTAAAAACTGAAAATAATACCACTACTTTTTCTAGTGGTTATAATGACTGCTTACATATAAAGTGTCTAATAGTTCCTGGCACATTCAAACCAAAAACTCATTGTTGTCTAGTCAATACCAACTCATAGCAATCCTATAGGACAGAGTAGAACTGCCCCATCTGGTTTCTAAGGTTATGACTTTTACAGAAGCAGATTGCCACATCTTTCTCCCATGATGCAGCTGGTGGGTTCGAGCCATTGATCTTTTAGGTTGCAGCCCAGTACTTAACCACTGTGCCACCAGGGCTCCAGGGCTCCACCTGGCACACAGTACTTGCTAAGTCACCAGGGCTCCACCTGGCACATAGTACTTGCTAAGTAAATATTACTTCCACTCCATTTCTGAGAATACATGTGAGCAATGAGGCTTTTATGGTTTAAAAAAAAAGTTTAGAAAAAACTACGTATAGCAACTAAATGATTCTTGTGACCTCTCAATCAGATTAAGGACGGCAGAATATGCCATTTTCTCCTCCAACTGCAACTGAGAAATGAGCATTCTTCTCTCTCTTTTTGCTGCCAGGACTCTTGGAGTCAGGCCGTAATGGCATTCGATAGAAACTGTTACAGCCATTAGGGCTGATAAGTCATCACTTGTGTAAACTTTAAAAAACAAAGATATACTCGAGTACACACACATATACCCCTTGCTAAATATAAATGTTTACAATGGAATTAAAGTATAAATAGTGCCCATGTTTTCAAATTACAAGGTCAGAATGACTTTGGAAAAGAAATAAGAACAAGCTGCAAAAATATTTCTTGGTATAGTATATATGCTTGCTAGTTGAATTTCAGATAGTACTATTATGTTTCATAGTTTATTTTCCTAGAAATGTTGTGAGAAGAATGCTTGAAAACCCTTACACAATATTCCTTATCATTCTAATGAATTAGCTGTCATCTTTGCTTTCAGAGCTATAAAGCCATTAATGGTTGTATACATCCATTGCATTAGGATGAATTAAACACTCCTAAGTAATCAAGAAATATTTAAAGGCCATGAGAGAGTTTAAATGTTTCAAGTCATAAAATTAGCAAAGTCAACTCCAATGTTCTGATATGAAGTGCATTTTTAAATTAAAATCTCAAGTTTCTCCCAGGGAAACATCTGAGAAACCCACGAAGAAGTCAGCCAACAAGTACAATAATCATGATAAACAACCAGACACTTTGGTTTGCTGCTTTACCTCTATGAAGCACTTTCACACATCCTTCCAGTTAGTTAGTGGTCACTGCACCAGGCTGTGGTCATCATCAACAATATTTTACAGGTAGTAAAAAGGACTGTGAATTGAAGGCCTTGCCCAAGATCACACAGCTACTAGGTGGCAGCGTAAGGGGGTGGGGAAAGAAGGAAGACCCAACCCCAGGTCTTCTGAGTGGCAGGTCCACAGTAGTTCTTTACTACATTGTGAATCCTCTGTGGCGTAACATCCACCCAGAGACTTCAAATGGCTGCCCAACTCCAACTCCTCAACTTTCAGGATGCTGATTACTCCATCTATCCTATTCCTGGGCCTTTCACCTCCAACCCCTGGGGTAATGCCATTATACTCAATATATCCAATTTCTGTATTGCAATGACCTATGCAGCCTTCCCAGTCAGACATTTCTAGGGCTGAGGGAAGAAAAGCAGTCTTTCTCAATCTGTGTGTGACATATATATGACCAGTGTCAGGGAAAATGGAGACAGGGCCACAAAGGCTACCTTCTAAACACTATAGCTAGAGAAGCAATGCTGCTTGGTGTCACTTTTTCAGTCCTGTACTCCCATCCCTACTCTGCCCCATCCACATTCCACCTCAACCACACCCTAACAGACGAGAACATATCTGTATATAATATTAAGATTTCTGCATGTTAAACTTTACTTATCCAAAATCCTATTGAATGAAGGCATGACTTAAATTCATTTGTTCAGCATACAGACTATTAAACAAGGAAGATTTTTTTTAGCATGATAACCCTATAAACACTGAGATACCTCCTGAATTAAGGATTAAATCAGATTCAGTATGGTTTCAGAGAACAGCATGCAAGTATCGGGATCGCAGTGTACTCATCTATAAAATACCTATAAAAATTAGAGACTGGGCTAATATGTTTTTATTATGTTTTTAAAAACTTTCACCTCTAGAAAAAAACAGGTTTTAATTTTTTAAAAAATTGATAATTCATAAACAGTAAATACAGATTGACTTAAGCAGACTTTTTAATAAAAGACATCCCATTTCCAAAACAAACTTCATAGTAGTTTGCTGTATTCACTCTCGTAATAAACTAAAATACTTGATATATTTCATAATATAATTAAAAAATATTCACAACTAGACCACAAAGCAACATCATGATAAATGGAGAAAATATTGAAGTTGTCAAGGATTTCATTTTACATGGAAGCGGCAGTCAAGAAATCAAACAAAGCGTTGCACTGGGCAAATCTGCTGCAAAAGACCTCTTTAAAGTGTTCAAAAGCAAAGACGTGACTCTGAGGACGAAGGTGCATCTGACTCAAGCCATGGTATTTTCAATTGCCTCATATGCATGTGAAAGATGGACAATGAATAAGGAAGACCAAAGAATTGATGCCTTTAAATTACGGTGTTTGAATATTGAATATACCATGGACTACCAGAAGAATGAACAAGTCTGTCCTGGAAGAAGTACAACCAGAATGCTCCTTTGAAGCGAGGATGGAGAGTCTGTCTTTGTGTGCTTTGGACATGTTATCAGGAGGGATCAGTCCCTGGAGAAGGACATCATGCTTGGTAAAGTAGATGGTCAGTGAGAAAGGGGAAGACGCTTAACAAGATGGATTGACAGTGGCTGCAACAATGGGCTCAAACATAGCCATGATTGTGATGATGGTGCAGGACCGGGCAATGTTTCACTCTATTGTACACAGGGTCTCTATAAATCAGAACCAACTTGATGGCACCTAACAACGATGCATATGATTAACACATTGCAATTTTCCTAAAAGTTGTTTTCCTTTCCTCAATGTACAATTTTTAAAGCATAAACACACCTGTCAAGAAGGGATAGTCTCCACTGCTAACTCATCAAAGTTTATGAAGCACAGCGAAGAGTGCACCGAGAATGACGAAAATATGACAGCAGACAAGTAAGCTCATTTTCTAAAGGAACGGAAGTCTGATTCCCAAAACAATGGTCAAGGCATTTACCCAAAGCATTGCCTGGGCTGACTTAATCACTTACCCACGGAAGGTAATAAAACTTATAAGATGAAGTGAAGAAAGAAACCTGGAATTTCAAGGCATTTCCTTGGAAAGATTTATCTCAGGTCAGATATCAAAAGACCAGAGAGATGTGGAAAGCAAACATCTTCGGTACATTCGCCAGCGGAGGCTGCTGTTCAAGCCTTCACTTTAGAATCCTTCAAGAGAGAAACCCCATTTAAACAGAGGTTCCTTACCTCTCTGTGCAACGGTAGGTTACACACAACCAACATATGCAGCTCTACCCTCAAAAGGCTACAGTCCAGACCAGCAGAACGCAACTTCAAAGAGCAGAGAAAATCTGTGACTAGGTACTGATTACTGTCTATGGAGTTCTAACTGCCCTACTCAAATGGCACTCGCCCTCAGACATCCCCTTGCAAATTCAAAGTAACTAAACCAAAAAACCAAGCCAAACCTGTTGCTGCTGAGTTGATTCTCGCTCATGGTGACCCCACGTGTTCCAGAGTAGAACTGCACCCCGTATGGGTTTCGAAGCTGTGGTCTTTCAGAAGCAGATCACCAAGGCTTTCTTCTGAGATGCCTCTGAGTGGGTTTGAACTGCCAACCTTTCGGTCAGCAGTTGAGCACTAAAACATTTGTGCCACACAAGGTCCCCCAAAGTACTAAAGTGCCTTTAAAAGACTATATAGCTACAGCCCCTTCCCACCCCTCCTTCCCTAGCACCACTGACTGTACAGGTGGCGTATGCTTCCATTTTGAATGAGGCAAGGGAACAGCCCATATATTCAACAGCAAGACTAAAAGGTAATACCTTCTCACCAGTACAACTGGAGACAGCTGAGTTTTTAAAAAGACATAATTACCAAGTTACAAGGCTATGCCTGTGGCCTGGTAAGAGAAGAAACAAGCGAGATGCTGGCGTAAGCTTGGCTAAACCACCTTCAGAATATACACAGGTCTGTAGTTTGGTAACTGGCAGTTGACTGGCTGTAGGACTTGTTGGTCTGTAATGACAGAGCGTAGCCATCCAAGGCCCGCATCTCAATATGGCAAGTGTCCTCATCCAATATGTGGAGAGCGACAGAAGTTGAATCTTCAATTCAACAGTGCTTTTACAAAGGGCTTGTCACTTAGCACAAGTAGGAGCTCAAAATATTTTTTTTTAAGTCCAAAACATAATGTTAAGTACAACATAACTCAATGTTGTACATAAACTCAAATGCACAGGTTTGAATAACTGAAACAAACACAAACAAACAAAAAAGCCCAAACCTGTTGCTGCGGTGTTGATTCTGGCCCACAGTGACCCTACAGGGCAGAACAGAACTGCCCCGAGCAGTTTCCAACGAGCATCTGGTGGTTTCAAACTGCTGACCTTTTGCTCAGCAGCCGGGTTCTTAACCACTGTGCCACCAGGGCTCCTGAATAACTGAAAGCCTCCTGAATTAAATTTATCTTGTAACCAAAATGTTTAATTATGGACCATGATACGTCCACACTGGCTTTGAAAACTGCATAGAAAAGTGATTCTCAAGGTGAGGTCCCTGGGCCAGCAGCATCAGCATCACCACTACCTGGATACTTTTTAGGAATGTAAACTCTCAGGGTCCATCCCAGATCTACTCAGGGCTTCAAATGGGTTCCTTGAGCTTCAAACCCCTGCTGAGAATTTGCAAGTTCCCGGACAACACTGATGCAGCTGGTTAGGGACTAACTCTGAGAACCCCTAGTGGAGCAGTGGGTCTCAAAATTTATTATCCAGGAGAATCACCCGGGAATCTTGTTAAAACTATGGATTCGGATTCCATATATCTGGGGTTGAAATGCAAAGTCTCAGCAGGGAGCTTGTTAGAAATGCAAATTCTCAGCAGAGGTTTGAAGCAGAACAACCGAATTTAGGGATGAGGAGCCTGCAGAAATGGAGAAAATGAGGAAAGGGCTCATTGTTATTTCACTAGTACAATGCCTCTCACTTTTGCTCTGATAGCAAGGAGTCCTTTCCTCAGAAGCTACCAAGACCTCCAGGGAGTCCCCTCCATGCCTCCTCCCTGCCATCCTGACTTCCCAGGCTGACCATCGTCTTCAAAAATTCCTGCCTAGGGCAAGCAAGGGAGGCAGCTCCAAAGAAAGATGCCCCTTTCTGTTTAAGTCACTAAAAGGTTGTGTGGCATGTTGACTTCCCTCTTCCTGGAGGGGTCAATCCACTCACTCTGTGTTTGTTGTTGTTAGCTGCCACTGAGTCAGCTTCGACTCATGGCGACCCCATACGCAACAGAACAAAACACTGCCCAGTCCTGAGCCATCCTCATGATCTCAGCATGCTTGATTCCATTGCTGCCTTCCAACCTAGGGGGCTCATCTTCCAGCACCATTTCAGTAAGTATTCTGTTGTGATTCACAGAGTTTTCACTGGGTAATTTTCAGAAGTAGATTGCCGGGCCTTTCTTCCTAGTCTTAGTCTAGAAGCTCCACTGAAACCTGTCCACCAGGGTGACCCTGCTGGTATTTGAAATATCAGCAGCAAAGCTTCCAGCAACACAGCATGCAAGCCACCACAGTACTTCAAAGTGACAGATGGGTGATGGCACTCCGTGTTTACCGGTATTTATTTGAATGTCACCTCATCTTGTCTCCCTTTCCCAACCCTCTGGGCTTTGTTCTTAGATTCCTTTGCCACTGTTACTCAAGTATTTCCCACAATAATGCATCTTAAATTAGGGGAAGTAACTGGGAAAATAGATTTGGTAAAAAAGAAATCTGCTTGTTAAAAAGGGCAGGAACATCTTTGTTAAACCTACTGAGGGATGTCACACTGCTGGGCATCTATGTGACAAACAACAATGGTATCAAGTGGCCTGTGTGTAACAGCTATCTAGAGAATAAACTCAGTCAAGGCCATCCCACATACCCTGTACGGTAGGGCTGTGGTGAATTCCCATCTCCCCAGGTGCTTTGGGAATCCAGTGCCTGTTTATATAAGGGTTCTAAAATGTAAAAGCCCAAGGGGTACTACTTTCAATATGAAAGGTACTCTGTGTGCTTGTTCTTCCTCTTACCACCTCTGCCTTTCAAAGGTACTATGCTTCCTTTCTTCTCTTTGTGAGATGCAAGTACCTTTTTATACCTACAAGAAAATTTACCTTGCTTAGGTAAGTACACTGGGCACGCTTTACACGGATATTAAAAACTGGAGGGTAAATAAACACACTTCATGCTGATGGCTGTGTTTCTCTAACAATATGTGGAGCCACTCACCCCAGCTTTGAAGAGCTCTTTAATCTCTTTTTAGATCAAGGGGTACTTCCTGAGATATAGGGAGTGTAGGAACGGTTCAAGGGATCTATGAACCTTCTGATATTTTTCATAAAATCAAGTGTATGGGTATAGATTTCATGAGACTCTCAAATGGGTTTATAATCCAAAAATAACATAAGTACTACTGTACTAGATTCCACAGAAAGATCCAGAAAATTCCTTCCATATTAAAAGTCAAACCCTAAAGTCTCATAAATAATAAAACCATGGCCTTAAAGCATAAAGTCTGTCCTTTCATACCCAAACATTTTTATGCATTCTAATATGTTCCACTATTTTAAGGAATTAATATTTGAAATCCTATAATAAAGTTATTTAGTTATAGTCCCTGTGGAACAATTAACTCTTACAACACTTAACAAAACACTTCCAAATAAATATCCTTTAATCTTCACAAACAAGTTGTGAAGTAGATATTATCCATGTTTTAGAAATATGGAAACAGGCTATATAAAGTTAAAAAATTTTCTCAAGTTCATAGTACTTATTCTTCTGTTGACCAAATCCATGGTAAAATTCTATAAAATACTAGTTTAAAAAAGTACCAATTGTGAACATTTTGGTGTATACATTTTCACTACGATTAAAAAAAAAAAAACAAAACCAATTGGACTACAAAGCCAGAAATTAAATGAGTGGTTGCCTAGAGCTTAGGAGGGAGAGGGAGGAATGGCAAGGCAGTGGGGACAGGGAGTAACTGCTAATGAATACAAGTTTTTTCCGGGGAGGGAGTGATGAAAAAGTTCTAAAATTAGATTGTGGTAATGGTTGTATAACTCTGTAAACAGACTAAAGACCACTGAATTGTACACAGTTTAAATGGATGAACTCTATGGTGTGTGAATTATATCACAATAGAGCTGCTTAAATATATCAACTGGAATTGAAGGAAAAAATTAATTTTTGGTATTTTGACATCTTTAAGATCAAAATTAATACCAATTCAAAAGGTAACATTTGTTCTATATGAAGCCCTTTATGATTCATATAAATCTAGATGTTCTTGTTTCCCCAAGTATTTACAATTCATTTAACGTTAGGAAGTTGAGTTGTAAGTGGAATAGGCAAGTTGGTTTGCTATTCCTGGATGAATTCAGACTTGGTGATAAACCCCTGAGTTCCATTCCCCTTCTGTAGAATGGGGGTTATAATACTTACTTGCACTCTAACTTAGAAAGGTATAAAAACTGAAATGCTTGCAAGAGTTTAATGAATAAATCATTCCGATTTAATCACTTTAAGCTAAAAGGTTAGAGGGAATACTTACTACAGGCAACATCTAGTATACGATTACATGAACAGCAAATTATTCTAATGTCACAAGAAGTACAAAAGAACTCAGCAAATCAAGCTTCCTTCAACGTGAATTCATTCTTCTACTCCTCTCCAGAAATCATTAATGGCTTCCTATTACTTATTTTATTAAATCTCAACTCCTCTACCTGGCCAATTCTACCTTATTCCACCTTTTACCAACAGGCAAGTTCCATACTCTGCTCCATCTCCAAGTTAATGGAGATTCTCCAGTAATCCCTTCTTGCCTCCTCTATGATCTAGCTGTCATAATTCTACATCTTTCAAGCCCCATCTAAAATTTCACCTCCTTCTTGGCCATTCCCGCCCTGATGCTCCTTTTTTACATCATCACATTCCACCTAGTCTCTATTTCCCCTTGTGTCAAACATCGCAACCTTGTTTCCACCATTATTCCTTGGGGAGAGTCCACCTAGCAAGCATCTAGCCCAGAACAGAGCATAAAGTAGATAACTTACTTGAAGTTTCTGTAATTAAAAAAAATTCATTTTACCACCCAATTTCAGTAAGTCATGCAAAAACAGTCTAAAAATAAGCCAGTTTCTCCACTGGTAATCTATGAAATAATCTAGAAATTATCCTTACGTGTGACTTTTAAGATACTGTCTGATAAGAGTTTTTCACTGAGGTACTTTACTAATAATGTATATCACTTAGTTCACTATAACACGATCATACACGGTAAATAACCGCTTCTCCAAAGCTTTGTTTTGTTAAAATGCTTCAAAAATAGATATTTGATTTACACAGACTTAAATCATTTAAAAATCACATTCATGAATTCATTAAGCAAAAATTTCTAGACACCTACTAAGCTAGTATCAAGAGGTGAAATCCAGAAATTCTTTGATGTTTACCTTGAAAACATTTCCTCACTATATGTCAAGAGTGTAACTACAGACAACAACCAACACAAGCACCTACACAGCAACGTATCTATCAAAGAAATCCTATTGGTTGCTTGCTACATAGCTTCTATTATCCACTGCCTTTGCTTAAACATTGTTCCTGGTCACTCAAATGTCAAACAAGAATCACCACTCCCCTTCTCAACTATCCCCCAAACCAGAGCAAATTCCCCTCATCCCATCTCCACCCACCAGAAAAGCCTGCCTGAACCCTAGCAAACCATCTCTAAAGGACACACAGTTCTACCCTACACTTATAATCTCCTCAACCACCAAGAACAGAATGAATCCTTCTCTCAGACGAGTTTCATACAATTAGAACTGCTCTAACTACTCATGCATACCAATTATGGGCTTTATTTACAAAGTACACCAAATGTAGACACAATTTGGACACGCCCTAACAGATTTATCCTTAGGATCAGTTAAATATACTTGTGTTTCTCCTGTACTTATGTATCTTCTTTAAAAAAAAAAAAAAAATCCTCAGCCTTGGCTTCGAGGACCATCCTACTATACTACTGCATTCTTGGGTTAGGTGCAAGGTGACAAAAAGATAAAAATATTGTTCAAGAAACAGCACTGTTCTTATATAAAAACATCAACAGTCTAGACATACAGCAAAATATTTAATTGATGCAATTCCAAAATATGACGTGGTTGGGGCGGGGGGTGGGGGAGGCCAAGGAGAAAGAATAATTCTTATGTTTGGTTTCTTTTTCTTTTAAACCTAATAAAATTACAGTATTACTAAAGCTGGTTTGTTTATATGTAGTTAACCTCTCAATTATCAGCCCCAAAGAGGAGAACATCTAGGTGGGGAATCTGAAATAACATTACAAAAATAATCCAAACCGTAAACTTTTTCAGTTTAAATTTTGACTTTCAAGTATGCCATTTAACCACTTTGCCCATGTGTATATGTGATATTCTGAGAATTTACTCCAAATAAATTACATTTTAACCATCTAGCTCAAGAGGAAGTTGAGATCTCTAGTCTTCACCAAGTTTAACAACTTACTACATAGCTCAAGCTGGAAATATACTACTTTTAGACCAAGAGAAAATGTACCCTACCCCAAACCTTCCCTATAGCAGGCAAATAAGTTTTAAGTACATGGATTTGTAAGTTTTGCCTCAACTTCCAGGGAGTTTGAGAGACAAAGAAAGGACTTTGGTGCAGAAAACACTATTAAATCTCAGGTAAAAGTTTTGTAAGGAGTAATCAAGAAATAGCCCCGTTTTTTAAAACACTTTCAAAACTGTGAGGTATTATACACCAAAGAGAAAATTTTTATACCTAACCTAGTTCATTAAATGCCACCAATGACAGACATACCATTTGTGTTTAAATGTCTGCGTAGCTCTCATGATACTGTTATTTATCATCCGCACACTTTTACCTAGTGGCTAGCAAACAGCTACTTGAATGATGAGGTAAACACGCAGAAACTCTAAGATGGAGAAATAAAACGACAGAGCTACAGATTCTGAGGCCCTGCCTTGTGCTAAATAAATATCGATTAATTGATTGAAGCTGGAACTGAAAAAAAATGAAGTATTGTTACTTTGTTCAAATCCAGCTAAGAGCTGTACCAGCTACCCTTAATGGACTGAATCCCCATGATTCTCACGATGTAAGAATGGAGACAAAGTCTGTATAACTGCTGAGTCTTTGCATCATTCGGTCGTTCACCTAATACATGGGTACCTCTTATGTGTAAGGCACCAAGCTGTTAGCTGCTGTCAAGTCAATTTAGACTCACAGTGACGCCATCTGACAGAGTGGAACTGCCCCACAGGGTAGGCTGTAATCTTTACAGGAGCAGGTCTTTCTCCTGCAGAGCCGCTGGGCGGGTTTGAACCACCAGCCTTAAGGTCAGCAGCCGAGCACTTAACCGTTCTGCCACCAGGGCTCCAACCACTACCATTTTACCAAAATCATTGCCACTGAGTCTATTCCAACTGATAATGACCCTATAGGACAGAGTAGAACTGCCCCATTAGGGTTTCTGAGGCTATAAATCTTCACATAAACTTACTGCCACATCTTTTTGCTGAGGCACCATGGGGCTGAGAAAACGAATGGGGTGCAAAACTGGACAATGATCTAATGAGAAAGACAATCGGGTTATCATAAAAATAACCTATGGATATAAGTGCTTTCACGAAAGGTAACTAGAGTTATGAAACTGTATAGTGTGTGGGAGGGAGAGAGAAAGTGGGTCAAGAAAGACTTGGGCTGTGGTCTGAAAAATGACTAGGACTTAACTAGGAGAAGAAGGAAAGGAAGGAACAGGGGCAAGGAAGGAAGAGAGTTGCATGCAGAAATAGCAGTTTATGCAAAAGCCCTTGGAAGAAGAAAGTTGACCCCGCAGGAAAAATGCAAAAGCAGCTAGCGCTGCTGAATGGCAGGGGGTGAAGGCAACGTGAGGTGAGATGGCAGTGGAGAAGTAGGTATCAGCCAGACCTGGGGCAACCTGTAGGCCTTTTTAAGGATTTTGTTATTATCTTAATGTTTAAAAAGAAGAAAAGTCAAAATCACCACAAGATATGTCTTCACACCCACTAGGATGGCTGTTAACAGAAAAATGGAAAACAGGTGTTGGTAAGGATATAGAGAAACTGGAACTCTCACGCATTGCTCGTGGGATGCAAAACACGCTTGCAGTTCCTCAAAAAGTTAAACATGGAATTACCATACGGCCCAGCAGTTCCACTCCTAGGTATATACCCAAAAGACCTGAAAGCAGGGTCTCAAGCAGACATGTACACCAAAGCTCACTGCAGCATTATTCACAATAGCTAAAAGGCAGAAACAATCCAGGTGTCCATCAAGAGATAATGGATAAACGAAACATGGTACATACACACAATGGAGTATTGCTCAGCCACCAAGAGAAAGGAAGTTCTGATACATACACACATGCTGAGGTTAGGGCAGGGAATGGGGAGTTACTGCTTAATGAGTACGGAATTTTTGTTTGGGTGATGAAAAACTTTTGGAAATAATAGTGGTAACTGCTGTACAACGCACAGTTAGCCCTCTGTATGGGATTCAACCAACCATGGATCGAAAATATTTGTGTGGGGGGGAGGGAGAAAATTCTGTTTACACAGCATTGAAACCCATGTTTGCGTATCTATCTACTCCACACTACTTACCTAAAAGCTATTTACATAGCATTTACATTATATTAGATATTGTAAGTAATCTTGAGATGATTTAAAGTATATCAGAGGATGTGCATAGGTTATGTGTAAATACTACGCCATTTTATATAAGGGACTTCAGCATCCTGAGATTTTGGTGTCTGCGGGGATCCTGGAACCGATCCCCTGAGGATACTGAGGGACAACTGTAGTGAATATAATTAACATAATTGAACCGTACACTTAAAATGGTTCAAATGGAAAATTTTATGTTTTACATTTCCTGTTATATATATGCAACTACAATTTAAGAAAAGGAAAATAAAAACTTTCGTGTGACACAGTAGACAGCAGAATGGACCTTAAATCAGAAAACTTGAACCCAAGTCCCAAATTCTGGTTCTACACTGGTGGATGCTATACAGCCTTGGGCACAATCTCTGTTCCATCTATCTCAATCATCATTGTAAGGAATGAATTATATTAAAGGATGTGAAATTGCTTTGTAAAGATAAAATCTTTGGCAAATTAACAGCACTCTAAGATTACAGTTGTTTTTTTTTTTTTATTATTAAATGCTGGAACATAAACCATGACCTGTGTAAAACCTACTTTTTCCTTTTAAAACCAAAGGCAAATTAAGAAACACACGCTCAAAGACTGAACAGTTCAAAAAGAGTAATATCCTAATAATTGAGCTTCATCAAACGGAATGATTTTCACAAAATTCGAGACTTTAAAATTCAGAAGTTAACCTGGATTGTAACACTTTACAGATGGCAGGCTGCTCAAATACATATTTCAATACACCAGAATCTTATATTTTAACTAATCACCAAATAAACCTTCTTAGAAAAAAGCATCCCTGGCATAAATCCAGAAATGTATGTCATCAATCAATTTCCTTATTATATAGGCAGGTTAGAGCCAAGCCAGACAGATTAAATCTATCTTTGTATAAAATTAAATAAGTTGAAGCATAAGTGTATTTTGAAGTAAAGTAATAAAGCAGAAAGAAGAGAATATACTTGTGTTTTTTTTAATAGATAAATGGCTGTATTATCTGCTATGTAATTCACATGTGCAGTTTTTGCTACTAAAAAAATTACAGTAAACAACAAAGAGCAAGCTGTTCTAAAACTGCTGTTGGCATAAGGCTAGCCTATCTTTACGCTTCCCATTACTCTTATCTCCTCCTAAAAGGAAGATACTAAAGCAATCAAACCTAGCATCACTACTGAGTAAGGACTCAGGAGACAACAAACACCACCACCACCACAAACTCACTAGGCTATTTTAAAAACATATACAACTTGTAGATCATTTACAATACACTGCAGGTACCTTCAAAAATTACTTACAATATCAAAACAATAAAAATAGTGGTAAAACTACATTCTTTTCATACACAACCAGAGTAGATAGAGTATTTACAGATTAGCCATCAAAGCTGACCGTCTGTAATTAATCTTTTCTGAAGTGAGTACCAATAGAAATAATGGCTTACCAGGCTTGAGTCTATTTAAAAAGTGAGGCTATTCAAAACACATTTCTCTTTCAAATATTTATGCAATGAAACTTTTTACCTTTTAGCAATTCCTCATTCAATGTAAAAGGGCAGTTTGCAAGATAAGGGTGTCATATTTTTACAAAATTTAAAACTTGCCCCGAACTGCTTTCTTTTCTTCAGTCTGATTATAAAATAGCTATTTGGCATTCCTGAAATACCTACAATTCTTTTTCATTCAACACCAGAAAACTCTTATGAGCTTAATGAATTGGAGAAACATTAAGCCCTAACAAAGCTGAGATCCTTCATGACACCGAAGGAATTTTCATCATTCAGTCCTCTCACATGTGTGGGGAAGGATACTTCTGTGAAAAGTTAACTACATATTTATGTATACAAAGTATGTAAAAAATCATAGTTATTTCTTATAAAGAACAAGATAACCAAGAAACAAAACTGAGAGTCTTCAAAATAGTATAAAACTACTACTTACAATAAATTACCAACAAATTAAAAAAAACTCCTTTTTCCTCCCTTCAGTCTTGATTGCAGGGAAAGACTATAAGTGGGCTATTAAAAAAAATAAATTGAAGTAAACTTTAGAACCTTACAATGATACTGAATCAGAATAAAGTCACCAAATTTATTGAATGGATCAATCAATTTTTAAAAAGGCAAGCGAAAACTAATTTTATGCTAAAAAGAGGGGTGGCTTGACACAATCTCTTTCCTCTAGAAGCTAGAATACAGCCGTATATAAGGTTACAACACCGCACCATTCACTTCTCACTCAATTGTGAAACCCACATTTGCCAAGATCAATAATATGTGATATAATTCAAGAACTTTAATATATCAAAACAAAAGAGGGAAAGCAGCCCCTCAGAGCCTCTGGATAAAATATAGTCCCAAGATGGAGCTCAGAGTAGAAACAAGTTACAGTTTTATATTAGATACTAAAATCTGTTTCATTCCTCATTTCACCTGGAGGCTCAGACATTAACTCGAACAAGATTTTCATAAAGCAGGGGTTTTGGCCAAGCCTAGTGAGAGAAGGGCAACATCGAATCAGAGGTGAGCCAAATACACATCAACCTGCCCCTTCTGTTCAACAATGTGATTTGTTACTGTCCCCGAATGGGACGTTCTTGCAGTCCAGCTGTTAGCAGAATTAAAGTTCTTGCCTCTCACTGGTCAAGAATGAGCAGGTAAGGCACATAGTTTTCCACAGGAGCAAAGCCTTATTGAAGAGGCTTGCAAGCCGAGAGGAGGAGGGCCTAGAGCAACACCCTCAACTCACAGAACTAAAGACTGGCCTGAGTTTTTAAAAGTTCTTGGGAAACGATTCATGTTTATTCGTAGGCACAGGCGGGGATATGTGGTTAACTAAGGTGCACGAGCAGTAGCTTTCCAAGATGGCTCCTATCCTGGAGGCCTCTGGGATTCGTAGCAGACTTATTATGGGGTGTCACGCCTGCGCAGTCTCCCACTCTTCTGGGTTCGATTCCCCGGCTGGGGCTGTAGTCCCTCACTGCCCCTGGTGGAAGGTCACACAGCGGTCACAGGTGGATGCTCTGTGAAGTCCCTGAGCCTGGTTTTCTCCAGCTGCTTCTGAAAAGCAACTTTAAAGAAGTTTGTGGGCTATTTTTAGATACCCTGCCCCATTGTTCTGGAAAAGGGCTTTGTTTCTGTGCCCTGGCTTATTTCTTGTTACTTTGGGGGCCCCTCTGTTCCTTGTCTTACTAAGTCTCCAGGTCCTATTCTTAACCCCCTCTTACCTCCCTGATAGTATAGTCTATTTCTCCTCCAATCACACCAGTCTCTTAGCTACTTCTCAAACAGGCACCCTCCGATCTCAGGGCCTTTGCTCCCTGTCTTACAGCAAGGTCACAGGAACTGGCACCTTTCTCCTGCCAATCAAGTCCCTGACTCCTGAATATACATACCCTGCCTCCAAGAGTAAACACAGGTTGATCTTGTTTACGGGAAAAGAAGGAGGAAGGACAGATTCGAAGGAGGGTGGAGAGATATGAGGAAAACTATTCCAAGAAGAAAGAAATGGGCAGCAGAGGGCTTGCAGCCCAAGTTAATGGGCTGGTGGAGTCATACGGGAGGCAGAGAAAGTTCCAGAGTTCTTGGGCTTGCCAAAAGCACTGAGGTAGTGAGGTCTCTTCCTTGATATATCTTCTCTGCATTTTCAGAAAATGACGTGTCTGCTCTCATAACAAGAAAAGACGTGACAGTCTGTTTGCGTAAAGATTTACGACCTTGGAAACCCTGTGGAGTTAACTATGAGTCAATCAACTCAATGACAGTGGATTTGGTTTGGGTTGGCTCTCATAACTGATCAAACACAATCACCTGAAAAGCCCATCAGACTCAAAAATTAACCACCCTGAACGAGGTGGATTCTTTTTCATGCACTTAGTGAAGAAAGGTTAAGAGCAGGGCCCTGAAGCCAGATGGGCTGGGTTTATGCCTGGATCCACCAGCCTGGTGACGTTGGGCAAGTTACTTAGCTACTCTATGACCCTCTGGTTTCCTCACCTGTCAACTGGGGCTGATAATAGTACCTGCCTCATAAGACAGTTGCGAGCTTTGAATGATTTAATATAGGTAGAATACTTAGAATAGGTACCTTGGGTACAAAGTAAGAAAGTGATACGTAATTATTGTTGCTGTTGTTAGTTCCTGTAAAGTCAGTTATGACTCATGACGACCTTATATACAATAGAATGAAAGGATGCCTGGGCCTACACCATCTTCATGATTGTTGAATTGAGTTCATTGTTGGGACTATTGTGTAGTGCCTTCCAACCTAGGGGGCTCCCCTCACCTTCCAGCACTGTATCAGACAATACTCTGTTGTGACCCACAGTGTTTTCGTTGACTAATTTTCAGTAGATTGCCAGGCCTTTCTTCCTGTCCATCATGTGTGACCCTGCTGGTATTTGAAATACTGGTAACATAGCTTCCAGCATCATAGCAACACACAAGCCATCACAGTACAACAAAGATTTTTGCCAGTCACTGTCTGTCTGTCCCACACCCTGCAGGAGAACCTCGATAACACCAGAGTGACTCAGAAATGACTGCAAAGCAAAAGTAGGAAACACAGGTAAATGCTGGAAAACAAACACTTTGTTTGTTTTTCCCCAAGCCAAGATTTCTGGGAGGAAACACAGGGGAAAAGTTTGGAAATAACCAAGATTATTTTTAAATAACGTGTTTTCCTGAGGAAGTAGGAATCTCACTTTTAGTGCAAAAGTGTTCTGTTGAATGCTCAGTTTTTAGATTCCTACACTCAGATAACCCAAGAAATGTTTGTGACAGATATAATTTGCCATACAAAAGATAAAAGGTACACAGCCACATTTGAGTTCAATTTACTAGAACACGGGTTAAGAGGGAATTTTGCACAACATATATTATGTTGCAAAAACTCATTAAAGGTTTTCTAGGACGCTCTAGGAAGTTCTGGCTCCAACGTAGAATTGTGATCAGAGCTATTTTACTGCTGTGGTCCCTCCTTACCACCAAAACTGCCATCAAGACGGTGAAGTGCGCAGTCCTCAAAGCTGCTAATTCATCGTTTCATGTTCACTGCAAAGCAGATTCTCAATGTTACAACTGGGAATTCAAATGGACGACTCGGACCAGGAATTTTACTGGTCCATATCCAGTCATAACTACTTCCTGCAGCTTCGCACCTTCCACTAACATTCATGCCACATCAAGAAGAAAAAAGAAGGCACTGAAGTGATGGGGTAACCAGGTTAAAAACAGGTTAAAAGGGTGGCACCTCACTCATCCCAGTCTCTGAAGATGAGAATTCCTCCATCAAGATGAGTCACATCACACTGTTGTTGTTGCCGTTAGGTGACATCAAATCAGTTCCAACTCATAGCGACCCTACGTACAACAGCACATATCTGCAGCAAAAAGCATCTGCGATTCTTAAGAGCTTTCTTTCTTTCTCCTTCACCCTTTGTGTTGGAGGAAATACCCAGCAAAGAACAGACTTCTTGGAAGCCTTTTACTATTATTATTACTGGAAGTAGTAAACATCTACAAAATCTGTATCAGATGGTTCAAAAAATGAATCAGAACCCATACCAAGGCAGTCCAGGTATTACGACAAAGAAAAAACATCCTTTAAACCCAGATCTCACACTTTCACATAGCTTATCCATATTTTCAGAGCCTTCACCCAGAGTCACCCTGATATCCAACATCGGCCCATAAAAATATACTCTACCAGGTATACCCAGACATGTTTTATTGCCAACTGTAGCTCTTACAGGAGCCCTGGTGGTGCAGTGGTTAAGAGCTACTGCTGGTAAGCAAAAGGTCAGCAGTTTGAATCCACGAGCAGCTCCTTGGAAACCCTATGGGGCCGTTCTACTCGGTCCTATAGGGTCGCTATGAGTTGTAATGGACTGGATAGCAAGGGGTTTTTAGTTTGGTAGCTCTTATGGAGTCCCTGGGTATTGCAAACAGCGTGCTCCTCTGCTAACCTAAAGGTTGGAGGTTCCAGTCCACCCAGAGGTACCTAGGAAGATAGGCCTGGTTCTACTTCTGAAAAAATCAGCCACTGGCGACCCTGAAAATCATGGGGTCACCAGGAGTTAGAGTTGACTCGATGGCAACTGATGTTTGTATTGGTAACTCTCATGGAGAGACCAAACTAGCCTCAACACTGAACACTATGATGAGGCAAATGAATACAGATCTTGTCCTCCAGGCACGCTGAGCCATCTAACAATTCCTAGGTGGCTTCCTCCATAAATAGCCCAGTGGAGAGCGTTGGTGGGGAGATGGTCCCCAAGTTTATGGGGGAGCTTGAGTCATAATTAGCCCTTCTAGAGCCATATTTATTAACTGTGACTCACAGGGGAGCTGCAGAAGTCTTTTAGAGTATAAATTAACGAACCAGATACAAGCAGACCTTCAAACAGGAGACAATCATCATCACAGAAATGTTGTTGACTCAACCTTTAAAATACAATAATAAGTTGAAAACAGCCTGCATCTTTTCCCTTAACTCAAGATATGAGACCATTCAACATGACACAAAAAGGTTTTGCAAATCAGTAGGCCATTTAGAAATGGCCCATTTTCATTCCAGCCCTGTGGCTTTTTAAAAATTGTCACACCCAATAGAGACGTCTACAGGCTTCAAGGAAAGTGCAAGTTCGGAGAAGCTTTGCTCATTGTGATGGTTACTATCAGCAGAGGGAATTCACAGCAGGAGGCTCTGCTGGGTCTATCCATCAATATATGGAAATTCAAACAAGAAGCTTGTTTAGCCCCTCTTCCCAAAAGCATTTTTTAATTCCAACCAAGGGATCAGAAGCCAGAGACTGCAGAATGGTTAGAAGGCTAACTGTTCTGACAAATCTTTAACGAAAGATTTGAGAAATCCACTCACACATAGCCCTGTTTCACACACCAGCTTTTTCCTCAGCTCCAAACTTGATAGTAACAACTAGTAATTCACCTCGTTGCCCACCATTAAACAGTCCCTCTCTGTTTTTTTTTTTTTTTTCTCTTTGTAGTTCAGCTCAGATCACTGAAACTGCTCCAAAAGGGACAGAAAAATTCATCATACATTCTGCAAAGAGCTCCCCATTCTCTTTGCCCCAGCTCCACCCCCCAGTTTATTATCAATGATAGCAAACCCACCCAATCTGAAAACAAGAGTAGGGTTTTCTTTCTGTAGAAAAGTCAAAGTCTCCATCATCATATGGGCTGGGGCCTTCCTTGTTCTTCCTGCTATTTTTTTCACTAATGGGAATTTGGTCTGGCCTTCAAATTTTTTTTTTTAAAAAGAGAGGACAGAGAGAGATGAGAGACAGAGACAGAAGCAGAGAGGGAGAGAAAGACAGCACAGAGAGAAAGCTAGCCAGCTAATCAGCCAAGCAAGGCCTCTTTTGAGAATGCCATCAAGACTATGGGCTCTCCCCAGTAAACTGAGACCATCACAGAATTCTACAGTTTTTTTTTAGGGAATTGGTTCCCTAAGCCCTTAAATCCATCCAGGGCTGACAGACTAGACCAATCTCTGGCCTTTGGCCACTTTGGTTGGCTGTGAGTCACTTCTTTAGAAAGGTGGATTCAAAAGGTTATGTTTCTAAAAATTTTTAACAGATTATGTAAGTGGAGGGTTTCTCTGCAATTTCTTAGCCTTCTAAGTGATCTCCCTGTTACAGCCCTAGTCTCCCTTACTTAAACCCTAAAATGTAATGACTCCAAAATGATGCCCCTGCTTGTTTAGCCCCTCTTCCCAAAAGCATTTTTTAATCATTTTTATCAGCTTATCCTCTCTTACTGCATATACAGGGGTTTCATCACTTCAGTGGGTTCAAGTTCCAGCCAGATGCCAAGCTTCATCCTAAAGCTATAGAACAACCCAAACTGACAGAATTTCAAGGGAGGGGTAGAATCAGATATGAGAATGCTTAACAAGCTCACTGGACGCTTCTTACACCCACAGTTTCAGACCCACTGGATTTTATCTTCCATTAAAGCCTGGTCAGGATCCTCCTTGTTCTTTCCTCCAATTTTAGGTACTCATTCTCACCCTTAGACTTTGTTTACCCCTACATGGAAATAATCTCCTCTCCACCTGCCTAAATCTTATCCATTTTGGAAGACCTCAAAGTCCTTCATTCCTCCAGTACTGATCTATTCTGGTGTCTCTTCAAAGTGAATTTTTCTCCGACAATACATGCTGAATTACTTTGGTGAGGGGTAGGCTTCTTAAAAATGTCAATTCCTGGGCTGATCCAAGATCTACTGAATTGGAAGAACCTGGAGTGAAATATAAACATTTAAGAAAAAAAAAAAAAAAAGGTACATGTAGGGTAATGGTATTCAGCTATATGCATCTCCTCTCTAATGGAATCAGCTTTGCTCTTCCCCAAAGCGTGCTGGGGATGAATTTGGGATGGACTCAGGCTAAGGTACAAGGCCAGGAGTAGGGCATGACCAGGCCAGCAGCCAAGGCCGAAGAATGCCTTGGCAACAAGAAGGAAAACATCTGGGCCTGGACATGAAGTCCCTGGGAACACTGACTGCCCAAGGACGTGGGGGAAAAACGATGAGCCTTGGTCCCAGGTGGAATGGTATATAAGCTTGGGTCCCTTGCTAGGTGGTAGCAGAAAATACTCCAGCTGGCCGCCACTGGAGAGCAGCTGCTTGCCCGTGTCAGTAAGTTTTCCTGAACACATGAATCTCGAAAGGGCTGTGTATCAGTTTTGCAGATTATCTGCCAGGACGCACAGACAGGGTCTTTCCTTGCTGGGGCTGTACCCCAACAGTACATAGAAGACAGAGGGAACTCCCCAAACCACCAAAATCCCTGTCTACTGAGTCTTCCCAAAAATCCTCTCAGATATTTCTAAAACCAGGCTAGGCAGAGAAGAGTTAAAATCATAAAACCTGTTCTCTCCGCTAATGCAATGCAAAAGACGAGCTAGTCAAGTGGGAACAGCTGTGCCACAGCTTAGCCTAACAGGATATACCAATAGCAAAAGAAGCCAGCTCACTCAGCTTCAAAAAAGGATCTCACCTCTACACCTTCCCTCCCCCTTCTTCACAGCAGTATTCTCCAAAGCACCTATTCAATGTAATTAACGGTAGCCCACAAAAAGTAGTTCAGGCTTATAACAGTACATGATAAACTACTGCATACAAATATACAATTACATTTTTAATTATGTACAAACCAGGTGACAATTATACCAAGATAAGGTTCCCTACAATATTAACGTGCCTTAAAGATTTGCAACTGCCTCATAGCTTATAAGTAGGCATAACCAAACCTAAACCTATTCATTTATCAAAAAATTAACTGCACTGTTACTAGAGAAATGGCACTAAACGTTGAGGTGACACCTTGAGGGGCTCACCACAGTCTCATAGGGAGGAACATAATGTAGACAAATAGCTATAAGGTAATGTGTGATAAGAATAAGGGAAATTCAAGGTACTACAGGAACTTAAAATGGGAAGAATTATTAGAAGAAATAGAGAAAACATCATTAAGGTGGCCAAATTTCACCTGGTTTCTGAAACCTGAGCAGAAGTCTGTGAAGTGAAAGCTAGAATAAATAGAATGTATTAGCTAATAAAAAAGTTTTTTTTACTTTTTTATTAGCAAGTAGGAAAGGCAAGAACTAAGAAAGGATGGAAGAATGCCCCTGTGTACTACGCTAAAGGAGACCTGGTGGCGAAGTGGTTAATTGCCCGGCTGCTAACCATTAGCTGCTCCACGGGAGAAAGATGTGGCAATTTGCTTCCGTAAAGATTACAGCCTTGGAAACCCTATGAGACAGTTCTATTCTGTCCTATAGGGTTGCTATGAGTAGAAATCGACTCGACAGCAATGGGTTTGGCTTGGTTTTGCATACTATTACAGGAATATAAGAGTCAGAGTTGTCAAATGAGTCTGAACTGAAACCCCTCACCTGTCCTGGTTATAACCGTAGGGTGTCAATAATTACTCATCAGTACCATAATTCTGCACCAGGCCCTCAAGGAGACAGATCGACACACTGGCTGCAACAATGGGCTCAAACACAGAAACAATTATGAGGATGGTGCAGGATCACACAGTTTTCATTTTGTTGTATGTAGAGTTGGAAACAGCCTACAGCACCTAACAATAACAACCACTTTTAAGGTCACCTTGTTGATGGGCAAACCATGTCCAATTAGGACAAAGGCACCAGAATTCTTTCTTTCCTAACAAGGAATAGTGTGGCACAATCTCAAACTGGACTAAATGAAAAAGAAACTTGAAAATAAAAATTCTTTCTGAAATATACTGACAAATTCCTAAGCAAGACGAGGTAAGAAGAAGTAAGGGGATACATCACGGACAGAGCAATGGACACAGAGCATGAAGACATGGGTTTGGGTCTACATTTGTCCCACCAGCTATAACACTTTGAGTTGAGTAAATCACTTACATTTCTGTTTCTTCACATGCAAAATAAAAACGGTAACTTCTCTACCGTGTAAGACTGTTTGCTGGGATGTATGTGAAGGTCCTTTATAAAACCATAAAGCTCCTTCAAAATAAGGCAGTATTACCAGATAAGGGAGCCCTGGTGATGCAGTGGTTATAGCACTAGGCTGCTAACTGAAAGTTCGGTGGTTTGAACCCACCAGCCACCCTTCAGGAGAAAGATGCGGCAATCTGCTTCTGTAAAGATTTACAGCCTTGGAAACCCTATGGGGCAGTTCTACTCTGTCCTATACAGTCCCTCTGAGTCAGAATTGATTTGATGGCAGTGGCTTTGAATTACCAAATAAGTTTTGGAAATATTTTTTAAAATTTATTTTTATGTACATAAATTACACAGAAGCACAAACACAATATACACTCACACACATATTATCACAATGAGAAATTCAAACAATTTGATGGTTCTCTAGAGCAAGGGGAGCTAGGCTCAGGTGGAAGTAAACACCAGCAGTGTCAGAACAGGGAAATGAAAAAGAACAAGATTGTGACAGATTGTTAGGCTGCTGGATTACCCAACCCTGAAAGCACCCTACATCTAGGCTTTCTGTTTACTTAAACTGATAAATCCCTTTAACAGAAAATCACTCAAACTGGTCTAAACTGAAGCTTGCAACATAAAAATTCCTAAATGATATTTGAATAAAACACTTATTTTCCCAATTATATATGATGTTCCCTTAACAAATACAAAGAAATTAATACTGGTACTACCCAATTTCCCTGGCTTTTCTTAATGTTTAAGGAGCCCTGGTGGTGCAATGGTTAAGTGCTAGGCTGCTATACCCCAAAGGTCGGCGGTTCAAACCCATCAGTTGCTCCGCAGGAGAAAGACGTGGCAATCTGTTCCTGTAAAGATTAAAAAACCCAGTGCCGTGGAGTCGATTACAAACCCCCAAAAAACCAAACCCGTTGCCACTGAGTCAGTTCCGACTCATAGTGACCCTAAAGGACAAAGCAAAACTGTCCCACAGGATTTCCAAGTAGTGCTGGGAGGATTTGAACTGCCATCCTTTTGGTTAGCTACCGAAGGTCTCAACCACTATACCACCAGGGTTTCCATAAAGATTACAGATTTTCAAATTATATGGGGCAGCTCTACTCTGTCCTCTAGAGTATGAGTCAGAACCAACCTGACAGCAGTAGGTTTGTTTTTTTTGGAAGGCCCATGAATACTGAGTGCCTACTACGTGATTATCTAAATTGAACACATGCTCATACAAAACAGAATTTTAACAGACCAAAATTCCTTTTCATAGCTAAAGAAACAAATGCCAGATACATACACATGTGTATTAGAATGAACTCTTTTACCAATAGCCATCAAAATGTTTGAAGCTAATGCTTTAAACATATTGACCTATTAACATGCACTAAAAGATCCTATACTACAACTAAGTAAAATCTTCCTCTGATCCCATGCAGTCCTCAATACTTTCAAACTAACAGATTAGCATGGTTACAATTTAAAGGTCAAATAATTTTTCTTCCATCCAAAGACTACAGGGCTACTTCTCAAATTCCAGAATTTCTAGCAGCCTCTGTTTCCCTTCCTCTTTCTTCCCACCTCCCTCTTACACCTGATTATCTCTATGTTCCCCCAATAACTATGGCAGCAAATATATATATCATATATATATGACATATATAGCAAATATATATATGTTCCCCCAACAACTATGGCAGCAAATATGTATATATCATATATAAATATGGTAGCAAATACATATCATATATATAGAGAGAGATACATATATCATCCAAACCAAGGCACTTTTCAGAGTAAAAGAGTGATCTATTAATAATTACACCAGAAAAACAGGTACAAACTGGAACATATGGTTACCCTATTTACTGTTAGCCTGGCTGGAAAGAAGGAAAAGTCCATTCACTAAGGAAGAGAATGAAAATCTCTTATTCAATAAGCTGAACTATTACACAAATATTCTGACCTATCCCAGCCCTGAACTCCTATCTTTGAACCATGCACAAAGACGAGAAGACCTTTCTCTTCCAAGGGAAGCGGCCCCAACTGTTTCTGTGTTCTTTCGGGGACACTAGGTCCAGGTCAGTATCTCCTGGGACAATACTTGACTGACAATTCTTCAGCACCACTGAAGGGAGCTTGAGGGCTTGTTAGTTTTCTGCTGTAAACAGACTATCCTTCACCACTAAAGAGTCATTAACAACCTTCAATTAAATAGGCATTAGCAACGCCAGCTTCCAACTTCAGAGGCTCATCCTCATCCAAAACATTCATTAAGTACGGTTTACTGGGCTGGGTACCACAAAGGTCCAAGTGCATTGCCCACATCCTCTCTGGATTCACAGTCCAAAATGGAAAATGATGTGGGCTAGAAAATGGTAGAAACACACACATCAAATAAGGAATCTGAAAGCGCAGGCCAACGAAGAAGAGCAAAGCTGGATTTAGGAAAACAGTAGAAGGCAAACTAGTTAAAGAAATAGCCAAAACCAAACCAAACCCATTGCCATCAAGTGGATTCCGACTCACAGTGACTCTATAGGACAGAGCAGAACTGCCCCATAGGGTTTCCAAGGAACAGCTGGTGAATTTGAACTGCTGACCTTTTGGTTAGCAGCCATAGCACGCTGTTGCTCTCAACCACTGCACCCACTGGCCTTGGAATGCAGCAATGCAGCAGTGCTAGAAGCTGTAAGGGCGGAAGGTGAGTGAGCTGAGCAGAAGTGAGAATTACAAATGGAGCCATTTCCGGTCCTTTTTCAGGGCGAGGTTCAGGTTCACCTGAATTTAGGACTGAAGCACCCTTAACTACAGCGGCATGACCCTTTGTTCTCTACCCCTACAGCACTCTGCCCTCACCCTTCACTCACCAGTAAGTTCCCTCAGGCAGAGGAGCAGGGCTTTGTGTCAGTAACTGCACTATAATCAGCACCAAAAAAAAGTAGTCAATAAATAGCTTCTGAATCAATGAAGTAACTATACTTAATAGACTAGATAGAACACAAGAACAAAGAAAACCTTTTTAAAATTTGAGAGAATTTCAAGTCTCTTTCTTGGATTAGAATATTCAAAAATTCTTAAAGAAACAGATGAGGTGGCAATTAAACAAGCAAACAACTTGGTTGTAACTGCAGAACATCGATAATTTTGACAATACTAAGAACCACCCCCCCTCAGGCTCTCTTCTATTTTCTACCACTCGGCGAATGCAGGACTCAATAACCAACTTGGCCTGTGTGAACTGAGATTCTTCTGGTAACTGCCTTGCTTTCATCAGCTTGTATTTAATGCTTCCATTTCAGTATTGTAAAGTAAAACCTATTTTCATGAAGGCCAAGAGAATAGCCTCTTCAACAGGAAAGAGAAAGCCACGACTGAATGAATAAACATTGCTGAGTCTTTTCAAATCCTGACTTCCATAATCCACAGAAGTCTTAAGAAAAAAGTGTGAGGAGAGGGCGGTCTCTGGGTAGCCACAGTCTCCACAATGCCGACCTCCCAAAAATGCCCCCCAGCTGACTCTGACTCATGGCGACCTCATGTCTGTCACAGAACTGTGCTCCATACAGTATTCAATGGCTGATTTTTTGGAAGTAGACTGCCAGGCCTTTCTTCCGAGGAGCCTCTGGGTAGACTACAACTTGCAACCTTTCTGTTAGCAGCCCAGCACATTAACCATCTACACCACTCAGGAATTCCACTATACATGTAGGAACTTCATTTTCCTTCCTACCTGAATCTAGGGATTCTGAACAGACATCAGAAAGGAATAACCACATTAACAAACACTGTACTTTTCTTTGGAACTTGATCTAATTATCTTAATAAAGCTAAATATAATGCTTTAAGAGAATCTCTTTGGTCAACTCTTCCTGTTAACAAGGCCCCATTTTCCCAACCAAGTGGCTGAAACTGCTTCTGTTAATTTCTATCATATGATGTCCTAAGGGTAGAAAAGGGTTAAATTATACCTGCATCCAGAAGTTGTACCTTACAAAATTAGAAAACCTGTGTAGAAGAGTGGCCACCAAGACTAAGAATCCTAGAAGTGTAATCTAAGAAAACAGAATGAATGGAAAAAATGTGAGCAGGCTGAGTGGTAGTAAAAACCTAGTTAAACTCATGTCATACTGCTTTTTAACTATTTATTTTAAAGTACCTGAACGTGGTCAGGGAAATCAGACCAGGCAACTTAAAGGGAGCAAGGATTATGTCAAACATTTGTATTGCAGCAGAGTGCTAAGGCAAATAGCAGATACTCAATACATGCTGATGTATATAAATTGATATTTACTTGACTATTGGCAATAATACAAGATTGTTGTTGCATTTCTTAATATAATCCAATTTTTTAAAATATAAGTTCAACTGGAAAATAAATCAGAGTTGACATATCATGAATCCAGAAATATTTAAGTGTTTTACCACATATGCGATCCTACAAAGTAGGACTTCAAACCCGTTCGTTCCAGTTCAAATTCCTGCTAAGAATGCATTTCCACCCCAGATATACGGAATCAGAACCTACAACTTAAGCAGACCCCCAGGTGATTCTTTCGTATAAGTTCTTGGGAACTTGTTAGAGATGCAAATTCTCAGAAGGGGTTCAAGCTGGACCGAACAGGTTCAAAGCCCTGCTACAAAGCACAAAATGTAGTCAAAAGGATCAGTAAAAAAAACTAAGTACCCAGTAATGTTTGAAGAAAATACTTCTGTATCATCTCATTCATGCTTAGATGTGTTTCATCTTTGAAAACATGGGAGATAAAAGATCTTCCTTTAATGTCATTTCTGGAGGAACTCCAATGGCTCATGTAGGCTCAGACATACAAAATTGTATGGTCAGTATTGGTTACTATGAGATAATGCCAGGGCCTGTTGTATCTCTTATTTAAAAGAAAAAACACAAAACGATTATAGCCTAAACTTGGTCTTAGGGCTGAATTTTGTATTTTTCTTAATTTCTTGAAACAAGCAAAAAAAAAAAAAAAAAATCACTTCTAAACACATACAGATTAAAGGACCATATCCTCATGATTCACCACCTGTCAGTTTGTCATACTGTGGTGGCTTGGGTGTTACTACAATGCCAGAAACTATGCACTGGTATTTCAGGTACCTGTAGGGTCACCCATGATGGACAGGTTTTAGTGAAGCTTCCAGACAAAGATGGACTAGGGAGAAAGGCTTAGCAATCTACTTCTGAAAATCAGCCAGTGAAAATCTTATGGATCACAGTAGTCCAATCCACAACCAATCAGGGGGATGGTGCAGGACCCAGCAAAATTTCATTCTGTTGTAGATGGGATGACCATAAGTTGGAGCTGACTTGAAGGCAGATAACACCAGCAACAATAACCCTAATAATATGCAGACAGCAATCCCCACCCAATGATAGCTTAACTTGCTATTGCTTCTCATAAGATCCTCACAGGATTGACCAAAACCCACTGGGATGGTTAAGGTTGTGTGTCAACTTGGCTGGGCCATGATTCTCAGTGTTGTGGCAGCCACATGATATTGTAATCGCTTCCATGATGAGATCTGATATAATGTGATCACCTCCATGATGGGATCTACTGTGAGTAATCAGCCAGTTGAAAGAAGTTTCCTTAGGCTGTGGCCAATGATTTGGCTGGATGATCAGAGACTTGGAAAGAACATGATTGGAAAATTGGAGTCAAGGAGGTATAAGGAAGAGGTATGTGGACAGACCTCTCTGAATGGGCCAAAGAAGTGAAGATGTTTGTGTCTTATGTGAATGCTCACCAAAGGATGACCTTGGTAGAGGAAGATTTTAACAATCAAGTGGATAGGATGACGCATTCAGTGGAAACCACTAATCTTCTTTCCCACCTACTCCCGTCATCACTCAATGGCCTCATGAACAAAGTGGCCATGGTGGCAGGGATGAAGGTTATACATGGGCTCAGCAACATGGACTTCCACTCAAAAAGGCTGACTTGGCTACAGCCACTGCTGAGTGCCCAATCTGCCAGCAGCACAGACCAACAATTAGTCTCAAATATGGCACCATCCCTTGATGTGATGAGCCAGCAATCTGGTGGCAAGTTGATTACACTGAACCACTTCCGTCATGGAAAGGGCAGCGTTTTGTTCTTACTCTGAATATGGATTTGCCTTCCCTGCATGCAACGCTTCTGCCAGAACTACCATCCATGGACTTACAGAATGCCTTATCCACCGTCATGGTACCCCACACAGCATTGCCTCAGATCAAGAACTCACTTCACAGCAAATGAAGTACAGCAGAGGGCCCATGCTCATGGAATTCACTGGTTTTACCTTATTTCCCTTCATCCTGAAGCAGCTGGCTTGGTAGAACAATGGAATGGCCTTCTAAAGACACAATTACAGTGCCAGCTAAGTGGCAATACCTTGCAGAGTTGGGGCTATATTCTCCAGGAGGCTGTATATGCTCTAAACCAGCATCCAATACGTGGTGCTGTTTCTCCTATAGCCAGAATTCACGGGTCCAAGAATCAAAAGGTGGAAATGGGAGCGGCACCACTCACTATTATCCCTAGTGACCCACTTCCAAGATTTTTGCTTCCTGTCCCCACGACCCTATGCTCTGCAGGTCTAGAGGTCTTAGTTCCAAAGGGAGGAATGCTCCCACCTGGAGACAAATCACTGATTCCATTGAACTGGAAGCTAGGAAAGCCACCTGGCCACTTTGGGCTCCTTTATGCCTCTGGATCAACAGGCAAAGAAGGGAGTTACCATACTGGCGGCTGGTGTGATTGATCCTGATTATCAAAAAAATCAAACCAAACCCAGTGCCGTCAAGTCGATTCTGACTTACAGCGACCCTACAGGACAGAGTAGAACTGCCCCATAGGGTTTCCAGGGAGCGCCTGGCAGATTCGAACTGCCAACCCTTTGGTTAGCAGCCGTAGCACTTAACCACTACACCGCCAGGGTTTCCTGATCTTGATCACCAAGAGGAAATAGGATTGATATTACATAATGAAGATAAAGAAGAGTGTATCTGGAATGCAGATCTCTTAGGGCATCTCTTAGTAGTGCCATGCCCTGTGATTAAAGTCAATGGAAAACTACAGCAGCCCAATTCCGACATGACTACTAATGACCCAGACCCTTCAGGAATGATGGGCTGGATCACCCCACCACGCAAAGAACCACAACCAGCGGAGGTCCTTGCTGAGGGCAAAGGGAATACGGAATGCGTGGTGGAAGAAGGTAGTTCTAAATACTAGTTACAACCACGTGACCAGTTGCACAAACTGGGACTGTAATTGTTATATGTGTGCATCAAATATTTTTGTTTTCTTCACTTATAAAATATACCATGTAAACAGGGCTAGTGCATTTTTGGTTGTATGTGTGTTAGTTGTATCATGTTTGGTGCAAGTGTAACTTTATACTTGTCTTTATTCAGAGATTACGTATAGTTTAAGGAGATGTGCACAGGTGCCAAGTTGACAGAGAGTGGATTACGATGCTTAAGATTGTATTCCAACTCAGCTGGGCCATGATTCTCAGTGGTTTGGCAGTCGTATGATGTTGTGGACACTTCCATGATGAGATTTGATACAATGTGGTCATCTCCATGATGGGATCTGTTGTGAATAGCCAGTCAGTTCAAAGGGAGTTTCCTTGGGCATGTGGCCTGCATTGAATATAAGTGGACATTCTGACAAGGCTCATGTGTTTTTGCTCGCTCTGGATCCTACAGCTGGCTCCTGCTCCTCTGGCCTCCAGTTCTTGGGACTTGAGCTAGCAGCTTGTCTGCAGTCTTGCCTGCTGATCTTGGGATTCATCAATCTCAGAAGCCTGTGAGCAAGTGCCCTGCTCCCTGACCTGAAGACCTTGGTTTCACCAGACCCTGTAACTACATGAATCAGTAGAGGCCTCTATCCTGACCCACAGACTTGGGACATTTCAGCCTCTACAACTGGATGCGCCATTTCCTTGATGTGGATCTCTATGTATATTAATACACTTTATTGGTTTGGCTTCTCTAGAGAACCCGGCCTAAGACATCCACTAAGGATTTTGCCCAAAGTTCAGTGGACCAGCAAGGCTGACTCAGTTGGAGACAGTACAGACTTAGCTAACTGTGCTTGGGGAAAATGAATTTCTATAGCAATGCTCTTCATATCCTGAAGACTGGATTGAATTCTCCATATTTCCTTCACAGCTCAGCAAAGAAGATCCTTCTGAAATAAGAGAACACAAGAAGGCTAAAGAAGTTGCCATGGAGACTGCCCCTCCTTCAACTCTTAGCACTTAAGAAATTTTATGTCATTTCTCTACTTTTAATAGGCAACAGAATTTGAATCAGGTAACCTTAACTTTTTAACAAAAATTTAAAGTCCTTGGAACAGTGGGAAAAAACACCTACGCTTTCTTTAGGGAGATTTAGCATTAGACTCTTACAAACTTCAGTTAATTCAGCCTATGCAGAAAAAAATGCCCAAAAGTTAACATCTACAACAAAGTTTTATTATTATTATTATTGTTGGTTTGAATTATTTAATGAATATTTGTAAAAAATGTGTATTTGTGTTTCTGACATATTTTCGTACCCACTCTGGTATTTTTATATTATCAAACAGGCTTCCATGAATGCAAGCCCAATATGTAAGATAGGCTTTATATAGCACACAGCCCAGAGGGAAAAAAAAGGCCTGTCTGGTCATGCCTCAAAACTATATGCTCAGGCATCAATTAGGACTGAAGTCAGGGGTCACTTGTAAATAAAAAGATTTCAAGGACAAAACTGACAGATATTCTTAGGTGCATTAGTCCTTAAGAATACAAGAACAACCACTTTTTTCTAAGCTGTCATTAAAATTCATGGCTGTATGCTATGGTCCCACACTACAAAATACTGGGCTTATTGAAATGGTATTTGAAACCAGTAAAAATAACCAAAATATTCCAAAGAAAAATATGAAATGAGAAAAGTCATTAATTCCTTTTAACCTCCTGGAATACACAAAGCCACTGATTTCTATGTAGCCTCTTTGACATGGTTACTGCCTGATTTGTTATTTTCCCCAACAGAAAACTCTGCTATCTCTAAAGAGTACTCTACGGCATGCATTTGTTCTTAGGGTAAACTAAAGGGTACACCGGTTTTACCATTTTCTGAGAATTTTGTGACAGCTCTGAGATACTGAGACATCGAGATTTTGCAAACTTCCTGTTGGGAATCCCAACCAACTCGACGTTTTTAGAACTCAGGCAAGATAGTCTAAACTCCAAGAGACTTTAAAATTTAATTTTTCTCTTATTATTAAAACAGAAAATCAGAACTGCCAAAACCACTAAACTTTTTTTATTCTTCTACTTATATTCTTTATTAATGCCATTTATAAATTCTTTTGGTAAGGGAGGAGAAAAAAAATGTTACTGTCATAGTACAATCTTTTACCCTCCCAAAATTTATCAAAATGCCATTAGAATTAATCAAGTTCTACTGTTTTTCACATCGGTAGATGTCCTCCAAATCCAGGCAAAGGCACTGATAATGCCCAAATATTAGAAGGCATTCTATCTTACATGAGATGGGATGTGCTTTCATTAGGCTTGAATAGATATGATAAATCGGACAGATGAATAGGTAAGTAGATAGACGGACAGATGGGTAGATGGGTAGACAGATAAGACAGATACTGACTGATCAATTGATTAGACAGATAGGCTGTTTGCTTATCTATTTTTATTAAAGTCTGCATTATCAGCTTGGACTGACTACTGAAGATTCTGGCATAAGGCTCCTCAAAGAGCTGCCTCAACAGTGGCTTCATGTAACTTAAACTTTAGGAAATGCTCAAATACTACCACTACTCTTTCAAATACAGAATAAGATCTTCAGAGAAAAAAAAAAAAATAGTCTACGGGTAAAATACAGACACCCTTGCATTTGCTATGTGATTCTCAGATCAAATTACCATAGTTATGAGGGGTCTCAGAAATACTTTTATTTTATTTTACTGTACTTTAGATGAAGGTTTAGAGAACAAACTATTTCTCATTAAACATTTAGTACACATATTATTTTATGAAATTGGTTGGGGTCTGAGAAGTTCTGATGAGCTTTTCAAACAATACTGCACAGTCATCTGCCAGGTATCCAGTATTCTGGATTTTCCAAACAACAATGCACGACATCTTCAGGTACCCAGACTGTTTCTCTAATCACCACAGAGGGAAAGAGCATGGGTAGTAACTCTAAGACATCACCTAGAGGCCAGGATCCCCTCCCCATCTGATATAGCTTTATATTTCTCAATTTACCCACCATGATAGAACACAAGTCAGAACTATGCCTGTCTCATTCATTGCTGCATCTCCAGCTCCTACAATCCCGTGGGGTACAAAAAAACACTCAATAAATATTTGTCAAATAAATGATGATCTACATACAGAAGGTACTCAATAAAAAATACCGAACCATGTGTGCCACCTCTACCTGAGAATATCTGTGCTATTATTAACCTTCACTTGATATCTCTATCCACAGCGTGGCAGACCTATTTCTGTCTCTCAGGAGAGAAATATTAAAAGAAAAACAAAAGGAAGAAAAAGAACATCGAGTATAAGCCATTCTACTTTCAAATTTCTCACCCATAAATTAAATTCCTTGAGGAGTAAATCCATGTCATCTGATTACTTCAGTATTACCCATGGGCATTTCCATAAATGTTATTGGGCTGACAAACACAAATCATTTTTCTTTGGTTTTTCCCCTTTAACATCATGCCTCTGAGAGGCATGAAAAAGCCATTCTATTTTTTTCAAACTGCCTAATATAATACTTAACTGGTGAAGGATCATCTTTTTATATCACATCTCAAGTCCGGATCCTGAAAACTCATTGACAGCATCCTCCAAGGCCGACTTTCTGCTCTGTTTGCTTAATGTCTGATCATTAGGATTGTGAATTATGTATACAAGATGAGATTTTCCAAAGTTTTGAATTGAGGTGGAAGGGGCAGATGGATAAAAAACTGTTAACTTTCACCTACTTCCAGGGCTAACATTTAGCTGGTATGCATTAACACCAGTTTTTTATAGCCCATGTCCATCCTGGTTGGGCCAGCAAAGCTCTCACTGACTGACACCCATGTGTTACAAGATGGTAAACTTTAAAGAAAAATTTTTTATTGTGTTTCAAGTGAAAGTTTACAGCACAAATCAGTTTCTCATTCAGAAGTTTATATACAAATTGTTTTGTGTCGTTGGTTGCAATCCCCACGATGTGTCAGCACTCTCCCCTTTCCCTTTCCACCCTGGGTTCTCCACAGCCTTTCATCTAGTTTTCCTGTCCTTTCCTGCCTTCTCATCTATAAGATAGTAAACTTTTGAGTATTACTGCTGCTTTTGTGAGCTTCTGTTAAGTTGGCCCCCAACTCATGGTGACCCTATGCATTACAGAGTAGAACTGCTCCTTACAGTTTTCTTGGCTGTAATCTTTATAGGAACAGTTCACCAGGCCTTTCTTCCGTGCTCCTGCTGGGCAGGTTCAAACCACCAACCTTTAGGTTAGTTGTTAATTGCACATCGCTTGCGTAAGCCTTGTCTATTTCTCTTATCAAAAGTTAAGTGCCCAGGTGCATTTCAGCTACGTGGCTACAAAGTACCAAAGACACATACTACTTTTTGAAAATACATCTTCAAGTGTTACTTGTGCCTCATGGAACTGCTGGGACTTCAGGCGATGCTCAAATACTATTACTGCTGTTTCAAATGCAGAACAAAGTCTGGGGGAAAAATACCGTAATGGTAAAATACAGACACCCTTCCATTTGCTACGTGATCTCTCAAATCAAAGTAGTTTTATGTCTCCTGCCCCCAAATCACAGAATTCCCCACTAATTGTCAGAATCTCCTATTAACCTGCAAGCATTTTCTTTTTAACCCTTTCATGCTCACAGGTACCTCTAGGGACCAAGTACTTTTTCTGCCTCTTTCTGCTGCTCCACCATGCTGCCATAAGGCAGAGCCTCTACGACTGTTGGAAACCGAAGAGATGGGCATGTACCGTAAATTACTGTTTTTACAGAGTATTGTATGAGGTGTCTGAATGTTTGGTAAGAAAAATAAAAATTTCGAAAATTTTTAATTTGTTACACATATGTACCAACAGACCCCAGTAGGG
This sequence comes from Loxodonta africana, assembly GCF_030014295.1. Taxonomy (NCBI): domain Eukaryota; kingdom Metazoa; phylum Chordata; class Mammalia; order Proboscidea; family Elephantidae; genus Loxodonta; species Loxodonta africana. The sequence goes on along the minus strand of NC_087355.1, from coordinate 47,315,244 downwards.
ACACTGGGTTATAATTGGTGGTATTTCATATATACCACTAAACACTTAGGGTAAGCTTGTAGAAAGGGGCAACAACAACAACTAAAATCCATACTACCTACCAAAAATTCAGACACATTCAGTGACTGGGCATGCTTCCATTAATGAAAACACATGGTATCAACAATGTATTCAAAGCAGAAAATAACTGGTTTGAGAAAGGGTTAAGTTAGTCAAAACAAGACCTTAGCAAGTACCTGGAAACCCTCTCTTATTCTCCTTGGCATTCCTAAGGCTAAAATCATGCTGCCGTGCGGATAAAAGTTACAACAGTATAACTGGTAGGGATATTCATAGGACTGTCAGAATTACAAATAAAAATACAGCACACACAATTAAATTTGAATTTCAGACAAACAACAAATACTTTTTAGCATCAGTACATCCCAAATACTGCATGGGGCATACTTACACAAAAAAATTATCTGTCCTAAATATTACATGGTGCAAACTTATGGTAAAAATTATTTAGTGTTTATCTGAGTCTGTGGGGGAGGGGAAGAAACCTGAAAATCATTAATCTAAAGTCACTCTGAAAAGGCAACTGGCTAGAAACAGCTTCACATGGGCCACCACACAGGAAATTGCCCCAAATATGAAGCAAAATAATTCTCTCCTACTTTAAAAAAAAAAATCACTTTGGCAAAGCTTACTCAGAAAAGGGAACACACACTTAGGTGCACAGTGTGTGTTCCAGGCACCTGGCTAGTCTCTTACACAATACTCCTGGCACGCTTACACCACCACTATAAGGTGGCTCAATCTTTAGGGTGATGGGAGAAGTTAAAGGCATTGCCCAGGAATGGATCCAGCCACTAAGTGGTGGGCAAGGATCCTAACCCAGATTGCCTGAATTCAAAGCTCTTGCTTGTTTCCTCACACTTTTTGGGGGCACAAGACTGAGAAAGCACCATGCTGTCTGCATGTATTCATTACATGCAGCCTAGGAAAGCCAAAAGTTGGAGTCTTTGTTCCTCCGTTCTGGTCCATGACATTTCTGCAAAAGATGACCAGAATTTAATAGGAACTAAGGCAAAAAACAGTATTTTATCCATGTTCCAGGAGGTAGGCTATCACCATCATTTTCTTTTTCCCCCAAAGAAGAAAGCCAGACACAAGCCACTTTAGTAGGCAGAGACTCAGGGCTTCTGGCAATAGTCATGCCCTTGGTGCCCCAAGAAATCAGTTAGGCAACTGCTATTTTTATAAAAGGTCTGAGATTCGCAAAGTAGGGTAAAAAAAAAAAAAAAAAATTATAGACTTCTGCATTTAAGAGATGGCAAAGATATAAACCTTTCGGAAAAACTTATCTATAATATCTTAATATCCTGGAAGAAGGTCATAATGAGGCACCATTCTATGTAAAAGAGTACTGGACTCCAGTTTCTGAAATGCTTCAATTCTATTTACTGCAACACTACACTAATTCACTATGTGACCCTGAACAAGGTACTTGACCTCTTTAGGTCCTGATGTTCTCATCTATAAAATGGGAGGGCTGGATTCTATCACTGTTCTCAGCTGGGATGCCCCTGCACAGTTGTGCCAAAATTCTGACGTCCCTTAGTCCTCAGGACAGCTGAACAGAGCCCGGGAGGTTCCAGGTCCATCGCCTCCAGCCAAGGGCAGACCCAGAAAACTGTGCAAATACTACCTTTTTCTCTGTGTTCCGTGATATGAAAATGGTTGGGAAACACTGGATTAGGTGGCCTCAAGGTCCATTGAGCAGACCCAGCGAACTGTGCAAATACTACCTTTTTCTCTGTGTTCCATGATATGAAAACGGTTGGGAAACACTAGATTAGGTAACCTCAAGGTCCATTCTAGTTCTGACATTTTGTAACTCTAAGATGACAGGTCTTTGTGAGATTTCACTCATTGCAAAATGTGGTTCTATCATCTGCCTGACTTATAATTAGTAAAAAAAAAAAAAAAAAATTTTTTTTTAGTAGGCACTCAAAAATCTGTTACCATGGCTCAAATTGAAATGGCAAATATTAAAGGCATCACTGTAAGAAATCAACACTACTTTTAAAATTAAATGTATATTACAAGGTTGTTTACTGGCATTCTGTCCAGTGGAAATTTCTATTTTTTAATGTCTTAATTTATTATCCATGTCAAAAGGTTGATGCATACTGTGGGATCCTGAAGTGTTATAAAACTAATTTATATTTAAACCAAAAAACCAAACCTGTTGTGGAGTCGATTTCAACTCATGACAACCCCATGTGTTATACCATAGAACTGCTCCATAGGGTTTTCTTGGCTGTAATCTTTACGGAAACAGATCACCAGGCCTATCCTCTGCAGCACCACTGGGTGGGCTCAAACTACCAATCTTCCGCAGTCGAGTGCAAACCATTTGTACCTCCAAGGGACCCTCATTTATATTTGTTGGTGGTGGTTTTATACTCAGTATAAATTAGATACTGTAACATACCATAATTTTTATAAGTAATTATTACATGACATGCTAACCCAGCTATTAATGATTCTAAAAATTTGATGAAGCATTATAATGGTACTTCTCCTAATTCCCCATGTGCCCTCCAACTCTACCTCCACCATATAGACAAAACAATCACACTTTGCAGAAAATTGAAATGTGAGGAGTCAAAGAAAATAGGGTTTTAATGTGTATGGCTTTTATTCCTCAAAGTAAAGCAAAATCAAGAGAGGGCAGGATTTGGTGCGTGACGTCTGGGGTCTTAAAAGCTTGCAAACAGCCATCTAAGATGCATCAATTGGTCCCAACCCACTTGGAGCAAAGGAAAATGAAGAACACCAAAGACACAAGAAAAATATTAGCCCAAGAGACAAAAGGGCCACATCAACGAGAGACTCCATCAGACTGAGACTAGAAGAACTAAATGGTACTCAGCTACCACCAATGACTGCTCTGACAGGGAACACACCAGAGTTTCTGATGGAGCAGGAAAAATGTATGGAGCAGAACTCAAATTCACATAAAAAGAGCAGACTTAATGGTCCAGGACTGGAGGAGTCCCCAAAGCCACGGCTCCCAGACGTCCTGTTAACCCAAAACCGAAATCATTCCTGAAGCCCACTCTTCAGACAAAGATTAGAGTGGACTATAAAACATAAGGAAACTCTGGTGCCACAGTGGTTAAGTGCTACAGCTGCTAACCTAAAGGTCGGCAGTTCAAATCTGCCAGGTGCTCCTTGGAAACTCTATGGGGCAGTTCTACTCTGTCCTATAGTAGGGCAGCTATGAGTCAGAATCAGCTCGACAGCAACGGGTTTATAAAACATAAAATAATACTTGTGAAGAGTGTGCTTCTTAGTTCAAGCAGATACAGTAGACCAAAAGGGCGGCTCCTCTCCAGAGGCAGGATGAGAAGGCAGGAAGGGACAGGAGCTGGTTGGGTAGACACGCGAAACCCAGAGTGGAAGCGGGGAGGTGTGCTGTCACATTACAGGGATTGTAACTAGTGTCATACAGCGATATGTGTATAAATTTTTATATAAGAAATTAACTTGAACTGTAAACTTTCACCTGAGGCACAATTAAAAAAAAGAAAAGAAAGGGCAGGGAAAAAAACTGTTTTTTAAATCTGCTTCAAACTAATAGGTTGGAAAGTTCTAGGCATCTCATTATCAGAAAGTTGTAAACAAGCAGGAGGGAGTTAGAAGAGGAAAAACAATAATGACCATGGAACAAGAGGGACTGGCTTGAGGGACAGGTTAAAAACAGAATCTCCATCGCTTAGCTCAGCAGGCACAAGGGAAATCTAACTATATATACACACAGGGGATCGAGAAGAACAAAGAAAGGAAAGGATTACTCAGTGATTCCAGAGATCATAAGGAAGGGAAAAGAGAGGGAAGAAAGCATTAAGGTAGCGTGATGAGGAGAGGGCAGCTTTTCGTATAAATTACCCCCAGTCAGGAGAAAAGCCTCTAACACATTCTATAGACAGGGCATTTGGCCTAAAGGTTATCTCTCATGCCTTAAACTAGTATAGAAAATAAAACACTGGGCAAAAAATCCTGGGATCAAAACGCGCCAGGAGACTTACATAACAAGAAATCTCAACTCTGTTCCAGTTGGTGTTTCATTTTTTGTTAGATTCTCAACTCTGACAGGCACGGGCCACTTGTACTCATGGAGTTTTGGAATGTAAAGATGGGGACAAGTAATGCCATTGGTTTATAACAACTTTTCTTAATTTAAAATTGGGACATTCTTAACATAGTAAATTTGAAAGATACAAAAATTATAAGAATATTAAAATTGCCCATAAGCCCACCACCAAAGATCATCACTGATAATATTTTGATATGTTTTTCCATTCATTTTTTAACAGTTATTGAATACTGAGTAGAAAGATGAGCGGTTCATTGTGGTAGCCGACATTTTAATCTCCTTGTCCACCTAGCTTTAACCTCTCGTATTTAAGAGTGAAACAACTCTTTGCATACAGGTTTTGTGTGTTAAGTGTCATGTGGTAGTACCTGTACAGTTCACCTGGTCCACTGCTCACTTGGTCTATTCTTGGCTAGAGGTGGTCAACCTAGGGCCTCCGCCCCAGGCTCTGCCTGGCTGCATGAGGGTTGAGGAGCATTGTTCTCTTGGTACAGCTGTGCCAGGACATCCTAGTTGGGAAACGGTGATCTAATCCAACCCTTCCATTTTACAGATGATAACATTGAGACCCAGAGAGGTGAAGTATCTTGTGCAAGGTCACACAACTGAATTAGTGATGTTACGTTAAGCAGAATCTGAGCACTTCGGGAACTGGAGTCTAATATGACTTCTCTTTCACATAGGATGCCTTAACATAGCCTTCTTCCAGGATACTGAGGACCACAGAACCCCTTTACCCATTGCCATTGAGTCGATTCCAACTCATAGTGACCCTATAGGACAGTGTAGAACTGTCCCATGATGATGGCCAAGGCTGTAAATGTTTACAGACACAGACTGCCACATCCTTCTCCAGTAGACTGGATGGTGGGTGCAAACTACCGATCTTCCCACTGTGCTTAACCACTGCACCACCAGGGCTTAATCACTGTACCACCAGGGTTCCTTAAAACTCCTTTAGAGGGCATGTTTTTACTTTATCTCTCTTGCTATTTTTTATATGGAGAAGTATATGATGAAGGTTAGTAAATTACAACTATCTCTTTGACAATCCCAAAGACTAAAAGTTTGTTTAAAAAAAAAAACAAAGATTAAAAACCAAAGTTACGAAACTGAAATTGGAGAAATTTTCACTTTGAAATAACTCACTCTAGCTTTTAAATAGTAAGTTGCCCCACCCAGCTGCCCCAGTATATGTAAAAAGAACCAAATCACTTGAAAAGATTTTATTTATAATTTATATTTAAATCACATTCCTTTCTAGAAAGACTGTCTAACCAAATCCTTACGAGTACTTGCATTTTATAAATCTTTCCTAATTTGATGACAGAAAAATGAATACTTATTTGGGTTTGCATTTTTTTATTCTTGTGATCATTATTAGTCATTTATAGCTCTTCAGTAAAATGAAAAATTTTGTGTACTTAAGATGAGCAACCATTTACAGCTTCTTGCTTTTAGGCTGTTTTGGAGATCAAATAGCTTCTAATTTTTCTTTTAGTTTAGGGTTTAAAAAAATGTATTTAACTCCAATCCACATGAATGATATTTTGGCATATGACCTGAGGCAAGGATCTGATTGATTTTTTTTAATTATCAATTTTACAGCCTCTTTACCAAATAACCTGTCTCTTCCCCAATAATTTACCATATAATGAAGCTAGTCTATACACTGAAAATATTTAAGAGATTCTATTTTGTTCAATTTTTTGTATATTTTATACTCACATCATCCTTTTTATTATCACAGCTTTATAATACGTTTTAAGCTCTTACCCATTCTTTTTCTTTTCTGAAATTAAAATATATATATATTTATTCTTCCGGATGAATTACAGTATCAGTTGAAAAATGGAATTTTGGTTAAATTGATGATTTTTGAGGACTGCATGAAGAAGGTGGCATATCAGGATTGAAGAAGATGCATTAACAGCCTGCAATGTACAGATGACCCAACCTTGCTTGCTGAAAGCAAAGAGGACTTGAAGCACATACTGATGAAGAACAAAGACCACACAGCCTTCAGTATGGATTATACCTCGATAAAAAGAAAACACAAATCCTCACAACTGGACCAATAAGCAATATCATGATAAACAGAGAAAATAAAGAAGTTGTTAGGGATTTCATTTTACTTGGATCCACAATCACTGCCCGTGGAATCACCAGACAAGAAATCAAACAATATATTGCACTGGGCAAATCTGTGCAAAGGACCTCTTTAAAGTGTTAAAGAGCACAGATGTCACTTTGAGGACTAAAATGTGCCTGACCCAAGCCACAGTATTTTCAATCGCCTCATATACATTCGAAAGCTGAACAATGAATAAGTCAGAAGAAGAACTGATGCATCTGAATTATGGTGTTGGTGAAGAATATTCAATATACCATGGACTGCCAAAAGAATGCACAAATTTGTCTAGGAAGAAGTATAGCCAGAATGCTCCTTAGAAGGAAGATGGTAAGACTTTGTCACGTCATCAGGAGGGACCAGTTCCTGGAGAAGGAAACCAGGCTTGGTAAAGTAGAGGATCAGCAAAAAACAGGAAGACTCAACAAGATGGATTAATCCACTGGCTACAACAATGGGCTCAAAGATAGCAATGATTGTGAAGACGATGCAGGACTGGGCAGTGTTTCATTCTGTTGTACACACGGCTGCTATGACTTGGAAGCTAACAACAGCTCCTAACAACAACATATGCAAACATCCCTTAATATCTTGTTTTTTTTCTGGTTATTTAACACATTATTCCAAACATTCGATGTCCTTTTAAAAAATGCATCCTAAAGGCTCTCCCAAATATTATGTTGAGTCTCCATTTATTTGGAGACTCAACTCAAAGCAGTCTTCTTTTGAAATCCAACGACAAATCAAACTCCAACTGGTAGATCATGATCCTCGACTTGAGCAGCCTGCAGAGCCCCACATGGCGCCCTGGGATTTGACATAACAGGCGAGCAGAGGCTGATCACACAGAAACCTGTGTGCCATGCTGTGATGAGTATGAACTTTACTGAAGGCAATGGGGAGCCACTGAGGACATTTAAATAGGAGAGTGACACAATCAGATTTCTCCTTTAGAGAGATACCATGAGAGTTTTAAGGCAGGTTAGTATAAAAGTACTGGAAAGAGGCAGGGAAAAGAGTCAGGAGTCTGCTGCAGTATCTGTTCTGGAAGAGTAGTGACAACGACAGGGGTGATAAAGAACAAAGAATGATTTAAGTGGTGTTTATGATACTTCAGTACTGATCTTACTGCTACAGAGGACGCATTCAAACACTCCAGAGGCAGAATTAATGAAGCTCACCAACCTCTCCCAGAGCGTGGTCTCTCTCCCCATCCTGCCGATAGGCAGGATGCACCTCTCCTTTTCCCCCTGAGGTGTGTAATCATTCAACAAATATTAACTGAGCACCCACTATGGGTCTGGCACTGTGCTAGCTGCTGAAATAAATCCTAAATGGGTCAGTGCCAAAATTCAGCATGAGACATGGAGAATGAATAAGAGTATGTATCTGACATCCACAAAACAGAGCTGAATCCTGGGAAATAGAGTGACCCCAGACATCAGGAGAATGTTGTACGGAGTCACCAGCAAGTATTTTCCCAGAGGGCCCCTGCCTCCCCACTCCAGGCCCTGTGGAAGGCCCCTTACCTCCCCTACAGATCTCAGCCTCCCCATCCCAGGTTCTAGGGCACTCGTGAGTCTTCCTCAAGGCACTAGGCATCAGAAACACTGCCCTTGTTTTATAGACGGAGCAACAGATACAGAGGGAAATCAGGAGTCCTGACCACTGCTACACAGGTGGTCAATACAGACTCAGCTCTTGGTTCCCTCACTTGACCCCTCAGGGCCAGAACCCACTCCCCTTGGCACTCCTGAAATCTAGAAAGGCCTTCCTCTATCTCACTGAAAAGTGGTTTAGAAATATCTGTTCTACCTTTTTAACCTCAAGGAAAGAAGAGAAGAAATTTTTGTTAACTGTAAAGTATTTAGTCATTCCATTTACTAATAATATGCCACATAACAAGAAACAAAAGTTATTATATAACTGGTTTTTATCAACTGCTTTAGGGAAATCAGCTCTCTATATCAAGCGTCAATTTCAACTTTTCTCTTTTGCCTATATAAAATTATTTTTGATATTGTGTCTTCTACAAAACTTAAAATTGGCATTACCTTTAAACATTCCTTTGTTAAATCCATAATCACAAATAATTAGTACAGTCACAGAATTATAACCTCCTTGAATCACAGCCCATAACATAAATAGATACAAAATCACTCGGGAAGGCCTACTGGACCAAAACATCAGGGAATATGTTTTTAAGGCATACCTACCACTGCCTGACAGTCAAGTCCAAAGCCAGGACTATTTACATCATTTGATGCTTAACAAACTTCACATGGAATGCTCAGTTTTGAGATGTGTCCCCTTTAATCTCTCTGGGCCTCACTTTTCTCACCTGCACAGTGAGGTCGATAATACCTACCCCACAGGTTTACTTTGAGAACTTGTACTTGATAATGTGGAACATGCTCTATAAATTATAAAGTGCTACGCAAACATACCAGACCCTTTCTTCCTCAGGAGACCATCGGTTCCATGAGTTAGTGGTCTTATCCTGATTTTACCTGTGGAGAAACTGAGGCCAAGCAGTGCTTCTTCCGGGGCGGGAGCGGGGTCGGTGGGGGTTGGGGGGAACACAACAAATCAAGGGAAAGGGCTCAGAAATCAATAGAGACTTGGGAGTCCAGCCTGCCAGTAAGGTATTGTGTTAGACAAGTCCTCTAACCCTTCCAAGCACTAGTTTTCTTACCTGAGTTCAACTAACCTGCCTGGAAATTAGACTAGCTGAGGAAGGGTTTGTCACAAGTGAGCTTTAAGGGGTAGATAGAGACTGGAGAAATGGGGCCTGACTCCCAGCCCCCAGGGACAGAACCTTCTCCCTGCCCCTAAACTGTTCATGAGCAAGGGTAGCCCACCAAGGCTGCTGAATGACTGGATGGGATGCTTGTTATTAACTGCCACTTAGTTGGCCCCTGACTCACGGCAACCCCCATACATAACTGAATGAAACATTGCCCAGTTTCGCATCATCCCCATTATCAATTTCAGATTGGACTGTTGTGAGTTATAGGGTTTTTACTGGCTGATTTTTACAAGTAGATTGCCAGGGCTTTCTTCCTACTCCATCTAAGTCTGGAAGTACCTCAGAAACTCGTTCAGCATCATAGCAACACGCAAGCCTCCAATGACAAACAAGTGGTGGCTCCACTTGAGGTACACTGGCCAAGAATCACACCCAGATCTCCCACATGGGAGGCAAGAATTCTACCACTGAATCACATTGCACTCTGGATGGGGTGCAGGCTCACTCAAACTAGAAGAAACTTGTCCAATGGACCTAAGGTTACTACCTCCAGTGCTATAGGGAACAAGGCCTCCCAATGCAATCAACACATGAAGGAGGCCAGCAGTTGGAAGAATGGAAAGGAAGCTGCAGCCACATCAAGAAGGGTGGTTTTCCGAGGTGAGGGCAGAAGCTTCTCCAGGATAACCAGGATCGAGAGAATAGCATGTCCCGCACTATGTGATATCACACACTGCCAGAAGTGTCACCATTTCTTCCCTCCAAGTTGTCAAAAGATAAGAATACCATGGGGTGGGGGGAATGGAGAGCCCTGAACACTCAGGAATACTTGGGCAGAGGCTGAAATCATGACTGGGATTTGAAGGAAGAGGAGAAGGAGGGCAAGGCTTCCAATAATGTCTCTGGAGTTAGTTCTAAGCATAGAGTACTACAGCTGTCATAATTGTGACCCAGTTCCTCTGGTGTTTCCAAAGCCCATATGGAAATCTATGTTACCTGTTAAACAATGGCCAAAGTCTCGTCTCACATAAATTCTCATTCCTTAAGAGACCATCCATAATTGTTGGAAAGTCCTCAAATCTCACATCATGGCAAGACTGAGACTGAGCAGTCAGTAGACAGCACAAAAATAAGAACCATCCACTGAAGTGCACAATGACTCGACATTAAGCTGCATTAAGCAGCCCAATGAAGTCTGCAGTATTTATTAGGCATAATCACAGCAGTGTTCTGACTTCTAGTAGGAAGAAGGAACAGGGAGGAGGAATTATTTTTAAATATTACTTGAGCATGTTGACTACAAGCTTTGCAGCATTGGTTCATTATTCCCAAGCACTCTGCAGTCATTAACCCCGGGCAGCAGTGAGGGTAGCTGAGACAAAGAAACCAAGGCTCTTGCCCAAGGAGACTTCCTGATGCTGCCTTCCACAAAGACTTTTCGCAAGCCGTAACTGCTACATTTGAATCCGAAAGAGCTGACATCCTGAACTGGAATATCTAACTGAAATTAGTTCTGACTGATTTTCACTAAATCTTTTTAGCCATTTGCCAGTGTGCTTCAGAGGCTATACATATATATATACTTACACGTATATGTGTATATTTGCACACACACACATATATATCACATGCTCAACAGATGTGGGACAGAATCAAAGCCGAGCTGAGTCTAGCTGTACAGACAGCGAGCTGCAGCTCCCCTGAACAAAAGGTCAGCCGTTTATAATGACATCCCCAGAGTGATATATGTGCACATTAGAAAGTTAAATTTCATGAAAGAATGTCCAATAAAGCCATCAATTTTGTTTTTCATCCATCTGGCTGCAATTTCTGCCTCCAGTCATTTCACTCTGGGAAAACTTAGCACAGTGCAGGCACCTGGATTCACTTCAGGGTCTCTGGTCCATGAACGATTACATTCCACACATAGTTTCCCAAAGCAAGCACCAAAATGCCTGTTTCCTACTTCTTAGCTCACCGCCTGTGTAACATTCTCTGCCCTTTGATGTGAGAGAAAAATACTCCACTTTACAACATTAGCCTCAACCGGACTGCTTTTTTGAAAGCAGCAAACACCTCATCACCATTGCGGCCACCCTGCGTGCCCGCAGCAACAACTTTAGAACAGACATTCTTAAAACTACAAACACTTTGAGTGAGTTTACATCGACCTAAATTCTGTTACCTCATATAATATTTTAAGGGAAGAGAAGTTAATTAGTAGAATTTTCCACTATTATTATCGGGGGGGGGATCCCACTGCATTTTTTTTTTTTTTTGGCATGGATTCTTGTACCAGATAGTTAAGAATTCCTCCGCACTTCTTCAAGTGCCAGGGTAATTTGTTATTAAATGCATGTTTAAACCAAGGTTTTATAGTGTTGCTGCTGTTTTCAATGAATCTCCTGCCTTTTCTTACCAGGCACTTTGCGCTTTAATAGCTGTCCCACAGTCACCTCCTACTGAATAACTATAATAGAAGGCCAACTAAACTAATCACCTTTTCATGTATTTTTATCCAGCTTAAAGATGTAAATCTCTCCCAGAATGGAGAGAACGGAAGTTTCCTCTCCAACAACCCAGGACTCAGTGCTATCCTGGAAGAGGCCCAGTCCACCAGGGTCAAGCTTAACTCACACACAAAATTCATAATTAACATTTTCAACCATGTTATATTCTCATATATTTACCATGCATTCATCTTCCTTCTTTAAGAAAACCTAAGGGATCCCCCGTTATGATTCCTGAACTACTTCTATAGTTCAAAAGCCTGAACTTCATGTTAACGTGGTTTAGTTTAAGTGCCAAAACACCACCAAATCCTCTAAAAAGGGGTTACAAAGAATGACAGTGCTATTCAACATAGGACTTTAGCTGCCTAGGAAAGCCGCTGCTTGCAATTTTTCCGAAAAAAAATTTTTTAAAGAGAGATCAAATTTATCATGCAGTGTGAGCTATTTACTACGGAACAACTGAATCAATGACTCCTTGAAGCAATTTTTCTTGATGAGTTACACGGAATCTTCTGGCTCTCAGAAAGAAGGACACAGTTCTACCCAAACACCAAGGGACAAGCAATGAAAAGGAAAAATCCTAACCCCAGGCAAAAGCAGCAGGTGGGAAATAACACTTTATTTGTGTAAGAGTCATCCAGAAAAAATAAACATATCTCCTTCCTAGATAAAGCTACCACCAGGGGAATGTTACTTCTGGTCAGGGTGACAATTTGGAAGTGGTACATATATAGGACTTATCTTACATGTTACATCCTGAAACTATTCATTTTGCTCTCCAAAAATCCAGTTAGATAGCTAAATAACTATTTCAACTATAGATCAGACATCCTTTTAAGCTATTTCTCTTACCTTAGAATTCCAAACAGTTTTCCCCCAAGTTTTACAATACATCATACAAACTAATTGCCTACAAAGAAAATCACTTCAGCTGCCTCCTTTGACATCTTACAGCATAATAATACCATTAAGAGAGTGCTTCTCAATGGGGTGAAGAGCCACTACTATCAATTAACAGAAACAAAGGAGGAGAAAATTAACAACTTTGGGATACCTTCTCTTTCCTATAGGGTCACTACGAGTCACAACTGACTCCACAGCAGTGGGGTGGGGTGGGTTCTTTTTCCAAAGTACCCAAACCTGTGTCTTCGGTAAAGATCAACAAAAATAATATATAGCTTTCCCACCTGCCTTAACTTTTCTCCAGCTAGAGGAAAAAATCAGGTAACCACTTGAAAAATTCACTTTCAGGCAACAGGTACTTCAAATCAATCAATAAATAAAGCAGTAAATAGGCATGATCATGTCCTGATGAGACCACTCAATAAAAAAACATTTCCCAAGGCATAGCTCTGAAAGAGAAGCCTCTTAGGTCTTCCTATTTGGGACATCTCATCTATCACTCTGGAAACCCTGCTGGCGTAGTGGTTAAGAGCTATGTCTGCTAACCAAAAGGTGAGCAGTTTGAATCCATCAGGCCCTACTTGGAAACCCTATAGGGCAGTTCTACCCTGCCCTATAGGGTCGCTATGAGTCAAAATCGACTTGCGGGCAATGGGTTTGGTTTTACAGGTTTATCATTCCAGCCCCCCTCTTCCCTTTATATGTATCACCAAAATTTTAGCAAAAGAATAAATGCAAACAAAGAAAGACATTCCACTGTATCCCAAAAGAGTATCCTAAACACAGCATTTTCTTTCGAGCTCTAGAGAAAGGATGGTAGGGCCACAGGAAAAAAATACACACTCAACATAACCTTTGCAAACGAATAAAGCAATTAAAAATCCCACTATGAAGTATAAAAATAGATTCCAAGTCCCCTTAGAATTTCAATGAATAAGTCCATCCTAATTTTTCTCTCTTGCTTAGTCAAAACCCTTTAGGTCAACAATGGTAAACAGTTCCATTATATCAAACAAAACCCTAACTGCTCAATCCTTTAATTGGGCAAGAAGAAAAAGCACCCACGTTTTAATGATATCCTTGGATTTAATGTGTTATTTCCTCCAAGAAATTAGCTTCCCAAGCTTTGAAAAGAAAAAAACTGGAGATCTTGTTACAGCCACAAAGCAGGGAAAATTTCTCAATACCCAACACAGATGTGAAATACACAGAACACATTACTCTCAAAGAACTCCAGATAGCCATCTTCTTTGACAAAGCCTTTTGTTATGTGGATGGCTTTAGGCTTAAAGACCCCACACACATTCTTCAACACAGATAATGTGAGCCCACCTACCCTCTCCAGACTGGAGGCCATAAATCCTCAGACCCTGCAGCCCTGTTCCAGACACAGTTGAACAAAAGTGTTTCTTACATAAACATCCTTCCTGGTTTTCAGAGTAGTGTTGCTAGATTCAAGCTTTCCCTTCCAATACTTCCACAATATGCCTTTTCTGCCTTTAAGAATCATACATGGAACTTACTGGTCACTCCTTAAGATTTTCACACTCATAAAATGCTACTAGTCCCTAGGTGGCAAACGGTTAACTGCTCGACTATCATCTGAAAGGTTGGTGGTTTGAACCCACCCAAAGGCACCTCAGAAGACAGGCCTAGTGGTTATCTGCTTCTGAAAGAGTCCAGTCTTAAAAACCCTGTTGAGCAGTGCTACTCTGCATACATGTGGTCGCCATAAGTCGGAATCAACTTGATGGCAACTAATAACAACAAAATGCTATCCCTTAAAAGAAAAATGGGAGTATGTCTGAACAGTCTATAAAAGGTGGTTCACACATAATTCCAAAATGCTTTAAGTTTCTTATCTCTCAGCTCAATTAAAAAAAAAAAAAAAAATCGTTGCCATCAAATCTATTCTGTCCCACAGCAACCCCAGAGGACAGAGTACAACTGCCCTGTAGGATTTCCAAGGAGCGGCTGGTGGATTTGAACTGCTGACCTTCTGGTTAGCAGCTGTATCACTTCACCACTGCGCCACCAGGGCTCTTTTTAAAAACATACAAAAAAACACAACATATTATTTACATTGACGTGAGAATCATCATGTCATCAGGCATGTAGCTCTATATGAAACAGCTCTAACCTAGATTTCAGTTCTGGCTGGTTCTTAGTTGTTCTATATGATTCTGGCTGTTTCTCTTTGGGCAAGACACTTAACATCTCTGGGCCTTAGCTTCCCCATCTATAAGAAGTCACTGGCAGCTACCAGTTAGTTTCCTTCCTAGATTGTTCTCTCCAATCCAACCTCCAAGAGCTCCGCGTTCTTTTAACCTCCACTTTGTTTTGGCTTTTGCCCTTGGGTGTCCCTGGGAAGAGTCTTTTGTTTAAAAGACAGCCCTGAGGTGCCCCAGGGGCCCTCGGGTTAATGCAGGTCTCCCAGAGCAGAAAGTGCACAATCACACTCAGACAGCAGCTGCAGAGCTGGAGATAATCCTTAGAGGACTGCTTCAGAACTCCTCTTTCTCTTGCAGTGAAACGGCCTGGCACCAGGCCTGTTCCGGCTGTTTGGACCTTATGTTTTCGGCACATTGCAAACAACATCTTCTGTGGATTTAATTCTCAAAATGCCAACGGCTTTTTCTGTTTTGCTTTCTCAAGCTGGCTCTCCAGAAGTAAATACTTAAAACATAAGCATGCACAATGTCCACACACTGAACATCATACATGGACAGATCGGGATGGGAAAAAAGGCTCTTTGAGGGGCAGGGATGTAGGATTCCCTGTTCATGGAATTATTATTCCTCCTGTATCCACTTTGAGAAACTAGTGTGTTCATGAAATATTAAAAATAAGGCAGCAAAAACCACAAATTCAGGAACTGTGAAATATGTGGATGTCACACTAATTTCTAATACGGACTACTGTTTCCATTTAGTCACAGCCTCTCTTACCTTCAATTCACTGGACTCCTAAAGTGAAAACAATTTATACTTTGTTTTCTTGGAAATATAATGTGACTAGCTTAACTTTAGTAAAGTGGATTCTATTTATAGACTCAAGAGCGCTTTCTACCATGTGTACTTTTAAAAGTAAAAAGGTTGTCATTAGGAAGTTTTCTTGGCTGGATTCTTCTATGAACTGTAAGTACCCGGAAAGAGTAATCTTGTTCCAGAAATTCTTGTGATAAAGATGAAGATGATGTATTGTAAGAATCACATAATTCCAAATAATGACTGTTTACTAAATTAGCCAAATGCGTGGCCAGCATAAGCTATAAGAAGCTATCAACCTATGCATACAATTAGTTTTATACTTTTTTAAAAACAATAAATTTAATTGAGATTAAAAATTTTGTTTTCAAATTTGAAATGTAAATTTAGGATTTTCCAAGGTAAAAAAAGGCTCTTTTAATAATGTTCTGTCATTACATGTTCTCATACCACACCTATTTTGTTGTTACTAAAACCTCCCCAGAATACAACCTCCATCCAAAGTACTCTTCAAGAGTAAGAACACTCATTCTCTTTTCATACTATTCTCTAACAAAAATCTCCCATTTTGAAACATTTTGAAAATTTTCTCTTTATTATGAAGATAAAGAAACCATAGAAAGTAAACTCTACTAATACACCCGTTGCCATCGAGTTGATTCTGACTCGTGGTGACCCCCATGTATTACAAAATAGAATTGCTCCATAGGGTTTTCTTGGCTGTAATCTTTACGGAAGCATTTTGCCAGGCCCTTCTTCCACGGAACCGCTGGGTGGGTTCAAAGCGCCAGCCTTTAGGTGAGCAGCCAATTGTAAATCGTTGTGTCACGCAGGTTACCAATACATTTTATTGCTACCTTGGGTTCTGAGAACTTTACAAAAAGCAAAGTGATAGCTTTAAAAATCAGCTTTATGATTTTTATCCCAAAAAAGCAGTGAGTGGCACTTTGGTCCCACCTCCATTCACAACAGCCTTAAGCAAAAGGTCTCTCCTAACAGGTAGGAATCCTACCTGACAACTGCAGAGAAACGTAAAAGAGGCTGCAAGCTCTCTGTACACACTGGATACAGTTTACTATATGATGTACCACCTCTGCTCTAAACATCTGATACGGGCTTAGTATCCATGTTACTTCTGCTCAAGTGCTGTGTAGCGAGGATGTCTGTATGGATTTCACTGAGTGTGGGCTGGTTTCAAGACGCCCTGGTGGCACAGTGGTTAAAGCGCTCAGCTGCGAACTGAAAGGTTGGTGATTTGAACCTACCAGCTGCTCCACAGGAGAAAGATGTGGCAGTCTGCTCTGTAAAGATTACAGCCTTGAAAAACATATGGGGCAGTTCTACTCTGTCCTATAGGGTCACTATGAATTGGAATTGACTCAATGGCAGTAGGTTGGCATGGGTTGGGCTGATTTCCTGTGTGTGTGTATGTGTGTTTTTAGGTGGGAGATATTAAGATCATTAACATCATTGTAAGAAAACTAGCAAGACAAGGCAGCCTTACACTAGCTGACCACAAACTAGGATGGACCTCTTCCAAATGGTTCCACTCGAAGACTCTGCCAAACTTCAGATCAAAGACATTTAAAGCTAACAGCTTAAGAGGTGAACCATATTATTACTAATCATTATTACCACTCTAGCTGTGAACAATTAAGAACCTATCTCTCTAGATTCCCAAAGACCCTAAAATAAAATTAAGACATTTGAGAAGGCAATTTTAGCTATTTATCCGGTAATCAACAACTCCTAGGCTAAGGCTGTCTATATCTACAAAGCAGAAGCACATAGTGTCATAGCCAAGTCTGTGTTTTTCTATGTTCTTATGAATTTTACCAACTGAAGTTAATACAACTAAGAATCATACAATTTTGAGCTGACTGGGGGAAGGCACTGGAAATAATTTATACACGATGCTTCATCTTAAAGCTTAAGAAACTTGGGCCCAGAGAATCTACATGCAGGGTAGAGGTCATTCGGAGCTCATGAAGGTCACTTAGCCAAGTCCTTACTGGCAGGGCAAGAGCCAAGGACCGGGAACAAAAATATGCTCCACTCCAAAAGATTCCACAACGCATTCCAGCTCGGAGATGAAGGGAAAAAAAAAATCTAACAGCTACTCTTTGTACCCTTGGCACGTGGGTTCAACTAAGGCAGAAAGGACTTCACGGCCAAAACTCCTGATATTGCTAATGGCTATTTCCACTTTCCAATAACTTCTTAAATTCCTACCTTTTAACCTGTCCCATTTTCCTAAACACACAAACTAAGGCCAAAGGAGAAATATAGACCAAAACCAAAAATTGTTTTTACGATTCCTTTCTATGTATATGGAAACCCTGGTGGCGTAGTGGTTAAGCGCTACAGCTGCTAACCAAGAGGTCAGCAGTTCAAATCTGCCAGGCACTCCTTGGAAATTCTATTGGGCAGCTCTACAGGGTCGCTATGGGTTGGAATCGACTCAACAGCAGTGGGTTTGGTTTTCTATGTATATACACATATTTATGTACACAAATATGTACACATACTATATACAAGGGCAGACACATCAATCAATGGAACAGAATTGAGAAGCCAGAAATAAATCATTACATTTATGGTTAACTGATATTCAACAAGTGTGCCATGATAATTCCATCAGGAAAAAACAGTCTTTTTAACAAAAGGTGTTGGGACAACTGGATAGTGGACGCAAAAAAAAGAAAATAAAAAAATTGAAGTTGGACCCCTACTCACAATACGCACAAAAACTAATTCGAAATGGATCATAGCCCTAAATTAAGAACCAAAATTATAAAACTCTTAGAAGAAAACATAAGAGTATACCTTTGTGAACATGAGTTAGGCAACGGATTCTCGTATATGACACCAAAAGCACAAGCAATAAAAGACAGATACGTTGGAATTCATCAAAATTAAAAACTACTGTGCTTCAAAGGACACTATCAAGAAAGTGAAAAGATAACCTACAAAATGGGAGAAAATACAAATCACGTATCTGATAAAAGACTTGTATTCAGAACATCGAAAGAACTCTTAAAAAATAAAAAGACAAATAACCCAACATAAAAATGATCATAGGATTTGAATAGAGATTGCTCCAAAGAAGATGAGCCAATTTTCAATAAGAATATGCAAAGGTGCTCAACATCTCTACTCCTCATTGTTAGGTACCATCCAGTCAGTTCATAGCAACCCTACGTACAACAGAACAAAACGCTACCCAGTCCTGCACCATCCTCACAATCATTCTATGTTTGAGCCCACTGTTGCAGCAACAGTGTCAATCCATCTTGCTGAGAGTCTTCCTCTTTTTTGATGACCCTCTACCAAGCATGATGTCCTTTTCCAGGGACTCGTTCCTCCGGATAACATATATGTGAGACAAAGTCTCAAATCTACAATGTGATTAACACTTCACATCCATCAAAATCACTATAACCAAAACTGCACATTAACTAGTATTAGCCGGGATGTACAGAAATGGAAGCCCTCATACACTGCTGGTGGGAATGTAAAATGGTACAGCCACTTTGGAAAACAGCTTAGTCGTTCCTCAGAATGTTATACACAGCTACCACATGGCCCATCAATGGCACTCCTATGTATATACCCAAGAGAAAAGAAAAACATCTGTCCATACAAAAACTTGTACACTAATATTCATAGCAGCATTATTCCTAATAGCTAAAGGGTGGCAACAACCTATACATTCATCAACTGACAAATGGATAAACAAAATGTGATCTGTCCATACCATGGAATATTATTTAGCAATAAAGAGAAATAAAGTATAAAACATGCCACAACATAGACGAACCTAGAAAACATTATGTTAAGTGAAAAAAGCCAGACAAATGATCATACATTGCACGATTTCATTTACATGAAATGTCCAGAAGAGGTAAATCTACAGAGACAGAAAGTAGATTAGTGGTTGCCCTGGGCTTGGGGAAGGAGCACCGGTGGCACAGTGGTTAAAGCACTCGCTCAGCTGCTAATCGAAAGGTTGGTGGTTCCAACACACCAGCTGCTCCACAGGAGAAAGCTGTGGCAATTTGCTTCTCTGGAGATTCACAGCCTTGGAAATCCTATGGGGCAGTTCTACTCTGTCCTATACAGTCGCTGTGAGCTGGAATCCGCTCAACAGCAACGAGTTTGGTTTTTGGTTCAGGGTTTGGGGACGAGGGGGAGTACTCACTGCTAATGGGTAGAGTTTCTTTTGGGGGTGATGAAAATGTTCTAAAATTGGATTGTGGAGACTGTTGCACAACCCTGTAGTAAAACCCACTAAACTATACACTTTATTTTCTCTATAAATTTCATTTTTTGGTGAATATAAGAACTGTACACTTTAAACAGATTGATTTTATGGTATGTGAATCGTGTCTCAACAAAACTGTTGAGAGTATGTATATATATGTACATCAACTACAAGTAGCATAAAAGGAACAACATTGCCTGAGTTAACTTACTGTGTGGCCAAATAAACTACTCTGTTTTTTAAAATAAGTAACTTACAAATAATTCTAGGTATGTTTTGATCCCAAGTTCAGTGTCGAATTTTGCATTCCCTTAGGCATGGAATTTTAAAAAAATGCCAAAAGGTTAACAAAGAGGTGTGGTCCACAGAAAGTGATTCCAAGATTTCCTCTCAGCCTAAAGCAGTGATTCTATAACCTGAGTATATTTAGACACACCTAGAGAAATTGTGAAGGAATCCCAGTGGCGCAGTGGTCAAGCACTCAGCTGCTAACCAAAATGTCAGTGGTTCAAACTCACAAGTTGCTAAGTGGGAGAAGAGACCTGGCGGTCTGCTCCAGCAAAGATTACAGCCTTTAAAACCCTATGGGGCAGTTCTACTCTGTCCTACAGAGTCACTATGAGTTGGAATCTACTCTGTGGGAATGGGTGGGGAACTTGTTTAAAATTCAGGGTCTAGGATGAGGCCCAAGAATATGCATTTTTAAAAAATCTCCTCCTCTCCCTGCCCCACCAAAATGACTCTGACACAGGCAGTGTGAGAATAGCACATGGTGTATGGAGACCCAGGAGTCTGGAAACATTCCTCTTCCAGGGCAGCACTGGGGTCGTCATGCAGTCCTGGCGCTAATGAGTTGTAAGTTGGTGGGTGTGTCTTAATCACATCTGGGCAGCGTTTTTATCTGCCCCATAATAATTCTTGCCATCAACTTAATAGGCATTCAGGAGATTTTCCAATTTAAAAGTTTCTGGATAGATCATGTTAGGTGAAATTTTAGCCTTCAGAAGACAAGGTTCTTCAGTTCCTTGGGGCCCACAGGATACAACAGTTGAGCCATTTGCAGCCTCACAACCTTTTCTCAGAAACATTAGCTTGCCCAGCTTTTAAGAGAAACTGTTAGACTTCAGGAAAACACCACCACGTATCCAGCGTGTAATACTCTGAGCCTAAAATACAGAAAAATATCTGCTGGGGATTGTTATCCACAGAACATGGACAGCTGGCTTTCACACCCCAGTTGTTTCCTATAACAGGTGGACAACATTTTTCCCCTGCTGTGAGAACTTCACCTCCTATTCCAACTTTTATTTCCCATGCTTAAAAGCAAACTCCATCCTCCTATCTGGGAGGAAGAAACCTGAGCTACAGCAGCTAGATGAAGTGGCATCTTTAAGAGAGGAAATGGTTTAGTCATGAAAGATTACTGCATTCTAAATGACAACTGTAACCAATTTATTTTGGCTGGCAAAGGAGAGGAGAAGAGAGCACAATTTTAAAGTCTGGGCTGGAATATTAAAAACTTTATCCCCCAAGGCAGGAAGGAGAGAGCAGAAAAAGGGTTTCATGTATATATATACACACACATATACATATACATGTAGTCATCACAGAGCCACAGAATGCCTGATTACAGAGATCAAATAATTTTATAAATGGGGAAAGTGAGGTAAAAGAAGTTCAGTCATTTGCTGGAGGTCACAGCTGTTGAGTGTCAGAGAAAGGTCAGTCTCTAAGAACTCAGGTCTTCTGGTTACCTGCCCAGAATTTTCTTGCCTCACCCAGAATAAAGGACACATGGAAGTGGGTGCTATTTTGGGTAAAGACAAGACATACAAAAATGGTTTATAACCTGGACTCCCTCAGTGCACCATTTGTCTCAATGGTGTTTTTCACACTGGTCACATAAGCCTCAAGAGGCAAGCTTTGAACTATGACCATGCATCATGACACAGCATGTCTGCCTTCACCCAGTCAGTCTAAGCTACTTGGTCCATGCAGCAAAGGGGTGCAGTGAACACCTGGGAAGCTAAGAGTACCTCCCTCACACTCAGCAGGTTGGGAGAGTGGCCGCCTTTCCCTTTTTACTCTTCATGTTGGCTTGCACCCTCTGTCTCTGCACCTGTGGTGGCTCTCTTTCTGCCCCAAGTCTTCCATATGCGTTGGAACACACTGTTTCTTGTTTTTATCTGATCTCCCAGGTGCACACCTCTCTGGCTCACATTAGACAGTCCACTGGGATATTCCACCTGATAAAGTAACTGTCAGAATCACTTGAAATTTGAGGCACTGTCAGATTTCAATGGTTACTTTGTCCCCTAAATTTGGTAAATCAAGGATTTCATCATTATGTTAACAGAAAGTTGGTCCCAGGATACCATACTGTTTCAACTAAGGCCAACAAAAGATGTCTAGTCAGTCAAATCGAGTTGTGAGAAAAGGAAATAAAATTAAATTTTAAGTTGCCCAGAGCCTAACTTCCAGATACTATAAGAACCATATTACCTAATGTAGAGGCAGGGCCCCCACAGTGCTGTATTCTTTACCTGGCTTCCTCCTCTACAATGCTGTATTGAAAAATCTTTTCCTTTGCTGGACTCCTCCCCCTACCCCAGCTTTGCATTTGAATCCTGCTTTGCTTGGAGGTTATATGTAAAGCCCATTGAGCCTGCTTAGCATGATTAAGAATGTTGCTGACATAACTTGTATGAACTCTCTACTTGTAAAAACCAAACCCTCTGCTGTCCAGTCGATTCCGACTCATAGCGACCCTACAGGACAGAACAGAACTGCCCATGGAGTTTGCAAGGAGCATCTGGTGTGTTTGAACTGCCAACCTCTTGGTTAGCAGCCATAGCACTTAACTACTACACCACCAGGGTTTCCCTCTACTTGTAAACTCCCTTAAAAGTAACTTGACTGCCTGCCCTTGGCGAGCAATCTTGGCGGCAGCAGCTCCAATTGACTCCTTTATCTTATACGACAAAATAAAGGTGGCTTTCCTGTTCTCCCACCTTGATCTCTCGTTTATTGGCCAACACAGGTCACGTCAAGCAAAAGCCTGGGGTTTCCACCCACTAACAATGTTAGAAGAAAGCTTTAAGCCAAAAAAAAAAAAAAAAAACCAAACCCATTGCCATAGAAAAGAGTGGATACCAATTCATACCAACCCTATAGGACAGAGTAGAACTGCCCCAAAGGATTTCCAAGGTGCTAAACCTTTACAGAAGCTAACTGCCACATCTTTCTCCTGCAAAATAGCTGGTGGGTTCCAACTGCTAATCTTTCAATTAGCAGCTGAGTGCTTAAACACTGTGCTACCAGTGCTCCTGGAGAAAGCTTTAAAGGTCAGCTAATCTCCCCAGCAAGCTGATTCTTAAATCTCCTCCCTAAAAATCCCAAATAAATGGCCAATCAAACACATGCTTGCTTAACTCCAAACATGGGCCCTCACTTTTTCTGAGGTGGCCTATTGCATCTTTGACTGCTTTCCTCCTATTCAGTCAAAATCTGTCTTCTTGGAAGCTTCTACCCCCTTCATTCCTGACTGTCCAGAAGAATATGAGATCCAGGAAGACTACCAGTAAGATGAAACTCATTACATTATATCTTTCAGTGGTTACTGGATAATGATACTTCCAGGAGACCTTTTTATTGCTGTTTTTTAAATTTCCAGTAAAACAAAAATTGAACTCCTAACCACGTAGAATGCTAATAGAAAAGAGTTTTATATTAAAATAAACTAAAATGCTCGACTGAGTGAATACCAAACACCATCTGTAAGTAATTTATGGTATGGAATCTGCTTGAATCTTCTGGGTTGTCTGTCTCTACACATACCTCGAGGCACAAAACAACAAAAGCAGCCTGGTAAAGAGCCACAAGAGCAGTTAATGCCCAAGGAGAGAAAAACCAAATGCTTGGAGGCATCTCACAAATGCTCTCTTAATATTTATTAAGCCAACAACAGTGTTTTGGGTAAATCTCATTATTAAATGCAATGTACAATGCTCTGCGCAAAATGAAATTTTAATTCATTTACATCAGATAAGCCTGCAATCCACATTCTTATTAAAAGGACAGTAAGCATTCAGCTGAGAGGCTTGGGAATCTCAGGCGATTTTCAATACTGTGTATTATTTTTCACCATTTAAGACTGTCAAAACTTTTTTTGGAAGATCACCTCAAATTCTTTGCGCAATAAGTAAGGTATAAAAAAACATTAAAGGAAACAAAACCTTGAGAACTAGAAGGCTGGCACAAGCACAATTCACAATTTTGTAACACTTAACCATTATTTAATGGGCTAATGGCCTCTATTTATACAATCTTTAGCAGTTAAAAATCCAAACCATCTAATTTGGAATGTCAAAAAAAAAAAAAAAAAAAAGGCATTACTAACATTACTAATCAAAGATAAGCAAATGTATCTTTCCCTTTGTTCCAATTTACCAACCATTAAGATAAAAGGTCAAAAGTGCATTGCTCATGGAAATGTAAATATGGAAGTTTTGCTGGTGAATGTTTTGGTGTATTTTCACTATACATACATACACACACACAGACACACAAAACAGTCTACAGTCTCTTATACTTATTAAATACATCAAATTAATTTTCTCCTAAATATTTTTTGTCTAATATGCTGATAATCTTCAAATATTTTACATTCAACTAACTTGCTGTTACTGTGGTTTACTGACACTGAGTCGGCGCTATGGACAATGGGACGTTTTGATCCATAGGACTTCCATTGTAGATCACCAGGCCTTTTCTTCCTAGTCCATCTGAGTTTGGAAGCTCCACTGAAATTTGTTCAGCATCATAGCAGTAAAAAAGCCTCCGTTGACAGATGGGTGGTTGGTGCACATGAGGTACACTGGCCGGGAATCAAACGTGGGTCTCCCGCAAAAAAAAGGCGCTGAGAATCCTACCACTGAACCACCACCTCCCCCTTCAGTGAGGCTGACAGTAAGTAGACCAGCCTTTGGTTTAGCATCCCCAAGTTCTCCACTTCCTTTCTTTTCTAGGACCAAATGCCAAGTAACATGAGTGAGGTTAAACTCAGCCCACTATACCTACTATTTAATCTGTCACCAAACCATATACACATATAGAACAGCTTTTACATGGATACACAGTGATGCTTGAACCCGTATCTAAAATGATGAGTGTGGGACCTGACGCAAATTGTTGAGTGTGCCAAACATTTTATACTGTCAAAATTAGGTAAAGTTAAGGTACGATCTGAAAGGGAAAAGTCACAAAGTGGTAGCCAGAGCACAGGCGGAAGGAAGGAAAATCGACCTGGCCTTGACATTTCTCCTCCCTCCAGTAAAAGCCCCACCATTTCTCTTTGGGGAGGCAACCACTTCCATGTGATTCGGCTGAAGCTTCCTGCACTTGTAGTTACAGGGATGATGTATGTGACCCAGGCCAATCAACAGTCAATGAGAGGCTTATTCTGGAAAGCTCTTTCTACTGCAATTGCTAAGAGAAAGACTATTAACCTGGAGTTGCCAGTCTGCATCTTGCCACACTAGGGGAGAGACTCTCCTGGTTGTCATCAATATCTAAAATCTTCCCTTCTTTAATAAAATAACCCAGATTTTAGCTGGGCATACAGCCATCTATCCAGAGACTACATTTCCCAGTCTGCATTGCAATGTGCTATGGCCAAATGACTAAGTCCTGGCCAATGGAATGTAAGGGGAAATGATGTGTTCCTTTTCCAGTTTGTGGCCCTAAAAGGAATGGGTACAGCCTTCCCTTGACCTTCCCCCTTTCTCCTGTCTGGTGGAGACAGCCATGTTGGACCCACAGATGAGAGCTGGACAGGAGCATGGCAGAGCTATTTATTTCACCAACCCTGTCTTTGGACTGCTATGCCAAAGGGAAATAAAACCTCTATTTTCAGGCCACTATATTTAGGAATCTCTTTTTAACAGCAGTTTCACTGTTAATTAATATAGAGCCTGAAAAACCTGAGGGTGAATCTAAAAAGACAGTTGAGCTGAGACAGATACAAACATGAAGCCTGATAACATCATTTAAGCCTCTAGATGCAGCCAGGCCTGAAGACAGTGCCACTCAGGGGCTTTTCCGTTATCTGAGCCAAAAAGTTCCTTTTTATTGCTGACTCCAATCTGAGGTGACATTTTTTTTTTAATTGACTACTGGAAGGGTCTCAGCTGATATCCTTCACTTGACGATGGCTTACATGCTACTCTTACGCCTGATGGCCTCAGGTCTTCTCCCCAGTAGCTGTTGGAGCCATTCTTTTCTCCCCACTACGGTTGCTTCTCTGAGTCACTGTCCAGCACAGGCCAAAGCAGCTGTTCTGGTTCCTCACAGAACTTTTTAAATTAAGGGTGTTCTACGGACTGACTTCTATGAAGACAGTCATTGTTTCTATAAAGCAGTGTTTCACAAACTTTCATGTGCTTGGGAATCTGGTTAAAACGCAAAGTATGATTCGGGGAGTCTTGGATGAATTTCGAGATTCTCCATTTACATAGTAAGTTCCTAGGTGAGGCCTATGCTGGTGTGGATCCACGTTTTGAGTAGCAAGGTTGTCCAAAAGCAGGCCTGCAAGCCCAACTGCATATAAGAATCACTTATAGGGCTATAAAATATACATATACGGATATCTGGGCCCCACAACCAGAGATTTTTGTTCAACTGTTCCTTGAAGCCAGGGATAGGAACCAATGCTCTAGGTAGTGCTACAGTGGTACCCAAACTCTAGCCTGCAACAGTACCACCTGGAGGGCTTTGTAACTTAAGATTGATGGGCTCCACCCCCAGAGTTTCTGGTGCAGCTGGTCTCTCGTAAGGGTGAGACCCTGCATTTCTAACAAGTTCCCAGGTGATTTAGATGGGTGCTGATTGGGGACCACACTTAAGAGAAGCACCGGACTGATGCTAAAGTAACTGACTCCTTGTAATAGGACCAATTTTCACTGAGAAAGAATACTTCTATCCACAAATTGTAATACATCAGTGCTCTAGAACATCTATCTGGGATACACTGGAGGTTAGGGGGAGAATTCACATTTATACTTTTAAATTCTAAGATTATTCCAAGGAAATACCTGATGCTTTGTTAAGACATATTTGCTGTAATAGTAAACATTAATGATGAATTTTCTTCTAGATGTTGCTGTTAGGTACCCTCAAGCCAGTTCCGACTCACAGTGACCTTTTGTTTAAGAGAATGAAACACTGCCTAGTCCTGAACCATCCTCACTATCATTGCTGTTTGAGCCCATTGTTGCAGCCACTGTCTCAATCCATCTCACTGAAGGTCTTTCTCTTTTTCACTGACGCTCTGCTTTACCAAGTATCATGTCCTTCTCCAGGGACTGGTTCCTCTTGATAACATGTCCAAAGTACATGAGAGGAAGTCTCATTTACCCTTGCTTCTAAGGAATATTCTGGTTGTACTTCTTCCAAGACAGATTTGTTCATTCTTCTGGCAGTCCATGGTATATTCACTCTTCTCTGCCAACACCATAACTCAAATGCATTAATTCTTCTTTGGTCTTCCTTTTTCACTGTCCAGCTTTCGCATGCATATGAGGTGACTGAAAACACCACGGCTTGGGTCAGGCGCACCTTAGACCTCAAGGTGACATTTTTGCTTTTCAACACGTTAAAGAGCTCTGTTGCAGCCGATTTGCCCAATGCAATACATCGTTGGATTTCTTGACTGCTGCTCCCATGGTTGTTGACTGTGAATCCAGGTAAAATATGAAATCCTTGACAACTTCAATAGGTAGTATAGACTTATTGGGTTTAAAAGTCTATGAATCCTAGTAAATGGCTCATTTTTGTAGTTTTCTAAGAATAATTCTTTTTCCAACTCTATGGTAGAACAGATACATGTTGAGTGACAGTTTCCAAAAGGTCAGCATTTTAATGTTATCCCGCAGAGCATTTTTTAAAAGCTTTGCAAAATCTAGGATTCTTAAACAAGGTTTTTTTCCCCAAGTCAATTAAAGATACCCCCTTTCATTCAACGGACAGAAAATTGTGTTTCAGAGTTGAGTGAGGGCAAACGTGCTCCCAAATTAGATATCTGAACAAAGTAAACTATGAATAGACTAGATAATGGGCTGCTGCTTTTTTGCTTTTGCAAGAACTAAAGACAACTCAGATGTCTTATTCACAGGACAGCCTGAAGCACTCTCTCTTCCCTACTTCAATCAGAAAAAAAATATATAGTTCCATGGAATTAATGTGAGTTGACACAGATCCAAGTTACTGAACTTAAGTTCCCTTAAGACAAGAGGGCCATCATTAAGACACGTGTGTAAAGCTTATACATGATCAGTAAATTCAGACAAGTCCTAGGATACATTTCCAATCAGTAAAACACAGGATTTCTCTATTCAAAGCATCAACTCAAGCAAATCTAATAAGCTGATCAAACATGCTTTTCTGCAACTAGACCAAGAGGACAAGGCTTTGCTGCACTTAGGAAAGCTTTCCTTTGGAAAGGGAAATGTTTCGATTTTTTTAAGACATCCTTGGGTAAACTTAACTTATACCTATATAATCTTTTGTCTGAAGGGCTCTTAAATGTATCATAAACCAACACAATTACCAGGAAAGTATGAGCCCGCAAAAAAAGAAGTGAAGGGTAAAAGTGGGGGATATTGGACAGGAGCAAGCATTTTCCAATTCTACACAGATTTAGACTGTGACAATCAGATGTAAAGCCTGTAAAGCCATCACAGCCCATGGGGCTTGGTCACAAACAACAGAACACAAGCTTTAAGAATACAAAGTCTACCTCCTATGCATTCCTATAGCCTGGAGGGAACCTAGAAGTAATCTAGAGTAGTGATTCCCAAACCTTCTGAACATGAGACTCACCTGAGGGGCTTTTACAAAAGACAGGCATCTGGGCCACAACCCCAGATATTCTGATTTAATTCAACTGGGGTGGGGCCCAGACATAGACATTATTTACATTTAAAAGCTCCCAGGTGATTTAATGTGCAGAAAGGCTTGAGAACCGCTGATCTAGAACTACAGACAAGGAATAAGAGAGCTAGAGAGGCTAAAATGCCTCCTTCTTTCACCAAAACACAACCACCACAAGAAGAAATGGAAAAGTTCAAATCCTCCTTTTGACTTTCCCATCATTCTCCTTACTGTCAGGTTCAAAAGCTTCAAAAGACAATCCCTTCTTTGAGGAGAAAATCCAACTGGCTGTCTAATTCAATCATCACCATCATCAGGATGCTAGTGTTGACCCTAACCCTTTCATAGTTCTTGGGACTGAATGCATCCGCTATTTTCAGCTTCTCAGGTTTCTTGGGAGTCCGTGTGTCCCACTAAAAGTACATGCTGCCTTCCAGTGGGGGCTTGTGTAACAGTGAAAAATCAAAGAAACGTTCTTTGGCAAAAGTACACAAAAGGCTTAGGTACAAGGTAGTACACGCAGGAAACGCAATTAGATCAAACTTTTGTTTCTTTTGGCTTTCGTATAGTTAAATAACCCTTGTAAGCATATTTATGGCTTCGAGTGATAGCTAGGGAGCCCTGGTGGGTTTGTTTGTGGGCGTGTGTGTCATACTTGCAAAACTTGAGATGCCCAATGTAACCAAATGTGTATGTTGAAAATTTTAATGTTTTTTGGGACATATGTGCCCCACAAAACATGTACCAAAATCCACATTTTGTAACAAAGTTTCAGAAATGCTCCTTGATTCAGCATGCCTTCCATTAATGAGAACACATGGTATCAACAAAGAATTCAAAGCAGAAAGTAACTGGATCTTCAAAGGGGAATCAGGCACTGTTTTAAGCGTTTGACATGCATTAACTCAACAACCCTCACAGCATCTCTATAAGGCAGCTACTGCAGTGAAACCTGTGAGAGCTAGAACTCGATGGGGCTGTCTTGTTTCTCCTGGTCTTCCAAGTTTTCCACCTTTGACAGGGTACAGTCTTATCACTTTTCTATCACTCTCTACTGGTGAAAAATGTTTGAATTTTCCTTCTCTGACAGGTTTCTGCCTTACACAGGTTCTGGTTTTCACAAGCTTTACTGGATAACTAATCTCCTTTTTTACAGATGAGAAGCCTCAGGCATGGAGAGGCTAAGTAACCTGCCCAAAGTCACACAGCCAGAAATCAGCACAGTTGAGATTTTAAGGTTCCCATCAATTCTACCCCTTAGCTCTTCCATTACCAGATTGGTATTTGTGGAGCAAATCCATCAAAGCAATATGTTAAACTTTGGTAAAGAAATCAGAGTATCAGTGGGCCAGAGTTGTGCGTCAAGCAATGCAAATAAAGGATCTGATACTTCATTATTCAGGGCTGCATCCATCAGGATATATTAAAAAGCATGATACATTTAAACACTTTTACTGATCTCTTTCAAGAGTGTAGTATCATGACCCCAGTCCCAGTTGTAGTTCTTTGGCAGGTTTTGTGTCTAGGTCCAGATTCTTATCTCCTGGAAGCTTTTATCTCCTTTTCTGCCTACTAATCGCCAAAATCTTCCTTAGATTTATACTCATTGCTGTTGAGTAGATTCAGGCTCATGGTGCCTACATGTGTTACAGAGTAGAACTGCTCCACAGAGTTTTCTCAGCTGTAATCTTTATGGAAGCAGGTCACCAGACCTTTCTTCCATGGCACTGTTAGGTGAGTTTGAACCACCAACCTTCAGGTTAGTAGACAAGTGCAAAGTTTATGCCTCCCAGTGACCTTCTAAAATTTACAAATCAACTTCATATCAGTCCCTGATCTCTCTGGGTCTTCCAAATCCCAGTGCTCTCAGCTTTCCTTCCGTAATTAGCCAGACGGTTCACAAGTAAAAGAATACCTTGAGCATAGTTTTCGATGGAAACTGAGGCATTATTTAAACATCACCTTATTCATTTTGCACAAACATACATTCCATTAATCACACGACACAGTGTATAACACATAAAGTATATTCCATTTATTATTTCATTTATTCAACAAACACATACAAGAAGTCAGTGTACTCAGTGCTAATCACTGATATGGGGAATGAGGGAGAAGGAGCCAGAAAGGCAATGTTTCATGGGAAGAAAAAACTACTAATAAATGAGATGGCCTAGACTCAAGATATTTATTCTGCCACTAATTAGCTATGTGATCTTGGACAAATCACTTTGTCTCTCTAGATGCGTTTCCTTTTTTAAAGTCAATTCCAGCTCTAAAATCCAATTTTACATACCGATTGCAGAAGCAGAATCTAAAAGAACACAATGAGAATCATCCCAGCGCTTTCGTACTCCTTTCATTCATGAGCTATTTGATCTTAACTGAACACATCATGTAAGCTCCAGTCTTACCTTTAAGAGTCCAAAGCTTAAATGCAAATCATTAGAGTATGGAGAATTAGGCTGGATGAAATGTAAGGTTTCTTTCCCCCCTAGTATAAACATTGACTGATTATTCAGATCTTACACCATTCCTCACTGATTGTGTCTTTCGTACATCTTACTATTCAGAAGTTTGTCCTTTGCAGGGTAGGTGGGACAGAGGAGAAAATAAGAAAACCAAGTGTCCTACAATCATCAACAGAATTCTGATTTTCTACCAACACACTGTGACACTTCGTGGAAGGTTTTTGTTTGATTTATTTTTGCTTTTTTTTTTTTTTTCCAGGAAAGCAGTGGACTTCTCTTCCATTAGGGGCTCTTCTTTTCTTTTTTTTTTTTATTGTACCTTAGATGAAAGTTTACAGAACAAATTAGTTTCTCAACAAACAGTCAGTACACACATTGTTCTATGACATTGGTTAACAACCCCATGACGTGTCAACACTCTCTCTTCTCAAACCTGCGTTCCCTATTACCAGCATTCCTGGTCTCTCCTGCCTTCCAGCCCCTGGCCCCAGGGCTGGTGCGCCCCTTTAGTCTTGTTTTGTTCCATGGGCCTGTTCAATCTTGGCTGAAGGGTGAACCTCAGGAGTGACCTCATTACTGAGCTGAAAGGGTGTCTGGGGGTCATACTCTCAGGGTTTCTCCAACCTCTGTCAGGCCAGCAAGCCTGGTCTTTCTTTTTGAGTTAGAATTTTGTTCTATATTTTTCTCCAGCTCTGTCCGGGACCCTCTATTGTGATCCTTGTCAGAGCAGTCAGTAGTGGTAGAAGGGCACCATCTAGTTGTACTGGACTTAGTCTCGTGGAAGCCATGGTAGATGTGGTCCATTAGTCCTCTGGTCTAATCTGCCCCTTATATCTTTAGTTTTCTTCTTTATTCCTTGCTCCCAAAGGGGTGAGATCAGTGGAGTATCCTGGATGGCCGAGGCTCACAGGGTTTTAAGACCCCATACGCTACTCACCAAAGCAGAATGTAGAACATTTTCTTTATAAACTATGTTATGCTAATTGAGCTAGATATTCCCCAAGACCATGGTCCCACAAGGGGCTCTTCTTCTCCTTCTTAATTTTAGTTCTTTGGCCGTTCTGATTGCTAGAAATATCTGACCAGATTGAGACAAAAACAAGGTGATGTTCACTTTTCATTTAATGCATATGTTAAATACATGCCCAAATCATCTTCAATTACCCTAAGTAGTCTAAAGGTAATAGTTGCTTGAAGGCAGGCATCATGTCATAATTTCTCTTTAACTTTCAAGACCAGCAAAGAACTTTCTCCTTGGTAGACACGTAGCAATATATGTTATCTGACTGACTTACCAAATGTAAAACTTAATTCAATATCTAATCAGGACAATTACAAAATATAATCAAATCAAAATACTTATCATTCTAATACCTAAATAAATTCAGAAGTGGGAGCATAAATCAAGTTAAGGTTTTAATTCGTTAGTAAACTTAACAGTTGGCAGTGTTTACAATTTAAGGTTTCAATGCTGGCGTTCTTTAAGCATTTTAAAATTACAATCCCAAGCTCTACCATAGATTTTTAATTCTTAACTTAATTTCCAAATTAAGCAAGTCTATTCTGAGCTTTAGTTGAGTGTTTATTCAGGAGACGTGGAGGACGGGGGAAAGAAAAAGTGTAATTCAGCATCACCCCTGCCTGGTAAAAAATAAACTGGTCATCTTTTGTATGTATGAAAACATATGTCCCTTGGTGTTAAGGATAAGAATGCAAGTGAGAAACAAGAAACGTATGCATACACACACATAATATATCCCAGAATCACAAAACCTAAAGCTAAAAGGAAACACAAACAAATGTGGCTAAATACTACTATGGGTCAATTTTTTTCAGAAGTTTTCAGTCATTATTGAGGCTAATCTTTGAAATAACCAAAAAGAAAAAATCATAATCCCGAATTTTACATTGAAAAAACAGGCTCAGAGATGATAAGAAGCTTCTCCAAGGTCTCAGGGCTTTTAAAGCAGTAATACCAGAAACTAAACCTCTATTTATCTGATTCCAAAACATTCAAGATCATCTCCTTACAGTAACTTAATTTGGGATAGCATACAACTGAACATTGGCAACGCCAGAACCACATCTCCATA
Organism: Loxodonta africana; assembly: GCF_030014295.1. NCBI lineage: Eukaryota > Metazoa > Chordata > Mammalia > Proboscidea > Elephantidae > Loxodonta > Loxodonta africana. Next base: position 47,282,055 of record NC_087355.1, on the reverse strand, counting down.
TGAATTACAATCTATATATGCTACGACCCATACTTTATTGCACTGCCACACACCTGTTACCCATGTAACTGGAGACTGTTGCCTAACAACTCAGTAAACACTAGCCTTTTGGTTCCTAAACACATCAAGTGAATTGAGCCCTCAGCACAGATGTAGTAACCTTAATATAGTAAACCTTCAGTTAACCAGAATTTAAGGACCTTTATCTTGGTATTTGTATATACTTTTATCAAATGCTTTCTCTGCATCTGTTGAGATGATCATATTGTTATCTCCCTTAAACTATTAATAAATGCACTGCTTTTCTGATGTTGAAGCATTCCTTCCATCAACCCTACTTGTGCTCACCGTTATACTTCTAATAAGCTGCTTTACTCAGTTTGACAGTATTCTCTTTAAAATTTAGGCACGTAAGATCGTAAGTGATACTGGCCTATAGATTTGTTTTTAGGTGCTCTCTTTCTCTAGGTTTGACAAAGAGTAGTGCTAACCTCATAAAATGAAATGGACAGTCTTATATTGTTCTCTAAGCTCTAGAGCAACAACTATCTGTTCTTTGAAGGATTAGCAAAATTTACTTGTAAACCATCTGGGCCTGGTGCCATTTTTTTATTGAGATAAATGTAGATTCACATGCAATTATAAGAAACACTAACAAGACCTCTTATTGTCCTTTACCCAGTTTCCCCTAATGGTAACACTTTGTAAAACTATACTACCCTACCACTACACCAAGATATTGACGTTGGTACAACCCACCCATCTTATTCAGAACTCCTCAGTTTTACTTGTACTCATCTGTGTGTGTGCATGTGTGTGTGTGTGTGTGTGTACACATGCATACATATATATAGTATGTACACTTAGTTCTATACAATTTTATCATATGTTAAGGTTTGTGTATCAACCACCACAGTCAAGATACAGAATCATTCCATCACAAGGCTCCCTCCTGTTGCCCTTTAATAACCACGTCCACATCCCTATTGTCATTCCCCCACCACCCATCCCCTAATCCCCGGTAACTACTAATCTGTTCTCCATTTCTATACTTTTATCATTTGAAGAATGTTATATAAATGGACTCATACAGTAGGCAACCTTTTGAGATTGGCTTTTTTCACTCAGTGTAATTCCCTGGTTGTTGTGTCAACTGTGCCTTCCTTTTTCTTGTGGAGCAGTATTCCATGGTACGGTTATACCAGAGTTTGTTTAACCGTTCACCCCCTGAAGGGCATCCAAGCTGTATCCCGTTTGAGCTATTATGAATAAAGCTATGAATTTTAGTGTACAGGTTTTTGTGAACATGTTTTCATTTCTCTGGGATAAGTGCCCAAAAAATCTGTAATTGCTAAGTCATATGGTAACTGCGTGTTTAGTTTTATAAAAAAAGTATCCAACAGTTTACCAGAGTAACTGTACCAGTCTACCTCCCCATCAGTGATCCAATTTCTCCACACTCTCACCAGCAACACGAAGCTGTTGGTGTCACTATTTTAGCTATTCTGATAGGTATATAATACTATCTCATTGTAGTTTTAATTAGCATTTCCCTGATGGCTAATGATGCTGAACATCTTTTCATGTGCTTATTTACCATCTGTAGATCCCGTTCAGTGAAATCTCTCTTCATGTCTTTTGCCCATTTTCTAATTGGACCGTTTGTTTTCTGTTGCATTTTGAGAGTTCTTCATATATTCTAGATATTGTCAGACATGTGGTTTGTGAGTATGTTCTCCCAATCCATAACTTTTCACTCTCTGATATCAATAAACTGGATCTCATTAAAATTTAAAATTTTGATGTGACCCAATTTATCAATTTTTTCTTTTATGAACCCAGTGCCATTTTTAAGCATAAATCTCTTGACTCCTTTTTCATTGTTTTTTCTGGTCATTCCTACTCAGATTTTTTTACTTCTTGAGCCAGTTTGGTAATTTATATTTTTCCTAAAAAAAAAAAAAAAAAAAAAATCCATTTCAACTTGATTTAAAATGTGCTGACACAAAGCAGTATATATTATCATAATTTTTAATCTCCTCTGCAACTTAATTACTTCCATTATTTTTAATGTTGCTTATTTGCAACTGCTTTTTTATGATTATACTAGCTAAAGATTCATCTATTTTATTCATCTTTTCAAAAGATCAGATTTGGTTTTTATGATCATCAGTTCTGGACAGACACTCTAGTTTTCTATTTCATTAACATACACTTATGCTAAGTTTCTTCTATTTTCTTTGAATTTATTTCACTCTTCTTCTAACATCTATAATTAAAAGTTTAATTCATTTATTTTCTAATCAACACATTCGTAATCCCAAAAAGTTATGTTCATTGTTGAAAACTTAATATAAAAAGTGCTAAGAAGGCAATGAGAATCATTCAGAACCTTACAAATCAGAAATAATCGCGGCTTTCATTTATAATTTTCCTCAAGTCTCTGGAAACCTGGTGGCGTAGTGGTTAAGTGCTACGGCTGCTAACCAAGAGGTCGGCAGTTCAAATCCGCCAGGTGCTCCTTGGAAACTCTATGGGACAGTTCTACTCTGACCTATAGGGTCGCTGTGAGTCAGAACCGACTTGATGGCAGTGGGTTTTTCTCTCTCTCTGTGTCTATGTGTAAACGCACACACACAAAAATGTATTTTATATAACCAAGATCTTACTATAGTTCTATATCCTGCTTTTTGTCCATTATAAACATTTTCCAAGTTATAGATATCCTTCAAATACATTTCAACAGCTGTATGATTATTAACGTATGAATTACTTTTATTTAACCACTCCTCTATTACTGTATATTCTGGTTGTTTCCATTTTTCAATTGTTACACATAAGGCTTCAATAAATACATTTGTGAAAAATATTTACCTGGCTATGATTATTTCCTTTGGGTAGATTCCTCGAGGTAATGTGCCAGACAAGATGGGCTTTCTACATCTTGCCGCTTATGGATTCATCCAGTCCCTGGAAGGAACTTTTCCCCAGCCGGAAACAATCTCTCACATCACCCACATTTAGAGGAAAAGCTGACCAAAACCATATCCCCAAGACAAGGCAGGGAGCACAGCTATGAAAAGACAGATGTTACCATGTATGTGCTAGGACATCCTCTGGTCTGGAGCTTCTCAGGTGAGCCCATGTCATGTGCCAAGTCCCCACTATGGTGCTTTAGGGAGGCAGGAAACTAGGAATTAGAATAACAAAGACTAACATTTGACATAGGACATGGACATGCCACTGTGCTAAATGCTCTTGCCTATTTTGTCTCACATCATCCTAAGAATCTATTTTAGGATCCCCCATTTTACAAATAAGAAAACTAAGCACAGAGAGGTTAGGAAACTTGCCCAAGGTTATACAGTTGGTAAGTGGACTCAAACCTAGGCAGTCTTAACTCCACAGCCCGTGCTAAGGACCACCCTACTATACTGCCTGCTCATTTACATTCTCCACAGCACTCAGACTGTCAATCCTATGGGTAGAACCAAATGAAATGCACCAGTTACAGGCTCTTCTCTGGAATGCAGGTCCAGGCCAGAAACCAAATGAGGAGCAGGAGATGGTTCAGTGATACATGCCTTAAAAAGCTGCCTAAATTATATCAAAAGGTCATGTTGTCCTCCACCTAAAATGAAGGTAGATTCCACCATATCGACTGGTCTTGATGCTACACCAGCTTATATTAGAAAATGTGTGGAAAAACATCAGACATTAAGATCCTGAATATTCAGAGTAATGTATATAATCCTAACACTCAGTGGAAGTTAAACGGTTACCAACAGCTATCAGAAATGACTTACCTTTCTATAATGCGAATGAGGTCCTTGCTTCAATAATAAAATAAGAAACATTTCAGAGGAGCTTAATAATAACTGATTAATTAGGCTAATCTTAAATTTTCTTCAGTCACACCTTGAAGCACAAACAAAATAAATACTAAAGACAGAAATTTCCTCTAAACTCCATTATTTTATAGATGGAGAAACTGAAGTCCCACGGGGATTAAGATAGTTAATGATATGTGTGCCAAGTCTCACTTTTGCCCCAACCCAAAATGTTGTATTTTAATATATTTAATATTGTACTAAATTTATATTTAATATTCATTTTAATACAATTAATATATTTATATCATTTCCTGTATTTATGTATTTTAAATATTAACATATATTTATACCTCCTATAAAAATATATTTACAGGTATTTAAACATTTTATATATATATATTTTTTATATCTAATAACAAATTATACAAAAACACATATTTAACTATTTCCCTTTTTGGGGTAAGAACTTAAAAAAACATTTTTCCTTTAATAATTGGATGTCTTGTTCCACGTGTCATTCTTACCATAAAACTAAGTTATATAAAGAAATACTCTCTACTACAATTCCATACTCCATAAATTATCAGTACTTTTTATATTTAATACACCTGTATAATCATAGGAAAATAAACATCAAAATGCTTTGTAAAGGGCACATTTACTGCACCTTTGCAACATTTTTCATAAGTCAGATTCAACATCAAAGGTAAAAAAAGCAAAAACCTATCTTGGCCATCACATACTAGATAGCTTTGCTCTGCTGATGTGAAATTGAAGTGGGAGCCATTACTGAAGCCAGCCCTTCAGACAAAGAATAGACCGGACTATAACATATAAAATGATATTCATGAAGAGTGTGCTTCTTAGTTCAAGTAGATTCACGAGACTAAATGGGCAGCTCCTGCCCAGAGGCGAGATGAAAAGGCAGAAAGGGGACAGGAGCTGGTTGAACGGACACGGGAAATCCGGGATGGAAAGGAGGAACATACATTCACATTATAGGGATAGCAGCTAGGTCACATAACAATGTGTGTATAAATTTGTGCAGGAGAAACTAACTTGAGCTGTAAACTTTTACCTAAAGCACAATTAAAAAAAAAAAATTCAAGTGGGAAATCTCCAGACTTCAAGTCTTCTCTCCCTTTCCCTGTCCTAACAATTCCTTGAGATACCTGAAAAAAACCGACACTCACCATTCTATTTCAATAGTGTCCTTTCTTATTCAGCGGCAGAGCCACCCCTCGAGCCCTCTTGCAAAAGCTAAAGCTGTCTTAAAAACAGACTTGTCAAAATGCAACTGAGATTCTTAATAGTAAGAACCGAAGCTCAAATTGCCAAAAGGAGGAAATTTCATGCATTTTTATCTTTTAACAAAAATACTTCTTTTCTCTCCATCTCCCCTAACATTCATTCACCAACCCTGCCTCCTCATTCCAGATGACCAGGAGCCCGCCAGTATTCAACAGACCATCCAGGGTGTTGGGATTTCAATCCAGCCAAAGGGGAACAGTAGGCAACCTTAATGTACACTAACATCGTGCCGGGACTTTACATCAATGTCTTGTCTAGAAAAGTCAAAGCTGACAAACTAGCCCAGATTCACTCTGGTCTCTTGTATTCAGTTGACCCAGTACCACACTGCCTCCAGTGGCCGGTGCAAAACCAAGCTTCAGCTTGAGTACTGATCTACCCTAGGCTCTAGATTGTCCTGGCCCAAGGGCACCTGCACTTAATACCAAGCATCAATAAGTGTTTACCAAGCTCCAGTGGGCTCAGCACTGTGCGGTGTTGAAAGTGTGAAAACACACCCCTCCCTCCCCTCAGATAGGCATGGGAGAAAAGATTCAGCTTTCTAAAATGCCAGAGGCGAAACAGGAGTTGTTGTTGTTAGGCGCTGATTTTCGACATAGCAACCTCATGTGACGGAGTGGAACTGCCCCATAGGGTTTTCTGGGCTATAATGTTCACAGGAGCAGATCACCAAGTCTTTCTCGGCAGGGCCACTGGGTGGGTTTGAACCACCAACCTTTCGGTATGGAGCTGAGCACTTAACTGTTGTGTCCCCCAGGGCTCCGAAGACTTCAAGAGCAATTTATCCTTACAGAACCACTTACCTAGTTCCTCATTTCATAGCCAAGAAAACAGAGGCCAACAAAAAGAAAAGGCACGGGCTGAAGGGAAACAACGCCTTCTGTGCCTCAAGCACCACCCCTCATTTTATCCTCACAATAGTCATGTTATAATGGTATTCTTAGGTCCATTTTACACACACACACACACACACACACACTTTTTAAATGACTCAGCATTTCGGTACCTTGTTTATGGTCTGATATTAAGTGGCAAAGTTCCAGCATTGAACCCAGATTTGTCTACCACCCAAGCTCTCTATGCTCTACCCTTGGTCCCCAGGGTCACACACCTACTGCTGAGAGCTTTCGTTGTAACACAAAATAGCATGTAATTAAGGGTTAAAGTGTATCTAGACCTATGGTTCCCAAATATGGCTGGTTCACTGAAATCATCTGAGATGATTTTTAAAAACACAGATTCCCCATCTCCACTTCCAGGCTTCTGATTGAATAGGTCTGGGATGAAGCCCTGAAATCCTTATTTTTATATGCTTCCCAGGTGACTCTGGTCATCAGGACACCTTACTATTTACAGAAGGATAAAAACAAGGGCTGGATCAGTCATGAAAAGCTAACCAGAGCTTGGACTTATATCAACAGAATTTAAAAGTAGAAATACTGACGAGGTGGCTAATAAAGTGGGGATGACTAGGAAAGGGGAGGCCCTGGGTGGTGCAAATGGTTATGTGCTCCACTGCTAACCGAAAAGCTGGAGGCTCAAGACCACCCAGAAGCACCTCAGAGGAAAGACCTTGCCATCTATTTCCAAATATCGGCCACTGAAAATCTTACGGAGCACAATTCTATACTGACACACATGTGGTTGCCATGAGTCGAAGTCAACTCAACATCAACTGGTAAATGATAACTAGGAAGGAGCCCTGTCACGGACTATCTTATAAATCTGGCAGATACATATATGTACACTCCACAGCATGATAACAAGGAAGCACAAAGTTTCTGGACCATGGGGAACATGATCAAAGTGGCAGAGCATAAACCAAACAGCAGGCAGGCATCTCGGCCCAGGAAAGGCAACTACAAGGCTGCTGACATAACACAGGCATGAGCTAGCAAAGCTAAAAAATGGAAATCTGCAGGGAATACTATCTGGATCACCAGAACGTAAACGCCAAGAAGGCAGGGAGTTTGCCTGATTTGCTCACTGCTAGGTCCTGAGTAGGAGTCCTTGGGTGGTGCAAGTGGTTACATGCTCAGCTACTAACCGAAAGGTTGGCAGTTCAGATCCAACCAGAGGCACTTTGGAAAAAACGCCTGGTGATCTACTTCTGATATGTCACAGCCACTGAAAACCATATGGAGCACAGCTCTACTCTGACACACACGGGGTTGCCGTGAGTCAGAATCAACTCTAGGGCAACTGGTAGATCCCAAGCACCTAGGAGGTGTTGGAAGTCAACAAAGAGGAATGAGTCAAGGATTTCAAGATTCAAGGTCAAAGGACTAGCATTAAGATGACACTGCTGGCACAGCTGACCAAAAAAGCAACATAATAATATCTTATTTTCAGAGAAGGCTCTTCTCCATTACTTTTTGCTTTTCTCTAAAACTTTATTTTGGCTTCTAGTCTGTGGAAGAATTAGGTGATTTTGAGACACTGGAACATACTGTTGACAGTAGCATGAGTAGCAGGTCTTCTTACTTGGAAAGAAGGATGGGTGAGATTTTTTAGTTTGATCTTTAGCAATGAAGGAGCGAAAATCCACTGAGGCTCTAAACTCAGATGACATTTCTCACCAGACCTACTGGACCATTGCCAGCAGACATGCCAATGGCACAGTGGTTTGACTGGACTCCCTATAAACCTTAAGGACAGAGCTGGTTGGTCTCTGTGTGGCTGAGTCAGCCTCAGGGGCCTTGCCAACCTGAAGACACTCCACCTCCAACTGGCCAGTCGGGACACTGGGGGCTCCTGGAGAGTTGATAATTTATATGAGACTTGTCATGCTTTCAAATAGTTAAGTGAGATAAAACCACGCACATGAACACAGGCACACACACAATCTGGTTTTGTGATAAAGTTTAAAAGTAGTTCCACCCTGGGAAAAACTAAAACATCTTCTGAAATCCCTCCCAAACTAATGATTATCCAAGATGCCATTTGAGTGATCATGTTATACAGTCCCTGGCAGGCTGCCATTTGAATGGTAAGCACCTTCAAAACTGCTGTACTAGGTCCCAGAAGTGGGAGTTGGGAGCATGCTCAAATTCCCTCTTGGACACCCACCTTCTGCAAACTTGACCTTAGGAGAGCTTTCCTTCCTTCTTAAATGACAGCTACCTCCTGCTAATATCCATTTGACAGAGGAAGAGCCCTTGTTTGCATAAAATCCCTAGGAAAAGTAAACTGTTTTGCTCTTCTCTAACAGCCAAAATATTTATCTTTTAAAGAACTGCCAAAGGATGCATGATGACAATTTTATTTTTCCTTCTAATGCAAACTTTTCAAAGCCTGCACTTCACAATACACTGAGAGGTAATGCATGGGTCCAAATGCCTTCACAGTTTCTTTTAATTTACAGACATCCAAACATGTGTATAAAATTCCACTAGTTCAAAACATTTCCTTTTCTTAAACATATTTCCAGTGCAAATTGCGTGTTTATAGCAGTCTGCAATATATTATTTCTAAAGATAAACAGTCATATAAAAAAAGTGGGTAGAGAAACAGCAGCATATCACTACCGCCACACTCAGTCCATCTTTTCCCTTACACCATGTTCCAGCAGTGAAAGTCCTAGCTGCCGGTGGAAACTATGAATGCATCACCACGAATAGGCTTTCCCTGACAAAGCCCTCACAGCTCTTCCCCTAGCATCCGTAAAGGAAGGGCCACCAGGTCCTTTTCACAGACCGCTTGACACTTTTTTTTTTTTTTTGACACTTAGTTCCTGGGAATCTTCCCTCCTCCCCGCCCCCAACGAGGTATAAAACTCAAGACTTCACTAACTGCAGACTTTTTTTTTCCTTTCTTCCTTTTAAAGAGGTTTTAAGCTCTGCTGATCACTACTGCTAGATACCAGGAAATAGCTGCAGTTTTCAAATTAAAATGCAAGGTGCTCAAAATAATGTGCTATATGGCTAAATTTTTTTTAGTGAAGAGTTTCAACTCTGTTTATATTTATGTCTACATACATGAAACAATTATGGACTGAAGAATAATTTAAATAGACTATTAGACAACCTGGGCTTTGAAACAGCTTCTGTAAGACCAACTCATTTCCCAACAAAGACTCTGCTAGAATCCCAAAATTGACATTTTAAGTCTCTGATCACCCTCTTGGATGTTATCCCAATTACTGTAAACAGAGTCCATCACAATGAAGCAGCTCACTCCGACAGCATCCAATTTTGATTTGAATAAATAGAACATATTAATAAATATGAAAACACCAAAGACATAGATTTCAGAGGAAAGCTGTCACCAGGGAGTTGGACAGATACAATTCAGCCAAAAAGGTTCCTGAAGGAGAAATGTTGATTTATACAAAAACCCAGGGTAACACACGACAGAGACATTGTTTCTCTAGAATCCCCTAACAGTAACATTTCCTAACAAACTCCCAAAACCTCACTGAACAGGACTCAGCGGCAAGGTCCTCAGCCCAGCACGGCTTTTTAGGCAGACTTCTCTTGACACCTTCAGATGATGCTCTCCCTCTGCCCTGTTTGGCAACAAGATGTGCAATCCCTCACTTTTTATGTACAACATGCCAAAGTTCATAATTCGCTGGGCGAGTTAAACCATCGTTTGCTAAAGAGAAATACTGATAAGGCTCAGAGCTCTAGTTCACAGCCTGAACACCCAAATACTCATCTATTCTGTACAGTTTACAATTTTACGTGCTCTCCAACCCCGGTAACGTTTGAGGACCTGCTAGCACACACAGAGGTCCCAACGCTCATCAAAAACGCCCATCTGCTGCTAAGAGGTTTCCCAAGCCTACATTGCCTCTGCTCAAAAACGGGGAAGACGGTGAAAAGCTCACAAAACCACCTCATGGTGATGTAATTTTTCTAGAGAGAGAGAGTTCAGTTAACTAGAAATGGGCAAAGAGAAAGGACATGGGCAACTAGAAGAGACCGTAACAGCAGCACTCCCTAACCGAGACCCCGGGCGGCACTGAGGCTACAGGAGCAACTGGGGCGCTGGGGCTTCCGCTTGGCCAAACTCAGGTCGGCATCCCAGGTAGGGGCCACCACCGACGATGGGACAACAAGAAGGCAGTTCCCTTTAGGGAGCGCTTATTGGGCGACGTAGGGAAACAAGATCCAGCTCCAGAAACGCTACTCGAACCGAGGAGAAATCAAGTTCCCACTGCCGGAGCCTGATAGGAAGGCTCGATGCCCGCACCGGGCCCCGGCCCGAGAAGACCTCTCCGGGTGCGGGAAGCGCCCCCTCCATGGCCCAAGAGAGTCAGCGTGGCCCTTCGCGAACGACAGAAGACCAGAAGGCCAAGCAAAGTTTCACACGCACCCCGCCTCCTTTCATCATTCGACACTCCAAGGCAATTTGTATTAAAATGTCCTCCAGCCCCTAAGGCACAGCGAACCGCCCTCCGCCCCTCAAAGGGGGAGGTGGTCTCCACAGGACTCGGATTGCAGACGCGAGCGCCCCGGCATTTTCCGGCGCGTTACGCGCACCACCACCACCCCCAACCCAGCGTCCCGCAGCAGGACCGCGGACTGCGCCTCCGAGGGCAGCGTGTCCACGTAGTGTCGGCTACTTCACCCCAGACAGAGGGAAAATCAAACAAAAGAACTTTTGCAAACTTTCCTCTCCGGGCACTTGAGGGTTTCTTCAATCTGGGCCCCATTTCCCGAGAACCTGCACTCAGTAGAGCAGGCAAGCTGACTGGGGGTGCGGAGGAAGGAACCCCAAAGTTTCCAGCTCTTCCCTAGGTCTCGGGGAGAGCGAGAAGCGAACCCGTTTCCTCGCGGGCCCTACTCGAACTCCAGTCTCCTCCGCCTCGGTCCTTCTCGGGCCACGCAGCAAGACCCCCACCCCCGAGGCCAAAGAAGCTGGGAATGACTTCTGGGGCCTCCACAACTGGACAAAACTGAGACTTCCGCCCCCCCATTCCCGGGGACCTCAGGGCAGTGCAAGCGAGCGAAGCTTTTCCGAGGCAAGGGAAAGGAGGAAAGCAGTGCAGGAGCGAGCGCATTTGTTCCAGCAGTTCCCCGAAGACCGAGCGCGGCGTCTAGGGGTGGGATCCCCCAGGTGGCGCGTCCCGATTCCCCGGGGACGCCGCGGGCTCTCCTTGAGGCCCCGAGCACCTTGAACGCCGCGCTCGTCCCCCGCCTGGCCCACTCACCGATTCCGCCGACACGCAGGCCACCAAGCCCAAGGTGAGCAAGATCCACGCGCGCCGCATATTCCCCGGGGACCAGCTGCTCACAGCCGCCGCAACCAGGGTGAAATGAAGGCTCCTGCCCGGTGATCGGCGCAGAACGCGCACAAGGATCCGGAGCCCAGCAGCCGCAACGAGCGCGGCGAGGTCTTGGGGCTCGAGGCTCGAGGGCGCTCGCTTCCTCCTCCTGCGCCTGATCCTGCCGCCCGCGGCTGCGCCCCGGAACGCGGCGCCTTCTCACTTGTTGGTTTCTGGAGTTCTGACGCGGAGTTGTGGCTCTAGGGAGATTGGTATTTGTAGCCCTTTCTCTGCTGTTGTTTTATTCCTCCGCGGACTCCTTCCTCGGATCGCGGTTTAGTTTCTGATTTCAAGGAATAGATTCGATGGCTTGAAAAACGGATGGAGCTGAAGTTTGGGGGCAGAGCGGTTGGGGCGCACTGTCTGCCCGGCCGGAGCTCCCGGAGTATCTGGAGAGATGCGCGTCCGACCCTGGCTAGTGGCTCCGCGGCTGTGCCCCTCCTCCTCGCGCCGCCGCCGCCTCCCTTCCCGGGTCCTCCTCCTCCTCCTCCTCCTCCTCTTTCGCTCCCCCTGCCTCCCTCCCTCCCTCCCTCCCGAGCCTGCTTCTCCGGGCTCCTCCGGGCGTCTGGGTGAGAGAAGACGGCAGTGTGACTCCCAGTTAAACCCGGGAGAAATTCCTACAGGATTACGTTCCGATTGGCAGCTCCGAGGACCAGTAGGCGCCGGCGGCTCTGCGCTGTGCCTGCTGAAGGTCTGTTCCTCCACAAACGAGGGCTCCCTCTTTCCCCTTATCTCCGCTTTTCCTCTTTCTACCTCAACGCTCTTTTCTTCTCTATTTTTCTTTTTCTTCACTTCTGTCTTTCTTTAGAAAGATCGATGAAAGAAATGAGAGGCATATTTAACTTTCCGCCTGCCTGCGAGAATTAGACCAGTAGAAAGAAAACCGCTTTAAGAGTTAAAAAAAAAAAAAGTTCACAGATGCCTCCAGGCAATGTTAAGTGTTCATAAATCGCGAATTCATTAAAATTCTATTTTAAAAGAGAAGAAAATAAATGTGCATTGAGTATTTCCCACCTACTCCAGCCCCAGCCACTCACAACCCGTCCCCTACATCCACACCCCCATCCTCACCACCCCTTTACCCCCCAGCGGCACCCCCCCAAAAAAAAGAAGTGGAAGAAGGCTCCTATAAACCCAAAATGCAACCATTTCAAAGCTCATAATTTCATTAAGTGCTTAAATACCACTTCTACCTCACACAGTTTAAGCCCTAAGGCATTTTATAGGCTCCGTTTCAGCACAGAGATGTCAACGTTTGGAAGCTACAAATAGGGCAATTTGATGAGAAATTGGATAGAGACCTTGAATAATAACAGATATAAGAGAACTTCAAAGAGAAGAGGGATAAAGTAATTTCTAGTTTGAAGAAAATAATGAGCGTGTATTTCCTGAATGGAAGCAACTGATATGAAATATTTTGTTGTGAAGTTATTTTTTTTTCTTTCAGTTCAATGTCTGTGGTCTCCTATGCAACTTGGCAGATGTATATTCCCTTCCAGTTGCTACCACTATCTTTCTCTGTGATTTATGGAGAAAAGGAAATATAGAACCATTATGTTTCTAGAATGCCACTACAGGAGACCCTTCGGTGTTGTTCACCCTGTATTCCCACTCCTGGCACATAAAGGACACACAATAAATATTTCTTGTATAAATTTTGCTCTAAAACTCAGCCTCTACCACATAAGAGTTCTGAGCCTTTAAGATACATAGATACTAAAAAAAAAAAAAAAATTAACTGGTTGCTGCAACCCCCGGTGTTACAGAGTAGAACTGCTCCATGGGCGCTTCTGTAGGGTTTTCTTGGTTGTAACCTTTAGGATGCAGAGTGCCAGACCCTTCTCCTGCAGTGCCTTTGGGTGGGTTTGAACCAGCAACCTTTTGATTAGTCGTCGAGTACAAGCCATTTATGCCACCCACAGTAATTTTGAACATAGTCTTAAAGTAAAATATACCCTAAATGAGTGTTGCAACGTCTTTGTAACACATCACCATAATAAGTCTCAAAAAAAGAAATGTAAAGAACTAGAGAGTTAGAACTCAAAGTCAGAGAGTTTTGAGTGCCAATTACCAAGTTACACATGCCTGTGAGTAAATTTAAGGCTTTGGCAGACTAAAAAGTAATATGTAGAAATAAGAGAGTAGACAAAGAAGAAAGAAAAATGGGGGGCAGACAAGGCTGGAAGTTGTAGTATTGAATAATTCTGATTCCACAGAAACTGAGCTCGCACCTGTGCCCAATGTGAGCTCCACTTGGTTTTGAATGAGTGAACTATGGCTGTATTTTTAAGATGGATTCTTCGTAAGTTGATGAGTTTCACAAGATGGGGAGGCTTCTGAGAGGGGGCTTCAGGGGAAGATGAGCAATGTGGGAGGAACGGAAAGAACCATAAAATGTCACCTCTGCTCCCAAAAGGGACCTAGTTGGCTCTTCAGCCTTCAGACAAAGCCACACTCCCATTATTCCCAACAGTCAGAAATCCATCAAATAAGTTAGAATTCCAATAAAATGGGAAAATGCACTCATTCACTGGTTCCCATGACGATTGCTTTTTATTGGGGCATTCACCTAGCAAGGAGCAAGGTGACCGCTCTCTGATTCAGCTTGGGCAGGCAATGGTAAAAATGAATTAATCAGATACATCTGTTGAAGGGATCTGGTTGTCTGTTCACCTGATGACATACTCCAGGGCCCTTGGCGTTTATGAGATTCCCAGTGACTTGTTTGTTTTTAAGATGATAATGCAGCGTGACAAATCTAAAGTAAGGTACGATTTCGAGAGTCATATAATCTCAGATTTTGGTATAGATAGCACATAACTATGCAAGGACTTGTGTTCAGAGGCATTAATGGCAGGTGTGGCAAAAATGATAATCTGTGCTGAGTAGGGGTGGGATTCGAGGGCAGGAAATGTCTGCTAGTGTTTGTCAGGAGTATGTCTAAACCTGGAGACAACAAAGACCTTTTTGTCTGTTTTGCTAATTGGACTTATTTTTTCTTGTTTTTGTTAGTGGGTGGGAACTAAAATTCTGTAGAATTTTGTAGAGTACATCTAATATATTTGTGGCTAGAGCCTAAAGGTCTCTTGCTAACACATGTTTTCAGGCTGTCTAGTTTGAGGGCTGTGATTTGATGGACATGCCAAGCAAAATAGCTTAACCAATCACTTCACAAATCAGCAATTGATAAAAGAACAAATACCCTACCTGAAGAATCTCTGAATACTAAAAATGAACAGAAATACAGAGACTAAGATGCAGAAATGTGAAAAAATGGGAATTACAGAGAAATCAGGAAAAACGAAAATAGAAGCTACTGAAGACAGCTATTTTCTGATTTTTTTTTTAAACCTAAGCAGACATATTGGACTCTCCTGTCACGGAATCTGATGATATCACTTTATAAAAAATAGACGTGGGCAAAACAGGTGGTTTGTTCCAAGGTGTCAGTAGGGGCAACTGCAGTGGTGAAAAGAAGCCACTTCATTTTTCTCAGTTGATCTTCCATTGCCACTCCGTGCAATGTTAGCAGGGGTATAGGCAAGAAATTCATTTGGTAGCATTAACCCTGACTAAATTCGCTGGAAAGACGGTAGAACCTGAGAGTATGAGGAAATCCAGCCAGCCAGATATTAATTACCCATGCTAATGATAAATGTCAAGTGAGCCAAGGCCATGGTGAAAATCTACAGGCAATCCAAAAATCTGTTTTTAGCCTCAAACTTTGAACTGTTCTCTTCACTTACCTCTGTCAAGGGGATTTGACTGATTTGCGTTTTGGTTCCCTTATTTTCATAATTTGATACAGTGCTAATGTTTTGGAGTAAATGCCACATTTTGCATAGCAGGAAAGTCAAGGAGCTGTATAATATATAAATTATCCCCTGAATAAAACAGGAATCAAAATGCTTATGTAGGTTTCCCAAGTAGAATAGTATGATTCTTGAAAAACCAAACGCATTGCCTTTGAGTCGATTTCGGCTCGTAGTGACCCTATAGGACAGAATAGAACTGCCCCATAGGGTTTCCAAGGCTGTGATCTTTATGGGAGCAATTTGACACCTCTTTCTCCCGTGGAATGGCTTGGGGGTTCAAACTGCTGACCTTTGGGCTAGCAGTCGAGCACTTTGACCGCTGCACCACCAGGGCTCCTTGAAAGGCTGGAGAAACTTGACATTCATTCATTCAACAAACATATATGGTTGGCCTGCCACTTGTCAGGTAACTCGTTGAGTTCAAAACCAAACCTATTACTGTCGAGTCCATTCCGACTCATAGTGACCCCGTAGGACAGAGTAGAACTTCCCCCATAGGGTTTCCCAGGCTGTAAATCTTTACAGAAGCAGGCTGCCATATCTTTCTCTGGCGGAATGGCTGGTGGGTTTGAACCGCTGACCTTTTGGTTGGCAGCTGGGAGCTTTAACCATTCTGCCACCAGGGCTCCTTACTTACTGGGTAGGCACATGAATTTTCTTGAAACACATCTGATTTTATACATTCTTAAATGAAGAGTTGTTTTCAAGTCATAAGACTGTGACTAAGGTACATGGCTAATTTCATCTTAAAATCAGATACAAAATCTTAAAGAAAAACAAAAACAAAAAAAAACTTTTTTTTTTCTACGTTGTTGTTGTTAGGTGCCATCAAATTGGTTCAGACTCATAGCAACCCTATGTACTACAGAGCAAAACACTGTCCGGTCCTGCGCCATGCTCACAATTGCTATGCTTGTGCCCCTTGTTGCAGCTATTGTGTCAGTCCATCTCGCTGAGGGTCTTCCTCTTTTTTGCTGACCCTGTCCTTTATCAAGTGTGGTGTCCTGCTCCAGGAACTGACCCCTCCTGATAACATGTAGAAAGTATGTAAGACCTAGTCTCACCATCCTTGCTTCTAGGGACTATTCTGGTTGTACTTCTTCTAAGACAGATTTGTTTGTTCTTTTGGAAGTCCATGGTATATTAAATATTCTTCTCCAGTACCACAATTCAAAGGAGTCTGTTCTTTCAGCTTGAGAAATGCCCGTCTTCCTTATTCATTGTCCAGCTTTCGCATGCATATGATGTGATTGAAAATACCATGGCTTGGGTCAGGTGCACCTTAGTCTTCAAGGTGAAACCTTTGCTTTTTAACACTGGAAAGAGGTCTTTTGCAGCAGATTTGCCCAATGCAATCCTTGACTGCGGTTTCCATGGGTGTTGATTGGGGGTCCAAGTAAAATGAAACCCTTGACAACTTCAGTCTTTCTCCGTTTATCATGATGTTACTCATTGGTCCATTTGTGAGGATTTTTGTTTTCTTATGGATTACACCTCACCTTTCTGTTGAGGTGTAATCCATACTGAAGGCTGTGGTCTTTGATCTTCATCAGTAAGTGCTTCGAGTCCTCTTCACTTTCAGCAAGCAAGGTTGTGTCATCTGCATATCGCAGGTTGCTAATGAGCCTTCCTTCAATCCTGATGCCAGGTTCTTTTTCATATAGTCTAGCTTCTCAGATTATTTGCTCAGCATACAAATTGAATATGTATGCTGGAAGGATACAACCCTGACGCACACCTTTCTTGACTTTAAACCACATAGTATTCCCTTGTTCTGTTGAAACAACTGCCTCTGGGTCTATGTACAGATACCAAATGAGCACAATTAAGAGTTCTAGAATTCTCATTCTTCTCAACGTTATCCACAATTTGTTATGATCCACACAGTTGAATGGCTTTGCATAGTCAATAAGACACAAGTAAACATCTTTTTGGTATTCTCTGCTTTCAGCCAGGATCTATCTGGCACCAGCCATGATGTCCCTGGTTCCATGTCCTCTTCTGAATCCAGCCTGAATTTCTAACAGTTCCCTGTCGATATACTGCTGCAGCCACTTTTGAATGATCTTCAGCAAAATTTTGCTTGAATGTGATATTAATATTATTCCTAGTCCTCACATAATATTTTCTTAAGAGACATACTTGGATATATGATTTTAGGAAGGAATCACAGAGGTATCTTCAAGTTACCTGCATTGTACTTGTGTATATACCATTAGGCAGGAAAACCTATTTTTGGCTGATTTTATGTAAAATGGTACTATTCTTATTTCCTACTCTCTGTGTTGTTATTGTTAGCTGCCATGGAATTGGCCACCAACTCACAGGAACCCCACATAACACGGATCCATAGGATTTTCTTTGGCTACTTTCAGATCACCAGGCTTTTCTTCCTAGTTTGTCTTAGTCTGGAAACTCCACTGAAATCTGTTCAGCATCATAGCAAAACTCAATCTACCAGTAACAGTCAGGTGGTGGCTGCACATAAGGTATAAAAAAAAAAAAGTGACTGGAATTGCCCACATGGAAGGCGAGGATTCTACCACTGAACCACCAATGCCTCACAAACTCCCTGTTGGCTGCTCCTTTCATGGCAGTTAGCCTCAACCCCATTCCCTATTCTTAGAGAGCCATTCTATCCCAAGGCCCTAGAGGGGAGCCCTACAGACCGAATGGTCCCACACCTTCTTGTTCACAGTTATGTGGACCAGGACTGGACAACTGATGTGGGGGAGGCAGTATATTAGTGAATCAGTAGCCAGTCAGACTCTTCACATCGTTTGAACCAAGGAACTCGAGTCCAGCTC
Organism: Loxodonta africana; assembly: GCF_030014295.1. Lineage (NCBI taxonomy): Eukaryota > Metazoa > Chordata > Mammalia > Proboscidea > Elephantidae > Loxodonta > Loxodonta africana. Next base: position 47,264,018 of record NC_087355.1, on the reverse strand, counting down.
TATTGTGCATTGACTTGGGAGTCATCCAAAGCTTCAGAGGGGTCCTTGAGTGCTGAAATTCAAAAGGCTGAACTACAATGGAAAGAATACAGCAGGTGAACAAAAAGAAGCAGAAATAGAGGACATGTGGCTCCAGAATAACGTTGGTTCCTGATTTTTTTCACTTCCTTTGAGACCCAGATCAACTTTCTTCCTTTAGGATCTGTGAGATACTCTGGTATCCTTAAGGTAAAATCCTCATTTTTCTTTAGATAATTTAAGAAAGGTTCTGTTACTGACAAATGACTCCAGAAGAAGAGAGATGGAAATGAGGCAAAAATTTTGATTACCTTATCTTGACTCTGAATAGGATGGAATCCTTGCCATTTTTTATGAAGTATGTATAGTCAAAGAACAGTCTTAGTGAAGGCAAACTAATACAAAAATTATTTAGATTTTCAGAAAAAAAATTAAAGAAAAATTTGCTGTAAATATTGAATTACCTTGGGGATGGGGAAGATGTTTCCCATGGTCAACAGAATTGTACCTTAAAAACTTTAAAAGGGGAATAAAATAATGTTAATATAGGGCTCACATACAGGTTAAGGCTGGAAATTGTTTAATCAAACATTTCCTTAAAAAGTCTAGAAGACAGAGTGCACAATCAAATGTCCAGGTGTGAAAATGTTACTAAATTATTTCAGGTAATAAATGTGAAGCAGGTAGAAGGTCACACCTCAGTTGTTATGTAACCCAGTATTCTAAGGAGGCATAATGCAGCAGCTTCCACCTGCAGTTAGGGGAGGCTGTGCAGTAGTGGCTGGAAGCTCAAGGCTCTGCCAACAGACAAACTGAGGCTTGCATACCAGCTCTACCTTTTCCTGTGTTGTAAGAAGCCTTGACAGTGGAGCGGGATTCTACCACTCTCTGAGCCTCGGTTTCCTCATCTGTAGATTGGAGAGAATAGGGTTAATGCATGGAGTCTATGAGCTAAAAAAAAAAAAAGTGCATGTAAAAAGTACTTAGCAAGTTGCCTTGCACACAGCGAACTTTCAATAAATTCCATAATTAGTATTTCCTCTGCGTGGAATAACCTATCTCCTCTCCCAACCCCCTTTGACTGGCTAACTCCTCCTTGCCCTTTAAATGTCAGTTTGACCTCATTAGCAAATATTTGCGTGCCTACTACGTGCTGTACACGTCCTCCAGGAAACCTTACCACCCCCCTAGACTAGATAACAGAGCTTTAATATATTTAATTCTCACCTACTAATTATACCTTTGTTTTCGCTGTTGTTAGGTGCCATCGAGTTGATTTTGGACTCATGGTGAATGACACCGTGTGACAGAGTAGAATTGCCCTATAGAGTTTCCTAGGTGTAATCGCCAGGTTTTTTCTCCTGCGGAGCCGCTCCTGGATTCAAACCACCGACCTTTTGGTTAGCAGCCTAGCGCTTAATCATTTTGCCACCAGGGTTCCTTTAATTATACGTAAGATACAGTATTTGAGTCATTATAACATTTACTTAGAATTTGAAGCATGATCTGTCGTGGCTAAAAGGACAAACAAAAAGCTGAATAGCATTAGGAAGAGCAGTGGAAACAAGAATGCACGTCATTCTATCTTTTAAAAAATATGCACCGTAACAATTTTAAACCCAAATAAAAGCCCAGAGAAAGAATATAAAATTGCAAGTTATGAAATAAAATTAAAGATAATTGAAATTTTTTTTTTTTAAATATCACCGCTTTGAATTCAGGAAGAAATAAGGAAAATGCTGTTTCCAGGAAGTAAAAAAAATTACAATCTATCCTGGCATCAGAACTTAAAATCCGCTTTTGCTCTTCTTTTTCTTGTTGCTTAATATTAGTAACACAGATGACAAAGGAACGGGAATTCTCTGCAGATTGCATTCCAGGATGTTGCATTGTAAAAGCCTGTCCTGCTCCTACTCACCTTGGGCACGCCTCAACACCCGAAGGTGACTTATGTGATTGTCCCACTTTTTTTCCCCTTCTTAGTCATATAACCCTATATGGATACACACATACATACACACAAGGGTTTCTCTTCTTTCTTTTCCTTCCTTCCTTCCTTCCTCCCTTCCTCCCTCCCTCCCTCCCTCCCTCCCTCCCTCTCTCCCTCCCTCCCTCCCTTCCTTCCTTCCTTCCTTCCTCCCTCCCTCCCTCCCTGTTTCCCTCCCTGTCTCCCTCCCTCCCTTCCTTCTCTTTCTTTCCTTTCTTCCTTTTTTGTGGTCCTTCTTATTTAAAAAAAAATTTTTTTTTTTCTCTTTTTCCTCTTATTTTACAAAAATGGTATCGCATTAAACCCTTTCTTTGTCTTGTAGAAATCACTCCAAGTCACCTGGGAGAACTTTTATTTTTAACAGCTGCATATTATCCATTGGCGTGGATATTTAATACTTCATCCAGTCTTTGTAATGGGCATTCATTTTGTTTCCAGTCTTTTTTTTCCCCACTACAAATAACACTGCAGGAAATATCCTTCTCCACATTTCCTTAATTCCTGGTGATTTTCTTTTTATGGGATAGATTCCCAGGAGTGTGATTGTTGGGTTATAGGGTATAAAGGTATAAACAGTTGAAATTTTATTAGGTGGTGCTTGACTGTTTTCCACAAGATGTTTGAGAGTATCTTTTTCCTTCCTCCACATCCCGGCCAGTGTGACAGGTGCTCGCTTTCTTCTCTGCCAGTTTGATAAGTATAAAATGATAGCTCGTTGCTATCTTTTCATATGTTTGTGATATTTGGAGTTGGTCTTTTGTGAATTGTCTGTTCATATCCTTTCCCCATTTTTCTACAGAGTAATAGGCCCTTTTTCTTGTAAAAGCTCCTGTATGGCTGTTATTAATATTATTATGCTATTAATCCTTCTCACATATAGTCTCATATATTAGAAAAAAGCACTGCTGTCAAGCCGATTCCAACTCATAGCGGCCCTGTAGGACAGAGTAGAACTGCCCCAGAGTTGGAGCGGTTGGTAGACTCGAACCTTTTGGTTAACAGCTGAGCTCTTAACCACTGCACCACTAGGACTCCAGGCTCATATATTTAAAAAAAAAAAAAAACCATTGCTGTTGAGTAGATTCCGACTCATAGCAACCCTACAGGACATGTCCCATAGGGTATCCGAGAAGTGCTTGGGGGATTTGAATTGCCCACCTTTTAGTTAGCAGCCAAACTCTTAACCACTATGCCTCCAGGGTTTCCTAGACTCAAATATACCAGTATCTATTTCCAAGCCTCCACCACTCATCTGTCAGTTTGTCGTGCTGTGGTGGCTTACATGTTCCTGTGATGCCAGAAGCTATGCTACCAGTTTTCCAAATCCCAGCAGGGTCACCCATGGTGGACAGGTTTCAGCAGAGCCTTCAGACTAACAGAGATCTCTTCTGAAAAAAAAAAAAAACAAAAAAAAGGTCAGTGAAAACCTTATGATTAGCAGCGGAACATTGTTTGATAAGTGCTTGGAAGATGAGCCTCTCAGGTTGGAGGATGACGCAGGACTGGGCAGTGTTTCCTTCTGTTGTAGGGTCGTTATGAGTTGTAACCAACTAGACAGCACCTAACAACAACAAGAACGTTTCCAAGGCTGTAGCCTATCCACCGATCTATTTGTCTGTTCCCATGTCATACCATATTGTTGTACCTTCTGATATCTGCAAAGCCAATTCCTCTGTTGCCCTTACCCCTCCCTACTAACACACACACTTATTTTTTTTTACACTTTTTGTGGCTATTTTTTGGCATTTATTATTCTATATAAATTCTAAGGATATTTAAGACAATTCAAACAAACCATTTTAGGATTCTGTTTGGAGCTGCACTAAATTTATATACTGGTTTGGGGACAATTGACATTTTTGTGGTATTAAGTCATCTCAAACCAGAAAGTGTTCTGTTTAAGTTTGTTCAGATCTTTTTTTACATGTCTTTTCATGAGATTTTGTAGTTTTTCTATTGATCCTGTGAACTCCTTGTTAAATATATTCCCATGATTTATATAGATTGTGTTGCTATTATAAATAGAATTTCCCCTATTTTCATTTAGGAACTTTTTGCAAGAGTAGAAAAAACTGTCCACTTTTTAATATTTATTTTGTATATGTCCCCTTACCAAATTCTTTAGAGTGTCTTGGATTTCAAGATATGCAATTATATCATCAGCAAAAAAGGTATTTTTAGTATCTTTTCTGTCCACGCCAGTTATTTAACAACAGAAATGTTGAACAACAATGACGACAACAAGGCATACCAATCTATTTCCTGATTTTAATGGGAATGGTTTACTGTATTATGTTTTATCATTTAGAATGCTAGTTGTGATTGGTTTGGATGATAGTCCTTAGTTGATCAAAAATGTTTCATTATTTATTTTATTTTTACTAGAAATGGTTGTTGAGTTTTCTCAAAGCCCTTTCAGCATCTATTGATAAGATCTTATTGGTTTTTATTTTTTATTTTATTAATGTAATACATTGTGTCGATGTTTTCTGAGAGTGCTTGTCTGATAGCAAGCCACTTCTGCATTCCTTAAGTAAGGACTTGTTTGATCTTAGTGCATCTTTTTTTTTTTTTTGAGACTTTGCTGAAATCCATTTGCTAAAGTTTTATTTAAATTTTTGTTTTACATCTTACTTGAAAGTGATACGTTGTTGTTGTTAAGATGCCGTTAAATCGATTTCTACTCATAGTGACCCCAGGTGGCAGAGGAGAACTGCCCCATAGGGTTTTTTTTTAGGCTATAATCTTTATGGGAGCAGATCTCTAGGTCTTTCTCTCTGGGACCCGTTGGGTGGTTTCGAACCACCAACCTTTCTGTTAGTAGCCAAGCATTTAACCCCTGAGCCACCAGGGCTCCTTCTTGAAAGTGATATTAGGTTTGTAATTTTCGCAATCCGTTTTATACTAAATCAGGCTGTGATATTAGAATTGTGCTACGTAAAATGAATTGGGGAGCTTTTTATATTTTTTTTCTGACCTGGACTTAATTGAGTAACATTGAAATGATCAGTTCTTTAGATGTTTTTTTTTTTTTTAGATGTGAGCACCCACTCTAGAGACCCATTTGGTCTTTGTGCCTGTGGTAGCTCTCCACTATTTCTTCTGTCATAGTTCGACTTTTCAAGTTTACTGTTTCTTCTTGAGTCAATTTTATTTGTAATTTACAAGAAAATCATTATCTTCTAGGTTTTCAAATTAGTTGTCATAAATTTGCTTTTAGTATTCTCTTATGGTTTTTAAAATCTTTCCTCCATCTTGATTGGAAATGGTGGTGGTGTAGTGGTTAAGTGCCACGGCTGCTAACCAAAGGGTTGGCAGTTCGAAGCCACCAGGTGCTCCTTGGAAACTCTAGGGGGCAATTCTACTCTGTCCCATAGGGTCGCTATGAGTTGGAATCGACTCAACGGCACTGGGTTTTTTGGGGGGGCCCATCTTGATTGTTTCTTTTCTCCTACCTCACCTTACCTCTTTGTCTTTCACTTCTTTGGAATCAGATTCCTTGAGCGATTTGCCACTATTATTAAGCTTTTTTGAAGAAGCTTTTATATATATTTATCTTTACTCTTTTGGGGCTTACTTTCTCTTTTATTTTTGCTAATTCTCTCCTATACCTTGGTTTTTTTTTTTAAACTGATCTCTTTATACTTTATTAAATGAAATTCTAAGTTCGCTATAAGTTGCAATTAACTCGATGGCAAGGTTTTTTTGTTGTTGTTTAATAGTAGGAGCCCTGGTGGCACAGTGGTTAAATGCTCAGCTGCTAATCAAAAGTTTGGCTGTTTCAACCTACCAGTTGCTCCGAAGGAGAAATAGGTGGCAGCCTGCTTCCTTAAAGATTAAACCCACTGCTGTCAAGTCAATTCCAACTCACAGTGACAGAGCAGAACTGCCTCATAGGATTTGCACGGAGTGGCTGGTGGATTCAAACTGCCAACCTTTTGGTTAGCAGCTCAACACTTAACCACTGCACCACCAGGGCTCCCTGTAAAGATTACAGCTTTGGAAACCCTATTGGGGACAGTTCCATTCTGTCCTGTAGAGCAACAATGAGTCGGAATCAACTCTGCGGCAACGTGTTTGGTTTGGTTTTGGTTCTTTAACAGTACAAGCATTTAAGGCTATGTATTTTTCCCTGTAGGTAATTTGTTCTTTCTGCTCAGGAGCTTGTAAGATCTTCCAATTATTCTTAGCATTTAGGGGTTTTACTAGGATGTGCCTGTGCACTTACTATTTCTCCTCAGTGGACCTTTCTATCTGCAGACTCAGGTCTTTCTCCTTATTAGAAGGTTTCTTGTTTGTATTTTTTTCTTCTTTTTGAATTGTTTCCTGTCCATCATTCCCCTCCCCTTTCCAGAACTCTTACTGTTTGTCGGTTAAATGTCCTGAATGTATTCTCTAAATCTTTTATCTTTTCTGTCAAGATTTTTATCTTCTCAAGTTTTTGCATGCAAAGTTTAATTTCCAGATCACTGAATCAGATCTTAACAGCAGTGACCATCCTCTCCTTTAATTCACGTTTTGGATTTTTTTAATTAGGAAATCGTGTGTGTGTCCGCGCGCACGTGTGCGTGTTTTGCACATGCACTCGGGCTTTTTAAGTGCTTGGGTTTTTTGTTTTGTTTTTGGTTTTTACTTCTGTTTTCGTCTGTCTCCTCTTCTCTGTTTCATTTCCCCGGATGTGTGTTCCAATTGTTCTCCCTGTTCTTTGTCTCTCTGGCTGCTCAGTGTCGTCAGATGGAGTGTTACATTTCTTACTCAGCTCTTTTGGTCTCAGATGTAATTGATGGAGTGTCTTTACAAAGGGAATCCACAGGAGGTAGAAGGCACAGGGTATCTGTTCAGGTGTTCCTGTGTGGATAGGTAGGCTTACCATGGGCTCTCTTGCCTCCCTGCTGAGTCACCTGAAGGAAGCCTCCCTCTCCGCTGGTCCCCAGTCTCAAGGGCAGGAAGACTTGGCAACTCTTGGTCTTCACATAGAGCATCAGGAAGACTTAGCAGTGCCCTCTGTTTTCACATGTACTCCGTGGCCCACGTTTCTCTTCTGGGTTCACCCTGAAAGGGTGTACATGATAGGGAGGAATACTCAAAACTAGCACTATTGTAGGCCCTCCTAAGCTATTATTTGTTTTGTATTTTCTAAAAGTAAATATTTTAATGAACTATGATAGAGTGGCTGGAAAAGCCTATGCAGTCAAACAGACAGAAGTCAGTTTGAAGTTCATTAAGTCAGAATAGAGAAGGTTTCAATAGCAGTTTTTTTTGCAAGGTGAACATCTCAGGGAAAACTTCCGACAGACTAAGAAATGTCTGCATTTGACAGATTAGAAACCATGGCTCAGAAGTTTCCATTATTTGCCCAAACTGACCCAACTAGTAAGCTTTAAATCCAAAATTCCCAGTTCAGTGTGTCTGGAGCTTTTAAAAGTCTTCTGAAATCTGTTCCATAAATTCTCCTTGGGTCAGGAATAGAAGGCATTTGATACCTGTTACATTTTTAAAGGCTTAAGCAAATTTCATCAATACCTCACTGAGGGGGTTTCCAGTTGTTGGTTTTTTTTTTTTTTTTTAATTTTATTGTGCTTTAGGTGAAAGTTTACAGCACAAATAAGTTTCTCATTCAAAAATTCATACACAAATGTTTTGTGACATTGGTTGCAATCCCCTCGATGTGTTGTCCATTTGTCCAGTTTCCCTGTCACTTCCTGCCTTCTTCTCTTTTTTGCTTTTGGTCAGGAGTTGCCCATTTGGTCTCATACACGTGATTGAACTAAAAAACATGTTCCTCATATGTGTTGTTGTTTGTTTTATAGACATGTCTAATCTTTGGCTGAAAGGTGGTCTTTGGGAGTGGCTTCAGTTCTGAGTTAGCAGGGTGTCCAGAGGTCATAGTCTCGGGGGTTCTTCCAGTCTCTGTCAGACCAGTAAGTCTGGTCTTTTTTTGTGAATTTGACTTTTGTTCTACATTTATCCCCTACTCTGTCCAAGACCTTATATTACGATCACTGTCAGAGTGGTTGGTGGTGGTAGCTGAGCACCATGTATTTCTTCTGGTAAAGACTGTGGTTCATGTGGTCCTTTAGTCCTTTGGACTAATATTTTCCTTGTGTCTTCGGTTTTTTTCATCCTCCCTTGCTCCGGACAGGATGGGACCAACAGATGTGTCTTCGATGACCACTCTCAAGCTTTTAAGACCCCAGACCCTGTAACTGAACAAGAGTTCTTATCCTGTCCTATTAGCCGATTGAAATAAGACGGATGCCACCCCACCAGTTGCAAGGGAAACAGAAAGTGAAAATTTATTGCCTGTGCAAACAAGGAACAACGTGGGGCCTAGCAGCCACAAGACCATGTGCTCCCTGCCCCAGGGGAGCTTTGAGCTTTTATGCCCTCTAGTCCCCAAGGGGCAGGATTGATGCCCAAAATCCGACACCCTGGTCCCTCCCATGTCCATATTTGGAGGTCCAGGTACTGAGTCACTTGCAAAAGAAGGGAACTTTTGCTTTGCAAATGGCCTGTGGTTTAGCTGTGTGCTGGAAAACATCTCCCTGTCCTGTGAAGTTCAGGTCTAGGGTTAATTTATGGGCCACGGCTCTTCATGTCCTGCGCATGCACTGAGATCTGAGTTTGCACCTGTGCGGGATTTCGGCACCAAATTCAAACAGTGTTTAGGGCCCACCACATGGTCGGGCCAAGCCACAGTTAGAAACCAGGGCTTGGTGGGCTAGGAGGGGGGGAACTACAGCGGAGCGGGGAAAGCCTTGGCTGTGGCTTCAATGCTACTCACCAAAGTAGAATGTAGAATGTTTTCTTTATGAACTGTGTTATACCAATTAACCTAGATGTCCCCCGAGACCATGGTCCCCAGCCCTCAGCTCCAGCAACTATGTCCCTCAAGGAAGATAGGGACCGAGTATCTAGGAGGTTTCCATGACTTTGCTTGGTCAGGTTGTGCTGACTTCTCCCATATTGAGTGTTATCTTTTCCTTCACGCAAGTTAATGCTTGTCTGCTATTTCCACACCCTTCCCCTCCCATCAAAGATTGTTTCTTTCTGTGTGTAAACCTTTCCTTGAGTTTTTAGGATACTGCTGTCATAAAGTATTTGTTCTTTTGTGACTGACTTATGTCACTCAGCATAATGCCCTCCAGATCCTTTCATGTTATGAGATGTTTCACAGATTGGTCATTTTTCTTTATCATTGGGTAGTATTTCATTGTGTGTATGTACCATAATTTGTTTATATGTTCATCAGTTGATGGATACTTCGGTTGTTTCCATCTTTTTGCTGTTGTAATTTGCAATGAACATGGGTGTGCATATGTTTATTGGTGTGGTGGCTCTTATTTCTCTAGAATATATTCCTAGGGGTGGGACTGCTGGATCATAGTATTTCAATTTCTAGCTTTCTAAGAAAGCACCGTATCATTTTCTATAGTAGTTGTATCATTTTATATTCCCACCAGCAGAGCATAAGAGTTCTAATCTCCCTGCAACCTGTTCAACATCTATTATTTTTCTGCTTTTTTCATTGGTGCTAGGAATCTCCGGGTCCAGACACTCCTTGGAAACCCTATGTGAAAGCTCTACTCTGTCCTATAGGGTTGCTATGAGTCAGAAACAACTCAACCACAATGGGTTTATAATGGCTAATGATGGAGCCCTGGTGATGCAGTGGTTAAAACCGCTAGGCTGCTAACAAAATGTCAGCTGTTTGAACTCACCAGCTACTCCACAGGAGGAAGGTGTGGCAGTCTGCTTCCATAAAGACTAGAGCCTCGGAAACCGTATGGAGCACTTCTGTTCTGTTCTGCAGAGTCACTATGAGTCGGAATCGACTCATTGGCAGTGGGTGAATGGCTAATGATCTCTAGCTTATTCGTGTGTCTGTTAGCTGACTGAATGTCTTCTTTGGTGAAGTACCTGTTCATATCCTTTGCCCATTTTTTAAATCGAATCATTTCTCTTTTTGTCCTTGAGGTGTTAAAATATTTTACAGACTTTAGAAATTAGACCCTTATCAGATATTTGTAGCCCAAAACTTTTTCCCAGTCTGTAGGCTCTCTTTTTACTCTTTTGAAGAAGTCTTTTGATGAGCGTTTAAGAGTTTAAGTTTTAGGAGCTCCCAGTTATCTAGTTTATCTTTTGGTGTTTGTGCATTGTTAGTTATGGTTTGTATTCTATTTGTGCCATGTAGTGGGCCCCTAGCATTGTCCCTATTTTTTCTTCCATGTTCTTTATCATTTTAGCCTTATATTTAGATTTTCTGTCCATTTTGAATTAGTTTTTGTGTCTGGTATGAGGTGTGGGTCCTATATCATTTTTTTACAGATGAACGTCTAGTTTTGCCAGCATCATTTGATAAAAAGACTGTCTTTTTCCCATTTAATGGAATTTAGTCCTTTGTCAAAGATCAGCTGAACATCCAAACTAAACCCGTTGCTATCGAATTGATTCTGACTCATAGCTGACCATACATGGGTGGATTTACATCTGAGTGCTTGATTCCCTTCCATTTTTCTAGGTGTTTGTTGTTGTACCAGTACAAGGTTGTTTTGACCACCGCGGCTGTATGGTAGGTTCTGAGATCATGTAGCGTGAGGCCTCGTACTTTGTTCTTTTTCTTCAGTAATGTTTTGCTAATCCGGGCCTCTTTCCTTTGCAGAGAAAGTTGCTGATTAGTTTTTCCATCTCATTAAAAAAAGCTATTGGTATTTGGATCCAGATTGCATTATATCCGTAGATCGCTTTGGGTAGAATTGACATGTTCACAATGTTGAGTCTTCCTATTAATGAACACGGTATATTTTTCCATTTATGTATGTCTCTGTTGGCTTCTTGCAGTAGTGTTTTGTAGTTTTCTTTGTGTAGATCTTTTTTGTCCTGCTTACATATATTCCTATGTATTTTATCCTTTTAGGGGCTATTGTAAATGGTATTGTTTTCCTGATTTCCTTTTCAATGTTCTCTTTGTTGGTGTATAGCAGTCTAACAGATTCTTTTTTTTTTTAAATAATTTTTATCGTGCTTTAAGTGAAAGTTTACAAATCAAGTCAGTCTCTCACCCAAAAACCCATATACACCTTGCTACACACTCCCAATTACTCTCCCCCTAATGAGACAGCCTGCTCTCTCCCTCCACTCTCTCTTTTCCTGTCCTTTTCGCCAGCTTCTTACCCCCTCCACCCTCTCATCTCCCCTCCAGGCAGGAGATGCCAACATAGTCTCAAGTGTCCACCTGATCTAAGAAGCTCACTCCTCACCAGCATCCCTCTCCAGCCCATTGTCCAGTCCAATCCATGTCTGAAGAGTTGGCTTCAGGAATGGTTCCTGTCCTGGGCCAGCAGAAAGTCTGGGGGCCATGACCACCTCTAGTCTCAGTCAGACCATTAAGTCTGGTCTTCTGAGAATTTGGGGTCTACATCCCACTGCTCTCCTGCTCCCTCAGGGGTTCTCTGTTGTGTTCCCTGTCAGGGTGGTCATCAGTTGTAGCTGGGCACCATCTAGTTCTTCTGGTCTCAGGATGATGTAGTTGCTGGTTCATGTGGCCCTTTCTGTTTCTTGGGCTCGTAATCACCTTGTGTCCTTGGTGTTCTTCATTTTCCTTTGATCCAGGTGGGTTGAGACCAATTGATGCATCTTAAATGGCTGCTTGCTAGCGTTTAAGACCCCAGACGCCACTCTTCAAAGTGGGATGCAGAATGTTTTCTTAATAGATTTTATTATGCCAATTGACTCAGGTGTCCCCTGAAACCATGGTCCCCAGACCCCTGCCCCTGCTACGCTGGCCTTGGAAGCATTTCAGTTTATTCAGGAAACTTCTTTGCTTTTGGTTTAGTCCACTTGTGCTGACCTCCCCTGTACTGTGTGCTGTCTTTCCCTTCACCTAAAGTAGTTCTTATCTACTATCTAATTAGTGAATGCCCCCTCCCACCCTCCCTCTCTCCCCCCTCTCGTAACCACGAAAGAATGTTTTCTTCTTAGTTTAAACTATTTCTCAAGTTCTTATAATAGTGATCTTATACAATATTTGTCCTTTTGCAACTGACAAGTTTCACTCAGCATAATGCCTTCCAGGTTCCTCCATGTTATGAAATGTTTCACAGATTCCTCACTGTTCTTTATCGATGCGTAGTATTCCATTGTGTGAATATACCATAATTTATTTATCCAGTCATCCATTGATGGGCACCTTGGTTGCTTCCATGTTTTTGCTATTGTAAACAGTGCTGCAATAAATATGGGTGTGCATATATCTGTTCATGTAAAGGCTCTTATTTCTCTAGGATATATTCCAAGGAGTGGGATTGCTGGATCGTATGGTAGTTCTATTTCTAGCTTTTTAAGGAAGTGCCAAATCGATTTCCAAAGTGGTTGTACCATTTGACATTCCCACCAGCAGTGTAGAAGTGTTCCAATCTCTCCACAGCCTCTCCAACATTTATTATTTTGTGTTTTTTCGATGAATGCCAGCCTTGTTGGAGTGAGATGAAATCCCATTGTAGTTTTGATCTGCATTTCTCTAATGGCTAATGATCGTGAACATTTCCTCATATATCTTTTAGCTACCTGAATGTCTTCTTTAGTGAAGTGTCTATTCATATCTTTTGTCCATTTTTTAATTGGGTTGTCTTTTTGCAGTTAAGTTTTTGCAGTATTATGTAGATTTTAGAGATCAGGTGCTGATCAGAAATGTCATAGCTAAAAAGTTTTTCCTAATCTGTAGGTAGTCTTTTTACTCTTTTGGTGAAGTCTTTGGATGAGCATAAGTGTTTGATTTTTAGGAGCTCCCAGTTCTTCTACATTCTTTATAATGTTTTCTGTACTGTTTATGCCATATATTAGGGCTCCTAACGTTGTCCCTGTTTTTTCTTCCATGATCTTTATCATTTTAGATTTTATATTTAAGTCTTTGATCCATTTTGAGTTAGTTTTTGTGCGTGGAGAGAGGTATAGTCTAACAGATTTTTGTATGTTGATCTTGTATCCTGCTACTCTGCTGAATCTTTCTATTAGTTCCAGTAGTTTTCTTGTGGGTTCTTTGAGGTTCTCTATGCATTATATCATCTGTAAATATGAATTGTTCTACTTGTTCCTTTTCAATTTGGATGCTCTTTATTTCTTTTTCTTGCCTTACCTCTCTAGCTGAGGCTTCCAGCACAGTGTTAAATAGGAATGGTGATAAAGCATCCTCGTCTTGTTTCCATTCTCAGGGGGAATGCTTTCAGCCTCTCTCTGTTGAGAATGATGTTGCCTGTTGGTTTTGTATTGTTGTTGTTGTTATTAGGTGCAATCGAGTCACTTCCGACTCATAGCGACCCTATGTACAACATAATGAAATACTATCTGGTCTCTGCCCCATCCTCACAATTATTGTTATGCTTGAGCCTACTGTTGCAGCCACTGTGTCAATCCATCTTGTTGAGGGTCTTCCTCTTTTTTGATGACCCTATACTTTACCAAGCATAATGTCCTTCTCCAGGAAACCCTGGTGGTGTAGTGGTTAAGAGCTATGGCTGGTAACCAAAGGTTGGCAGTTCAAATCCACCAGGTGCTCCTTGGAAGCCCTGTGGGACAGTTCTACTCTGTCCTCTAGGGTTGCTATGAGTTGGAATCAACTCCACAGCAGTGGGTTTGGTTTTTTTTTTTTTTTAGTGCCCTTCTCCAGGTGTTGGTACCTACCAATAACATGTCCAAAGTGTGTGAGATGAAGTCTCGCCATCCTTGCTTCTAATGAGCCTTCTGGTTGTACTTCTTCCAAGACCGATTTGTTCATTCTTCTGGCAGTCCATAGCATATTCAGTATTCTTCTCCAGCATCATAATTCAAAAGCATCAATTCTTCTTCAGTGTTCCTTGTTCATTGTCCAGCTTTCACATGTATGTGAGGCGATTGAAAACACCATTGCTTGGATCAGGCACACCTTAGTCCTTAAAGTGACATCTTTGCTTTTTAACACTTTAAAGAGATCTTTTGCAGAAGATTTGCCCAATGCAATGCATCATTTGATTTCTTGACTGTTACTTCCATGCTTGTTGATTGTGGATTCAAGTAAAACGAAATCCTTGACAACGTCAGTCTACTCGCCATTTATCATGAAGTTGCTTATTAGTGCAGTTGTGAGGATTTTTGTTTTCTCTATGTTGAGGTGTAATCCATACTGAAGGCTGTGCTCTTTCATCTATATTAGTAAGTGCTTTGAATTCTCTTCACTCTCAGCTAGCAAGGTTGTATCATCTGCATATCATGGATTATTCATGAGTCTTCCTCCAATCCTGATGCCTCATTCTTCTTCATATAGTCCAGCTTCTCAAATTGGTTGCTCAGCATACAGATTGAATGAGTATGGTGACAGGATACAACCCTGACGAGCACCCTTCTTGACTTTAAACCACACGGTATTTTCTTGTTCTGGTCTACTATGCTGGGAATGACAAACTGAAGAGGAATGGTGGTTGCGTTCATTGTCAAAATGAACATTTCAAGATCTATCCTAAAAAACAGTGCTGTCAGTGACAGGGTAATACCCATATGCCTACTCATAAGACCAGTTAATACAACTTATTATTCAAATTTACGCACCATCCACTAATGCCAAAGATGAAGAAATTCAAGATTCTTACCAACTTCTGCAGTATAAAATTGATCAAACATGCAATCAAGATGCGTTGATAATTACTGAGGATTGGAATGCAAAAGCTGGAGGAAAAAAAGAAGGATTGCTAGTTGGAAAGTATGGCTTTAGTGACAGAAATGATGCCAGAGATAGCATGATAGAACTTTGCCAGACCAATGACTTCTTCATTGCAAATACTTTTTTTCACCAACATAAACAGCGACTATTTATGCGTGGACCTCACCGATGGAATACAAAGGAATCAAATAGACTACATCTTTGGAGAGAGATGATGGAGAAGCTCAATATCAGTCAGAACAAGGTCAGGGGCCAACTGTGGAACAGACCATCAGTTGCTAATATGCGAGTTCAGATTGAAGTTGAAGAAAATTAGAACAAATCCACAAGAGTTGAAGTACAACCCTGAGTATAAAAAAACTCTCAAAAAAGCCAAACTTGATGCTGTCAAATCAATTCCAACTCATAGTGACCCTATAGGACAGAGTAGACCTGCCCCACAGGGTTTCCAAAGAACGGCTGGTGGATTCGAACTGCTGACCTTTTGGTTAGAAGCTGAGCTCTTAACCACTGTGCCACAAGGGCTCCACCTTGAATATATCCCACCTGAATTTAGAGATCATCTCAACAATGGCTTTGATGCATTGAACACTAATGACCGAAGACCAGACGAGTTATGGAATGACATCAAGGACATCATACATGAAGATAGCAAGAGGTCATTAAAAATATAGGAAAGAAAGAAAAGACCAAAATGGATGTCAGAAGAGAATCTGAAATTTGCTTTTGAACATCGAGTACCTAAAGTGAATGGAAGAAACGGTGCAATAAAAGAACTGAACAGAAGATTTCAAAAGGTGGCTCGAGAAGACAAAGTAAGGTATTATAATGAAATGTTGCAAAGACCTGGAGATAGAAAATCAAAAGGGAAGAACACGCTCAGCATTACTCAGGCTGAAAAAACTGAAGAAAAAATTCAAGCCTCGGATTGCAATATTGAAGGATTCTGTGGGGAAAACATTAAAAGACACAGGAAGCATCAGAAGAAGATGGAAGGAATATACAGAGTCGCTGTCCCAGAAAGAATTGGTCAATGCTCAGTCATTACAGGAGGTAGCATATGATCAGGAACTGGTGCTTCAAGCTGCCCTGAAGACATTGATGGAAAACAAGACACCAGGAATTGACTGAATACCAATTGAGATGTTTCAACAAATGAATGCAGAGCTGGAAGCGCTCACTCGTCTATGCCAAGAAATTTGGAGGACAGCTCCTTGGCCAACCAGCTGAAAGAGATCCATGTTTGTGCCCATTCCAAAGATAGCTGATTCAACAGAATGCAGAAATTATTGAACATTATCATTAATATCACACACAAGTAAAATTTTGCTGAAGATTATTCAAAAACAGTTGCAGCAGTACATGGGCAGTGAACTGCGAGAAACTTAAGCTGAATTCAGAAGAGGACATGGAACAAGCAATATCATTGCTGATGTCAGGTGGATTATGGCTGAAAGCAGAGAGTACCAGAAAGATGTTTACCTATGTTTTATTGAGTATGCAAAGGCATTGGACTGTGTGGATCATAACAAATTATGGATAACATTGTAAAGAACAAGAATTCCAGAACACTTAATTGTGCTCATGAGGAATCTGTACATAGACCAAGAGGCAGTCATTGGAACAGAACAAGGGAATATTGTGGTTTCATATAGATGCCCTTTATTATGTTGAGGACTTTCCCTTGTATTCCCATTTTATTGACAGCTTTTATCAGGAATGGGTGTTGGACTTCATCAGATTCCTTTTCCCTGTCAATTGAAATGATCATGTGATTCTTTTGATCTGGTTATGTGGTGGATTACATTCATTGATTTTCTAATGTTGCACTATCCTTGCATACATGGTGTGAATCCCACTTGGTTGTGGTGTATCATTTTTTGATATGATGCTGAATTCTATTGGCTAGAATTTTGTTGAGAATTTTTGTATCTATATTCATAAGAGATATTGGTCTGTAATTTTTTTTTTTTTGGTGGTGTATTTGTCTGGCTTTGGTATCAGGGTTATGCTGGCTTCATAGAATGAGTCTGGGAGTATCCCTTCCTTTTCTATGCTTTGAAATCATTTGAATAGTACTGATATGAGCTCTTCTCTGAATGTTTGGTAGAATTCTTCAGTGAAGCCGTATAGGCCAGGGCTTTTTTTTGGGGGGGGGGGGAGTTTGTTGTTGTTGTTGTTTGTTTGTTTTTTTAACCTTTTCAATCTCTTGTTATGGGTCCATTCAGATTTTCTATCTTAGTTTGTGTTAACTTAGGTAGGTAGAGTTTTCTAGAAATTTGCCCATTTCCTCTAGGTTCTCAAATTTGTTGGTGTACAATTTTTCATAGTGTTTTGTTATGAACTTTTTTTATTTCTTTGGGTCTATTGTAACATCCCCCATCTCACTTTTTATTTGGGTTGTTTGCTTCCTCTCCTGTTTTTCTTCTGTCAGTTTTGCCACCTATTTGTCAGTTTTATTGATCTTTTCAAAGAACCAGCTTTTGGTTTTGTTGATTCTATTGTTTTTCTATTCTTTATTTCATTTATTTCCACTTTAATCTTTATGATTAGAAGATACTCAAAAGATGACTGGGGAATTGGTAGAGTAGAGGGTCAGCAAACAAGAGGAAGACCCTCAACAAGGTGGATTGACACAGTGGCTGCAACGATGGGCTCAAGCATAACAATGATTGTGAGGATGGTGCAGGACCAGGCAGTGTCCATTCTTTTGTACATGGGTCCACTATGTGTCGGAAGTGACTAGACGGCACCTAATAACAAAAACAGTCTTTATGAATTCCTTTCTTCTGGAGCCTGTGGGCTTCTTTTTCTGTTCTCTTTCTATTTGTTCAAGTTGTAGGGCTAATGTTTTGATTTTGGCCCGTTCTTCTTTTTAGGTGTGTGTGCTTATTGCTATAAATTGACCTCTGAGCACTGCCTTTACTGTGTCGTAAAGGTTTGGGTGTTATGTGTTTTCATTCTCAGTTGATTTCAGAAATTGTTTATTCTATCCTTGATTTCTTCTATTATCCAGTTGTTTTTAAGCAAGGTGTTATTTGATTTTTTCCCCTGATCTTCCTGTTACTGATTTCAATTTTTATGGTGTTGAGATCAGAGAGATTGCTTTGCATTATTTTAAATGTTTTGGATTTATCAAGGTGTTGTTTTTTGACCTAAGATGTGATCTATTCTGGAAAGTGTTCACTGTGCATTGGAAAAGAATGTATACTTTGCTGCTGTTGAGTGGAGTGTTCTATATATGTCTATGAGGTCAAGTTGGTTGATTGTGGCCTTTAGATTTTCTATGTCTTCATTGAATTTCTTTCTAGATGTTCTGTTCTTTACTGATAGTGGTGTGTTGAAGTCTCTACTATTATTGTGGAACTGTCTATTTCTCTTTTCAGTGCTGTTAGAGTTTCTTTTACGTATTTTGGAGCCCTCTTGTTGGGTGCGTAGGTATTTATTAAGGTTATCTCTTCTTGGTGGACTGTCCCATTATCCATTACATAATGTCCTTCCTTTTCTTTTACGGTGGGTTTTGTTTTAGGGCCTATTTTATCTGTGATTAGTATCGCCATGCCTGCTGTTTTTTGGTTGTTTGCTTGATATATTTTTTTTCCATCCTTGGATTTTTAGTATATTTATGTCTTTGCGTCTGTGGTCTGTCTCTTGTAGACAGCATATTGATGGGTTGCTTTTTCTTTTTTAATCCATTCTGCCACTCTCTGTCTCTTTATGGGTACATTTAAGCCATTTACATTCAGTGTGATTATCAATAGGTTTGAATTTATTGCTGTTTGTTTTTTTTTTTATGGTGCTGGCATTTTCTTTATTTCTCTTATTTTCCTATTCGGAGTTTCTTTTGTTTGTGGATTTTCTTTCATTTCTTTTGTTATTATAGATTTTGTGTTTACTGAGTCTTTGTGTTTTTCTTCCTTTTTATTTGGATGAATATGTTTGTTAATGTTCTTTGTGGTTACCTTGAAATTTACCCTTCCTAAGTTTGAACCAATATTTTATTTGATATCCCCTTGAGTTCCTCTTCATTTGAAAGTTTTAGACCTATGCCATTTATCCCTCTTTTTATTGTTCTGATGTTGTTGTCATTTATAGATTGACATGTGTGTTCTCCTGTTTTAGGTTTTTTGCTTTGCTTTATTACTGAGAGTTCTTTACCTAGGTTGGTATCTCATTGGTGCTGTTCTGTGTCCTAGACTCTGGTTGTTGTCTGATGTTGCTGGCTGTCTAATCAAAAGGCTCCCTTTAGTATATCTTGTAAGTTTAGTTTGGTTTTTACAAATTTTCTTAATTTTTGTTTATCTGGAAATGTCCTTATTTCATCATCATATTTGAGAGAGAGTTTCTTGGTTGGCTTTTTTTTTTTCCTTTTAAGGTTTTATATATGTTGCCTTCTTCTCTGCATAGTTCTTGCCAAGTAATCCAAGCTTAGTCTTATTGTTTTCCCCTTGTAAGTGATTTTTCATTTTTCTCAAGCTGCTTTCAGGATTCTGTCTTTGTCTTTGGTTTTGGGAAGTGTGATTATGATATGTCTTGGTGACTTTCTATTGGGGTCTATCCTACATGGGATTCAATGAATTCTTGGATGGTCAGCTGTTAGTCTTTCAGGATATCTGAGTTTTCTGCTAGAAAATCTCCAATAATCTTCTCTGTGTTTTCCATTTTCTTCCCCTGTTGTGGAACTGCAAACACATGCAAAATTTTGCTCTTGGTTATGTCCCCCGTAATTCTTACATTTTCTTCTTTCTTCTCTCTGATTTATCCTCAAAGTGGCGTTCATGGATTTATCTTCAGTTTTGCTGATTCTGTCTTCCGTTGTTTCAAATTTGCATCCTAAAACCTTCTATTGCATTGTCCTTTCTCAAATTTTTTTGTTTATTTTTGGGGTTTCTAGTTGCTTTTTTGTACAATTTCTAATTGTTTGTTTATTTTGATGTTTTGTTCTGGTATTATTTTCTTGAATTCTTCTATTGCTTTGTTTGTGTTTTCCTTGATTCTGACTGTTTTTGTTGGTCTTGTCTGTAGTTTTCATGGTTTGCCTGTTTTTTCCTTTGTTTTGTCTGTATTTTCCTTGATCTCTTTCCTAATCTCTTGGAGAGCCCTAAATATTAGTCTTTTGAATTCCATATCAGGTAGTTCCACTGCCTTTTCTTCTACCGGAAGGTTATCTGATTGTTTTGGTCTTTCTAGTTCAGCAAATACCACATACATACAAGGAAACCTACGCTTAGACACATCATAGTCAAACTGATAAAAATTAACATAACGAGAAAATCTTTAAAAAGCCAAAAATAAATGATACATTGGGCACCGTGGAATGACAGTATCATCTGACTTCTTTTCTGCAGTTTTGGGAGCCAGAAAACAGTAGAAAATGATCTTTAAAGTGATAGAGGGGAAAAAAGAAACCCTGTCAATTCAGAATTCTATATCTAGTGAAAATATTTTTGAAAAACGAGGAGGAAATAGACATTTTCCAATAAGCAAAAGCTGAGAGAATTCATGCACTACTAGAAATATTAAAGGAAGTACTTAGGGATAAATGGAAATGCTGGCAAATGGAAACTCAAATCTACAGGCAGGAATGCAGAACAATGTAAATAGTGACTATGTATAAATATTTTCAAATGTTTTTTCTTAATTTAAAAAATGTATTTTAAGCAAAAGTAATTACATTTTTAGTGTGGGGTTTATCATTTATGTGGAAGTGAAATCTATGAGAACAATAGCAAAAGAATGGAGGGGGTAATAAGTACCATTATGCTTTTGTAAGGTTCTTACAGTTATTGAAGTGTTACAACATTAATTTGAATTAGATTTCAATAAGGTAAGAATGCGTATTGTGATCTGAGGGTGACCAAGTCTTATGATTTTCCTGTCCTGAGACTTGTGTGTTTCCCAGGAGGGTTTATCACCTTACCTCAAAGCAAACACTAAAAAAAAAAAAAAAAAGAAGAATAGCTAAAAATCCCACTAAAAATTAAAATGGAATAATTAAAAATATTGTATTACTTCAAAGGACATCAGGAAAGGAAGAAGATTGTGAGGATGGTGCAGGATCAGGCAGTATTTCATTCTATTGTACACAAGGTCACTATGAGTCAGAACCAACTTGATGGCACCTAACGACAACAACAACAACAAGCATACCAGCATGTAATAAGAGAAGTATAATGTAGGCACAACACACGAGAGAATAGAATGAAAAGTTTTCATCACTAGTGTAGTAGGGCCATTAGTGGTGCTAATGAGATCCAGGCTATGTTAACAAACATTGTCTCTGAATTAAGGAAGGTGATAACCCCACCATGTTCCATTGTAGCCACTTTTGAAATATGTTGTACAAGTGTGGGTGACATGCTTTTAGTGAAGGCTGTATCAACTGGAATAAAGTCAGAGAAACTAATGATAACAGAGAACCCAAAACTCAAAACCCAGTGCCGTCGAGTGGACGCTAAAATCAGTGTTTGGGAATTACTGAAGAAATTGAGATGTTCAGTCTGGAGAAAGGACTTTCCAAGGAGAACATGAGAGTTGTCCACATTAGCAGAACTGTCAGAAGGATAAGCAATTAGATTTCTAATATTTGACTCCAGACTTTAAAAGTGCATCCAATAAATCAAAACTAAAACACACTCACACACAAGAGTACAAGTAAAACTGGGGAAATCTGCATAAGGTTGCAGATTATCAATATCAAATTTATCAATGTCAATATGCTCATTGTGATATTGTACTATATTTTTGTAAGATGTTACTATTAGAGGAAATTGAGTAAAAGGAGCACAGAATCTTTCTATATTACATTTTACAACTACACCTGAATCTGCAAATATCTCAAAGTAAAAGTTTAAATGAGAAAAAAAACTTACAAAACAGATCTTGGTACAACAGATTACAATTAGGATCTCCTAACTTCACTGGAGCCCTGGTGGTACAGTGGTTACGTACTTGACTGCTAACCATAAGGTTGGCAGTTTGAACCCACCGGCTCCTGCACGAGAGGAAGATGTGGACAGTCTTAGACAGCCTTGGAAACCCTATGGTGCAGTTCTACCTTGTCCTATAGGGTCGCAGAGTCAATGGCAGTGGTAAACTTCACCAGCTTGTGACTATTCATATGGTCACATTAAAGATAGTGCCCAAATTGCAGCTGCACTTAGCCCCCTGCCGACACAGGACTATTCAGCTCCTTGCAAAGGTGTCCTTGCCTAGGTCATTCATCAAGAGGGGTTTTCCTTGCATTTACAAATCAGGCCTGGTTGGTGCTTGCTTTTACATCCATTGCTGGAGGTTCATGGACTGTACACTGGCAACATCAGAACTGCCAAGTTGAGGACCCCAACAATCCTCAGAAAGGCTGGTCTGAGCCAAGCTGCACTCACTTACCACACAGGATTCTGAAGCTACTTGCCCCAACAGTTCCCCTTTCAGAGGCCGTTTTGATTTGCAGTGGTATAGTAAATGTCGGAGCCTGGAGGAAACAAGCTGAAATCCAAGTAGCCCCACGGGCAAAAAGGAAGAGCTCAAAGAACTATGCATGTCATTTGCTGCTATTAGTGTGAAGTGTGCACTGGTGAATTACTGGGTGTAGAGATAAAAGCCAAGGAAGTCATATTTTCTAGGCTTACTACAGATTTTTGAGAAAAACATTTACACATTGTCTTTTTTATCTTTTTCTGCAACTATGAGCCAAAAAGCAAAAGCTGTAAGAAGAGACAGAAGGCGGGGCGGGGGGGCGGGGAGACTTTAGATAGTATGGAATCTATGAATTTAGATTTGTAAAATACTTTGCAATCCTTGGTATATTATAAAACCACAAATGAACCAATTGTGAAAGCACTAGTTATTATTGATTATTTGCAGATTCAGGTGCAGAATCTGGTTAATCATAATCCTTGATTCACAAAACACTGTCTATAAAGAATATTACCTTTTCATTAGTTTATTTGTTCATTTGTTTTTGTTTAATTATTTAATGAAAACTGCAAACCTGCCATGCGACCCAAGAGCTAAAAAAAGCTAGAACTATCCCAAGACTTAACCTTACCTATGCATTGTCTTTCTTAACCCAAGAAACTACCCCATCCTGAATTTTGTACTTAAACTGTTTTTTAAAATATATGTGCAACCAATATGTTGTTTATTTTTGCTTATTCTATATCTTGGACTTGCTTTTCTCATTCAATATGTTACTAAAACTCATCCATGTTGTGGGCCATTATAGTTCATTCCTTCCATTATAGAAATGTACCACAAAATAATAATTCTCCTAATGTGGACATACAGTTTTTTGCTATTCCCCACAATATGAATGTTCAGGTAGTGTATAAATACATGTCTAGGAGTAGAATTGTTGGGTCATGGGATCTGGGAATGTTCCACTTTGCAGTATAATGCAAATTGTTTTCCAAAGTGAATATAACAATATACAGTCCTACCTGCAATGTAGAAGTGATCTTGTTGATTCACATACTTTCCAATAGTTAGTATTGTTAGCTTCCTTAGTTTTTGCCAATTGAATGGTGTCTTAGTTATCTAGTGCTGCTATAACAGAAATACCACAAGTGGATGGTTTTAGCAAAGAGAAATTTATTCACTTACAGTCTAGTAGGCTACAAGTCCAAATTCAGGGTGTCAGCTCCAGGGAAAGCTTTCCCTCTCTGGAGGGAAGGTCCTTGTCATTAATCTTCCCCTGGTCAGGGAGCTTTTAGTGATATATCAACTGGAATAAAGTCAGAGAAACTAACGATAATAGAGAGTAGGCACTAAAACCAATGTTTAGGAATTACTGAAGGAATTGAGATGTTCAGTCTGGAGAAAGGACTCTCCAAGGAGAACATGAGAGTTGTCCTGAACCGTGGGTCCAAAGAACATGCTATTCTCCTGGCTCTTGTTTCTTGGTGGTATGAGGTACCATGTCTCTCTGCTCACTTCTCTCTTTTATATCTCAAAAGAAATTGACTTAAAACGCAACATAATCTTATAGATTTAAACCTGCCTTATTAACATAACTGCCACTAATCCTATCTCATCAACATCATAGAGATAGCGTTTACCACACATAGGAAAATCACATCAGATGACAAAATGGTGGACAATCACACAGTATGGAATCATGGCCCAGCCAAGTTGACATATTTTGGGGGAACACAATTCAATCCATGACACGTAGGTATAAAATGGTATGTCATTGTGGTGTGGATTTTTATTTCCATGTTTACTAATAAGTCTGAGCACCTCTTCAAATGTTTTTTGCCAGTGTGTGTTACCTCTTCTGTGAAATGCCTGTTTATTTCTTTTGCCTATTTTTCTGTTGGAAAACCTGGTGGCGTAGTGGTTAAAAGCTAAGGCTGCTAACCAAAAAGTCAGCAGTTCAGATCTACCATGCAGTCCTTGGAAACTCTATGGGGCAGTTTTACTCTGTCTTATAAGGTCACTGTGAGTCGGAATTGACTCTACAACAACGGGTGTTATTTTTCTGTTGGATTATTTGTCTTTTTCTTATTAACTTAAAGGCATTCTTTATATACTTTGATAATAAGTCATCATTATATGTGTTAAAAATGCTTCCTTTCAGTTTGTGATTTATCTTTTGACTTTTTGAAGTCTCTTTCGATGAGCAGAGGATTTATTAATCTTTTATTTTAAAGATATATTGTTTAAAAGATACACGTTCAGAAAGATGTTCACGTAAGAGCCCTAGAAGTTCTAAATTTTTGCATTTGACATTTAACTCCTTAATCCATTTAGAATTGATTCTGTGTTTGGTGTGTGGTTGTCGTTAGGTGCCATCGAGTCGGTTCCGACTCAAAGTGACCCTGTGCACAACAGGACAAAACACTGTCTGGTCCTGCGCCATCCTCACAATTGTTATGCTTGAGCCCATTGTTGCAGCCACTGTTTCAGTCCACCTTGTTGAGGTCTACCTCTTTTTCACTAACTGTCTACTTTACCAAGCATGATGTCCTTCTCCAGGGACTGATCCCTCCTGATAACATGTTCAAATATGTGAGACGCAGTCTCGCCATCCTTGCTCCTAAGAATCATTCTGGTTGTAGTTCCTCCAAGACAGATTTGGTATGTGGTAGGAACTCAATTTCTTTTTTAATAAATAACTGTATCTGTCAGAGTATGATCAGGGAAACAAAAACTCTAGGTATTTTGAGCACAAAGGGATTTAATACAAAGAATTATAGTTGCTACAGAATTACAGTTGTTCTGGCAATTCCCAAGTTGGAAATTGCCAGAAACTAGCATCAGTGATCACAACTGCCTGGAACTCAGAAGTGGTTGATTTCCAAGGAAATGTCCAGAGACCTTGCAAAATCTCACATCTTCCTGAACCCATGAGTCTGCATTTCACTGCAGGAAGCCTTCAACTTTCCAAATCTCCCGTGAATACCTTTTTATTTAATGTAATCTAAACTGGAACCCTCCTGGCAAGTGATTCTGGGAAATTAATTCTCAGACTTCTAACCTTCTCAATACGGAGAAGAGCATAGAAGGGGGCAGGAATGGGGCTCAATGCCAACAGTCTGACACAATAAACAAGTATTCCAGTTCCGGTACAAGGATGGCTTGAGGTGGTGATAGTGCACTACCTGTTTTTTTTGTTTTGTTTTTAAAGGAATCTTCCTAATGTTTTCCCATTTAAAATATTTATTGTAGATTTTTGGTAGCTGACCTTTATCTGTTTAAGAAAATTCTTTTCTATTCCTATTTTACGAAAGGTTTTAATTTTTAAATCAAGAATGAATGTTGAATTTTACCAAATGCTTCTTCTTCATCTGTCCAGATGATCATATGTATTTTCTTCTTTATAAGGTCATATTCATAGTTTTTCTAATATTAAATCATTCACTCATTTTAACTTGTTTATAGTTTATAGTGTATTGTCTTTAAAACCGAAAAGGCAAACACACTGTCATCGAGTCAATTCCGACTCATAGCGACCCTATCATCATATATAAATGAGACATACGACTTTTTTCTTTCTTCTATCCGTGTAAGGTTTTGGTGTCAAGGTAATACTGGCCTCATACAATGAGTCAGGAATATGCATTTTTTCTGTTGTCTGGAAGAATTTGAATAATTTAAGCGATCTGCTCCTTGAAAATTTGGTGGAATTTTTCTATAAAACCACCTGGCTCAGGTGTTTTCTTCTGTTTTTCTTGAGTGAGCTTTGGTAAATTAAATGTTTTTGATATCTGTTCATTTCCTCTAAGTTTTAAATTTGTTGTCACAAAGCAGTTGATAATATTCTTTCATATCTTTTAAATCTTGCTCTGTATTTATGTCCTTCTTTCAGAATATTATTTATTTGTGGCTTCTCTTTTTTTTCCTTAATTAATCTCATTTAACTGTTTTGTTAGTCTTGTCAAAAACCCAGCTTTTGCCATTGTCCTCTCACTCATCTGTTGCTCTAAATCTTTCTGTTTGCTTACTATTTCATTAATTTCAGCCCTTAATATACTTTTCCTTCTACCTTTTTTTTTGTCTTCATTTAGTTGTAATTTTCCTAGCTTCTCAAGTTAGACATTTCATTAAGTGATTTTTTTTCTCTCTTTATATATAAACATTTAAGGTATTCATTTCCTTTGAAGTATCCCCATTTTCTCTATTTCCCACAAGTTTGGCCATGTAGTATTTTCATTATCATTCATTTCTAAGCATTAAAAAATTTTTTCCCATTAAGATTTTCCTCTGACCCATGAGTTATTTAGAAGTGTACTCTTCAGTTTCCAAATATAGAGACTTTTAAAGTTATCATTTCTTTCAAAAATTGTCTTCTAACTGAATTTATTGTGATAAGAGATTCTTTGGTCTATATAATGCTCTCTTTCTGGAATTCCTTGAGATTTTCTTATTCACCTTGTACACAATCTGTTTTTGTAAATGTTCAATATCTACTTAAGAAAAATATGTACTCTCTAATTGTCATCCATTTGCTCAAGCTTGTTATGTTATTAAAATTGTGTGTATCTTTGTTAATTTTTGTCTCCTTCACATATCAATAATTGAAGAGCGTGTTAAAATATCTCACTATGATAACGGATTTGCCATTTTTCCCTCATAGCTCTACCAACTTTTGTTTTATGTACAGTAGCAGATGCATATATGCTTACAATTTTTATATCTTCTTGGTGAATTTAAACTTATATTATTATGTTGTGATCATGTCTATTAATGATGTTTTTGTTTTATAGTCTAGTTTGTCTGGTATTAATGCAGTCACAGGAGCTTTTTTGGGAGGAGGGTAAGAGTCAGCATTTGCCTGATATATATATATTTTTCTATCCTTTTAAAAAGCTTTCAAATTTTCCAACTATTTATGCTTTAGATGTGTTTCTTATAAACATGATAGCTAAATTTAAAAAATTACAATCTGACAATATCTGTCTTTTACCTCTTGAGTTTGGGTCCATTTACACATATAGTAGATATTGAAATATTTTGATTTGATTAAAACATCTTATTTTTATTACTTCTATTTGTCTTGCTTTTTAAATTATTTTCTCCTTTTTTGACTTTTTTATTGCTTTTTGTTGTAGTTATTACTATTTTTTTTTCTTACCGCTCTGTTTCTACTCTACTAGTTTAGAAGTTATTCATTCTCTTTCTGTTATTTTAATGGTTAAACTCAAATTTTGTCACTTACATTTCATTTAACCAAGTCTAAAATTAAGTGATATCTTGACTGCACTTCTGAACAATCTAAGAACAGTAGAACACTTTAGTTCTAACCTTTTCCCTACTAAGTTACCTATTACTGTTATCTGATATTTTTTTGTTCTATCTTTTAAAAACCCCACAAATAAACACATTTCTAATAAAGACAGTGTGTTTGGCTTTGTCTACAATATTTGTCATTTTATTTGTTTATCATTTTTCTTGCAATTAAGATCATCTTTATGGAATTACTTTTTCTTAGAACATCCTTTAGAAGTTTCCTTAGAACAGATGGTTTGGTGGTAAGCTCCCTCAGTTTTTATCTGCAAATACCTATTTTGACTGTATTCTTTAAAGATAGTTTTTATGAGAGCACATTTTTAGGTTGACACTTATTTTCTCTAACACTAAAAAAAAAAAAAAAAAATGTAGGTATTATTCCACTGAATTCTGGCTTTTGTTTTTGCTTTTGAGAAGTCAGATGTTATTCTATTACATCTGTGACTTTTTGCTCTGGGTACTTTCAAGCTCTTTTTGATGTTCTTCAGTTTCACAATGAAATATCTGAAAGTGGTTTATTTTTTACTTTTTCTTCCTGGGATACATTGTACTTCTTGGATCTTTGGATGCATATTTTTGTCAGTTCCAGAAAATTTGCAGACATTGTATCTCTAAGTATTGGCTTTTCTCCATGCTTTCTATTGTCTTTTTTTGAAACTCAAATTAGATGTATATTACATCCCCTCATTTTATCATCACTATGTCTTAATCTCTTTTCACATTTCATTTCCATTTTTTCTGATTTCTTGTTTCTTTTTGTTGTATTCTGTCAAAAAATTTTGGCTATAGATTCCAGTTTATGAATCCTCTCTTCACCTGTGTCTGATGTGCTGTTTTACCCATTCAAAATTAATATTTTTATATCTAGAAGTTCTATTTTTTTTTAAAATCTGCTTATTCCTTATTTTAGGCCAGGAGTCAGAGAACTATATTCCACTGGTCAAATCCAGCCTGAAACTCATTTTAGTATGGCCTGTGAACCGGGAATGATTGAAGTAGAGAAAATACATTTTCTCTAGTGTTTTAAATATTAAAGTAGAGGGAGTATGTTTTCTAGTTTTTTTTTTTTTTAGTATAGCTGTAAAGCTGTGATTAATCTCTAGTTTTTGAAAATGGCACAGGTTCTGTTCAAGATATAGCTGAGCAGCCTGTTCCTCTCTTAAACATAACAAACACCCTAATACCTTACAACATGTTTTCTCCTATTCAAAATGAGTGATTGAGAGCTTGACATAACTAATGCCATAACGATGCTGTAAGCAATCTCTGAACATTTTTTTATTGTACCAGCTACACCGGTCTCTACCAAAGGGGTGTGGAACTCTCTCAGCTTCGGTGGCCTTGGTCTCTGTTCTCTTTTTTGTTCTCTTGAGAAATGGCTTCCAGCCTGCAAAACAGCAGAAAGGCTCCTGACATTTTTAATCTGCAACCTTCTTTTTTGCTCCCTATCTCAGCCAGAGTGGACTTGGCAGAACAGTTCCACTAGCCGAGAGATTCTTATGTGAGTTTTTTTTTCAGCCTGTTACAAATATACTGATTAGAGTCCAGATGTCTGACATGCATATCTTTAGTTTAATAAAGAGTTTCTTGTAGTTGTTTTGTGATGTATGAGACCATCTGTGGACTATGTACTCAAAAACATTCGGTAACCCTGACCTTCCCCCCATAAAACTCACCGGCTAGCTCTTTAGAATTAGAATTTAGGAGAAATTTAACCCCGTCTGTCTCTTGGATACCAGTATTCAATAAAGCCCTCTTGCTGCTTACCTCCTCCTGTCTCGGTATTGGCTTTGTGGCAGGCGGCTTGAATCTGCAATTTGCAGTAACATGATTTTTCATTTTTAAAGGATTGAAACAAAAACAAAAACAAGAAACAAAGAAGAATATGATCCTGCACACTGCCATTGAGTCAATTCTGACTCATAGCAACACTGTAGGACAGAGTAGAAGTGCCCTACAGGATTTCCAAGGCTGTAAATCTTTATGGAAGCAGACTGCCACATCTTTCTCCCACAGTGTGTCTGGTGGGTTCAGACCATAGACCTTTCAGTTGGCAGTCCATCGCTTAACCACTGTGCCACCAGGATTCCTAGAACATGTTAAAGAGACCACATGTGGTTTGCAAAACCTAAAATATTTACTATTTGGCCATATACAGAAAATGTTTGTCAACCTCTGTTGTATACACATCTTTGGAATTGCATTTCTTATTTTTTCTGATTTTTTTACATAGCGATTCTATGTTCTGTATTTGGCAGTTCCAGTGTCTGCCTTTCTTGGGGGTCTGTATTATTTTCTGTTTCTGCTGATTCTCACTCAAAAGTGGATTGCCTTCTGGTGTGTTTGTAATCTTTGTCTATGAGCTCATTACTTGATCTTATCACCTGGGACTGCTGTGTGCCTAACTTGGTAAATTTTCCCATACAGAGGCTACGTCTTCCAGTAGCCTGGGAACATGGTCAAACCTAGACCAATTCTGCCTCTTGTAAAAGTTTGGGGTCTAGATTCCCAACTCCTTCAAGGTTGAGTAACTCCACGGCAGTGTTGCCCTATGAATCTGACCCTAAAGGAATCCTACTCCTCTTGGCTGTCTGCAGGTCCAGGCAGGCTCCCTGCTGTTCTGACTTTCTTCTAATCTAGACCAGGTTCCCAACCTCGGAGGTCTCCACTCCAGACACACCAGCCCCAAATCCTTCCCTGGCTTTAGGCTGAACCCCAGGCTTGAGGACTCTGGCTCTGGGCCCAGTATATACATATATATAGCTCATTTTTTAGGGAAAGTGAGTAGGTACCTGTTGATCTCTCATCCTTTTTGGCAACTAGAGATGTCTCGGAGTATGTCCTGTCCAGGATTTGGTTTGTTGTGGAGCAAGGGTGTGCTTCGGAAGTTCATATTAGTTTTTTCCTGTTTGAAAAAGAAATAGGAAGGAAAATGTTTTATAAAGTATAGTTAACTCACTGGTTCATAAAAACTGCAGTAAAAGCAACGTGTACACTGGACTTAGAAGGTGTAAAGACTTGCTTTTTCAATTGCCTGATCATAGAGCTCTTTCCAAGGTGAAACTATCATTGCCTTCAGGTAAGCAGAGTGACAGAGAGCTTAAGAAGAAAATGTCTAAAGGCATATATATTTTTTCCATTGGTGTCAAGAGGGAGAAGGCTATGTCACTTATTTGTGATAACACTAGTCTAAAGTAGTACCCAAAGATTTATCACTGGATTGTAGGGATGAGAAGAGCCTCTAGAGTTACATAATGCATCATCCAGCCTCCAAAGAAGTTGCAACTAAATCACTCAAGATAAATAAGTGACTGACTCATTTTAAGCTATTTCTAAGAAAGGATTTCTTATTCCAACCCTTGTTTGTTTCTGTTAGGAAGTCTCCCCTCTGCCTACCCATAGAATCATGCTTACTTCCTTTGTACTGACTCCTTTTGGAAAATCATTTATTGTAATAATAATTTGTAGGTGGATCACAACTCTCCCTGAAGATCATAAGCCCAAATTAATTTAAATTAGCATTGCAGATATAGGTTTTAAACTGGAGTCCATAAAAACTTTTGCCAGCCTAGAAAACATTTTCTTCTCTTCTTGACCGTGCTGATGGTAGGGATCATTAATAACATTAAGAAGTATCGGTGGTTGTTTTTTCCTTAATTGAAAAGTATTGCATTCAGTTAATTTTATGTAAGTCCCATTCAGTTTGTTTTTATTTTATTATTTTTTTTAGCTCTGTAGGACAGAGTAGAACTGTTCCATAGGGTTTCTAAGGAGCAGCTGTGGATTTGAACTGACTACCTTTTGGTTAGCAGCCATGCTCTTAACCACAGTACCGTCAGGGCTCCGGTGAAACTAGGGGAAGGGAATAAATATACTGATGGAGTTAGAAAGTATAATTGTTTTAAATAATAACAGCAGCAACAACAAAGATGCATGACAAACAAATTTAATTATCAGGTTTTTTTAAACTTCTTTTTTTTTTTTATTGTGCTTTAAGTTAAAGTTTACAAATCAAGTCAGTCTCTCATATAAAAACTTATATACACCTTGCTTTTATGTACCCCTAGCTGCCTTCCCACTAATGAAACAGCACATTCCTCCTCTCCACCCTGTATTCCCTGTGTCCATTCAGCCAGCTCCTGCCCCTCTCTGCCTTCTCCCCTCCAGACTGGAGCTGCCTACATAGTCTCATGTGTCTGCTTGAGCCAAGAAGCTCACTCCTCACCAGTATCATTTTCTGTCTCATAGTCCAGTCCAACCCCTTTCTGAAGAGCTGGCTTTGGGAATGTTTCCAGTCTTGGGCTAACAGAAAGTTTGGGGACCATGACCTCTGGGGTCCTTCTAGTCTCAATCAGACCATTAACTCTGGTCTTTTTATGAGAATTTGAGGTCTGCATCCCACTTTAAACTTCTTTAGATAATGGGAAAAAAGGCAAAAATTACATGAAAATGGAAAAACAAGAAAGGCCTTCTTATAATTCAAATACATGATTACACTTTTAGATAGTTCTTTTATCCAGTAGTAGAAGAGCTAATGGTCTTCTTATTTGTAAAGTATTAAAGAAAAAATAAGGCACAGCTGCTCCTTAGAAATCCTATGAACAGTTCTACTCTGCCCTACAGGGCTAAAAAAATAATAAAATACAAACTAACTGAATTGGACTTACATAAAATTAACTGAATGCAGTATTTTTCAGTTAAAGAAAAAGCAACCGCCAGTACTTCCTGATGTTATTAGTGATCCCCACCATCAGCACAGCAATGCTATGACATGGTCAAGAAGAGAGGTAAATGCTTTCTAGGCTGGTAAAAGTTTTTATGGACTCATACCCTAACATGATAATTGTGAGGGCCATAAATTATTTTACCTCTTCTTACTATATTCTGATGATCTTCCTTGGAAAATTTTTGTTCTTGATACCTCTGTATTTGCTTGCCTTTGACATTCTTGTTGTAGATCTTTTGTTATAGGCTTAGGAATATTTCTTTTTTTAAGAGTAGAGTTTGAGTTATGGTTCTTCTGTACAACCTTGGTGATCTCAAGATAGATATCTAAGAGATAACTCACAAAGACATACATCAGTTTTAGGCAGAAGTTGTTGATGATGGCTTTATTGTTTTTATGTACAATAGGGGATAGCAATGCACATTTAGGGGTTGGGACAGGGAGAAGATATATAACTATTTAATTTCTATTTAGTTAAAAAAATTATATGTTAACATTGCTTAAAGCAATCTAAACAAAGGCTTAATTGAAGCTGGTTCTGAAACCATTCAGACGTTGAAATAGACTTAAACTCTAAAAACTGGAGACTGTCTTCTTTGGGAATAAGTAAATTGACTAGAAGTTTTATTTCTGTTTTTGTTTTATATTCAAAGATGTTTACTCACAACTTTTCCCTCTACTGAACTAGAAGCTATACAAGCTCTTTTGGTTTCAGATCAAAGAGTTTTTGATTTCTTGCATTTTGTCTTCCAGAAACTTGATGAATGTTGAGCAAATCATTCTGTTTTCATGTTTTTGTTAACTGTTAAATGGAGATTACCAACAGACTTTACAAGGCTTTTGTGAGAAATAAAAATACTTCAATGCCATTAGCTACTATGTGCTGTGTTTACTAGCACGATTCCTCATTTCACCTTGAAGTAATCAATAGGACATCTGGGTTCGGGTCTGTCACTATTCTTGGTTTCGAACTAAAAAAGATTATAGAAAAGACACTCTATATGAAAGTATCAAAGTATATACGGCTGTGTATTATTAAGAAAGAATGAGATGAAGGAGTGAAAGTATCTTCTCTGACTTTTCCTTCCAAGTTTTAACTTTATACTCTAAAAAAGCAAAAATCAGAGAATTACATTGTAATCTCTGTATGTGAAAGAGCCAGCATATTTCTAAGTGAGAAGTCAACAGAGGGACCAGGTAAAGAGTACCTTCTCGTTCTTTCCCTTCAAAGTTTTAACTTTGATGTGCAAGCACCTCTGGTCCAGGGGAGGACCTGCGGCCTTTCCAGTGGGACTTGTCTAACCCTGCCTCTCTGGACAGGCCTATAGTCTCCAGTCAGCCAGCAGGGCTGGGAGAGCCTTGCTCCCTGAATCAGCTCCCACAGTACACTTTGGTTCATGCTTGGTTTCTAGCACCAGGAAAGATGAAAAGAGAATGGATAAGAAGGAAGGAGATAAAGCAGCAAATGGGCGTGGAGAGTCACTGATTATCCTTTTCTTGTCCTATGCAGCCTCAAATGATTGGTCATTGTTGGCTGCTCCTTTCATTGAACACTTTTACGTTCTGGGGAGGACGCTGTGCTTCACCTTTATTTCCTCCGTCCTCTCTGGGAGATATAAAAAAAAAACAAACCAAACCAATCTAGTTGCCGTAGAGTCAATTCCAACTCATGGCGACCCTATGTGTGTCAGAGTAGAACTATGCTCCACAGACTTTTCAATGGCTGTGACCTTTCAGAAATAGATCCCCAGGCCTTTCTTCTGAGGTGCTTCTGGGTGAACTCAAACCACCAACATTTCCATCAGCAGTGCACGCTGTTTATGCCATCCAGGGACTCCATGGAGCATATAAATGCTAAAAACAAAAACAAAAAACCCAAACCCATTGTTGTCAGGTTGATTCCAACTCATAGCGGCTCTATAGGACAGATTGCCCCACAGGGTTTCCAAGGAGTGGCTGGTGGATTCAAACTGCCGACCTTTTGGTTCACAGCCGAGCTCATAACCACTTTGCCACCAGGGCTCCATGGAGCAAATAGTGTCTTTTTCAGTGACTCCAAATGATGTTCCCATAGCTCCCAGGGTAGCTTGCCAGTGGCCATAGTTCTTTTGTTTTTAAAAAGGTGGCTGTATGATTGCTGTGAGAGAGAATTTAAACACGGTAGGGCTTGTCTTGGGCAGTGGGGAAGTCAGAAAGGAACATAAACAGGAAAACTACGGAAACTGTAATGAAGTAAAAATCATAAAATACTGAGACACTCTAGTGATAAATGCTTACGTATTAAGCAGTATATCCCCTAAAGGGAAGATAAAACAAAAAAATAATAGTATGGATTGCTGAGATGTTTCAAAATCTAATGGTTTATTTGATCTTTTCTTTTTAATCTTTTCAGGGAAAACTACAAACATAATTGTGCCTCAGAAACTTTTTATTCAGTTTCTAGGTGTGCCAAAAATTTGAGCTTTTAAGTTTATACTTTTAAGATCTAGGACATAAGGAGGCCTTAAGGGGTAGAAATATTATTGCTTTTGAGGAAAAAAAAAATTGACTTTCTGACAACTACACATTACACATTCTGTGTGCACAGCACTCAATGACATCTGAAGGTGGCTGGTAGAACAAAGCTCAACCTAAACGTATGCTTTTTTGATTAGGTGCCTGCAGGCTGAATGTGGGCTCAGCCCATTCCGAGGGCCTTCCCTGCGCCCTCCAGCCCAAACCTCTCCTTCCTCTGCAATTCCACAGCTCTATAGGCATGTCCCAGGCCTCCTAACCTGCACCCTAAACAGCCCGCACTGTGTGTCTTTTGTACTGAGACCATGTTTTAGCTCAGGCTCCCTAGAAACAGATTGTAACACCAGACTGCGTGTGCTCGTGATATATGGAGGGTGTTTTTTCAGGAAAAACCTGTGGGTAATAAAGGCAGCAGGACAGGGAAGACTGATGCGGCGTCCACTGCATCCTCTTGTACTCTGGAGCATAAATTGTAGAGTACTCTGTCCTGCTTTGAGACAAAGGAACGGGACTTTCCTACCCTAGTCCAGGGGTTTATTGAACATGGGTGACCAAAACCCAATTGCCATTAAGTCCACTCCGACTCATGGTGACCCCATGTGTATTAGAGTAGAATTGTGCTCCATAGGCTTTTCAGTGGCTGGTTTTTCAGAAGTAGATCTCCAGGCCTTTCTTCCAGGGTGCCCCTGGGTAGACTGATGTGTGAGAGTTAGCAGCCGAGGGTATTAACAGTTTGCATGACTCAGGAACTCAGGCCATGGATGAGGGATTTTAATCTGGGCAAAGTGGCTTCCATTGCCCAAGGGCAATCCTTTGGAGGAGACTGCAGGGAGGAGCCATCAGCCAAGGCAGCTACAGAAGCTGGAGGTGGGGAGGAAGCAAACCAACTGTATTAGTTTCCCAGGGCGGCCATAACAAAGTACCACAACCTAGAATGGCTCGAAACAACAGAAATTTATCCTCTCCCAGTTCTGGAGGCTAAAAGTCAGAAACCAAGGTCCGGGGAGGGCTAGGCTCCCTCTGGGGCTCTAGGGAAGAATCCTTTCTTGCCTCTTCCGGCTTCTGGTAGCCCCAGGTGTTCCTCGTTTTGTGGCAGCATAACTCCAATCTCTGCCTCTGTGGTCACAGGACCATTTGCTTTGTGTCTTCTCTTCTTATAAGGACAGCAGTCCTATTGGAATAGGGTTCATCCCACTCCACTATGACCTCGTGTTAAACTTACCTGATAATATCTTCACAGACCCTGCTTCCAAACAAGGTCACCACCACAGCTACCAGGAGTTAGAACTTCATCATATCTTTTTGGGGGATACCATTGGCCCCTAACACCAACAAACAGGCAAAAGGGATTTCAAGGGGTCTGGGTGGGGCACCAGCACCTTCTGATTCAGATGGGTACAGGAATCAACATTGTGTTTCCAGAATTCGGGGAGCCTTCTGGAGCAAAATTAACTGAAATACAGCCAGTCCAGGGACAGCCCACAGTTTGGGGTGAGGGCCTACTGGGCAGAAATCTGCATGGATTATAACTGAAACACAGGGTTTGCCAGTATGGACTAATCATGGTTTAGGTGATAATAATTAAGAGTAACCACAATAATAGCTAATACTTCTATAGTATATGCCAGGCACTGTTATAAGCCCTTCACTTAAACACGTTTCATCATCCTAATAACTGATGAGTTAGGTACTGGTCTTATTCACAATTTACACAAGAGGGTATCAATCCACAGGTTTCACTATATAAATCGGGGTATATCCAGACTACTGGGCAGTTCTATTCTGTCCTATAGGGTCGCTATGAGTCAGAATCGACTCGACAGCAGTGGGGTGGGTATCCAGACTACAGAATAATGTGTGTCCATTTAAAAGAATGTAGTAGGTCACTGTGTCCTCATCTTGAAATATCTCCAACCATATCGTTAAGTTAAATAAAGGCAATTCCCAGTTTAGTTAATGTAGTATTCATTCATTCAACCTGTATTTGTTGACAGCGAACAACCTAATAGCCAGTCATGAGGATTTAATGAGGTGTCCATATAACCATTTTCCTATTGTTGGATGTTTAGAACATTTCTATTTTTTATATAAATAACATTCCAATAAACATCTTTGTTCATACAACCTTGTATACATTTGCCAATGTTTCTGCAGGGTGAATACATAAAAGTGAAGCACTATAGTCTTTTTTTTTTTAATAAAAATCCAAGCTTCATTAATTTTATGGTGATAAAACAACTCTTTCTGACCTAGACTGGCTCTTGAAACAGACTTTTTTGTTGTTGTTGTTAAAGCTGAAAAACATCTTTTTAATAGCTAAAAGGTATAAATTATAGGTCTTCTACTGGAGATAATAGACTCAAAAGCTTTGTGTAATCATAACACAGCTATAAAATTGTGTTCTGTTCTTCAGCATGAGGCAGATAAAAAATCTTCAGAGTAATGAGTATTATTTTGGGTCTTCTAATGCCAACTTTAGCTTTATATCTTATATTGAAACCCTTTATTACCCATATTTCCTGTTGATTTTTTTGTAGATTTGTTTTTTGTATATGGCGCACCAAAATATGTGGGAAAAGTACTAGTGAAGCCTTATTTATTTATTTATTTTTTTGCCTTATGTTCGCATTCATGCATGCTTCGATTCAACTATCCTCTAAATACCTGAATGTGCCATTTCAGTTAGAATGCAGTTGGTGGGGAGGGTTAATGGGAGGTGGAGGGAAAAAAAGGTGGGGAGAGGCTGAACCTGCGGGGCCCTCCTTCTGTTGAGAAGGCTCCTAGATTCTGAAAGCATAACAGATGATCTAACCTAAGTAACAAGGAATCTGCTGGACAGAAGACACCTTGCCCTTTAGTAACCTACCTTTTGTGGCTCACATTCAAAGTTGCATTCTCAAACTTAGTTCTATTAGTTGGGGTAGCTAAATGAATGAATGTGAGTTATGACATTTATATAGCCATAGTGTTACCGAGGGCCCCTTCCTCGGCTGAACCCAACTGGATTCACGCCGCCCCATAAGACTATTGAGGCAGCCTGGAGTCACACAAGAAAATTTATTTTGTCAGTCGCTAGCAAAAGGAGACAGTAAGGGCTAGAACCTTCAGAGAGACTGTCTCTCCGATTTGCCTAAGAGCCAAGTATTTAAGGATTTCAACAAGGTGGGGTCTTGATATTTATTCATGAGGTTTGGGGGGAGGGCAGAGATTTCTGAAAAGGGGTTGGGTTATGCAAATGCAGAAACACAGGCAGGATTTCTTCAAGATGGAAGTCCTTTGGTTCCCCTTGACATAACTCATTATGGGATGTGACGCAGGCGCACTAGTTCTCTTTGTCACATTGCCCCCTCTGGCGGGCACGGGAAGGACAAACAGTGGTCCCTTTTACTTCTTGTGTCTGCTCTGCACCTGTGGAGTCCTGCAAGATCTGCATTAGCAGTTTCTTTGCAACATTTCAGTTTGTTCCACGCCACAGCAGGAACATTTTGCCCTACAGGGCCTGTGCGTTCTCTTCTACTCTCCTGGAGGTGCGTTATGGTTGCACCATGTTGTTTATTCCACTCTCTGTCCTGTTCGACTTCTTCCCGGCCTATGTTCGTGTGGGAGGTGGGCGCAACCGGCCCTGCTCCAGCCTAGTCCTGTCTCAATAGTACCATGGAGCTGCTGGGTGGGTTTGAATCACCAACTTTTTGATTAGCAGCCAAGAAGAATGATTAAGACAACAGGTGTAAAGCACTTAGCATAGTGTGGAGCACATAGCATACAGTCACCAACTGGTGGAGGTATGGCATGAATGAATGAGTGGCTGTCTAGACAGTTTTGTGTGTCTGGTTACTCTCTCATTCATGTGTGTCGGTCTCACCTCCTTATTACAGTTGTAAGCTCCTTGACAAGGAATTCTGCTTCTACATTTTCCCCATAGCTAAGGCAACTTGGTTTCCAGATTTTCCAGGGAATCTGTTCTATCCTCTTTCAAAGACCAGGGTCTGGACCATGCATTGGCTTCCTGGCTTAGGTGGTATGGCCAGCGGAATAGTTCAGAAGTTAAGACAATTCACTCTGAAGTCTGACAGTCATGATTCTGCCACATACTCACCGTGTGGTCTTAGGCAGATTATTTAACCCTACTAGGCCTCGATTTCCTAATCTGCTTGTGACTGTGGTGAAATAAATTCCTTAATATGTCCTTTTGCCTTGGTTCTTTGGAAAAACAGATTGAGATTTTTCCCCAAACCCTGAGGAGTTACCTCTGACCTACTTTTCTACCCCAGAGGGTTTGTTACTTTTGTCCAGTTTGGTTGACATTTCCTGGGTAAACTGTAAACAGTTTGCGGTTTAATACTTTTTGTCTGGCTCTGGACTGCAGACTGACCTGTGATTAATATGCACCTTGCAGGAACTAGAGCCCTGCTGGTGCAATGGTTAAAAGCTATGGCTGCTAACCAAGAGGTCGGCAGTTCTAATCCACCAGCTGCTCCTTATAAACAATGTAGGGCAGTGCTACTCTGTCCTACAGTGTCGCTGTGAGTTGGAATCAACTCGGTGGCAATAGGTTGCAGAGATTGGTCCATAGACTATCCATATGAAGTGACTGTGGCCTACCAAGAGGGTATTGGTCAGTTCGTGGC
Organism: Loxodonta africana; assembly: GCF_030014295.1. Taxonomy (NCBI): domain Eukaryota; kingdom Metazoa; phylum Chordata; class Mammalia; order Proboscidea; family Elephantidae; genus Loxodonta; species Loxodonta africana. Next base: position 47,224,722 of record NC_087355.1, on the reverse strand, counting down.
CCTGGTGGGAGGGCCATGCCTTGAAATTGTCAGCAGTTTGCTTATATATGCAGCCAACCCCACAGAGCTTGGCAGACAGAAGCAGAAAGAAGAGAGAAGAGGCAGAGAGAGAGGAGATACGGAGCCTCCTAAAAGAGCTATAACATAGGTCAAGGGCTGTGATACTGAAGACAGCAACAGGCCCTTGAAGGGGCCCTGCAGCAGCCGGCGGTGATGGCAGAAACCTGCTGCTAGGAATACAGCTAAGAAAGCTGAAGAAAACTGCTCCACTGGCTATAAACTGGGTCAGTTCCCAGTGGAGAGGTGGGAAGAAGAGAGGCCTGTCCTGAGGGGCTGAGAGGAAGCCTGTCCTCAGGGGGCTGAGGGGAAGCCTGTCCTCAGGAGGCTGAGGGGAAGCCTGTCCTCAGGGGGCTGAGGGGAAGCCTGTCCTCAGGGGGCTGAGGGGAAGCCTGTCCTCAGGGGGCTGAGGGGAAGCCTGTCCTCAGGGGGCTGAGGGGAAGCCTGTCCTCAGGGGGCTGAGGGGAAGCCTGTCCTCAGGGGGCTGAGGGGAAGCCTGTCCTCAGGGGGCTGAGGGGAAGCCTGTCCTCAGGGGGCTGAGGGGAAGCCTGTCCTCAGGGGGCTGAGGGGAAGCCTGTCCTCAGGGGGCTGAGGGGAAGCCTGTCCTCGGGGCTGAGAGAAGGCCTGCACAGCTAAGAGGGGCCATGCATGGCAGAGAGAATGCCATGGCCTAGAGGAGCTGAGAGAGCTGTCTTGCACTAAAGGGAGGGAGGGACGTGCTCTCTACTTTGGGGGAACCTTCCAGACTTTACCTATATACTTTCTGATCCTGATCCTGAGCTGTAGCCTGTTCCCTCTTTAATAAACCACTTAACTGTAAGTGTGGTCTGGGAGCTCTGTGGACCATTACAACGAATTCTCGAACCCAGAAGAAAAGTAGAGTGCAATGAGAGGGATGGCCGGTGTCAAAACTGGTAAAAAGGTTGGAGAGTGGAGGCATGTCTGACCTTCACCTCATGGGAATCAGCTTTGTGCTGATCTTGATTCTCATTATCCTCCCTGCAGTTGGACAGGTTCTGACGCTGCCACTACTGCTATTTCACAGCGACTAGTGAAAATTCCTCCCTCATAAGGGTTGGTATGAGGATTAAAGAAGATTGCGTGTGTAAAAGTACTGTAATAAGTACTGATAAATGTTAACTAATATCATCATTGTCATCACCTAAATGCAAGAAAACCTAGACCTGATGCTGAGCACTCATTTGGACAATCACTTAATGAGTGCCAACCATACAGGGAACTGTAATAGGCACTTCAGAGTGAGTGAACACATTGCCAACATCATGTTGCTTACACAGTAACAGAGGAGATAGACATAGTGCGGTAGGTTAAATGATGGGGTGGTGATGGTGGGAGGAGAATAAATATATTTTCTGAATGAACTGAATGGGTATAAATCTGCTAACTGGCAAGGACTAACCCACCATTTCCATTTCCTCCCAAATCATGAAAGTGCATTTTACCCAGGGTTGGGGAAAACAGTCTACCCTGGCTGTCTGACTCTTTCCAGAGGCTGTGTGGCAGGGCTTTCAGGGCAAAAGCCCAAAACCAAACCCATTGTCCTCAAGTTGACTCTTAACTCACAGCAACCCTATAGGACAGAGTAGAACTGCCTCATAGGGTTTCCAAGACTGCAGTCTTTACAGAAGCAGACTGCCACATCTTTCTCCCATGGAGCGGCTGGTGGGTTCAAACCACCGACCTTTCAGTTAGCAGCTGAGCACTTAACCACTGCACTTCTGTCAGAGCAAGAGGGAGGGAAATGTGACATCATGACACAGGAGGAGATGTTCTGGAGAGGCGGAACCCTGTGGTTACCCTCAGAGTCTCTATGTGGCAGCGACTGCTGTGCCTGGGGCTGGAGCAGGCCCTCATTCTTCATTCATTCATTCAACTGTCTCTGACCCTTCTCTGAGTCACTGTCTCATTAGCATGAGTGACTGGGTTCGTACATAAACATGTGTATGCCTGGCATGTACCGTGTTCACAAACACTGCAAACCTTCTGTCAACTATTTACTTTTTTTTAAAGGTTTGTATATCTTCTATGTTTACATATTATGATGCTGTGAACAGACTTTCATGTGTAGAGAAGGGAGCATGTGATTCAAGTTATAAAACTTAGATTTTCATTACAGCTCTGCCTTGGATGTCGCTTCAGCTTTCTAGGACACACTTCTCATTTGTAAAATGGGAGTGATATCGCTCGATGTCCCTCCCTTCCCCCCTCCCAGAAATATTTAAGTATTAAAAGTAGAAAGCACATTCCAAAATAAAGAGAACTGTATGCATTTAAGTTGATGCTATCATTGTTATTGCTACAAAGAATACCTGTTAAATTTGTCACAGTTTCTTAGAAAGATTAGAAAGATCAGTGGAAAATCCATCGAGAAAAGGTTCTCGATATGCCAGCTGCTTGTCAATAGACACGTTTAATTACACACTGAAAACATCTCAAACAAGCTGAGATGCTCTAAAATGTTCAAGGGGGACACACCTAGAGTATAAAAGTCCAGTGATTGGTTTCCCAGTCATTATAGACATTGCATAGAATCAAAAACCAAACCCATTGCCATCGAGTTGATGCCAATTCCTAGTGACCCTATAGGACAGAGTAGAACTGCCCTTCAGGGTTTCCAAGGCTGTAAATCTTTACAGAAACAGACTGAAACATCTTTCTCCTGTGGAGCAGCTGGTGAGTTTGAACCGCCAGCCTTTTGGTTAGCAGCCAAGTACTGAACCACTGCACCACCACTGCACAGAGGCCTCCTCATTTTTAGCACTTTATTACAAATGCTAAATGGGAGCATCAATTAAAGAGATACTAACTATGATGTCTTAACAGAGCAGAAGACAGCAGGCCTCCATATGCAAGGAGGAGAAAATGAGTGGATAGTGATGTTCATCTCTGAAGAAGTTTGTAGAGGAATAAGAGAGGGAGAAGGAAAGGGAGCAACAATATTAAGGGAAGAAACATCAATGAACAGGAAGCTAGGGCAAGAAATAGATTCTAAGTCCAGTTCCCTAGCTCTGTCCAGGGAAATGGACATATAAAGTACTACATTGAACTCTGCTAAAATGTGGGTCTCACCAGAGCTGAAAACCGCTCTAATGATTCTAACTCAATCAATGTTGAGATAGTCTTTTTTAAGCAGAGGAGGGTTCAAATTATATGATTGTAATATTAGAATTAAATTTAGCCATGAGATGAAATTTACATTTGGGGAAATAATAACAATGGTTAGCGTGAGATAGCTCTGGATTTCAAGTCTTTTGTAGTATTCATGCCAAGGCCACAGTTTCCCCAGGCTGCTTCTGGCCAGCAACTGTGCATGGTGGGGCCACTGGAGCCTGGTGATTCCTGCTCTACATGCAACTCCTGTAGCAGGCAAGCTTTGCGGTAAGGTTCCCCATCACCCTGGCTGAGATTTTCTCAGATCTACACTACAGTTTGAGTCTTCTCCTACTCAGGCCTTCTTCCTGCCCACCCACCTCACAGGTGTCAGACCAGCATCACAATCTGCTTACTTTTGCTCCCCCTCCTCTTCATCCTTCACAGGTATTTCCCTTAATAAATCAATCGCACTTCTAATTCCCCCTTGACATCTGCTTCTTGGAAGACATGAACTACACATACCTTCAAAGCATTGTCATGAAGGTTAAATGAAATAATTCATGTAAAGTGTTTGACATTGTGTTGAGTTTACAGCAAAAGTTCGCTAAAAGTTAGTTGTTGAAATTTTGAGAAAGAATAAACTTGAAGGACTCATACTGCTCAACTTTAAGACTTGCTATATGAAGAGCCCTGGTGGCACAGTGGTTAAATGTTCAGCTGTGAACCAAAAGGTCAACAGTTCAAATCCACCAGCTGCTCCTTGGAAACCCTATGGGGTAGTTCTGTTCTGTCCTATAGGGTCACTATGAGTTGGAATCGGCTCAATGGCAATGCGTTCGGGTTTTGTTAGTTTGTTTATAAACCTGCAGTAATCACAATAGTGAGGAATTGGCAAAGGAATATAGAAACGTAGATCAATGCGACAGAATAGTCTAGAAATAGCCCCACATATGTATGGCCAGTTTATTCTGACAAAGGTGCAGAAGCAATTCAGTGGAGAAAAAGCAGTCTTTTCAACAATTGATGTTGGAACAATTGGACATCAATAGGCAAAAAAAAAAAGGAACCTTGACGTTACTTCACACCTTATACAAAACCTAACTCAAAATAGATCATAGCTCTAAATGTAAAACTTAAAATCACAAAACTTTGAGAAGAAAACACAGGAGAAAATATTTGTAAATTAATGAAAATATTTGTTAGTTCTTAGACATTACACCACATAAGCATGACCCATAGAAGAAAAAAATCGATACATTAGACTTAATCAAAATTAAAAGCTTTCGTCTGTGAAAGACACTGTTAAGAGAAGGAAGAGATAAGCTATAGAGTGGAAGGTAATATTTGCAAATCAAATATTAAACAAAGGACTTATATCTAGAATATGTAAGAACTCTCAAAACTCAACAGTAAGAAAACAACTCAATTAAAAAACACAAAAGAATTGAACAGATACTTCACCCAAGAGGATATAAAGATGGCAAATGAGCACATGAAAAGATGTTCAACATCGTTAACCATTAAGGAAATGCAAATTGAAATCACAATGAAACACTACTAGACAGCTAACAAAGTGGGTGAAATGAATACTAACAATACCAAGTGCTGATTGGATGAAGAGCAACCGGAACTCTCATACATAGCTAATGGGAATGGAAGATAGTACAGTCACTCTGGTAGTTTTCTATAAAGTTACATACAGACTTACCATATGATTCAGCAAGCCCACTCCTGCGTATTTACCCTGGAAAAATGAAAACCTGTGTTCACACAAAAATATTTATGGCAGCTCTATTTTCAATCACCAAAAACTGAAAACAATCTAGATGCCCTTCAAGAGATGAATGCATAAACTGTGGCATATGTGTACAATGGAATACTACTCGACAACGAAAAGGAGCAAAACTATTAATATATGCAACAACTTGGGTGACTCTCAAAGACATTATACAAGTAAAAGAAGTCAATCTCAAACGATTACCTATTGTGTGATTTCATTTATATGGCATTCTCTAAAAGAAAAAACTAACGGTATAAATAACAGTTGTTGAGTTGATTCCAACTCACGGCGACCCCAAGTGTTTCAGGGTAGAACAGGGTTTTCAATGGCTGTGATCTTTGGAAGTAGATCACCAGGCCTTTCTTCCAACTGGATTTGAACTGCCAACCTTCTGATTAGTAGCCAAGTGCTTACTGTTTGTTTTACCCAGGGACTTGACAAAACTATAGAGATGGTGAACTTACCAGTGACCAGGGGTTAGGGATGAGAGCAGGGGGCAGCATGAGGGAGTTTTCTGGGGAGATGGAATTGTTCTTCATCCCGATTGTGGGAGTGGTTACACGAATCCACACATGTTAAAATTCATAGCAGTGTATGCCAAAAAAAGTCAATTTTACTTTATGGTAATTTAAAAAATAAAATAAAAAACTGGTTATTGATATAAGAAATGTTGATATCATTGAATGTCTATTATATAAATAACAGTTGTCCTTGATTGGTCTCTAATTATTTTATGTATTTCTAGTGTTCACTTCCCCTACTCTAATAAACCTCCCACTGAGTTCATGCCAACTCTCCTTTGCTGGGTTCTGAAATCTCATTTAATCCTGTGGTCAGACTAGGGAGATTTTGTTCAGAAAATTAGTTCAGCAAATGACAGCTAACAAATGCTTTGAAGATTGCACAGTCAATTTACTTGCAGGTGATAATGATGGCAATGATGATGATGATGATGATGCTAATTATGATAGCAGCGTTCCGAAATTTCAAAGCCTTTCTCAATGGTTCATTCGTGTAGGAAGAGCCTAACAGACATCATTAACAGTAACTCCTCTCCTTGGCATGAAAGTCAGCAAGTCATGGCTCAAAATGTGGTAAGGATATCCTGTGCATGTCCAGAGTGACACATCAATGTAACTTTGAAGGACTGAAGGATTCTTTTTGCTTCATGGGAGGGCTCTCAATAGGTCTGCACAGGAGAGTGAAAGCCTCAGAAATAATGCTGTGAGGCTTGGTGCATCTCCTTTTACTTGTCACTTTCTAATCAAATTCTGACTCCTCATCAGTGGCTGACTCTGTTTCTGAAACCTGGGCACTGCTGGCTACCGGGTACCCGGTGGATGGCAGACGGCTGGGCCTGGTCGAGTGGAGGAACAATAAAGGCTGGCTGGATGTACCCAGGACCTCAATTATGTGTGGCATGTATACCCACTGACCACCTTCCACCCTTTGTGTTATCACAGTTTTCTCGAAAGCTTACCCCCTTCCCTGCCCCCCCACAGAACTGCTCTGAGGTAAAATTTCCTACATGAGGCTAATAATTCTCTAGTGGAATGCAGGCTTTCACAAACCTTACTTACTTGTTCACTGGCAGTTCATCCACAGTTTTTAGGTTCATCAAGGCTAGAAAGTGTGACTTTTGTGTGTACAGAGAACTCTGAGGTTGTTCCACTTAATGATATTATTAGGAATTTTGCTGAGGTGATGAGGCATTCTTAGGATGGCACATGTCTGAGTGCTTTCTCCTAAAGAAAATTGTTCAGCCGCACTGGCATCCAAAGAAATAAGAATTGAACAATGCTGAGATGCTGTCTTTTATATGCTGCCTTTTATTTATCAAATTGGCAGAAAATAAGAAATGACCTTGTTCATGCCCTCACTCTGCAAGTTCACAGCTTGACTGGACTAATCCCAGTGCCCCGGGTCTAGCCAGTGCCCTCTTCCTGTCCCACACAATCTCCTGTTTTACTTTGCTATTGTTAATTTACTATTATTAAGTTTACTACTTTTTCCATTTTAAAAGCAATAATACGAGTTCAGTATTTTTTTTTTATGCAGGAGACTGGGTTCAATTCCCAGCCAAGCACCTCAAACACAGCAATTAGTCATCTAGTAATGGAGGCTTGCATCTTGCTATGACACTGAACAAGTTTCAGTGGAGCATCCAGACTAAGATGGACTAGACAGAAGGGCGATCTCCTTCAGAAAACCAGCCAGTAAACACCCTCTGGATCACAACAATCCAATCCCGTTGTGCATGATAACTCCATGAGTTGGGAGCTGAGTTGATTTCAGCTTACAACAACATAGAAAATATATAAAATACCAAAAACTGCAAAGAAGCAAAACTCATGGATAAAAAAACCAAACCCGTTGCTGTGGAGTTAATTCCGAGTCATAGCAACTCTACAGGACAGAGTACAGCTGCCCGAAGGGTTTCCGAGGCTGTAATCTTTACAGAAGCAGACTGTTACATCTTTCTCCCGCAAAACAGCTGGTGAGTTTAAACCACTGACCATTTGGTTAGCAGACGAGCGCTTAACCATTGCACCACCAGGGCTCCTTCACCCATAGATAACCACTGTGAAAATGTTGATGACTCTTCTCACAACGTTTTTTGGTCAGCAGCATTTATCCAATTTTTAAATAACAAAGACAAGGTGACATTAAATATAGTATTCTATTGCTTACTTTTATTTTCACTTAATATCTTATCAAACACAGCCTTCTGCTATCGTTCATTTCATTTAAGCAGGACAGTATTCAGTTCAAGAGTTCTTGTCTCAAAGGATAGTTTTAATGCCTCGTCATAAGGACTCACACCACATATGGCTGCCCAGCTGCCAGGTTAAATTCTGTTAAAGCCTTTGCTCTCTCTCCATCCTCTACCATAGCGAGCTCCAGGGAGAATCAACATTTACGTGGTTTTTCACTTCTAGTGAAGAGCTTTATGGCTAGCAAACCTCACCTGGCCTTAAAGAGCCTCTTGGGATCCAATTCCATGTTATGTAGAGAATCTAAGATGAGTCCATGCAATACCCTGGCATCCTCCCAGCAGCTCGCCAACACCGAGCGGAGATACACATCTGGTTCTAGCGTTACCATCCTCGTTAAACCCTAAGTCCATCTCTGGAATAACACCACCTGCCACGGTTTGGAGTTTTGTTTTCTAAAGGCTTCCTTAGTGTTTCCTGGAGTACCCACGAGAAACGAACACCCATTTGCTACAGTCTTTCAAATCTGCTTCCTGTGGAATAATGACAACAGAGGACGCCAACAGTTCCACAAAGTCTCAGAAATTATAGAAACCATTTCAGTCTCATTCAGGCCTGTGCTCCAGAATTAAGTAGCAATCAAAAGAGAAAGCCTTCCCTGAACACCCAAAGACAAGGCCAAAAAGCAGTAAGCATCCTGAGTTTACAAATATGGATTTTTGTTTCTTTTCTAAATTTTATTTTGTTGTTGATAAGAATATACACAGCAAAACATACACCAATTCAACAGTTTCTACACATATAATTTAGTGTACTGATTGCATTCGAGTTGTGCAACCACTCTCACCCTCTTTCTGAGTTATTCCTCCTTCATTAACATAAACTCACTGCCCCCTAAGGTGCCTATCTAATCTTTCAAGTTGCTTTTGTCAATTTGATCCCATATAGATAGTTCTTAAAAGAGAATAATGTTAAAGGCTGACATTTTATACTGTTGTTGTTGTTATTAGGTGCTATTGTGGCAACCCTATGTGACAGAGTAGAACTGCCCCTAGGGTTTTCTAGGCTACAGTCTTTATGGGAGGAGACCACTATGTCTTTTCTCCCTTGGACCTACTGGTGGATTTGAACCATTGACCTTCCAGTTAGCAGCAGAGCACTTTAACCATTTTGCTACCAGGACTATTGTTCAGTTTTAAGATGACTTCAGGGTATGTTTTTGATTTAAGGCTTAAAGATTATCTCAGGACAGTCGTTTCAGAGGTTCATCCACCCTCCATGGTTCCAGGAAGCCTGGAGTCTATGATGTTTTGTGATTCTGTTCTGCATTTTCCCCTTTTTGGTCAGGATTCTTCTATGGAATCTTTGATCAAAATATTCAGTAATGGTAGCCAGGTACCATCCAGTTCTTCTAGTTTAATGGCAAGGGAAGCAGTTGTTCACAGATGCAATTAGCTACACATTCCATATCCTCCTCCTATTCCTGACTTTCCTTCTTTCTCTGTTGCTCTAGGTAAATAGAGACCAATTGTTGTGCCTTGGATTTTAAGGGATGGATCTTTAAGTATTCTCCTTCTTCAGAGAGGTCTTTATGGAAGAGGTGGTATCAGAGCTGAGGTATAAAGAACAAGTAGGAGTTAACCAGGGTGGGGTGGGGGCAAATGATGGGACCATCTTGGCAAACAATATGATATGAGCAAAGGCACAGAAGCAAGAGGCAGAAAGGTAAATCTGTTCAATGTTCTGCTATTAAAGCATGAAGTGCAGGGTGGGGTCGGGGAAGGGAAGGCAGCAAAAAATGATACTGGAAAGGTAGGAAGGGAAAAAATCAGTGAGAAAAAAACTTAATCCAGTCCAGGCTGAATGTAAAACATTATGTTCTGGTGGGCTTCACTGATTCAGTGATTGTTTCTGCCTGACATAATTTTGTACAATGTTAAAATCCCAGTGCACAGCAATTAGTCTCTATTCACCTGCAGCAGCAGCAGAAGAAAGAGAGCCAGGAATAGGAGAAGGATATAGAATGTGTGGCTAATTGCCTCTATGAACAACTGCCTCCTTTGCCATGAGACCAGAACTCGATGGTGCCGGCTACCACTACTGAACATTTTGATCAAAGGTTCTATAGAAGAATCCTGATCAAAAGGGGGGAACTGCAGAACAGAATTTCAAATTCTCATAGACTCTAGAGTCTTTGGAGCCATGGAGGCTGAACAAACCTCTGACAGTGTTGCCTTGAGATCTTCTTTAAACCTTAAACCAAAAATATCCCCTGATGTCTTCTTAAAACCAAATAATTGTTCAGCTTAACTAGTTAAAAAATGTCAGCCTTGAGCATTATGCTCTTTTAAGAACTGTCTATATGGGATCAAATTGACAACAGCAACTCGAAAAATTAGATAGGAACCTTAGGGAGGAGTCAGTTTATGTTACTAGGGAAGGAGTAACTCAGAAAAAGACAGTGAAAATGGTTACACAACACAAAAAATGTAATCAATGTCACTGAGTTATACATGTAGAAACTGTTGAATTGGTGTATATTATCAACAAAGCAATGACAAAATAAATAAAATTAAAAATTTTGAAAATAAATACACACAAAAATCCCAATATATAAACAATGCTTTTTTTTTTTTTTTTTCGGAAACCCTGGTGTCATAGTGGTTAAGAGGCACAGCTGCTAACCAAAAGGTTGGCAGTTCAAATCTACCAGGCGCTCCTTGGAAACCCTATGGAGCAGTTCTACTCTATCCTATAGGGTCACTGTGAGTCGGAATTGACTCGACAGCAACGGGTTTGGGGTTTTTTTTTTTTTTTTTAGAAATTTTTACTCCTAAAATTTCCCTTATTACACTTTTTTCTCCCCAGTAAGAACCCATCTCCAAATATTTTTCTTCCTTTTTGATGTAGAGTTGTAAATTTAGATTATTCTCAACTATTTCATCCTTTTTTTTAAATTTCATCCTAATGATTAGAGACAAGCTGCTTATATCTGTATTATACTATTTGTGCGTGTGCATGTATGTGTGCATGCATGTGTTTTAATTCGCATTTTCCTAATGCCTAATAATGTTGAGCATCCTTTCATGTGCTTATTTGTCATCTATATATTCCTTGGTGAAGTGTCTGTTCAAACCTTTTGTCCTTTGGGTTTTATTGTTATTGGATTTTGATATATATAATCAAATAAATCATATAATATATATCACATATATGTGTATATAAAGGAGACATACATGCATATATATATATATATATGTAATATCCCTTTGCACAACCAAGGCTCCTTTATAGAGACACACGTTGTTGTTGTTAGGTGCCGTCGAGTCTGTTCCGACTCATAGCGACCCTGTACACAACAGAACGAAATACTGCCCGGTCCTGCGCCATCCTTACAATCGTTATGCTTGAGCTCATTCTTGCAGCCACTGTGTCAGTCCACCTCGTTAAAGGTCTTCCTCTTTTCTGCTGACCCTGTACTTTGCCAGCCATGATGTCCTTCTCCAGGAACTGATCCCTCCTGATAACATGTCCAAAGTATATAAGACACAGTCTCGCCATCCTTGCTTCTAAGGAGCATTCTGGCTGTACTTCTGAGACAGATTTGTTTGTTCTTTTGGCAGTCCATGGTATATTCAATATTCTTCGCCAACACCATAATTCAAAGGCGTCAGCTCTTTAGTCTTCCTTATTCATTGTCCAGCTTTCACATGCATATGATGCGATTGAAAATTCCATGGCTTAGGTCAGGTGCACCTTAGTCTTCAAGGTGACATCTTTGCTCTTCAACACTTTAAAGAGGTCCTTTGCAGCAGATTTACCCAATGCAACGCATCTTTTGGTTTCTCGACTGCTGCTTCCATGGGTGTTGATTGTGGATCCAAGTAAAATGAAATCCTTGACAACTTCAATCTTCTCTCCATTTATCATGATGTTGCCCATTGGTCCAGTTGTGAGGATTTTTGTTTTCTTTATGTTGAGGTGCAGTCCATCCTGAAGGCTGTGGTCTTTGATCTTCATTAGTAAGTGCTTCAAGTTTTTTTCACTTTCAGCAAGCAAGGTTGTGTCATCTGCATAACGCAGGTTGTTAATGAGTCTTCCTCCAATCCTGATGCCCCATTCTGCTTCATATAGTCCACATATAGTCATATATAGTCCACATATAGTCGTATAGTCTTCTTCATATAGTCCACACATACACATGAGATATATATATATATATATATATATATATATATATGTAATATCCCTTTGCACAACCAAGGCTCCTTTATAGAGACACAAATGTACATGATATATATTATATCATGTATTCGATACATGGAAACCCTGGTGGCATAGTGGTTAAGCGCTATGGCTGCTAACCAAAAGGTCAGCAGTTTGAATCCACCAGGCATTCCTTGGAAACTCTATGGGGCAGTTCTACTCTGTCCTATAGGGTCACTATGAGTTGGAATTGACTCAATGGCAACAGGTTTTGGAAACCCTGGTGGCATAGTGGTTAACAGCTATGACTGTTAACCAAAAGGTCACCAGTTTGAATCTACCAGGTGCTCCTTGGAGACCCTTGGGGGCAATTCTACTCTGTATGAGCTGGAATCGACTTGACGGCAGTGGGTTTGGTTTTTGGTTTTAAATACATATAATATCCTTCAGGAGCCCTGTAGCACAGTGGTTAAGTGCTCGGCTGTTAACCAAAAGGTCAGCGGTTCAAACCCACCAGCTGCTCCATGAGAGAAAGATGTGGCAGTCTGCTTCTGTCAAGATTTACAGCCTTGGAAACCTTATGGGGCAGTTCTACTCTGTCCTATATGGTTGCTGTGAGTCAGAATTGACTCGATGACAGTAGGTGTATATATATATATATATCTTTTATCAAATTTATTCTCTGCAAATATTTTCCCAATCTGTGGCTTATCCTTTCATTATTTTAAATGATTTTTTAAAAGAAAAAATTTTAATATTGATGAAATACAATGCATATTTATCATTTCACAATCATGCATTCACTGATACTAGATAGTAATCTTAGCATTTATATAGTGCTACAGTTTATGAAAAGCCTTCCCATACATTATTGATCCTCATAGGCTTCAGCCAAGTATCAAGATGTTACTACCCTTAAAGAATCCAGACTTAATGGATCTATTGAGGCTGTAGGAGTCCTAAAGACTATGGCCCTGAGTTACCCTTCAAACCTTGAACTGAAACTATTCTCTGAAACACCTTTAAATTAAGCAACAGTTTAACCCAAAGAGTAAAGATTGTCACTCTTGAGCACTGCATTTCTTTAAAAAAAAAATCTACATAGGACCAACAGATCAATAGCTACTTTAAAGCATAGATGAGAAGGTTAGGAAGCAAGGATATCAACTAAATGGAAGTGACCCAACTAGAACAGAAATAAGGAGACTGTTTCATTGATAATTATGTCTAGAAATTGTGGAATGGGAGGAGGTTTTACTATGTATATGTTCACTAAAACTAAAATAAAATTTAAAAAAAGATATTATTCCCGCTTTGAAGATGAGGAATTAAACTGCGGCTAGTTTTTTGGTGTAAGATAAGGGGCCCTGGTGGCGCAGTGGGTAAAGCTATTGACTGCTAACGAAAAGGTCAGCAGTTCAAAACCACCAGTGGCTCCACAGAAGAAAGATGGGGCAGTCTGCTTCCATAAAGATTTGGAGCCCTGGTGGTGCAGTGGTTAAGGGCTTGGCTGCTAGCCAAAAAGTGTGAATCCACCAGCTGCTCCTTGAAAACCCTGTGGAGCAGCTCTACTCTGTCCTATAGGGTCACTATGAGTTGGAATTGACTTGATGGCAATGGGTTTGGTTTTTTGTTTGTTTTAGCATGAGATACGGAGCTCCTGAGTGGCACAAACCTTTAAGGGCCCAAATACGAGCCAAAAGATTGGCAGTTCGAACCCATTCAGAGGCACCTCAAAAGATAGGCCTGCCAATTTGCTTTCAAAGGTCACAGCCTTGAAAACCCTAGGGCGCAGTTCTACTCTGTACACATGGGGTCGCCATGAATCGGAATCAACTTGAGGGCAACAACAACAGCATAAGATAACACAGCTCATGTCTAGTATAGTCTTTTAAATCATCTTCCCTCCAGAACAATGATGAATAGCTACTATCTACTTGAATGAAGACAAAGCTTCAAAGTCTCTACAAAAGTTTATTTGCTATTTCAAAAAAAAAAAAAAAAAAATGGTAAAGTGACAACCTTACTAACAATCAAGTAAAATACAATTAAAACAATCTTGTAATACTTTTTTATCCTTTTTAGGAGACTAGTTAATGCTAGTCAACACTGGCAAGGATGTAGATGAAATAAATGTTTTCATACATTGTGGATTCCAGTATAAACTAGTGCAATAATATTAAAAAGCTATTAAAAATATACATATCAAGAGAATTTTACCAGTAATTTAAGCTCATGAAGTATATGTAAAATAGCTAAATCTTTGGGAATAATATTAAGTTTAAAAATAAAATGTGAATTAAATATACGCTATAAATTATTACTAAGGAAAATAAACTACAACATAATGCCAATAGTATTTGGTTTGGGGTGCTGGGTCCAATGTTTTCTTTTTTGTAAATTTTTTTGTACTACTCTTTAAATAAAAAGTGTTTTTAGAGAACTGGAAGAGAGTTGGTCAATGAAGACCTGTTTACTGCTTTTTCTCTCTAAATTTGTGTGTAGCGTCTTGGATGGGATGGGATACTCGAAAAGAGAAGACATACTAGGTTTTCCCATCACTGCAGTCCCACGTGCAAGTCCAGGTAAGGGTGTGAGCTCTGATGGGCTGCACAGCAGTTCTAAGGAGCAGGTACTCTAGTCCAGTACTACTAAAAGTGTGGTCCAGGAACCAGATGATGATGTGAACAATTTGGTACCAGTCAGCGTACTGGTCTTTTGAGTAGTGCTGCTCAGCCTAAGCAATGGTAAGAATTCGAGGTAGTTTTGTGATAAGACTAGTGGAGGTCTAAGAATCCTTGAATGAAGGCTGAAGAAAGGAGGGCCTTCTAGGCCCATAGGGGTCTGACTTCTATCAGCCTTGTTTGGCAGTCTTAGGCCACATCTGGAGGTGGGGCAGGTTGAGAAGTATTTGTACTGCCTCTATCCCTGGCAGACCTACACCGTTCATGACTCAGGGCTGGCTTAGTGGATTAATAGTTACCCAGGCAACAGGTGTTGTACTGCTCCCATTGAAGGTTCTGCTGTGTGTGTGACAACTTCGTCAGGAGCACTGGGCTCTGCACTGTTCTTCTGGAACAACTGAGGTTCTCATCTGGGATTTCCTTCCAGTTTCATCACAGAGAGTGGATCCCAAGGTCACAAAGATGGCCTGAATGCGCTTCCTACTTCCGCTTCCACAAGAAGAATCAAATCATAAAAAAAAAGATCACAAATGGAAAAAAATAACTCCCTCAATGAAATGGATAGAAATTCATGTACATATTACTATTTTGAATGTCATATATTGAAGCCCATAGGAGCCCCTGGAAGGATATTACAAAGATATTGCAGCCATCAAAAAACCTACCTGAGAAATACTTGTTCCTCTTTATGGGATATGGAGATTAATCCAGTTGGGCGTCAAACATCAGCCAAGCGCTCAGAAACTGTTGAGGCAGAAAACACTGCAGGTTTTTCTAATTAAAGTTCTGACTGGATCAGAGTAATGTTCCAGGTTAGTTCAAGCTAACACAAATGTCTTCTACCAAAGTTGGGCAGCATTTAACATTTCTCCTTAACGCCATTCAGAATGCGTTAATTAAAGAGAACAAAGCAAGCGGCTGGTGTGAATCTGTTCAGCAGTTATGTTTTCAGTGCAGAGGCCCAATTTTGAGCACTTCTTGCTAAGCTTTCAGTGCCATTTTGGAGTCTGGATTTTGGGGAGTCAACAAGTGTTCCCCTATAGGTAATAGTGAAATTTCAGCACCAGACTGGGTTGTTTCTTTCCACCATGCAGGCTATTCTCTTGGCCTGAAATCTCCGTTCCTGCATCCACCTGCCCAGACCTGCCTGGTGGAATGGACTGGAATGGAGTTGACTAGAATGGCATGAGTTTTGGTTAAAACTGACCTAGATTCAAACCTCAGCTCTACTACTTATTAGCTGTGTGACTTTGGAGAGAGAATTAATTAAAATAACATAAGTAAAGTATCCAGCATAGAACCTGGGCTTATTAATTGCTCAGTAAAATATACTCTTCTTTTACAGCTTGAGCTTTTTTCTGGAAACTATTTCTGGCTCTCATCTCCCATGACTTCCCACATATCTCTCTCTTATGTCTCCTCCCACTCTGTTATCGTGGCTATTTTCCTCATCTCTTTCTCCCACTAGACTGAGCCATTTGTCTCATGTGTCCCTGTATCCCCAGCAGCTAACAGCTGCTGGATCATTAGTTGTTCAAAAAATATTGTTTGCTAATTGCTAAATGCTTATAAACTACTGATCCTTACCCACCTACCTTAACACAATATTCCAGCTTGAGTTATGAAAAAAGTCTGTTCATAAGGCTTCCTTCTGCGGCATCAAGGTTAAGGTATGCCCCAGCAGTCTCCTCTCTTCCTAAACAGAAATGAGCCAGCAACACAGAATGTAAAGACAGCCTCAGTCGTTTCCAGACCATCAAACTACAAAAGAGCTCTTCCGAATCGCCATATGGCAGCTAAGCCAAATGCATCTAGTGATGAGAGTCGTGGTGACACTCACTGTGAGCCCGGATGCTCAGAGTCACTGCTGAGCATTTCCAGGGCCTGAGTCAGGAGATGATGGGACTTTCTACGCTCTTGGAATCAGAATCCCAGTGGGGGAGGGGATGATGCTTTTATCCAGCTGGCCTTAGGCAATGTGAATCCTGTTAAACCCTTGTTGTTGTTTTTAGGTACCATTCAGTTGGTGCCGACTCACAGTGACCCTGTGTATACAACAGAACGAAACACTGCTGGGTTCTGCGCTATCCAAACAATCGTTGCTACGTTTGAGCCCATTGTTGCAGCCAGCGTGTTAATTCATCTTATTGAGGGTCTTCCTCTTTTTGCTGACCCTCTACTTTATCAAGCATGGCGTCCTTCTCCAGGGATAGGTCCCTTCTCATAACATGTCCGAAGCACATGAGATGAAATCTCTCCATCCTCTCTCCTAAGGAGCACTCTGGCTGTACTTCTTCCAAGACAGATTTGTTCATTCTTCTGGCAGTCTGTGGTATATTCAATATTCCTCACTAACACTGTGATTCAAAGGCATCAATTCTTCTTATCCCTCCGAAATTAGCCCCAGGGGCTTAGCCTGGTGTTGGCTGACCTTATAAAGAAAACCAGGAAATGTTCAGTATGCCAGACCTCGGAGGGGGGGAATTAAGTAGAAAATTCCTGAATATATTTTCTGTAGGTTGGATGCTGTATTCACTCCAATTATCCCTCCCTGGTCTGTCTGAAAGGAGCCCTGGTGGTGCAGTGGTCAAAGCACTTGGCTGCTAACTGAAAGGTTGGTGATTTGAACCCGGCAGCCACTCCAAGGGGGAAAGATGTGGCAGTCTGCTTCCATAAAGATTAAAAAAAAAAACAGCCTTGAAAATGCTGTGGGGCAGTTATACTCTGTCCTATAGGGTCACTATGAGTCTGAATCAATTCAACAGTAGTGGGTTTGGTTCTATCTTAGTACGGAGGTGGTAATTTGGCATAAAATATATAGAAATTATGTTATGGAAGGTGATCATTTTAGCAAGAAAGGTTGGCTTATGTGGTAGGCGAGTTTGAAAACACAGCCAAATAGGATGTCAGTCAAGGAATCATGGGGCCCCTGAGAGATGGGACCCACCAGCTCCAGTCCAGGGGCAATGACAGGATGAAACTGGGACCCTGGCGAGATGAGAATGGAGAAGGTAGGAGGTCAGGAGGCCAAGAAGAAAAGATTTCTGTGCTCCACGTAATATTGAGTCAGCACTGGCTGAAACGCAGCCCAAATGGAAGAGTAAAGAAATACTTAGACCAGCTTGTGTTTCTGATAAGCCATGCGTAAGATTGGCCCTTCTTGGGGATAGGCTAAGAGCATCTACCTTTCTAGCCTTTGAAGGGCACAGTGGCAGGTAACATGGGCATCTCTGGTTTAAAACAAAAGCTCCTGATAACTTGTATATACATACATATATACATACATGCCATCAAGTTGGCCCCAACTTATGGTGACCTCATGTACAACACAATGAAACGTGCCTGGTGCTGCATCATCCTCACAATGGCCGGCATGCCTGATAGCTTGCCTCCCTGAAAAATCACCCTTTTTCATACCCACACCATAACTTTTACTGAGCCAGCCGCTGTTCAGTGTTTTAACTCTGTGAGGTAAGTATTTTTATTTCCTTCAGTTTACAGCTAAGAAAACTGAGGCACAGAGGGGTGAAGTGACTTAATCAAAATCACGTGAGCCAGATAGTGGCAGATCAGAGACTGTGAATGTAGGGTATCTGTTGGGTCTGTATCTCTCACCACTAAACCACACAACCTCTCCTCAGCCGTCAAGACCATCTTCCAATCGTCTCTTTCAGACCTGAACGGCCTCGCTGCCTCCCACTGCTCCCCTCTTTATAATCTCCCACCTGAGCATGGGCCGCTCTGTGGAGGCTCTCCTACTGGTGTATCTGTGATTCATCTCCAGGCTAGACTGTCAAATACTTAGGGACACTATGATGGATTGAATTTTGTGCCCCCCTCCAAATATGTGTTGAAATCCTCACCCCGTGAGTGTGACCATGTTTGGAAATAGGTGTTTTCTTTTGTTATATTAATGAGGCCATGCCAGAGCAGGGTTGATCCTAAACCTAATCACTTCTGAGTTTAGAAAAGAGGAGAATAGGCATGGCGACCCACACGGCTGGGTGGGGAGGTGGGGAGAGACGACAGAGACAGGTGCATGTCTAAGCCCAGGAAGCTGGCAGCTACTAGAAGCTGAAACAGACAAAGAAGGGCATCCCCCTAGATCCATGACCTGAATTCAGACTTCTAGCCTCTTAAACTGAAAGAAAGTAAATTCCCGTTCTTTAAAGCCACCAGGTGTGGTATTTCTGCTCTGGCAGCACTAGGAAACTGAGACAGGCATGAACCTCATCTCCTGATTCTTTTGAATTCCCTGATATCCAATTTGGTATAGACCCAAAGCTAGCACAGGGAACATGTTTGACAGATGAAATAAAAGAGCAATTGAATAAACCTAGGGATACTGGAGAAAACAGGCCATATGGGGCATGATCGGAACTACTAATGGTCATTAATATTTATTGATGGTTCACTATGTTCCAGGCAGTGTTCTGGGAACTTTTTCAGCTTTGTCTATTTAATCATCACCATAACCTTTGAGGCTAATTCTGCTATTATCCCCATTGTACATTTAGGGGAAAGTAAGACTTAGGTTAATTTACTCAAGTTCACACAACTACTAATCTGCAGAGCTAGGATTCCAACTCAGATCTGCCTGATGCTGAAGCCCATAATTTTAACCTTCACAATCTTTTGCTGCTGCTCAAGCCCTGCCCCTGAGAGTCTAACTTTGCATACCGTTCATGGGAACATAGGGGAGGATTTTCAAACCACGTTTTTAAAGTCCCACCATCTTTGCTGTTGTTATTGTTGGCTGCCATCAAGTCAGCCCCTGACTCATGGTGACCCCATTTACAATGGGATCAGACTGTTGTGATCCTTGGGGTTTTCACTGGCTAATTTGGAAGTAAATCACCAGGTCTTTCTTCCTAGTCTGAGTCTGTAAGCTCCGCTGAAATCTGTTCAGCATCATAGCGACATGTAAGCTTCCATAGACAGACGAGTGGTGGATCTCCCCTAAAACAATGCTATGTGTGATATTCTTGAAAATCTCTATTTTTCTTTTTTATGTGTTACGTAATCATCATATTATTACTACTACTGGCTAATTCACATTGAGAGCTAGCTGTGCACGGCTCTGTATACTTCAGTATTTTAGTGCATTTCATCCTGTCAACAACTGTGATTGAAAGGTACTTTTATTAAACTTATGTTGCAGAAGAGGAAATCGAGGCCCAGAGAGGCAAATTAAATTGCCTGAGGCTCTGCCACTAGCAAGGGACAGAGCTGCTATTTGATCTCAAGCAGTCTGGTTCCAGAGTCTATATTTCTCAATCACCGTGCTAACCTGACTCACCAGCAGTGTTTGGTTGTTCCATGTCCCTGCCTGGTGACTTTTAATTAGCGTGGGGTCTACAAAGGCCAAGCTTATGGACTTGATCTCTGATAGCAATAATCTTTACCTTAATCCTGCCAGATGTCCTGCAAACATCTCACAGATCTAGGCCCTTGGTTACCAAGGAAACCAGGTGGCAGAGTCGGGATGGATCAGAGCCAGTCTACCAGCTCCACACTGGAAAACCATACTCCTGGCAATTGGTCAGAACTAGCCTCTCCATCTACTTAAAAATTCCCCTTGAAAACTATCTCAGTAAGTGAATCTTGTTTCCTTGTTTCTTCAAATGACAACTGTCCCCAACTGTGCTTTACATGCACAGAACATTGACTCTCACCTCTATGATTTGTTGAAAGGGTCAAATTACACACTGGCCATTTGATCAGAAGGGTAAACACTGTGTGTTTAGATATTTGATGTACTTTGACTGAGAGTGTTTCCCAGTGAAGGGTTCAGAGGTTTGCAGGCAGAGCCTAGAGTCATGGGGACGTTAGAGCTGCCAGAGGCCTTGGGGATCAAAGTGCAGCCTCCTTGTTTTATAGATAAGGGGGCCCAGATTGCCTGCCTGCATCCATGCAACTAGTGAATAGCAGAACCAGGACTAGAATTCACATCTGCCATTAATAAGTGAACTGAGACTGTGAAATCACACTTGCTCAAAATGTTTTGGAAATTTATTTTGGCTTTATTGGCAAAGCTTGGGTGTTGAAAATGTTTATTTCATCATTTGAGAAGGAAGGATATGCCATCAGGGCTTTGGCACCTCCATAGGCAAACTGAAGTGAAAAATTGATCAACTTCCTGGACAATATGATCAATCAAGTTGGTCAATAGGAAGTGATTTCCTCAAGTATTCTTCAAGTAATATTTGAATTAACTACTGGTTTCACTGTTTCTTTAGATAGACTCATATTGATCTTTTTTTCTTTAACCTTAACTATTAAGAAAATTTTCGTACCATTTAATTGATCTTACTTATCATTTGGAGCCCTGGTAGTGTTTAAGAGCTTGGCTGCTAACCAAAACATCAGCAGTTTGAATTCACCAGCAGCTCCTTGGAAACCCTATGGGGCAGTTCTACTCTGCCCTGTAGAGTCGCTATGAGTTAGAATTGACTTGAGGTCAACAAGTTTGTTTTATTACGTTTACGTACCATTCAACTTCCACAAGTCTTTGGATACAAAAGAAGCCTGTCACTTAAAAATAAAATAAATTTATAAAGAAATCTAATTCTCGAGAATAACAAATTAGTTCATTTGCAGATAATGTTTCACTGATATATTCAATAAATATATATTGAGTGCTTGCTATGGACCAGGTGTATATTTGAAAAATATTCTAAAGTACTTACTAACTGAAGATGTTTCAAAATGTTAAGATATGTGTTTGTGTATAACTGTGTATATGTTCGGAAGTGAGTGCTGGGCATTTTCCATTTGCTCCTCTGGATCCACTGTCCACCCTTGTCTACCTTGCTTTGTGTCCTGGGAAGTTCCCCTGAATGGACTGCAGCAATAGGCTCCCTTACCCTCTGGCTTCCTCTTGGGTTTGGCCAATAGGAGGTACCATAAAAGAAGAGAGGGAGGAAGGAGAGTGAACTGGGATTTTTATTCTGTCAACTCCTCCTGCCAGGTCATTGTAAATTGGCTGCATCCCTTTTCCAGAAACCAAAGCTCCTGATGGTCAGGCTTCTCTTGCAGCTACCCTCTCAGAGTTTCAGTAAGTGTCCTCTCCCCTTCCCCCTTCTGCCCTAAGTGTTAATAGCTCCCAGCAATCGCTCAGCCCAGAAACCCTGCTGGCGTAGTGGCTAAGAATTTGCTGCTTAACCAAAAGATTGGCAGCTCAGATCCACCAGGCGTTCCTTGAAAACTCTACGGGGCAGTTAGTTCTACACTTGTCCTATAGGGTCACTATGAGTCAGATCGACTCCACAGCAACAGGTTTGGTTCGGGTTTATTGCTCAGCCCAGACTGTTGTTAATTCTCTTTAGCCCTACCTACACTATTTTTTTTACACTATTAAATGATCATTTTATTAAACAATCCTCAACTACCCTACTTGAGTGTGCCACTGATTCCTCCATAAACCATGTAGGTGTGCATATTTGTGTGTGTGTGTATTTGTGTGTGTGTATTTGACATTGTGTAGCAAGTGGTAGATATTTTCTCTGCCCCAGCTCATGTTATTTAAGGTAATTTGAAGTGCATAAATTAAACTTTGCCCTGTCCTAGAAGTCCAGAAATATTCAGAATAGAGAGTTAAGTTCTAAAGACTCTTTCTACTTAAGATTGCTTCTAAGTTTTTTGTTTTGTTTTGTTTTTCTAACATTATGGCCCAGGGTTTAAAAAGTGACCATAGCTCCAAAGGGGGTAACATTTTCTAAAATCTCCCATTATTTTAAAACAGTAAAGACTAGAAAAAAATGGACTCCCAAATAGAATTTTGAAGTATGCGGTATTTTTATTACAAAATAAGATACCATTTCAACTGGGGAATACTGATTGCTTAAAACTACACTTTTGAATAAATCTCTATTAGTTTAATGAAGTTTTCCTGTGATTAGTATAATTTACTGCAATTGTATTCAAACCCCAAATTATGGGTATTATACACATGAAATGCAGAACTGGTTGCAAGCAATTAGTTTAATCACTTTCCTGATGTGAAATGAAACGGGGACACTCCAGAGCAGAGCTGCCCCTCAGCACAGGATGGGAAGAGGTCAGCCTTCCTTGCTGGTCCTTGCAGAATGGCCCCTGATTCTGTTACCCCAGTCACTGCCCTGGTCCTCTTGAAGCATGTGACATTTACAAAACAAAGCAGCATATAGGGGTGATTTGTTACTGTTAATTAATGTCCTCAGTGGTGTATTACAGCCCTCTTCATCACTACCATGCTGCCCCATATTCTTATGCACAAGGGTGCCTGGATTAGAAAAACAACAAAAAAAGGCAAACCAATTGTCATCCAGTCAATTCCGACTCATGGCAACCCTGTGTGTGTCAGAGTAGGACTGCCTCATAGAGTTTCCAAGGAGTGGCTGGTGGATTCAAACGCCAGCCTTTGGTTAGCAGCCATAGCTCTTAACCACTAAGCCACCAGGGCTTCCATTTAGAGAGCTAGCTGTAGAGAATTGTGTCCATGCCCCTCACCATGATTTGCAAAGCCCTCTATTGAACTGTCTTTGCCTCCCTCTTGGTCCTTGTCTCCTGCCCTTCCCTATTCCTTTTCTGTGCTACAACCTCACATAACTCCCATCATTTTCCAGATAGGCCAAGTAGTTTTGATGCCCCCAAGCCTTTGCGTGTGCTGTTCCCCTTGCTTGGAATGCCCTTCTTGATGTTATGTGCCCAGTAATGTCACATTTTCTCTCATGGTCCAGTTCCAGCATCTCCTCCTCTGCAAATTCTTCCTCGACCATGCCCCTCTGACAACAACCATTCACTAAGAATCTATACGTATCGAGGGCCCTTTGCATACCTTATTTCATTAATTTGCACATTACATCTGGTATAAGGAAACTGAAGTTTGATTTGGCCTGCAGGGTCACAGAGCTAGAAAGCAGAAAATAATAAATTCAAACCCAGGTCTGCCTGATTCTGAAGCCCACTCTTTTTCTACCACACTGTGGTACTTCTGCTTTGCACAGTACTGTGACATACATAGCACTAACCACTCTATGGCAAAATTGCCTAAAGGATATAGAATCTTCTCTGTAGGATCGTAAGCTCCTAGAGGTCACAGACTAGATATTACTTGTTTCTATATTCTTGGGTCCTGGCAGTTCGTGAGTGATTATTAAATGTTGCTGAATCACAGTGTTTGTTTCATCTCTCCAATTCCATCATAAAATCATTAAGTGCAACAACTGTGTTTTATTTCACTAATGTGCTTGGTGTTCAATAGACTCCTAATAAGAGTTTGAATAAATGAATGAATAATTAAATGAGTGCATTGACTATGGACAATGCTGGCAAGGATTTTGTTTGGAACCTGAGGGTAAGGACTCTTGCTAAGAAGATTTCGGACTTCAAAACAAAGCAGTCATTTCTATTCTCTTCATGATTTACATAATGCTATTTTTCTACACTGTGTCACATTCTACCTCCCAAGTTACTTTGAGTCTAAATTATACATTTGAATATTTAATTTGAGTTAATTTACTTTCTTTAACAAATATTGAACAAATCCACCACAAATGAAGCTCTGTTCTAGGTCCTAAGGGGTATAGAAGAATATAAAATTGAATCAGACATCTTCCCTACCCTTAAACTAGCTAAGACTTTAAAACGAGAGACAGATGGATACCCAAATAACGCCAAGGAGAAAACAAGGAAAGAAAGCAGGGGAGTGTGAGAAGGGCTATGGAAGAAAACTGGAATGATAAAGTTTTGATGTATGTTTCCCTTCAAATCTGCATAATTAGCATAGTTCGTGTTTCCCTGAATCAATACCTTAGATAGATAGATAGGCAGGCAGACAGACAGATAGATAGATGGATAGACAAATAGATTTAAAAAAAAAACTCTGTTGCTGTCAAGTAAATTCCGACTCACAGCAACCCTATGTGATAAAATAGAGTTGCCGCGGAGGGTTTCTTGGCTGTGATCTTCACAGGAGTAGATCACCGGGTCTCTTCTCCTGTGGGGTGGCTATTGTGTTTGAACCACCAACCTTTCAGTTAACACCCAAGCTGCTTAACCACTGCACCACCAGGGCTCCTTAGATAGATAGATAGCTGCCATTAAGTTGACTCTGTCTCATGGCAGCCTAATGTACAACAGGAGGAAACATTACCTGGTCCTGCATCGTCCTCACAATTGCTAGCATGTTCAAGTCCATCCTTGCCACTATCGTGCCTGTCCATCCTGCTGAGGTCTCCCACACCCTCACTGGCCCTCTATTTTACCAAACATGATGTTCTCCTTTGTTGATCCTTCCTGATGATATGTCCAAAGCAAGCAAGTTTTATAATGCTGTGTTATGATCTATAAGGTTTCCATTGGCTAATATTCTGAAGTAGATTGACGGGTCTTTCTTCCTAGTTTGTCTTAGTCTGGAAGCTCTGCTGAAACCCGTCCACCATAGGTGACCCTGCTGGTATTTGAAACACTGATTGCATAGTTTCCAGCATCACAGCAACACACAAACCATCACAATATGGTCAACTGACAGACAGGTGGTGGAATATCTTATAAGGTCACATTTTACTGAGAATGTGAGAAGATGGAAACCCTTATACGCTGCTCGTAGGACCCAGGAGTATGAACGGGCATGACCTTTATGAAATGGAATTTGGAATACTATCCACATTCTCTAAAAACATGCATGCCATTTGTTCCAGCAATTCTACTTCTAGGAATTTATCCTAAAATAATTATCCTGGCTTTGTACTGAGCTTTATCATCAAAGATATTTATTGTAATATTATTTATAATGATTTAAAAAATGAAAAGAGATAAATTTTAACCCATAGGGAATTAAATAGTCTATGAACATATGATTGAATACTAATCTAGTCACTAAAATGATATGAAACTGTGTTTAAGTGAGAAAAACAGGTTACAAATGGAACATGCTATATTTTTCCCTACTTTGGGTAAAAAAAGTTTGGGCGTGCTTATATACACATAATATATGCACAGATACAACAAAGGACTTAAAGAAATACCCAAAGGGTCTTTTAATGTACTTTCTGGGTGATGGGATTAGATTATTTTCATCTTTATGCTTTTCTGTATATGCCATTTTTTATAATCAGAAAAATACCTTTAAAAATAAAAATGAAGACACCAGTCTGTTCAGCCGTTCCATTTTAGCCTGGTCTCTAACTACCAAGTATCTTCTTGAAGACCTAGGATATCTTAGTGGAAATCCATTGGTAGGCAAGTTCTTAGAAATGTCTCCCATTTGAGAAAGTCATGCTCTCTCGTCATCATTCAGTGTCTGCATCTCTTAATGTCCAATATCCATGATTTTCCTGACTCTGCTTTCAAACACAACCTAGATTGGAGCCATCTCATCTTTGCCCAGTCATCACTTGATCAGTGTCCCACCTTGTAGCCATCTGTAGCAGAAGCAACCTTTCTGGTGCTCAAAGGGTGTTGGCCCAGGCACGTTCATTCCTCACTACCCAGTTGCCTTCTGTTTGCTGTGCATTTTGATCTATAACTTCTTAATCTTTGTTGTCACACTAATCTCTTTCTCTTTTGTGTTCAGAGTGCTGTTGCTTTCTTTACTGTCCTCTGTTATCTCTTCCTGAACTTCAGAGATGGTGAGGAGTGAGGGATCATACACTCCTGTGTGAATTGTTCCACTACCACGAGCCTGTGAGTCTGAAAGGAAGAGCAAAGAAATAACTAGAGCCTATTCTAGCACCGCCTCCACACATCTGTCAGCTTGTCTTACTATGGGGGCTTGTGTGTGCTGTTATGCTGGAAGCTATGCCACTGGTATTCAAATACCAGCAGGGTCATCCATGGTGGACAGGTTTTAGCTGAGCTTCCAGACTATGACAGACTAGGAAGAAGGACCTAGTGGTCTACTTCTGAAAAGAATTAGCCAGTGAAAACCTTATGCATAGCAGCAGAACACTGTCTGATATTGTGCCAAGAGATGAGCCCCTCAGGTTGAAAGGCACTCAAAGTGTGACTAGGGAAAAGCTGACTCCTCAAATTAGAGTTGACCTTAATGACGTGAATAGAGTCAAGCTTTCAGGACCTTCATCTGGTAATGTGGCATGACTCAAAATGTGAAGAAACAGCTGCAAACATCCATTAATAATAGGAAAGTGGTGAGGCAGGGCCAAGATGGCAGAGTAGTCAGATGCTTCCAGTGATCCCTCTTACAACAAAGACCAAAAAAAAAAAAAACACAAGTGAATCGATTATATATATAACAAGCTAGGAGCCCTGAACATCAAAGGCAAAGTTAGACATCAGACCGAGTGGCAGGGGAAGGGAGAGATGGTTCAGAAGCGGTGAGGAGTTGCCAGACCTGACTCAGCAGGAACTGGCGCCCCTCAAGCATGATCCCCTGGCAAGACTGTGGTGGGACTGGTGGTAGCGTTCGGGACACATTTTCCTCAGGGAGAAAGAGTGAGCCCCACAGAGTCTATTCATGCCTCCAGAATCAATAAAGAACAGTGCTCTCAGCAAAAGATAAGTGCTTGTGTCTAATTTACCATGTGAATCAAAAAGCAATTCTTGCAAAAGAACTCTCTCCCATTTATCTGATCCCTCCTCTGTCTGCCCGAGCCCCCAATTCAGTTTCAGTGGCTGTCAATTTTGCTGGGCCTGAGATAGGTCCTGCTGCATGCTCTGAGCCATTCTTCTAGCCCTGGAGAAGGAACAAATTAACAAATGGGGAAAGAGTAATCTGCTGGCTCCCTTAAGCTGGGAACACAGGGTAGAAGTGGCTAGGGCTTTGAATGCCTTTCACCCCTGCATGGACCCGTGTGGGCCCATTTGGGAAGCTTAGGCCCTTGTTGGCAGAGTACAATGGTATATGTGCCTGAGGTCTGACTTCACCTGTGTGGTGGAGAGATGGGTTTTTGATGTTTGACACCACTCTGCCTACTAAACAGGGTCCTCACCTACTCACATCAGGGGCCTGAGGACTGGTGGCTCCACCCACACCACCTAGACACCTGCAACAGGGGCCCAAGTATAAATGGTGCCTTCCAGTCCTTACAGCCAAAAGCATTGAGTACCCATGGTCAAGCTGCAGAGCCTGCCTACCTGTGTGCTTTAGGGAACAGGGATGTACTTTCATCATAGACACTTGGGGGACAGTTGTCAGCCCCCTGCCTTGCTCACAGTGTGACCCCCTGCTGCAACCACATACCTGTGCCTATACCAATCACCCCAGCTCCTCTAAGATTGTAGGTGAGAGCCTACACCACACACTTGGTTACCAACTACCTGGACACTTGAGCTGAATCCATACAAGAAAAGTGAATGGACTCCTAGGCTCATATACCTGGTAACAGCTCTAGCCATCTGGTGACAGGACGTTAGAGATTCAAAGGTGCAAATAATCAAGCTAGCTCACTCAAGTAGCCTATTTGGGCATATCCAAAAAAAAAAAAAAAAAAAAAAGGACACAGTAAGCAAACATAAAATAAAACAAACAACAACAAAAAAATAAAATAATACAATAACCTATAGATGGCTCAGAGACAACAGTCAATATTAAATCACATAATAGGAAAATGGAGTGGAATGTATGAAGTATGAATCTAGGGCAATTGGAAATCATCAAAAATGGAATGGAATGCATAAAGATTGATTTCCCAAGCATTAGTGAGCTGAAATCAACTAGTATTGCCATTTTGAATTGGACAATCATGTGGTCTACTATGCTGGGAATGAGAACTTGAAGAGGAATGATGTTGCATTCACAGTCAAAAAGAACGTTTCACGATCTATCCTGAAGTACAACACTGACAGTGATAGGATAATATCCATATGCCCACAAGGAAGGCCAATTAACACAATTAATTTTCAGTATTTACACAGCAACCACTGAGGCCAAAGATGAATTGAAGATTTTTACCAACTTCTCCACTCTGAACTTGATTAAACATGCAATCAGGATGCAGTCATAATCACTAGTGATCAGAATGTGAAAGCTAGCAACAAAGAAGGATTGGTAATTGGAAAATATGGCCTTGGTGATAGAAATGATCCCGGAGATCTCATGATAGAACTTTGCAAGACCAACAGCTTCTTCCTTGCAAATATCTTTTTTCAACAACATAGAAGGTGACTATATACATGGACCTCACCAGATTGAACACACAGGAATCAAATTGACTACATCTGTGGAGAAAGATGATGGAAAAGCTCAATATCATCAGGCAGAACAAGGCCAGGGGCTTACTGTGGAACAGACCATCAATTGCTCATATGCAAGTTCAAGTTGAAACTGAAGAAAATCGGAACAAGCCCACGAGAGCCAAAGTATGACCTTGAGTATATCCCACGTGAATTTAGAGCCTATCTCAAGAATAGATTTAAGGCATTGAACACTAATGACCAAAGACCAGAAGAGTTGTGGAATGACATCAAGGACATCATACATAAAGAAAGCAAGAGGTCATTAGAAAGACAGGAAAGAAAGAAAAGACCAAAATCGATGTCAGAAGAGACTCTGAAACTTGCGCTTGAACAGCAAGTAGCTAAAGAGAAAGGAAGAAAAGAAGTATTTCAAAGGGCGGCTCCAGAAGGCAAAATAAAGTATTATAATAAAATTTGTGTGGACCTGGAGACAGGAAAACCAAAAGAGAAGAACACGCTTGGTATTTCTCAAGCTGAAAGAACTGAATAAAAATTCAAGCCTCGAGTTGCAATATTGAGGGATTCTATGCGGAAAATACTAAACAACGCAGGAAGCATCAAAAGAAGATGGAAGGAATACAGAGTCACTGTACCAAAAAGAACTGGTCAGCATGCAATCATTTCAAGAGGTAGCGTATGATCAAGAGCCGATGGTACTGAAGAAGGCGATCCAAGCTGCACTGAAGGCCTTGGTGAAACAAACGAGGCTTCAGGAATTGACAGAATACCAAATGAGATGTTTCAACAAATGGATGAAGCACTGGAAGTGCTCACTTGTCTATGTCAAGAAATTTGGAAGACAACTACCTGGCCAACTGGCTGGCCATAAATCTATATTTATGCCTATTCCAAAGAAAGATGATCCAACTGAATGTGGGAATTATCAGACAATATCATTAATACCACACACAAGTAAAATTTTACGGAAGATCATTCAGAAGTGACTGCAGCAGTATATTGACAGGGAACTGCCAGAAATTCAAGCCAGATTTAGATAAGGACTTGGAACCAGGGATATCATTGCTGATGTCAGATGGATCCTGCCTGAAAGCAGAGAATACCAGAAAGATGTTTACCTGTGTTTTATTGACTATGCAAAGTGTTCGACTGTGTGGATCATAACAAATTATATGGATAACATTGTGAAGAATGGGAATTCCAGAACACTTAATTGTGCTCATGAGGAACCTGCACATAGATCAAGAGGCAGTTGTTGGAACAGAACAAGGGGATACTGCATGGTTTAAAGTCAGGAAAGGTGTGTGTCAGGGTTGTATCCTTTCACCATACCTATTCAGTCTGTATGCTGAGCAAATAATCAGAGAAGCTGAACTATATGAAGAAGAACAAGGCATCAGAATTGGAGGAAGACTCATTAACAACCTGCATTTTTTTTTATGCAGATGACACAACCTTGCTTGCTGGAAGTGAAGAGGACTTGAAGCACTTAATGATAAAGATCAAAGACCACAGCCTTCAGTATGGATTACACCTCAACTTAAAGAAAACCAGAATCCTCACAACTAGACCAATAAGCAACATGATAAACAGAGAAAATATTGATGGTTCAGGGATTTTGCTCTACTTGGATCCAGAATCAACACCCATGAGGTAGTAGTCAAGAAATAGAAAGACTCACTGCAGTGGGCAAATCTGCTGCAAAAGACTTCTTTAAAGTGTTTAAAAGCAAAGACGCTACTTTGAGGACTAAGGTGCGACTGACCCAAGCCATGTGTTTTCAATCACCTCATATGCATGTGGAAGCTAGATGATCAATAAGAAAGACCAAAGAAAAATTGATGCCTCTGAATTGTGGTGTGGGTGAAGAATATTGAATATACCATGGACTGCCAAAAGAACGAACAAATCTGTCTTGGAAGAAGTAAAACCAGAATGCTCCTTAGAAGCAAGTATGGCAAGAGCTCGTCCCACATACTTTGGACATGTTATCAGGAGGGATCATTCCCTGGAGAAAAACATCATGCTTGGTGAAGTAGAGGGTCAGTAAAAAAGAGGAAGACCCTCAGTGACACAGTGGCTGCAACAACATGCTTAAGCATAACAATGATTGTGAGGATGGTGCAGGACCAGGCAGTGAACCTAACAACAGCAACATTCCAGCACCTAGACGTTCTTTGATATGTAAAACAGACATTTTAAAACAGAGAAACAAGGTAAAAAGCTCCCTGATTTCTTCCAACAAGTACAAGATAGGTTTCAGAAGCATTACATTAACTCCTTCAAGGAAAAATTTGTGTTGTCATACTAAAGAGAGTTTTTTAGTTTTTCATAAGGGAAGAGATTTTAATAACAAAAGGGTTTGTTGTTGTAGCATAACAAATATGGATCAAGCTTCCTGCATGCATCTTCACAGATCCCGGCTCCCTGATGTCACTCTGTATTGCAGCGTATGTGACAAGGGGATTCAGGAGGCAGCAGAACACCACAGGTGTGAGGAAGGAGCCTGTTACTTGTGCACGTGAAAGAGATCGTGGGATGGAGCCAGGCCCCAGGGGACCACATCCATGAACTATCCCTTCAACTGGAATAAATCAGCAAATATCAGCAAGTTGGTAGAGGAAACAAACACTGAGAGCAAGGAGACTTATGCCTGCTTGAAGAAGACACCATCCCCACCCAGTGTGGCAAATGCCCATTGAGGCCACACCTCACTCAATGAGTCCTGTGCTGCTTATTCATTGATCCATTGATTCATCCAACAGTCATCGACCACCAACCTCTCCAGCCCGCCCCTCAACCTCTGTGTCCCTGTTGCTCTTTACATCCAGCCAGGTCCCCCAATGCACTATAATGCCACCTGCCTCAGATCCTTTGTACATGCTGCTCCTGCTGCTGCAGAGTCTCAGAGGGCATAGCATGGAAGCCAGGTTGGACTTGACATTGTCATCGTAGTGGTGAGTGATGTAGAACTTGGAAGGGCTCATGGGGAAGGCTGAGAAACTGAAGAGGCACACCTTCTCAAAGATATTGACCCCACCATGGCCAGGATGAGGCTGGTGCTGATAAACTTGGCACACACACCTGAGCTGGGCTGCTGGTGCAATGTGTTGACCAAGTACTTCGGGGGAAGTAGTACACGGCCTGTGGCGGCTCAGTGATCCAGCGTGCACCTGACTCAGGTGAGCTTGTCCATGTTGCTGCGTAGGCGGCAGCACCACATGTCCTCATCCTCCTATACCTGCACCACATGGTAAAAGGGCGAGCCCCACCTCTCTAAGCTATAGTACCTCTCTGTGATGATGCTGGGGTTCAAAGTGACCACATTCATCTTCACCCCACAAACATGTGAGCAGGGTGCTAAGGAAACACACAGGAGGGGCCTATTACCCAGTCTTGGAGTGGGGGAGGGAGTGAAGGTAGTATAAGGGTTAGGAGTAGGATCAGAGAAGGTTCTGTGTTACCTAAGCAGAAGAGGAGGTAGGTCTTAGCAGGTGATGGCAGGAAGGAATATGGGCATAGTAATTTCTGGGTGGTACAGTCGGTTGCTTGGCTGCTAACCAAAAGATTGGAGGTTTGAGTCTACCCAGAGTCACCTTGGAAGAAAGACCTGACAATCTGCTTCTGAAAAATTGGCCATTGAAAACCCTATGGAGCACAGTTGTACTTGACACTCATGAGGTTGCCATAAGTTAGAATCGACTCCACGGCACCTGGTTGGTTAATCCTGGTAAAAGGAGCAGGGCCAAGACCCAAAAGGGAATGGGGGAAAGACAAGCAGAGAGCGACACACTGACCTCAGGGGCAGACCCCAGGGGCACACCACCAAGCACAGTGTAGAGGCAGCGAGGTTTACCCTCACCTAAATTTCCTTCTTGGCGGGGTGGACATTGCATAATGCT
Source organism: Loxodonta africana (assembly GCF_030014295.1). NCBI lineage: Eukaryota > Metazoa > Chordata > Mammalia > Proboscidea > Elephantidae > Loxodonta > Loxodonta africana. The sequence continues at coordinate 47,192,129 of NC_087355.1, read as the reverse complement.
TGCAAAAAACTCAGTACATGAAATAGGCATCATCTATGAAATTGTTTGATTACCAAAAAAAAAAAAAAAAACACCTGGCCACAAGGTTTTAGTATGAAAGATCCCTTGAAATGTCCTCAGGAACTTTGTTTATGCCAAACTCAGCCTCAGTTAGTTGGTTTCTAATCAGATTGGGGAGGGTTCCGCAGCTAGGTTCCACTGCTTGTTCTTTCTCTCTCTCTCTCTCCAGGGCCTGCAGGTTAATGACTAGCAGTGAAGAGAATGATTTTTATGAAAGGATTGGCACTTGTAGACTTTCTTTTCCTAAAAGCTAGCTCTGCTCTTGAAAAGCCCTGGTCACGTGCCTCCACTGCTGATTAGATAGGAGATTTTATATCACCTTCACCACACCTTAGGCCTCTTAGTGACCTGTATTGTTCTGGAGTTGTTATAGGCCTCTTTGGCCTCCCCACCTATTTGAGGGAAATCCATGTATTTGAGTTCCTATTTACCTAGAGTGCCCTGGTGGTGTAGTAGTTAAAGCGCTGGGCTAACCAAAAGGTCGGCAGTTTGAACCCATCAGCTGCTCTGCTCTGCAGGGGAAAGATGTGGCGGTCTGCTTCTGTAAAGATTTACAGCCTTGGAAACCCTGTGGGGCAAGGTTACTATGAGTTGGAATCGACTCGACGCTTGGTTGGTTTTGAATGGACCTAGAACTGGCTTACTAGTTCTGCTCTGAAGGATATAGAGAAAAGTAAAAGACATAGTCCTTAGCTTCAAAAATCTTACAATTTAGTTGAGGTTATAAAATTTATGTATGTGAGTCCATTAGTGTATAGTATTAATAAAGGAATTCCACAACACTTAATTGTGCTCATGCAGAACCTATACATAGACCAAAAGGCAGTCGTTTAGACAGAACAAGGGGATACTGTGTGGTTTAAAATTGGAAAAGGTGTGTGCCAGGGTTGTATCTTTTCAGCTTATTTAACCTGTATGCTGAGCAAATAATCCAAGAAGATGTACTATATGAAGAAAAATGCAACATTAGGGATGGAGAAAGACTCATTAGCAACCTGCGATAAGTAGGTGACACAATCTTGCTTGGTGAAAGTGAAGAGAACTTGAAGTACAGTGAAACTTGTGAGAGCTGGAACTCAACGGGACTGCTTTGTTTTTCTGGGTCTCACAAGTTTTCCGCCTTTGACAGGGTGCAGTCATACCACTCTTCTATCGCTCGTTTTAGTGAAAAATATTTGAGTTTTCCTTCTCTGATAGGTTCCTTCTTATACAGGATCTGGCTTTTGAAGGTGTTAGTTACTTAGTGATAAAGATCAAAGACTATAGCCTTCAGTTTGAATTACACCTCAGCATGAAGAAAACAGAAATCGTCACAACTAGACCAATAAGCAACATCATGATAAACAGAAAATTTTGAAGTTGTCAAGGATTTCATTTTACTTGGATCAACGATCAACACCCATGTAAGCAGCAGTCAAGAAATCAATGACTGATTGCATTGGGCAAATCTGCTGCAAAAGACCTCTTTAAGGGGCTAAAAAGCAAAGATGAGGACTAAGGTGACCCTGACCCAAGCAAGCCATGGTCTTTTCAATTGCCTCATTTGCTTGCAAAAGCTGGACAATTAACAAGGAAGACTGAAGAAGAATTGATGTATTTGAATTACAATGTTGGTGAGGAATATTAAATATACCATGAACTGACAGAAAAATGAACAAATCTGCCTTGGAAGAAGTACAGCCGGAATGCCCCTTAGAAGCAAGGGTGGCGAGACTTTGTCTCACGTACTTTGGACATGTTATCAGAAGGGATCAGTCCCTGGAGAAGCTCATCATGCTTGGTAAAGTAGAGGGTCATTGAAAAAGAGGAAGACCCTCAATGAGATGAATTGACACAGTGGCTGCAACAATATGGGCTCAAACACAGCAACTATTGTGAGGATAGCACAAGACTGGGCCACGTTTTGTTCTGTTATACATAAGGTCATTATGAGTTGGAACTGACTCGATGGCATCTAACAATAACAACATTAATTAAGGTTCTTTTATTTGTAAGCAACAGAAACCAGCTTTTCCCTCTTGAACAAAAAGAGAAAATTACTGGGTGGAGACAAGGGAGTCATACAAAATAGATGGAGAGTTTGAAGACCAGAACGACGGTGTAAAGAATCCAAAACAGCTCGGGGATCTCAGCAGCAGGAACCTGTGGACCTTCTTTGTAGAGGGCTGTGGTCCAGAGGGTTGCAACCAGGGTAATTGCAAACCTCTAGAGGTGTTTGATTCATAGTACCACTTACCTACAGTCAGAGAAAGAAAGAGAGATTTTCTGTTAATTTAGAAAAATGTTTAATGGGGGGGGGAGGGGGAATAGCTCCCTCATGTGAATTATAGAAAACTTGGAAAATATAAAGAAGAAAATTAAAACTACCCAATATCTTATTTCCCAGAGACAATCATTGTTATGCTTTTGATACATATTCTTCCGGACATTTTTTCCTATAAATGTGTATAATAAATATGTGTCATGGACTTTATTGTGTCCCCCCCAAATACGTGTCAACTTGCCTAGGCCATGATTCCCAGTGTTGTGTGATTGTCCACCATTTTGTCATCTGAAGTGATTTTCCTCTGTGTGGTAAATCTTACCTCTATGGTGTTAATGAGGCGGGATTAGCGGCAGTTATGTGAATGATATAGGACTCAATCTACAAGTAGGTTGTGTCTTAAGCCAGTCTTTTTTGAGATATAAAAGAGAGAAGCAAGCAGAGAGACATGGGGACCTCATTACCACCAAGCTACAAGAGCCAGGAGTGCATGTCTTTTGGACCTGGAGTCCCTGCAACAAGAAGCTCCTAGACCAGGGGAAGATTGATGACAAGGACCTACCCCCAGAGCTGACAGAGAAAGAAAGCCTTCCCTGGAGCAGGCACCCTGAATTTGGGCTTCTAGCCTACTAGTCTATGAGAGAATAAGCTTTTATTTGTAGAAGACATCCACTTGTGGCATTTCTGTTATAGCAGCACTAGATAACTAAGACAGTATGTATATTTCTAACAAAGTTGAGACCCTGCAGTTTATGCAATTGTGTATCCTACTCTTTTCATTTAACATTGTACCATAAACATTGAATTATCACTACAAGTTCTTTGAAAATATGATTTTTGGTGGCTGTAATATTTAATCATATGGCTGTACCATAATTTATTTACCAGACCCCTATTATTAGACATTTAAGTCATTTCCAGTTTTTCATTATTATAAACTACATTGTACTAAACATCATAGTACATTGTCTGAATTTTTGATTAAGAAAAATGTTTCAACCAAGCATTTAAGACAGATTCATTAGATGTGATTTTAAATGTTTGGAATAACCTAGAAGATTCTGCCTAGCAAAACTTGTATGGAAGAATCCTGACCAAGAGAGGGAAAATGCAGAACAGAATTTCAAATTCTCAAGGAATCCAGAATTTCTCAAGGAAGCCATAGAGGCTGATGAACCTCTGAAACTACTGCCCTGAGATAATCTTGAAACCTTCAACTTTAAACCAAAAATATTCTCTGAAGTCTTAAAATTAAACAATAATTTAGCTTAACTAGAAAACAATGTCTTCTTTCAGCCTTGTGCTCTTTTAAGATCGATCTATATGGGATCAAATTGACAACAGCAACTCAAAAGATTAGATAGGAAACTTAGGGGGCAGTGAATTTGTGTTAACAGGGAAGGAACAACTCGGAAAAGGAGGGTGAGAAAGACGCACAACTCAAAGAATGTAATCAATGTCAATTAGTGTCACTTGATTGTACACATAAGAACTGTTGAATTAGTGCTTGTTCTGCTGTGTATATTCTCAACAACAACAGAAGAAAATAAATTATATATATAAAAAGATTGCTGTTCTATTAACTTTGCTGTTTTATAGAGAATATTTCTTCTTTTCAAGACTGGAAAACCATTTTATAAACCACTGACTGCTTAGTGTTCTAAATAGAACAACTTAGTTACTGGAAAGAAAGAGTGACTTCAAAGCCTAATCAATACCAGGCCAATTATTTATTTTTAGTCCCCAGAGACAAATCTATTTTGTGGAGATTAGGGAGGGTCAACTGATTGCATTTCCTATTTTGGTAGACTCTGATATGTTTCAGGAGAGGAACGAGGCAGATGAATGTCTGAGAAGGGGGATAAAATTTTGGGGACCATTAGAGATCCCAGATGCTTTTAGTTAATTTTTTTTTTCTTTAATTTAACCAACATCGTAAGTTTGACACTTTTCCGAGAGTTTTATAGATATTAAGTCACTTAATTTTCCTGTCAATCCTATGAGGCAGGAATTATTATTACCTTCATTTTACAAATGAGCAAACTGAGTCATAGATTAAATAACTAGTCTAAGGCCATAGGTCTAGTAAGAGGTAGAGCTGAGCTTTGAACCCAGGCAGTTTGTGATTGTATGTGGCAATTAGGATGTTTGGAAAATGCCCAAACACTATCATCAAAGACCATCAAGCCGATATGCATTTTTTTTTTCCCCTTTTACTGGATTTTAGTATTTCCTCCTTGTATAACCTAAGTATCAGCATCCTGGGTATCCCCAGCGCTCTCAGCCTTTAATATTGTAAAAACTGGCTCAAACTCTTGTAGTGAACACTGGTGGCCTCCCCAGCATTCATGCACTCCCCTTCCTTCTGTGTAGAAGCTGTTGATTTGAGAGGGGCTGACTCCAACTCCAACCTCAAGGCTGTCCAGATTAGTGTCAGTGTAACCTCCCTTCTTTGTCACAGTGAGTGTTTTGAAGCTTGGGAGTGACCAAGGCCTGAGCCCATCAGCACTTTGCTTTCCTCTGGCCACAGGCATGGTTCATAATTTTCAATCTTGCAAAGTACAAGATTTTAAGAGTTGGGAAAGAGTTCTCTTGCATCTCACTTACCATTCTCCTCCCTACCTTGAGTCTATAAAGGTACCCAATCTCTTTGTTAAGGATTGAATTGTATCCCCCAAAATACGTGTGTCAATTTGGCTAGGCCATGATTGCCGGTGTTGTGTGATCGTCCACCATTTTGTCATCTGATATGATTTTTCTGTGTGTTGTAAATCCTGTCTCTATAATGTTGATGAGATGGGATTAGCGGCAGTTATGTTAATGAGGCAGAACTCAAACTACAAGATTAAATTGTGTTTTAAACCAATCTGTTTTGAGATATAAAAGACAAAAACAAGCAGAGAAACATGGGGACCTCATACCACCAAGAAAAAAGAGTCAAGAAAATAGCACATCCTTTGGACCCGGGATCCCTGCACCAAGAAGATCCTCCACCCGGGAACACTGATGACAAGGACCTTCTGCCAGAGCCCAGAGAGAGAGAAAGCCTTCTGCTGCAGCTGACTCCTTGAATTTGAACTTCTAGCTCCCTAGACTGTGAGAAAATAAATTTCTCTTTGGTTAAAGCCATCCACTTGTGGTATTTCTGTAATTGCAGCACTAGATGAACAAGATACTCTTTTTCTCAGACTTACCTTCCCAAAGAACCAGTAACACCAGGCAGAGTATGTGGCACATGTTTACTGAAAGTTGAGGATAGTGGAGGTGGTTATATACCACACAGAACAGCAGACAGTGTAAGACAGCCTGTTCTTAGAAGTCTCTCTTCTACTCCTCCAGTCTGGCTCTTTTCCCCTGAGGTGGCAGCTTCCACCATCATCCTCAATGCCCCTTGCTCGGACCCACTTCTTGGGTCTCTCGTCCTTTTCCTGTCTGGTTTCTCTGCAAACCCAAGACATTCTCATTTCCTTTGCAAACTAGTTGAGCCTTCCTTTGTCGTGTCCTCTCCTTCCTATGTTTCATTTTCCATCCCCAATTAATGGATCAAGATGTTTTTGAAACACAAACCCCTTTGCTCCTTAAGAGAGAGATTCTAGCTTTTTGAACGTTTTTCTTTTCTCCATTTTGCTCTATTAAAGATAATACCATCTGCCCTATCATCCAAACAGAAACTTAGACATTATCCTAGATGTTTTCCCTGCCTTTGAGACCTCTCTTAGTTATCTAGTGCTGCTATAACAGAAATACCACAAGTGGATGGCTTTAACAAAAGAAGTTTATTCTCTCACAGTCCAGTAAGCTAGAAGTCCAAATTCAGGGCGCCGGCTCCAGGGGAAGGCTTTCTCTCCGTTGGCTTTAGAGGAAGGTCCTTGTCATCAGTCTTCCCTTGGTCTGGGGGTATCTCAGCACAGGAACCTCAGGTCCAAAGGACGTGCTCTGCTCCCGGCTCTGCTTTCTTGGTGGTACGAGGTTCCCAACTCTCTGCTTGCTTCCCTTCCCTTTTATCTCTTATAAGATCAAAAGTGATGCAGGCCATACCCCTGGGAAACTCCCTTTACATTGGATCAGGGATGTGGCCTCATCAAGAGTGTTACATCCCACCCTAGTCCTCTTTAACCACAGGCAGAGATTATGATTTATAACACATAGGAAAATCACAAAATGGAGGACAACCACATGGCCTAACCAAGTTGACACATATTTTGGGGTGACACAATTCAATCCATTACAAGATCCATATCCTGTCAGCCATTATACCCTGTTGATTCTACATCAGAGAAATCTCTCAAATTCAGGCCCTACTGTCCTATTCCGCCCCACTCTGCAGCTCTTGTTCAGGCCACCTTTGATTCTTCCTAGACTGTAGTTTCCCATTGTCACTCTACACATGCTAATGACATTTTTACCACTCTACAGGACAAAGTAAAAATAGGGACACTCCAGTAACTGTCTCCATAAGTCTAAATTTATTTAAAATAATGAACTCACCTCTATTCTGAGACTATGTCCTTCATATTTTTTTGGTGTGGAAATATGTTTTATTCAAAATAAAATAATAGGAATCTTAAAAAATCTTTAAAAAAAAATCCTTATTTGAAAAACAAGAAGTTGGCAGTTCAATGTTGGGCCTCAAAATAATAATAATAGCATTAGTTTTAGATTTATTAAATTTATTTACTATTATTATTATTATTACTGGTCTATGAAATCTAAGAAGTTCAGGCCTTTCCTCCAATAAATCTCTTGTACATCTAATCCAGTTGTGATGTCTGCTTCTCGAAGGATCTGAACTGACACATCAGAAAATTTGAAGACATGTCCAAGAGAGTTTGTAACAGTGGTGGGATTTGAGCCCATGTCTTTTGACTCTGAAGGCCAAACTCAGGCTCTTTGCAACACTTCATTCTATGTCTTTGTAGTAGGTTAAACAGCGGCCCCCAAAAAGATATGCCCATATCAAAAACCAAACCCACTGCTGTCAATTAGATTTCAACTAACAGCAGCCCTATAGGACAGAGTGGAACTGCCCTGTGGAGTTTTCAAGGAGCAGCTGGTGGATTTGAACTAGCCGACCTTTTGGTTAGCAGCCTGAGCTCTTAACCACTGCACCACCAGGGCTTCATGACTATGGCAAGGGGAGGATTAACCAGTAAGCATGATATGCACCAGCTTGCACTGAGCAAGGTACAGGCTTAATTGTATTTACTTGATAATCTTTGGTAATTAATTTCACACGGGTTTCACCATGTCTTGGCTGTGGTGGGGGATAGGTGAAATTGTGCACTGCAGATTGGTGGGAAGGCACAATTGGGCTATTGTGTACCTTGCTTATTGGATAATCAGGCCCTCTCCATGTCCTGACCCCCAGAACCTGTGAATGTGACCTTATTTGGGAAAAGAGTTTTTGCAGATGTAATTAAATCAGGCAATGAGATTATTCTGGATTATCTGAGTGGACCCTAAATTCAATGACCAGTGTCTTTATAAAAGACAGAAGGGGACCTCATCTACCCTGAGACCAGTAGAACTAGATGGTGCCCGGCTACCACTACCAACCGTTCGGATCAGGGCCACAATAGATGCATTCTGATAAAAACGGGATAAATACGTGGAACAGAGCTCAAATTCTTAGCCCAGACTTATTGGACCACTTGAGAATAGAGGATTCCCCAAGACTATCACCCTGAGATACTCTTCAACCCTTAAACTGAAATTATCCATTGAAGTCACCTTTTAGCTAAATAACAGATTGACTCATAAAATAAAGAATATTACCCATGAGTAATAAGCTCATTTAAAAAATCATCTATATGAGACCGAATGGTCAAAAATTACTCTAAGGCAAAGATGAGAAGGTAAGAGGGCAGAGAATCTAGAGTCCTGGAAATGGTACAACCAGAATGGAATGAATGAGAATGATGACACATTGTAAAATATGTAACCGATACCCTTGACCCTGGGCTGGTGTGTCCATTTAGTCTCATTTTGTTTTATGGGCCTGTCTAATCTTTGGCTGAAGGGTGAACCTCGGGAGTGACTTCATTACAGAGTTAAAGGGTGCCCGGGGGCCATACTTGCAGGATTTCTCCAGCCTCTGTCAGACCAGTAAGCCTGGTCTTATTTATTTATTTATTTGAGTTAGAATTTTCTTCTGCATTTTTCTCCAGCTCTGTCTGGAACCCTGTATTGTGATCCCTGTCAGAGCAGTCGGTGGTGGTAGGCAGGCACCATCTAGTTGTGCTGGTCTCAGTCTGGTGGAGGCCATGGTAGTTGTGTTCCTTTAATCCTTTGGACTAATCTTTCCCTTATGTCTTTGGTTTTCTTCATTCTCTCTTGCTCCAGACGGGTGAGACCAATGGAGTATCTTAGATGGCTGCTCACAAGCTTTTAAGACCCCAGATGCTACTCACCAAAGTAGGATATAGAACATTTTCTTTATAATCTATATTATGCCAGTTGAGCTAGATGTCCCCCAAGACCATAGCAGCTGAACTCTTAATCACTGCACCACCAGGGCTCCTTAAACTTTCACCTTAAATACAATAAAATACTATTAAAAAAAAAAATATATATATATATATATATATATATATATATATATATAAAGGGAGAAGATGGACATAGAGAAGTAGACCAGTGAAGATAGAAGCAGAGGTTAGAGTTATGCAGCTACAAGACAAGGAATGCCAGGAGCCACCAGAAGCTGGAAGAGGCAGGGTAAGATTCCTCTCTAGAGACTTCAGAAGGAGCATGGCTCTGCTGCATGCTTGATTTGGGACTTCTGGCCTCCAGAACTATGAGAGAATAAATTTCTGTTGTTTTAAGCCACGCAGTTCGTGGTAATTTGTTATGGTAGCCTTAGAAAACTAGTACAATTTTTAAAATCTTTTATCTTTAAGTAGCACAGTGCCTCGGACATATTTGGTGTTTTGAAAGAGTGAATTGGTTAATAGATTAACACATGGGGATGATGAAACAAAGGCATTAAATTGTTTCTGAGTAACTTGGATGGAACATGATAAAATTTTCTTATTGATAATTTTCCAATTTGAGAGTTATCTTGGAAGAAAGCTAATATTTGTTGAATTCCTGCTGTGTACTAGACACCAAGATAAGTTTCATTCATAAATTATATCACAGAGGGAGGAAGTATTATAAATTATAATGGCAAAAGCAAGGTCTTTAGAGTTAAGTCTTAGCTGATCTTATTTGTCATGTGACCTTCAGCAAATTACTACTTAAACTCTCTTGACCAAAATTTGCTTATCCAACAAGAAGGAAAATGATTCCTCTCTCCATGCCCTGTTTGAGGATTAAAGGAGGTAGTATATGAAATTGCTGAGCATGGTGCCTTGACACATAGAAATTTCAACAAACAATAGTTATTATGGGTGTAACATGGTGGTGAGTAGAGAGAAAACCAAAAAAAACCAAACCCATTGCCACTGAGTCAATTCTGACTCATAGCGACCCTATAAGAAAAAAAAAAAAAGGAACTAAGGCCCTTGCCTAAGAATAAGAGGTGGTTAGCACCTGAAGCTCCTTGGAAACCCTATGGGGAAGTTCTACTGTGTTCTCTAGGGTCACTATGAGTTGGAATTGACTCAATGGCAATGGGTTTGGTTTTTTGTTAGTAACTCATGTTAGAAGTTCAGAAAACTATGGGGTTTGAGGACAACTGGGTCCCTGCAGAAGCCCTGGTGGCACAGTGGTTAAAAGCTTGGCTGCTAACCAAAAGGTCTGCAGTTTGAATCCACTAGCTGCTCCTTGGAAACCACATGGGGCAGTTCTACTCTGTCTTATAAGGATTGCTATGAGTCTGAATTGACTCGAAGGCAACAGGTTTGGCTTTTTTGTCTGGGTCCCTCCAGGGCTTGCTGAGAAACTCCAATTTCAGCTCCACAAACCCTGCCTCCCCTCCCAGCTGTCTTCTCCTGGTAGACTGGGATTAAGGAGAAAGGTTTCTGTGTTTTTGCAAAGAGTAGATTTTTCCTCTGCCTGTGTCTCTGTGAGGTAGAGGAGCAAGGCAGGAATGTGTAATTTACTCCTAAAGAGGGGAGAGGCATCTATACTGAACCCCTGCCTATACTAATTTGGGGACAACAATCGTCTGTCCCACCACCCATCTGTCAGTTTTTCGTACTGTGGTGGCTGGCATGTTGCTATGATGCTTAAAGCCACCAGTATTTCAAATACCAGCAGAGTCACCCATGGTGGAAAAGCTTCAGTGGCGCTTCCAGACTAAGACTAGGAAGAAAAACCTAGTTACCTACTTCTGAAAATCCAATGGAAACCTTATGGATTACAAAGAATGTTGCCCAATATAGTGCTGGAGCCCCTTAGATTAGAAGGCACTCATCAATGGGCTCAAACATGCCAATGATCACAAGGATGGCACAGGACCAGACACTGTTTTGTTCTGTTGTACATGGAGTCACTAAGAGTTGGAGCAGACTCGATGGTAACAGCACAATTGTCATGGGAAAGTTGCCAGCAGAGGTTCTAAAACTGCTAGAGTGCAGAGAAAGGGGAGAGAGAGAGATGAGGGACCTGAATGAGTACAGTCCTTCTTCCAAACTTGGGTATACCAGGAAACCTGAAGGTCCTAGTGGTCAACTGAGCCCTGCAGAAGGTGACATGGCTTCAGCTATCTTGCCCATATTTCCCTGGAAGCGTGCCTAGTTTGGGAGGGGACCATCAGCACCAAGAGGCTGTTGGGTGGATTACCTCTTGCAGAGGGCCGAGTTGGGTAAGCTGAAGGCTAATCACACCAGGGACTAGGCAGGAGGAAGACCCTGACAGGGCCTTCTGAAGAACTAACAAATGTATTTCACAGGACAGCCCATGCTTGGACACCTGCCATATACTGGGAACAAATGGCCTGGTGGTGTCAAATGGAGGAGTTGTGGTGACCAACAGAGAGGATTACAAACTTACAACAGGCAGTCAAGTGAAATGAGACTTGCCTCCCTTTCTCCTCCCCCAACCCGCAACACCAAAGCAATGCATGCTGGCAAGGAGGAAGTATTGATAGAATGAGAGGAAGCCAGACCATCCTCCAAGACCCTAGCAGTAACCTCAATCCTGGCTGCATGTTAGAATCACCTGGGGAACTTTAAAAAAAAAAAAATCTTGATATGCCTAGATCCTCTGATTTAACCCCTCTTGGGTGGAACCAGGGCATTCCAATATTTAATGAGCAGCCAGGGTGGAAAGCCACTTCTCTAAAGCCAAAGGAGTAGCCTGCACTTAGGGGAGGGTATAAAATTGCCAGATTTAATAAATACAAATAAAAATATTATATTAGACATGCCAAAAAATTATTTGTTCATCTAAAATGCTAATTTCATTGGACTTTCTCTAGTTTGTCTGGCAGTTAATAGGAGGGGAGGAAACATATTTGAAATGGAAATGAAATTGAAAATTTTCACTGAATAGGCTTGAGGGTTAAGTACCAAAAGTAACTGTTTAACAGCAAAAAGTGACTGAAAAGTTGTGGTAGTGGGCTGATAGGTCATTAAAAGGACTCATACCCAGTGAGAAATGGGAATTTGGCATGAGCACAGTTTGGGGACAGTTACAGAAAATATAAAAACATTTCATGTTTGTGCCTCACTGAGTTGAGACTCCCAATAAATCAATTATATCATTATGACCAACAAGCTTGCCTGAAAGATGAGCAAATCAAAGCCTAAGATTTACGTGTGTGTATAAGGTTAGGGTTAGGGTTAGCATAGCTGGTAAGTGACAGAGCCAGAATTTGAACCCAGATCTATTTGACTCAAAAGCTTTTTAGTCTTTCTACTGTACCATAGTGACTTCCAGAAGTTTTCTTTGATACAAGTAGATTGATTCTCTGAAACAAGGTGATCCTATCAGAATGTTGTTGTTGTTGTTAGCCACCATCAAATCGACTCCAATTTGTGGTGACCTTATGTATAAAAGAACAAAATGTTGCTCAGTTCTGCATCATTCTCACAACCGCCTGCATGTTGGAGTCCGTTGTTTTGGTTACTGTGCCAACCCAACTCATCAAGGGCCTCCCATGCCCTTGCTGGCTCTCTATTTCACCAAACATAATGTTCTTCTCTAGTGATTGATTTTTCCTGATGATGTGCCCAAAGCAAATGAATTGGACAATATTCTGTTGTGATCCATAAGGTTTTCATTGGCTAATTTTTGGAAGTAGATCTCTAGGCCTTTCTTCCTAGTCTGTCTTAGTCTAGAAGCTCCACTGAAACCTGCCTACCATGGGTGATTCTGTTGGTATTTGAAATACCAGTGGCATAGCTTCCAGCATTGTAGCAACATGCAAGTCACCATAGCATGACAAACTGACAGGTCATGATTCTATCAGAGTAAAAAAAAAAAAAAAACAGGGAAATCCGCCCTTATTAAAAGTCAGAGGGCGGATTGTGGTCCTAAGCAACACTACTCAGAACAGTGGAGGGCAGTAGAGTCTATGGTGTATACATTTGTGGGGGAGGGGTATTTTGGACCCTTCAGGGTCCAACCACTACAAGCTAGCCCCATTGCTGGCCTTCCTGCCATCTTGTAGGTGAGCAGGGAGAAGTGCCAAGCAGGAGACACTTGTTCTCTCAGTTGCTGAGCAGCCAAATGGCGGTGGCTGCTTGAATGTTTATTTTGCAGCAATTTCTGCTGCTCCATCATGATGTCTGCTGCTTATATTTCTGTATTTTAATTAAATGTCATCTCATTGTGCCTGTACTTGTTGTGCTTGAGCCCTGAGGCTGTTTTAGTAAAGGGTACAATTTTGTCAATCTAATGGAGAAAAATAAACAAAACCACCTGTTCTGCAAGACTGGGTGCTGGCAAGCATCAAGCTCTCCCACCCCTCCCTACCTTCCCCAGAGTCTTCAGAAGGAGGTCTGGAGGGGACTTCAGCAGGGTAAGGGGAGAGTGAACACATCAGTGAGAGATACCCTGGCCTTATTCAACAGTAATTCAGTCTCAGGGGCTCCCAGCCACAGGCCCTTGGGCTTGGGGGGCCAAGAACAGCAGTTGTGGCAGGATAGGGCAGTGACTCAGTGTGGGGGAAGGCACAGCCTGCTGGGGGCGGAGGGCCCAAAAAATACCTTAGACTCACATAAGCGGAAGGAGCAGAATTTATTCATGAGTAACACCAGCCTTCGCCTTTCCCATCCCCACCACCTGTTAAAGGAAAACATGTCTTTTTCCCACTTAGCTTCCCTCTTTTCTTGTCCACATGGAGAACTCCATGTTTGCCAACCCACCTCCTGGGATTTTGAGATGCAGGATAAGGAGAATGGGTACAGAGAGGCAGAACGAGAAGCACAGGAGGGAGTAGAGAGAGGAACTAAATGCACAAGGGCTAGTGGGCTGGGGCTTTGAGGGGCGCTTTCGGTAGGGTTGAAAATAAGATACACAAGTAGTTTTAGGCTATGAGAGAAAGGGTGTTTTAAAATGTGTTGATGTGGTTTAGGAGCTGGATCTCTTAATGTTTTTCAAGAGATGTACGTGAACATTGGGGTTTATTCTTAATAACTTTTGACTTGTAGCCTTCGGTAGGTGTCATTCCTACCAAAACTGAGGCATGTGGGCCCTGGCGTTTATTGGGATTCCGCACACATCCCGTGATTACCCCAGTGTCCCCGGGGTAGGAGACAGGAGCACCTCATCCACCTCACCCTTAGGCCCTGCACTTCTCCTGATTATGGTTCCCTGCAATGCCCTTGATGTTCATAATAATCTAATTTCCCCTGGGTCACATGAAAAAAAAAAATATATATATATATATATATATTTTTTCATATGTGAGGCAGGAGGGAAGGCACACTCTGTGATATGTCCTGTATCCACATCCTCTAAGGAGAGTTCTGGCCTGAAGATCCTCAGAGAGAGGGCCCACCAGCAACCTTAGAATGTGAGCTTTGGGTGTAATCTTGTTATTACCCGCCTCTTGAGTAGACCCTGACTCATGGTGACCCCATGTACAAGTGAACGAAATGCTGCCTGGTCCTCTTGCCATCCTTATGGTCAGTTGTGGATCAGACTGTTGTGATCCATAGGGTTTTCATTGGCTGATTTTCGAAAGTAGACCTTCCTAGTCTGTCTGAGTCTAGAAGCTATCTTCCTAGTCCATCTTAGTCTAGAAGGTTCAGGGCAGCACATGAGCCTCCACTGACAGGTAGTGGCTACGCACAAGGTGTATTGGCTGGGAATCAAACTTAGGTCTCCTGCGTGGAAGATGACAGTTTTGGCGTATACCCAGAACTCCAGAAATATTTCTCAGGCAAGTTGAACTACTCACTGTCTTCCAAACACTCTGAAATTTCCTGCCTCTTTGCCTTCTCAAGTGTCCACCCCATCTCTCTCCCCCAGGCCTCTTCTCCCCTCCCCCAGATAACCAGATGCCTTTTAACTTTTTCCATGCTTGTCTAATGATATGCAGTTATCTATACATGCATAAACATAAATATCTCCACATATTTAGGGTTTGGGGAGGCTCATTGTTTGCTTTGGAAAAATTGGATCATACATTCTCTGTATCTTCCCAAAACTACCCCATGGAAATTCCTGTCAGTCACCTGGTACGGCTCTAGTTTTTTGTATTGGCTACATAATAATCCATGATGAGGCTCTTTCATAATTTATCCAATCATTTTTCTATTGATGGGTACTTCCTTTGTTTTAAGCTTCTGCCTTACAAACAATAAAGCAATAAGCGTTCTAGTTCATAATTCTTTAATATTGGTGCTCTTACTTATACCAAATGGATTCCCAGGGTTGAAAGCAATGTATATTTTTTAATTTATTAGATATGTCCAGATTGCTTTCAAAAGGACTGAAACATATATTTTCAGCCATAAAATTTGAGGAGTATTTTTTAACCACACCCCTACTAGCAACAGTTGCTATCACTCTTGTTTTGATTTTTTCCATTCTGATCATCACAAAGTGATATTTCATTGCAAATTTAATTTGCGATTTGCTGCTTACTGGTGAGCTTGAGCATTTTTTCAATTGTTTGTTGGACATTTGGATTTTCTTTTCTGAGAATTATGCCTTCATAATCTTTGCCCATTTTTCTACTGGGTTATTATAGTTCCCTTCGTCAATTTATAGGGGCTCTTTTTATATTATTGATGTTTATCATTTATCTGTTATTTGTACTGCCACCATTTTTTTCAAATCTATCACTTATTATCTTTGTTAAGCATTATCAGTTTTAATAAATAAAATGCCTTTTTCTTCCCCAGAGGTTCTGAATTTCCTGTTCTGATAAAGATGTCTCCCCAACCCATAGTTACCTACACTTTTTTCTAAGCTATTTATCTAGAATTTGTTCTTGTATATATGGCATAAGATGGGGTCCAATTTTTTCTTCCAGAAGATAGTAAGTTAAGCTAGTATCATCCTTTCCATACTGATTTTGTAACCTGACCCTATGAATGCCAGTAAATTTCCATTAGTCCTTAAACTAGCCCAAGCCTGATTTGGCCCTCCCTGCATGTGTGGAAGGGCCAGCTGTGACCACTAATTGACCTCAGCAGCGGACACAGCAACAGGTGGAACAAATCAGAAGGAAAATCATCGCTTGGACCCTATTCCAAAGCGAGAGGTCTGACAAGAGCCACATCACCTCCTGTTTCCTGGCTGCCTTCTAGAAATTCCCTTCCTAGTACACCTCCACAGTTGTCATCTTGCTGCACAAATAACATATAAGCTCTACTTCCCCATAGCTCGGGGAGTCGGATCTGAGGAACTTCCTTCTGGCTCCTTGCTCTGTACATTGCAATAAAGTTACTTCCTCTTTCTCAAAGACTGGTGTCCAGATTATTGGCAGGTCTGAGCGTGCCAGGCAAGGACCCACCTTCTCAGGCTTGGTAACAATTTGCATTATGAATTCTGCCATATATTACATGCTCACATGTGCTGGGTTGTGTTTTTTCATTCTCTTTTCTCTTCCACTCATCTGTTGGTCTGTTCCTGAGCTGTACTAATAGACAGTGATTTCATTACAATGGCTTTTTGTAGTGATCTGATATCTGATAATTAAGCCTTCTTCACTATTATCCTTTATTCATATATGTATTTTTCTTTTCTAGATATTTATTCCTGCATGTAAATTTTAAGTACATTTTAGTCAATTAAAAAATATAACCTGTTGGAGGCAAAACAGGTAGGAACTGGAAGGGGGAATGAGGAGAGCTTCTGGGTGGTAATTGTGTTGTATTTCTTTATTGGGCATATAGTTACATGAGCACATTTATGGTTTGTGCATTTTAATGTATTTAAATTATGTTTCAATACAAAATTAACTTGGAAGAGTCTGTTGGGATTATAATTGAAATTGCAGTACATTTATATTTTGGGGAAGAATAAAATTTTTTATGATATCGACTCTTCCAAACCAACTGCATGGTGTTAAAATTTGGTCAGATTTTGTTTCATTCTTTTTTTCATAATTTTTACCACATAGTTCTGTACTTCAAAATTCCTTGATGTTTTATAGATTTTATTACCAAAATCAATTAAATAATTTTTCTCTTCTCTTAGCTGTCTAGTGCAACTATAAAGGAAATATCACAAGTGGGTAACTTTAACAAACAGAAATTTATTTTTTCACAATTTATGAGGCTGTTGTTGTTGTTAAGTGCCGTCTAGTTGGTTCTGACTCATAGCAACCCTGTGCACAACAGAATGAAACACTGCCTGGTTCTGAGTCATCCTCACAATCATTGTTATGCTTGAGCTCATTATTGCAGCCACTGTGTCAATCCACCTCCTTGAGGGTCTTCCTCTTTTCCACTGACCCTGTACTCTGCCAAGCATGATGTCCTTCTCCAGGGACTGATACCCCCTGACAACATGTCCAAAGTATGTAAGACACAGTCTTACCATCATCCTTGCTTCCAAAGAGCATTCTGGTTGTTCTTCTTCCAAGACAGATTTGTTCATTCTTTTGGCAGTCCATGGTGTATTCAATATTCTTCACCAACACCACAACTCAAAGGTGTCAATTCTTCTTCGGACTTCCTTATTCATTGTCCAGCTTTCACACGCATATAATGTGATTGAAAATACCATGACTTGGGTCAGGCGCACCTTAGCCTTCAAGGTGACATCTTTGCTCTTCAACACTTTAAAGAGGTCCTTTGCAGCAGATTTACCCAATGCAATGTGTCTTTTGATTTCTTGACTGCTGCTTCCATGGCTGTAGATTGTGGATCCAAGTAAAATGAAATCCTTGACAACTTCAATCTTTTCTCCTTTTATCATGATGTTGCCCATTGGTCCAGTTGTGAGGATTTTTGTTTTCTTTACGTTGAGGTGCATCCCATACTGAAGGCTGTGGTCTTCTATTTTGGTTTACTATCTCCAGGTCTTTGTGCATGTCATCATAATACTTTATTTTGTCTTCTCAAGCCACCCTTTGAAATGTTCTGTTCAGCTCTTTTACTTCATCATTTTTTCCTTTTGCTTTAGCTACTCTACATTCAAGAGCAAGCTTCAGAGCCTCTTCTGACATCCATTTAGGTCTTCTCTTTCTCCCCTGTCTTTTTAATGATCTCTTGGTTTCTTCATGGATGATGTCATTGATGTCATTCCACAACTTATCTGGCCTTCAGTCATTAGTGTTCAACTCATCAAATCTATTCATGAGATGGCCTCTAAATTCAGGTGAGATATACTCAAAAGGTCGTACTTTGGCTCTCGTGGACTTGTTCTAATTTTCTTCAGTTTCAGCTTGAAATTGCATACGGGTACTTGATGATCTGATCTATAGTCGGCCCCTGGCCTTGTTCTGACTGATGATATTGAGCTTTTCCATCGTTTCTTTCCACAGACGTAGTCAGTTTGACTCCTGTGTGTTCCATCTGGTGAGGTCCACGTGTATAGTCACCATTTATGTATGTGAAAAAAAGGTATTTGCACTGAAGAAGTCATTCGTCCTGCAAAATTCAATCATGCAACCTCCAGCATTGTTTCTATCACCAAGGCCATATTTTACAAACTACCTATCCTTCTTTGTTCCCAACTTTCACATTCTAATCACCAGTAATCATCAGTGCATCCTGATTATATAGTCGATCAATTTCAGATTGAAGAAGTTGGTAAAAATCTTCAATTTCTTCATCTTTGGCCTTAGTGGTTGGTGCATAAATTTGAATAATAGTCATATTAACTGGTTTTCCTTATAGGTGTAAGGGTATTATCCTATCACTGACAGCATTGTACTTCAGGATAGATGTTGAAATGTTCTTTTTGACAATGAATGCAACGCCATTCCTCTTCAAGTTATCATTCCCAGCATAGTAAACCACATGATTGTCAAATTCACAATGATAAATACCAGTCCATTTCAGGATATCAATTTTTATGTGTTCCATTCCATTTTTGATGATCTCCAGTTTTCCTAGATTCATGCTTCATACTTTCCATGTTCTGATTATTAATGGATGTTTGCAGCTGTTTCATCTCCTTTTGAGTCATGCCACATCAGCAAATGAAGGTTCCAAAAGCTTGACTCCAACTATGTCATTAAGGTCGACTCTAATTGGAGGAGGCGGCTCTTCCCCAGGCATATTTTGAGTGCCATCCAGCCTGAGGCACTCATCTTCCAGCACTATATCAGATAGTGTTCCGCTGCTTTTCACAAGGTTTTCACTGCCTAATTCTTTTCAGAAGTAGACTACCAGGTCCTTCTTCCTAGTCTGTCTTAGTCTGGAAGCTCAGCTAAAACCTGTCCGCCTTGGGTGACCCTGCCGATATTTGAATACAGGTGGCATAGCTTCCAGCAACACACAAGCCCCCACAGTACAACAAACTGACAGATGCATGAGAGCTTAGTTACATAGTGTTGCTGTAACACAAATGCCATAAGTGGTTGGCTATAAAGAAGAGGAGTTTATTGTCTCACAGCTTTGGAGGCTAGAAGTACAAATCAAGACATTGGGTCTACGGGAGGGTCCTTCCTTGTCAGTAGCCCCAGGAGTTCCTTGGCATTCCTTTGCTTGTAGACAGTCCTCGCATGGTGTAGGAAATTAGGTTTATTTCCTACCATACTCTGGTATGGCCTCGTTAACATAAGAAACCCTGTTTCCAGACAGGGTCATATTTACATAGGTACAGGGGTTTGGGACTTCGACGCATATTTTGGAGGGACACAGTTCAGTCCATAGCACCATCTTTAAAGGGTGTTCACAAAAACCATCTCCCTTATGAATCCTTCCCTGATCCTTCTGTCCCAGTGGTTCTCTGCCCTGGCTGCATATTGGAATCTCCTGAGGAGCTGAAATATCAGTGCCTGGCTCCACTCTAAAGACTCTGATTCAATAGGTCTGGGGTGCATCCTGGGCACTGGGATTTTTAAAGCTCCCCAGGTGGCTCTAACATGCAGCCAGCATTGAGAACCAATGACCTAATCTGGTGTGATCCTTCCTTTCCACCTTCTTATAACATCCAGTTTTTCTTGTATTATATCTTTTGTGCACTTATTTTATCCTCCCATCAGTGAGCTTCTTGAGCCCATGTCCAATTATTCACTAAGTAATTTAATTATTCACTTCCTCACTTCATTCATTCATTCACTCACTCACTCACTCACTCATTCCTTGATCCAATAAATTCTTTGTACCTGCCATACTCCCGCTGGCAGGCACTAGAAAACTCAAAAATGAAGAGAAGTCACTGTGTTGATGTATTCACAGACTTATGAGAGTTTAGTTAATTTTTTTGAATGAAGATGATTTTTTTTTCCTTGCATTTTTTTCCCCTAAAATAAACCAGGAGAAAGCTGCTATAGACTGCTTGCTTCACTTTGCCCCTTGGCATATCTGCCTTGACAGATGCTTTTGTGATAAAGGTGCTATCACATATTCAATTTTTTAAAATCCAGGTGAATAAAGACTGCAGTGTCAATTTTTGACAGAGACAAGTAAGAAAAGCCAAAGGATCCGTGAACAGGAAAGCTTCAAAAGTCACATAGCTTGCAGGCTTGTGTCACTAGCATGTGCTGCTCACAAACCCAGAATATGAAATCCTCAAAGAATTGGATGCCACAGATTTCTTTCTCTCTTCCCCTCTCTGCCCTCAGAACTGGGTGTATTCACAGGTACTATATAAATAGTTTTCTCTGAGACATGGAAATGTTGAAAAACCATTCCTAATAATTAACTGTTTAGTGCAGTTGAATGTTTGCGGGTTATTGCAGGAGGCACTGCTGTGTGAGAAAGCCTGCCAGTCTGCAAGTTGGGTGATATAGTCCTGGTACATCCTTGTGTCAAGGATACCCCTCACCCCCAACCTAGGAGTCAGGTGATTTCTTTCTATCCCGAGTGAACATTTATGTGGACAAGCTTTTCAAAATTGTGCAGATGGTGTGGCAAAGGACAGGGTGTCTATGAAGAGAGGTTGTCATGAGGCTAAATTCTGTAAGCACCGAGAAGAGCAGGGAAAATTGGCTTCTAAGTTAGAACAACAAATGCCATTAAATTAGAGGAATTTCCTCCCTCTTAACTCATTGCATTTAAGGTCACATCTCACCTATCTGGAGCCAAGCCAAGAACCAAGAAAGAAACCAAAAAGGCCTCTAAGCATAGCTTGAAAGGGTAGTTCAATGGCATGGGCACTCATACTTAGGAAGACACAGCTCTCATCCAACACCAGTTTTCTTTTCTTTACACACAGTTTTAAGAAGTTTGAGTATCTGGTTTCCAAACCCGCAACAGATGGGTAGTAGTTCATTGGAAGGAACATGTTGTTTTTGTTGTTAGGTGCTGATGAGTTGGTTCTGACTCATAGCGACCGTATGTACAACAGAATGAAACATTGCCTGGTCCTGCGCCATCCTCATAATTGTTGCTATGTTTGAGCACATTGTTGCAGCCACTGTGTCCATCCATCTCATTGAGAGTCTTTCCCTTTTTCGCTGACCCTCTGCTTTACCAAGCATGATGTCCTTCTCCAGGGACTGGTCACTCCTGATAACATGACCGAAGTATGTGAGACGAAGTCTCAGCATTCCAAGGAGCACTCTGGCTGTACTTCTTCCAAGACAGACTTGTTCATTCTCCTGGCAGTTCATAATTCAACAACACCATAATTCAAATGCATCAATTCTTCTTCAGCCTTTCTTATTCATTGTCCAGATTTCGCATGTATATGAGGCGAATGAAAATATCATGGCTTGGGTCAGGCACACCTTAGTTCTCAAAGTGACAGCTTTGCTTTTTAACACTTTAAGAAGTTTTTTGCAGCAGATTTGCCCAACGCAAAATGTTGTTTGATGGCTTGACTGCTGCTTGCATGGGCATTGATTGTGGATCCAAGTAAAATGAATGACTTGACCACTTCAATATTTCCTCTGTTTATCATGTTGCTTATTGGTCCAGTTGTGGGGATTTTCGTTGTCTTTATGCTGAGGTGTAATCTGTACTGAAGGCTGTGGTCTTGGATCTTCATCAGTAAGTGCTTCAAGCCCTCTTCACTTTCAGCAACCAAGGTCATGTTATCTGCATATTGCAGGTTGTTAATGACTTTTCCTCCAATCTTGATGTGGCATTCTTTATATAGTCCAGCTTCTTGGATTATTTGCTCAGCACACAGATTGAATAAGTATGGTGAAAGGACACAACCTTGATGCACAGCATTCCTGATTTTAAGGGACATAGAGGATGCTTGTTGACAGGCAAGGTGACAGTCACGATAGGCAAGCAGGAGATAGAAAAACAGAAATGCACATGTAGTGGTGTTTCTCCATGTTTTCATCCCAATCCTCTTTTGATAAATATGAACATTTCCCCTCCTCCTGGAGATTCTGACACCTGATTCCAGTTAGATATACTCCCCCTTTTCATCACAGGTTTATTTGCCTGGGAAGCAGACTTTGAGATGGAGTTTAGCATTGATGTTGTTAGTTGCCATTGAGTTGGGTCTGACTCATGGCAACCCTATGTATAGCAGAATGAAACATTGCCCAGTCTTGTGACATCTTTATGATTGCTGGTATGTTTGAGTTCATTCTTTGGTTATTGTGTCAATCCATCTTATTTAAGGTTTTGCTTCATTTTTGCTGGCCCTCTACTTTACCAAACATGATGTTTATTTCTAACGATTGGTCTTTCCTGATGATGTGTCCAAAGTAAACGAGCCAAAGTCTCACCATCCTTGCTTCTAAAGAACATTTTGGTTGTCATACAGGATTTTTATTAAAGAGTAACCACAAGATCAATATGTGAACAGGAGGGGGAGGAAGCAGGAGTGGGCAGAGGGACAAGTCAAGCTGCGATGTGGCCCAACAAAAGCTTTGGCAATTCCATGGGAAACTCTGGAATCAAAATGGTTCCTCAGGATTGTCCTCACCTGGGTCAAGAGGGCCAGGCATTTACATTCTCCACATCAACAGTCATTGAATGTGGCTTATCTAGGGTAGGGGTATGTGCTTGGGTGAGGAGGCTTTCTGCAGCTGAGCAGTCCCTGAAGGGGCTCACAGTGAAGGCTTGACTCATGCAAGGAGTACTAGGATATTCTTACCTCCTGTGTGCCTCACTGGATAGGTGGCTGAGACAGAGACTGCTAATTATCCATCAGATATCCCTCTCGGATTTTGCAATGGGAATAGCAAAGCACCCAGCTAAAATATTTTATTTTCCAGCCTTCCTTGTTACTAGATGTGGCCAAGTATTTTGGCCAATGAGATATAAGCAACAATGTTGTGTGGGAGTTCTGGGAAGGCATTTTAAAAGTTGCTGGCTCACAAAAGGACAAATATTGTATGATCCCACTTATATGCAATAGGCAAATGTATAGAAAGCAAAGTTATTAGTGGTTACCAGGGATAGGAAGGAGAGGGAAGGATGAGCCATCACTTAGGGTGCTCTAAGTTTCTGTTCATGGCGGTAGAATAATTTGGAAATGGATAGTGGTGATGGTTGTACAACATGATCAAAATGTAGCCAATGTTACTGAATTAAACATGTAAAAAATGTTGAATTGGTAAATATTTTGTTATATATATTTTTGCCTCAATAAAACAAAAATAGTTGCTAGCTCAGTGAGGAAAAAAAAAAAGTGAGGAAGTAAGTTCTTAATTTACCCTTTCTCCCTTCCTCCTTTCTGCTATCTGGAATGTGGACATGATGGATGAGCTCTGACAGCCATCTTGGACTATGAGATGACTTTAAGGTTGGAAGCTATGTGCTAAGGTGGTAGATCAGAAAGACAAGATGACTCTGGAGCCACCATACCAGACCTGAAATGTTGTCTCTGGACTTCTTTTTATAAGAGAGAAATAAACTTTGAATCCTGTTGAAACTATTGTTGTTTTAGGTTTTCTGTTCCCACAGCCAAATCCAATTCTAACAGATTCAGGGGCCAAGCTATACTGGGGTCTCTTATGGTTGATTAAGATAGTGATTTTCTTCTATTTAATAATTCGGAAATGCACCTTCTCTTCATCACCTTAGGGAAAAGTTCTTACTGTTTCTGTTACGACTCTTTACCTCCCTCAATAAATTGCCCATACTGCTGCCAGAAGAATCTTCTAAATGACAAATTTGATCAGTTTCACACTCATTGTTAAAAACCTTTCAAGAAACTACAGGCAGCCCCTGGGTTATGAATGTCCCACTTACTGACAACTCCTACTTGCCCTTTAATGTTATGTAAATTTGCCCTCACTTTGAAACAATTGAACCAACCCCTACTTGTGACAAATTCTTCCTTACAATCAACTTCACTTGTTGCATGTGCAGATTTTAAATCATTGAAAACTCTTCGAGCCTCCGAGCCTTTTCTTGCACTAAAGTAAGGCTAGCTAAATAAGAACCATATGCCCCTGTTCTGACTTACCTACAAATTCTTAAAGACACACTCAGGAACCGATCTCGCTGGTAACCTGGGGACTGCCTGTATTAAACTCTAATTTTTTCTCATTGCAAGCTTTATCTTATGAATTGAATATTAGGGCCTGAGCATGCCGACTCCAGATTTGTTTATTCTAGTATACAAGTTTATTTGTGTGTTTGTAAGTATCCAAGGAGCATTGCTAGAAACAGCATTGGCACTTCCTGCAGGTGAGGAAAACACTGGCTGGTACAACATACCATGATAACCAATGAAAGAACATAATGTTATTTGCTAGTAAGCGAGGATAGGCAAGTTCAGACCTACCTCTGAACCACAGCCCAGCAACCACCCATTCCCCCAATCATACACTTTTCTCTAACAGAATTTCATTACCATCTGAGTCATTCTATTTTTCTTTCCTGAGTGCGCCCCACCATTTTGCAATGAAATACAGATTACAAACCCACCATTGAGCCTCCAGTCATGCGCAAACCTCCACAAGATGACCAGCTGTCTTTGATTTTCAGAAGCTGCCATATCAATGTTTTTGTGCACATCTCTCTGGCTTTATTTTCTGTGTGTGGGCATGTACTTTAAAAAAACTTTTGTTTTGAAATAATGTAGACTTACATGCTGTTGTAAGAAATAATACTAATAATACTTGTCCTTTGGCTCTCCCCAATGGTAACATATAACTACAATACAATTTCATAACCAGGAAATTGATATTGATACAGTTCACATCAGTTTTTAAAAAATTTTTGTTTTCTTTCTTTTTATATTAAATATATGTATGTTTAAAAGGTAAGAACTCTTGTACCGTGAACTTACAGGATGCATTTAATGCACTTTTTCACTTCTATTCTATAAAATCCATGTGCTTCTTGTGATGAAAATACTGGTTAGGTTGAGTCAATTCAAACTCATGGTGACCTCATGTGTGTCTCAACAGAACTGTGCTCCAAAGGGTTTTCAATGGCTGATTTTTTGTAATAGATCACCTGGCCTTTCTTCCATGGCACCTGTGGGTGGACTCAAATCTCAAATCTTTCAGTTAGCAGCTGAGCGCATTAACTGTCCACACCACGCAGGGACTCCACGATGAAAATAAACTTTTCTTTATAAAAAAGGAAAAAAAATCTTTCAAGAGCTTCTTTTCCTGCTTGAGATGAAGTCTGGAATTCTTTATGTGGCCTTCAAGCCCCTTCAAGTTCTGGCCCTAACTCCCCAGCCTCATCTATAAGCACTCACCTGGTTCCCTCAGACCCAGCTGTACAGAGCTACTCCACTGCCTGGAAAGCCTTCTCCTAACTCTGTCTAGCTAATGCCCATTCATCTTTCAGATTAAGCAAAATGTGTAGCACCTCTAGAAGCATTAGCTACCTGCCCTCTCTCTCCTAGTCTGTGTTAGATGCCTTTTTATTTTTTACTTCCTTAATGCCTGGCACATGGTAGGTACTCAATAAATATTCGTTCCATGAATGAAGGAAAGAATAGCTTTTACTGGTTAAGAGTATTGTAATAAACTTGTCTTTTTCTATCACCAAACTTTTGGTTTCACCGTTGGGGGGAAACTTAGACAGTTACCTTTGTGTGAGCATTACCTAGCCCAATGCCTTGCACGTATTAGGTGCTCAGTGGGTGATGATGGATGGTGAGGAAGGAGGTGAGAATCTAGACAAGAAGAACAGTGTGAGCACAGACATGGAGATAGTGTGTTCCAAGATTGGCACAGAAAAATCATTTTACAGGCCATTCAACCCATTTGAGCAGGGAGTCTGGTTTATATCACTGGGCTTCTCAATAAAAGGCATTTATCGGTCCATCTTGCTTCTGCACTGCTGAAACAAAACATAGGAGAAACTGCAGCTTCTGCAACTCTATACTCTGTGAATGTCATGAACCCCCAGGGGCTCAGTTAGCTCCTATACTCCTAGATGGCTGCTTACAGAATCTCTAGAATAAAAAGTCAAGGCGAGTGAGTGTGTTAGATCAATTCCATGCACTTTCAGAAAAGAAAGATTTGCCTAAGTTCTCATGGAAACTTAAAATGCTCTCCTGCATAGCTGTGCTGTCCTTAATAAGTAGCAAGGAGACTTTTACTCTCTCAGCAGAATATTTGGTGAAAGGTCACTGAAAAAGTAATTTGGAACTCTTGTGAAGCTGAGTCTACATCCTAGTTTTGTAGCTGGTGGCTTCTAGGAAATGTTTACAGAAATGGCACAAGCTCCTGCCTATGAGACATTCAGTTCCATGGAGCCAGGGTACATCACCAGTGAGCCAGAGGCAGTGTCACTGGGGCCAGACACCCCCAGTATGGAATCTTGGCTCTGCCTTTTTCTTAACGTGGATTTAACCTCCTCAGTTTCCACATCTGTAAAATAAGGTTATAATGGTCTACCTCATAGTCTTGTCTATCCCAAGAAATTTGAAAGACAGCTACTTAGCCAAGCGACTGGAAGAGATCTATATTCGTGCCCATTCCAAAGAAAGGTGATTCAACTGAATGTGGAAATTATTGAACAATATCATTAATATCACATGCAAGCAAAATTTTGCTGAAGATGATTAAAAAACAGTTGGATAGTACATCAACAGGAAACTGCCAGAAATTCAAGCCGGATTCAGAAGAGGACGTGGAATGAGGGGTATCATTGCTATCAGATGGATCTTGGTTGAAAGCAGAGAATGTCAGAAAGATGTTTGCCTGTGTTTTATTGACTATGCAAAGGCAATTGAGTGTGTGGATCATAACAAATTATGGATAATATTGTGCAGAATGGGAATTCCAGAACACTTAATTGTGCTCATGAGGAACCTGTACATAGATCAAGGGGCAGTCGCTCAAACAGAACAAGGAGATACTGCATGCTTTAAAACCAGGAAAGGCGTGCCTTAGGATTGTATCCTTTCACCATACTTATTTAAATCTGTATGACTAAGCAAATAATCTGAGAAGCTGGACTATATGAAGAAGAATGTGGCATCAGGATTGGAAGAAAACTAATTAACAACTTGTGGTATGCACATGGCACAACCTTGGTTGCTGAAGGTGAAGAGGACTTGAAGCACTTACTGATGAAGATCAAAGACCACAGCCTTCAGTATGGATTATACTTTAATGCAAAGAAAACAAAAATCCTCACAACTGGACCAATAAGCAAAATCATGATAAATGAAGGAAATAGTGAAGTTTCAAGGATTTCGTTCTACTTGGATCCACAATTGATGCCCATGGAAGCAGCTTTATTGCATTGGGCAAATCTGCTAGGAAAAACCTTTTTAAAGTGTTAAAAAGCAAAGATGCTACTTTGAGGGCTAAGGTGCAACTGACCCAAGCCATAGTATTTTCAATTGCTTCATATGCATGTGAAAGCTGGACAATGAATAAGGAAGATGGAAGAATTGAATTATGGTGCTGGCGAAGAATATTGAATGTACCACGGCCTGCCAGAAGAATGAACAAATCTAGCTTGGAAGAAGTACAGGCAGAATGCTTCTTAGAAGTGAGGGTGGCAAGACTTCATCTCACATACTTTGGACACGTTATCAGAAGGGACCAATACCTGGAGAAGGACATTGTGCTTGGTAAAGCAGAATGTCAGCAAAAAAAGAGGAAGACCCTTAACTAGATGGAATGACACAGTGGCTGCAACAAAAGGTTCAAACATAGCCACGACTGTGAGGATGCAGGACCGGGGAGTGTTTTGCTCTGTTGTACACAGGGAAACTATGAGTTGGAACTGACTCAACGGCACCTAACAACAACAACAATGAGTTATGGAGCTTTCATACAATTTACATTTTAATACTTAATTGTATTTTAATCTTTAATAAAGACTCCAAATTTCGAGTGTTGTATACTTGAAGGTTGTTTAGTTTTTCTCATAATAAGTTCTTTAAAAAACCAATTACTCAGGAGGCAGGGCCAAGATGGTGTAATAGTCAAACTCTTTGTGTCGTCCGTCTTACAACAAAGACCCAAGAAAACAAGTGAATCTGATATATACAACAATCTAGGAGCCCTAAGCATCAAAGTTAAAGCTGAAGGATCGGACTGAGTGACATGTGGAAGGAGAGACAATTCCAAAACAGAAGATGGAGAAATCCTGAGAGTATGACTCCTGGACACACTTTTAACTCAGCACTGAAGGCACTCTTGAGGTTCACCCTTCAGCCAAAGATCGGACAGCTCTGTAAGGCCAATGAGCTTCACAGGTCAATCATGTATACAAGACTAATGGTCACACCAACCCAAAAGCAAAGACAAGACGGCAGGAAGGGACAGGAAAACTGTACAAATGGAAACAGGAACCTAGGATGGAGAAGGGGAGAGTATTGACATTGTGGGGTTTGCAACCAATGTCACAAAAACAATCTGTGTATTAACTGTTTAATGAGAAACTAATCTGCTATGCAAGCTTTCACCTAAATCACAATAAGAAATAAATAAAACAAAAACAGTGGAAATGGAGAATTACAGATCACCAGATCACTGGCATCCTGTTAGCCAAACTTGCACAGCGTGGATATATTGAGACAAGCAGCACTATCCCAAGTCAAACCCACCCCATCTGGTGCAGCTAAGTGGGAGTGACTCTGCCTGCCAGAGTCAAACAGGAGTGATACCAGATCTGTGAAAGTTAAGTGCATGCACCCAACCCATCACACACACCACAGCTCCCTGAGGAGCACTTGCTCCTCCTCATCCATCCCACTCCCCACTCAGACACCAATCCAGCGCCATTCAACATCACCACACCCACTAAGCCAGGAACTCATGCCCCCAGTCTGGAGGTGGCTGTCCCTTCACCCAGCCACTGATGCAGGGGGTCCACAGGCTTGTAGCACCCTCCTCCCCCTCCAATCACCCATACCAGTGCCTTGCTGGCCAAGCTGGCATAGCATGTGTTCATTAAGACAGGGTGGGCAGGGCTCCCAACTGAAGCCCACTTGCAGCAGCCAAGTGGGAGCTGCAGACATGTGGCATTCACCACCACCCCACCCCCTAAGAAGGGTATTCATCCACCCATGCCAGGGGCCTGAGGGCTGGTGGTACTGCCTACTCTATCCAGCCACCCATGATGGGGGCCTGAGGATCATTGAAGTCCCCCAATCCTGCTATCCAACAGCACTGGGTGCCCACTGACTGGCTGTACTACCCCATCCCCCCACTACACGTTCTAGCAGACAGGTGCACACCTTCTAATTGGGCACGTGGAGGCAGGCAACAGCCCCATGCCTGCCCCCCACTTTGCTCCCCACAGTAACCAGAGACTTGTTCCTGCTCAAATACACCCATGGAGCCCTGCCCACCTAGGACTGTAGGAGACGGTCTCAATGTGACATACTTGGTGACTGGCGACCTGGGCACCTTCACCCTGATCATCTGGCAAATGGCAGACTGCACACACACCATCCAACCCAAAGACCAGGGAGAACACCCCTTGCACCCATGGCCAGATGACCAGCAGAACAGATACATCTCCTTCCCAAAAACGCAGCTCCGCAAGAACAGTGAACAGAGTTCCATGGTCACATAACTAGTAGCTACTCTGCGTACCTGGAGACAAGAGGTGAGAGCTTCAGCATGGCCAGATTAGCAATCAGAGAAGCACATACACCCAGTCTTCTCAGATACGTGAAAACAAAACAAATAAAAAATTCAGGATGCAGTAAACAAATATACAATAAATAAATAAATATAGTAACTTCTTGATACCTCTGAGACAACAGTCAATATCAAATCACATAAAGCAGCAGGACAAGATGGCTCCAGCAAGCAACCAGACTAAAGAAATGGAAATCCTTCTGGAGTAAGATAAGGCAGTGTAACTACCTGATAAAGAATTCAAAAGACTAATATACAGAGCTCTCCAAGAAATCAAGAAAGAGATCAGGGAGAACACAGACAAAACCAAGGAACACACAGACAAAACAATAGAAGATTTCAGGAAAACAATACAAGAACAAAATGACAGAATAAATAGAAACCATACAAAAAGAGCAACTAGAAATTTGAACGATTAACAATAAAATTTCAGAATTAGACAACTCAATAGAAGGGCATCAGAGCAGAATTGAGACAATGGAAGACAGAATTAGTGAGATTGAAGACAAATCCCTTGACACCAAATTATTTGAGGAAAAAAATCAGAAAAAAGAATGAAGAAAAGCATATGGGATAGTATCAAGAGGAAAAACCTGTTAAGTGATCAGAGTTTCAGAACAGGGGTGAATAATGGAAAGCACAGAGAGAATTGTTGGAAGATTTCATAGCAGAAAACTTCTCTAATATCATGAAAGATGAGAAGATATCCATCCAAGAAGCACAATGAACCCCATACAGGATAGACCCCAAAAGAAAGTCACCAAGACGAGTCATAATCAAACTTACCAACCAAAGACAAAGAAAGAATCCTGACAGCACCTAGGGAAAAACAAAAAAGTCACCTACAGAGGAGACCTGTCTTAGTCATCTAGTGCTGCTGTAACAGAAATACCACAAGTAGATGGCTTTAACAAAGAGAAATTTATTCTCTCACAGCCTTGTAGGCTGTAAGTCTAAATTCAGGGTGTCAGCTCCAGGGGAAAGCCTTTTCTCTCTGTTGGCTGGAGGAAGAACCCCATCACCAATCTTCCCCTGGTTGAGGCTCCAAAACACATCAGACAAACTCTAACAGCATTGGAATGAGAAATAGACAGTTCAACAATAATAGTAGGAGGCTTCAACACATCACCTGAGGAATGTGCTTGTTAGTTCAATCAAATATCTGAGACTAAATGGCAACTCCTACCCAAAATCAAGACAAGAAGACAGGAAAGGACACAAACTGGACGAATGGACACAGGGAGCCAGGCCGGAAAGAGGGAGAATCCTGTCACATTGTGGGGATTGCAACCAATGTCATAAAACAATATGTGTATAAATTTTTGAATGAGAAACTAACTTGAGCTGTAAGCTTTTACCTAAAGCACAATAAAATTAAGAAAAAAAATTACTAATGATTTTTAAAATAGAGTTTAAATGTTGAAAACAATTAACTTTTACTTTACTATGAAGTTTAGGGTTCCCATAGTAACATCATAGGCTAGAAAGCAATCAGACACCTGGGGACTGTTTTTACTTTCTGAAAAATGTACCAGGGACAATTGTGAGGAATGTTTTTAACTGTGGACACAGGGGAGAGCATGATCTCAGGGATACCAGGACCGGGCACTCCCTCTACCTTGTTTTTTGACTGAATAAACCCACTTGTTTATGATGGTCTGAAGGTCTCCATAAAGAGATTGAGAACTTTTTGCCTCATAAAGCACAAATACTTCAGAGAAGGCTAACAAAATAGGCTTCATCAGCAAAGAACACTTTGATGTGAAATGGTTTATTCAAAATTACAAACTGAGTCTCAGCTCAGAGTAAATAATGGCTGCTGTTGTGAAGGAACTTAGAGTCCAGTTATAGAGCGAGACATGGAAACAGATACCCATACAACTGGTACTGCTAAACAGCCCAGTCTGAGCCCATCAGGGCATACCCAGGAGCCATATTGGTTCCTCACAGCCAGAGACAGGCTGTCAAGGATGACCACAAAGTGCCTCTCCTAATAGTTTTCCTGTTGCTGTCCCATCAAGTTCTCCTCATGTTGACCCCATGTGTGTCAGAGTAGAACTGTGCTCCATAAGCTTTTCAGTAGCTGATTTTTTTGAAGTAGGTCACCAGTATTTTCTTCTGAGGCACCTCTGAGTGGCCTCGAATTGCCAACCTTTCAATTAGCAGCCGAGCATGTTAACTGTTTGCACCACCCAGGGACTCCTTCCTGACCAGCAGGCTTTTATAAAGCAGGAGGAAAGAGTACAAGGCTCCCAGGAGATAGAAGCGGTAAAAAGGAAAAAAGAAAAGAGAAAAAAACAAGAACCTGAGGGCAACAAGGAGATGTTTGCTTCCTTCACGATTTTGTTTGGAATCTGCGCTCCCTGTACCTTAACAATTGTAGAAAGGTCGTACGATATAATTACAATCTGATTCACTTCTCCTGACATAGTCACAGAGGAAAATTAAATATAAAGAGGATTCAGGTTGACAAAGACACAATGCTTTGTGGAATGATTCAAGTTCCTGAATATAATTCTTATTATATGCTATCTAGAGCTAAAAGAGGCGTGTGTTTTATCACCTTATTTCTTTGTTTTCCAGAAAGGATTAAGTACTTTGTCCCAGGTCTCAGAGTGATAAGGCTAGATAGAACCACTGTCTCCTACTGTTGACTTTTCCTCTACATCCTTTTTGTAGCACAGTGTAGACTACAAAAGTATTAGTTAAATGACCAAATCAACTAATGGGAACATATCTGTGAAGCTAAAAGAAAGGACTGTGGTTCTGTTTCTTGATGTAGCTGCTGGTTACATGTGGGCGTTCATTTTGTTCATTCACCAAGATGTATACGATTTCCTCTATGTAGGTTGTAAACTTCTACAAAAGTTAGAAAAATAGAAGTCTGTGGGAAAGTATAACTTGAAAGACAAACTTCTACTTTATATGAAATTACTACTCCTCTGATAGAGAGGAAGTTAGAACTTTGAAAGGACCTTAGAAATAATCTGGTCTAATTCTCCCATTTTACAGATGAAAAAAAGTCAATTATAAAGAGACAGTTTGACCTGCCCCATCAACATGGGCAATTTTAAAAGGAGCAGATACCTAACAAAATTTCAGCAGACCTAGATTCTGATAGATCTCCTCTTAGAGCCTCAATTTTCACCTCTATAAAATGGTGATGATGATAATATACTGGCCTCATAGGGTTGTTGTGAGGTTTAATAAAAATTATGTATGGGAAGCACTAAGCCTACCCTGGAGCAGAATGTGTGCTCAGAAAATAGCTTGTTACAAACAGCCCCAAGCACAAGACTTTGCATATAGGATGTGCGCAATCAATGATTACTATTTTCTATTTTGTGCCCTCATTTGGAAAGAGCTGGGAGAGGTGGTAGTGGTTTTAGCATTGTACCCAAGAACAAATTAGATGGGCAGCTGCTCAAAAATTTTTAAATAACAGCCAGCTAGATGAGTGTGCATTTGTAATTAAATGGTGGCATTATTTCCAGGATGGTAAAATGTTATGTTCACACTATGAATGGTCAGCATTTACTCTGCATGCCAAGTCCGACCAGTCATTCTCATACTCTCTCTCAAACCAGCTTGCAGAAGACTGACTCATATTCCATAGCTCTAAGGTGAGCTTCCCACCTCCCATCCAAGCCCTTGGCCTCAAAGCTGCTCTTCCCCTAGATAAAATCCTAGGGATATGTGTGGGGAGGGGGTAGGAGTTACGGAGCAGCCTCCAGTGGGAAACTCAGCCAGTGGCTTATCTCTCATGGCTATTGTTCCTGAAGACATATTTTTAAATAAACATTTGCTAAAAAAAAAAAAAAAGAAAGAAAGAAAGAAAAGAAATATTCACAACTGTACCAATAAGCAACATCATGATAAAGGAAGAACAGATTGAAACTGTCAAGGACTACATTTTACGTGAATCCACAATCAAAGCCCATGGAAACAGCAGTCAAGAAATCAAACCAAGTATTGCATTGGGCAAATCTGCTGCAAAAGACCTCTTTAAAGTGTTAAAAAGCAAAGATATCACTCTGAGGACTAAGGTGTGTCTGACCTAAGCCACGGTATTTTCAATTACCTCATATGCATGTGAAAAATGGACAATGAATAAAGAAGACCAAAGAAGAATTGATGCCTTTGAATTATGGTGTTGGTGAAGAATATTGAATATACCATGGACTGCCAGAAGAATGAACAAATCTGTCTTGGGAGATGTATAGGCAGAACACTCTTAGAAGAGAGGGTGGGGAGACTTCATCTCACGTACTTTGGACATATTATCAGGAGGGACTGGTCCCTGGAGAAGGACGTCACACTTCGTAAATTAGAGGGTCAGTGAAAAAGAAGACCCTTGATGAGATAGACCGACAGAGTGGCTGCAACAACGGGCTCAAACATAGCAACGATTGTGAGGATGGTGCAGGACCAGACAGTGTTTTGTTCTGTTCACTATGAGTAGGAACCAACTTGATGGCCCCTAACAACAGCAACAACATTTTTGTTACCCTGTTTTGGCATTTCCTCATTTATGCCAACAGCTTAAAAAAACAGAAATGGACTAGAAAGACCATGTCACAATGCCAGTAATAACATAAGAATAGTAGCAGCAGTAACAACTAGCACTTTCTGAGTGCTTTCCCTGTGCCAGACAACAGGCCACGTGGAAGAGTGGTGAAGAATGTGGAATCTGGGGCCTGATTAAAACCAAAAATCAAACCCATTTCTGTAGAGTTGATTGAGTCATAATGACCCTATAGGATAGAGCAGAACTGCCCCAAAGAGTTTCCAAGGAGGGGCTGGTGGATTCAACTGCTGGCCTTTTGGTTAGCAGCCAAGCTCTTGATAACCACTGTGCCACCTTGGCTCCTGTGTTTAAATCTGTCCTCATTCTGGCTAGTGACCTAGGGCAAGTCCCTGAAGTACTCCCTTACATTGATCGTGAGGGTATTAGTAAGAGTATCTTCTCAATAAGGTAGCCTTGAGGATCATACGGTGTCCCTGGGTGGTGCAAATAGTTAACGCCCTCGGCTGCTAAGTAAAAGTCTTGAGATTTGAGTCCACCCAAAGGTGCCTCAATTTACTTCCAAAAAGTCAGCCACTGAAAAGCCTGTGGAGCATAGTTCTACTCCGACACACATAGGGTGGCCATAAGTCAGAGTCAGGTCCATAGCAACTGGTTTAATGGTGGAAAATCATACGTATTAAAATGTAATGCTCTTAGAACAGTGACATATAATAAGCAGTTAAATATATATGACTGCTTATATATTCTATGTTGGAAACACTGATGGTGTAGTGGTTAAGAGCTACGGCTACTAACCAAAAAATCAGCAGTTCTAATCTACCAGGCCCTCCTTGGAAACTCTATGGGGCAGTTCTACTCTGTCCTATAGGGTCGCTATGAACAGGAATCGACTCAACAGCAACTTTTTTTTTTTTTTTTAATATGTCAGAGTAAACTGTGCTCCATAGGGTTTTCAATGGCTGTTTTTTTTCAGAAGCAGATCGCCCTGTCTTTCTTCTGAGGCACCTGTGGTCACAACACTTGTTTATGGCCAAGAGGAAACCCAAACCCAAGCCTCTTTGACAGTCAAATTAATACTTCTTATCATTCTACCTTGGTCCATTATTTATAATAGTTGATAAAAATTGAGAAACGACCTAAAAGCGCAATAAAAATGAATGGTTAAATATACTGGGGCATCTACGTGATGAAATGCAGCCAATAAATATCACATTTGTAAACCAGGTAGACTGACTCCAAAGCCCTGCCCCCTAGCACAGCCAAGCGCTGCCTCGTGCTGTCATTAGGCCTGGCACACAGGGACAACACTGCTCGATCACAGTTCTGGGATGCCCTCTCTGCTCTAGCTCTAACCCGCCGGGACTTGCTGAGGCTCTGAGAACAGAGGCCCTCATGGGAAATGCCTTCATCTCTCATGTACTCTGTTGCAGACAATCACCATCTCTCTGAAATCTTCCCCATCCTCCCCACTTCCTCCGGGAGTCTCCTGGACCACGTCAGCCCCTGAGTATCTCTTCTCCAGCTGTTCTATTTTAGCAGTTATTGGATACATTTGCAATGTGCTCTTGTGTAAGTTTCTTTTTCACATCTCATTCACCCTGATACTAAGATATAAGCACTTGGAGGGGAGGAATTGTGTCTTCTGTTCTTTGCCCACCCCCAGTGTCCAATAGAGTATATTCAATAAGTGTTCTATACTAGAAATAGCTAACGTTGCTATATACTGGGCTGTGTGTTAAACAGTTTACACGCTGTCAGGAAGCCAAGACAAATAGAAGGGAAATGGAAAACAACCATACCCTCTTAGAGTGACCTGCATAACCAACAAGGGACAACAGCTTCAAGCAAGTTCCATAGGTATAAAAAAAAAAAAAAAATAGGTATAAGAGGAGGTAAAACCTTGCTGTGTCACTTAAACTCCCTAAGCCGTATTTGCCTCATTTATGAGATGGGTATAGTACTATGGGGTTCATGGAAGGATTAAAAGAGATAATAAAAATGTCAAATGTTTAGCACAGGGCCAGAGCATATTAATCACTCCATAAGCGTTAGCCACGTTTCTGGGGGAAATGGGGCAAGGGCCCCGATCAGGACTGCAGGGAAGAGATAGAGTGTCAGACACAGCCATTTCTGAAATTTCATCCTAGTACTAGTAAGAGGGAACAGGGACGATCCCAACCTGCCCTCTCCCAAATGTGGGGTATGGGAACAAGAGGGTACAGGCTAACAGGCAATGGTCAAAGGCTGCCATGTCTCCCTCACACTCAGTTCTCCTAAGTAAAATGTAGAGAAACCTGGTGACTGAGGCAGAGTGGGAGAGTCTTGAGCCTTCCTCCTCTGGCAAGATGGTTTTTAACCTTGGTTGTGAAGGTAGGGGTAGTTGACCCCCAGCCCAGCCACCTTTCTCCGGGCCTTGGGGAGAGGTGGGTAAAGCAGCCTGCAGGCACCTGGCTATTTGGGAGTTTTACTGGGACAGGGTTGAGGCAGCACAAGTGGGGAGAGGATGAGGAGTCAGATACCTCAGTGATTGGTTAAGCAACAATGATGTCAGGTACTCTGTGCCAAGTACTCTTGTAAGGACTTTTCTTGTATTAACTTATTTCATCCTCCTGACAAGCCCTGAGGCAGGTACCATCATTTCTATTATCATTCTTTTTGTGGAAAGAAGAAACTGAGGCATCCAATGGCCTAATAACTTTCCTGAGGTCTTCAAGATGGTAAGTGGCAAAGCCAGGATCCAAATCCAGGCAATGTGGCGCCAGATCCCATGCTCCTATATGAGCTGTGTGTGTGTGTGAAAGAGAGTGACAGAGAGACGCGTGTGTGAGAGAGAGGTAGGTGTGTGTGACAGAGATTGTGTATATGAGATGTATGAGTGTGTACATGTGTGAGGGGTGTGTGTGTGCTTGTATGTGTGTGAGAAAAGAAAGATAAAGGGAGAGATGTGTGTACTTGTGTGGGAGAGTTTGTGTATATGAGATGTTTGTGCGTGTGTGCATGTGTGTGAGAGGTGTGTATATGTGTCAGAGATGTGTGTGTGAGAGGTGTGTGTGTACGTGTGTATGTGTGAGGGAGGGTATATGCATGTGAGAGAGACAGAAAGAGAAAGTGTAAGCCCTCCCACATAGTGAGGGTCTTGGGCAAGGTTGCTTCTCCTTGGGCCTGGCCACACAGGCCTGAGAGGGAGCTGAGCTAACCTCCCTGCCTCCTGCAGCAGCAGCAGAGCAGCTGTTTCTGCCCCCTCCTCATTCCCCAGCACCCTCCCCCCCACCCTTTCCACTTTCTATTTCACTTTGACTTTCAAACTCCTTCTGATCCTCTCACCTCTGAGTTGGGACTGCCTGAGACAGTGAATGAGAAGAAAACTCTTACTAGCACAGACTTTGGGTGAATCTCCCTGTGAGTTACTATTTTTTTACAGGTCATACAATGTCAGGGCAGAAACCGGGCCTAGGTGATGAACCTTATAACTACTGTCGTTACCAATTGTCAATCTGACACAAAGGGTCCTTCCTTGTCTTTTCTCGAGTAAGAACACATGCGAAAGATGAACTTTATCTTCAGCAAGCTTTATTTTGCTTGAGTCAAGCAAAAGGAGTCAGGGGGAATCTAAGCCTCTCCAAAAGACTGACTCAAAAAGGGAAGCAAGGCTAGGGCTTATATGGGTTCGGGGGAGACAATAGAGTAATGAATATTTAGTGGGCTTCTTTCAAGGGGTGGGTACTTCTCAGAATGGTGGTGTTTGTTAATTAGGTTGCTCGTGCATCTGGAATCTAAGATGGAACCTGCCAATATTCAAGATGGAGTCCTCTCGGCAGCCCTTGGCATCACTTATTATGGGATATAGCATGAGCACACTTAATCTTCGCCACTACATCACCATCTTCGGAGGGCTGAGGAAGGTCAAACAGCAGTCACCCTCTGGTCCTCTGCGCGTGCGGAGCCTGCAAAGGAGGGGACTAGAAAGACACTAAGAAGGAGGTAGTAATTGACAGGCTGCCCCCATCCTACCTCATGTTCACAGGGTGTGTTCTTGTTTACCCAACTTCTAGGTGGTAATCTTTTTAAAAGCTCTTCTGTTCCACCAGCACAGTTAACCCTATCTGTCTCATGATAGGGTGTGTTTCCTGTTTACCCAACTTCTAGATGATGATCTTTTAAAAGCTCTTTTGTTCAGCCACCCGCACAGTTAAGCCTATCTGTCTCAATCCCCCTTGAGAGGTTTCATACTCTTTATTCTTAAAGGGAACGTGAGTGAAGGTCTCTTCTGTAACTTCTTCATGCTGGCAAATGGGTGCTGTCCTGCCTGATACAGTAGAAATCTCTCCCTATCTGGTCTAAAGTTTTGTAAGGACTGGTGGTCTCAGTTTCAAGAACAGGCTGGAAACCCTGCATCATCTTAGAATTGTTGTAACCTAGAAGACACAAACTTTATTGGAAGCTTGAAGAGATAGCGCCCCAAAATCAGAAGTGTAACAGCTAGGGGGCCCAAAAAAGATAGAAACCAAGTAATAGAGGAGAGTGCCTTCCACACTGTCCACTAAATATCTTGGCCTCCCTCTCCTTTGTTTCTCACTGTGATTCATCTAAGTCAGGCCTGCAGCCCCTGCCTCCCACTCCAAACAATGGGCTCCTGCAACTTTGGCACCGAAGGAGAAACCAGCCAAGCTAAGGGCATCCTAACCAAGCCTTGGTCTTGACTTGCCAAAATGTAGGAATAGATTTGACCCATGTAGTGTTAGGTGTTAAAGTCAGAATGGTGAGGAGACCAGAGCAGCTGAGGTTTATCTATAAGGGATGCTGGTTGGGTGTGGGGTTCAAATTGAGAGAAGCTCAACAAATTTCCTGCCAGCAGCACCTTCCAGGGCTGGCTTGGCAACTCTAAGGTCATTCTCCTCCTGTCACTGGCTTATGCTTGTTTTCTTTATTAGCCATGCCTGGGTAGCAGCTATTCTTGTGCAGGGTGACTCCATAATTTGTCTGCATTCTTCCTTAGAAGGAGCAGGTCACCGAGGTGGTGGTATATTTCAGAAGTAGACCTTATGTTGACATCTTATTATACAGCTTGACATCAAGAAAAAAAAAATTTTTTTTTTTTTTTTTTTTTATCAAGAGGCAAATAAAATGCCCAGGTGATTTATGATGACATTCCCTCCCCCTTGGCAGATGCTGAAAGACAGGTGCATTGTATATGGTGTGGATGGGAAATAAAAGGCAATGCAGCTTTTGCCCGCTGGTCTCCTGGGGTGGAGTGTGTAAATTGGTTTTATTTGCATGCCTCATGTAAACACCAAAAGCCCTGGTGTTCCTTCTGGCCAGAATAGTAAAAGTTAATCTACAACAATGCCTACCTTAGAGCTAAAGTTTGGGGCTATTTGCTCGGTTTTTGTGTTTTCAGTCCTTTCTCCTGGTAGCTCCCTACGGGAGTTTTAAAGTTCCTCCTGGAGCCCAGGGCTAACAGCAAGACATCTTTTTTTTTTTTTGTCTGAATGCTTATTAGGGTTTATTGAGACTATGCTAAGAGAGGTAGGGGAACTGGAGGCCCAGCTAGGATGCCCAGAATTTGAATGACTTTTGAGCCCAGAGTGGGGAGAGAAAACCGAATTTTAGCATACGTTTAGCTTATGTACAGTTATTGTTGTTGCTGTGTGCCAATTCTGACTCATAGTGACCCTATAGTACAGAGTAGAACTGCCCCATAGGGTTTCTGAGGCTGTTAGCTTTAAGGGAGCAGATCCATAGGTCTTTTCTCCTGCAGAGCCACTGGGTACGATTGAACTACCTACCTTTTGATTAATAGCCGAGCACTTAACCACTGCACCACCAGGGCCCTATTTGGCTGCTGCTGCTGTGGTGATGGGATCATCCACTCCAAATATACTCTTTAAAAGTTTTTACTATGAAGTAATTCAGATATACAAAAAGGTAGAGAGATTACTATAATGAATAGCAATTTACCAACCATCTGTCTTAAGAAATAAGATATTACCATGATGGCTGAATGCTCCTTGTACCATTCGCAGATCACATTGTCCTTCCTCTATTCTGTAGGTAGCTGCTGAACTGGTTTGATGTTTAGACAGTGTCATAATTTTATTACATCTATAAGATAAAGTAAACATCTTAAACACAACTTATCTACACAACACACCTTATTGTTTCCCTTATTTGAAAAAATTATTTAAATGGGATTATAGAAAATATACTTGGAGTCCCTGGGTGGTTCAAACCGTTAATGTGCTTGGCTGCTAACTCAAAGGTTGGAGGTTCCAGTCCACCCAGAGGCACCTTGGAAGAAAGGCCTGATCTACTTTTAAAAAAATCAACCGTTGCAAACTCTATGGATCACAGTTCTACTCTTACACACATGGGGTTGCCAGGAGTCAGAGTTGACTGGACAGCAACTGGGTTTTTGTGTGTGTGTGTTGTATGTTTTTTTTTATGGTATATATCCTTCTAAGACTTGCTTGTATTAATTTTGGTTAGTTCTGGATTATTTATTTATTTATTATATTGCTCTAGTGTGTGCCGTTGTATAACTAACTATAATAGAATTATTGACTCATATTTCTGTTGATGAACAGTTGGAATTGGGTTATTATGTTTTTGCTTGTTTGTTGTGTTAATCACTGCTTTGTGCTGGGCAGGAGTGCAAGAGTTTCTCTAGGATGTCTACGTAGGAACAGACATTCTGAGTCATAGGGTCTGGCCATCTTCAACTTCAGAAAATACTATCAGAATACTGTCTAAAGTGCTTGATACCAGTTTGTACTCCTACCAACATATTCTGGCCACATTTAATATTGTCAGACATTTTAATTTTTGTCAATATGATGGATGTGAAACGATATCTTATTGAAGCATTAATTTACAGCTCCCTGGTAACTAGTCAGCTTGAGCATTTTTGTACATATTTATTGGCCATTTGGCTCTTCTCTTCTGTGAAAGGTCTGCTCATAGCCTTTGGTCATTAATTTCCTTGTTTGTCTTTTTCTATTTATTCATATGGATTTGCATATATTGTGAATATTCACCATGAAGACACTTTTTTCTCATAACTTATCTCTTCAGTTTTAAATAGTGTTTGAGATTTTAATGCAAATTTATCTGTCTTTTCTTTTATGCATTGAATTTTGTGCCATGTTTTAGAAATCATTCATAAAAATATTTATTCTATATTTCCTTCTAAAATTTTCAAAGTTTTGCTTTTTACTTTTAATCTGTATGGAATTACTTTTAGGGTATGAGTGAAGTGGGAATCTATTTTCATTGGTTTTTTCCCCCACACTGATAACCAATTATTCCAGCATAGTTTTATTGATTAGAACATCCTTTCCTCTTTGATCTTTAATTTTAATTCTGTCAGATATTATTTCCATATATGTGAGAGTCTATTTGTGAGCTTGCAGTTCTTTTGTATTGCTCTGTTTGTCTCTCCCTATGCCAATACCACTTTATCTTAATTGCTATAGGCAATTAAGGGCGCCCTGTTTGCTCTATCCTACCACCTCCTGATTCTTATTCAAAATCGTCTGGGTTACTTTGGGTCTACTGCTCTTACATCTGACTTCAAGAACCAGCTTATCAAAATGCATGACAGGAATTTGATTGGAATTACATTGAGTTTATAGATTAATTTGAAGAAA
The DNA here is from genome assembly GCF_030014295.1 of Loxodonta africana. Classification (NCBI taxonomy): domain Eukaryota; kingdom Metazoa; phylum Chordata; class Mammalia; order Proboscidea; family Elephantidae; genus Loxodonta; species Loxodonta africana. The sequence continues at coordinate 47,150,187 of NC_087355.1, read as the reverse complement.
ATCAAGTATTCTGGTCTATAAATATATAATCTATTTAAGTCCTCTTTTTAAATGTTTTTTCATAAAGCTTTAGCATTTTCTTCAAAAAGATCTTATATAGCTTTTGTTATGCTTATTCATAGATACCTTATATTTCACACTGTTATTATGTATAACATCTTTTGAAGTTATGTTTCAAACTATTTGTTGCTGGTGTAAAGAAATGTAATTTTATTTTGCGTATGTTGAACTTATATCCAGCATTTTAGCTGAACTGTCCACTAATGCTAATAATTTTTTTAATAAAGAAAGAGACTCAGAGATGTTAATCTGTCCTAAATCACATCCTTAGTAAGCGTCTGTCTTTGTGTGGGAAAGTGTATTATTTTCCTAGAGCTACCATGACAAAATATCACAAATTGAGTAGTTTATAAGAACAAAAATGTACTGTAGGGACGGTTGCGTTGTTGCTCGATGCTGTCGAGTTGGTTCCGACTGATAGCTATCCTGTGTACAACAGAACGAAACACGGCCTAGTCCTGTGCCATCCTCACCATCGTTGTTATGCTTGGACCCATTGTTGCAGCCACTGTGTGAATCCAGCTCATTGAGGGTCTTCCTCTTTTTCACTGACCCTCTACTTTACAAGCATGATGTCCTTCCCCAGGAACTGGTCCTTCCTGATAACATGTCCAAAGTAAGTGAGACGAAGTCTTGCCATCCTCGCTTCCAAGGAGCATTCCGGCTGTACTTCTTCCAAGACAGATTTGTTTGTTCTTCTGGCAGCCCATGGTATATTCAATATTCTTTGCCAACACTGTAATTCAAAGGCATCAATTCTTTTTCAGTCTTCCTTACTCATGTAGGGAGGGTAGGAGTCCAAATTTTGATTATCTGCAGGGCCATGCTCTGTCTGCTCCAGGGGAAGATTCTTCCTTGTCTCCTCCAGCTTCTGGTAACCCCGGGCATTTCTTGGTGTTCCTTGGCTTATAGATAAACCTTCACATGGCCACCTTCGGCCTGTATTTCTCTCCGCACCTGTTCTTTTTCATAAGGACAACACTCAGTTTGGATTAGGACCTACCCTACTCCAGTATGATCTCATGTTAACTGATAGCATCTTTAAAGACCCTGTTTCCAAACAAGGTCATGTTCGCAGGTACCAGGGGTTAGGATTTCAGCATAGCTATTTGGGGGATGCAATTCAATTTATAATAGGAGGTAAAGATAATGTCAGGGTGGGAATTTGCATAGTACTCAGTTCAAGGTTCCTTTTCTGCTTCTTGGACACAATTTGTTTATAAGACCACAAGAAATGTTTTGAAAGGCTCCCGTCACCTCTTCTAAGTAGTAGGATGTCCCTGGAGTAGGGAGTAGGCCAGAGGGATATGCAAGAAGCATAGAATCATCCAATCCCAGAGAAGGAAATGATCTTTTAAAAAAATTTTTTTTATTGTGAATTAGGTGAAAGTTTACAGGTCAAATTAATTTCCCGTTTGATAGTTTTGACATAAACTGTTCCACGACATTGGTTTCATTCCCCCACAATGTGTCAGCTCTCTCTCCATTTCTGTCCTAGGTTCCACATTTCCTTTTGTCCTGATTTTCCGCTCCTCCCTGCCTTCTCATCTTTGCTTTGGTCAAATGTTGCCCTTTTGATCATATAATTGATTTTTCAAAGGAGCTTGTTCCTTTTGGGTGTTTTTGTTTATTTTATGGGCCTGTCTATGGTTTGGCTGAAAGGTGGCTTCCAGGAATGGCTTCAGTTCCAGTTCAGAAGAGTGCCTTAGGGCCATAGTCTCGGGGGTTCCTCCAGTCTCTGTCAGGGCCGTAAGTCTGGTCTTTTTTGTGAATTTGATTTTTTGTTCTACAGTTTTTATCCTGCTCTGTCCATGACCCTCTATTGTGATCCCAATCAGAGTGGTGGTAGCTGTGTACCACCTAGTTCTTTGGTCTCAGGGTCATGTAGGCTGTGGTTCATGTAGTCCATTAGTCCTTTGGACTAATAACTCTCTTAAGGACTAATTACTCTCTTAAGTCTTTGGTTTTTTTCACTCTTCTTTGCTCCAGACAAGAGGAGACCAATAGTTGTAACTTAGATGGCTGCTTACAAGCTTTTAAGACCCCAAATGTTACTCATCAAAGCAGGATGAAGAACTTTGTCTTTATGAAATATGTTGTGAACTATATTGATATAGATGTTCCCCAAGTCTATGGTCCTTCACCTTTGAGCCTAGGAACTTTGTCCCATGAGGTGCTGGATTATGTCTAAGAAGTTGACCTGACCATGGCCCTTGTGTGCTCTATTGTCTATATTAATATCTAACAGCACCTATAGTTATGTGTGTGGAAATATCCACCGCCAAACCTATATCTGCAGGTGGGTGTGTTCCCTCACACCCTCCCACACCTCTGGGCATACCTATCAACCTGTGTATCCATTTGTAAATTAGCATTTGTTAATACTATTGTTGCAGAATTGTCTATGCTATAGTAATTACCATTGTTGCCATTTGTTCTTATGTTCCTCTCAATGTCCTCCCATACCCTTGGTCATGTTTTGCTGACTTCCCACATGTTGCATATTGCCTTTCCCTTCACCAATATTAACACATGCCTTCTATTTAGTAATTTTCCCTTCCTTCCCCTCCCATCCCTGGTAACCATCAAAGAATTTTTTTGTTCTGTGTGTAAACCTTTTCTTGTTTCTTTATAATAGTGGTTTCATACAATATTTGTCCTTTTGTGATTGACTTATTTCACTCAGCATAATGTCCTCCAAATTTATCCACATCATGAGATGTTTTGTGGGATCACTGTTATTCTTTATCATTGCATAGGAAGGAAGGGATCTTGGAAAAAGTTTAGTCCCACCTTCTATTCTAAGCCACATAAAAATCTATTCTGAAAGTGTCCCTACAAAGCCATTTATTCCTTCAGTGCATATTTTTTGAGCACCTACTAAATGGCAGATCCTGTGCTGGATGCTGGAAAAGAGCACAGAGCAAAACCCTCAAGATGCTTAGTTTTGTGACAGACTTTGGTGAAATAATCACACAAATATGTAACTGTGAGTGGGGATAAGTGTCATGGAGGAATGGAAACAGAGCTCTGAGAGAGAGAGAGAGTGATGGGCAACCTGACTTCCTGAGGGGATGGAAGAGCATTCTAGGCCCTGAGGTGGAAAGAATGTGAATGGTGTGAAGGATAGGAAGAAGTCCAGTGTAGCCAGAGCAGAATGAGAGGGGGAACTTATCAAGGCAACCAGTTCCTCCTTCATCTGAACTTTCCACTGCTCTACTTGCATAGCCAGGAAACTTAGGTTACAGACCCTGCTAGGCTGGCAGAAGGCTCCAGCTGTGCACTTGAAGAATTAATTTTTACAAGGCTTCCTCCTGCCTTCCTCAAAGGCTCTCAAATGTTTTCTATTCTTACAGGGTTTAAATAAATAACAGATATAAAAACATAGGGCTTTTTATATGATCCAGATAAGCCATAATGAAAGTATGCAAGTAGACCCCATCTTTTCCCTTATGGCCAAAGTCGTGTGGCTTAATTTCATTTGTAAAAATTTCTCATAATTTGGGAAGGAGGATTTTACTTGAAATTTGGTAGATTTGAATAGAAAGGTAAAGTTGGGCAGGGTGTAGGAGTGAAGAAAGAGGGGAAAACTTTCAGCTGACTTTTATTGATAGTGGAAAAAACTCATTAAAATGATGTGATGTTGTTTTCCAATATCACCTCAAAAATGAGTTTCAATGCTTTGAAACTTCAAATTTAATGCCAAGAGTCCCCAATAAAATGAATGTGTTGTCTAAGTAAGTTCAAAAATAGAAAGTGAGAGAACTCATTCCCTGGTCTCCATCAAAGAATTTCTTCTTTTCAACCTGACTTTGAGCAGGGAACATTTATTAAATCTAAGGTGGGAATACTTCAGGTGGTGATTTTTTTGTTTGTTTTGTTTCTTTTTATCATTGATGCTTGCCACAAACCTACTAACTAGAAACCATAATATTTGATTGAATTTTAGCCCAATGGGGTGCTTAGGTATTATAGACTAGGTGTACATAAAACAAGCTATAGTAGCCAGATACTTTTTACTATAACGTAAAACTCAGATACAAGTAATGAAAAATTCCCTTTTGCTTCATTTCCCAACATATTGTCTTCACATTAGTAGATTTTGTGCATGCTTTCTCTTTTCCACTGGTAGCATTATGACATTTTTTTCCCACTCTTTCAAGATTTAATAACATCAAATAGAGTCAACATGCCATTGCCAAAAGCTCAGGCTCCATTTCGCATGCATCTGGCAGACTGATAGACCTCTTGGAGGAGCTGCCAAACATGGGTGGTGCTAACTCAGTCAAAATAAAACAAGATGCTCATAAAAATGATTTTTGCATAAACCAATTCTTCTGGCCTTAGCAATTCTAGTTGTATAGCCGTTGCTTTTGGAATTGGGCGTGGGGCAGGTTGTGCCTCTTAAAGTAGTCTTTCCTGGACATTCCCAGAAAGGGGATCTTCAGGAAGAGAAAGGTAAAGCTGGATTTTAGATGACCCCAAAATCACATGACCCCATTTCACAAGGTAATGTTCTTACCAGTAAGTTGGGTATTGGGTAGCATAACTTCCAACATTCTTTACCCAAAGGAGCATTGTTGTTCTTAGGTGCTGTTGAGTCAATTCTGACTCATGGTAACCCTATAAACAACAGAATGAAACCTTGCCTGGCCCTCACCATCTTCATGATTGTTGGTATGTTTTAGTCCATTGTTTGGGCTATTGTGTCAGCCCATCTCATTGAGGGTTTCCCTCATTGTCACTGACCCTTTATTGACCATGATATCCTTTTCTAGCAATTGGTCTTTCCTGATATTGTGTCCAAAGTAAGTGAGTCAAAATCTTGCCATTCTCACTTCTTAGAAGCATTCTGGGTTGTATTTCTTCTAAGACTGATTTGTTCATTCTTCTGGAAGTCCATAGTATATTTAATATTCTTCACCAGCACCACAGTTTAAATACATCAATTCTTCTGTCTTCCTTTTTCATTGTCCAGCTCTCACATGCAGCAGTTTAGATACACCAGTTCTTCTGTCTTCCTTTTTCATTGTCCAGCTCTCACATGCAGCAGTTTAGATATACCAATTCTTCTGTCTTCCTTTTTCATTGTCCAGCTCTCACATGCATATGAGGCACAATTGAAAAGACCATGACTGGGGTGAGATGCACCGTAGTCATCAAAGTAACACCTTTGCTTTTTAGAACCTTAAAGAGGGCTTTTGCAGCAGATTCACCCAATGCAATACCTAGATACAATGTTTTGTTGTTATGCATAAGGATTTTATTGGCTAATTTTCAGAAGTAGATTGCCAGGCCTTCTTCCCTAGTCTGTCTTAGTCTGGAGGCTGAGCTGAAACTTGTCCACCATGGGTGACCCTGCTGGCATTTGAAATACTGGTGACATAGTTTCCAGCATCATAGCAACACACAAGCAACCACAACACGACAAAGTGACAAATGGATGGTGGAAAAAAGCATTAGAGCTAAACATTAAGGTCTTTAATTAATTAACCAAGTCACTAAATATTTGTTGAGAATATATCATGACCAGCCTGTCAAAGATCATGGCCCACAAAGCACCTCAACTAGAACTGGAAGGAGTTTCAGATGCTGCTATTTCCAAGACCACATAGCTAGTAGTTGGCAAAGCCTCCCCAGGGTCCCAAGTGATATTTGAAGAAAGCTGCCACTTTCACGTTAAATTTTCTCTCCTCTAAGCGAAACAGGAAATGGTAGCCAATATGACAGTAGTTTCCAGACCCTTTTCTAGGTAGGGATGTTAGCCCTGAAATGTGGGATCAAAATTCAACATAAACCTTGTAATGCCCCATACTAGTGGCCAGTAGTCCCCTTCTCCTGTGACTCTGCTCTAAGCAGCAGCCTACAAATACATTTGCTTTGGTAAGTCACATAGGACTGAAGTCACATCAAGTTGGCAGCCCACACTTAAGGATTAATACACATTCAAATCAAAATATCTGAGGCGACCAGCAAAACTCCTGGTATTTATTTGTAGCAAGGAGGATTCATTGTTGCGAAGACAGAAAAGGAAAGGAATTAGCATTTTTTGGAAGTCTGCTCTGTGTCAGGGGTCAAGCTAATTATTTCACATACCTAATGTCTTTTTGCTTCACAAAGGGCCCTAGGAGGTATTATTTTAGTTCCCATGTGAATTTGTTTGGAATGAGCTTGGCTGTAGATAACAGACAACATGACTAATAAAGGCTTAAAAGATAGGGGTGAATTTTCTTGAAAAACAAGAAGTCTGGGTGTAGGCAACCCAGTGCTTGCACTGAGCTCTGTGTGTCCATCAGAAACCAGGTCTTTCCCTTGTTCTTTTCTGCCATTCTTAGCATGTAGACTTTCATCTTCAGGTTTGTCACCTCGTGGTTATCGAATGGCTGCTGCCCCTTCAGACATCATGTCCAAGTTTCATTGTGGGGGAGGGGTGGGAAAGAAGCAAAAAATGGAAAGGAAGAAGTTTATGTCAGCTCAGGCTGTCCTTTAAAAAAAAAAAAAAAAAACACCAGGCTTCCTACCAGTGGTACCTAGTGATTTCTACTTTTATCTCATCGGCCAGAACTGTATCAAGATGAAATTTTTCACTTAGGCACGTGTCAGCTCCAAAGAAAACTGAAGTTTTCTTAGTAAAGACACATGGGAGAATGGACATGAGGCACACAACAGCAGAGCCTGCCACTTGGTGTTACACATGAGGAAATAGGCCAAGGGACATAAAGTAACTGCTCACAGCCACACAGCTAGAAATTGGTTGAGCTAAGATTTGAACCCAAGCCCTCTCTCAGTCCAAAACTCTTACTCTTTCTACTGCAGCACCCAGCCTTTGGGCATAGCATAAACAGATCGCCCTTCCTGACATTGTCAGGAAGCTGGTATTTTCTTGGGTTTCCTGAAAGACAGATACATAAGTTCTTCCTGTGGGAAAAGTAAAGAGTAGAAGAAACTCACCCCAGAAAATAGATTTCATTTCCTGATTTCTGTCATTCGACAGACACCGAGAGCAGACCAAGTCCAGGGCCACAGGATGAGGCTGACATACGAGCGTGGGTGCTGCACAGGGAGGCAGAATGATAGCCAGGACTTCTGTATCACCCAGTAGGAGCCAGGAGCTATCTTCAGCGCATTACACATAGTAACTTGCTTAATTCTCATAACAAACTTAGGCGGATGGACTATTACTACACTCATTTTACAGCTGGGAAAATGGAGGAACAGAGAGGTAAAGTGGTTTAACTAACAGAGGATTTGTTCGTTAAGGAGGAAGTGCAGTAGTAGTAGCATTAGTCTGAAATCTTAATGTGTCTGATACTCAAAAAGAAGAGAGAGAGAGAACCCAGAAAAGAAAGAAAAGAAATATGAATTAACAGAAACAGGAAGGAGAAAACAGACATGAAGGGGCATTTAAGAGGAGGATTTGTAGCCAAGGAACACCGCACCAACGTAAGAGCAACTGTCTTAGTTTCCTAGTGTTGCTGTCGCACAAATAGCACAAAGTAAAAAAAAAAAGTAGGTGGCCTTAAAGAACAGAAATTTATTTTCTCACTGTTCTGGGAGCCAAAGGCCCTCAGTGGCACAGTTTGCACTCAGCTACACTAACCTGAAGGTTGGTGGTTTAAAACCACCTACCAATGCTGTGGAAAAAAGGCCCCTGGCTATCTGCTTCCATAAAGATTACAGCCAAGAAAACCCTGTGGAGTTCAGTTCGACTCTATAACACATGGGGTCATCATGAGTTGGAATCGGCTTGATGCCAATTTGATGCCAATAGGTTTGGTTTGTTCATTTGTTTTTAATGGAGGCTAAAAGTCCAAACGAGGGTCTCAGCTGTGTTGATTCCTTCCTTGTCAGTAGTCCTGGGCATTCCCTGGTTCCTTAGCAATCCTCAGATGGCATCTATCTTCCCTCTGTGTCCGTCTTTGTGCTCATGCTGTTTTTTTATATAACTTAGAAGTAATTAGGTTTAAGATCCACCCTATACTTCTGTGACCTCAACTGATTGATTGATTACATTGCATTAGATTGTATTATGGAAAGTGATTACGTTAGATTAGATTACTTCTGCCAGTATAGGAATTAGGATTCCAACACATGTTTGGGGGGAACACAATTCAACCCATAATAGCAACTCTACCTGGGCAGTTAGCTGCCTCTAGTCACACACCTACCAGTGTGGGTGGAGACTCAGATTCAACTTGAGACTCGTCAAGAGAGAACAAAGGGCCAACACAGAGAGGATGATGGAGGGTATTGACTGGTGTATTAAACATATATGTAGTCAATGATTGCCATGTAGATGATTTCAAAGTTCTTCAGATTGTAGTTTTTAACTGTTCCATATTTTTTCCAAGGTTGTAATCTTTATGGAAACAGATTGCCACATCCTTCTCCCGCAGAGTAGCTGGTGGGTTTGGACTACTGACATTCTGCTTAGCTGCTGAGCATTTAACCACTGCACCGCCAGGGCTCCTTTGATTTATATAAAAAATCTCAAAAACTGGTGGAACCTACAGATGAATTTGTCCTCTAAAGTGGGTCCCAGACAGAGGCAAAAAACCCTAATAACAATAAAATTTTATTTAGTGAGGGCTTGAGATGCTCCAGGCACTATGATATGCTGCACATTTGTCATCTCATTTAATCCTCACCTGTCTCTGAGTAGAGGCTTCCTATTATCTTCACTTTCCAAGTGTCTCAGGCAGGGTTCTCTAGGAGCAAAACTAGTGAAATGTATATGTATAAGCAATATGTATAAGTCAATTCCTACTCATTGTGACCGTATAGGACAGAGTAGAACTACCCCATAGTGTTTCCAAGGAGTGGCTCATGGATTCAAACTGCCATCTCTTTGGTTAGCAGCTGAATGCTTAACAATTGCACCACGAGGGCTTTGTAAATATATATAAATATACATAAAAAATATAGAAAGATTTAATTCAAGGAAATGGCTCACACAGTTGTGGAGGCTGGTGAGTCCCAAATCCATGGGTCAGGTGTCAGGCTGGAAGCTTCTCCTCACTCATGTAGTTGCAGGGGCTGACAAACCCAAAATCAGCAGGTCTGATGGCAAGTTACTGGCTTACAACCCAAGAACTGGAGGTCAGATGATGAGGAGTCAGATGCAGGATCCAGATCCAGAGTGAGCCTTGCTGAAACATCCGTTTATATAGTGCAGGCAGACCACGCCCCCCCCAAGAAACTCCCCTTTCAACTGATTGGCTGCTCATAGCAGATCACATCATGGAGGTGGCTACATTATATTAGATCTCATCATGGAGGTAATTACATATTACATTATGGAAAAACAATCAGTCCCATGTCTGTCAAACCACTGAGAATCATAGCCTAGCCATGCTGACACATAACATTGACCATCACACCAGTGAGGACCCTGAACTGAGGCTCAGCAAAATTAAGTGACTTGCCCCAAAATACATGCCTATGTAAGGAGCAAGGCTGGGACTGTCACCCAGGTCCATCTAATGCTACCTCACCAGTGTCACCAATGTGGGCTGGAGGTGGCAGAATGGAAATGGAGCAAGGACCACAAGACTTTCAAGTAGATCACCCCCAACATGCACTTGTGCTGCTGACTTTTTGAAGCTAAGCAGGGACATTACATTCATCTCTTCTAATTTACATTTTGTTAATTCAGCCCAACATTTCAGCCTGTTAAAGATATTTTTGGCCTATGATAGCAGTGCAATTCCGGGGATTAAACTCCTTTAATTCTACTGGCCTTAACTACATCTGGCAGACAGTGTATAACTTCATGTAAAATTAAAATCCAATGAAAGTTTAAAAAAACATTTTTTTTTTTTTTTTTAGTTTGGCTGTAAAGTCACTTTCTTCCAGTTGTTCACAAATGAAACATGCTGTGCTGATTTCTGAAAACCAAGAAGCCTGGAGAGAAGTTTATTACTTCAAAACAAAATTTAGAGTTTGAGGGATTTAGCAGTTTGCAAAGAACATAGAGCTAAGCCTGTGAGAAAGGCTGTTCAAAATGTCCTGGCCTAAAGTGCCAAGTTCTTTTTCAAAAGTCCCTGCAGAAGCTCTTAGGCATCTGAAAAGGGTAAAAATAGGGAGAGTGCATTTTAAAGGGCATCTTTCCACCAGGAGCCTGTACACTTTCTCACACAAATGTCCTCAGCCGTTATGTTAGCCAGGCATTTCCTGTGCACCACAGGTTTTGTTATCCTGCCCCCACCCCCTCGGGGGAATTATCCAAGATTTGCACTGCCACATTTTCTTTCAGCTCTTGGTCACACTCCCATATATGGAAATCTTTATTACATTGCTAACTCCCTGGCTAGGGCATTTTATAGGAAGTGGTTACCGATGGTGGTCTTTATAAGCTAAGTAATCCTAAGGATGAAATGACAGCAACAGCAACCAGTGTGTGTGTATGTGTGTGTGTATGCGTGTGTGTAAATAATCTTTATAGCTGCCAGAGCATACTAGACAAGTTGTTTAAACCCAAGGGTTTTTTGTTATTGTTAGTTTATTTGTTTTTTTATCACTTCAGTAGTTCTTGGATAGCAAAGTGAATTGTAAGTGTTTGAAAAGGAATCTTTATTTGCCTAGAAGTCAACTTAAAAGGCATAATAGGAGATTTTTCCCTTAATATCCCCCCAAAACCCCAAACCTGTTACCATAGAGTTTCTTCTGACTCCTAGCAACCCTACAGAATAGAGTAGAACTGCCCCATAGAGTTTCCAACTAAGGCTGTCATCTTTATGGAAGCAGACTGCCACATCTATCTCCCTCAGAGCAGCTGGTGGGTGTGAACTGCAAACCTTTGGTTAGCAGCCAAGTGCTTAACCACTGTACCACCAGGGCTCCTTTTTCCCATAATAAAGGATTTAAAATCTGCTCCATTTTTGGACACTTTCCCTTCCTAGGCTGCAATAGCACAGAGTTAGGAAGAATCACTCGGTCACAAGGTTACTGTAAATAAACAAAAACAGAGTTAGCACTTCATAGAGTGGTCTTTTAGCAGGTCACCTTCCCTTGAGTGGAACGCAGAGGGGCACGTTAAATCCCACGGCTGTGTCCTACATTTGGGCCATGAATTATGCTGTTCAAAGAACATTCACATCTTTTCATCCTGGTGCAGTCTAATCCCACTTACCAGAAATCTGAGGTTGTACAAAGTAAATCATTTCTTAAGAATACACAGCTCCTCCATTCAAAAACTCTCACTGGTTCCCATTGCCTGATCACACCCAAACCCCTTAAAACAGAATTTGAGGTTTAACAAACATGTAATAAGCATTTATACATTCAGGTACCTGTGGTTAGCAAAGATGAAGAGCTGCCATTAAGTGAGAGAATCTGTCATCACGTGAACAATTAGGTGCAGTGATATAAGCAAGTGATGAGAGAGAAAGGACTGGGATTGGGCAACATTTAGGTGGAACTAGCTTTCAAAACACTTTTTCCCCAGTTGTATCTCCCCACCACTGACTCGATCCAGGGTCTTTGAATATCTTCCTCCTGCAGCCATTGATGCATCAGAGAAAGAAGAAGGAGGCCAGTACCATCACTTAGGTAGGAGGACATACTTATAATGGTTCACACTTTCAATTAGAAGGTTAAGAGATAGCTGAGGTTACAATCAAGGCCAGGGTGGGGGAGAGAGGAGGTTGAGAAGGAACTGGCAGGGAAGACCAACACAGTGCCATTTACAATGCCCTGGAAGATATTTCCTAAATTTCCTTCAGAGATGATAGTCTAAATTTTTACCACCATTTTGGACCTAGAATACATTTTTTTTTTTCTTTGAGGGGTATCACTGCTTGAGCCCTTCTCCAAAGCTAGAATCCCAGGGTCAGTGGTATAGTTAACATGTAAGTAATTATTGATCCCCCAGACATTCTAAGAAATCTCCTTTCCTATACTTAGTTCCCCAACATGTGTCGGTCAGTCTGTTGTACCACAGTGGCTTGTATGTTGTGATGATGCTGGGAGCTATGTCATAGATATTTCAAATACCAACAGTGGACTGGTTCCAGCAGAGCTAAGACAGACTAACAAGAAAAGCCTGGCAATCTACTTGAGGAAATTAGCCAATGAAGCAATATTCACAATAGCCAAAGGGTGGAAACAACCTGACTGCCCATTAACAGATGAATGGATAAACAAAATGTGGTATATACGTACAATGGAATATCACTCGGCCATTAAAAGAAATGAAGTCCTGATACATGCTACGACGTGGGTGAACATTGAAGACAGTATGCTGAGTGAAGTAAGTCAATCACAAAATGACAAATATTATATTGTCTTGGAGCCTTGGTGGCACAGTGGCTAAGCGTTGAACTGCTAACCAAAAGGTCAGTAGCTTGAATCCACCAGCTGCTCCTTGGAAACCATATGGGGCAGTTCTACTCTGTCCTATAGGGTTGCTACGAGTCAGAATGGACTCAACAGCAATGGGTTTGGTTTGGTTTTTTGTATTATCTCACTTATATGAAATACCTATCAAAACCAAAACCAAACCCACTGCCGCCTAGTCAATTCCAACTAGAAGAGGGAAATGAATAGAAATCAAAGTTTAATAGTGGGTACCAGGGGCAGGAGGAAGAGAAAAAGGGAATCATTGTTTAGGAAGCATTGAGTTTCTGTTTATGGTGATGGAAAATTTGGCAGTGGTTATAGGTGATGGTTGTACAACATGATTGATATAATTTGTGTCACTAAATTGTTGTTGATGTTAGGTGCTGCTGAGTCAATTCTGACTCATAGCGACCCTAAATACAATAGGACAAAACACTGCCTGGTACTGTGCCATCCTCACAATTGTTGTTATGCTTGAACCCATTGTTGCAACCACTGTGTCAGTCCATCTCATTGAGGGTCTTCTCTTTTTCACTGACCCACTACTTTACCAAGTGTTATGTCCTCCAAGGACTGATCCCTCCTGATAACATGTCCAAAGCACATGAGACCAAGTCTTGCTATCCTTGCTTCTAAGGAGCATTCTACCTGTACTTCTTCCAAGACAGATTTTTTCATTCTTCTGGAGGCCATTGTATATTCAATATTCTTTGCCGACACCGTAATTCAAATGCATCAATGCTTTGGTCTTCTTTCTTCAGTGTCCAGCTTTCGCATGCATATGAGGCAATTGAAAATACCATGGCTTGAGTCAGGGACACCTTAGTCTTCAAGGTGACATCCTTGCTTTTCAACATATTAAAGGGGTCTTTTGCAGCAGATTTGCCCAATGCAAAATCTTTTGATTTCTTGACTGCTTCTTCCATGGGCATTCATTGTGGATACAAGTAAAACGAAATCCTTGACAACTTCAATATTTTCTCCATCTATCAGGATGTTACTTATTGGTCCAGTTGTGAAGATTTTTGTTTTTTTCATATTGAGGTGTATTTAATTCATTCCGAGGGCTATAGTCTTCGATCTTCATCAGTAAGTGCTTCAAGTCCTTTTCACTTTCAGCAAGCAAGGTTATGTCATCTGCATATCACAGGTTGTTAATGAAACTTCCTCCAATCCTGATGCACCGTTCTTACTCGTATAGTACAGCTTCTCAGATTATTTGCTCAGCATACAGATAAGTATGGTGAAAGGATACAACCCTGACGCACACCTTTCCTGATTTTAAACCATGCAGTATCCCCTTCTTCTGTTCCAATGACTGCCTCTTAGTCTATGTACAGGGTCCTCATGAGAACAATTAAGTGCACTAAACTGACCATGTGAAAAATGTTGAATTGGCAAATATATATATATCTTTACAACAGTTTTTTTAAAAAGAAAACTCTATAGGTCACAACGGAATTTTGTCCAATATAGTACCAGATGAGCCCCTAGATATGACGAAAAAAAACCTCATTGCCATCGAGTCGATTCTGACTCAGCAACCCTATAGGACAGAGTAGAACTGCCCCATAGAGTTTCCTAGGAGCACCTAGTGGATTCCGACTGCTGACCTTTTTGGTTAGTGGCCATACCACTTAACCACTCTGCTACCAGGGTTTCCCCTAGGTATGAAGGCACTCAAAATACACAGTTGCTGCAACAATGGACTCAAGCATACCAACAATCATGGAGATGACACAGGACCTGGCAACATTTCGTTCTATTGTACATGCGTTGGAGCCGACTTCATGGAAGCTAACAACGATGTAGTCAGTCCCAGGTCTGTGAATCAGGGTTGTCTTCCAGCCTGTCTGCTTTTAAAGTCTCACGCAGGCCTGGAGATGAGTGTATTTGCTTTTCTACAGGAGTGGCTGAATCCAAGCACACTTCACTTGTGAAGACTGAGCCCTGAAGTGGCCAGGTGACTGTGCAGAGATAAAAAAAAAAATCTCAGAGATCAGCACCAGGCAGCCAGTCCTTTGTCACGGAACCCAGCCAAATATACGCTCTCTGGGTGCAGTGAATGCCGGCCTTTGGTGTGCGAGCCCTTTGCCCGCTGTGCCCCATAACCTTTCAGAGTTTTCAATAACAATTTTGAAATCATTAAATCACCTTATACAATTTTTCTTGGGATTATAATGCTGAGAAACGTTTGTCTGCTTTAATCAAGTCGAAACGACACAAGCCAGGTAAGATATTTTGAAAGGCTTAGTTAGCATGGTGCCCTCCCTTTCTTCTTACCGTCTTGCCTCCTTTCCTTCCACTTTGACTGAACACCTACTGTGTGGTGACACTGCCCTCAGCACAGGGAGCTCTGACTTTTAGATTATACTCTATCTTCCTGAAAGTAAGATCAGATTAATAATAAAAAATGTATTCACATGCCAAGACATGGATGAACCTTGAAAACATTATGCTGAGTGAAATAAGTCAGTTGCAAAAGGACAAACACTATAATCTCATTTATCTGAAATAACCAAATATATGGAAATGAAAAATTAATAGTGGTTACCCTTTTTTTTTTTTTTACCAGAGGTAGAAGGAGGGGAAAGAGCAAGTTTTTGCTTAGGGAGCAGTGAGTTTATGTTAATGGTGGTGGAGTGATTCAGAAAAGGGTGCTGAGAATAGTTGCACAACTTGAAAAATGAGATCAATGTCACCAAATTGTACATGTAGAAAATGTCGAATTGGTGTATGTTCTGGTGCATTCATTTTCACAATAATAAAGAAAATGTTTTGAATCAGTTTATCAGGATTACATGAGTCAAGCAACCAGTTAAATAAATAGATAAGAGATAAACAGAATAATAAATAGGTAGATAGATAGACACAGTAATTGCTCAAGAGTTAGGTATAGTCTTGAGATGATTGACCTTTTAAAATACATCTGCTCTAGACTTATTTAAACTTCCTGTTGTTGTTAGGTGCTAGTGAGTGGCTTCCAACCCATAGGGACCCCAACAGAATGAAGCAGCGCCTGGTCCTGCGCCATCCTCACAATCCTTGCTAGGTCTGAGCCCATTGTTGCAGCCGCTGTGTCAGTTGATCTCATTGAGTCTTCCTCTTTTTCAGTGGCCATCTACTTTACCAAGTATGATGTCCTCCAGGGACTGGTCCCTCCTAGGAACATGTCCAAAGTATGTGAGAGGAAGTCTTGCCATACTCCCTTCTAAGGAATATTCTGGCTGTACTTTTTCCAAAACAGATTTATTCATTCTTCTGGCAGCTCATGGTATATTCAACATTCTTTGCCAACACCATAATTCAAATGCATCAGTTCTTCTTTAGTCTTCCTCATTCATTGTCCAGCTTTCACATGCATATGAGGCGATTGAAAATATTATGGCTTGGGTCAGGTGCACCTTAGTCCTCAAGGTGACATCTTTGCTTTTTAACATTCTAAAGACGTCTTTTACAGCCAATTTGCCCAGTGCAATATGTCATTTGATTCCTTGATTGCTGCTTCCATGGGCATTGTTTGTGGATCCAAGTAAAATAAAATCCTTGACAACTTCAGTCTTTTTTTTTAAATCATGATTTATTTGTTTATTGTGCTTTATATGAAGGTTTATAGAGCAAATTAGTTTCTCATTAAACAATTAATACACATATTGTTTTGTGACATTGGTTATCAACCCCATGACCTGTTAACACTCTATTTCCTTCTTGACCTTGGGTTCCCCATTTCCATTCATTAAGCTTTCCTGTCCCCTCCTGCCTTCTCATCCTTGTTTCTGGGCCGATGTGCCAATTTAGTATCGTATACATGGTTGAGCTACGTGTATTATTGTTTGTTTTATGGGCCTGTCTAATCTTTGGCTGAAGGGTGAACCTCAGGAATGACCTCAGTACTGAGTTAAAAGGCTGTCCGGGGGCCATACTCCTGGGATTTCTCCAGTCACTCTCAGACCAGCAGTCTGGACTTTTTTATGTGTGTGAGATAGAATTTTGTTCTGCATTTTTCTCCAGCTCTGTCCGGAACCCTCTATCGTGATCCCGTCAGAGCCGTTGGTGGTGGTAGCTGTGCACCATCTAGTTGTGCTAGACTCAGTTTGGTGGAGGCTGTGGTAGTTGTGGTCCATTAGTCCTTTGGACTAGTTTTCTCTTGTGTCTTTGGTTTTCTTCATTCTCCCTTGTGCCAAACTGGGTGGGTCAGTGAGTATCTTAGATGGCTACTCACAAGTTTTTAAGACCACAGATGCTACTTATCAAAGTAAGCTGTAGAACATTTTCTTTATAATCTACATTATGCCAATTGAGCTAGATGTCCCTGAGACCTGGTCTCAAGCCCTCAGTCCAGTAATTCGGTTCCTCGGGGAGTTTGGATGTATCTAAGAAGATTCTATGGCTTTGCCTTTTTTGTGGACAACTTCAATCTTTTCTTCATTTATCATGATGTTGCTTATTGGTCCAGTTGTGGGGATTTTTGATTTCTTTATGTTGCAGTGTAATCCATACTGAAGGTAATAATAGTCTTTGATCTTCATCCATAAGTGCTTCAAGTCCTCTTCACTTTCAGCAGGCAATGTTGTGTCATCTGCATATTGAAGGTTGTTAATGAATCTTCCTCCAATCTTGATGCCCCATTCTTCTTCATATAGTCCAGCTTCTTGGATTATTTGCTCAACATGCAGATTGAATAAGTATGGTAAAATGATACAAGGCTGACACACAAATTTTCTATTTTAAGCCACGTGGTATCCCCTTGTTCTGTTGAAATGACTGCCTCTTGGTCTATGTACAGGTTCCACATGAGCACAATTAAGCATTCTGGAATTTCCATCCTTTGCAATATCATCCATAATTTGTTATGATCCACACAACTGAATGCTTTTGTATAGTCGATAAACCACAGGTAAACATCCTTCTGGTGTTCTCTGCTTTCAGCCAAGATCCATCTGACATCAGCAATGATATCCCTCATTCCACATCCTCTTCTGAATCCAGCTTGAATATCTGGCAATTTAAACTTCCTGAGCTAGTGTATATAGCTAGTTTAGGAGGAGCCCTGGTCGCATAGTGGTTAAGAGCTTGGCTGCTAACCAAAACGTCAGCAGTTCAAAATACACTAGCTGCTCCTTGGAAACCCTAAGCAGCAGTTTTACTCTGTCCTATAGGGTCACTATTAGTCAGAATTGACTCAATGGCAGTGGGTTTAAGCTAGTATAAAGGAGCCCTCCTGATGCAGTGGTTAGTGTTTGGGTGCTAACCGAAAGACAAGCAGCTTAAACATATCGGCTGCTCCATGGAGAAAAAAGCCTGGCATTACAGCCTTAGAAGCCCTATGGGGCATTCTATTCTATTCTATAGGGTTGCTATGAGTTGGAATCACTTGAAGACAATGGATTTGGTTATGGCTAGTATAGCAGCTGTGTTGGGCAGAATTCTAAAATGGTATCCAATATCTCCTCTCATCAGCACCCCTCCCACACACGCCTTCTCCCAGATACTCAGTCAAACACTAAGACAGGTACTGTTGTGAAGGAATTTTGCAGATACAATTAGGTGCCAAAATAGCTGACCTTAAGACAGGGAAATTATTCTGGGGGTGGAGATGGGACTGACCTAATCGAGTGAACCCTTAAAAGGAACTATGCTCTTCCTTTTAAAAGAGGTTTGAAATGTGATACTGAGTCAAACAGGGGAATTCTCCATATCTGGCTTTGAAGATGGAGAGGACCATGTGACAAGGAATGTGAGCGGCCCCTAGAAGTTGAGAACAGTCCCCAGCTGACAGCAGGAAAACGAGGACCTCAGTCCTACAACAAAGAACGGAATACTGCCATAACCACGTGAGATTGGAAGATAACTCCAAGCTCCAGATGAGAATGCAACCCAGCCAACATTTTGGTTTTAGCCTTGTGAGATCCTGAGCAAAGAACCCAGTCGTGCTGCTCCTGGACTTCTGACCTACAGCACTGTGAACTAATAAATGGGTGTTGTTTTAAGCCACTAAGTCTGTGGTAATTTGTTACACAGCGGTAGAAACATAATAAAGCAGCTGTTCTGTTTCCCTGCTTAGCACCCTTTCCCTCCACATTTTTGATAATATACTCAAATCTTCTTGACAATAGAGATTGGGCATGTGACCAAACTGGCAAATCATCATATCTCATGCCTCTGAGCATGGGTTCTGGGGTTGGGCATGTGACCCACGGCAGCACAACAAGTGGCCTTACCTGTGAATTTTCAAACTTGAACTTGAGGAAGAGTGCTCATTTTCCTCCCTGCCCATAAGCTGTAGGAAAGCGAGTCCAGAGCTGCCCACAAGCGTGCTCACCACCACGTGGTGAAACTGGTCTGAGCCCTTAACATCAAGACAAGAGTATGGAGAGTCCTCACAGCGTTTGAGTCCCTGAATCCATTGTCCTCTGACCATCTGAATCCACACCCGTCCAGTGATTTGGTTATGTGAGTCGGTGCCTCCCTTTCTACTTAAGCTAGGCTGTACTCAATGCAGCTAGGGTGGAGTGGTGAAAATGGTTAGCTGGAGGAAATCAGTTCTGCTTATCAGTCCTGAGAGATGAGAACAATATCAAGACACAAAAGTGCCTACTTGCACACAGACACCTGTTTTGGTTTGTTATTTTTTTAAAGTTGGTGCTGAAGGATATCAAATGATAGCAAAAATTAACACTAGTTCAATCATCTTATTATTGGAGCTGCGAGGGACCTTCCAAAACCAAACCAAACTCAGTACCGTCAAGTTGATTCTGACTCATAGCAACCCTACAGGACACAGTAGAACTGCCCCACAGAGTTTCCAGGAAGCACCTGGCAGATTCGAACTGCCGACACTTTGGTTAGCAGCCATAGCACTTAACCACTACGCCACCACGGTTTCCTCAAGGGACCTTCCAAAAAACACCAAACCAAACCCCCTGCTGTCAAGTCGATTCCAACCCATAGTGACCCTATAGGACAAAGTAGAACTGCCCCATAGAGTTTCCAAGGAGCGCCTGGTGGATTTGAACTGCCGACCTCTTGGTTAGCAGCCGTAGCACTTAACCATTACGCCACCAGGGTTTCCAGTGAGGGATCTTAGATATCATCTAATCTTAGATATCATCTGGTCATCATTTAGTCAATGTTCATTTTCTACATGCAGAAGCTCAAGCTCGGAAAGGAGAAGCAGCTAATTAGGTAACAAGCTGGTCATTCCTGGAATGATTGGCAAAATTGACCCAGGTTGACTAAAAAATGAAGCTGCTTGCATCTAATTTCTCTCTCCTGCTGTGCGTGATTACTTGGCTAGTTCTTCCATCATCCCAGTACGTTTTCCTCAAACTTTCTAAAATTGTGTCTGCTGAGCACTGTGACTTTCCTAATCCCTACAATATATTTTCAAGATACACCCTCCAGTTTCTGAAACTCTGGTAGTATCTCGGTTTGTCAGGATGATTTTTACTTGATTTACTAAGAAGCATGTAAAACTGCATCTTCGTGGCGAAGATACACCAAGAAGCCAGCCTGGGCACAACTTAGCTTTGTGAAGGTTGTACAGAGATAAATTCTTAAATGATTATCTCTCTTGAGTGTAAATATAAGTTGTTTCCATAGATACCTGCTCACAATAACTAATGAGACAAGTGTTTCCCAAGACCTGGCTGAATGACACTTCTGACATAAGAAGTTCTTACCTTCTTGTTCCATTTGAACATAAAATCACAGAGTATTAGAGCTTGAAGGGGTCTTAGAGATCATTAGACTCAACCCTTCATTGTTCAGATAAGGACAATGGGCTCGAGACCGGGGAGGGCCTTGTTGAACATCAGAGTCTCCCTATTTTAAAACATCAACAGGTAGTTTGCAATGCCTTTCTTTAAAAGAGAGGAAGGGATAAAAATACCTTATTTAAAATTTGTATTTTCTGGATGTGTACAAAGAAAAAAAAAAGCTGCAAAAAACATAAAGATTATCCATCACCTGGATTTTGAAGCAATTTGGAAAAGATTAAGAAAACATCTTACCAATAAGATAATAAAATGACCTGTTTGATGTTTCTTTTTTAAAACAAAAAAAGATTGCCTGAGAGAGAAGCATTGCTTTTATTATAAATGTTGGTACCAATTTATTTTTACAGATTTGAGGAATTCAAAACTGTAGGAAGAAATAAGAAGGAAAAATTACCCAAACGGAACCACTTTCTAATATGTTGGTATTTTTCCTTTCAATCTTTCTTTCGTGTGTATAGGAAGTTTATGGGGATGACAGTCATAAATATTTTCTCATGTTATTACATCTTCTTTATAAATATCCACTAAGTGAATTGTTATGGATTCTTTTAGCAATTAACTATTCTGTTGTGGGAATGCTGGTTTTCAGAACAACCCTACAGTGAGCATCTTTGTGTGTAAACAGTTTTTCCATACTTAGAACTATTTCCTTATTCCTCATAAATGGAATGTTGGAGTCTGTTTTATAGTAAGTGCTTAGTTCAATAAATATTCATTGGAAGAATTAAGTAAGTATATTAATGAGAATAGGCTAGGTGTGCTATGGTAATGAGCAGCTCCAATGTCTCCATGACCTAACAAAACAAAAGTTGACTTCTTACTCATGCAAATCAGTTTGGGGTTCAGGTTACTCTTTGGAGCTGCTGTCTTCCATGTGGTGACTTGGCTTTTCAAGCTGTTCAGTCTTTTGGCTCTGCCATTGCAGTTAGGGTCTTTCTGACCACCTTCAGAAGAAGGCTCTTAAATGCTTCAGCCCAGGAGTGACACATGCCAGCTCTGCTCATAACCCACTGGTCGGAACTAGTTAGGTGGCTCTGCACAAAAGCCAATATCAAGGTAATCAAAAGAATGAAAATTAAGTATTTTTGCCCACCACTCTAGCAAATGTATTTTTTTTAAGAGTAATATCCAGTGCAGGAAGAAAGGCCTGGTGATCTAAAAGTCAGCAACCTATCTTGGGGATGGCACAGGACTGGGCAGTGTTTTGTTCTTTTGTGCCTGGCGTCACGGTGAGTTGGGGGGCGACGTGATGGCAGTGAACAACAGGAACAATATCCAATGAGAGTAGTAAAAAGAACTTTCTTATGCAAATTGATAGTCACGCATATTGGTATAACTCTGTAGAAAAGCAATTTGTCAATCATATCATTAACCTTAATGTGGTAGAGACTTTAGTGCCCATCTCCTTCTGGTATGTGGGAGGATTACACTTGCTCATTGTAGTTTTGATCTGCATTTCTCTAATGACTAAAAATCTAGAGCATTTCCTCATGTATCTGTTGTCTTCTTTGGTGAAGTGTCTGTTGATATCATTTGCCCACTTCTTAATTGGATTATTTGTCTTTTTATTGGTGCAGTGTTGCAGTATCTTATAGATTTTAGAGATTAGATCCTTGTCAGATATGTCATAGCTAAAAAATTTTTTCCAGCCTATAAGTCCTCATTTTACTCTTTTGGTGAAGTCTTTTGATGAGCATAAGTGCTTAATTTTTAGGAGATTCCAGTTATCTGTTTATCTTCTGGTGTTTGTGCATATTATGCTGTATATTAGGGCCCCTAGTATTGTCCCTATTTTTATTTCCATGACCTTTATAGTTTTAGGTTTAGGTCTTTTATATATTTTGAGTTAGTTTTTGTGTATAGTGTGAGGTATGGGTTTCCTCTCATTTTTTTACAGGTGGACGTCCTGTTTTGCCAGCACCGTTTGTTGAAGAAACTATCTTTTTCCCATTTAATGGACTTTGGCTGTTTGTCAAAGATCAGCTGACCATAGGTGGGTGAATTTCTCCACTATATTTTTATAGGACTTTCCTCTCAGCAACTTGCCCTCTTTGAAGTACAGGCAATTCCCAGGTTAGGAACAAGATCCATTCCTAACTGTGTCTTTAAGTCAAATTTGTAGGGAAGTCAGAACAGGTGCATAAGGTTCTTAGTTAGCCTTACTTAGCGCAAGAAAAGGCTCAAAGCCTTTTCAATGATTTAAAAGCTGCACGTGCAGCAAGTGAGAGTGATTGTGATCAAGACTTTGTTGTGAGTAGGGACTGTTTCAGTGGTTTCAAAGTGAGGACAAATTTACATAACATTAAAGGGCAAATATGATTTGTCTGTAAGTGGGATGCTCATTACCTGGGGACTTACTGTATTAACTTAAAAGAAATTAAGATGTTACTTCTCTTAAGGGTAATTGCATTTTAATAGGGCCCTTCAGTCCCTTATCTAAAGGAATTAACTTTCCAAAGGAAATTTGAGACCCTGTGATAGGTAGTCAAGGAGATATTTTGAGCAAGAACTTCTGACATGTTCTCTGTGAACTACACCACATCTGGCTTGTAAGGTCAGTCTTAAGTGGCACCTATCCAAATCTTGTCTTGTTTTTTGCCCATGCTGGCAATAAATACAACCCAGTTATCATTGTGCTTACCTCATTCAAGGTTAGCTCCACTTGGACGTCCTCTCTTCGTGCTAAATCATTAATCTTTATTCCCGAGAGTGGTTTTCTCTCCTGGAGACCCTACTTCCGTCATTATTCCTGACATTGAGGCTCAGAATCTCTGTCACTTCTAGCTGCCTTGGTTTATTCACTGTCTCCTAACACCATTCAGACGTCTGTCTCCATTTCAATACTCCTGTAGTATCTTTCATCTGGAACACTGGTCCCCTTATTCAGCATTAGCTGGTCACATCTAACAGTAACCCTTCCCTCCTCTGAGCCCATAGGGGACTTCCTGGTTAGGCTAGTGGTCTCCAAAGTGAGGTCTCTGTCATGATGATCAATATCTTAAAGGTGATAGATAAAGCACTGGCTCAGAGAACTGAAGATGATGGCTTAGGGGCCCCTAGGTGGCAAATGCCAGGCCAGGACTCAGGCCCAACCAGAATCCAACTCCAATGTTCAGGTATTTGGCCTGACACAAACTTGCATGGCCCAACCTCCAAAAAAAACCTCAGCTTTTTCAACTAGGTTTGACTATGGTCTTGCCTGGACAGATTCTTCACACTGGACCCAAATAGGTCGCTCTGACCCCAAACACTCTCCATGGCCAGAGGTGACATCCTCTCCAAGCAACAACCCGCTCCTTCCTGGAGTAAAACACCCAGTTCCCACCTTGCCTTATTCCCAAAATCAGATGTGTGGTGCCTGAGGCCACCTAGGCCCCATTTCTGCCTCAGAGGCAGCACAGGAGTCCAACAGGAAAATGTGAGTTAGCCAGAAACCCAAGGGTGCCTGTTGGAAAACAAGAAGGCAGGTGGAATTGCTTCTGTCTTTTAAGAGGAAAGTCCACCTCCCCTGGGATGTGCCCTTTGAGGTAGGCAGTAGCCAAGCTTCCTGGCCACAGGGGACTTCTCCACAAGAAGGCATAACTGCTGAAGGAGAAAGGCCTTAGGAGACTAGAGGCCTGGCTCTGAAGACATTGAGACCAAGTCAACCTGTTGCCCTCTGGCTGTGTACACAGAGGCAGGTCAGAGGGAGAGCAGCACCATCCACCTTTCCTGGTTTCCCAAGGGAATGTCAGGATTGCTGCCCCCTGGGGCAAGGCTCTCTCAGGGGTTACCTACTTAGGAGAAAGCCCTGGCACCTAGCCAAGGGGGGTGCTCTAGGAAGAGTAACTGTCACGTGTCAGAGAAGGCAGGTGAGCTCGCCCCAGAAATACTGCCTCCATCCATGACCAGGCCCAGGTGTGTGAAGATGGTGGGGAACGTGGGGTGTGTATGAAGGGGGGTGGTCTTTTGACCTTTACAAGAAGACCCTGTAAAGGGCAGAGCCCCTTGAGACTGGCTGGCACACCAGGGGCCTCACTCACCCGCCTATCAAATTACTTATCACTTGTTCTTTATAGTCCTTACAGCACCTTCCACAGCCTGAGTCAGCAGTTCTCAACCTATCAGATCTGTTGTTGTTAGGCGCTATCAAGTAGAACTGCCCCGTAGGGTTTTCCAGCCTGTATTCTTTATAGTAGGAGCCCTGGTGGCACAGTGGCTAAGTGCTGGGCTGCTAACCAAAAGATCAGTGGTTTGAACCCACTAGCTGTTCTGTGGAAGAAAGATGTGGCGGTCTGCTTCCATAAAGATTTACAGCCTTGGAAACCCTATGGGGCAGTTCTCCTCTGTCCTATAGTGATGTCGCTGTGAGTCAGAATCCACTGGACAGCAACAGAACCTTTACAGGAGCAGATCGTCAGGTCTTTCTCCCACAGAGCTGCTGAGTGGGTTCAAACAGCCAAGTGCTTATCCATTGATATCAGACCCAAGTCCCCTTTTATAACTAATATTTTGTAATGTTCTTACTATCTTAAAATGAAATTCATACATAATTTTTAAAAAATCCCATTGTACTAGTTGTTGTTAGTTGCCGTCAAGTCAGCTCTCATGGCGACCTTATGTATAACAGAATGAAACATTGCCCAGTCTTGCGTCATCTTCTTTATCGTTAGTGTGTTTGAGTCTATTGTTGCACCTACCGTTCCAGTTAGGCTAAGCTATTTGCTATAATAAAAGACCCTAATATGTTTAATGGCTTAAACACTGTAGAAGTTTATTTCTCGCTCCTATAACAGGACTGAGCAGATAAGTAATCAGTGGGGAGAAGTGGACATAGAGAAGTGTACGAGGGAGGTTCTCATGGAGCGGGTCTGGAAGTGGCACACCTCACATCTGCTCAGGGTCTGTTGCCTGGAATTCATCACATGGCCACAACTAACTGCAAGGTTGCCTGGGAAATAGCCTAATTGGAGACCCAGGAGAGAGAGGAGCATGGATTTTGGTGTGCATCTTTTCGGTTTCTGCCACAAATATAATGCCCTGTCATAAAAGAGAAATAAAAGAAAAATAATTTATAATAAAGTGTTGTGATTTCCATTACATAAATTCTCAGGCATGTCCACGCAAGGACACATGGGATGTTTATTCCAATATGGAGAATCATGTGAAGGCGATGGCCTTAAATGCAGTTAAAAACAGGTGTGTTCTATTAGTAATTGAAATGCCCTTCCCCCTCCTGAAATGGTCAACAACTCTTGGTAAAATTGTGAACAAAACAATGTACAATCTTCCCTTAATCTATATAGCTGGTGCATTCCTGGAAAATCCAGTACATATAAGAGCTCAGCAAAAACTCTTTTGTGTTTATATGTAAAGAGAAATTGGGTTGTAGGCTCAGATACTTATGAAGAACTTCTTTTTTTTTTTTTTTTTATCTTTTTTAAAAATCTACTTGAATATCCAGTGGGACACTAGGAAGCCATGTGGGACAAGGATCAATTCTTTGTTCTGCAGGCTCATCTCTATATTGCAGGATGCCTAGGACCCCTGGGGCCCTCTTACTAGATAAATGTCAGTAGTCCTCCCCTCAGTCATAGTGACAACCAGAAACATCTCCACGAATTTCCCAAAATCCCCTGGGGAGTTGTAGTGCTATTGGGTAGTAATACTGCAGATCTTTATCTGCTCCCACTGAGAAAAACTAGCATCAATAAATGGATACATGAATAAACTACTCCACTAACCCTGAAAATTGCTGTAAAACAAAGAATATGAATATTTTTTGCAAAACATATTCCTTTAATACAAAAAAAAAAAAAAAACCCACTGCCCTCGAGTCAATTCCAACTCATAACGGCCCTATAGGACAGAGTAGAACTTCCCCATGGGGTTCTAAGGTGTGCCTGAGGGATTCAAGTTGCTGACCTTTTGGTTAGCAGCCATAGCTCTTAACCACTACCACATCAGGGTTTTCATCCCTTTAATAGTAATAAAATAAATACTTCCTAGTTATTCAGTCTTTTCCTATTGAACAGTAGGCTGCTCTTTGCCTTCAGATCAGTTATACTATCCATTGAGATAGTGAAAGATTAAAAAAAAAAAAAAAAACCTAAATCTGATAAACAGCTGAAGACCCTGCAGGAAGATAAGACATTTGAGCAAGGTGATGTATTGAAGTTTGCTTTGTTTTGATGAACAGGTCACATTATTGAGTCAGGGAGAAATCCTTCCTTTCCGTATTTGAAAGTTGGGAGCCTGTCTGTATCTGCTCCTGTTTCTGATAATTTTCAAACAGTTGCTTTAAAATAAGTCACAGTTTTAGATATGTCACAGGCAAATTACACTCCATAAACGCTATATTTTCTCCCTCCCACACCCATGGTTGTTGTTGTTAATTGCTGTCGAGCTGATTCCAACTCGTGGTGACCCCATATGTGCAGAGTAGAGCTGCTCCATAGGGTTTTCAAGGCTGTGACCTTTCAGAAGATCACCAGACCTGTCTTTCAAGGTGCTTCTGGGTGGGTTCAAACTGCCAACCTTTTGGCTGGTAGTTGAATGCTTAACTGTTTGTGCCTGTCATGGATTGAATTGTGTCCCCCCAAAATATGTGTTGACATAGTTAGGCCATGATTCCCAGTATTGTGTGGTTGTCCTCCATTTTGTGATTGATATAATTTTCCTGTATGTTGTAAATCCGAATCTCTGCCTGTGTGGTTAGCAAGGCAAGATTGGATTATGTTGGAGAGGATTAGGGTGGGATGTAACACCCTTAACCCAGGTCACGTCCCTGATCCAATGTAAAGGGAGTTTTCCTGGGGTGTGGCCTCAAGAGATGAAAGGGAAGTGAGCAGAGAACTGGCAACCTCATACCACCAAGAAAGCAGCACTAGGTACAGAGCACTTCCTTTGGACCTGGGGTTCCTTCGAGGAGAGGCTCCTAGTCCAGGGGAAAATTGATGAGGAGAACGTTCCTTCAGAGCTGAAGGAGACAGAAAGCCTTCCCCTGGAGCTGACGCCCTGAATTTGGACTTCTATCCTACTAGACTATGAGAAAGTAAATTTCTTTTTGTTAAAGCCATTCACTTGGGGTATTTCTGTTACAGCAGCACTAGATAACTAAGACAGTGCCACCTTTTCTTCCCTGCTAATTGCCCACCTTTTCTTCCCTGCTAATTCTTGGTAGAGTACTTTAGGAAGAAACTGACCAACATTGGCAAGGGAAATGAAAGCTATTTGCTCTTTTGACCTAGATTTAGACCACACTTTTAGAGAGGTGGACATTCTCAGAATTTATTACCCAAGGAAGATATAGCACTTCATATAGAAATTTGGAACCTAAAGAGTGAACCTTAAACAGGGTCAGATTACCCAGTAAGCAAGGTAAGCACAGTCTTACTTGTGCTTACTTACTAATCTATAATGACCTGATGCAGTGAATAAGTGTGAGAAAGCCTGTGCTTACCTTGCTTACTAGGTCATTCTCCTCTGTCAGGGATTATAAATTTGAAAAGAGGCTTTGATTCTGTAGGAAGGTATTGTGGGGTTGGGAGAGGGTCAGATGTCAGCCATACTTAGAAGCAGAATCTCTGATGTGGTGAAAAAATGTGAAATTGTTCACTACAGATGATCTGGTAAGCAAGGTAAACACTGTGCTTACCTTGCCTATTAGCTAATCCACCCCTGCCCTTAGACTATCTTGGGAGGGATCACCTGAGCTTCTCTCATCTTCAAGTCTGTCTTGGGAAGTCTAGCCATGTTGGAGTACCACCAGGTGTGTAGAGGCAGATGTGGAGATATCCCAAGAGCTAGACAGGAGAGGAACACAAGCTGAAGATGAGTAAATTTAAGTCTGTAAGCTGAATTCCTTAGTTACAATTAGGTCTCTGGGTCTGGTTTCCCTATTGCTATCCCTGAGACTTAAGCAAAGTTTATTCATTCATTCATGCAACAAAAATTTACTGAGTCCTATCCAGTGGCAAAGGAACTCTGGTGGTGCAGTGGTTAAGCACTTAGCTGCTAACGAAAGGTCAGTGGCTCCCACCAGCTGCTTCATGGTAGAAGGATGTGGCAGTCTGCTTCCACAAAGATTACAGCCTTGGAAACTCTATGGGGCAGCTCTACTCTGTCCTGTAGGGTCACTATAGTCAGAATTAACTCAATGGCAATAAGTTTGGTTTTATTTTTTTTTTATCCTGTGGCAGTTAGTGAGCTACGATCTGGAATATGGAGAAAAATGACACAGATAACAGTCCAGGGAAGGCAGACCTGCAATAGCCACTTACACCCTTGGTGGTGAGAGCCTTGAATGGGGAGGTACTGGTGCTATGGGCCACACAGCAGGAGAATCCAGGCTGCTGGGAGTCTAAATGCTACAGTTAAGGGGAGTCTGTTCTCCAACATTGTTCCACTAGATGAATTGGACACAGAGGAATTATGGGCAGGATTTGGGCAGGAAGGTCAAAGAGGCAGTTACTCCCCCAGGAGTCAGGGCCTTGAGAACTGGGTACCTTATCCAAATAGAGGCTCCTCTTCCACTGCCAACCTTGGAGGACTAAGTGTGGTATTAATAGGGTTTAATTTCCTATGGGATATTGTAGGAGCTAAATCCCTGGCAAAGTAGCAATCTGTGATCTACCATTGTGTCTTTCTATTCCTTCACACAGGTGATTTTTAGAAGCGGGTGGTTGCCTTTCAGTCCTCCACTCTGAAGGTCTCTTGCCCTTCAACCAAGCATCCAGTACATCCCCACAACTTCCTAGAACCACTCTGAAGTCACTCTTCACTGTTGACACCACCACCACTGATCCTGACACCTAAGGTAGGAGGAGCTGAGGCCAGAAGGTCATCATGGTCAAGAGGTGAGGAGTTAATTCTCAAAGGCAAGAAGGGATTGAGAATGGGGAGAAATTCTGATAGTTATAAACGGAGACATGACAGTTATGAACAAACAATATGGAACTGGAAGAAGGGAAGAGGGAGAAGTCACTAGAGATAATACCAAGAGTGAATTCCTGGGATATGCAGTAACATAAAAGGCGCTTAGAGAAGACTTAGGGAGCATATCTGAAAGGTAGATAATGAAGGAAAGTAAGGCATTCAGCCTTTGGCATTCAGGGTGGGGGCGATGATAGACTGGATCAGAGAACTTGAGAGCTGTGATGTTGATTTGTTCTTGGAATGACTTCCTGAACCCTTCACATCTAATCAAATATTAGCACTTGTCTAGTAAATATACTAAATAAATACTGTTCTGTCCCCGGATGGGCAGGGCCTAGAGCACCGTGCCCCTCTCCCTCCAACTCAAAGGTAGCTCAGTTAGACCAAGTGGCATTGAATACAAGCTTTTCCACATAATAGCAATATGGCTCCAGTTACTTAACATTTCAAAGCCTCAGCTTCCCCATCTATAAAATAGGGATGGTAAAATAATCCTTTATGCAAAACTCTTAACACAGTTCTTGGTGCAGAGCAATCATGCCATAAATGCCAACAATTTTTATAGTCTCATGACAACCCTGCAAGAGAATTTATGACAACCCTGCAAGAGAATTTATAGCTGCATAAGCTGAGGTTCAGAGAAGTTAAGCAGCTTCCCAGAATTCAACAAACAGCTAATTTAAACCAAGCTCCCTCTGACCACAAGCTTTTGCCCTTAACTATTCTTCCTTTTTTTTTTTTTTACCATCTTGGGCATCAATGGGAGGGATGAAGCTAACACTCCCTTAAGCAGTATGCAGAAAGAAATAAAAAAATGAAAACACACAGAGAGCCATACAATATCTGGGAAGGAACTTCTGGGGGCTGGCAATTTCTACCATTTCACCTGGAGGTATCAGGCTTCTAAGCCCGAAGCTGCAGGCCGGTTTGGGGCTTCCTAAGTGGGGAAGTGGAGATCGTAACATTTCTTCTCAAAAAAACCGAGGTGGGCAATAGCCCGTAAGGAAAATACAATTACAAGTACCTGTTCTCTCTTCCAGGAACTCTGAATTTCAGTTCTGCATACCAAAAGATTTCTCGTAATTCATTTGGTGGCAGAACCTGGCCTGACCAGAACTGATGTGAGTGTAGTCATCATGGTAGCCTCACTTAGGATGAATAGTCACGCATGTACTGCGGAAATGTTGATGTGATGACTTATTGGGGTGCTGCCTCAGACTCCACTGGGGAGTTAGTTAACTGTTGTGCTGCCTTTCTACAGTTAGAAAGCTTCTGAGTTCTAGAACACAAGTGCCCACCTCCCCCCCATGAGGGCTGTGGGCCTTTCCTGATTATTTCTAACCATTTTTGCAGTTTCCCAGAGCAAAGAATACAAACACTCCAGATTTAATTTACAGTGACCTTCCTTTAAAGAACCTTTATCCAAGAACTTTTCAGAGGATCCCTTGTTCATCTTTGAGGAAGAATAACAAGCCCTGGGCCATACATGCCTGGAGCTCTAATGGGCATTCTTAGAAGCCCGGTCTATTTCCTAGAACTATGGTTTTCAACTCTGTGCTATAGAACTTTCCTGCATTGTTATCCATGCCTCAGAATGCTGATTTTGGTGTGACTTTGTGGTGTTGTGGCTACAGGACTAAGGGGCTGGGGGTGAGGGAGGATGTCAGGACTGTGGCTAAAGATATGGAAGAGAAACGGGAATCATGGCCCTCCCCGGCCTCCACTCCTTTCCTAGAACCCCTGGGGACCGCAATCATGTGCTCACAGTATTTTTGGCAAAATCCAAAACCATGAATTTTACGTATTTTGAATGCTTAAATTTCACACCATCTTCTCTTCCTTCATCATTATTTATTTAAATGTGACTTAGTGCTCAATGAGACAAAGGCCTGGTCTTATTTTAAAATTGTGGATTCAGAGCTGCAAAGGAAAGTACCTCTGAATAAATGACCTATCTCAGTATTCCTGCTGAGTCTATCTTCTAGCATTGAAAACTCCATTCAGCCACGGTGACGTGGAGTTGAATGGGTGGAGCATTATTTCACCGCCACTTGTTTAGACACGCTTTGACAAATGTCAGTCCCAAGCCTGTGTATTTGGACGGCGGTGGACAATACGAGGCTCGTGGCCTCCGGATGGGCTTCCTGTCTGGCTGCCAAAACCTTGCTGACCTTCCCTCCACTAGGGATTGCACGACTCATAGGGAAACATCAGGCAACTAAAGCACCTGGTTGCTTTCTTCTCTCCGGGATAAATATCATAGATCAGCCAGTACAGAAGACCCTTGTCACTACTCCAGTTCCAGAGCTTCGCCAAAGAGCAAAATCATTTGAGACTTGGAGCGTTTAAAGAGAAAACAAACTAAAAATGTTTCTACATTTGGTCACTTTCCAATTATTCTGATACTTATGATCTATCCAGGGCTGTGTCTCGTCCCCTTCTCATCAGCTATACATCTTTGGCCAGCCACACAGATTGTTGATTCCTCTTCCAATACATGGGTGGGAAGCATGGAAGAAGGAAACAAAGCTGGTCTCCTTTGAGTTGAATTCAGTTTGACAAATAAATAGAGCACCTATTAATGGACAGGTATTCTGCTTGGTGCCACAGGGATACAGGCACTGGGAATTACACACCCGATGAGAAGTAAGCACAATATGCTATAAGAACATCCATCACCAAAAAGCATTCCACTGGGGAAATGAGTAGTGCTTACGATATGTGGGTGGCTAGAAATATGATATGGGCCTTCAATGCTTGCATGAACAGAGTGTAAGAATTTGGCAAGCTCAACACTCAGCTCAGCCTTGATGCAAGGAGGGCCAAGGAAGGCTCCCTGAAGGTGGTGACAGCCGTGCTAAGTCCTGAATATTGAATAAGAGTTCCTCAGGCAAATGGGTGAGAAGCTGATGAATACATCCCATGCAGGAAACAGCTCATGCAAAGGTTCTGAGGCAAGAGCATGGCATGAATTATATTGCATGTAATTTATTTTAAAATACTTCAGCGTAGACCAAGAGATATGTGTGTTAGTCTTAACCTACACTCTAGGAGTGATTTGTTGACATCTGAAGTACCCTGGTCAGGAATACACCCTCCAGAGTGCTTAGTTAGCTTTGAAAGTCTCTAACTGGAATCTACACTTCCAAGGCAGCTTCTCCAAGAGATTCAGTGATCTTTATCTTCCATTAGCACTAGAGGGTTTGTTAATTTGTATAATGGTTTTAGATATGATTTCTCATTCATGAAATGAGTGGTGCACAAGATATGTGGATGGCTATAAGTACGATATGGCCTTCCTTGCTTGCATGAACAAAGTGTAAGAATTTGGCAACTTACACTCTTCATAATGGCCCCCAAGCCTAAGACTCCATCTAGTCCTAGGTGTGGCTACCTAACAGGTGGTTTTGTTGCCTGATTCTGACTATAGATCAACTGAATTCTTCCCCTAGAGTACTGTTCAATCTGCTTCAAGTGAACCTTTCATGCAAGATGTGTGTCGAACGGAGAGCAAAGATTTTATCAAGCTTAGGAGAAAAGCGTGTGTATGACTATAGTGCTTGCTTACTAGTAAATGTATGTATAGCAGAATTCCGTCTGAGTCTTGCTTCCATTGCAATGTATGACTACCTCTTAGAGGTCATGGTAGAGGAGATCTATAATCCTTATCTCCTTTTAACTGTGGTAACCTATAGATATTCTGAAAAAAGAACCTAATAATTCTAAGCAGCCAAATTGGATGGAGTCAGTTTTCTGCATCATGGTTCCTTGCTTGTTTTTAACAGTGCTAGCCATCCTCTCCTGCCACTCCAGGGAGAGAGGTAGCCAATGTAGCTCAATTCAGTTGAGCAGCAGGAAGGAGCAGAATCCCATGGAAAGGAGCCCAAAGTCTACTAGGAAGACAATACCAGTCCTGACAAAAGTGTAGAGTGATGCAATGACAAAAATAAGACAACCTGGCAGCTAGGAGAGCTGACAGCAGGATGGGAAGGGGTGTGAGGAGCAGGTTAGGATGAGTGGTTCAGGACTAGGGTGGTGAACAGTGGCTTATTGCCAAAGCACACCGCTACCATAGCACTGGAACATACTGTGTCAACTCAAAGGAGCCATACCCAGCTGGACACCAGTTTACTGTCCATGGCCAAGCTTACTACCTATTGCTCCTTCACTCACTTCTGACCCTGCTCTGCCACCTGTGTTTCCTATTCTGCTAATGGTATTGCCCTCTACTTGGGAATCACTGGAGATAGTTGGATGCTTCCAATATCATTTCCCCAATTTTAATTAGCCATCAAGTCTAAAAACTTCTGCTAACTAAATATCTCTTGACTCCATCCCTATTGCCACTGCCTTGCCTCCAACCCTCATCATCTCTTCTTTGGACCACTGCCACAGCCCACACTGCAAGAAACTTCTTGCTAGTCTTCCTACTTCCAGTGTCACTCTCTCTGCTACCTTTCTAAAGTACAAATTAGAGTTTGTTTATACTCTACTTAAAATCCTCTAGAGATTCCCCATTGGCCTTAGTAGACTAAATTCCACAGCATGGTGTATTAGAACTGTTTCGATTGTAAGTGATAGAAACCTAAGTAGAACGAGCTTGGGTGAAAGGAGGAATTTATTGGCTTACATAACCTCATTGTAGGAAGTACAAGAGTTGCACTCCAGGGTTTTTAATCAGGGGCTCAAATATCATTGAAATTCTCCCTTTCTACTGTCCCTAATTATCTCTCCATTCTTCTCTATAAGGTTGGACCATGACCTGTGGCTGCTTGGGGTGCCCATCAACCCAGTTACACCACGAGGGTGGGTAAGTCCCCTCTTTTTTTTTTTTTTTCAGTTTGAAAAATCCTAGGGGAAGCCTCCTATTGGTCTGGCTTGAATAACGGGCCAATCCCTGGTCTAATCACTATGACTGGGACAGAGAATGGGGCACCATGATTGTCTGTATATGCCACTGGGCATGGATCATAGCATAATGCTCCATCAATATTGATGAAAGTGGAGGCCCTTAGAAAATCCGCTAAAGTGCTGACCATTGAAATATAGTCCAAACAATGTTCTCACTGCTCAGCTAGCCCTAGCAGTATAGTACAGGATTAAGTCCTCAAGCTCTGGAGTCAGAGAGACGTGGGTTCAAATCCTAGCTCTCCCAATTATTAGTATGACCTCAAATAAAGTGCATAGCCAAGTGAGCCTCGGTTTCTTGACCTGTAAAATGGAGAGAGGGGTATAATGAAAACTTAAAGAGACAATGCATTGAGAGCACTTAGAAAGAGCCTGGCTCATGGTGTGTGCTTTGTCATCTCTTCCTGTTCCCAGTAGCCCTGGCACGAGTGGACAGCCTTCGGAAGGCAGCAGGGCCTCAGGCTACTGCCTGCTGCCAATAGAATGAGATCAGGCTTAATCAGAGGAACAGACTGACCTGATTCACAGCACTCCAGTTAAGTGACCCATCTGACACCCCAGAGAAGACAGAGCCAAGGAGAGTTGTTTGCACATGATGTTCTCCATAAAACAGGGCTGAGAGGCCCTTTCAAAATATCTTTGTCTCCCTGCCAGAGAAGGACAACATCTGGGGGGAAGCACATCTTTAGCTCCATGGTTATAATGCCACCAGCCTTGGGGGTTACAGGCTGGAATCATCTCTTTATTAAATAATAATAAAGAGGCTCCTGTAAAGGGAATCTCAGTATAATTATCTTATTCATTAAGCTGCCCAGTCGAAACTGAAGGCTATTTTGCTCCCATGGCTCCAGTCTTAGGTAATTTTCATGTTTCTTGAAGCAGCAAGTGGAGTCTCACTTTTGTGGGGGCTCAGTCTCAAGGTCAGTTGTTTATGTTGACACATCACTCAAAATGGCTTCTTCCAAGCATCTGATCCAAAGGGCAAGTCCTCCTCTTCCCTATATTGCAAGATCTAAATTGGTCTTGGAACAGAGAACTCAAGGAGGGGCCAAGGAACCAGCTGGGCAAAGCATCAGCTCATTAGTAGGCTCTATGGAGGTGTTGAAATTAAGCGAGTTAAAAGCATGTTAGTTTAAATGAGACTTTCCATAAACGAGGAGAGGTGTTTAGGTAGGAAGCAAAT
This sequence comes from Loxodonta africana, assembly GCF_030014295.1. NCBI lineage: Eukaryota > Metazoa > Chordata > Mammalia > Proboscidea > Elephantidae > Loxodonta > Loxodonta africana. The sequence goes on along the minus strand of NC_087355.1, from coordinate 47,115,003 downwards.
GTAATCACTTTGTGATGGGGCATAATTTGATCATTAATGAAGGAGTTGTCAGTATAATCTTGAGGGAGCCCCAGGAAATGAAGAAATCTGTCTTTATTAAGGAAAACCCAGGAGAAAAATGTATAGGAATGTGCACAATTCACCAGCAAGGTCCTGGTAGCACCAGTCATTAGTAGATGTGTGTGTTGGGGCAGAGTCTTTCTGCTCCATCTGTGGTTTGTCTTGATTGGCCCAGGCCCACTACCTCTCCTCATGGAAATACAGACAGTATTGCCAAACCAAAACCAAACCTGTTGCCACTGAGTTGATTCTGACTCATAGTGACCCTATAGGGCAGAGTAGAACTGCCCCATAGGGTTTCCAAAGAGGAACTGGTGGATTCGAACTGCCAACCTTTTGGTTAGCAGCCAAGTTCTTAACCACTATGCCACCAGGGTGTTGCAGGGGGCTGGAAATCAAACACAGGTTTCTTTCTGCCACTCAGAAGGGTTTGTCAATGCCTCTATCACAGGGCTTTGAACTGGATCGAGCTGGTTCAGTCATAGCTGACGAAATGAAACTGGAAGAGAACCAAATTTTCCAAAATTTGGGTGAACCGAAATGATAACCAGGAGCCCTGTTTGTACAGTGGTTAAGAGCTCAGGCTACTAAACAAAAGGTTGGCAGTTTGAATCAACCAGCCACTCCTTGGCAACCCTATAGGGCAGTTCTATTCTGTCCTATACAGTCACTATGAGTCAGAATTGACTTGATGGCAATGGGTTTGGGTTTTTATTTGGAACGATAACCAGAACAGGAAAAATTATGGGTCAAAGCTCTGGAATGGGAGACTCAGAAGAGCTGTTGTGGGCCCTTTCAGGAGTCTGATTGGATTATTGGCAGAACTGTGGAGAGCGACACACATTCAATGTGGCATGGGCAGCTGCCATCTTTGAGTGGGGCATCAATGTTTCCACCTGTGCTCAAAATCCAGTGGGCAAGGTTTTTGGTTGCTATGCAACTCAGATGCTGCCCTTGTTTTCTAAAAAGGAGATTAAGTTCCTAGTAGGGCTTCGATCTGTAATTTTTCCCATTCCAGTTATCGTGGTGTGATTTTGCTTCATCAACCATGACTGAACTGGGCAGAACTGGTTTGAAGCCCTGCTCTATCATGCTCCTCAGGAATTGGTGGGAAAGACAAGACTAAATGGCTCCCTGGTGTGGCAGCCAGGTTCCTGCTGCCCAAAAGCCTGCCTGGCCAGGCCTTTGCCAGCCTGGGCCTATGGAAGCAAGTTCTTAGCCTCCCCTTGGGAAGAGAGCTGTGCAAACCCTCTGTTGGCCAGAAAAGAAGTCCTAATGAAAAGTCTTACATAAGGTTCCCATAACATAGTAGTTAAGGCACTGGCTCTGGATCTAGAACATCTGGGTTCATCTCTCCACTCAACCCCTCGACAGTTTGAGACCTCAGGCACACAACTCAAACTCTCTGTGCCTCAGTTTCCTCATGTGTAACAAGGACGATAATTGCCCTGAGTAGTGTAAACAGCTGACACACTTGGTTGATAACAAAAAGGTTGGCAGTTCAAGTCCACCCAGAGACACCTTGGAAGAAAGGCCTAGCAACCTACTTCCAAAAAATTAACCATTGAAAACTCGATGGAGCACAGTTCTTCTTTGACACATGTGGGGTTGCCATGAGTTGAAGTTGACTCCACGGCAACTGGTTACTGGTTTATCTCATAGGGCTGTTGTGAGGATTAACAGAATCATTCCACGTAAAGTACCCTCAGCGGTGCGTGGCACTTAAGGTCTGCTCGACAAGTGTTAGCTATTATCTAGATCTTTGCTGTGCAACACGGTAGCCACTAGCCATTATATCACTTATATATGTTTACAGGAAACCCTGGTGGCGTAGTGGTCAAGTGCTATGGCTCGGCTGCTAACCTAAAGGTCGGCAGTTCAAATCCACCAGGCATTCCTTGGAAACTCTATGGGGCAGTTCTACTCTGTCCTAGAGGGTCGCTATGAGTTGGAATCGACTCAATGGCAACGGGTTTGGTTTTTTTTGGGTTTATATGTTTATATACATATATATTCCACTGTATGATAGACCATATTTTGTTGATCCATTCATCCGTTTAACGGATATTTAAAAAAAAAAAAGTTGCCATTGAGTTGATTCCGACTAGTAGCAACCCTATAGGACAGGGTAGAACCTCCCCATAGAGTTTACAAGGCTGTAATCTTTACAGAAGAAGACCACCACATCTTTCTACTGTGGAGTGGCTAGTGGGCTCGAACCGCTGGCCTTTGAGTTAGCAGCTGAGCGCTTAACCACTGAGGCACCAGGGCTCCTTGTTTAATGGGTATAAGAAAAAAACCCATTGCCATTGAGTCAATTTCGACTCACAGTGACCCTATAGGATAGCGTAGAACTGCCCCAGAGAGTTTCCGAGGAGCACCTGGTGGATTTGAACTGCCATCTCTTGGTTAGCGGTAGCTCTCAACCACTATGCCACCGGGGTTTCTTTAACGGGTATAGATGCTGTTTAGTGGACAGACCCTTGGGTTGTTTTTGCCTTTTGACTATTGTGGATAATGCTGATTTGAACATTAGTGTACAAGTACCTGTTTGAATCCCTGTTTTGCTTCTTGCAAGTTCTTTTGGGTATATTCCTAGGAGTGGATCAAGCAAATATTTTGAACACGTCAATCTGAAGGAGGATCAAATTGACGCCAATCCAGGGTGCTTTGTGCCTTCCTCTGGGTTTGGCTACATCATTACTTAGGCCATTGTACCCAGACCCCAGGATCCTTCAGAGATCAGGACAAGTTCACTCACCTGCTCTGGGATCGGTCCTTCTCTTCTTGGGAATCCTAGAATAACCACCAAGCACACACCTGATGAACACCTCACTTGGGCTGCTTTGCCTCCCAGTGAAATTATGAAACTCTCAGGGGCAGGGGTGGGGGCAGCGTCTTCTACCTCTTTCTTCCCCTCACAGCCCCTCGACAAAGCTGTACTACGAGATTGTCATGCATTGAATTGTGTCACCAAAAAATATGTGTAGCAGTTTGGCTAGGCCATGTGATTATCTACCATTTTGTCATCTGAAGTGACTTTCCTATGTGTTGTAAATCTTGTCTCTATGATGTTAATGAGATGGGATTAGTGGCAGTTATGTTAATGAGGCAGGACTCAATCTACAAGATTAGATTTTGTCTTAAGCCAATCTCATTTGAGATATAAAAGAGAGAAGGGAGCAGAGAGACATGGGGGCCTCATATCACCAAGAAAGCAGTGCCAGGAGCAGAGAGACCTGAGGTTCCTGCGCTGAGAAGCTTCTAGACCAGGGAAAGATCGATGACAAGGACCTTCCACCAGAGCTGACAGAGAAGAGAAAGCCTTCCTCTGGAGCTGATGCCCTGAATTTGGACTTGTAGCCAGCCTACTAGACTATGAGAGAATAAACTTCTGTTTGTTGAAGCCATCCACTTGTGGTATTTCTGTTATAACAGCACTGGATGACTAAGACAGAGATGCACAATAAAATACATTACATGAATGAAGGATAGAGATAAATGTTAGCAAGTTGAAGAAGTTTCAGAATATGGGGAATGAGAGAGGTTATAAGCTTTCTGAGCTGGCTCAGACATGGTCCTGATTGAGGGGCCAGGTGAGGTTGCCAACCGGTGGTTCCCTCCTTCCATCAAGAAGTTTTGTTCTTGCCAATGCACATGATGGAATCTCAGAAGAAAGGCTCTTTTGCCACAGATTCTCAGATAGTGGTCAAAATTAGGTGGGGTCTCTGCTGACTGAAAAGTTGAAGACCACCTCCATGTGCATTAAAGAGATGGATTTTCTCCCCCCCCTTTTTTTTTTTAACAGTGCCTACTAGAGCCCTGGTGGTGCAATGGTTAAGAGCTTGGCTGCTAACCAAAAGATCAGCAGTTCGAAGCCACCAGCTGCTCCTTGGAAACCCTATGAGGCAGTTCTACTCTGTCCTATAGGATCAACTTGATGGCAATGGTTTGGGTTTTTTGGTTTAACAGTGCTTTTTTACCAAGAGCTAAAGAACAAATTGTTTTGGCATGAAAATCCAAGCATTAATTTGCATTCCCCCCCCCCCAAAATATTTACAAATGAAAAAGAAAAAAGCTCATTCCCGAAGTTTTTCCTTCCAAATATAGAACTTACTTGAAACAAAGTTTAACCTTTATGGGGTTCAAGTTCGTTTATTCTTTGATTATACAACTTCAGCACCTTCTTTATTTCTAAGAATAAAGGCTTGTTAAAAGCAAAAAGACTCTAAAGTCTCCTTGGACATCAAATAGTTCTTCAGAGGAAATGCTTTGATGAGTTATGTGTAAATGAGTAAGAAACATACGGATTAGATTTCTCATAATACACATGGATTTAAGAATTAAGAGGGGAAATTTTTTTGGAAAATATGGTTTGGATTTGGATTCTGTCTACTCCACAAATGCTGATTGAGTTAAAGAATATGGATGTTCCTTGTGTCTCATCCCCCCGCCTTTATGTGCAAGCACTAAGCTAAGTCATTCTTTCTAAAGGGCAGTGTTGGATAATCAAAGGGCAGGGAGAATGTTTAAATAGGGAATTTACAGATTACCTATGTTTAGGACCCCAGTTGCTTTTTGTAACAGATTTTCTTCCTCTCAGACTGGTTTTAAAGCACTTTCCAGAAGCATCTCTCTATTGGCTAACACAGCTCAGTAACCAGTAACTGTGAGTCCTGTGTTTTTGGTGAGTTAAAACACTGCCTTCTAGTAACCAGACTGTGTGGCTGATAATCCCATTTCAAGGAGGCCTCTTCCTACCCTCGGGTAGATGATTTTACCAGTTGTGGCCTTGACGTGACTTTATGCATACACCACAAGTTGAGACCAATGGAGAATGTTTTCTTGTAGTCAGCGCATACCATGGAGATAAGAGATTAAATGGGGTTAGGGCTGTGAAAGCAGCTGACATGGTATGTGGCACATGGACAGTGCACATTAAATGCTGGTTCTATCTAAAAACTCTGGAAAAAAACATCTATTACATATGAAAGGAGCCCTTGTGAAGTAATGGTTAAAGTACTTGGCAGCTGACAAAAAGGTAGATGGTTCCAACCCACCAGTGGCTCCTTGAGAGAAAAGACCTGGCGATCTGCTCCTGTAAAGATTACAACCTAGGGAATCCTAGGCTGTTCTACTCCATCATATAGGGTCGCTATGAGACGGAATCAGCTCAACGGTGCCTAACAACAACATGTGAGGAGCAGGACTGCTCATTCTGCACAGCCCTGCTAAGGGGGACCCGGCTGCAAAGACTAGACAACTCTGCTTCCCTGGCACTGACCAACACTCTCCTGGGGACTTGAGATTGAATTACAGAAACTCCAATTGGATAAGCCCCGGAGCTGGGTGGAGCACAGAGTGAGCCCCAGGACAGCCACTGTTCTCCTTGTGTGGAGAGAAAGCCAATAGAGAAGCCCAGCTCCAGAGAGAAAGGGGAATGAAGCAAATGCACAGAGCAGTAGGGACCGGAGCATCCTCCTCCTCCTCCCAACCTGCAACAGATGCTGTCAACCCTACCTCCCAAGTATGTCTTCTCTCCACCTTCACTGTCTCTACCTTGGCCTAACCCACCACCTATAAGACTCTCACTTGGTCTTCCTCCTCCATTCTTCTCGTTCTCCAGTCTGCTCTCCACCTGACCGCTAGAAGGATCCTTTGGAAATGTAAATCAAATAGTGTCACTCCCTAGTTTCAAACTGGTCAGTGGATTTCCATTGCACTTGAAAATAATCCAAATTTCTCTCCATGGCCAACAAAGCCCTGCCCTATCTGGTGCCTGCCCTCCTCTCCAACCACCACGCCCCCTTCACTCACCTCCTCCCCGTCTCAGGGACCTCCTCCCACTTCCTCAAACACCCCACTTCCTCCGCCTGGAACGCTCCTCTGCGGTTTCACACGGCTGGCATCTTCCCCGTCCTTCCAGTTGCAGTTGCGCAGTGTTGCCTCCTCAGAGGAGTAATCAGTGACCAACCTGTACAAAACTGGGCTCCAGCCCCACTTCCCACTGCCGTTATCGTCTTTCCCACAGCATTTGTGTCCTGATCATCTAGTGCTGCTATAACAGAAATAACACAAGCGGATGGCTTTAACAAAGAGAAATTTCTTTCTTCATGGTAAAGTAGACTAAAAGTCCAAATTCAGGGTGTCAGCTCCAGGGGAAGACTCTCTCTCTCTGACGGCCTTCTCATCAATCTTCCCCAGGGCTAGGATCTTCTCCATGCAGGGACCCCAGATGCAAACAAAGGACAGGCCCTGCTCCTGGCACTACTTTCTTGGTGGTGTGAGCTCCCCCACTCTCTGCTTGCTTCTCTTTCCTTTTATCTCCTGTAAGATAAGATAAAAGGTGGTGCAGGCCACACCCCTGGGGAAACTCCCTTTACATTGGATCAGTGATGTGACCTTAGTAAGGGTGTTGCAATCCCACCCTAATCCTCTTTAACATAAAATTACAATCACAAAACAGAGGACAACCACACATAGCCTAACCAAGTTGACACATATTTTAGGGGGACACAATTCAATCCATTACAATTTGCTTTAGAAATTTCTTGTTTATTTAACTGCTTATTAATCATCCTACTAGGGTAAAACAGTCTAGAACTGTGGCTGCTGTTGACAGAAGGAACGCGGGTTCTGTAGAGAGAACGGAGGAATTTTGGTTCCTGACCCCCATTTCTGGTTCCGGTCTTTCCTGAGGCCTAGCCTTGGGTGCCATGAGACACCCCTGTGTTCTTTTATTAAGTTCCTCTCTTCTTTTAAGCTAATTTGAGTGAGTTCTGTTTTTTGCAGCTCAAGGATCCACGACTAACAATTTTTTTGTCAGCTGGTCACTGGTCTCCTTTCAAGACCAGCATTGATGGGCATAAGTCTTCTTTTTTTTTTTTTTTTTTTGAGTTGCTTCTTTGTCTTATACATTCGTGTCCCCAAATATCCTCCTTCATTCTTCCATATTCTTAATTCCTGTGTCATTAAAAAAGTATCTCTTCTCTATTCTTTCTTCCTTCCTCATTCTGTACCTCCCTTCCTTCCTGGTCAAGTATCTGTAAGTCCAGGCCATGGCTGAGCTGGGCTAGGCACTAACCAAGGTGTAGACCCTGTCCAGAGGAGCTCACAGGGCCCACCAGGGTGTGCCCATTTGGACACTGGCCCTGTTCTATAGAGCACAACAACTCCCCAAGTGGCCACAGCTGGAGGCTCTGTTGGTCCCCAGCATGGGCAGACTGCATGCCAGGTGAGGGAGTTTCAGACCAGCTCTGGTCTTGTCATAGATTTTCTGGTCAGGCCCAAATTGCCACCACTTCAGGGTCTCCCTTTTGTTCATTTTCAGTTAATTCCTCTTTTTCCCCCACCGTAAATGCTTCAAGAACCAAGGGAGTAGACCTAGGTAGGCGTTGGGGAATGATAAGCAAAAACACTTTTTAGGAAAAAATATTTTGAAATAAGTAGGTGCAGGAAGAACCAAATCATCCCTAAGCCTCTTGCTGCATAGCCAGAAAATCCGTATGTAAGTATTAAGTAGATTTAAGTTCACTCTGACAACAACTATAAAAATATCTGCCGTTTATTGTACACTTACTATTTTTCCAATGACTTAAAAGTATGCTATTAAATTTTATCTCATAAAGCTATTATTACTCTCTTCATTTTATGGATAAGGAAATGGAGGCCTAGAAAGGTTAAATAATGTGCCCAAGTACTTGCCAAGAAGTAGAGCTAGAATTTGAACACATGTCTTTATGAGTCCAAAGTGGGAGCATGTAGACATTAGATCACATAGATATCTCTTACTAGTTCATCAACATTTTTAAAGGTGCACTGTGGACAAATCCCTGAACTAGGCTATAATGAGGAAAATCTCAAAATAGGGGAGCAAAAAGTGATATATAAGGAATGATAAAAGAATAATTTTAAATAAGTACAAGTATTGCTTCAGCATATGTGAATGAGGGTTAAATGTATATGTGAGTTGACTACATACGGATGAGGACAATAAACAGTCTAGCTAAATCTTTGAATCATGAAATCTCAGAGTTGGAAGGGATTTAGGAGTCATCTAATCCCACCTCCCACCCAAAGCAGAGATCTTATCTATAAATCCCTGAGCCCATTCCTTTGTTTCCAGCTCTTGATTACTACAAAGTTCCTACTTTCCATCAGTCAAATCTACCTCCCTTTGGAGAATTCTTCCACTGGTCCCAGTTTTTTTCCCCTGGATCTACACAAAATAGATGGTCTCCTTTATCTCAATGATTATCCTTCACATGGAGAAATGCAAGAAAAGCATGTGTTGATCACCTTGTTGTTAGTAGTTGTTAGGTGCTGTCAAGTCAGTTCCAACTCACAGCAACCCTATGTACAATAGAACAAAACACTGCCCAGTCCTATACCATCCTCACAATTGTTGCTATGTTTGAGCCCATTGTTGCAGCCCTATGTCAATCCATTTAGTTGATTTTTTCACAGACCCTCTACTTTATGTTTTTCTCTAGGGACTTGTCCCTCCTGTTTTCTCTATGTTGAGGTGGAATTCATACTGAAGGCTACGGTCTTTGAACTTCATCAATAACTGCTTCAAGTCCTCTTCACCTTCAGCAAGCAAGATTGTGTCATCTGTATATCGCAAGTTGTTAATGAGTCTTCCACCAATCCTGATGCCCCATTCTTCCTCATATAGTCCAGCTTCTCAGATTATCTGCTCAGCATACATATTGAATAAGTATGGTGAAAGGATACAACTCTGACACACACCTTTCTTGATTTTAAACCATGCAGCATCCCCTTGTTCTATTCAAATGACTGCCTCTCCACATGAGCACAATTAAGTGTTCTGGAATTTCCATCCTTCAAAATGTTATCCATAATTTGTTATGATTCATACAGTTTAATGCCTTTGCATAGTCAATAAAACACAGGTAAACATTTTTCTGGTAGTCTCTGCTTTCAGCCAGGATCCATCTGACATCAGCAATGATATTCCTCGTTCACATCCTGTACTGAATCTGGCTTGAATTTCTGGCAGTTCTCTGTCAATGTACTGCTGCAACCGTTTTTGAATGATCTTCATCAAAATTTTATTTGTTCAATAATTTCTGCATTCTGTCGGATCATCTTTCTTTGGAATGGGCACAAATATGGATCCCTTCCAGTTGGTTGGAAACCCTGGCGGCGTAGTGGTTAAGTGCTACGGCTGCTAACCAAGAGGTCGGCAGTTCGAATCCACCAGGTGCTCCTTAGAAACTCTATGGTGCAGTTCTACTCTGTCCTGTAGGGTTGCTATGAGTCGGAATCAACTCAACAGCGGTGGGTTTGGGTTTTTTTTTTTTTTGGTTTTCCAGTTAGTTGGCTAGGTAGCTGCCTTACAAATTTCTTAGCATAGAGGAGTGAGCACCTCCAATGCTACATCCCTTTGTTGAAACATCTCAACTGGTATTTCTGTCAATTCCTGGAGACTTGTTTTTCACCAACGCCTTCAGTGCTTCTTAAACTTTTTGCTTCAGTACCATCGGTTCTTAATCATATGCTACCTCCTGAAATGGCTGAACGTCGACCAATTCTTTTTGGTACAGTGACTCTGTGTATTCCTTATATCTGCTTTTGATGCTTCCTGCACCACTCAATATTTTGCCCATAGAATCCTTCAAAATTGCAACTCTAGGCTTGGATTTTTTCTTCAGTACTTTCAGCTTGAGAAATACCGAGGGTGTTCTTCCCTTTTGGTTTTCTAACTCCAGGTCTTTGCAGATTTCCTTATATTTTGCTTTGTCTTCTCGAGCTGCCTTTGGAATTTTCTGTTCCGCTCTTAAGTTTTGGAGTCTCTTCTAACATCCATTTTGGTGTTTTCTTTCTTTTTAATGACCTTTTGCTTTCTTCATGTAGGATGTCCTTCCACAACTTGTCTGGTCTTCAGTCATTAGTGTTCAATGTGTCAAATCTATTCTTGAGATGACCTTCAAATTCAGGTGGGATATACTCAAGGTCATCTGCATAACGCAGGTTGTTAATGAGTCTTCCTCCAATCTTGATGCCCCATTCTTCTTCATATAGTCCAGTTTCTCGGATTATTTGTTCAGCATACAGATTGAATAGGTATGGTAAGAGGATACAGCCCTGGAGCACACCTTTCCTGACTTTAAACCAATCAGTGTCACACCTTTCCTGACTTTAAACCAATCAGTATCCCCTTGTTCTGTCCGAACAACTGCCTCTTGATCTATGTAAAGGTTCCTCATGAGCACAATTAAGTGTTCTGGAATTCCCATTCTTCGCAGTGTTATCCATAGTTTGTTATGATCCACACAATCAAATGCCTTTGCATAATCAATAAAACACAGGTAAACATCCTTCTGGTATTCTCTGCTTTCAGCCAGGATCCATCTGACATCAGCAATGATATCCCTGGTTCCACATCCTCTTCTGAAACCAGCCTGAATTTCTGGCAGTTCCCTGTCGATATACTGCTGCAGCCATTTTTGAATGATCTTCAGCAGAATTTTGCTTGTGTGTGATATTAATGATATTGTTCTATAATTTCCACCTTGCTTCCACCTTGCTTGCTGAAAGTAAAGAGGACTTGAAGCACTTAATAATGAAGATCAAAGACCACAGCCTTCAGTATGGATTACACCTCAACATAAAGAAAACAAAAATCTTCACAACTGGACCAATGAGCAACATCATGATAAACGGAGAAAAGATTGAAGTTGTCAAGGATTTCATTTTACTTGGATCCACAATCAACAGCCATGGAAGCAGCAGTCAAGAAATCAAAAGACGCATTGCATTGGGCAAATCTGCTGCAAAGGACCTCTTCAAAGTGTTGAAGAGCAAAGATGTCGCCCTGAAGACTAAGGTGCGCCTTACCCAAGCCATGCATGGTATTTTCAGTCGTGTCATATGCATGTGAAAGCTGGACAATGAATAAGGAAGACCCAAGAAGAATTGACGTCTTTGAATTGTGGTGTTGGCGAAGAATATTGAATATGCCACGGACAGCCAAAAGAACAAACAAATCTGTCTTAGAAGAAGTACAACCAGAACCATCCTTAGAAGCAAGGATGGCGAGACTGCGTCTTACATACTTTGGACATGTTGTCAGGAAGGATCAGTCTCTGGAGAAGGACATCATGCTTGGCAGAGTACAGGGTCAGCGGAAAAGAGGAAGACCCGCAACGAGGTGGATTGACACAGTGGCTGCAACAATGAGCTCAAGCATAACAACGATTGTAAGGATGGCGCAGGACCGGGCAGTGTTTCGTTCTGTTGTGCGTAGGGTTGCTGTGAGTTGGAACCGACTCGATGGCACCTAACAACAACAACATACTCAAGGTCATATTTTAGCTCCTGTGGTCTTGACCACTTACCCTGCTAAATAGCAATCATGATTTCTCAGCTAAGGACATTGAAGCTAAGAGGAGTTAAGTAACTTGTCCAGCAAGATCACACAGCCTAAAAGTGCTGGCGCAGAGATTTGAGCACAAACTCACCTCTTTTTTATTATACCACACTGCCCCCAGACTAAGACAGACTAGGAAGAAAGGCCTGGTGATCTACTTCCAAAAATGTCAATTAAAACCCTATGGATAACAATGGTCTGATCTGCAATCAATCATGGGGATGGTGCAGGATCAGGCAGTGTTTTGTTCCATTGTGTACGAGGTCACCGTGAGTCAGGGGCCAACTTGATGGCAGCTAACAACAACAATAACACACTGCCCCCTAAAGCCAGTTATCATCAACAAGCCCCCATACTTTTTCTGTTACACACCATCTGTATATCCCTGGTTACTTCAGACTTTTCTGCTCAGGAGACATGCTCTCCAGAATTCTTCTGATATGCTGGAGATCATCATGCTCTCATTTGTCAATGTCCCTCTCAAAATGCAGCATCTTAGAGCAGAATACCATGCCCAGTGTGGCTGGACCAGTGCAGTGGTCAGGACCTCTTGCCTGCCTAGGATGACTTCACTGAGCTTTCAAAGGAGCCCTTATCACACACTTGGGCTGGGGTGATCCTGGTGGGATTACCTGGGTGGTGTAAACAGTTAATGCCCTCAGCTGCCAACTTAAGGTTGGAGCTTTCTGTCCACCCACAGGCTCTTCAGAAGAAAGGCCTGGCAATCTATTTCCAGCAAATCAGCCATTGAAAACCTTATGGAGCACAGTTCTATTCTGACACAAATGGGGTCACATTGAGCCCAAATCAACAGAAACAGATTTTTTGAATCTTGTGTAACTACAAGCCCAGGTCTCTTTTTTTTAACAAGCTAGTTTTTTTTTTTTTTTTTTTTTTAGTTTTAAATCAGGCTTCATCTATCCTTTACCTATACCACTGATTATAATGAATCTCTGTTGCATTCATTTGCTGGTTTTGAGGCAGTATTTCAGTTTGTTTTATAGCATATTAGCTGCCTCTCTGGCTTTAAGGTATTTAAAAATTTTAAAAGCGGGTCTTCTACGTTGTGATACAAGTCACTGATATGAATGTTGAACATACCAGGACCAAGGGCAGAGCCTTGAGACGTCCCACTAGAAACCTCTCATGGGGGGTTGTTAATCGATTAATTAATGCTCTTTAGGTACAGCTGTCTACCCAGCTGTGATTCCAGTGAGCTATTTTTAACCCCACATTTCTCCACTTCTTTCACAGTTTGTATAATAAAACCCTTTGCAAAATGCATTGCTGAAATATGTCCAAAACATCCTTTCTCAAATTGTACTCTGTGGAACACTAGTTCAATTGAATAATGTCCAACAAGTTTCTTTGGTGCAGGACTTCTCAGGGCCTTTAATGTGCTAATTTGTGCTGTGAATCTCAAAGAGCAAACTATTGCATATTGAGTTTCTCAAACTCCCCCTCACGGTTGAGGGTTTTTTTTTTTTTTGGTCTAGTTTTGTTTTGTTTTTGTTTAGGTGGGATTTGGGCTCTGAGGTTATTGGTTTGCATTATTATCTTGATCTTCCAACCTGACAGCCCTGTGAAAAAAGGACATGACATTACCCTTGCAAGACTGTTCTTAGCGAACCTCTGTTAATGCGTAGTGATCAATGTTTTCTTCTGTAAGTGATCAATGTTTTCTTCAATGGTCACAGAGCACCCTTTAATAATCTGCTGTAGAATTTACTGTGGATTAATACCAATCCACAGTAAATTCTAGATGTGCAATTTTCAAAATCCACCTCTTCCTCCATCTCCCCTGATTCGACACTTTCTTGTTTCTCAGGATTTAACCCGCAAATGACTCTGAAATTCAGCACCATGATATTTACTGTACCAGGAGCCATTTGACATTTTTAACTCAGGGGCTGCCTTGGGCTTCCGTTTCCACCTACCAATGTAGTGCTGCCTTCCAGTTTCAATATCATTCTTCTCGATGGAAAACATATAAGCAAAATCTAAATAATTCAGCCTCAATGGTCAAGACAGATTCCTAACTGACCCTGACTTTCATGCTGCTCCCACTGCTTCCCATTGCCTTCCTGACTTCTCTTTGCTAATTTGTATTCATTTCCTTGTAGACTCAGCTGGCTGATCTCTCATTTCATTCAAGTCTTCATTGACTAACATCTTTCTCTTTGTTTATTCATTTGCTACGCATGTATTGACTTTTCTCTATTTTCTATGCACTAATTCATTCACCCAACACGTATTTGCTGAGTACCTACTGTGTATCATGCACTGTGCTAGGTTTTGGGTATCTGAGAGTGAAAAAACCAAACTACAGTCTTGGATTTAGAAATGTAGCAGGGAAGATAGGCACTGAGCAGGAGCTAGGGTTACAAAAAGAGATGGATAGTGCTGCGAGGTGATGAGCTAGTCTGGGTATCAATGAAGGTCTTTCTACAGAAGTGATGTTCCTTCCAATTGAGCGCTAAAGATGAGTATGAGTTTATTCCTCCACCTATCTGCCAGTTTGCGGTACTGTGGTGGCTTGCATGTTACAATGATGCTGGAAGCTATACCAGCAGGGTCACCCATGGTGGACAGGTTACAACAGAACTTCTAGCCTAAGAATGGAAAGAAAGGCCTGGCGATCTACTTTCAAAAATTAGTCAACGAAAATGCATGCAGCATCCCAGAATTTTGTCTGATATAGTACTGGAATATGAGCCACCAAGGTTGGAAGGCACTAAAATATGCAGTGGCTGCAACAATGGCCTTGAGCATACCAACAACGGTGAAGATGGTGCACAGCCAGATAATGCTTCCTTCTGTTGTACATGGGGTCACCATGAGTTCGAGCTGAGTAGGCAGCAACTAACAACAAATGACTTTACTAAGAGTATACTAGGGGGCGGGTTGTGACGTGAAAGACCCTGATGAAGTAATCAAAATAGGCCAGGATGGCTGGAGTACAGAGATGAGGTGGAGAGAGCTACAGAAGAGGCTGGGGGGTCCGCCGGAGGCCCAGAGGTGGACAGTTGAGCTATGGGAAAGATCCAAGAGAAATCACAGAAGGACCGGAAACAGGAAAAGACATAATCAGATTGGACCACCATGCTTTGTCCAAACAGTGGATGCCCATTCTGTTCTTTTCCCTTCTTGTCCTATGTAGGGCTTTCAAAAGCATTCCTCACCTCCTTTTTTAAAAATTGTCCTTAGCATTTTCCAAAAACCTCAAATCACTCCAGGCCCTTGTCCACTCCTGATATTCAACTTTCACGGTGTTTCTGCCACATTTTTTTTTTATAAGCCTCCTTGGTTATGTGCTCTCTATTTTTGTATATGCCCTTTAAAGCTCTGAATGTGTTAGGCAGTGATAGAAGGCTTCAGAGAATGGAGCTGGGTTCCGAAGGTGAGAAACGTGCAGTGATGGGGAAGGGAAAACTTGTTTGGTAGAAAGGACAAATTCCCAAATGCATGAAGCCGCCCAGGCTGGCAAGCAACACACGGCTCATCTTTGGTGGCTTGTGGGTGGACATGGGGTCCAAGGACAGGCACGTTAGAATGGGCATCTGGAGGCAGCCTGAACCCTGCCTCTGGTACAGCCAGCTGTGTGAGCCTGGCCAGTGTCTTGACTTATGAGATGTAGGGGTTCAACCATAGGCTGACCCTGGGCCCGTCCTCCTCCAAACTTCTCATGATTCCTTGTTTCTTCTGTCTGCAAGTGTGCGTATTGCAATAGGATGATTATGTCATGCAGGGCTCTTTGCCATCCAGGCCACAACCTCCCTCTTGAATGGCTGGAGAGTCAGAAGCTGAACTGTAGAAGCAACATCTGGGAGCAACTCTCTTTGGCTTAGGAAAGGGAGTGAAAATGTGTTATTATGTTTCATTTCCTCAGCCATCTTTTCATACAGCCCAGACTTATGGCTTCAATCAGCATAAGGGATCCATAGGCTGATTACGGGATTGAAATCTTGCAGAACTTCAGGTCGGCCTCTCCCTGCAGCCAAGTAAGTAATTAGTTGTTGGCTCGCTTAACCCCAGAGAGAAATCAGATTAACAGACACTTGTTCAGAAAATGAGGATGTTGCATGTGGGGGTGGCTTTCTGGGAGAGATGTGTTTTCAAAACCATGTAAGTGTTTTATCCAGGGGAGGAGCATGGTCCATCCTTGCTCGTCTGGAAAGCTTATGGTGAGCAGATGCAAGAGGGAAAAAAAAAATCATTTGCGTTCAAAAGCAAAAAATCGCTTCCCTGAACTAAACTGGCCACAGCAGGATAAAGTTAGCAGGATGAAAGATAATTCACTTGGGGGGAGTCACCAGTGGAAGTGCCTTTTCTTTGGAGCTCTTTTCTCATTAAAGTGGTAACCAGGCCTCACAAGATACGTAAGGAAGAAAATCTTCTCTAGATACACAGCAGACGTGGCCCCTGGCAGCCCAAACCCTGTGCCTCAGCAAAGCTCCGAAAGATCCCCCACAAACACTGCTGTCACCAGCTGAAAACCAGAGGGCTGAGAGCCTGGCAGGAAGGAAGCAGCTTATATGGGGGGCAGGAACTCTTCTGTAAACTGTCAAATCCTATGAAGTGGGTCCAGCCAGCGTCTTGGGAGGAAAGAACCATAAAACTGGGAGATAGGGGGTCTGCTGCAGCAGCACTTTTAGCCCTCTCTGCTTTTGTGGCCTGCGAGGCACCCACTTGCCACACCCCTAGAAGCAAGCTGTTCCAGGGAGGAGGTAGACAAATCCACCGAGGCCAGAGGCTGTCAGAGGAGGAAAGAAATTAAGAGTGCCACCTCTTTGCTCTTGAGGCAGCCCTTATGGGAGTCTCCTGAATGGATTAGGATCGCTGTGATAGGGATGGATAAAAAAAAAAAGAAACCCCAAAATCAAACCTGTTGCCTTGGGTCAATTCTGACTCATAGCAATCCTATAGGACAGAGTAGAACTGCCCCATAGCATTTCCAAGGCTGTAATCTTTACAGAAGCCAACTGCCACATCTTTCTCCCGCAGAGCAGCTGATGGGTTTGAACCAATCTTTTGGTTAGCAGCTGTTTGCATAACCACTGTACCACTAGAGATCCTTGGAATGGCTACAAAAGTGCTCAACGAGTACTCATCGTGAAGGAAGGGGGAGACTGGGCTGGCAAATTGGGCTCTATGTGCAGGAAAGGCTGGGTCTGGAGCAGACTGTGTTTGTGGTTTGAACCTCCAACAGACTCCCCGTTATGGATTGAATTATGGTCCTCCTAAAATATGTGTTGGAATCCTAGCCCCTATACTTGTGGTTGTAATCTAATCTAATCTCATGTAATCACCTTCCACTGTACAAGCTAATGTAACATAGCCAAAAAGTTGAGGTCATATGAGCGGACAGTGGATCCTAAATGTAATCACTTCTAGTTGTATAAAGAGCAGCATAGACACAGGAACACACACACACACACACACGCACGCATGCACGCACATGCTGGGGAAAACAGATGCCATGTGAGGATCACCATAGAACTCTTAGGGCATAGGAAGGCATAGACGTGGCTAAGATCCTGATTTGGATGTTTAGCCTCCAGAATGGTGAGAAAATAAATATCTGTTCTTTAAAGCCACCCACCTGTGGTATTTCTGTTCTAACAGCACCAGGAAATGAAGACAGGCTGGGCCTGGAGCTGACGATGTTTGAGGTTTGAACCTCCAGTGGACTCCTCACCCTTGCACAGTGTTTTGGGAATGACATCTGTGCATGGTGTCACCTAGCCACCTTTTATGAATTGTGTCAACCCCAAAAAAGGTATATTAAAGTCCTAATCCCTGTACCTGGGAACGTGACCTTGTTTGGAAATGGAATCTCTCTTCGAAAATGTTACCATTTAAATCAACAGGGCCATACTAGAGTAGGGTGGGTCTTAATCCCTTCTGAGTGGTCACAGAGTCATGCAGGGGAAGATGCCATGTGAAGATACCTCTGCAAGCAGCAAAGGAATGTCAAGGATTGTCAACAGAAACCAGAAGCTGGGAGAGAGGAATAGAACAGCTTCTCCCTCACAGCCCTCGAAAGGAGTCAACATGGCCAATACCTGATTTGGACTTCTAGCCTGCAGAACTGTGGGAAAATACATTTCTCTTCAAAGCCACTGACTTTATGGTATTTTGTTATGGAAGCCCTGGGAAACGGAGACACTGGCCAAGCTGAGACACTGCTACTGTGGGATTGGGGCTGGAAATAAATGTCATGGCAGAGCGGACATGTTCACCACCCTGGGCAGAGCCAGGAGGCAGAGTCTGAGTCCCAGTGCTCCAGGGTTCGTGGGGCTTTCCAGTTCTCTGACCCCAACGGAGGGAATAAATCTTAGCCTTCTTAGAGTTTGGGTGGGACAGAAGATGGCCTTGGGGGAGAGGGGGAAATGCTATACTTCTGGCTCACTGATAATGGCATCTTGGGATTTGAACAATTACTTGGGAAAACATGAGATATGGCTTATTAGAACCCCAGGCTGGTGAAGTGAGTTATACTGGTTCTGTTAGAGGCGGATTTACCAGGAAGTTAATGAACCTTAAGCTTTTGAGTTCCCTTCACTTGCATGGGCTTCATCCAAGACTCTGGGAGGTAGCCCAGTAGTGGGGCCACATGCCATTTGTTTTTGTAAACTTTTCAAGAGTAAGACATTTTTATATTATTTTTCTTAGAATGGACTTTCAGAATTGTGAATGCCAGTTGGAGGGCCCCATAAAACCTGTAGTTTGAGTTACAGCCATTAACGAGACTACAGGCCAGCAGGTGGAAGGAGAAAGTAGTAGCATCCTTTAGGATCTGGCAATATCACAATAGGTATGGAAGGTAGACAGTCTTGACACCTGCCCCAGCCACAGCACTGATGAGTAAAAAGTGGCTCCTAGTCATTGCCTTCAAAGAACGAAGAGTGTTCTAAGAAACTATTATAAGGTATATTCTGATTAACACCCGAAAGAGCAGTCTATCAATTTCCACTGTTAGTGACAGTCTAACAGGAAACAAGTAAGCACAGCAGCCCTCTGAACTACCAGAGTGTGGGCCCCAAGGAGCCAGGAAAGTGTGCCAGGTAAAGAAGTGGAGGCAGCAGGACCCACTGCCAAGGTGAGCCTGGGCCAGAAGACCCTGTATAGGATTTCTGCAGAATCCAGGGGAACCAGAGCAATCCACAAAGTGTCATGTCCTGGAAGGGTGCACCTGTGGCCTCTGTCCATCAAACCACTGGCCCATTCACTCATTCAGAGAGCATTTCCTGAACACACGTGGTGTGCTAGGTGCGGGGGATGAACGGTCTGAGTGGGGAGGTGTGCTGCTATTGAAAAGATGAACAGCAGAGCACAGGGCAAGGAGCACTTCTGCGTGCATCAGGGATCCCTGAACACACGTGGTGTGCTAGGTGTGGGGGATGAACGGTCTGAGTGGGGAGGTATGCTGCTATCAAAAAGATGAACAGCAGAGCACAGGGCAAGGAGCACTTCTGCGTGCATCAGGGATTAGCAGTTAACCGCTCGGCTGCTAACCAAAAGGTTGGCAGTTCACACTCGCCCAGCAGCTCCATGGGAGAAAGGCCTGGCAGTCTTCCCCCGGAAAGATTATAGCCTAGAAAACCCTATGGGGCAGTTCTACTCTGTCCCATGGGGTCACTATGAGTCAAAATTGACTTGATAGCATCCCCAAACAACAACAACCCAGAGTTTAGAGCGTTTCAGATGAGATTTGCAGGATGTATGAAGCTGGCTGGGCAGATGCCAGGGGCAGACATCAGGCATGTCAGAGACACTGAGGAGCCCAAAAGTGTGGTGTACTTGGTGGGGGCGGGGGGTGAAGGGGGTGCAGGGGATCAACAGATGATGCTGGACACATGGCTGGGTCAGATCATGGCGATCTCTTGACATGCCAAGGAGTGTGGGTTTTATCCTGGATTCCTCTCTCTCATCGGGATCAAGTCCCACTGTTTCTCTCTGTAAGGTCTCTTGGGACTATAGCCTCCTCTCCATCCTAAGGCTGCCCTAGTTCAGGTCCTCCCTAGTTCCTGCCTAGATTATTGCAGTCACCTCCTAAATGTGCCCCTGCCTCTAAAGAGGCCATCAATATACATTGATGTGTTGTTGTTAGGTGCCATTGAGTCCATTCTGATTCACAACAGACAGATTTAGGAGAGTAGAAAGAGCAGAACTGCCCCATAGGGTTTTCTAGACTATGTAATCTTCACAGGAGCAGATTGCCAGGTCTTTCTCCCATGGAGCCACTGGGTGGGTTTGAACTGCCAATCTTCTGGTTGGCAGCCGAGCACTTAACTGTTGCACCACCAGGGTTCCTTGTAACATTGATAAACAAACAAACAAACCTGTTGCCATGGAGTTGATTCTATAGGACAGAGGAGAACTGCCCCATAGGGTTTCAAAGGAGTGGCTGATGGATTCGAACTTCAGACCTTTTGTTAGTGGCTGAACTCTTAACCACTGGGACGCTAGGGCTAACACTGATAACAGTTTATGTTTATCAAGGACTTACTGTAGGCTGGGCACTGTCCTAAGTGCGTTTACAAGAACAAACTTATTAAGTCTTGGTAACAACTCCATGAGATTTTATCACTCCCATCTTATAGAGGATGAAACTAAGAGATTAAATTACTGGCCCGTAATCATACAACTTCTAAGCGGTGGGGGCAGGATTTGAACTGGGGAAGTCTGCCATGTGAGCCAGAGTTCTTATGTTATTGCCTTTTAGGCAGAGGGATCACAATTTGCATTCTGAAATTAGATCACCTGAGTCTCTTAACCTCTTTAAACCTTGTTTCCCTGTCTGTGAAACAGGCAACACCAATGAGGCTCTTGTGAGGAATAGGTTAGGTAGATCATCCACAGAAAGCCCTTAGTCCTGGCACATGGTTAGCCTGAGTAAGTGTCAGCTTTTAGTATTAATCACTCTGCCAAATAGGGCAAAAAGCACCACTCACTAGTCATATTGGCACCTCAACAGCAGAGAGGTGATGTCAACACATCACATAAAGAAATTTATTTGAAAACCTAAATATTCCTTTTCTCTCTCCCGGTCCAAGCAGCTGGACATTTACAGTTTCCTCAAACAAGACACAGTGAAACCTGGGAGAGCAGGAGACTCGATGGGACTGCCTTGTTTTTCCAGGTTTCACAAGGTTTCTGACTTTGACAGGGTACAGTCTTACCATTATTCTATCACTTGTTTTAGTGGAAAATATCTGAGTTTTCCTTCTCTGACGGGTTTCTGTCTGACATGGGTTCTGGCTTTCACAGGTTGACTTTAAGTGTTGGCAATAATTTTATGAAAAATCAAGAGTTGGAATAGGACAAATGGGAAAAGTTGAGGCAGTGAGTCTAGCATATGACATAGGTGTTTGGTGTTGTTCTCAGGCCACTTGTATTTATTGCACCCATTTTGGGTGAGATTTCATGACACTGGTCAGCTCTGAAGCAGCATACCAGAAGTTGTGTTTGTACCATTGTTCTAAACTTGAAAGCAATTGTGCCGTTCACACTACAAAAGCAGTGACGCTACAAGTTAATCTACAAGTCAGCAATTACATTTTGGACCTGTCATTACTCAAGAACTGATTTCGTCATATCCCTTTGTAAATTTAACTTACAGATCCCAGTCTAAATACAAAGCTGATGTATACATTTTCTGTGGGTATCGCTGATGGGCTTCTCTCCTCTTTCTGTTGAAATGACTTAGATGTGCATAAACAGAAACTTCTGGCAGAGACAGCATTGAGGAGTGGGCCTACAGCTGAGGTTATCCAGGTGGCCGGACCAAACACATCCACCTGGACATGTCTGAGACCCTTCACCCTCTCCAGCATGCCCTATGTATGTGTGGTCTGGCCATCCCCCCACTTCTTCTGAGCCCAGCATTTTGTGAGTACAGGGTGGTCCAAAGAAAATGACAGGAAGTCATGAAGGGTTGGGCGTGTGAGTGAATAGGTGTTGGCGAGATTGTATATTTCTGTGGGTGGACACGTTTGTGATTTTAAGCGTCATATTCGAATGCGCTATGTGCGTGTGGCTCCACCATCTGTATACTTCTGGCCACACAAAGAACAACACAACCCTACTGACTTTAGTTAAAACTCTGGCAGCCTTGGGCTGCACTAACAATAGCTTGGGAACTTTGAGGCCCAGGGTGGTTTTTCAGCTTTCCCCCATCATTATGAACTGGGGTGAGGTTGGGTTTAAGGGGAAAAATGCTGAACACCATCACAACAATACCAAGCTTGGGATTCTGTGGTCTGAAAAGAACAGCGGCGGGAATTCTCACTGGCGGCCAGTGGCTCCTTCCTTCCTGCCCAGCAGAGCGAGGGCGCTGCTTCTGCTCAGTTTGTGAAATCTAAGCCTGGAGCTGACCCACTTCTGGAACGAAAATTCCAACTTACGCCACCTTTTTTGGTCTTCAGGATGACTTTGCGGCTGTCCTTACTGCTTGCAGCGGCAGTAAGAAGCTGCTCCCAGTTAGTCAGCAGAACCTTGACTGATAAGAGGGACAGGAAGAGAATTTTAAAAACCTTACAGGAAAACTTCGTCTTAGGAAGTTAAAATTGAGGATTTTGCTAAGTGAGAACAGAACATGGGTGTTGGTTTGGGGTAGAGTGACTCCAGGAATGTCACTATCACCTAGTGTCCCATCCCTCTCTGTGAAGAGTGGCATTTCAAAGTATTTTGGCCAGTGAGTCATCAGAAAAAGGCTATTTCTCATTTTGGAAAAACACTATCTCAGCAGAACATTTCACTGTTATCTGTTCTGCCTAGAAATATGGGGGGAGGGTACCCAACCCCTTAGAAATTAAAACCATATGCATAACATATTAAAAAGGAAAACCCAGGCCATTACATTATTGCTGACCATAAGAATTCGGTATTTACAATTTACATTCTTTCCCATACTTTGCTGTTTTTCAGAAGTGAGGAGCAGAGGTTTATGGCCTCACCAAATCGTAAATCAGATTCCTGAGGGCAGGGGGAGCTGCTACAAGCAAGAGGAATTGCCTTCCAACAATTTGCAGACTACATCAGCACACCAGGAAGAGAACCCAAATGGAGAGCAGGGACCCAGCTTCAAGGGATGGCATCTTGACTCATTGTAGGAGGTTGCAGGAAAAAAAAAGGGATGTTGAGGCCAGAGTCCTTCCAGTCGCAAGACACGCGAGGCAACAAGGGCTGACGTCAGTTATGCCTTCCACAGAGGGTGCGGCCAGCCAATCATATGTGGAACTAACCTCTGGAGAGTGGTGTGGAGGTCCAGCCCTCTCTAATGAAGTGGGAGCCCGAGATCTGAGTCAGGTGGGTTTCCTTTAAAGGGAGAGTGGGAGACACAAACGGAGCCGCCACCTAGGGACCGGCTCTTCACCATCCATTTAACAGCTGCTGAGGCTGGCCAGGGGAGTCCCTGGGTGGTGCCAATACCAAAAGGTTGGAAGTTTGAGTCCACCCAGAGGTGCCTCAGAAGAAAGGCCGGGCGATTTACTTCTGAAAAATCATCCACTGAAAACCCTATGGAGCACAGCTCCACTCTGATACACATGGGGTTGCCATGAGTTGGGACTGACTTGACAGCAACTGGTTAACTGGAGGCTGGCTGGGAGCCAGGTTAGTGGAGATACATGGTGGCACTGATCTGGTAATGGGGAAAAAAGTGTGTGCACAAGTACTGAATCAAGGAGCCTGGACCGGGAGAAAGAACGTTAGGCTCTGTGCTGACATGGCGGTCACCTACTGGCTGCATGATGTTGGGTCAAGTACTCAACCTCCCCATGCTTCACGTTTTTGTAAAATGAGGCTAACACTTGCAAACTCACAGGATTCAAGTGGAACGTATGTAATACATCACTGGGTATAGAGTGGGGAGGGTCTCAGTGACGCCCTTTCCCTTGGATTTGGAAATGCCACTCCGGGTGCTTGGCTCAGTAGCAAAGCCAGCTAAGGAGTCAGGGAGGAGCCATCAGGGACGAGAGGGGGAGGAGTTCTGAGAGGGGTCTTTCAAAGGACCCCAGTATTCAAATGCGTTTGTCTGGGACTTCTGAGCAGTTGTCATGTTGAACTTTTATCTCCTCTGCTCTGGATTCTCTCCACTCTTAAGATGGAAAGAGCACCGGTGGCACAACGGTTAAGCGCTCAGTTGGTAACCGAAACACTGGCAGTTCAAACCCAGCCAGTGGCTACGTGGAAGAGACCTGGTGATCTTTTCACATAAAGATTTCAGCCCAGGAAACTGTATGGAACAGTTCTACTCTGTCACGTGGGGTTGCTATGAGCCAGAATCCACTCAATGGCACCTAAGAACAAGAGAAGGTGGAGAATTCTAAACATTTTTAAAGATGGAGATTGTTCTTAAGTCCTTCCCAGGTCAAACCCGTAAAATACCTAATCAGTCCATGATGTATGCAGTCAGATCGACGAGAATGAGCCAGAGCAGCTCTTTCTCAGGCAAGTGGAACAGTAAGGTTTATAGTCCAGATTTCCAGTAGGGATCATCGTTATATAAACCCTGCCTGGAGTTCAACACTGTAATTAAGGCTATTGTGTATGCTTTAGACATGAAAATGCAATGTTTTGGTTCTTCAGTCTCAATTTTTTTCTTTTCCTTTTTTCTTATAAAGGCCAACAGACCTCATTTCCTGTGGTTTGGAAAGCCACATGTCCGCCTTCGTCAGCATCCACGAAGGGGAAACTGGCCTCACACAGGGCAACAACTGCTCAGAGAAAACCTTCCTGCCAGTACAGAGCATTCTCAGTGCCCACGAATTTGCAGGCCCTCAGCAGCACCCTGCTTCAGCACATTCCAGTTAACAAGGAAATGGTAACTAATGAGCACGAGCCCAAAGGAGCCTGGGTGGTTGGCTGCATCTGCTGTGAAAGCGAAATATCATTTCCTGAATGATGCTCCTGTCCTCACTGGGCTTATGAGGACGGGAGGGATTTGTCAACACCATTCTCTCTGCTCCAAAGCACAATAATGCTAGGGCCCCTGGAGACCCTTTTACCAGGACTGTGGGCAGGACGCTTGCCTGTCACCCACCTCTCCAACCGGCCAGGTACACCGCATATAAAGAGAACAGTTTTCAATCAGATTATCACGATGTATACACTAAGGACCAGGCAACATTTCACTGTTATACATAAAGTCACCATGAGTTGGAGCTGTCTTGATGGCAGCTAACAATAATAAACTAAGTTTAGCCATGTGAGGCCTAGGAGGTACGTGGACCTGTTGCAAACCCTTGAACAGTGTTGTTGCTGGGTGCCGTCGAGTCAATTTTGACTCATAGTGATCACACGTGACAGAGCAGAACCACCCCATAGGGTTTTTGTGGCTGTAAGCTTTACGAGACCAATCACCAGGTCTTTCTCCCATGGAGCGGCTAGGTGGGTTCCAACCACCAACCTTTCAGTTAGCAGTGGAGTGCGTAACTGTTGGCGCCACCAGTGTTAGAACAGCGTTAGAGTGTGACAACAAACGTCTTCTCATAGGGTAGGCAGCTTCAAAATCCACAAGGTGCAAGAAAAGAAATGTCATGACAAACTCACAGATACATATCTGAAAAATGAGTTAAACGCAGTTTTTTCGTAGACATCTGAAACGAAAGATTTTTATAATTCAGCATTCCCACAGACTAACAAGAATTCACATCCAACTATTTTTCCCCTTCTCTGGTAGACATTAATAAGTAATTAATTCACAGAATATAGCAAAGTAAAAAAAAAAAAAAAAGCCGTATTTATTTATTGAATCAAAGATGATACCAAAGTTCAATTAAGAAAATGTTGCAACCTTCACCTGCGCTAGCCCCAGCCTGAGGTTTGGAATAGAATGTAAGGGGAAGTGTTGCAAAAATCTAGTTATTACAGGTTGGCAACAAGATGGTGCAGCCCAACTGGTCTCAGTCATTGCCAACGCTAACCCTTGCAAAGAACTGAGTCTCAAATATAACCCTGCAGTGCACACATGCATATGAAGGAAAGAGATGCGTTATGTAATGAAACACTGATAAAGAGAAGTCTTAACTGTCTTACGTCTTGATTTCAAGCACATAATGGGCAATACGTTGAGGACTGCAATAGGCTATCTGTGGGATTCTTAGCTGTCGTAACAGTAAGAAGAAACAAACCCTGCCTGGTCAACGCTGTGATGGGCCCAGGAATTCTGCAGCCAACAATCCAGGGAGCACAGGAGTCAAGTCCCCCTGTGTTCCTGTGTTGAAAGTGCTCACTTAAGTCTGGTTTCCAATGGTTACATTTTTTGTTCCCTACTTTGTGTTTAGCCTCCCCTTCTGTGACAAGCCTTACCTGTTATTTGCAGGGGCCCTGTGAGGGCCCGAACAAGTATCCTATAATATATAAACAAAACCAAACAAACCAGGAGTCCAATTCCAAAGGGTGAGCCTTGACACAAAGGGATATCACTTACAGATGCTACACTGCAGCGTCTGAGAGAAGAGCAGTAAGGCTGAACCTGATGTATTTGGTAAAGAATTTTATTTCTCTTGAGTAACTCACAAGCTCACTACAGAAGCAGTCCTAGTGAAAATAAGACCGGCATTTATAGGATGTCTTCTATCATCAAAATGCTTAAAGGGTCAATGAAAGGTCCTGGCATTGCTGCGGGAGTAGTTTGGCCAAGACTTTTACAGATGGTGAAAAGGGACACAAGAAAAGCAGGCAGAGGCCACGGGAAGACCAAGAATGGCAACGAGGAGAAAGTGTCTAACACACTCACTACAACGCTGCTCCAGGAGAAAACACATGAAACATTCTTTGTGTATTATGTTCCAAACAGTGATAGCTTTTGAGAGGGCAGTTTGCCAATGACGAACATGAGATAATTTGCACTCAAATCATTTCTGAGATTACATGATGCCTCTGAAGCACTTATTCTATTTTCATTAATGTGAGGTCCATTTCCATAGAAATGGGTGAAAAAAGTAGGCTAAACCCAGCAGTATGGTTTCTAGGTGGCAACGGCAGCTGTTTTGGGCCAGTCATGAGAAGCACTGGTTTTGTAACTGTTAAGAGTCAAAAGCTCTTACCAAAAGAAAAAAAAAAAAAAAAAAGTTTATATCAGAGAAAGAGCATGGAAAAGTACCTGAGAACTTTCCTGGCTGTTCGTACAAAGCCATGGAGAAAAAAATTGTCTCATGAGCACATTGCTCTTAGTATATTCCACCAGAACCCCAACCCGCACAGTGCAGTCAAATTCACCCTGTGCTAAACAGGTGCCTCCCCGATGGCGGCCCTGGAGAGAGGAAGCATGCCTCATCAGTCAGACTGGGCTATTAATCAGGGGAGTGGTAAAGTGCCAGGCTCAACTCTCCCAGAAAAGGAACTTGGAAACACTCAGTGAAATGCCACAGGCAAGAACACAGCGTATACAAGTGCTCGGTGCTCAGAAAAGCAAAATGCAAAACCAACCAACCCACTCCCAACTTATCTATGCGTTTCTCCACACGGCAGCTTTTGAAGTAAAATTATACTGAAATTGTACATGTTTATAAACGAGTCCTTGGGTGGTGCGAATGGTTAACGTGCTCAGCTGCTAACCGAGTAGCTGGAGGTTCCAGTCCATCCAGACGCACCTTGGAAGAAAGGCCTAGCAATCTGCTTCTGGGAAATCAGCCACTGGGAACACTATGGAGCACAGTTCTCCTCTGACTGACACACATGGGGTCACATGAGTCAATGATGACTCGACAGCAAACGGTATGTTTAAAAAAGGGTTCTTTGCTGGGTTACAGAAGTGCAGGTGTGTTTGTGAAACACGTACCTCTCTGCCTATCTCCGAGACTTCCACGGGAATGACGCTGTTTTCAGAGCACATGAAAGGTCAGAGTTGTGGCCCCTCCCAGCCAATCCCCTTATTCGTCATGTGACCTGAGGGACTGCGGGTACCGTGTTTGGCAGCTGGAGCAGGTCTGTGCGTGCCCTTGAACCAAGTGGTCGCCGCCCTCCGGAGCACAGGATGTGACCCCGGCTGTGCATGATTCATTTAACCCCCTCACCTCTGCATTCTTTTGCAGAAAAAGGAAAACATGACACTTCTAGGGCTAAAGATTTCCTTAAAGGGGGAAAAGACATTGAAACCTCTGTGCTCTGCGAAATGAGGGAACAAATGGATTGCTTTCAGCAAGTGTATACGCAAAGTCAATCAGCTGGGTACCAGCCACTTGTTAAGGAAAAATCCAACATGGTTGATGTAACCATTACCAAAGTAAAAAACAATGACCTTGTTGTTTATTTCTAGTGGTTACTTGGAAAGGTTAAGACATAGACATATTTGTCTGTAAGCTCTCTAACACATAATGTTTTCTTTTTTCTTCTGGTACAATGGTTAAAGCACTTGGCTGCTTTAATGGTTAGTGGTTCAAACTCACTAGCCATTCTGTGGGAGAAAGATGTGGCAGTCTGCTTCTGCAAAGATTATGGCCTTGGAAACCCTATAGGGCAGTTCTACTCTGTCCTGCAGGGTCACTATGAGTTCGAGTCAGCTCGATGGCACACAACAACATATATAAAACACACATTCATATCATCCTAAAGCCACTTGGAAAATACTATGATTGCTTACAAACAATGGAAAATACCAGTAAGATACAAAGAAATGAGCATTTCTCAGACACAGACCTTTGACGGGCTTTATCGTGAATTTTTTTATTTAAAACAGGGACCCCTCGAAGGTGGTGAACTATAGGGTAAATCTTCTAGAGCATGGCACAGATGGAACATAACACTCACCAGCACCTCACGTGTGACTAAAAGACAACATCAGCAACACACCGTGGAAGGAAAAACAAATCAAATGTGCAAGGCACCTGGCTGTGGGAGCAGCCGCGGCGTCCGCCACCCCTGACAGGCTCACTTTGTGCACTGGGGGTCAGTTTTGGACACAGGACATTCGGAACGGAACAACGATGGTTCAGATCTGAAGCCCAGGATCCTATGCAGGTAACTAACCTTTTCCTCAGACTTGTTTACACCCTCCACGTAGTTTAAGGTTTTAAGAGGGGGCTGAGCTGGGATGTTAAACAGTAACACAAAACCTCCCCCCACTTTTTTTTTTTTTTTTTAATCTAGACGGGAATATGGCCTTCCCTGAATATCAATTCCAGCAGTGGCTTCAGAAGGCTTGTAAGCATCCTAACTTAAAAACAAATAGCAAAAAAAAAAAAAAAAAGAAAAGAAAAAACGTGGCCTGAACTTAAATCACTCAAATGGAAAGGCAGATTCATAAAAATAAAAACTGGTGGTGAGTCCATTAACAGCACAGTTGATGCCCTGTCTGAATGAAGACGTTTAAAATGATCCACAATATACCCAAGCACAAAACTGCTCTTGGCAACCATGAGTAAGTAGCTACCTTTCCCTTCGAACACACTGTACTGCTACCGGTGACCGCATGCCTAGTGCTGAAGTTGGAAGAGACCCCAAGTTGGCACAGGACCCCAGGCTGTGATCTGCCTGGTGTGGTCAGGTCAGTGGGAAACAAGACTTACACTCTCAAACAATGACCCCCCAAAAGTCCCCTCTCCTCTTCCTGTTTGCTCTGTGCGGTTTGACCTCCTAACAGGGAGGTCCAGATGAGTTCCGTTTCCCTCTCAGTTCTAGGCACTCTCTGGAACATCTCTGATTAACCAGGGTCTTTCATTTCTTTCCAACTCCGTTGGTGACTTTAGATTTGGAATGTCGGTTCCTTCTTCTGGAAGAATGGCTTTCGTTGTTGCCTGAATGCTTGGGTGGGCTGTCTTCAGAACCTGGCCAAAGGAATGAGAACACACTGTCATCTTGGGCTGCTTGGTCCCAAGGGCTTATTCCTGTGAACTGTACTTCTCCTGTCCAGACTGCCCCAGGCCTGCCAATTCCATATAGGCTCTCCACCGATGCTCGCACTCCATCTAGTGGCCTCACTAATAAATTAAGCAGGGCACACAGAAACCCCAGTACGGAGCTAGTACTGCTGGTGCCTCCGGTATGCAAAGTAATGGCCCTGGAAATTTCTGGGATGGTTCCTGAAACATTTCTCCACCCACAGTGTGTAGGAGACAGTGGGGTAGCTCGTGGTCATGGCCACGTGGACCAGAAGTAAGAGCACAAAATGAAATGGAGAGCAAAAATGAGGGACAATTAAAACCACAAGGGATGTCCATCCTACCCCTGCACTCAAAAGACACATTACTTTGGTTTCTACCTCTTGACCTGCTACATCACATGTCAGAGTTTCTTAATTGGGAAGGTTTTTAAGCTTTACATAACTAAAGCTATTACAAGTGCTCTAATGTTTGATCTGGAGTCCCTGGGTGGTGCAAATGGTTAGTGTGCTCAGCTGCTAACAGAAAGTTTGGAGGTTTGAGTCTACCCAGGGGCACCTCAGAAGAAAAGCCTGTCAATCTACTTCTAAAAAATCATCCACTGCAAACCCTTTGGAGCACAGTTCTTCTCTGACATACATGGGGTCGCCATAAGTTGGAGTCAACTCAACGATAGCTGGATGATTGTTCGATCTGGGGGCCAGCTTTAGAAATCAGGCCTTTGTTGCTTATGACAGACAACCTCTGAAGCCACACTGAACCACTGGAGCTAGAGTCATGCCCTCACGATGCTCAGTCTAGCAGGGGCCACACCATTCACGACACTGTATGACTCACTGATGCTCTGCGGGCTCGGAGCAAGGCTCCTGTGAAGCTGCACGTCAGCTGAGCTCTGAGCCGTCAGCGGATTATCAGCCAGGTAGAGCGGGACTAGGCAGGGGAGTCAGGGGGTAAAGGGGGCGTTTCAGGTAGAGGACGCAGCACAGGCAAAGGCTTGAGACATCAGCAGAACCGTCTGGCATTGGGTTGGCTCTGCGCTCAGATTAAGTATGTGGCCATCCCTAAGTAGGTGGCCCTAACCCTACCCCCAGCGCTCAAATCCAGCCCCATAGGAACTCTCCACCGAAGCTAGCCATTAAAAAGAAAGCTCACAGAGTTTTTGTCTCCACAGAAAGTAGCATTTAGCTTAGTCCAAGAGATTCTTAAAAAAAAAAAAACCAAACCCAGTGCCGTCGAGTCCACCCTGAAAATGTTCTCTTTTCATTCTACCTACCTTTCTTTTAAATACATCTCTACCAGTTGTCACTGAGTCAACTCTGAATCATGGTGACCCCATGTGTGTCAGAGTACAACTGTGCTCCACAGGTTTTCAATGGCTGATTTTTAGAAGTACATCACCGGGCCCTTCTTCTGAGGTGCCTCTGTACGGACTCAAACCAACAACCTCTCAGCAGCTGAGCACATTAACCGTTTGTACCACTCAGGGACTCAACTCTGCCTCTACCGCTGTTCTGTTCTTTTCAATGGAGAACCTAATCTGTAAAGGGAGGCCTCTGCCCCCTCTGTGAGAATTCCAAAACAGGCCCCCGAGCCCACTCCTTGACCAAGAGTAACCACCTCAAAAGGGGAGATAGGCAACTCAGCAGGGCCTGTGCTGGCACTCCCCCAGGAAGCTTGCTAATAAGCTGGACCCCCAAAGACCTCAGGGGAGCAACTGAACAGGAGCGCCTTCTTCTCCTCCCTAGACCCGCTGTTTCTCTGCAATTCTGTGAGCTAAAATTCATGGTCACCGGCGTTCACAAGTTTTTGCCCTTAGTTCAGCCTCCCACTCAGCTCGCAGGAACTGACAATCAAGGCTCATGGAGCCTCCTCAGTGCCATTATTCTACAAGCCTGATTCTTTAAAATAACCAGGTGGCCCCAAATCTTTCCAAAAGGCTCCTTGGAGACAGGTGCAATAGAGGATCCCTAAGCACGCTACTGAAATCCCTCTTATTCAGGTCAGCCTCTTGAATGAGCGTAATTTATACTGATTCACCTTTTCTGAAAGGCTTCTCTCCCTGGTACACAGGAGGTAACCCTTTTCCTCATGATGAAAACTAAGAGGAAGAACACGCTCATTCACCGCGCTTGAGGCGGTGCTGACCTCGCTCCGTTTTCCTGCCCCAGGAAAGGCGGGGCTACAGTGGGCCTCTTCTTACGAAACAAGTCTCTTAGGCAGATCTCGTGGGCAGTGTGCATGTTTCTTATGTTTTTTAAGTAACAGGAGACATCGATGAGTAGCTATGAGCCCACTCAGGAAATACAGGATCAACATTCAGAGCAGAACTACTGATTCCAAATCTTTTTACCAAGCCTAAGGAGGCAGAGGGCCCAGTAATGTTTTAAATCACGAACAAGATAAAGATACCTTTTGTGCCCTTCCCATGAGGCCAGGAGATATCTGGGCTGTAGGTGCCATCTTCACACTCTGAATAGGTCTAGGGAGAGAGAGACTGAGGTCAGAATCTCAAGTCCTCCCTGGGAGGAGGAGGAGCAGGCAGGACACTGAGGACGCCTGCATGTGATGCTCTGTCCCTGCCTCGCCGAGGCTGGGGATGGCACAAGCAAGGGATGAAACTTCTTTGTGCTTAGGTTTCCCAGCTATTAAAACCCAGGCTCTTCTATCTCCCAGGGTGATCCAGAGAATACAGAATAAATCTTCTAGAAAGTGCCTTTAGTTTCTTATACCAAAAGTATGAATAATGCCCCAAAGATGTCATGTTGACTTTAAAAAATATTACAGTCAATGAGATTTTTAGTGTTTTAAGCCCATCCACGTCTATCCCCTACTGTAAGCCTTGTCACTCCTGAGGTGGGCCAGACAGGCACCACCTGCGTTTTACGGCTGGGCAGCCCCCAGGCTGAGACAGATAAAGAGGTGTGCACCAAGTAGAAGAGCTGGGAATAAAACCCAGGCCTTCCAAAAAACGGATCCAGTACTTTCTCTGCAATTTTAAAAACAATTATATAATTACAACATTTTAAACTTTACAAAAGGAGGATAAAATTGCTGACCCAAGCAAGGGCAGCAACTGACAGGGAATGGATTCTGAAATAGTTCAGCTTCTACAATGGCAGGGCTGAAGGAGCTCCCACAGTGCCAGCTACTCCTTATCCTTACGGGAGTCTGCCCCGGGCTAAAGCTCTCAGCAGGTGTGATTATTTTCCATAAAGACCATCTCTGTCTTTCCTTCTATACCTTTTCTCGGTGACCATAGTGTTCTGCATACCACACCATGCCGTACAAACACAAGAAAGTAGTGAAGGCCTGGAAGACAAAAACGAGCAAAAAACCATGTTATAGATGTTGTTGCATTAAAAAAAAAAAAAATCCATTTCTCAGAACTTTCAGGTTACAATGGGAATTCATCTCAGCTGGCTCAGTGCATTTTGGCATCTTTCTCAGGGCATCTGGCTACAAAATGACCAGACGAGGCAGAGACTCATCCCATGAGATGGATGGGAGGGTGTCCCCAGTTTCTGACAAGAAGAGTTATGATTAGGCCATAGTTACTACTTGTGACTCGATGTCAGGTGGCATGAGCATTTTACAAGTGGGATAAGGAGGGCTACAGGCTCTTTTCAAGAGATATATAGGATTTAATACTATATTTCTGCTTTTCATGGCCAGTCCCCTTCCCCCGCCCCCTCAAGAAACACAGATCTCTGGATACTCCTAGATTCAAGTTTTAATTTAGCCCTGGTGGCGCAGTGGTTAAACACTCAGCTGCTAACCAAAAGGTCGACAGTTCACATCCACCAGCAGCTCCTTGGAAACCCTATGGGGCAGCTCTACTCTGTCCTATAGGGTCGCTATGAGTTGGAATCAATGGCAATGGGTTTAGTTTAGTTGACAGACATAAGAGCCCTAGTGGTGCAACAGTTAAGCACTCAGCTGCTAAGTGGAAGGTTGGTGGTTCAAACCCACCCAGTGGCTCCACGGGAAAAAGACCTGGTTATCTGCTCCCATAAAGATTACAGCCTAAAAAACCCTATGGGGCAGTTCTATGCTGCCACATGGGGTCGCTATGAGTAGAAATCAACTCCATGGCACCTAACAACAACGGCATAGATAAAAACAAATACTGATTTTATGTTTATACTTCTTTATATCTCCTTCCATCCACTCATCTACCCATCCATTCCCAGAGAAAGAAAAGCATCATGGGAACAGCCAATGCCAGCAGGGTACACTCTGCACTTCCCTGGGTCTGCAGCCCAGTCTGGTGGGTGCAGCAAAGACCGGTAGGGGAGGCAGGGGCTGTGAATTCCCATCACTGCAGTTGTAGTCTACCTTTGGCCCAGTTTTCTTTAGGTCAACAAGATTTACTCAGTATCTACTGGGTGCACTTCATTGTCTTAAGTTCCAAAAAAGAAAGGACTCAGAGTGCTCCAGCTGGCCTCCCTTTTCCACGCCCATTAAGTGGGAAAGTGGCATGGTAAGGGAATTGCCCGAGAACTAGTTTATGTTGTATTAAATCCATATGTAAACCAGGACTTTAGGGATTTAAAGGAAAGCTCCTATCTCCCCATCCAAAAAAAAAAAAAAAAGGCAGTGAATATATTGAAATTATAAAATAAAAACTAACCTTTAAATTTTTTAGTACTTGCTCAGATTTCTAATACATGCCAACATTAAATCTACCATTTTTATGGTATGGAAACAGTAGAGTGGGAAAGACTACTGAGGAATGGGGGCGAGGGGGGTAGACTCCACCATCCTGAAAACAGTCAGTGGCTGTGGGGTGGAGGTGGGGAGTTAATAAAGGTCCAACTAGACCAACAGAGCAGTGATGGATGGCTGGACTGTCATTGCAAATTCTGCCCACCAGAGGGCAGGCACAAGCGGCTCATCTAGTCCCTTTCCGGCCCCGTATACCTGGGAGACCAGGCAGGGGCAGCTGGGGCTCCCTCCCAGAAGCAGACAGAGGGGGCAGTACTGGCTTTGCAGACCACCACCACCACTTTGCAGACAGCAAGGCAAACAATGGCAGGTGCTGAGTGACAGGTGCTGAGTGACAGGTGCTTATCATCACAATCGCCACACAAAGGCCCTGCTGTGGTTGCCAAACTTACCACTTCAGCTGAGAGTAAAAGAGGCCCATTTTACACTTGTCCCAGGAGACAAACGCTTGTGATTTATGGGTTTGCCCTCACACCTGTGAGAATCTAGGCACATACGCACTTAAAATGTCAAGGCCTGGATTTAAAATACTAATCACACAGATTTTGTTTAAAGAAGCAGGGAGGTGATTTGGGATTGAGAACAGGGCTTCCAACCGGTTCTGCCCAGTTCAGTCATGGCCAAAAACGAAGTAAAACCCCAACGGACCTGAATTTTTTAAATGTGGGTGAAGCGGAACGGGAAAAATTATGGGTTGAGGCCCTGCTAGAAACAGAGACTTCATCTCCCTCTTAGAAGACAGGGGCAGTATGGCATTGCAACCAATCTGTTAACCTGCAGAGTTGGAAATACAGGTGCCCTCAATCAAAGATGGCAGCTGGCCCCTCCACTTTGAATGTATGTCACTCTATAATCCAATCTCCTGCATGGGGCTGCTGAAAGGGTTCACTATGCCTCTTCCGAGTCTTCTATTCCAAGCTTTGACCCGTAAATCTTCCCATTCCACTTATTGTTCCACTTCACCCAAACTTTAAAAATTCAAGTCTGTTCCGATTTCACTTCATCGACCATGATTGAACCAGCTCAAACCCCTGGTTGAGAGCCAGGCCATCCACTAGCACAGGCACAGCAGTGATAGGTGGTGACGTGATGAGGGCACAAATCCCTGGCTCCCAAGTACAGTAATGAGCACTCAAATATATCACGATTGGCTAGACAAGTGCGGCTGGAGAAGCTTATTACATGGTACCATGAGGGACCTCTGATTCCACAGTAATTTAACTTACAAATATGTTCTCTCACCATGCCAGAGGAATAATTGGGAGCTTTGTTTCTCCAGGTAGTGAGGGAGGTACTTTGTAACTTAACCCGTTCTTACTGAATAATGTTCTCCTCTCACCTAAGTTTGAGATCCATCTCGCTCTTCACAAAAGACCGTGGATATGGAAAAGTGGCAGACCTCATTTCCATTCTTTAACAGGTAAATGTGCAAGGCCATGGGGCTCATCCCATCCAAGAGCCTTTCAGGGTAGATCCCCATCCAATTAGTGTGTGGATTCCACTAGTCTTCAAAGTCCTGCTCTCCGGGGCTGGTGCTTCTCTGTGGCCCCTTTGCAGGCTCTTGTTTCTCCTCTTCCTTGGCCTGGCCTCTAAACACAGCCGCTCCTCAGAATTCCAACCTCAGCCTGCTTCTCTTTCCACAGTATGTTTTCTCTGACTCTTCACAAATTCCATAGCTTCCACTGTACCCTACACACTGGTGGCTCCCATGTCTTCGTCTTCAGCACTGAATGAGTCTCCCTGATGGTACTGGACAGACTACTGTTTTCAATGCTACAGGACACCTTCACCTGCAAATTCTAAAGGTCCCTCAAACCCCAGCTCTCCTGAGCCAAATGCACCTCCTCCATCAATTACAGCAATAATAGCCACCGATTGGCACATACCTCGTGGTCACCCTCATGTCCTTCCCAGCCATCAAATGAGGAATGATGTCCAGTTGAGTTGACCCCTTGACCAGCTCTCAAAGCCATCCCTTTCTCAGCTTCTTCAGTGCCTCTGTCTTGGTTCAGCCTCAGCCATTTTTCACCTGGGACCCTGCAGTAGCCTCCTGACCACCCTTGCCTCCGGTTCATCTTTCCTAATAGGCTGACCTGCTCGCCACATGATTCTTGATGAGATGCAGATGAGATCACACTGTCTTCCCACGTAAAGATCTTTGGATCTCCAACTACAGACACATGAAGCCCTTCATAGCGGGTATCCTCACCCTCCAACTTCTCTAGCTCGTTCTCTTCACTCTTTTCCCCATCAGGTTACCACCTCCCGGAGATACTGGGCACTCACAGCTTCAAGTCTTTGTATGATTTTGTCTCTCACCTGCCTGCCTGTCTCCTCATCTGTGTCCACTGATGCCATTCCTTTATTGTCCATACCTTTACTAAGTGCTCCTACGTGTCAGTGCTGGACAGTGGGAATAAAAGGACGATTAAAGCTTCTTCTCTGTGAGCAACAAGTGCAATGCTGTGGAGTCAGAGTTATAAACAAATTACATTACCCTGAGGTTAGGACTGAAAGAGTTAGGTACAAAGTGTGACTGGTCCCCTAAGGAAGGGGCTGCCTATTCTGCCTTAGAAGTTGGGGACTATTTCATGGAGGGCACAAGTTCAAGTTTGGTCTTGGGGTTTAAGTTTCACCAGGTAGAGAAGGAAGGGAAGGACATTTAGGTCAGGCAAAGGAATCATCATGGATAAAGGCAAGAGAGGTCTGGAAGGATGATTTGTTTGGGTGACTAAGAGTAGTTTGGTGTCACCTGAGTGTAGAGAACAAGTGGGAAGATATGATAGAATTGACCCAGATAATGATGGTCCTAAACCGATGTGCAAGACTTTACATTCTACCTGGTCGGTTTCATGGCGGAGACCCTTCTGACACTTGACATTTCTTTCTACATAGAGGGAACTTCACTGGTATAACATTCCTGGCTTCTCTCCACCCCTCACTCCTTCCCTGGGGAGGAGTTGTAGCTTAACTGGCTGGTGAACCTGAGATAAGCTGGCCATGCATAGCTTTACCCCTTCCTGTCTTTCCCCTGAGTGCAAGGCCACTGACAGGAAGTTCACCTTCTAGTCTATTTCTCCATGCTCTGAGTTTACTTCCAAGGGCAGTGCCCCTCATCCCCAAACAAACACATCATGTGAGAAGGCCTGCTTCCTGGGGCTGGAGCATTGTTGTTGTTGTTAGCTGCCGTTGAGTTGGCTCCAACTAATGCCAACTTGACGTGTAACAGAATAAAACGTCGCCTGGTCCTGTGCCTACTTCATGATCACTGCTATGTTTGAGTCCATTGTTGTGGCCACTGTGTAGTGCCTTCCAACCTAGGGGGCTCATCTTCTAGCACTGTATCAGATAATATTCTGTTGTGAACCATAACACTTTCATTGGCTAACTTTCTGAAGTGGATTGCCAGCCTTTCTTCCTAGCCTTAGTCTGGAAGCTCCACTGAAACCTGTTCACCATGGGTGACCCTGCTGGTATGTGAAATACCCGTGGCATAACTTCCAACATCATAGCAACACACAAGCTACCATAGTATGGCAAACTGACAGACGGGCAGCAAGGGGTTAAAGAATAAGTATCTGTAATTCTGGGGTTCAATATTGGGAAGCCCCTTGTTGCTGTCCTACAGCTGACATTGAAATAAGTATGATTCTCAGTAAGAAAGGTGATATTCTGATCTCTGTAGCCTTCTTCCACTCTCTCTTAATTCTTTTTGAACTTGGCTGGGTAAAAATGCTATTTATTTGGTCCCTCAAACCCCCAGCAACAGGAAATGATAGCATGACAGAGTCAGATCTGAGTTTTGGAAGATCAATCTGACAGCAGTGGAGAATGCATCTGAGGGGCAGAATGTTGAGAAAATGGGGGTACCCATCTCTGCCCCACTGGAATCAGGTTACATGTTACAATTGGCACCCTTGAAGTACATGTGACAGAGAAAGCTGAGAAGTTCCAGTTAAAATAAAATCTCTGGGCACATCTGACACTCACCTAGCATATTTCTACATCCAGTCTGACTGAAAAAATATATTTGAGCATTAAGTCTGGAGTTTAAATACAAAGGGGACCATTACTCTTTTATCGTTCAAGATGAAACAAGACAGAACTAGCTCAAGGTGCCTCGGCACAGTTAGGATTTCTAATAAGTAGCCCTAAAAAGAGACACCATGAAAAGCATTAATGATGCTTTAAAAATACAAAGATTTGTCTTGCAAAAAAAAAAAAAAAAACCCTTGAATCTGATGAATCTGACTAAGCCTCTAAACCCAACAACTAATTTATAGGAAATACAGAGGACAAGGAAATACGGTGCATTGCAGTACAGGATGCCATCAGTAAAATCCAGCCTGTGGAAAATCTATAGGTCAAAAGACCTGCCTTCCTCAACAAATACATTACAAGGGAAAGAGAGACAGAAATGGAGGGAAAACCTATAGATTAAAAGACTTAAAAGACATGCCAATCAATCACAACCTATGGATACTGATTCCAACACACTGTAAAATATTCTAAATTTAACACTGATTAGACATTTCACAGCACTAAGGAACTAATGTTAATGTTTTCTCAGTGTGATAATGGTACAGTGGCTGTGTTAAACAAAAAAAGGCTTTCTTACCTTCTTTCAGAGATACATCCTAAAATATTAAAGGTGGACCTGTTGTTTGTTGTTGTGTGCCAGCAAGCTGATTCTGACTCATAGTGACTCTATGCGACACTGAAGAACTGCCCCACAGGGTATCCTAGGAGGTAATCTTTACAGAAGCGGTCCTGGTGGCACAGCCTTGGCTGCTCGCTGAAAGGTGGACGCTTTCAACCCACCAGCCGCTCCATGAGTAGAAACTGTGGCAGTCTGCTTACATACGATTTACAGCTTTGGGAACTCTGTGGGGCAGTTCTACTCTGTCCTATAGGGTTGCTACGGGTTAGAATCAACTTGATGGCAATGGGTTTAGTTTTCTGGTTTAATCTTTACCAGAGCAGATTGCCAAGTCTTTTCTAACAGAGAGCCACTGGTGAGCTGGAACCGCCGACCTTCCTTTCAGTTAGCAGCTGAGCACTGAACCACTGTGCCATGAGGGCTCCTTAAAGGTGGATCTGCTTCACAATAATCTGGGGGCAGGGGAGTGGGTAGGTATATAAAGGACACAAGATTAGCCATGAGTTGATAATTGGTGAAACTGGATGACGGGCATGTAAGGGTTGATCGAGTCTCTCCACTTTTAAATATATTTGAAATTTTCCACGATTAAAATAAAATCCTCAAGCTAATTTTATCAACCAAGTAAAACTAAAAAATCTTAAGCTTAAATATAAAAATAAGACCTTTCTCTAAACTAATAATTTTTAAAAATTGAATTAAAAAGGATAATACCTTACTTCATTTTAAAGATGAGGAAAAAGTTCCAGAAGGGGCTGGGGCCTTCTATCTAACTACCCTACATGGTTTGTAAATCAAAGATTGACTTACAAGGAGCCATATTAAGGGAAGCAGAGACTGATCGGAGTGTAAGAAACAGCCCCTGTTCTCAGTAAAGTTGCAATCACAGACAGAAAGGCAAATAAATGATCAGTATAAGGAGGCACATGCTGTGTGTAAATTAAGTACTACAGAAATTCTCTACAACGTCAAGAGAGCTTGGGCCGACCTCCCCTCAAGGATCTTCCCATCAAAATGGAGGCCCATCTTACACAGGGCTGGGGTTATAAAGTCCGCTGCAGGGCAGAAATTAGCCTGATGACCTTCGAA
The DNA here is from genome assembly GCF_030014295.1 of Loxodonta africana. Classification (NCBI taxonomy): domain Eukaryota; kingdom Metazoa; phylum Chordata; class Mammalia; order Proboscidea; family Elephantidae; genus Loxodonta; species Loxodonta africana. The sequence goes on along the minus strand of NC_087355.1, from coordinate 47,075,246 downwards.
AATGTCTTCTATCACCTACAAATTACAGTACGTCATTTTGTACATAAATGCTTGTACAGGGATATGTATGTTAAAATGTGTAACGATGAAGTGATGATGGAAGAAAGGGCACTGTCACCGTCCCTCTTCCTTCACAGCACTCCTTAAACTCTTAGTGCGTGTAGGTGGATTCCTGTCCCTCTTCCTTCACAGCAGTCCTTAAACTCTTAGCATGTGTAGGTGGATTCCCGTATGTTAAACAGATGTATGTCTGGTGCACCTGCTGAGGGCATTTGACTGGAAACTGCCAAGGTGACCCATTTCTGAAGCCATGTGGTTCTACGTGTTTTATTCCTGAACTTCTCACTCCAACAGCCTGTGGCCAGTCTCAGGTTATTACAAGTAGAACTACTTTTCTATGAATTTCTAAGGAACTTGGTGCACAAGAGTATTGATTTTGTTGTTATTGTTGATTTATTTATTTTTTAAAGAGATAACCACGGGAGTTTAGCTAACACTTTTAGATTAAAAACAGTAATGACTTACCACACAAAGAAGCCAAAGCACAACATAGAGTATTTGGGTCTTGGAGAAGAGATCTTGCCCAAATTTTATGCAAACAATAGCTTCCAGGAAACCAATGACCCTAGTTAAACAGAGAACGAGAGGTTAAATACTGACTCATCTTACCAGAGCACAGATTACTAACAGGCATTAGTCAATCAAAAAGTTCAACGGTCACAAAATTTCTGTACCAAACACTGGTAGCAGTTACCCACAGAATGACACTGTTCTAGCCCACTGTACTTTCATTAGAAATATATATATATTTTTAAACTCTTCCTTCCCCCTAGGCCAAAATCTCAACTCACACATTTTAGCAGCTGGTTGGCCCGTGAGAGAAAGGATGCCATGTATGGACTGAACAATGCGCCCATGGGCGGGACAGTCTGCTTCTATAGGGGAGGTGGCTACTTGGCTGACAGGAGTTGCTGATGCTTTCCTAAGTGATCACATGTGTGGGAGGAAGAGTATTTCTCAAATCGAGAGCAACCAAGACCTCTGGGGAGGAGTTTGGGATAGAGTGAGCTCTGTCAGGGGCACGTTTACTTTACTGGTATCATTTGAATTTCCTAAGAATATATTCAAATGTTACCCGCATAATTAAACATACATTTTAAAAAAACATTAAAAAAATTTAAGAGGCACTGTTATCATCTACCTCAGAGCCTCTATGACCATGAGCAGTGGGCCATCATGCTGCTTCTGAACCACCACAAGCACAGGAGACCTCTTACCTTTGCAAGGCAGCTTATTTCACTGGTAAACCTCTCCTCCTGTTGGAACGGCTGGTACCCTACCTCTGATCCCTTCTACTTATGGGTCCTAACTCTGCCCTTAGCCACAGAGAGTGAGTTTGATCCTTCCCAGTGACAGTCTTCCAGTAACTTGGAAGCAGCAATCCCATTCCCTCCCAGCCTTTTATGATATCTCCATATTAAACATCCCTTTCTGTATCTGGCAATAAAAATCCTTTATCCTCACTTGGTCTGTAAGCAAATTTTGCTAAATCCAAAAATGTTAACAAAACAAAACCAAAAACCCCAACTCCGTGCTTTTACCCTTTAAATAAAACATTAAAGAAAGAAGTCACTCTTGGGATCTATATCCTCATTTATAAATATAAAAATAAGGTCTTTATTAAAATTCCAAGCATAAAAGGTGAGAATGGATGAGGATGAAGTTATACAGCTGGTCATGTGATCCCAAAGACCGCACAAGAATACTGATTTCACACAACTCAACTTTAGGTGTTCCCTGCTTAAGCTGGAATCTGGACAATATGGATCAGCATACTTGCACGCATATTCCCTAAAAAGGAGAGAAGGGGCCAGAAGGCTCTCAGTCCCCCGTCAACTGGCAGATACAAAGGTCACTGCCATCCTGAAATGTGTAGATGGCTCTAAACCATGGAATTTCTGGAATTAGAACCACTTCAGCAAGGATAGGGAGAAAATCTCCTTAATGTACCTTTAGAGAGTTTGGGACTACCTTTTCCCCTATCGCCAACTGAATAAGGTTTAAGAGTGGTTGGCTTGAATCTTTAAAGCCACGGCCCCTCCCCTCAAACACACTGTGGTATGTGTGAGAAAGCAGCATTTTAGCAGAGGGGCTTGCGAAGCTTCTCAGCGCAGGGCTGAGCTTCACTGTGATATTAAGTCTAGACTGTGTCCGACCCTAGATGGCAGTTAAAGGTCTGTTACTTCCAGCCTGCACGGAGGGGGGGGCGCCTGTGAGTGGACATTTTAAAACAGGATTATTTAATCTTTGGGATTTCCTGAAGAATTTTTATGACAAACTATTATGATCAGGAAATAAATAAATGCCATATCTACCCTAAGTTTATTATGAGAGATTTCTGGGCATTCAACTAGATTAAGAGACTAAAGCATGGTGACTGGCAGACCGGGGCTGCGTTTCTTAAACTTTGGTGATGCGAGACCTATGGCATGCACGCACATATACATGACTGAGGGAAAAAAAAAAAAGTTTTACAAAACAGTTCCTATCCTTATACAGACATTTTCTACTCTATTTCATTTTAAGAAAATGCTGGTTGGGATCCACTCAATTGATTTTACAGTGCCTTGCAGTCTGACCTACAGACTTATTATTTTTTTTTTTTTCAGTCTGCAACTTTAGGGTATGATTTCCTTCTACTTGCTGAGAAATCTTAGCTAACCCATTGAGGCTTTGTCACTGAGAAGGTGACAGTTGAGAACAGAAGGAGGCAGGGAAGCCAGCTGTGGGATGACCTGGGGGGGAGGGTCCTGGGCTGAGGCAACAGCCAGTCAGAGGTGTAAGGGGAAGCAGCAGAGTTGAGGCCAGCAGGGTAACACAGGCCTTGAGGACTGACTCTTCTAGGGTCTGGCTTCTAGTCTCAGGGGGGATGGAAGCCCCTGGAGGGTTTAGAGTACAGGGATTAACATGATTTGATTTACATTTTAATACGATCATTTTGGCTGCTGACTGGGACCTGAAGGAGGCAGAGTAGCAGCCTGGAGAGATGAATAGGTAGGAGGCTCTTGTAATAACAATCTAGGCAGAAGGACCAGGGTGGTAGCTGTGGAGATGGCAAGAAGTGGTGGGAACCAGGGTACATGAAATCAACAACCATGGTGACACCTTCACATACCAGCTATTGCCTCCCAACATTATCTCTGGTCAACTAAAGGGATTCTTAGTAAATAATATACTTCTGTTGTTATTGTTAGGTGCCGTGGATTTCCACTCACAGAGGCCCCATGTGACAGAACAGAACTGCCCCATAGGGTTTCCAAGGAGCAGCTGGGGGATTCAAGCTGCTGATCTTTTGGTTAGCAGGCAAGCTCTTAGCCACTGCGCCACCAGGGCTGCTTCTACTCAGTTCAAAATGAAATGCCTGATCTGTACCAGACTCAGAAAGAGGTGGTTTGATGGAATTCACTGTGACCTCTTCTATACCCTTTGAGCCTCATGGCCATATGTATCTTGAATTTGCAAGGTTAAAAGACAAACCTGCGGACTATAGGCAGTGCTTCTGCCTGGGGGAAGGCACTAGAAATTCCCTACCTCCTCCTGGTCAGCTAACTCACACACTTTCAGCCTACTTTCTCTTAGGAGCTGGCTCTACAAGGTAGAAAAAGATGAGGTTAGTATAAAGCGGAGGATAAGATGTTCTTCAGGGAATGAAACAAGACTGTAAGCAGGGTTACCGAAAGAAACTGGGGGCACAAAAGCTCTAGCAAAGGGAGGGTTTCCGGTTTGCCAACAAGACCTGGCCTGGATTCTGAGGCTGCTCACAGCAATGCTGTGGCCCCAAGGTAGCCCTGCCTGCATGCAGCTTCCACAAGCACTGCTCCATAGCTGCACAATGTGTGGCTGTGGTGCTCAGGAGGTAGGCAAGTCACTTCATCAGCAAGGAGCCAGCCCTCCAAACATCGACTGGAGACATGCACGCCCAGAACAAAACTACTACACAACCACACAGGTAGCAGGAAGCGTTCCTGAAGTTCACAGGAGTGAGGATTCAGTTCTAATTAGGATAACCAGACACCTTTTTGGAGAAAGTGATGGCCAAGCTGGGCCTTAACACACAGATAAAATTCCAGCTCTGTTCCATGGTACTTCATGGGCTTCCAAAGAACCACAGGGGCAGGGGGTGAGAGGGGAGGAGTGTGAGTGAGTAAAGGGGCGAAAGGGCCCTGGGTAGCATATGCAGGACTGTTCTGCCCTGTCATTTTTAAATATATTAGTGTTTGGGGCAAAATTTCATTTGAGGAAAGGAATTGAAAGGCTTTTTTTTTTTTTTAATAACTACTACCAGAGGGCTTGAGATGGCAGTGGAGATGCTTCTGAGCAAGGGAGCAGGGAGTAGCAGGATGATATTCAAGTCTGGAGAGGATGCAGGATACTCAGGGGTAGGATGTGTGAAGGGGGAGAACCAGGGCAGGGGTTTGGGCTTCAAAGCTATCCCAGCAGCACGCATATGAAGCGCCTGAAGCAGAGGTGCGGAGGGACAGCCAAGGGCTGGCAGTGAAACACCAGCAGAAAGAAGGACCGTTTCACTAGTGCTGGGCTTGTTGTTGTTCTTAGGTGCCTTCCTGTTGGTACTGACTCATAGTGGCCCTACGTACAACAGAACAAAACACAGCCTGGTCCTGCACCATCCTCACAATCATGTTTGGGCTCATTGTTGCAGCCATTGTGTCAATCCATCTTGGCCAGGGTCTTCCTCTTTTTCACTGACCCTCTACTTTACCAAGCATGATGTCATTCTCCAGGGACTGGTCCCTCCTGATAACATGTCCAAAGTACGTGAGAAGTTTCACCATCCTTGCTTCTAAGGAGCATTCTGGCTGTACTTCTTTCAAGACAGGTTTGTTTGTTCTTCTGGCAGTCCATGGTATATTCAATTTTCTTTGCCAACACCAGAATTCAAAGGCATCAATTCAAAATACTGTGGCTTGGGTCAGGCGCACCTTAGTCCTCAAGGTAACATCTTTGCTTTTTAACACTTTAAAGAGGTCTTTTGCAGCAGATTTGCCCAATGCGAATTTCCTGATTGCTGCTTCCATGGCCGCTGATTGTGGATACAAGTAAAATGAAATCCTTGACAACTTCAGTCTTTCCTCAATTTATCATGATGTCACTTATTGGTCCAGTTGTGAGGATTTTTTTCTTTATGCTGAGATGTAATCCATACTGAAGGCTGTGGTCTTTGATCTTCATCAGTAAGTGCTTCAAGTTCTCTTCACTTTCAGTAAGCAAGGTTACGTCATCTGCATATTGCAGGTTATTAATGAGTCCTCAACCAACCCTGGTACCCCGTTCTTCTTCATACAGTCTAGCTTCTCAGCTTATTCGCTCAGCATACAGACTGAATAAGTATGGTGAAAGAATACAAGCCTGACAGACACCTTCCCTGATTTTAAACCATGCAGTATCTCTTTGATCTGTTCGAATGACTGACTGCCTCTTGGTTTATGCATAGGTTCTGCATGAGAACAATTAAGTGTTCTGGAATTCTCATTCTTTGCAATGTTATCCATAATTTGTTTTGATCCACACAGTCCAATGCCTTTGCACAGTCAATAAAACAGAGGTAAACACCTTTCTGGTATTCTCTGCTTTCAGCCAAGATCCATCTGACATTAGTCCTCTCCTGAATCCAGGTTGAATTTCAGGCAGTTCTCTGTTGATATAACTGCTGCAGCCATTTTTGAATGATCTTCAACAAAATTTTACTTGCCCGTGATATTAATGATACTGTTCAACAATTCCCACATTCTGTTGGATCACCTTTCTTTAGAATGGGCACAGATATGGATCTCTTCCAGTCAGTTGGCCAGGTAGTTGTCTTCCAAATCTCTATGAGTAGGAATTGACTCAACAGCATACAACAACAGACAACAGACAAGTGAGCACCTCTGGCACTGCATCCCTTTGTTGAAACACCCCAATTGATACTCCGTCAATTCCTGGAGCCTTCTTTTTCGCCAACGCCTCCAGTGCAGCTTGGGCTTCTTCCTTCAATGGCATTGGTTCTTGATCATAGGCTACCTCCTGAAATGGCTGCACTCTGACCAGTTCTTTTGGTACAGTGATTCTGTGTATTCCTTCCAAGTGCTTGTGATGCTACCCGTGTCATTCAAAATTTTGCCCACTGAATCCTTCAAAATTGAAACTTGAGGCTTGAATTTTTTCTTCAGTTGTTTCAGCTCGAGAAATGCCAAGCGTGTTCTTCCCTTTTGGTTTTCTAACTCCAGGTTTTTGCACATTTCATTATAATATTTTACTTTGTCTTCTCAAGCTGTCCTTTGAAATACTGTTTAGCTCTTTTACTTCATCATTTCTTCTATTTGTGCTTTAGCTACTTTGTGCTCAAGAGCAAGTTTCAGAGTCTCTTCTGACATCCATTTTGGCCTTCTCTTTCTTTCCTGTATTTTTAATGACCTTTTGCTTTCTTCATATATGATGTCCTTGATGTCTTCCCACAGCTAATGTGGTCTTTGGTCATTAGTGTTTATTGTGTCAAATTTATTCTTGAGAAGGTCTCCAAATTCAGGTGGAATATACTCAAGGTCATATTTTGGCTCTTGTGGACTTGTTCTAAAATTCTTTAGCTTCGACTTGACCTGGCATATGAGCAATGGATGGTCTGTTTGACAGTCAGCCCTGGCCTTGTCAGATGTAGTTGATTTAATTCCTGTATTTTCTATCTGGTAAGGTCCATGTGTATAGTCCCCATTTATGTTATGGAAAAATAGTATTTGCAATGAAGAAGTCATTGGTCTTGCAAAATTCTATCAAGTGATCTCCAGTATCGTTTCTATCAGCAAGATCATATTTTCCAACTACCGATTCTTCTTTGTTTCCCACTTTCACATTCCAATTGCCAGTAATTATTAAGACATCTTGATTGCATGTTTGGTCAATTTCAGACTGCAGAAGTTTGTAAAAATCTTCAATTTCCTCATCTTTGGCTTAGTAGTTGGTGTGTAAATCTGAATAACAGTCTTAATACATAGTCTTCCTTGTAGGTGTATGATATTATCCTATCACTGACAATGCTGTATTTCAGGACAGATCTTGAAACGTTCTTTCTGATGATGAATGCAATGCCATTTCTCTTCGTCATTCCTGGCCTAGTAGGCCACATGATTTTTGGATTCAAAACAGCCAATACCAGTCCATTTCAGCTCACTAATGCCTAGGGTATTGATCTTTATGCATCCCATTTCATTTTTGACGACTTCCCATTTTCCTAGACTTATACTATTATATTTCATGTTTTGATTATTAATGGATGTTTGCAGCTGTTTCATCTCATTTTGAATTGTGCCGCATCAGAAAATGAGGGTCCCGAAAGCTTGGTTCCATCCACGCCATTAAGGTCGACTCTACTTTGAAGAGGCAGCTCTTCTCCAGTTTTATGCTGAGTGTCTTCCAACCTGAGGGGCTCATCTTCCGGCACTGTATCAGACAATGTTCCGCTGCTATTCATAAAATTTTCACCGGCCAATTTTTTCAGAAGTAGACCACCAGGTCCTTCTTCCAAGTCTCTCTTAATCTAGAAGTTCCACTAAAACCTGTCCACCAAGCGTGACCCTGCTGGTATTTGAAATATCAGTTGAAAAAGCTTCCAGAATAACAGCAACATGCAAGCCACCACAGTATGAACAATTTACAGACTGGTAGTGCTGGGCAGGGGCCAAGAGTTGGATGAGGCTCCTACAGCCATCCATATCCCTTAGTACATGCCTTCTTCTGGAAGGGACCGTGTTCTTCACAGCTGCATTCATCCTTAAAATAAAAAAATTAAAAAGAAAAAAAAAAAAAGGAGTCGGAAGCTATGAGCCTGGAAGAACAATTACACAATTATCAGTAACTATGGCGGCAACAAGCGTGGCATTGGAAGGCAACAAAGGATATTGGGAAGAAACAGAAAAACCTGTGGAAAACCAGGCCAGGTGTTGTGTTGCAGGAGGTAGAGAAGAGCTCCAAGATGACAGATACTGTGGAGAAGACAGTAGAGATGAGGATGGAGACCAGGCTTGCTGATCTGGAACTGATCTCAGACAGAATCACTTAGCAGAGTGGCACAGGCAGAGCCAGATAGTGGGAGCAGATTATAATGGCCGTGATGGTAGGACTGGGGGCATATGAAGCAAGGAGATGGCAAGGTGCTGGGCGGCTCTCATAGCAAGGCAGGGCACAGTCCTGGGGGCACCCAGGCAGAAGAGACTTCTACCTTCCCGTGAAGCTCAGCCCAAGAACTTGCAGGAAAAAGGAAAAGTGACTGTCCACTCTGCTCCCGCCAGAGCATGGCCTCCTCCCTCCCATGACCAGGTGAGAGAATAACCTCTTTCCTTTATAAACTAGGTTGAAACTCTCCTTCTGAGGCACAGAAGCTCAGTTATAATCATGGTAGGGTGGGGAGAGATAAAGACGATGTAAATTGCACAGCTGGGGAGTTTGTTTACAGCAGTCCTAAGACTCCCAGACAGCCCAGGTAACATAAATGTTCCTTTCTAAATGGAGAAGAAGCCAACCTGCCCACACCACCACTTTCTCCCTAGTAGGGTTCCGTGCCCTCGCTGGATGGTGTCCTATCTCTGCGATAGATGACACGTTTAAGTATAAAAGGATTAAAAGTTCAGATCTGTGGAGCAGCTGTAGGAGACCACATTGCAAGTTCATATTTACTTACATCAGCAAGTAATTCACACAGACTTTTTGAGGATCTGATATTTACAGAAGACAAGTGCCCTCTTCGAGAGGAAAAGCTGACGTGGAATGGTGGGAAAGAAACCTCAGATGGTCCTATCTGACCTTTTCCCTTCTCCTCCTCCTCCCAAAAGGGAAAGTGGCAAAATTCAGGAATGTCACTATATGGGGCGCCCCTGCTTCATTCCCTCTCATATCTCCACACCTTGCTAAAGACTGAAATCATTCCACGACTGCTGAAAAGAAAGACAACTAATAGTTGAGTTACTAAAGGAAAGCAGACATTTAAACATGTCCTATTTTGATAGGAGAGGAAATAAAAAAATGATGGTGACAGGGAAGCAGGGGGAGAGCTGCAGCGAGAGAGGAAGGTGGTAGCCTCTGAGGGGCAAACCCTCAGAGCAGAGCCTTCTACTGGCCAGCAGGGGGCAGCTGTGGCCCACGCTCACGCCTGCAGGTGGCCCTGCTGTGCTTGGTTTTACGAGGAGGATTTGTTATTCTGAGGCATGGCCCGCTGGGCCTCAGAAGATTCATTAATCTTGATATCTCGGTTCTGGGGGGCTCTCCATTCTCAATAAGCATAGTAAATAAGCCAAATGAGGTCTTATTTGCATTTTACTTTTTAAAAATCATTTTCTGACAAGGCACAACTTTCTGCAGCTGCTTTTGCTACCACTCTTTGGCCTAGTTTATTTTTGCCATTTCTTCCACTCTAGGGATTCTATTTTTTGACTGCCTGATAAGAAAAAAACTTTGTTACAACATGACCCCCCTCTCCAATCTACCCCTCCTTTCTCTCAACCAGTAAACAGATAGTCTTGTAGAAAACAACCCACTCCACAACAGAATAAGACCTTGCCTACGACTTTTAAATATGAAGGAAAAATACATGTGGAAAGAGCATGTGAGCAGGTGAGGGGAAGAGCTCAAATGGAGAAGGATCATTCGTAAGGAAAGCCCCATATCCTTCCTTTCTATCCCCAAAACCAAGCCCTACGCCCAAAGTGGGGGAAGTCTCCTTTGCTCAGTGTATCAGGTATTTGGGTGGAAATGTAAATTCTCTCTCCCTCTAGATCATTAAACAGAGGGAATCTAATCCATCTTACCACCTGTTAAGCCGCAGTTACTTTGGGTTGGAAAATCAGCTTACACCACAGAATTTATGAGAAACAAATGACAATGGCCATTTGTCTTCTAGGAAAAAACAAAAAGCTCACCCAAACCTGAGTATCAACATTTTTATCCTTTAAAACTATAGGTAACCCTTCAGAACCTGGAATGAGAGTTGGGGCACATGCACACAGGTGCACACGTGCGCGCACACACACACACACAGAAAACTATTTGGAAGGAATGACATTGAAACTTTAGTTGCAATTATCTTTGAATGGTTGGCTTTTATGGAGGACCTTTAGTTTTTTTGGTGGCACAAAGGTTAAGCGCTCAGTTGCTAACCAAAAGGTTGGCAGTTTGAACCCACCCAGCGGCTTTGGGAGAAAGACTTGGCAATGTGCTTCGGTAAAGATTACAGCCAAGAAAACCGTATGGGCCGGTTCTACTCTGCCACATGGGATTGCTCTGGGTCAGAACTGACTTGATGGCACCCAACAATATATTCTTTTTTTCCACCACCCGTCTGCTGTTTGTCATACTGTGGTGACTTGAGTGTTGCTATGATGCTGGAAGCTATGCCATTGGTATTTCAAATGCCAGCAGTGTCACCCACGATGGACAGGTTTCAGCAGAGCTTCCAGACTAAGACAAGCTGAGAAGAAAGGCCTGGTGATCTACTTCTGAAAATCAGATCTAATGCTGGAAGACGAGCCCCTACGTTGGAAGGTACTAAAATACACAGTAGCGGCAACAATGAACTCCAGCACACCAACAACCATGAAGACGGCACACGGCCAGGCAACATTTCATTCTGTTGTATGTAAGGTTGCCAGGAGTTGGAGCTGACTCGATGGCAACCAATAACATATTCTTTTCTGAATTTTTATCAATATGCGTGTATTAGTTTTTAATTTAGGGAAAAAAAAAAAGCATTCTGTTAAAAAAAATCTGTTGGAAGTAGTCATTCCTTCTCTAAGTTTTCATCAAATTTCCTTCATACACTCACACTTGATTGAGAACACAGACCGAGTTTGGAATCCAGGCTACCTCAGGGACTGAACCGCAGGCACAGATTTGCTGGACATCTCTAGAACGCAGGTTGGTAAATGGGATGATAAATTGTTGATGATGTTTAAGCAGAGGGGGCATTTGCCTGAAATGCTGAGGAGGGTCTTGAATTTAACATGGGGGAAGGGAGTTTAAACTAGATAACCTACAGTCTCTTTCAAATTAGTTAAATGACAGTAAATTAAGATATAGTACCTGTATCTGTAATAAGACAATAAATTATCACCATGTGGCTATGTGTTAATTCTCTTTGGAAAAGAAAAATTATACTTCAGGATACAGCAAACAGCTGTTTAAAGCGTCCTTTTGATGTAAAAGTAAAATGAAGTGTGGGCAGACCCAAGAAGGGATGGGGTCCCAAACACAAAATACATTCAATCCATTTTCTCTACTTTATTTAATAAAATAGGTCCCAGAGTTCTAAGTAGGAAATACCTTTTAAGCTCATTTTTTTTAAAGAACACCATTTCTACACACTCCTTCTATAATTTTCCCAGTAACTATTTCAAACTTAAATCAGAAAAGGGAACATTAAAGATGAATGGTATATAAAAAACAGCAGCAAATCTTGTTTACCTGCCTTCAGAGGAAAATTGCACTGAGAGGCACTTAACATAGGGTCAAAATATAACCAAAGCAATTCAGAGGCTCAAGTGGTTCGTAAGCTTCCACGCTCATGGACTACTCACCCAAACACCCAGCACTGTGTTCCCACGCGTTTGCACTGCGTGTCCGTGAGGTAAGCGTAGTACTGTCTGAAAGAATACAAAGTTGGAATTCATTGAGAGCTTCTGCAGGAACAAGTCAATATATTTTCATAATGTAATTAAACAATGTTGACAAAGTGAATATAAAAGATGTCCTGCCTGGTTCCATGTACTCAGGCTGCCTGGCCCAGTTTTATTTAGGGGACTGAAAGCCAGTGCTGGCCGAAACATTCCTGTAAAAGGTTAAGAGTTCAGATTAGTGGCAGGGGGAGGGGAACACAGTTTAAAGAGGCAGATTACTGGCAAAGGCGGTAATTCAGCTTATAGACAACTCAGGTGATTCAGTTTACAGACCCCCCAGCGCCCTGGGCTAAAGAAGCCGCAGGTGGGTGCTTCGATCTCAATACAGGGGTGATTCTTGAGGTCACCTCCATTGTTCACTGTCTTCCTCTAGCTCTCTCTAGGGCAAATGCTGCTGATTGTACCCAGGCAAGAAGTATACAGATTCTGGCCCTCAAAAAGTGGAAGAGCAGCCTGGCTGCACTTCATAGTCATTGAATGTCAATAATTTTTTTTTTTCTTTCAATATTTTGTTGTTATTGGTGTTGTTGAAAATATACACGGTGCACATACATCAATTCAACAATTTCTATATGTACAATTCAGTCACGCTGATTACATTCTTCAGGTTGTGCAACCATTCTTACCCTCCCTTTCCAAACTGTTCCTCCCCCATTAACATAAACTCACTGCTCTCGAAGCTTCCTGTCTAATCTCTTGAGTTATTGTCAGTTTGATCCTATGTACATAGTTCTTTAAAAGAGCACAATGCTCAGGGCAGACATTCACTTACTAATTGAGCTAAACTATTATTTGGTTTAAAGAAGATTTCAGAAGATACTTTTGGTTTAAGGTTCAAAGACTATCTCAAGGTAATAGTTTTGGGGTTTCATCCAGCCTTGATGGCTCTAGAAAATCTGATTCCACGAGCATTTGAAATTCTGTTCTACATTTTTCCCCTTTTGATCAGGATTCTTCTATAGAATGTCTGATCAAAACATTCAGTAATAGTAGCTGGGCACCATTCAGCTCTTCTGGTCTCATGGCAAAAGAGGCAGTTGTTCATGGATGAACGCCAGTGATTTTCAATGTTATTGACCAGGTCAGAAAAAAGAGGCAGCAACATGGCATTTAAAGGCATAGAGCATCACTGTCCAACAGAAATATGCATATAAGATGTGAGCCACAAATACAATTTGAAATTATCCAGTAGCCACATAAAAAATAAAAAGAAATACAAATTTTAACAATAATATATATCAAAAGATATTATAATTCCAACATGTAATCAACATAAGGAGTTTGTGGGTGGTGCAGACAGTTGACACACTTGGCTGCTAACCAAAATGTTGAAGGCTCAAGTCCACCTAGAGGCACCTTGGAGAGATTTTCCATTGAAAGTCTATGAAGCAAAGTTCTACAAACATGGGGATGCCATGAGTTGGAAGTGACTCGATGGAAAATGGTTTAGTTTTTTAGTAATCAATATAAATAAGTATTAAGGATATATATGTAGTACTAAGTCTTTGAGAACCAGCATGCATTTTTATACTATAGTACATTTCAATGTGAACTAGCCATATTTCCAGTGCTCAGTAGTCACGTGTTGAGTGGCTGCCGTACTGGACAGTGCAGGCGTAGAGTCTTAATTACCACTGAATCCGATACATTCTCTTTCAGAAGTAGCATCTGAATCAGTAGCTCAACATCTTTGTGGGGTCACAGACCACTTGGATGACCTGATGATACCTATGACAAAGGCACACAGAGCTTGCATGCACAATTCTGCGTTCAACGCCAGGGGATTCATGGATACCTAAAGCTCATCCATGAACTATCACCTCCTTCCTGCAAAGACCTGAGTGAAGAATTCTGCTATAAAGAATTCAAGTTTTCATCTAACTTCACATGTTCATTACCTAATTTAGTTTTTGCAATTCAGATACTTTCCTCTCTTATAGCACCATTCCATCATACTGTACTTTGTATGATGAGATTAAAAGAATGCTCACTCAGGTACTTTCTCCAAGCAGATTCATGCAAAAGTCTAATTAAAAACGAAGAAAATGGAGATGCAGCATATGCGATTTATCCTGAAGCCTATAGCGTCATCTCCCTTTTGGGTCTGGCATTTGCTAAATGGGATGGCTGTGCTAAACCGATTGAAGAACTTTCATCTTCTCAAGTAAAACGGGAAAACATCTTACGTGGGAATTGCCTCAAACAGCGTAAGAGCTCAGAAACAATTATTTTTCTTTAGAAATCCATAGGATTTGGCAAAAATTTTGAGGACTCTCAAAAGTTCAAAATTTATGATTTTTAGTCTCCATTTTTTGTTTTCTAGTGTTTAACAATGCTGAAATTTCACGATAAATCAGATATGATTTGCTATTATATTTTGGGAGCTCTTTTTTCCCCTCTTACTGACTTTGCTGACTGCTCTTAGTTTTATGAAGGAACCTCTGCTAGTCCTTCCTGAAAATAATGGTGAATCTCAAATTAAATTCCAAACAGGAGAGGGGTGCTTCAAACCAACAAAGGTTAAAAAGTATTTATGAGATAAGTACTTCAATAGACCGCTGGCCTCTAAAGTATCAAAGGGTGGCTGCCTTAACAACTATTATTTTCCTGTTTGATTCATTATAAAAAGAAGAGGTAGAATTTTTGGCCTTAACTCCACAGGACTAAGTCATGCCTTACTTCCCTTGTTTAATTCAGCATCTGAAGATATTTTTTAATAATAAGGAATGACAAAAAGTACTGGCTGGGGGGTTAGGGTGGGAATGGCCTTGGTTCTGACCAAGGGAAACACCCACTCACCTGGGCAAGTGTGGCCCTTTACTTGTGTGGTGTGTGAGCACATTAAAGATTATGGCACTGATTTATCCTACAGCTTTGGAAAAGCTAACCTTTTAACTGCTCTGTTTATACTTGTATCAGTTGTGTAGAGATCTTTGGTGTTCCTGCTGACCAGTGACAGGACTCCATTTAAGTCATAAAACTCAAATGTCATTTCTAAATAGGAAAAATACAATGAATGAAAATATATGACTTTGAAGTTCCCTGGGGTCAGTCAATGTTAGGGACCGTCTCTGACCAATGCCTTACTTCCAGGGCCTACAAAAACCTGGGAAATAACACCATGACCACCCAAGCTTATCTTAGTCATCCTGGAAGCCCACAGAGCACATTTTAAAAGGAGACTGACTCAAGTGGCCTGAAAAAACTAACAAAGCTGCATTCTACAAATACTCTTGCTCCTCACTTATCGACTATCTCATTATACAACACTTTGCATTACAATAGCAAAAAATCTACTACTTTTGTGCATTAATGACATACCTCTGGCGGTAACAAATGCCAACGTGCAAGTCATGCCATGACGTAATCTGGGAGTTATGTAATGATGCAGTCATTCTCCATTTTCACAAAATGCCAATTTTACATAATTACCTGGTCTTTGGAACCTAACCATGTTGATATGTGAGGAGTGGGTATAATGTCATATATGACTTCTCTTCTACCTTAAAAAGTTTTGTAATTTCTAACATTCTTTTAAAAACTTTCTAAAATTGGACTACAGAAAAAAAAGAACAACAGTAAAAGATTGAGGTCTGAGAACATTTTCTTGATATTCTGGATATATAATTCTTTAACTAGTTGCCATGGAAGTCAACTTTAACTAGTTGCCACGTGTGTCAGAGTAGAACTGTGAGCCATAGGGTTTTCAATGGCAATTTTTCTGAAGTAGATTCCCAGGCCTTTCTTCCAAGATGCCTCCAGGTAGATTCGAACTGCCAATCTTTGAGTTAGCAGCAGAGCACGTTAGCTGTTTGGACTACCCAGGGATTCTGTCTAATTCTTTAGAATGGCATTTTCATGGAAAATCTGCTAGTTGATGTGACTTCCCTTATGCTCGACAAGAGAATATAAAGCAAGTTAACTTCCTCAAACAACAGCCGGGCTTGTTCAGAATTACCTCACTGTGGGAGCCGTGATGCCACCAATAAAGAGAATTCTGCACCAACTTAGTGGATGGCCTGCTTGGAACACAAAGATATGTTTCAAGAAGAAGGTATTCAACTCGGTCAGCTGAAAGAGAAAAAGAAATTAGTTAACCTGGTGTTTCACGCTAAGTCATGACTATATATTCCTCTCTCAGTGGACATTCTACACTGGTATGTTCACAGCATTTTCAAAAAACATACGGGATCTTCCAAGGGTTACTACTCAAACTAGTTAAAACCAGTAGAACATATACACCAACCAATCAGGGGTCTGGGGGGTAGTGCTGGGGTAATGGGATGGGCACACAGGGGCTAACTCAGGGCATTGGCTATCTGACCAAACAAAACCAAACCAGTTGCCATCCAGTCAATTCTGACTCACAGCGACCCCATGTGTGTCAGAGTAGAACTGCACTCCATAGGGTTTTCAAGGCTGTAACCTTATGGAAGCAGATAGCAAGGCCTTCTGTTTAGGAGTTGAGCACTTAACCGTTTGTACCACCCAGAGACTCCCACTATTTGTCCAGTGGCGTGGAAATACTGTAACATTTTAACAAGTTACACGGCTATGCTGGAGTATGCTGGTTGAATATTGGCCTCAGGTTTCTTTCAGGAAGTACTAGTTTCTCGTTCAGAGGCTTGTCACTTAGGTCATATGTGTGATCTGCTGGGACGGTCAGGAAGAAATGCTCTGAGAACAGCATCAATCGTGAAATACACATGAGAGACCTAGGAAGCCTTACAGAAATCAGGCCAGGTCTAAAAGAAGTTCAACTGTAGAAAACTGAGCTCTTTAATAACCACAGGAAACTTAAGATCCATCAAAGAACAATGACTTTGTACTCGTCTAGCACATGAGTGGAACTGAGCAGATCTTCAACTAATGGCAGCTCTGGAAAGTGGATGTGAAAGGTTGGTCCAAGTTCCACCTGGGGCAGAGGCACTTCCCACTGAGGTTGGCATTCCAGTGCAGTTTACCACATGATGAGTCCTTGGTGGCACAAAAGAGACTGTGGTTGGGGCATGACTGCTCTATACCCAGAAGTTGGCTCCAGATCTCAAGCAAGGGACAGAGACTATGGCAAGGTCCCTATGCTTTGAGAACCCATGATATGAACCGGCAGGCTTATTTCAATTACAGAAAACTTTCTGTCATTTCCCCATAGTGCTGACTTCAAAGGTATAAAGTAAAAAATGGTCCACTAATTAACACTGCAAATGCAAAGCAGGTCACAGCGCTACATTCACACCCATCGGAAAGCCGAGGTCCATGGAATGCTGCCAGGTGGTTCCCTTCTAGGAGCACGATACTGTCTCTCCTTGACAAACTGTTCCTCCTTGATTTTTCTAATGCGCGAGGAAAACTTATAGCTCCCATGACATGTGCCCTGATAAGGTAAAGCTCAATCTCAATCAATTTACAGTCTCATTTTTATAAATACTGACTTCTCCAAGCCATGATGACTATTTAACTATTCACATACACTTCTGTACACCTAAACTCTATTTATTAAGATAGACATTGTTATCCTCCTAAGTGTGGACAAGGAAGATCCTCTGTCTTAAAAGTGACACAAGCTGACTTTTTTCCCTTACGTTGGGAGTATTTTGTGCATACGTGTTCAAGATACAACTTCTGATGATTCCGTAAGACCCTGCAGACAAGACGCGGTTTTAGTTGGCTATTCTCCAAAAGTTGTGAAACAATTAACCTGGGGACAGGAAGATCAATAAGAAGGCTGTCTCTAGAAACTAGAGATGTTTGACAATCCTTAGCTCTCTAAATTACTTCAACAATATAATAGCCTGCTCAGAACTGTAGCTTCTCGCCACTGACAACACTCTGGAAAACCCAGATAATCAAAGTTCTCCACTTTCCCTAGGTAGCACAGGGCTTTATTTATCTTTCCACAAAGTACCCAAGGTGGTAACAGCCTAGGTACAATTTTAAAAATCAAACACTGAACTTGACTGTAACATCAGAAAAGTCTGTCCATTTGTTCCTTTAATCCTGAAAATGGTATTTCTAACAAGCAATCTACTACCAGACTCATTGGGTGTCAGGTGTGGACACTACTTTTTTTTCCGGGAATTCAAAGATCCATATTTAAAATGTTATCACAGTGAAGTAGGACCTTAGTGGTAACATCACTTTAATTATTCTACATGCCAGCTGGAGTAGTATTTATCTCCCAAAACATCTAGGTGGTAAGCAATGTAAACTAACGTGTTGAAGACTAAATTCCCAGGAGTCGTCTATTTATTTTTCTAGTTCTGGGCATTAAAAAAAATACCTGCCAGATGATCATGAAAAGGTATATCCCAGCCACTCTCTGAAATGAAGATTTGGGGTCAAACCAGCGAACATAGGTCCAGCTGGCAGGGGTGAACTGCAGCACGGCTCTTTTGATTTTCCCGGTGGTGGTGTGAATGTCCCTGTAAGAAGAGAAAGGCTCCAGTGAAAATCCAAAGAGATAACAAAGAGAATGGGGAAAAAACAAAAAAAGATAGGAAAAAACTGTGCACTGATGCCTTTATAACAAATGCTTAGTACAAAAAGATTCCTTTCTATTTGAACTGTCTCTCAAACAATAGCCTTGCTATTCACAGGTGAAGCAGGTGAGAGCCACACACTCGATGGGGAACTGCAGGATGAAAGGTGCCGCCTGGAGCTGTCATGTCATTAGAGGGCAGGTTACTGTAGTGTCAGGAAGGGTTCTCATTTGTGAACTGATGACAAAAAAGCTGAGAGACATTAAAGACGACAACCCGGCATCAGCCCAGGCACAACGTGGACACCAGCAAGGCTGCTACACCCACTCATTGCTGGTCCCCAAGGTGAGGTGTTTTAAGAAGAAAGAGAAGATGTTTCATTCCTAAGATTGTTGTTGTGGGCCGTCAAGTCAATTCCGACTCATCCTGACCTACATGACAGAATAGAACTTCCCTGTAGGGTTTCCTAGGCTGGACTCTTTGAGGAAGCAGATTGCCAGGTCTTCTCTTCCATGGAGCTGCTGGGGGTTCAAATCACCAATCTTTTGGTTAGCAGCTGAGTGCTTAAGCATTGCACCATCAGGGCTCCTTATTCTTAAGTTTACCCACGTCATTTCTTTATCCTACTTCTTCTTCCCTACAGAAGTGAACAGTCTAGGCTGATGAACAGTGGTCTTCAAGATTTCTTAGTTTTAATCCCAGAAATCACTCAATTAAAATTTTCATATTCCCATGATAGCAACAAGCAGTGCTACATTTTATAAATGGGAAGGTTTGGGCTCAGCAAGAGCTGATGGAGGCTCACTCTCCAAGCAACGGAGCTGGAGGGTGCAGACTCTAACCCTCTCACACTAGTTCAGGGGAGTTGAAACCCAAAGTAAATGCCAGCTAATAACTGGGAAAGACTCTTTAATTCGACAAACAGTCATCTCAAGGACCTTTCTGTATTAGAGTCCCTGGGTGGTTTAAATAGCTAAATCGTTAGCACTCAGCTGCTAAACCAAAGGTTGGAGGGTTTGAGTCCACCCACAGGCACTTTAGAAGAAAGGCTTGGCAATCTATTTCTGAAAAATTAGCCAGTGAAAACTCTAAGGTACACAGCCTTACTCTACACACGTGGGGCTGCCCTGAGTCAGTGTCAACTCAGGGGCAACTGGTTGGCTTATGTATCATAGACCATGAGAAGTGCTGAAGGCAGAAGCCAGGAAAGGTCAGGCCTGGTTTCCATCCTAAGGGACCACTGACTCTAGTGAAGGGAGGGGTTAGGGGACAGTGGTAGGAAAGCAGTCTGTTCTTCCGTTCACCTTCCAATCCATCAACAAGTGTGCACTGAAAAAATATGGCAGCAAGAAGATTCAATGCACGATAGCAACAAAAAATAGAGGCTACCTAAAAATAGACAAGAACTATTCAGGACCTCTGTAAAAAATGGCAAAACTTCACGGAAAGTTGTAGGAGAAGACTGGAATTAATAGCTACTACTTGATCAAGAATTAGAATATTTAGTATAGTAAAGACAGTAATTTAACCCAAATTAACTTATATCCATTTGTATATTTAATGTAATTTAAAAATAACAGTAGTTTGTTTCTTGGTTGGGCCTATGTCTTGGTAACTTGGCAGAATGATTCAAAAGTCAAATTTGAAGCATAAATGCATGAAACAGGGAAGTACGGTAGTACAGTGTTTAAAGGGTCAGACAGCCTGGGTGCAAATTCAGAATCAACTGCTTACTAGCTGTGTGTCCTTAGGTAAATTATTAAACTGAAGTCTCAGTTTCATCAACCCCAAAAGGAAGAGAAGAACAGTGTTTACCTCTAGGACTGATGTAAGGCTCAAATAAGATACCTCTTATAAAGCTTGCTTGGGCTGATACCTAGCATGGCCACCGTTCTTGTTACATTATCTTCTACTTCAAATACAGAAAAAAGTATCCTTTCAGATCAGTGGCCAAAGAAAGGCTTATTTACTGAAGGCATGGGGACAACTGGCTAATCGTTTGCAAAAGCATTGTGAACTCTCCTCTCACACCATATACTAAAATAAATTTGAGACAGGTTAAGTAAGTTATTTGTAATAAAAAGATGAAACCATTAAAGAAACAGAAGAAAATACAGATAAACATTTACCTAAAAAAAAAAATCAAAAGCTTTTTAAGTTTAAATGAACTTAAAAAAGTTTAAATGAACATACCACAAACAAAATTAAAAGGGGAAATGACAAACTGGAAAAACAAAGTCATACTTAGGAGAAAACTGTTAATATCCTTAATCTATTAAAAGCACTAACGAGAAAGGAAAACCCTCAATGAGATAGATTGACACAGTCACTACAACAATGGACTCAAGCATAACAATGATTGTGAGGATGGCGCAGGACTGGGCAGCGTTTTGTTCTGTTGTACATTGGGTCACTCTCATTCAGAATTGACCCCACGGCACCTAACAACGAGAGACGAGAAATCCAACAGAAATAGAACAGAAAGCCAATATCATACAACTTTATGTGTGAAAAAAATTGACAAAGGTTTAAAAATAAAATTCAAGGAAACAGTGAAATGGACACGTCTATACTATTTTTTATACTATAGGTAATAGTGTATATTAGCGTAATCTAATTCTAAGTATGTATTTACCAAAAAATCAGAGATGCACACAAAGATACATGTTCAAGAGCATTCCTTCTTCAAAAAAGCAAAAACGTTGAAACAACTAAATGATCATAAATGAGAGCTAGTTAAATATTTTATGGTTTACTCATATGCTGAAATGTGAAAAAGCCCTTCAAAATTGTATTTTAGAAGTATACTTAATAACGTGGGAAAATGCTGATAATTAAGTTTTAAACACAATGAAAACAATGACTTTTACTATTACTCCCATGGGAGTGATAAAAACCACAGCTCTTCTCCTCCTTGTTCCCATCAATGGCATGGTTCCTGCCACCGTTAAGTTGAAAATCAAGTCCAACAGGGCAGAATGACACAGGTAAGCACTACTCTCTATGGGAGCCCAGATGAAGGACATACAATTTATCTAGCAAGTCAGAGAGGGCTTCTTGAATGGGTGACAAGGGAGTGAGTTAGGAAAGAAGGTGTCATGGA
Organism: Loxodonta africana; assembly: GCF_030014295.1. NCBI lineage: Eukaryota > Metazoa > Chordata > Mammalia > Proboscidea > Elephantidae > Loxodonta > Loxodonta africana. The sequence goes on along the minus strand of NC_087355.1, from coordinate 47,053,947 downwards.
CTGAATTGTGTCCCCCCAAAATATCTGTCATCTTGGCTAGCTCATAATTCCCAGTATTGTATGACTGACTGCCTACCACTCTGTCATCTTAAATGATTTCCCTGTGTTGTAAATCCTATAACAATTATGTTAATGAGATGGATCAGTGGTAGTTATATTGATGAGATCTGTAAGATTAGATGTCTTAGGCCAGTCTCTCTTGAGATATAGAAGAGAGAACCCATCAGAGAGACATGGGGACCTCCTACCATTGAGAAAGCAGTGCCAGAAGTAGAGCGCATCTTTTGGACCTAAGGTTCCTGTGCTGAGATATTCCCAGACCAAGGGAAGACAGATGACAAGGACTTTCCTCCAGGGCCAACAGGGAGAAAAAGCCTTCCCCTGGAGCCATCGCCCTGAATTTGGACTTCTAGCCTACTGGACTGTGAGAGAATAAACTTCTCTTTGTTAAAGCCATTCACTTGTGGTATTTCTGTTAGAGCAGCGCTAGATGACTAAGACAGAACTGATGAGTCAGCCTGGGCGCTGGGAGCGTGGGTCAATCCCATGTAAAGAGAGGAGTGTGCACATGGACTCAGAACCTCAAGTGCCTGGGAGGGCAGGGAGGAAGGGACTGCACCTGCTGGGCCCATAATGTTCACTTTATCCTAAAAACTAAGAGAAACCATCCCAGGGGAATGATGTGGTGAATCTGACGTTCCTGAAAAAATCACTCCAGCAATGGTGTGAGAAGGAGTAGAGGGGTTAAGCTGGGGGCAAGCTGATCAGGGGGCTGATTAACTCAGTGATGCAGGCTGAGGCAGGAGGGATAAAATGGAGGAGATGGATTTGGGAAATATTTGGGAATCAAGAGGGTGTTAGGACCATGTGAATATATGGCGTGAGAGAGAGAAAACCACCATAAATGGTGTAGCATTTTCTGGATGAGTGCCTGAAATTCGGTTTATCATCATTTATGAGTTTCAGTTACTAACGTGTAATTGATTTTACTTTTCATCAAAGACACCAGAATACATAAAGGTGTATTCTGCTAAAGCACATAAACATACATTATGAAAAATTGTGACGAATATCCAAAAAGGAGATGACTCACTTGAAGCTCGCCCAGTGGTAAGTCCTCATTTCTAAGAACCGGCAAACAACCATGCCCAGCCAGATGCCGCCGCCATTACATAACAGGATGTCCAGAATGACTTGATCCCACCAGCACTCAGCAAAATTTGGCAGAAGATGCATGAAGAAAAGCTGAGGACACAGAAAAAGGTGATGGTTGTAAAAAAAATTGGCATACTGTGCAGGATGATTTCTTATAGGCTCTATAGGGTCACTATGAGTCAGTACCGATTCAATGGCAATGTGCAATGGGTTTGGTTTGGTTTTGGTTTATTTTAGAAGAAGCTGTTGACGTTTCATTTTTTCCTAATGCATTAAAAGAAACAAGGTCTGTAATCTGGTTCTTCTTTTTTATATTGCAGATGGACTGTAACTAGTATTAATCCAAACAACTCTCCTTTTTTTTCCTACAGGGCTTTTAAGAAGTGATGGCCCCTCTTGAGACATACTCTCAATTAATTACCTGTATAATGAGAGCATGACAAGAATCTAGGAGAAAAGGAAAAGTCTTTCATACCTAGAAAGCTGCTGACATAATCCTCCCAATGTGCAGCTTAAGAATTCGAGTTGTGCATTTTCAGAAATATTCCACAGATACTTAGGTAAAACAGTGGGTAAATCACAAAAGCAGAAAGGTTAGACCTTTATGACATGATGCAGGGAAGTGACAGCTTAATAGAAAATCTCACAAATAACCAGTTTGCACTACTCACGATCTTTTATTAAGCACCCAGGATGTGTGAGGTGGTGAGACAAAACGAAGTGCAGGCTCCTGATGTCAAGTGGCAGGGTCTGATGGTTATCTAGATACCCACAGCCACAAATGAAGGCAGACTGTGACAAGTGTTACAGTGGTGACATAAATGAAGTAAGGTGGGGATAAAGGAGGCAATCGGGAAAGCTTCTGGAAGGAAGACATACTGGAGCAGGATCATTATGGACAGGTATGACTGTTTTCAAGGAACACTGGTGGCACCACGGTTAATTGCTTGGCTGCTAATTGGGAAGGTCAGTGGTTTGAACTCACCCAGCTGCTCCACAAAAGACCTGGTGATCTGCTCCTATAAAGATTACAGCCTAGGAGACCCTATGGGATGTACTTCTACTCTGTCATATAGGATTGCTATGAGTTAGGATCAATTCAACGGTACACAACAACATGACTGGTTTCAGGAGGGAGCGATGATGAGGACGTTCTTGGTGGGAGAAACAGCACAACCAAGGGTAGAAGAGAAATCTCTTATGGGAATCCTTTTGTCCAAAACAAAGGGAGTGCTGGCCATGTTCAGAGCAGCAAGTCCTGCTCTGTGAAGGCCCACTTTCAGAAGGTCTGAAATTACAAAGATGATGCCTAGAAGTTCTCTGGAATGAAGCAACCCCCATAATTACAAACCTTGGAAGTAATATAAATACTACAAAGATAAAACTATACTCATGAAAACACTTTATATATAAAACAATATATAGATGTTATCCTTATGAAGTGTGCCTGCTGCCCGTAAGACAGAGAACATCTACTGAACGTGAGGGCTCGGGGCTGTTCCTACCCAGGTGAGCCTGGCACTTCCCCTGAAGTGCATTCTCTGGTTCCAAGCCACTAGGGGGAGCATAACCTTTTGCCCTGTGGCAAGGGAAGAGACACTTCAGCAGAAGTCTATGAGGTACATTTGATGAAACAAAACTATGCAAGGGAGTGGGTTGTGGAGAACATGCTTCAGCCTGAGGCCCTGTCCTAGAGAGGTGCCTGGATAGAGTCTTGGGGCAAGATGAGCCCCTGAGAAATCAGAGTCTGGGAGAGGACTGCATCATTCATTCACTGGGGCTCTGTGGAGTATCTATAAGGCAGAGTACCATGATCTAGGAATACGCAGATGTGAACCCTGCCCTCAGGAGGTATAAAGAGACACTGACCCAGTATCTAAAATATGAAGAGCATTTCAAAGGAGAAGGGCTAGGTGCTGCATTCCCAGGAATAAAAACATGGACCAAAGCAAGTACAGGGATCAGGGAAAGCTTTCCTGAGGAGGTGGGATTTAAGCTGTCCCTTTTTGTTTTATTTTATTCTTTGTTGTTGCTAATATACACAGCAGAACATATACCAATTCAACAGCGTCCACATGTACAATTCTTTGACATGGATTACATTCTTCAAGTTGTGCAGCCATTCTCACCCTCCTTTGCCCAATTGTTCCTCCCTCATTAACATAAACTCAGTGCCTCCGCTCAAGTTCCTCATCTATGTAAACTTTGAGTTGCTGGTGTCAATTTGATCCCATATAGATAGTTCTTAAAATAGCACAATGCTCAAGGCAGACATTCCTTACTAATTAAACTACCGTGTGGTTTTAAGAAGATACCAGGGGATACTTTTGGTTTAAGGCTGAAAGATTATCTTAGGGCAATAATAGTAAGCTGCACCTTCAGCGATGAGGTTAGGAGGAGAAGGGGCACGTAGAGAGGGAAGAGCTTGTATGACGGCTCTGGTTTAGGAAAGACCACAAAGTCTTCTGAAAGAATGGAGAGAAGAAAGCCAAGCTGGCCAGAGCAGAGGGCAAGTGGAGAGGGTCTTAGATGAGGCTATAGGGGTAGGCAGGGGCAGGTAGCACAGGGTCTTATAGGCTGACTTGGAAGCCTGGATTTCATCTTAACATCAGGGAAAACATTAAGGGAGTTTTTAGGAGAGAGACATGATCAAGTTGAGGTCTGAAAGGATCACTGTGGCTATAAACAGTGAATGGAGGAGACAAGTAACTCAGACCAGAGATGAGAGAGGATCAGACACAGGTAGGAGGGAGCAAGGAGTTGAAAAGGTTGAGAGGGATTGTAGAGGTGTACAGAAAAGAGTCTATAGGACTTGGTGACTACAGGACACTGAAGAGCACGGAAAGGAAGGCACAGCAAGATGCCCAGGCTGCAGTGTGAGTGAAAAGGAAGGAAGGGAAGTGAAAAGGGCAAAGGTTACGGAGATGTTTGGAATCACAGAGGTAGAATGAAGCCTAAGGGCAAGAATACAGGCTTTACATCTGGAGTCAAGCACATCCAGAACCCAATTCTGGCTCCTCTAATGAGCCAAGGCTCTGAGCACTGGTTCCCACATCTGCACAATGGGAGCATGCGCTGCCTTTTCTGGTTTACCGGGGTGGAGGGGGAGCGGCGTTCATGATGATATAGGTGAAGTGCTGAGCATGTGAACAGAAGACATCTCTACTGGCACACACCTCTAAGTTAGGGTCAGTTAACTAAGTTACGGTCAGGACAATGATTGGCATCAAGTAATATACTGTGCATGTGGCCAAATTTTGTTCTCTGGGAATGACTACTAAGACTAATAATTGAAAAATAAATCAATTAGTTCCCAAAAATTCATTTTGACAATTGTTTTTCAAAAACATTTCTCTTTTGTTACTTAAATGAGACAAACTTTGATCAGAGAGATAATGGAGCTATACTGGAAAACTATTTTTCAGTTACAAAATATCCCAGACGCCTTTGTAATTCTTAAACACCACACTTCCATTTCTCCCACAGTGGAGGCTAGTTAGTAAGTAAACCCATTTACTTCTAGGCTGATCTCATTATATTTGTCTGACTTGGGATTCTAACTTCATTCTTCAGATTTATTTCATTTCTTTCTCTTAAGACTTTGTGATGAAAGCTCGCTTTTTTAAGTTAATGAGGTTTTTTTTTTTTTTTAAACAGAGGCACAAAATATTCTTACGGAATGGTTTAAAATTAATTTTGTACAGCAGCGGCTGGAGGATGATGGACTGACTGACTGCTGACTGAGAGACTATCGTCTTACTACATGGAAGGTGAGCACACTGAATAATCTAGGGTCCTCTCCCTGAGCCTCCCATCATTTCTTACCTCAGTTAGCTCCCAGGTAATACTGATTGTCCAGCAGAGGCCGTAACTACGGATCAACAAGGCCTTCATGGCCCAGCCCCAGAAATGTCCAAATGCAAAGATATCAAAGTGGCTGAGAATCCTCTCCCAGGTGATAACATGACAGTTCACAGCATACTCCTATTTAAAATAAAAAAGGAAATAATCAATGACACTCAAGCAATCCACTTGCTTCCACAATTTCAAGTCAATGAAAAGAAAATAAGACTGTGACAACTAATATATATCCTACTCAGTTTTAAAGAAGCTTTAATAACTGAAGATTCTTGAGGAAAAATGGACAAGCATTAAGAGTTCATAAATCAGAATTGCTTTGCTTTTATGAACAGGTCTCCAGAATTTAGGAACATGTGGATAACTCCCTGAAGGAAGGAAAAAGTGATCAGGTACAAAAAACAGTGAGCCCCACACCAGCAAAAATTCTAGAAGATGAAAACCAGGGCTTTGAACCGGCTCATTTCATTTCAGCCCCCTGCTGAGAATTTTCTTTCCCACCTCCAGATATACTGAATCAGAATCTACAAATTCTCAGCAGGGTATAAAACCAAAATGAACCAGTTCAAAGCCCTGGAATGCAACAAGGAAGTTGTAGGGAAACGATCTATGTATTTCTCTCAATTTCTATTTCACAAGCCTGTCGTGAGGATCAAGACACTTATTAGTATTTTAACTATGTATCTGAAGCACAGGCAAATGGAAGAGTACAGGTTGTGGAGCCAGACAGATCTACTGGCTTGTACTTGGAGCAAGATCCTTCCCCATTTTAAGCTCCTATTTCCTCCTCTGTAATGGGGATGTTAATGCCTAGCATGTATGTCAGTGAGGCACTCAGCACGGTGCCTGGCAGAGCAGACACTGAACAGTCAGTAACTGTAACCATCCCCATCTTCACCGTCATCATCACCTGTAGTTGTTAGCTGCTGCTGAGTCAGCTCCGACTCACGGTGACCACATGTGTGACAGAACCAAACTGTCTGTCTGTACCACCTTCACGATCGTTGGTATGTTTCAGTCTACTGTTGTGGCTATCGCGTCTGTACCACCTTCACGATCATTGGTATGTTTCAGTCTACTGTTGTGGCTATTGCGTCTGTACCACCTTCACGATCACTGGTATGTTTCGGTCTACTGTTGTGGCTATTGCGTCTGTACCACCTTCACGATCACTGGTATGTTTCGGTCTACTGTTGTGGCTATTGCGTCTGTACCACCTTCACGATCACTGGTATGTTTCGGTCTACTGTTGTGGCTATTGCGTCTGTACCACCTTCACGATCACTGGTATGTTTCGGTCTACTGTTGTGGCTATTGCGTCTGTACCACCTTCACAATCGTTGGTATGTTTCAGTCTACTGTTGTGGCTATTGCGTCTGTACCACCTTCACGATCGTTGGTATGTTTCAGTCTACTGTTGTGGCTGTTGCGTCTGTACCACCTTCACGATCACTGGTATGTTTCAGTCTACTCTTGTGGCTATTGCGTCTGTACCACCTTCACGATCACTGGTATGTTTCAGTCTACTCTTGTGGCTATTGCGTCTGTACCACCTTCACAATCGTTGGTATGTTTCAGTCTACTCTTGTGGCTATTGCGTCTGTACCACCTTCACGATCGTTGGTATGTTTCAGTCTACTGTTGTGGCTGTTGCGTCTGTACCACCTTCACGATCACTGGTATGTTTCGGTCTACTGTTGTGGCTGTTGCGTCTGTACCACCTTCACGATCACTGGTATGTTTCGGTCTACTGTTGTGGCTATTGCGTCTGTACCACCTTCACGATCACTGGTATGTTTCAGTCTACTCTTGTGGCTATTGCGTCTGTACCACCTTCACGATCGTTGGTATGTTTCAGTCTACTGTTGTGGCTGTTGCGTCTGTACCACCTTCACGATCACTGGTATGTTTCAGTCTACTCTTGTGGCTATTGCGTCTGTACCACCTTCACGATCACTGGTATGTTTCAGTCTACTCTTGTGGCTATTGCGTCTGTACCACCTTCACAATCGTTGGTATGTTTCAGTCTACTCTTGTGGCTATTGCGTCTGTACCACCTTCACGATCGTTGGTATGTTTCAGTCTACTCTTGTGGCTATTGCGTCTGTACCACCTTCACGATCGTTGGTATGTTTCAGTCTACTGTTGTGGCTGTTGCGTCTGTACCACCTTCACGATCACTGGTATGTTTCAGTCTACTGTTGTGGCTATTGCGTCTGTACCACCTTCACGATCACTGGTATGTTTCGGTCTACTGTTGTGGCTGTTGCGTCTGTACCACCTTCACGATCACTGGTATGTTTCGGTCTACTGTTGTGGCTGTTGCGTCTGTACCACCTTCACGATCACTGGTATGTTTCGGTCTACTGTTGTGGCTATTGCGTCTGTACCACCTTCACGATCACTGGTATGTTTCAGTCTACTGTTGTGGCTATTGCGTCTGTACCACCTTCACGATCACTGGTATGTTTCAGTCTACTGTTGTGGCTGTTGCGTCTGTACCACCTTCACGATCACTGGTATGTTTCAGTCTACTGTTGTGGCTATTGCGTCTGTACCACCTTCACGATCACTGGTATGTTTCAGTCTACTGTTGTGGCTATTGCGTCCACTCTTCTCATGAAGGGTTTCTCTCGTTTTCGCTGATCCTCTACTTCACTAGTAAACCACTCTTTACCATTCACTTTCTTACAGTAAGAAACCCCCAAGAGAGACTTTGCTTCCAGAAACTTTTAAACAAGTTTTGCCTTCAGTATCTCCTTCAAAAAGTTAAAGATAAAATAAGCACCATTCCACAAAGGGTCTGACCAATCTCATCTACAGTCGAATGATTGCTTCTCGGACCTTATATTAAGTCCCTCCATGTTATTTCCTGTCTGTCAAAGCAAGCCAGGACATGGCCCAATATGCCTGTTTTCCAACATTGTGAAGTTTTTCTTCAACCTGTATCAAACGTCAGGCATAAAAAACACTAGGAAAGAAGAACATAAAAAAATAAAATAGCCTCTCGACAAAAAGCCAAAATACAGAGTAGTTTTAGCCAAGCATAAGGGTTTTCGTGGCTTAATTAAAAAATAACAAATGAAATGGCCTAAATAATTGCAAATGGCACTTTTGTGGTCAGCAGATGGGAAGGATCCCGGCATGAGGGTGCGGGGAGAGGGTGCTGACGACACTGAGGGTAGCAGGAGCAACCACCATCACCAAGGACCTTGTATGTGTGTGGTGGGCCTGGCAGATAACACGACTACATATGAAGCCAGTAAAAAAACCAAACTGCGGTGGAGTCAGCGCCAACTCCCGGCCACCCCATGTGTGTCAGAGTAGAACTGTGCTCCACAGGGTTTTCAATGACTGAGTTTTCGGAAGTAGACCACTGGGTCTTCCTTCTAAGAAGCCTTTGGGGGGGACTTTAACCACCAATCTTTTGGTTAGCAGCTGAGTGTGTTAACTGTTTGCACCACCCAGCAACTCCATTTAGTTCACAATAACTCTCCAGAATAAGTATTATTATTTCTACCTGACAAAAAGGTAACAGGCTAACAAGTACTTTGCCCAAGGTCCTATAGCTAACAAGTGATAGAGGCAGAACTCAAGCCTGAGGCTGTCGGATGATAATGTTCACACTCTTCCTACCATAACCCTCTGCTCCATGAAAGGACTCCATTTCCCTGGACTGCATTCCATGTAGAAAATCACGCACCTCAACAGTCTGCTCAAGGATCTGGGTTTTAGACGTGGAGAAGGAACAATTTAAAATGCAAAGTCAACTACTTCCTACACCCAAGAACCAACCACTTCTTCTAAGAGACTGTTAATAAGTACATACCATGATATCTGCTTCCCTGGTGGCGTAGCGAAGATTTGGATCTAGCCAATACATTATGGATTTCACCTGCTCGAAATTCAGGAAGAGGAGGAAGACCAGGAACAGGAAGTAGAGCACACTGAGTCCTGAGGGAAACAAGGACATACTCAAGTTCAGGCGACAGCCAATTGTCAGACACATAGCACATTAGACTCCACAGCTTACTGCCCAAAACAGATGCTACCACTGTAATGTACTCTGTTGAAACCCTTATCACAATCTGATATTTTCTTTGATGACACAGTCTGATAAACAGTCCTAACTCAGATTTGGGTTGGGGGAGTTTAGTAAAAGTCTGAGAAAATGATGCTTAAGCTGAGACTCAAAGGACCAGCAGACAAAGGGTGTGTGGGTGTGGTGTGGAGGATGCAACATCAGTGTGCAGATAGGTCCCTGAAAAGAGAAATGTCTAGGATGGGACGTATGCTGACATGCTGGCAGAAAGGGGAACGGAGCCAGGCAGCACTAAGGTGACAGTCAGGGCCGGGAGTGCAGGGCTGGAAGGCCACGGCCAAGATTTCGTATTTTATCATAAGTGATGTGGAGACCGCTTGAAGGGTTTTCAGTAGGGAAATAAGATGCTCTAGGTAATTTACAAAGGTGACTCTGGCTGCTCTGCAGGGACTGGACCAGAGGCGGGCAGGGATGGGCATGGATGGCCCAGTCAGGGACTATTTCAGTGGTCCAGAGCCACTTATCCAAGTCTTACACTCCATATTTGTCCTTACAGGCATTATTCTATCATATTACCATAATTGCTACTCTCAAAATCACCCCTAATGATTTAAAAAAGAAAGTTAATAATGTACTTTTAAGAAGGCAGTACGTAATTTGTTCTAGAAAGATTTGAAAATCAACAACCAGTGGCTTTGCTATGTCTCTTTCTGTGAAACTGCTAGAAGGACATCTAGATACTGTGAGACAAATGACCTTGGATCACGGAACCACATCCAAATTTGGCTCAGCACTAATCTCCAAAGAGCTGCTCCAGAGAAGAACACGTATGGCTGGAATAAAATCCACTGTGACCACTACAGTACAAGCATTCCAGCAGGGCCGGCTCAGGGAGGTGTGGCTGACCCGATGATGCATGCCAGGGGCCCAGGGGACACACACTGTCAGGCTTGTTGGCATGAGAACCTCCTTTTAGGTTTATACTTATACACCAGCTATTTTTATGAATTTCACCTTACATGCCTCCACTACACCTTTTAATTATGATCCTTTAGAATAATTATTTTAAGACAGAAAGTGCCTGTAGAGCAGAGATTTTAAACTGAAGTTCATGGTCACACTGGATACTACATGCAGAATTGTGCATGAGTAAGCACAGGTGTGTGTATTGGGAAATGGTCTACAGTTTTCGGTAATTATCAAAGGACTCCACGAGCCCAAAAAAGACTGCAGGTTAAGAAACGAAACTGTTCATTACATACATGGATCATGTGAAAAAAGAAAAACTCAGATGTAACCAGGAGCCCAAAGTAACTTACAACGTCAAACAGCAGTATTAAGTCCATGAAATGCAAATACGATACGGTCAGGATTATTCTCACAAATATAAATGAAATCAGGTCATTCCTCTGAGGAAAACTCTGCCATGACTTCCCACTGCCCTCAAAGTCCATACTCTTTAGCCTGGCCCACCGGCCTTGTTGGGTTCTATCTACATCCTACTTGGTAACCTCTATTTTCCTACTCTCCCCAGGCCCACTACACTCTGGCCACAACGGCCTGGAATTCACCAAACTGTTTCTGGCCATAGGACCATTTCAGTAGCCTTCTCCTTTGCCTGGGATTACTCTCCACCCCAACAACTACCTTTGCATGGTTTGATCCTTCTTTGCACCCAGGCTCCGGCTTAAATGTCACCTGCTCAAGCCTTCCCTCACCACCCAAGCCAAAGCATCACTCAGTTACTATCAACTCATGCAGTTCTACGTAACTTCCTAACGCTTAGCAACACCTGATATTTTTGGATCATTTGATTAATGATTTGTTCTTTATAGCTGCCCTCCTTCCCCCTGACCAGGAGGTCAGCTCCTGGAGGAAAGGCTCCTGTCTGTCTGCTCTCCCCTGAGGCCTCAATGCTCAGAGCAGTACCTACCACCCACAAGACTCAGTGAATACCTACTGAGCCAGTGACAGAAGGTTCATCAATGAATTCAAGGAGACAATGAGATTTATCTAGGAGCTTTGAAGGTTGAAAGGGAAAACAGGCAACCTTTAGTGAAATATCAATTTTTAGAGTCTTTTTCCATTTTCACATGAGATTGTATTTGTCAAACCTAAAATAATTCATTTGATGTCTTATTTAGGCAAGACAAAGCCAATATTCAAATAGACAAAGTTTTGAATAATTATTTTAAATGCACCCAGGGGATTGTTTCATTTGTGTGATATTAATAATACTGGCATGGAATCCATAGGTGGTGTAAGTGGTTAAGTGCTTAAATTCTAGCCAAAAGGTTGATGGTTTGAACCCAGCCAGAGGCTCCTCAGAAGACAGGCCTGGTGATCTGCTTCTGAAAGGTCACAGCCTTGAAAACCCCATGGAGCAGTTGTACTCTGCACACTTGGGTCACCACGAGTTGCAATCAACTCGACGGCAACTAACAACTCACAACAACAACCATACAGCAGAAAATAAGGCTCCTTTATTGGGGCTCTTTGTCTAAAGGCTTCCCCCCTTTCTAAGCTCTTTCTCATCCATAAGGTTGAAGAAATTGGATTGCTGAGTTTCCACCCCTTCCTGGATGCTGACAGATGTGCTCACAGCGTGTATCTGAGCTTGCGCTAGCAAACAGCAACATGGAGAAGCATAAAGGAAAAAGACAAAACAAGTCAAATCCTGTGTATGCTAAGAGACAAGGGCACAGTAAGGGGTGGGTGTACTTCACCTGGAAGAGAAGTACAAGTCATCACCAGGGCTTTATTTTATGGCAAAGAATTTTAATTAAATAATACATAGTACGAACCCAAAAAAGTAAAAAAAGCTATAAAGTTTTAACTACACGGCGGTAAGTAAAACTGCTATAGTCATACACAGAAAAAGATTTAAAATGTATTTTTTCAAATCTACTAGTGGAAACTCACCAAAAACCATTCTCCATAAGGCTGGATGAGGCCTAGTAAATGGACCTGCAGAGAGATAACATACGGAATCAGAATGAATTACTTTCAAACAGAGGAAACGAAAAGTAGAGAAAGCACTATTGATTTCCATATAGATAAGGATAACAAAACCCTTTCTAAGGTTATATATATTTTTTAACATAAATACTTTGAGGTCAAAGTCTAGATTGACATGCTTAATCAACATGGTAACACACATCTCCACAATCATAACAGGCAGCACTTTCCCAAATATAAGGTTTTTTTGTTTGTTTTTTTAAAGCTTTTTCTTTATAACTCAGAACATAATTTCCCATGGAAACAATATTATAACAATGAGTAGGTTCCCAGGGTAGGCTTTAAGTTTCTACAATACATATTGCAACTTAGCAAGTGAAATCTCCCAGCTACCCTGGAATCCAGGGTTCTGGAAAGCCTCGCTGTGTGTAAGAGAGACAGAAAGAGAGAAAAGAGAAATACTGTGCGATTTGAAAACAAGTGGAGTGGTGAGTGATTGGAAACAAACCCTATGAGCACTGAGCATGTTAGTGCAGCAGCTTTTGATCACGACCCGTGGCAACAAAATACCCATTACATGGCAACCCAGCTCAGGGTCACAGACACAGACTCCAGACGACTGAAGGAAAAGTGTCTCAGGACAAAACTTACCCTCACTACAAGTGACATACCAATAGTTCCTCTTCTATTTCATTAAAACAAAACAAAAACAAAAGAAAGGTGGGCCTCAAACCACTGAATCGATTTACCATCAATTGAAGGGTTATAAGGCAAATATTGAAACGTACTGCTGTAGTGGGCACCTGTCCTATTGTAGCTGCCCACACCTTTTGAACAGCCTTCCTGCATTTGGAGAACTGCCAACGTTATGGATCCCACATCCCCAGGAGAGAACCAAGACCTTGTTTCCCAGCCTTCTTTATTACCAGGACTTGGGCCTTCAGTTGCATCCGAGCCAGACTTGGCCTCAGGATCTAGTGACACTAGAGGTAAGTACAGAGAGTGCTTCCTCTCTCGCCAGCACTGGTGACAGTGGAGTGCAGTTCCATTTAGTGCCTGCAGAAGTGAGTACAGCACAGACTGCAACCAGTGCTCCCTGCGGCCGTTTCATCATCAGACCAGTTCTGGGTGTGGTGCCTGTTCTTAGAAGCTTACCCTGGAACCCAGTTTTCTAGCCCTCCCAACGATTTTGTGAGCCAACCAATATCCTTTAATAGGCTCTTCAATCAACAGAGTCAGCTTCTGTTGCTTGCAACCTTGAAGTCTGTCTGATATAAACATAACATTTTAATTTTTATTCTAGAACTCATTCTAAAACCGCCTATGTCTTCTTAAAAAGACTGCACTGAAACATGTTAACTACATTCTATGAGTCAAGCTCATATTATGAAAATCAGTACAAGTATCTCTTACCATCCAAATCTATTCAGTTCCTGGGTTTAGACAGTGAGAATTCAGAAGATGAGTTAGGTTCCATATTATCTATATTCTGTATTACCCAAATTAATTTCATTCCTGAGTTTTGAATGGCAAGTAGTGAGGTCTCAAGTAGTGAAGGATTCATCTAAAAGTTTACCCCCATCTATTTGAGTTCAGAAAGCGAGGGTTCAGACAGTGAGGAATACCTGTGTTTCTTGTTAAATCAGCTGCTTTTTTCTCAGAAAGGCACAGTGAAGCATATAAACCTGAATAATAACATGGTTACTTTTCTTCAAAAGTCATTAGAAAATTGAAGGCTAACACTGGCATCTTTTAAGTTATTTTCTTTTCTGTGTTAGGCTGATGGCTCTTTACTTGCCACCATGAGTGATTTATTTAATGATGGCTATCTGGTAATTATAAGTTCATCAATACAATTAAATAACCTCAGACATAACATGGGACCCCAGCTTTTTCTATGGTGGCCTTCTAGAAGGTAAAACTCTAATATTTTAGGGCCAATTACCTGGCTTGCAACAGAATTCCATGCCCAAGCAACACTTAAAATCATATAAATAATGACATTCTCATTAGTAATAATAATTATAATAGTGCAACTTTCCTGAGCTCTGACTGTGCCCCAGGCTCTGGGATGAGACCACACGTCATTTCTTAGTTCTCCTGACAACTCCATGATGTGGTGCTAGCATCATTCTAACCTTACAGATAAGGACACTGAGGCATAAGCAGCTTGCCCAAGGTCACACGGTGAACAGGATTCCACCTCAGGTCTGTCAGATTCTACACATATGTACTTCCTTGTAAATGCTATCAGGCTCTAGTCAGCTCAGGAGGGAGAAAGCACAGAGGGAGGGTCTGCGGGTTTGAGCTAGGGCTGGTTGCAGGGCCAGGAGAGTGAGGAAGAGAAATAAGTTAGAGGTGTTTAGAGTTGGTTCAGTAGGAAGGAAGGGAATGGGGGATGGTTTAAGACTCATTTGCTTTGGCAGTGAGGAATCGACCAGCAAGATTAGAGAGAACAAGAGAAGGAGAACTGCAGTGAAGGCAAGCAGGAGATGATGCGCAGAAGAGATGAATCGGTTTGCCTACAAAAGGCCTTAGAAAGTAAGATGACCCTTTCGAAGCCTCAGGTCAGTAGCTAACTTCAAAACCCAATCCAGGCTTTATTTTGGTCATCTACTCTGCCTCCTCCCAAAGTGTGAGGCTTGATATAATCCCCTACTTCTTCCTGAGAAGAAACCCTGTATTTAATACAGTATTTTAAGAAGTACATTCTACTAGCATTATTCACTAACAGTGCCATCTCGACAATCAAAGACAGTAATATTGCTAAAATTATTATTTTACTTTTTAAAAATCAAGGATGAGGCTGGCATTTTTCTACGTTATAAACTTTGAGGCTTACATCCGCGTTGCCTAGATCACCCACATTTGGCTACTCCAGGAAAGTCACCTTCAAAGATCCTCAGAGTGAGGGGAAATGCAAAAGGGTGACCTCCTGCTTCCATGGCGAGAACCTGCCCAGGAACATGAACACCTCCTGTAGTGTCGTACGAACATTCATTTCTCTCAATGCCTTCACCAGATGGTTATTTCCCAACGGACTATTTTCTCAGCAGTCTTGTAAATGTAGAATTCTTCTTTCTCTCTTGTTACAGTATGAGATCATTAGGTGTGCTCTCACTAATGGCGTGCCTCCCATGGGGGCCGGGATGCGTGCTTCTTATCTATGCTTTAGTTCTCATTTGATTGGTAGTTCAGTGATAGAGCTCTCACCTTCTGTGCAGGAAACCTGGATTTGATTCCAGACCAATGCACCTCCAATGCAGCCACCACCTGTCTGGCAGTGGAGGCTTGTGTGTTGCACAGGTTTTAGCAGAGCTTTCAGACTAAGATGGACAAGGAAAAAAGGCCTAGAGATCTACTTCTGTAAATCAGTCAATCAAAACCCTAAGGATCACAATGATCTGATCTGCAATCCGAATGTGACTACGGTGCAGGACTGGGTAGTATTTTGTTCTGGTGCATGGGGTCGCCAAGAGTCGGGGGCTGGCTCAGTGGCAGCTAACAATGACAACAACAAGAGCTTGGCTCTTTAGTTCAGTTGTTCATCTCTTTATGCAGGAGAAATGGTGAAGGCTTCTTGGGGCAACAATGCAAAAACAAATGCCGTTTTGTTCTGGAGAATGGTTTTTCTTAGAAGGCACATTGAAAAGCAAAACGTTTTATTTTCTTTATCAACCTCTAAATACCACAATACGTAATTTTCAATCAGATATTAAGAGAATGCTTAATATCAATAGGAACAGAAACCAAAAGTATTTGTCATGAGATGAGCTAGCATTTAAAATATTACCTCAGAAGTTAGAAAATAAGATGATTGTTTGATTCAGCAGAAACAGTCACAGATTAAAAAAAAAAAAAAAGTTACCATCATCCCGACTCATAGGGACCCTATAGGACATAGGAGAACTTCCCCGTAGGGTTTCCAAGGAGCAGCTGGTGGATTTGAACTGCTGATTTTTTGGTTAGCAGCTGTAGCTCTTAACCACTATACCACCAGGGACCCGCAGTTATAGATATGAATAATTAAGAGACTTAACCTTGTTGCTCTTAGCCGCCCTGGAGTCGATTCTGACTCTTAACCTTCTTAGCAAAAGGCGAAGTTGCCTCTCCAAAAGCTACCTACCCATTTGTATCCTCTGGCCAGAGGCCCCCCTGGGAAGGCTCTCTTAGTCAGCTTCACATCTTATTCAAATTTTAATTCCTCTAAGAAAATCTAAGAAAGGTGAATAAAATTATCTCCAAGCAAATTTCAAACCTAAGAAAGATTTTTTGTCCCCTCCTTCCCAAGAAAAAAGAAGTGGAGCAGGGATAGAGAATGGAGGAGAACAGAATATTTTTAGTCTATTTAAATTCAGAAGATAGTAAGTGAACCTTCTGGATTTCATTCAAACCTTGTGGAGATTTATTAGCATTGTCTTAGCTTAGAGAATTCAAATGAAGAGGACGGACAGATAGGGGATAAACTTAGTAAAAGCAAGAGATACCAGTATTTTGGTCTCTTCAAAATACCCTTAAGAAGTGCTGAATTGTGTATCTCTCGCAGACAAGTAAAAGAAAGGGCTAATTCCACAAATTTTTCCCCTGGCAGATTCATTACTTAATGCAATATACATTTACTGAGAGCCTACTGTGGGCCAGGCACTAAACGTACAGATAAGGTTTGGCTGTTTTCAGCAGGGCAGGATGGAAGGGGAGTGAGGTTCAAGGAAGCCCTTGGAAGCCAGAAAAGTACACTAGCAGGTCACCTGTTGAAAGAAATCTCATAGCCAACTGGAGGCTCAAATAGGTTTCTAAATTTCACTCCAGGTTTCTAAATTTCACTCCAGTGATACAGTGGTATAGTTAAAATGATACACTTGAGTGTCAGTTGTTATAATGACATGAACATAAAAAAAAAAATTATATATCTATATATACGGAAACCCTTGTGGCATAGTGGTTAAGAGCTACGGCTGAGAACCAAGAGGTCGGCAGTTCGAAATCTACCAGACACTCTTTGGAAACCTGATGGGGCAGTTCTACTCTGTCCTATAGGGTCGCTATGAATATATATACACACACACACACACACACATATATATATTTTTTAAGGAAGCCAGAAGAGATGGCAGGAGACAATGGGAGAGGAGAAAATGGCAGAAGAGAAGAAGCATAAAAATGAGCTCTGGACTCCCCCACCTCCCCCTGGTGTCACCTCAGAACTTCTCCCTCTTCTCCATAGGAAGGAAGACAGAAACTTTAGAACCTAACCCTGTTGCTCACCTAAAGAAATTTTGTTTCCGTGTCAACCCCTCCCCCATATAACTCAGGGGTAAATTCTAAACCAATTGAGATAATCCTATTCCCCATTTATTTTTTCTTCTAGTGCCTTTTCTTCTAGGCACTGTAAGGTCCCTGTCCCTGGTACTGGATGAGGAAGCAATGTGATCCAATCCTAGCCCAAGAAATGTACAGGCAAGTCTGTCTGCTGGAGAGTTTCTGGAAAACGTTTCCCCACTCTTAAAAGATACACATGGAGGTGACCTCTTTTCCACTGGACACTGTGTACCATATGTCCGGGGCTGTAGCAGACATCTCAAGATCATCTGGGCAGCGGGACAGAGGAGAGGGCCAACATGCTGAAGACAGCAATGCAAAAAGAGGCGAAGAACCTGGGTCTTCACATGTCCCTGAGTTGGTGAATTAACCACCCATTCTACCTCAGAACTTCTTGTTATAGAGGAAAATAAATAGCTTCTTTCTTGCTTAAGCTATTTTGAAATGAGTTTTACATCACGTAAAGCCAAAAGCATCCTAACTATATAGAATCTTACAGGGAGGGTCAAGAGTCTTCTTTGTTACTTAGACTCTGTACAAAAAGCATCTCCCAACCCTCTTCCTGTGGCAGTTGACCATTTTCACCACATAGCACATATAGATTCATATATAGGAGACATATGGATACAATCATATTTAGGCCTACATGCAAGCATGCAGGGCCGTCTTTATTAGGTCAAGGATAAGTGCATATGAAGTTGCCAAAACACAATCATTTCTGGGAATGAATATTCACTGCAGGCACTTCTCCAAAACTTCCTTTGAAGGAGAAGGCAAATTTTGGGCTCTGTTTCTCCTATTCATTTTTATTACTTAATTTGAGAATATGTGCCAAGGGTGGGGAAAATGGAAAATAAGGTGGTAAGACAGGCGAGAAGAGGTGTGTACATTCCACTCAGAGAAGCAGCCACCAGCCTCGTGGCTCCTGGAAAGGCCTGCAGTCAGGGCACTGGCTCTGCCCACAGCCATGAGCACCCTTTCCTGGTGGTCATTCCAAGTAAGGGGCTTTGGTTCCCCCATCATGTCTCCTACAACTTCCAAACCCATTGCCATCAAGTTGATTCCAATTCATAGTGACCCTATAGGACAGAGTGGAACTGCCCCATAGGGTTTCCAAGGAGCGGCTGATGGACTCAAACTGTCAACTTTTTGGTTAACAGGTGACCTCTCAAAGTCACCCCTAATTTAGAAATATTCAGTAACAATATTGTTTAATGTGGAAAAATTATAGCTTTACTAATCTTACATAAAGCGTGAACACGTGAATTTTTAGACAACAATCTAGGTAAACATGTTAGCTTTACTCAAAAGAAGCCCTTAAGTAGTCCCCTCCCTGACTACAGTACCTATCTGAAATCTTATTTTGGGCATGTGAGCTGTATGTGCACACGTGTGCGCACGTGGAATAAGGATGGTAAGGTAGAGTAGAGAAGGAAAAAAAGAAGGTAGGGAGGTTCTGATCAATGTGCTAGCCACCTCCAGATCCAAACAACATGTGGGCAACAGAGTAGTGTAGACACAACCACCACACATGTGCAAGACCCAAAGCCCCCTAGGTACAGGTACCTAAGGAAAGCAGGAGATTGACAAACGGGAAGAAAAACAGAGGGTGACAGAAACACACTAACTACATTGGAAGACGGAGAAAAAATATATCACAATAGACCTAATTTAAGATATGACCGGGGCAACAGCAAGTACATGAAAATGCAGGGACCCAGAGCTCTAACACCAGGCTGACATTAGATAGCTTGGGTGCCCTGGGTTTCAGCTTTCCCAAGTGTAAACTGAGCAGGCTGCACTAGATGAGCTCTGTGTCCCCTCCCCCATCCCCCTTTGTATGCATCACAAAGTCCACACAGGAGGAGACAAGAATAAAACAAGCTTAAGTTTTATTTTTCCAAAAGGAAAACGGAAGCACAAATCCACAGCAGAGACTGTGCAGGTTAAATAGACTTTTAGGGACTATAGGAAAAAACAGCAGAAATCATAAAAAATGTGAAGTCAAACAGATTTAATCACCCAACATTCAGTGCCTTTCATACCTTATGGAAAACATCTGCTAATGAAGCCCCAAAACTAAAAAAAAAGTTTCATTGAAGGGACAACTATAGATGATTAGACTATTGAATTCTCAGACTTCCAAAAGGGCTATAGACTCAGAAGTAGTAAGGAAAAAAAAAAAGAAAGAAAGAAAGAAACCTTCAAAGCCATGAAGAAGTAACCTCTGATGATGGAGCACTGAGTTTTGGTTTATGTTGATAGAAAACTCACATTGATTAAGGGGAGGGTTGCACAGCTGATTGATGTAGCTGTTGTCAACAAATTGTACACCTATAAAAAGTCGAATTGGCAAAAGTTGTGTGATAGATATATTCACCACCACAATAACAACAACAAAAAGAGCAGCTGCTTAGGCTGTTTGTGTACAACCAAACACCTCATGGAATTTGGTTTCTTGATTTGGAGATTTAGGGTCATGGTTTCATGGAATAGACATCCCAGTTAATTGGCTTAATAACCTGTTTAGTGTTTCTGATCTACCTCCTAGTTCCTTAAGTAGTACCTGGGGTCTTAAAAGCTTACAAGCAGCCATCCAAGGCACAACAATTGGTCTCTATTCACCTGGAGTGGCAGAGGAAAGAGGAGTCAGAGAATAGGAGGGAAAAATGGAATGTGTGGCTAACTGCCTCCATAGACAGTTGCTTCCTTCGCCATGAGACCAGAAGGACTGGATGACCTACCGTTACCGAACATTTTGATCAAAGATTCCACAGAAGGCTCTTGATCAAAAAGGAAAAAATGCAGAACAGGATTTCAAACTCTCATGGAATCCAGAATTTCTGGAGCCGTGGAGGCTGGATGAACACCGAAAACTACTGCCCTGAGATAATCTTTAAACCTAAACCAAAAATATCCCCTGAAGTCTTCTTAAAGCCAAATAATAGTTTAGCTTAACTAGTAAACACAATTGCGTTCAGCATTGTGCTTTTTTTTTAGAACTATATGGGATCAAACTGACAACAGCAACTCTTGAAAGATAGAAAATTTAGAGGCCAGTTAGTTTATGTTAATGATAGAGGAATGCTGTGGAAAAGGAGGGTGAGAATGGTGCACAAGTTGAAGAATATAACCAACGTCACTGAATTGTACACGTAGAAATTGTTGAAGTGGTTCTGCTGTGTATATTCTCAACAACAACAACAAAACTTTTTAAATTACAAAGAAGAAAAAAAAAGTAACCTCTGAGAACTAAGAAATTAACACAGCAAAGGAAAGCCAAAGACTTAAAGAATATACCTGATACCTTTGGAATGATCAGTTTCCTGAGCCTGGACTGTGCTCTGATAAACCAATACGGGGACAAAAATGAGATAGGACAGGAAGAGAAGGGATAATAAAGAAATAGAGATAGAAGACACAGACCAATAATAGTTATAGCTTCAAGTGATGACAGAGAAGCAAGCAGCAGACACTCACAGGATACTGGGGAGGGAAGGAGAGGAAAACAATCACTATTACCTACTCACCTTTTCAAACTTCCAAAACCTGCTCTTGGGACTTTGGTGGTGGTCAGCCTTGTGCTGGTATCTGACCTGAGATGGAGCTCACCACCTCCTTGCTTTAAGCTGTAGTCTTATATCACCTTGGTATGAAAAGGCCAGGATCCAGAGCTCAGGGGAACCACCCAGAGCCTCAGGTGGTACCAATGTGTGTATAATGCTTTATGCTGCAACTGGCCACCGGCCCTGCAGTCCAACATGGTGTTTTTGAAATGAGATGGGCTATATAATCTCCAAATTCTCCTTTAAATCTAAACCTCTAGTATTTCTACTGTGTGTGTGTGCTGGAGGTGGGAGGGAAAGAAAATTTGGCAAATCGCTACTTGAACTCTCATTTAAAAAAAGAAGCTTCGGCAGCAAGTAGCCAAAAAGCTATTTGACGCTGTGGGCTCTTCCTAGAAAACAAGTTCTATAGCAGGGTCAATATTCATTCATTCTACAATTTATCCACATAATGTACATCTTTGTATCCCAATTATTATGCACTCTCAGAACCTTCAGTCATCATGGAAGGACCAAACTATGTACTATCTGTATAAAGTATGCAGGTTTTCATACTTTAAAAGGTTTTTACTGAAAATTGTTCAGGTAAAAGTTTGAGCAATTGGATAGTTAAACCAAGCTACCCAAATAACTTGGCTATCTAGAATGACTCATTCCCTAAGATTCAGAGAGCCACAATTTTACTGAAGGTTCCTTTTGTGATTATTAGGCTACCAGTACCTTGTTGCAAACATAGTGCTACATAAGTAAGAATCAGAACAAAATTCTACTGCTACCATCTTTAAGGCCCGAAAACCTTACTATGGTACACTTACAAGTAGCAATCAGTAACATTTATAGTGAACTTATAATATTGCTCATTGTGCTCTACTAAATAGCACAGAAGGGTACAGAAGAAACATACATTTTAAAACATGATATTTAAAGCCTGAACAGGGGCCTATGGAACATAATCCATCAGAAAGGCTGAAGAATAATTTCAAAACAGTATAAATGTAAAAGAAATAGGCTATAAAGAGTGAGAAGTGATTACAGAGAATAAGTACAGAATATTCTAGGGAGAAGGTACTGAGAGAGAATAAGAAAAAATAAAGCAACTTATAAGGAACAATTAAGAGGAAAGAGATGAATTTTAAATATGACAGAATACCAAAATTACTATTTTTTTTAAAAGCTTTGCCTAACTATAGTCATGATAACCAAAAAATTCAAACCCATTGCTGTCAAGTTGATTCCAACTCACAGTGACCCTATAGGACAGAGCAGAACTGCTCCATAGAGTTTCCAAGGAGCCCCTGGTGGATCTGATCTGCCGATAGCAGCCGTAGCACCTAATCACTATGGCACCAGCGTTTCCATAGTCACGATGGTGTGGTAAAATTCACAGTAATGATTATCTTCTTTTTTTTTTTTAACTTGATGAAAATTCATATCCCAAAGCCATAATCAATAAAGAGAGTTTATTGTGATAAAAGATCACATGGGACAACAAATTATTTAAGTAATACTCATTACAGCATTGAGCTTGTCCTTAGCAAAAAGGAGTAACTCAGCAGTAATAGAGTATTTCATTACTCCAGTGATAACAAAAATAGCAACAAGAGTAACAGCTTACATTTATTGAGAGCTTACAGTTTGTCAGTCACTGCTCAGAGCAGTTAACATATACTAATTCAGTTCACCCTTGCAACTGTTCCTACTGTTATCCCATTTTACAAAACAGAAACTGAAGCACAAAGAGGCTCAAGAACTACTCTACAGTCACATAGCTAGGAAGCAGCAGAATGGACAGTCTGCCCCTAGAGACTGTGCGTCCCTGGCTACTTACTATGCAAGAGTCAGACTTTTTTTTTTTAATTCTGCTTTCTAGCTCCTTCTTCCAGATGATACACATCTTAAAAATGCCAGAAGGGCACAATGCACAGAAGAAATGTGATTAAGCATTATGTATCACATTTTTTTTTTTATCACTTACCATTGGGAAAAGCTAATACACTGATGATAAGAAAGAAGAAAATAACAGAGAGGATGCCCTTCCAGATGTTGTCTTCTGGACCAGAATCATCCCTGAAAATAGAAAAACAACATTGAGAATTCATCTTCAGATGTAAGTAGTAAATCTAGGAGTCAGAGTTCCATGTTCTAAAACTGGAGGATTGCTAACTTTTTATTTTGCAGAGCAAAATCATTAGACACACAACTTATTATTCACTCATTTCCCAAAATAACAAAATTTCTTAATAAAGTCTAGTTCTTCTAAGAAAGGCAACTGGAAAGTTTACACACTAATACACTCAGACAAGCATTTAAGAATCAGTGTTCTTTAAAAAAAGTATCCAGGAAGTCAAAAGGTAAGGTTCATCTTGGGGAAATGCCTTTTGCTTTTAAGACTAACTAAAGGTGATTTCCATGAAGTAACAAAGCCAAAGTACCAACATAGGTCTTGGCAAAGATATTTTTTAGGAATCAGAAAGGAAACTTAAGATTATAAGGAAGAAAGCAATTAACGAGATTATAACTTTTTTCTTTTGATGTTGTCTTAGTTACCGAGTGCTGCTACAACAGAAATACCACAAGTGGGTGGCTTTAGCAAACATATTTATCCTCACAGTTTAGGAAGATGGAAGCACAAACTCAGGATACCAGCTCTAGTGGAAGGCTTTCTCTCTCTGTCAGCTCTGAGGGAAGGTTCTTGTCTCTTCAGCTTCTGCTTCCTGGTTCCTTGGAGATCTCCATGTGTCTTGGTATCTCTCTTATCCCATTTCTGCTCATTCCCCTGCTTATTTAATTTCTCTTATATTTCAAAAGAGATGGACTCAAAACATACCCTACACTAATCCTGTCCATTTACATAACAAAGAAAACCAATTCCCAAATGGGATTATAGCCACAGGCATAAAGGTTAAGATTTACAACACATATTTTGGGGGAAAACAATTCAATCCATAACAGCCGCCCCACACTCTGAAACGAAATTGAGGAAGATCCAACTCTTTGAAACTTCGGAATCTTTTTAGATCCAGGACACTGTGGCCCCACCCTTTGAAACTAAGAAGGTCCTGCTTCCCAGGCTCCATCCAACAGCTCTGCTGATCTCCAAGTTGCTCCAGGGACAATCTTTTTTTTTTTCTAGAAAGGACAACAGATGTAGTTCCTTTGGCCTGTTTCCTGCCTGTAGAATTCCAAGAGGCAGACAGTGTCCTTTACTTTCATTCTTTCTCTGTCCCCTTCAGTCTAAACTGATGGGTTTTCTGCTGTTGTTGTTGGTTAGATCTATCAGTCACCGGCTGAAACTCTTTAATAAAAGATTGTGTAGCCACCTCCTTGGTGAACATTCCAGAACACGTGTCCTTAATGTGTACAAAAGAACCTTCCAAATTTTTAAGTTCTATTTTCATTTTTCACAGTTCATTTTTAAGTCCCTCTCTCTCCTTCACATTTTACTATAAGCAGCAATGAGAAACTACATGGTCCCTTCAAGATCTTGCTTAGAAATCTCCTCAGCCAGATATCCAGGTTCATCAACTTACAAGTTCTACCTTACACCAAACATTTGAACATAATTCAGAAAAGTTCTTTGCCATTGCATAAAAAGCATCACCTTTCCTCCATTCTCCAATCACATGTTCATCATTTTCTTTTAAAGCCTCACCAGAAGCACTTTTAACATCCACATTTCTAGCAACCTCCCATTGCTGGCACCATCTGTATTCTCTAAGATGATAGAGACTTCCTCTATAGTTTTCAGTTCCTTCTGAGCCCCCACCAGAATTGCCTTTGAAGTCCATAATTCTATCAACAGCCTCTTCAAGGCAATCTAGGCTTTTACTATTAGACACCTTAAAGCTCTTCTATAGCCTCTACCCAATATCCAATTCCAAAACCGCTTCCACATTTTAGGTATCTGTTAGAGCAGCACCTCACTCCTGGTACATAATTCTGTCTTAGTTAACTAGTACTGCTATAACAGAAACACCACAAGTGGATGGCTTTTAACAAACTGAAATTTATTTTCTCACCATATAGAAGGCTACAAGACCAAATTCAGGGCACCAACTTTAGGGGAAGGCCTTCTTTGTTGGCTGTGAAGGAAGCCTTTTGAGATTCTGCTCCTAGTCATCTTCATGTGGCTTGGCATCTCTCTTCTATCATCTCTGCTGGCTTGCTTGTCCTAATCCGCTCTTTTATATCTTGTAAGAGATTAACTCAAAACGCCCTATACTAATCCTGTCTCATTATCATAACAAAGACAACCCATTCCCAAATGGGATTATAACACATGCATAAAGGTTAGGATTTACAACACATATTTTGGGGAGACGTAATGCAAGCCATAACAGATGGGTAGTTGGTTTCTAAAAGATGAATGAACGGGGTGAGAAATGTTCGGCAATAAGAAAGCACCGGTAAAAATAAAGTTCAAAGAGAAAACAAAATAAGTACAAGACTTAAAATCAGGACAGAAGCAAAAACATGGTAGACAGAAGCTGAGCCTCCCCTCTCTGTGCCTAGTCACTTCTACTGTATACCATATTTATCTTCTCCACAAAACCAGTCATGGAAATGAGTCCATCTGTTGATTTATGTTTATCATCTATCTCACCGCTAGAAAATAAACTTACCAGAGGCTGGGAATTACTCCCATACGGTGTTCTTAGAGCATGGCACGTAGTAGGCACTTTATAGCTATTTGTGGCCTGACTACTGATTAAGGTGGAAGGTTTTATAAAAACAATAAAATTTCCCAAATGGAAATTTTCTTATCGTTAATGGTGGAGAAGAATCGTGCTTTGACAGTTTACATAAAAAAGAGTCTACTAACATCTGGAGCTCAAGAGAGGCGAACAAAAAAGGGAAAATGGAAATATAAGACAGGAAGAAGATCTTCTGAATTATTGGTAATTATTGAGAAGCTGGGAGATGGGGATTCAGTGTTTCACTTTGTGGATTTTTAAAACAATGCAGGATGATTAGGCAGAAAACATGAGATGGGACAGAATGGAAGGAGATATTTTAGAGAAAATAAGGCCATTAAAAATAAATTTAAAAATTATAAGAGAGATTGAGTTTATCTGGGGAGGACTGTAGCAGAAAGAGCTTTCAAAAGACAAATATTAAATCAAGATTAAACATTACTGAGGGAAAAGAAACTGGTCAAAAAATCTTAGAAGAGAACGAAATTTGTACAGAAAAAAATAAATCTAGTATTTCTAGAGCTTCAAAATACATGAAGAGGTGTGCAATGAAACAATAGCGAATTACCCAATTAAGGACAAAGGCCTAGGGTGTTAAATAAGGTAGACAGCATCTGAGAGAAGTTTAGAAAAAGCACTGAAAAGCAGTGCTTCAAATTTAAGAGCAAAAGTTAATTTAGACCTTTCTGTGCCCAATTAAATAATTTCCAGACTGATGACAGTTCCAAACATAATGATCTGAAATAAGACTACAGATGATACAGATCACATATTTGTCAGATCATATGGCTGAACAGCACTGCCACTATCACTTAACAGAAACCTGTCAACTTTACAGACCTGATTGCAAAACGAAACCACAGAACCAGGCAGACTTGTCTTCCAGCAAAGTGTGATCTTATTTGAATGCACGCCCTAACAATATTAAATCTCCCGCCTAGAGGTTACAAACACAACTCCCAAAATGCCAGCATGATCATTACGAAGGTACCTGTGATACCTTTTGGCTTATGCAGAGAAGCCCCACACTCCATTTCTGGAACACTAGGTCTCACTGAAGAACGGCTACACATGGGGATGGGGACACAATGTCCTCACTCAGACCAACATTACACTACCGATATCATCAATGATGATGACAGTAGTAATGGGTCCTGTTTATCAAGTATCAAGTGTGAGCTAAGCATTGAACAGGCAGTTTATAAACGCTAGCTGTAATTGCCACAACCAATTTGCAAAATGGGGTGTTATCAACCATACTTTACAACTGATACAACAAAGGCTCAGAAACGTTAAGTAACTTGCCCAAGGTTGCATAAGTAAGACGCTGCAGAGTCAAAATTAGAAACCAGATCTGCTAGCCTCTGAAGATGATGATCTTTCTCTTCTGTCAAGCTGCTCATGAAAAAATTACCTTGTTCTCCTAAACCAACTGGACTCAGGGTTGGTATGAGAGACTGCCAGGGCAAAAGTAATAACTTACAATTTAAAAGTGATGCTAAAAGTATTAACAGTTGCCTGAGAAAACAAGGTTGATTCCATAATTCACACTTTACACCAAAATATACTCCGGATGATGTGAACTTAAAGGTTAAAAAAACAGAAATCATAAAAATACTAGAAGAAAATGATGGGACGATTAAAAAAAAAAAAACCTCAGTGTGGGAAAGACCATCTTAAAGTATGACCCAAACCCAGAAGTGATGAAAGAAAAACTGATAAATGTGCATAACAATGAAATCAGTAACAAAATCAAGAGAAGTAAAAACTTGAAAAAATATTTGCAACTCAAATGAAGACAAAAGGCTACTTTCCCTAATATACAAATCATTACCCACAAACTCACTTAACAGAAAGAACAGCAAAGGGACATAGAAAAAAGGGCAAAGGACTTGCAGAGGCAATTCGCAGACTGGGAAATCCCATGGCTTGCAGACAAATGGAAAGACGCTCAACTTCATTTGTGGTTAAGAGATGGCAAATTAAAAGAACACTGGGAGACCCTTTTTAATCTATATATTGACAAAGATATAATAGTTAATAACTGAGCTGGTGAGGATCTGAAGAAACAGGCGAACAGGCACTCCTGTGTTACTGGTGGCTGTGAAAATTTAAACCACCTTCACGGAAGGCAATTTGGCAACATATTAAAGTCATAAATGCATATCCCCTGTGATTCAGCAATTCCACTTTGGGGACTTTATGCGATAAGCATGATCTCAGTTAGGCAAAAATGACACATATACAAGGCTGTTCACTGTGGCAATATATGCATTAACAAAAGATTGGAAAAAGGCTAAATGTCCACCATAAGAGGACTGATTAAATAAATTATGACCCAGTCTCACAGTGGCGTACTACAGAGTCCCATAAATAATGAAGCATTTTATGAAATTGTTGAAACAGAATAATCTAACAGATATCACGAAGTTAATAAGGCCAAGGCACAGACAGCGGGTACAGTAAACAGCCATTTGTGCAAAAGGGTGACAGGTACATGTTGTATATAACTTTTAACTTCTGCTTATAACTGCATATAACATCTCTGGAAATCCACCTAAGAAATGCTGACAATGGTTGTCTCCCAAGAAGGGAAATGAGGGGTTGGGCGAGAGGAATGGAAGGGAAACTTTTCTCTACATACCCTTTGGTATCTTGGATTCTAAGCAAATGTGAATACATTAATCTTTTCAAATAAATAATAAAAATTTTAATTAAGTAAATAAAAAAAAAAGTAAATGGCTATGATAAATCTCAAATTAGTCTCTATTTAAAATTACCCATTAGTCAAAGTGCTTGAAAACTACACCAACGATAAATTTATAAGAACGTGGGATCAGTAATAAGTATAGGATATGAGACCAACGAAACTGCAATTTTAAAAAATTTGAGCAATTGATCAAATGGATGGCCTAGTTTCAGAAAAAAAAAAAAAATCGATTAAAATAGCAGTGGGTCGGAAAGGTTGGTGATTTTATATCGGTCTAAGTAGGGACAAAAGAACAAAAAATGTATCACAGATGGACAGCGAGGCCTTTAGATAAACAGAAAATATACAGTATAGGAAGAATACATTTCTGCCCCCAAAGATGTGGGTAGGTGGGCAGGTGAGCTTATGAAGAAATTTGAGTCACAAAAGAGGCTCCAGCCTCACACTCTGCCAGGTGCTTCTTGAGGACAGAGAGGGTGTACCCACAGCACCTTGAACAGTCCCTGACAATGACAAATTTTCCAGAGGTAATGAAAAAGAACTTGGCTGCAAAGGCTACCAGGCCAAACTAGTGACTCCAGAAAGCTCAAATTGGGAAAAAGACAAGGACTAGTACCTATGGACAGCTATTCTATTCTGTGCCTTGCCAGCATGCTAGCTGCTTTGCACGTTAGGGCCTTTAATCTCTGCAACACTCTGATGGAGGAACCGATTATGATCTGCATTTTACTGGTAGGGCCTGGCGCCGAAGTCCATGCCCTGCACCTCCCCCTCCCCTTCCCCTTGCAGGAGGTCTGCAGTGCAGTGACCAGGAGTACAAGCTCTGGGGCCAGACTGCAATGACACTAGTCTGTGTGACCCGGGGCAAATCACTTAACCTCTCTATGCCTCAGTTCCCTATTCTTTAATAACAGGGTATTTACAGTTCCACCTCACAGGGTTCCTGTGAGGACAAAACAACTTAACACATGTAAAGTACTTAGAACAGAGTGTGGCACAAAGGAAGTACAGGGTTATTATTTCCTCACAATGCCTGACTGCTCTTCACTTATGCCCACGCTTTAGTGAACACCCAGCTGATGCCTATCAACGGGTAGGTACTAAGCTGGGTGCGAAGAACACAAAGATAAACAAGCCATGGCCCTTATTCCTTTTTTTTTCTCTTAGACTTTTTTGGAAACCCTAGTGACGTAGCGGTTAAGTGCTACAGCTGCTAACCAAAGGGCCTGCAGTTCGAATCCGCCAGGCGCTCCTTGGAAACTCTACGAGGCAGTTCTGCTCTGTCCTATAGGGTTGCTATGAGTCGGAAGCGACTCAACGGCACTGGGTTTGTTTTTTTTGGTTAGCCTTTTTTAAATTAACTCATTTATTTTTTTGTTTTTGTTGTTGAGAATATACACAACAGAATTCAACAATTTCTCCACGTACAATTCAGTGATACTAATTACATTCTTCAAGTTGTGCAACCATTCTCACCCTCCTTTTCTGAATTGTTCCTCCTCTATTAACATAAACTCACTGCCCCCTAAGCTTCCCATCTAATCTTTCCAGTTGCTGTTGTCAATTTGATCCCATATAGATAGCTCTTAAAAGAACACAATGCTCAAGGCAGACATTCTCTCCTACTGAAGCTAGACTGTTGTCTGGTTTAAAGAAGATTTCAGGGGATATTTTTGCTTTAAATTTAAAGTTCATAGTTTTGGGTGTTTATCCAGCCTCCATGGCTCCAGAAAGACTAGATTCCATAAGAATTTGTAATTCTGTTCTGTGTTTTCTCCCTTTTGATCAAGGTTATTCTGCAGGATCTTTGATTAAAATTTTCAGTAATGGCAGCCAGAAGTCATCCAGTTCTTTTGGTCTCAGGGTTATTCTACAGGATCTTTGATCAAAATTTTCAGTAATCGCAGGCAGAAACCATCCAGTTCTTTTGGTCTCAGGGCAAAAGAGGCAGCTGTCTATGGAGACAATTAGCCACATACTCCATTTCCTCCTCCTATTCCTGACTCTCCTCTTTCCTCTGTTGCTGCAGGCAAATTGAGACCAATTGTTGTAACTTGGTATGGCCCTTATTCTTGAGAGGATTATAATAAACGGGACAATGTGACATTAAAAACAAATTCATATACTTGGCTTAAGGGAGTTTGTTTTATTCACTGGAGTTGTCTGATTAACTTGACAAACCAAAAACAAGTACTACTTGGGGTGTTCCAACGTGACTAACCCGTTTCTGCAGCTGTCACTGTCTCCTGAAGAGTTTGGCAGGTTGCAATACGGTTCCACTCCCTGGGAAGGTTAGGACTTGTGGTCTAAGAAGCCGAATCCCCATCTGGACTTTTCTGGATTCTTCCTAAACTATGACACTTCGCTTTACAGCAACAACAACAACAAAAAAATTCACCTTTCAGTTGTGATACTGTGATAGCTCCCTGGCTTCTTTCCTAAGCCTATTGCCACTACTAACAATAAATGTCTCGATCTACACTGCTCTGAACTCTCTAGGAACTCTCCCAGCTGGTATTTTATGTAACTGCTTCACAATTCTTTGGGGGAAAGCAGGGCAAGCGTTACCTTTACTTGATGGAAGGGAGTAAAGCTCTTGATTTATCGTGCCCACAGTTACATACAAATACAGGCAGAGTGGAAGGAAGTAGGTGCAAGACTTCGAGCCTGCTGGCTCCACTTCAGGACGGTTATCAGTATGATACAAACATATAAGCTTAGAGAAGCAGGTTGTCTTCCTTATCTGCTAAACCTTCGGGGTTCTTCTGAAGCATGCTGAAGGGCATAGTCCTGACCACTAACAGAGAACGTACTTAATTTACAGCTTACAGCAAGACTGTAATTTAAGCTCCTAGAGGGCATAGGTCCCATCTTGTGCCCCGCCCACCACCACCCTCCTGGGCTCAGCATAGCCCTGACACACAGCAGGCATTCTAAATATAGCTGTTGCAAGAATGAGTGAGATAATAGGCAAATGCATAGACACAAAAGTTTATTAGTGGTGGGAGGCGGATGGGGGAATAGGGAGTTATAGAGCAGAACCCCCACAGTGCTATATTCTTTGCCTGGCTTCCTCCCCTACAGTATTGTGTTGCAAAATCCTTTCCTTTGCTGGGCTCCCCTCTCCCTTGCCCCTCCCCCCCAGCTTTACATTTGAACCCCACTTAAAAAAAAAAAATTTTTTTTTCTTTTTTTTTTTTGCTTGGATGTTACACGCAAACCCCATTGCCTGCGCAGCATCATTAAGGCTGTTGCTGATGTAACTTGTATGAACTCTCTACTTGTAAACCCCTTTAAAAGTAACCTGCCTGCCCACCCTTAGCAAGCAATCTTGGCAGCAGTGGCACTGACTGACTCCATTTCTTTGTACAACAAAATGAAGGTGCGTCTTTGTTCTCTCACCTTGGTCTCTCGGTTTGTTGGCCAGTATGAGTCATGTCAAGTAAGAACCTGGGGTTTCCACCCACATTTCTGCATAATGAGCACTGAGTTTCTGTTTGGGGTGAGGAAAAACTTGTGGAAATGGATAGTGGTGATGGTAGCACCACATGGCAAATGTCATTAATGTCCCTGAAGTACACACTTAACATTGATTAAAATGGCAAATTTTTTGTTATATATATTTTACCACAATTAAAAAAAAAAAAGAATAAGCAAGATGACATAGCTGAGTGGGCCAGGCAACTCAGGTACCTTGAAGGGGAATCACAGCTCAAACCAACAGGGTCCACCAACAGTGACTTTTCTGTCCCTATGGGGAGGGTTACACAGGAGCCTATTCAAGCCATCAGCAAATATCTAAAAGTCCAATAAAGTATTCAAACACTTTAACTCCTCCAGCAAATACCCAGAGAAGTAAGAGTGTCCTAAAAGCATGAAAAGTGTAGGGAAAGTCCTGAGTTTGGGGGAAAAAAAAAAGTTTGAACTCAAAAACTTTTAGACTCAGATTCTGTGTCAGTTTAGTATCTGACTCCAGGCAGTGGGCCTGAGGTCCTGAGGAAAGAATGCAATTCCATTCACTCTCACACAACCTTCAGAGCTTTCTCCCTGGGGCCAGGCAGGCAAGAGTGCTTAGCCATTATCATCACACGATTCCCAGGCTGCTAAAGTGATTGTCCCCTCCCCCTTACATCCTCTCCTTTATTTACCTTTAACATGAGTCCTTGAAACAGAGACACAGACCAAACAAAAAACCAAACCAGTTGCCATCGAATCAAATCCAATAGGGTCATATCTATGAGACTAGTTACTCCCAAGGATCCTCTCTTCCAGTGGAAAATTCCATCCCGGGTTACAAAGTGAAGTGTAGCTAACTAGCTTTGGTATTACCTTTGAATACTTGGTTCATTTCATTTATAGAATGTGGTGACCCTTGTCAAGTACTATAACTGATACCCACTAAAGAAGAAGGGCATTCTTTTTAATTTGGGTAAATAGATAAAGGATTTCTTATACTAAATTTATTCGGATTTACTAGATGTCTTGTGCAGAGAAATGGGGGCAGCGATGGTTCAGTGCTACACTTCTCACCTTCCATGCAGGGGACTTGGGTTTGATTCCTGGCCTATGCACCTCATGGGCATCCACCACTTGTCTGGGGGATTGCGTTTTGCTATGATGCTGAACACGTTTCAGTGGAGCTTCCAGACTAAGATGGCCTAAGAAGAGAGGCCTGGTGATCTACTTCTGAAAATCGGCCAGTGAAAACCCCATGGATCACAACTGTCCAATCCACAATTGATCACAGTGATGGCTCAGGACCAGGCAATGTTGTGTTGTGCACGGGTTCACCAAGAGTCAGGGGCAAGGAACAACAACATGCACAGGGAATACTGGATGATTAATATATGTCCTACAGAAACAAGCATGACAATATGAGAGATACATAACAAAAAGTGTTTGGAGGTATATAAACATTCCTTCCTCTGTGCTTCCTGGAACAATCCAGAAAGGTGTCCTGGAAGCGGCCATCCAACATGGCCAGGAGTTCAAGGGGGGATGGGAGACAGGAGGACCCATGAGGTGCATTCCAGTCAAAGAGCAGCTGGCACAAGGCTGTAGCCTGGCACTGGGCACGGCCTGTGAGCTGTCTGGACCTGCTGTATGTGGAGCTAGAGAGCAGGCCAGGTCTATAATGAAAGACCTTAGAGTCCAGCCAGTGCTTTCCAACAGAGGACAGGAACCTAGACTGTAAGCAGAGGACCTGTGAGATCACAATTTTGTCTTAGGAAGGTCATGGGGGGAGCAGGGCTGTGGGGAGAAGGGCAGTGGTGAGCTAAGGCCTAGAAATGGAAATGAGACAACAGCTCTGACAGCTATTAAGCTATTAAAGCTTTTATGATACCTGGAAAGGTTGCGCTAGATGGCCAACTCCAGGCTGGCCGAGACTCGGGCTGGATGGAACACGGACTGCTGCATTGCTGAGTGGAATTTCACGGGATGCCAGGGCCACGTGCTGAGGAAGTGATCCAGCCTGACTCTGTAGTTTCTGGATTAGTTGAGATCGATAAATTCCTAACTTCCCTACCAAAATCTGGGGATTGTGTTATTGTTGTTGTTGTTAGTTGCCACTGATTTGATTCCAACTCATGCTGACACCATGTGTGCAGAGTGGAACTGTCCCATAGGGTTTTCAGATTACCAGGCCTGTCTTCCAATGAGCCTCTGGGTGGGTTTGAAATGCCAACCATTTAGCTAGTAGTTGATTGCTTAACCATTTATACCACCCAGGTATTGTATCACAAGATAAATTAATGTTTCCTCTGGTGATAAACTTATATTTGAAATGCTAAACGCAACTATTTAAAACTAGATAAACATGCATTAAGACTGCTTACTAAAGAGGAGTGTCAGAGGCAGCGATTCCTAGGCATTTTTCTCTGAGGTCAAGAACGATCTCAACCAAATAACAAATACATGAGTCACCCAAGTACCTATTTACTACAGATAACTCCAAAGAAATATATGACACATTTTTGCTTTCAATAAGTTTACAATCTTATGAGAGATATTAAATCCTGACAAGAAAAGATAAAAAAAGATGCTTAGAGAAAATAAAAAATATGATTCAAGTAGTAAATGGGGAAGAGATATGTTAAAGATCAATGCAAACTGCCCCCCTCAGACGCAACCTTAACAAGGTTCTCCTTGTTCACCTTCTTCAGGGTTTGTTTAATCCCAGTTCTTGGTTGCTATACATGATCATTTATATAATATTCCTGGTGTCAGGGAACAAGGACAACCAGGGCCATCTGTTATTGGGACAGAAAGAACATGATCTACATAAAGACACCAGCCCAGAGACAACTGAATCAGCAGTATCAGGAGACTTTTTCTAATGGAAATTCATAAGGGAAGAAAAGAGTCCTAGTTGTACAACAGTTAAGTACTCAGTTCCTAGTGGAAAGGTTGCCCGTTTGAACTTGCCAGCTGCTCCACAGGAGAAAGACCTGGCAATCTGCTTCTGTAAAGATTACAGCCTAGGAAACCCTATAGGGGCAGCTCTGTCACATGCGGTAGCCGTAAGTTGAAAACTGACTTGAAGGCGTCTAACAACAACAACAACAGAGGGGAAGAACAGGGAAGGCTGGCAGGTATCCAGGAGGGAAGCCACGCAGAAGGACAGACTATGGCTCAAGGATACGATAGAGAACTGGACCTCCAAAGCCACTAAGGAAATTTAAGTCAAAACGATTATTAACAAATAAAGATATCAAAAGTCTGACCCTTCCCCTGCCCTGTCTCCTTAGTCTTTCATCAAGGAGAAACCTAGCATAGACAAGTTGAGCATATCTGCAACAAGGCAATCTACTCAAGGTAAACCAGTTGAGTCAACTGCAACTCATGCTGACCCTGTGATTTTCAGAGTAGAACTGTGCTCCACAGGGTTATGGCAGTGACCTTTTAGAAGCAGATGGCTAGGCCTTTCTCCTGTGGCACTTCTTGGGTGGGTTCGAACCTCCAGCCTTTCGGTTAGTAGCCAGGGACCTAAGTCATGATTTTTGTTGATCAAGTGCTAACAGAGGCTGACTTCGCTGTTTTATTGCCAGGTGTCTTTTGAGGAGAGGGTGGACTGCTGTCAATGTGATTTAGTAGATTCTGGTCTTTCCAAATCTAAAGCTTGAAATGTTTGAAACTAAGGCCATTCAATATTTCCAAGTTTACCAACTTCTGAAAACAGTAAATACAAAGGCATCTCAGTAATTATTATACTCTGAGCTTGAGACAAAGATTTTCCTTGCCCCACTTTGGCTGAACAAACTTAAAAGAACAAATTTATAAGTCAAAGCATCTAGCTTATAAAAACATTTATCCTAAAATGTGGCAAAGTAAGCTTTTTCAAATCCTAGTGAGAATGATTAGGTAGCATCTGTGACTTTTAATGAAGGTGATACGGACAGGAGATTTAAACATCATGGTTTAACAGTAAGTTGGCCTAATTGCTATTTAACAAAAGAACTACTTGACAAATCCAAACCTGTCTCAGACTTCTATATGAGGTATCTAATGCTTCTCAATCCTAAATTCTTGCTGGGTCTCTGCAGCATATGATTATTACCCAGGTTCTGTTTCTCACATACTGGTACAATGATACCCCAAAGTACTCTATCTCTAGTCCTCTTAGACTACCAGTCTTTGAAAAACAAACTTTAAGACATATTTTAAAAGTTTTACTGAAAGAATTGTACTGCACAAGAGACTGACCTGATTTGTAAACTTTCACTTAAAGCACAATAAAAATTATTAAAAAAAAAAAATTGTACTGCACAGCTAGTCAACCAAAATCCTGTTACAAAATAAGCATAAGGCATTGGAGACAATCATTACAAAGGGCAAAGAATGAATAATTTTCATTTATGAAGTTGTTAATTACAATTTTTACGGAGGCAGACAGTTATCCTAAGGGTCCTAAATCCCTAACAAAAACTGAGTAAGATATTAAAAAACCCATTGCTGTCGCGTCGATTCCGACTCACAGCGGCCCTGTAGTAAGTACTACTTGTATTAGCGTATTAATGGTGTCTACGATTTTATATACTAAGCCCAGGTAGCACAATGGTGAAGCGCTTGGCTGCTAACCAAAAGGTTGGCAGTTTGAGCCCACCAGCCCACTCTGCAGGAGAAAGACGTGGCAATCTACTCCTGCAAAGATTTACAGCCTTGGAAACCCTATGGGGCAGTTCTGCTCTGTCCTACGAGTCAGATTCAACTGACAGCAATGGGTTTGGTTTGACATGATTTTATATAAGGTAAGATCTACTATTAACTGGCTTTTCATTATGGTATTTCCGTCTTTTTGTGAAATTAGTGGAATAAATAAAATTGTTATCATTCTTAATAAAGGCCATAGTCTGAGGTTCAGATTATGCTTTTTCTATTATTTTTGATAAATTGTTATAATTCATATCCATTTCTTATACTTTCACCACTACAATTTAACAACCGCTTTGGGAGAATATGTTGTAAAAGAGGAAATTTCAGAAGAATGTGACTTTCTGTATTAGAAAAGAGGAAGAGAGATCTATTCTGAAAGGGCTTTCATATCAAAGATAAAAAGTTGAAATAAACTTGCTCATTTTTGCTGCTCATTACTTAAAATAGTTACTTTCGTAATTTCCAAAGACCCTCACTAATTTCATCACTGCCAACCCATACATAAGAAGTTAACCTGAGTTACTGTGAAACAGGCATGTCTGTTATCTAATCAAAACAATGTCTATTTCTCCAATTCCTTTATCCTTTTTCTCCATTACAGAACATACTGCTTCCTCATTCAATGATAAGTATAATGAGTAGGCATTAGCATACCATGAAATTATGTAACAATAATAATCTCACATTCATTGAGCACTTACTATTCGCCATGCACTGAACTCAAAAATCCTATGAAGTTGTTTAGTTTTTTTTCATTTTACAGATAAGGAAACTAAGGCTTAGCAAAATTAGATGGCCAAACAGCAATTAAGTGGTAAAATCAAATAATATGGCATATTTGAAAAAAAAAAAAAATATTTGAGGATAATCGTAATTAGGGATAAAACTGACTGATCTCCAAAGCTAGAAGTGCATTCGTGGTCAGATTCCACGGAAAGGTCTGGTCTTATCCCACTGCATATAACAGTACTAGGATCCCTCAGGCATTAATGGTAAGTAATCATCACACATGCTTGATACTGATAGCTAGATTCATACAAATAGATACCTACACAGTAAGAACCAAGAGTCAAATGGATTATGCAGGTAAAAAAGTGTGATACAGGAGGGTATTATCAGTTTTAAGAAGAAAATCTGAAAAATTCCAGCGATTCTCAAAGGGGGCACCAGTGACATATGCCTTTGTGTGTGTGTGTACTGGGGACAATTCATTCTTTGTTGTACAATGCTATTCATGCATCGTGATACATTAAG
This sequence comes from Loxodonta africana, assembly GCF_030014295.1. NCBI lineage: Eukaryota > Metazoa > Chordata > Mammalia > Proboscidea > Elephantidae > Loxodonta > Loxodonta africana. Next base: position 47,016,237 of record NC_087355.1, on the reverse strand, counting down.
CAGCCTTATCCTCTACTCACTACCAGAAGTGTCCTCCCAATCCTTGTGGTCACCGAATATACCCCTTCACCATTTTCCACTGTCCCTGATTGAGAACGATTGATTGTTGGATAAAAACACTGGGAGAAAAGTAACCAACATTGTTTGACTGAGCATCATGTACCAGACAGAGTTACCATACCAGGTACTCTGCTACATGCATTCACCTAAATTCATTTAATCTTCATAAACCCGTGCGAGGTAAGTACTTATTTTATCACCATTTTACAAGTATGGATCCTAAGGCTCAGAGAAAGGTTAAGTAACTTACCCAAGGAAACACAGCCAGTTTTGACACCAATAGTCTGGGTCCAAAACTACACTCTTTGGGTTGGTCCCCATGATGGTGTGGGCAGGAATACCCTTCTTTGCTTAAAGAGGCTCATTCAAAAAACATAAATTCTTGTAAAGAATCAGGGTGTGTGTGCTTGTTATGATCCAGGAATACAGTAGTTTTCTGGATTGGGAATGGATGGGGGACATACATTTAGCGATGTATATTAGAGCTACATGATGTGGGTGTCAGGAGGTGGGCTGACATGAGACAAGAAGAAATCAGTGGTGTCCGGCCACCATTACTCAATGTTTTGATCAGGGTCCCAAGAGATGGATCTTGATTAAAAGGAGGAAACCAGACTTACTGGACACAACTGGAGGAATCCCCGAAGCTACAGCCTGGAAACAACTTTTGAACCTTAAGCCCATGAAATGGTCCCATGAAGTCATCTTTAAACTAAAGAACAATTCAGCTCAATGATGTCTGTCTTGAGCATTATGCCCTATTGAATACCTATGCGAGACTGAAATGACAACAGTAGCTGTAAAACACAGATAAGAACTATAAGTTAACAGTGGGGAAACAATACAGGTAGAGATAGTGAGAACCGCGACACAATGTGAAGAATTACAACTATTGTTAATGAACTATACATGTAAAAATTGTTGGATGGGTGCATGCTTTGTTGTGTATATTTTCACTGAAAATCAAAAGAGTTGGGCTGGGTAGATCTTATGAACAGGTATACATTAGAAGTACTTTGAGTAGGTGTGTGCATGTTTTCAGGGGGACTAGAATGTTCTGTGAGGTTTATGAGTTTTATTTACATGTACACAGTATACAGCATTTACTGTGCACCAGTCTCCGCTATAATCGCTTTACGATACCTCATTTCAGCATATATGTTAGGTGATGAAGAGGATAGGGTGTGTGCTGTGTGATGTTAGCGCTGGTGGGTTGTGTGGTGCGGTGTGTTGTAGTAATGTCTGCAAGAAGTGATGGGTTATCAGTTGTGCTGGATGGGGAAAGCTCAGCGGTGTTGTGTCTAGAGCTGCAGTTTGTGCTGTGGTATATAGCTGGGTTATGTCTCAGGATGGGGAATGGTTATGCTACAAGGTAGCTGGGACTTGCTGTATGGGAAAGGATTGCGTGGTGCGCCTCACGTGTGTTTTTTGTGTGCATGGCCCGTCGTGCTGAATACCGGAGGAGTTCCACGGAAAGGGTCTGGGCTGTGCCCTGGGTGAGTGTGTGCTTTGTGGTGCTGTGGTCTGGAGGTGCTGTTGGCCGAGGTGTTTTATGCGTGCAGTACTGTGTGTGTGCTGAAAGTGATGCATACGAGATGATTCATGCGGTGGTAGGGACCGGGGGCTGGAGGGGGCTGCAGAGGAGGGGGCTGTGTCGTGATGTGTGAGGGGAGCTATGCTGAGCGCGGTAGGAGAGGGGGGCTCGTGCTCGGCGGCCCGCGTATGTTAGTGATGTGGGCCGGAAGCGCTGTATAGGAGAGGGTGATGTTGAGAGGTGTGTGGGGGGAGGCTGTGCGAGGGGTTAGGGCGTACATTAGTCCAGACAAGCTGGACGGGAGGCGGCCGGGTGGTGGAGCTGCGTGGGCGGCGGGTCCGCTAGGGCTGCGATAGTGTGTTCGTGGAGCAGCCGGTTGGCTTCCTCACCCCAGAGCCACCTCGGGCCACCCTCTCTGCCACCGCTTCCCTCCCGTTTCTTCCCCTTGCCCTCGGGCGCGCCCCTCGCGCGGCTGGCTCGCCTCACCTGGTGAAGGCGAAGTACATGAGGCTGACGATGGTGAAGCTGAGCAGCGTGATGGTGTGCGGCCGGTAGAAGAAGTCGATGGTAATGTCCTCCACTTGCTGCTCATTGATCATCCGGAAATGCATCTTGTAGTTCACATCATCTTTGCTCAGGGTCCTGCTCCCCACGCAGGACGCCATGGCCCGCCTCCCCGTCCTGCGGCGGCGGTGGCGGCCCCGGCCCGGAGGCTGGGACCTTGGAGGTGGAGAGCCGCAGAGGACAAGCGGCCGGACGGCTGAGCCGGGTCTGGCGCCTAGCAAGGGCTGAGCGCAGAGGAAAGGACAGGCGCGGGAGGGCGGGGTCGCGGCGCCGCCGACGAGGCCTCGGCCGGGGTGTGCCACCGGCTGTCCCCAAACTGGCGTTCTGGAGGAAGCATCTCTGGGTACTCACGAAGTCTTCAAACTCCTAGTGAACGCGGTCTGAGGGAAGCAGCGAGAAGAGGAAGAAAGTCTGTGCCCCCGGCGGGCTCGGTGCCCCGCACGCCGCCCGAGCTCCCCCCGCGCAGCCTGGCAGATGGTCTCGCCCACTCCCGCCGCAGCCCACGTGTGCGCGGGAGCAGGGCGGCGCGCGGGCCCAGCAGCGGAGCAGCCGGCGTGCGGCGCGTCTGGAGTGGGCTCGGGGCTGGCCTTCCGGATTGTCGCGACGCGGCGCAGGCCCCGCCGCAGGTAAAGCAGGAGCCGCGGGAACCGAGGGGCGAGCTCCGGGCTGAGGCCTGACCCTTCGGGCCTTAGACACGCCAGCGTCTAGTCTGCGCCCCTGGACCTCCCTCCAGGCCTCTGGGTCTTCGGGGCTCTATCGAGGATGACTGGTTTTGTTTTTTATTTCGTGACTGATGTGGCAAAAAACGTAACCTTGCTTGTTTATTAGTGAGCTTTGCAGAGGACGCTGAAGGACGCCCAGCGTCTAAACTGCCTTCCTGAGCAAGTTCGGTTTTGGGAACTAACGTTGACTTGTTAAAATATGATCTGGAAAGGGCGTGACCCATTATTTGGGAAGCTCTTAATTACAAGCTTTTATTACCCCCCTTTTAATCGACTGGTTTTATTTATTAGCCTTTGTGTTTGTTAAGTACCCTCAAGTAGATTTTGACTCAGGGACCCTATATGACAGAGTAGCACTGTCCTCATAGGGTTTTTTGCCTGTAATCTTTATGGAAGTAGATTGCCAGGTCTTTCTTCCGCGGAGCTGCTGGGCGGGTTCCAACCTCCAACTTTTTGGTTAGCAGCCTCTACAGAAGTAGAAACCTTGAGCTTTTGAAAAAAACTATTTCAGTGCCTGTCAGCGAAGTACCTGCACTGGGCACACATGAGAACGAGTGTATTATACTTTAATGGACTTCAGAGTTCTTTAAAGGTTTTTCCTTTAATCTTCCTGTGAGAGAATCGTGTTACAAGACTTGTTTTTTATCACTATGCGGGCTTTTATATACATCTCAAATACCCTTGCTAGCTTTTGAATACTATACAGGCAAGTGAGTTAGTGGTAGTTGCTCCTGATCCATTTTCATTCAACAAACACTGGAGCAGTTAGAGGCTGTGGCATAGTGAGGAACAGGCGCTGGGAAGGTGGCTCCAGAGATGAGACCCAATCCTACCCTGCAGAATGAACAGTCAGTCAATTGTTAAGATATATAAACAGCAATGAAATGATGATGTAAAGAAGATGGTGCACTTGGAAATAGAAATAGAAGGCTAGACATTAGTTGTATGCACGCTGTCTTAATGTATATGAATGGAATTCAACAGTTTACCTGCCTGATGTAGGAAGCGTATTAACTCGAATCTGGAAAGGCTTCAGGAGCTCTGGTTAGCTCAGCTGCCAACTGAAAGGTTGGGGGTTCAAACCCACTGGCTCCATGGAAGGAAGTTGTGGCATCCTGCTTCCATAAAGACTACAGCTTTGGAAACCCTACAGGGCAGTTCTACTCTGTCCTGTAGGGTCACTATGAATCAGAATCGACTGACAGCCATGGGTTTGGCATGAACTCAGAATTTCAGGAGTTTGTTTTAAAGTAGGTCAAAGTGCTTATTAGACAACATTGGAGTCAAAAAATGTTAGAGCTGACAGGGACCTTAAGGATCATCTTATCATACCCCTAATTAAAAAAAAAAAAATCAGAGTGGTTATTAAGCCCCCATCATGGGCCAGGTTTTGTGTTAGACCATCACAAGTAACTTAGTTTTGTGAAGGTAGGATGACTGCGGTCTTCTGGTTTGCAGTTTGGCACCTTTATGACTTTGCTGTGCAGAGAATGAATGTAGCTTTGAGAGAAAACTTGCCAGTCAGATTTGAAGCCTCACTTCCTACCAAAATCTAACAAGAAATCACCTGTCCCACAGGTGAATACTTATTTCCTTTTTAAAATTATTTCAGAATGACAGATTTTTCACTCTTATAAATCCCTTTCAGCAAAACTCCTTAAACTACAAATCTCAAAAAGGATGCTAGTCCCTCAAATAATCGATCAGATTAGTTCAGAGCATAAGCCAGGCTGAATTCCACTGGCTAAGAAAACAAAACAAAAAGTTGCACGCAAAAATTAATGAAGCAATTCATTTGTATTTGGTTGCAATAGTGCTGATGCTTACTGAGCATTTTCCCTATGCTGGACTTCACACTGTGTTGTATATGGATTATTTTATTTAATATAAAATATTTGCATCACATTTACTTTTCTAATTAAGTTGGGCTAAATATAAAATTCCTTCGTATTTATGGAGCTTGAAGTAGTGACAGACTTTCCTGAGAAACAGCTTTAAAAACAGCTCCTTTTTCTGTCAAAATATGCATATATTCATTACCAGTTGCTTATGTATTTCTGTCACTTCATTTAGCTTGCTAGTTTCGACCTTTTCTTTTTAGGTTTTTATTTTTTCCCATAGTGATTCCAACATATATTTTTGGGGGACACAACTCAGTCCTCTGTGTGTGTGTGTATGTACACATATGTATGTGTATATTTATATATGTATGTGTGTATATATAAACCGTTGATGTTGAGTAGCTTCTGACTCATAGCCACCTTATAGGACAGAGTAGAACTGCCCCATAGGGTTTCCGAGGAGTAGCTGGTGGATTCAAACTGCCGACCTTTTGGTTAACAGCCTTAGCTCTCAACCACTGCGCCACTAGGGCTCCGATTTTTTCCTACAGTGAAACAGAATGTGACAAAACTAGCTTTGTTCAATTCCGTTTTAAGGGACAGCTTTATTTATGAAATAATCAACAGTGTTCAGCTCTGAGAGTGAAGCAAGAAACAGCCTTCGCTGTTCAGTATAGCAATGATAATATTTTGATGATTCATTTAACACAGAGTGGATTTCTTTCCACTTTTATTTTGTGACTAATTTATAGTACATCAAATGCATTTGAATAATGTTATTTTGATCAACAACTGCTTCTTAAACATTCCTCAAACCAAATTTCAAGAACACGAAATCATCTTATCCATTGCCGTTGAGTCGGTTCGGACTCATAGCGACCCTGGGTTCTTTAAATGATTAAGAGGGATGGTGCGGTTCAGCCATAATATAAGCATTTACGGATTTTTGTTTTAAATGTTTTTTCTTACACTGGTGATTCTGTTTTTGTTTTCAAATTGTAAAGCATATCTTTACTTTTCCTGTTCAGAAGTCACTGTCTTTTGGTTTATAAGTGAGGCTGCTGTGTTTTGGGCTTTTTCTGTAAGAAATACCTGACTACTTTAGTTGTCTAAACTTATTCAACACCTTTCATTTAGAAAATAATAATTACCTGTTTCTCTTTTTGTTATTTGAATACTGTTTTAAACATTTAAGTAAATTAAATTTTCTACTTTTCACGGTTATATTTTTCCATTGTAGGCAACTTTAAGAAAAATGGCTCTGTCAGCCCAGCAGGTACCCAGATGGTTCAATGCAATTAAGTTGAGCAGCTTCGTTAATGCTACACAGGTCAGAAAACGTTTTCTGAGATCAAGAAAAACATTGCTGTATGGCTTTTCTGCTCCACCGATGTCCTCTGACAATTGCTTGCTTCAGTGGGGAATTAAGACTTATAGGACTTCCTCCTTATGGAATAGTTCCCAGTCCACCAACTCAAGTAGGCAAGAGAATAATTCTCTCCAAAGCACTCTCCTTCCTTCCGTGAATAAACAGCCACAGAAGATACCCAACGCTGATTCTGAGTTGTCTCTAGAAGGTAATTCTGAACTCTGAGAAAAGTCTTCTCCCTGCTCCCCTTTGAACAAAGCTGCCTGTCTGTCTACATCTTGCTAGAGAAAAAACAATGCCAATTCCATTCATTTACTTGTATTATATTTTTATTTTACTAATTAAGAAAAACATTCATGGGCTACTATGTATATAACATTTGCTTTCTAAATACTTTATTATTTAGATTCTTTGTTAAAATTTTTTTTTTTTCTGGTGGCAGTTAGGCTTATTAGGGTATAATTTACATCAAGTAAAATTCAACCTTTTGCTATGTTTTCATCTAGAAGTTTTATAGTTTTAGGTTTTACATTTAGGTCTATACTCCTTTTTGGTTTAATTACATATATGATAGAAGATATGGGTCAAGGTTTTTTTTTTTTTCTCCCCGTTGGCATATGGGGAAACCCCGGTGGCATAGTAGTTAAGAGCTATGGCTGCTAACCAAAAGGTCAGCAGTTTGAATATACCAGGCGCTCTTTGGAAACCCTATGGGGCAGTTCTGCTCTTTCCTGTAGAGTCACTATGAGTTGGACTGGACTCGATGGCAACAGGTTTGATTTTTTTGGTTTTTTGGCATATGGATGTTAAGTTATTCCAGCACCATTAGATCTTAAAACTGTGGATTCATTAAATAAGTGTGTGTGTAGGTGTGGAGCTATGTTGGGAATAAATGTGTGCTTTTGCAATTCCTTTTAATTCAATTCTGTATACTACTGTGGGTAGAATCCTAGATGATAGGAGTGTTTGTTTAATGATTAGTTTAAAATTGTAAATTAGACATACAGGTTATCAGAAAAAGTTTAGCAGCAATGATCTTAAAATTGTTGGAATGTTTAAGGCTTCATGAATTCATTGAACGCATATCTAACAGAAGCAAACCAAATTTTCATCAGCTAATTTGCCTATATTCACTTCCACAGTTAACTTGCCCTTAGAAAACACAAAGGGCAGATTCTTTATGTCCTAACCAAGAGTTTTCGATTTACTGAGTGTCACTATTTAGATTGAGGGGAATGTTTTTCCCTTTGAGGCCTCTAGAGAAACCTAGCAAAGGACTCTAAGCATGCCTATAACATGGTTATAAAATAACATGGTCACTTTTAGGCCTTTTCACTTTCCACACTCCCACTGGTTTTCTACCAGACAATGAGTTATAGGAAGTGAATTGGTAGTTCTGTCTTTGGAGAATCTTTTCTTCTCATTGGTTGAACCTGATGGTGTTAAAAACTGAGCAAAGGGGTACCTTTTAATTCAACAAAGTACTGGTCAGGGTTTGGAGATTTATAAGATAAACCAGGTTTTTGATAAACCCGAGGTGCCTTGGAAGAAAGACCTGGTAATCTGCTTTTGAGAAATCAGCCATTGAAAACCCTATGGAGCACAGTTTACTCTGACACGTGTGCTATCAGCGTGAGTGGAGATCGACTCCACAGCAATTGGTTTGGTTTTAAAGTAAAGACTAGTAGGAGGGGGCAGGGCACAGACAAAAACATCGGTACACAGTATCTTAAAAAAGATAGTCTTTTGCCATTGAGTTGATTTTGACTCATAGCGACCTTATAGGATGAAGTAGAACTACCCTATAGGGATTCCAAGGAGCAGCTGGTAGACTCGAACTGCCGACTTTTTGGTTAGCAGCCAAGCTCCTTAACCACTGCGCTACCAGGGCTCCAAGAAATACTCAGGGGCCCCAGCGAGATATGAACTTGCAATCCCTGGTTTACAAGACCAGCACTCTAACCCCTGAACTATAGACCCTTGTACACAGTATCTTAGAGAGGAGTATTTCACCACAGAGGAGATAATATTAGGTTTAGCAGAAAAGAAAAAAAAAAAAAAAAGGAAGGGGAGGCAGATAGGGGAGACTGGCTATAAAAAATGAGGACGGTTAGTGATTGGAAGCAAAAATGGAATGAAAGAGCACAGTCCTGATTCCTTAGCTTAAGCTAGGTTACAGTTCCCAGTGTCTTCCATATTGTGTTTGATTAAAAACAAAGATTAAGAAAAAAAAAATGATGGTAGAATCAAGACTGTATTACAGAGGGGACCAGGATCATGTCCTTAGGAAAGGACTACAGGTGGTAGAAACAGAGTCATAGAAGCTCTCTTAAAGACATGTTTGAGAATAACTTGGAGGCAAGAGGAGAAGGGGGAATGATTCAAAATGATCCAAAACATTTTGGTATATAATGACTTTGATTTACACATTTCAGACTAGTAGTAATATGTTCTTCTTTTGACCAAGTTAACAAGGTAAGGTAGACTCAATATCTCTCAGTATACTTGAAGATCAGTTGATCTTTAACATTCTTCCATGCTGATTAAAATTGAAGAGAAGGAGATTTCGAAAGTACTGTGGAGCCCTGGTGACGCAATGGTTAAGAGCTACACTGAGCTACGGCTGCTAACCGTAAAGGTGGGCAGTTCGAATCCACCAGCTGCTCTTTGGAAACCCTATGGGGCAGTTCTGCTCTGTCCTATAAGGTCACTATGAGTTGGAATCAATGCAATGACAATGGGTTTCTTTTTTTTTGTTTTTTTTTGGTGTAAAGCTAAATAATCAACACAGTGTGGTACTTATGTAAAGATAGACACATAGACCAATAGAATAGAATTAAGAATCCAAAAATAAATCCATACATTTATGACCAATTGATTTTTTGAAAAAGGTACCAACTCCATGCAATGATGAAAAAATGGTCTGATCAACAAATGGTGTTGGGACAACTGTATAGCCATATGAGAAAGAATGAAGTTAGACCCTTACCTCACACCACGTGTGAAAATTAGCTCAAAATATGTCAATGACCAAAATATAAGAATTAAAACCATAAAACTCTTAGAAGAAAACATAGGGGTAAAGTTTTAGGACCTTCTTTTTGACAATGGTTTTTTAGATACGATACCAAAATTGCATACAAAAAAAGATATTTGGATTTGATCAAAATGAAAAACTCTGCACAGCAAAGGACTTTATCAAGAAAGTAAAGAGACAGCCTACAGAATGGGAGAAAAGTATGGGGTAATCATATATTTGATAAGGATTTAATATCTAGAATGTATAAAAAACTCTTGAAACATAAAAACAGAAAAGAAACAACAAAATCAAAAAATGGGCAAAGGACTTTATAGACATTTCTACAAAGGAGATATACAAATGACAGTAAGTACCTGAAAAAGTTCTCAAAGTCAGGGAAATGCAAATCAAAACCACAGTGAGATACCACTTCACAACCCCTTGTCCTTAGGTGCCGTGGAGTCAGTTCCAACTCATAGTGACCCTATGTACGACCCAAGGAAACACTGCCCGGTTCTGTACCATCCTCACAGTTGTTGCTATATTTGAGCCCATTGTTGCAGCCACTGTATCGATCCATCTTGTTGAGGGCCCCTTTTTTGCTGACCCTCTCCCTTACCAAGACTGATGTCCTTTTCCAGGGACTCGTCCCTCCTGATGATACATCTGAAGTACGCAGGATGAAGTCTCGCCGTCCTTGCTTCCAAGGGGCACAGTGGCTGTACTTTTTCCAAGACAGACTTGTTCATTCTTCTGGCAGTCCGTGGTATATTCAATATTCTTCGCCAGCACCACATTTCAAAGGCATCAAATCTCTGTTCTTCCTTATTCATTGTCCAACTTTCGCATATATGTGAGGCAATTGAAAATACCATGGTTTGGGTCAGGCACACCTTACTCCTCAAAGTAACATCTTTGTTTTCTTTGTGTTGAGATGTAATCTATACTGAAGTCTGTGATCTTTGATCTTCATCAGTAAGTACTTCAAATCCTCTTCACTTTCGGCACATAGGACTGTGTCATCTGTATGTCGCAGTTTGTTAATGAGTCTTATTCTGATCCTGATGCCATGTACAGCTTCTTGAATTATTTGATCAGCATACAGATTGAATAAGTATGGTAAAAGGATACAACCCTGACACATGTCTTCTCCTTATTTTAAACCTTATTTTGTATCCCCTTTTTCTGTCCAAATGACTGCCTCTTGGTCTATGTACAGGTTCCACATGAGCACAATTAAGTGTTGTGGAATTCCCATTCTTCGCAATGTTATTGATAATTTGTTATGATCCACACAGTTGATTGCTTTTGCATACTCAATAAAACACAGGTAAACATCTTTCTGGTGTTCTCTACCTTCAGGCAAGATCCATCTGACATCAGCAATGATACCCCTCGTTCCCCATCCTCTTCTGAATTCAGCTTGACTTTCTAGCAATTCCGTGTCGCTGTACTGCTGCAACCATTTTTGAATTACCTTGTGTATGATATTAATGATACTATTCGATAATTTTCGCATTCTTCGGGTTACCGTTCTTTGGAATGGCTACAAATATGGATCTCTTCCAATCGATTGCCCAGGTAGCTGCCTTCCAGATTTCTTGCCACAGACGAGTGAGCACGTCCAGCGTTGCATTTGTTTGTTGAAATATTTCTGTTGGTATTCCTTCAATTCCTGGAGGCTTGTTTTTGTTTTTTTAATTTTTATTGTGCTTTAAGTGAAAGTTTACAAATCAAGTTGGACTCATACAAAAATTTATAAACACCTTGCTATATACTCCTAATTGCTCTCCACCTAATGAGACCACACTCCTTCCCTCTACTCTCTCTTTTCGTGTCCATTCGGCCAGCTTCTGACCCCTCTGCCCTCTCATCTCCCCTTCAGACAGGAGATGCCAACATAGTCTCATGTGTCTACTTGATCCAAGAAGCTCATTCTTTACCAGTATCATTGTCTATCCTATAGTCCAGTCCGATCCCTGTCTGAAGAGTTGGCTTTGGGAATGGTTTCTGTCTTGGGCTAACAGAAGGTCTGGGGACCATGACTACCAGGGTCCTTCTAGTCTCAGTCAGACCACTAAGTCTGGTCTTTTTATGAGAACTTGAGGTCTGTATCCCACTGCTCTCCTGCTCCCTTAGGGGTTCTCTGTTGTGTTCCCTGTCAGGGCAGTCATCGGTTGTAGCCAGGCAGCATCTAGTTCTTCTGGTCTCAGGCTGATGTAGTCTCTGCTTTATGTGGCCCCTTCTGTCTCTTGGGCTCATAATTACCTTGTGTCTTTGGTGTTCTTCATTCTCCTTTGGTCCAGGTGGGTTGAGACCAATTGACGCATCTTAGATGGCTGCTTGCTAGCATTTAAGACCCCAGACACCACTCTCCAAAGTGGGATGCAGAATGTTTTCTTAATAGATCATATTATGCCAATTGACTTAGAAGTCCCCTAAAACCATGGTCCCCAAACCCCTGCCCTGTTATGCTGTAGAGCCTTGTTTTTTGCCAATACCTTCAATGCAGCTTGGACTTCTTCCTTCTGCACCGTTGGTTCTTGATCTTATGCTGCCTCCTGAAATGGTTGAACATCAACCAACTTTTTTTGGTATAGTGACTCTGAATTCTTTCCCTCTTCTTTTGATGTTTCCTGCGTTGTTCAGTATTTTTCCCTAGATTGTTTGAAAATTGCAACTCAAGGCTTAAATTTTTTCTTCAGTTCTTTCAGCTTGAGAAGTGCCGAGTGTGTTCTTCCCTTTTGGTTTTCTGACTCCAGGTCTTTGCATATTTCATTGTAATACTTTACTTTGTCTTCTCAAGCTGCCATTTGGAATCTTCTGTTTAGCTCTTTTACTTCATCATTTCCTCCATTCACTTTAGCTACTCTACATTCAAGAGCAAGTCTCAGATTCTGTTCTGACATCCATTTTGGTCTTTTCTTTCTTTCCTGTCTTTTTAATAACCTTTTGCTGTCTTCATTTTTATGATGTCCTTGTTATCATCCCGTAACTCATCTAGTCTTCAGTCATTAGTGTTCAGTGTGTCAAGTCTATTCTTGAGATGGTCTCCAAATTCAGGTGGAATAAACTCAAGGTCGTATTTTGGCTCTGGTGAACTTATTTTAATTTTCTTCAGCTTCACCTTGAATTTGAATTCAATCAGCTGATGGTCTGTTCAGCAGTTGGCCCCTGGCTTTGTTCTGACTGATGATATTGAGGTTTTCCATCGTCTCTTTCCACAGATAGAGTCGATTTGATTCCTGTGTTTTCCATCTGGTGAGGTCCATGTGTATAGTCACTGTTTATGTTGTTGAAAAAAAAAAGTATTTGCAGTGAAGAAGTTGTTGGTCTTGCAAAATTCTGTCGTGGGATCTCCAGCAGCATTTCTGTCACCAAGGCCATATTTTCCAAGTACAGATCCTTCTTTGTTTCCAAGTTTCACATTCAAATCACCAGTAATTATCAATGTATCTTGATTACATGTTTGATCAATTTCGGACTGCTGAAGTTGATAAAAATCTTCAATTTCCTCATCTTTGACATTAGTGGTTGGTGTGTAAATTTGAATTATAGTTGTATTAACTGGTCTTCCTTGTAGGCACATGCATATCATCCTATCACCAACAGCATTGTACTTCAAGATAGATATTGAAATTTTTTTTTGACAATGAATGTGATGCCATTCCTCTTCAATTTGTCATTCCCAGCATAGTAGATCACATGATTGTTTGGTTCAAAATGACCGATACCTATCCATTTCAGCACACTGATGATCACTATGCATCTGTCAGTTTGTGGTGCTGTGGTGGCTTGCGTGTTGCTGTGATGCTGGAAGCTATGCCACCAGTATTTGAAATACCAGCAGGGTCACCCATGGTGGACAGGTTTCAGCGGGGCTTCCAGACTGGGAAGAAGGACCTGGCTGGTGGTCTACTTCTGAAAAAAATTGGCCAGTGAAAACCAGAATAGCAGTGGAACATTGCCACAACCACTAGGATGGCTGTTATCAGAAAAACGGTAACTAACAGTGTTGGCAAGGATGTGGGGATGCTGGATCGTAGTGTATATAAAATGGACAGCTGCTGTGGAAACATTTGGTGATTTCTCAAAAAGTCAAATAGAGAATTACCATATGATCCAGCAATTCCACTCCTAGATACATACCGAAAAGACTTGAAAACAGGGACTCAAGCAGATAACTTGTACACCAGTGTTCATTACAGCATTACTTACAATAGCTAAATGGTGAAAATAACCCAGTGTCAAATGTAGTTTGTCCCTACAATGGACTATTACTCAACCACAAAAAGGAATGAAATACTGATACATGCTATGATATGGATGAACCTCGAGAACATTATACTAAATGAAATAAGTCAGACACAAAAGGGCAGATACGGTATCATCCCACTTATGTGAAACATCTAGAATAGGGAAATGCACAGGGATAAAGGTTTATTAGTTGTTACCGGGGGAAAAAGGAGTTGGGAATTACTGCATAAGGACTACTGACTTTCTGTTTTAAGTAATGAAAAAATTTTAGAAATAGTGTTGATGGTTGCACATGAGCCCTGGTGGGGCAGTGGTTAAGAGCTCTACTGCTAACTAGAAGGCCAGGAGTTTTGAATCTACCAGCCACTCCTTGGAAACCCTGTGGGACAGTTCTGCTCCACCCTGTAGGGTCACTATGAGTCAGAATCGACTTGACGGCAACAGGTTTTTTTGGGACGGGTTGCACAATGTAGTGGATGTAATTAGTATCAATGAATTGTACACTCAAAACTGGTTAAAATGACTTTGTTGTTGTTGTTATATATATTTACCATAATGAAACTAAAAAAAATAATAATAAAAGTGAAGGAAAGGAGTTGTGTGCCTTGAAACTTACCAACAAATTTTTTATTTTAGGGGAACCGTGGTTGGCCTCTAAACAGTCTTAACCTTTCCCCCTAGAAAGAAAATATTTGAACTTCTTAGACATTTAATTCTGAAATGATCCCAAGACTTGAGCAGTGAAAGAAGCAAACTAGGGAAGAGGTTGTCTTTGTAGAAATAAAGTGTGCAGGTTGCAGAGCTAACTTGCTTCTCTCCTTCTGCATTACTGGCTTCAAAGGACTAGAAGATTTGCCTCCGTTGTCTCCGCTGCAGCCAGTTTCTGAGGAGGAGGCCATTCAAATTATTGCAGACCCTCCGTTGCCCCCCGTTTCATTCACACTTCGAGACTATGTGGATCACTCTGAGACTCTGCAGAAGTTAGTGCTTCTAGGTAAGTGAAAGCAACCTCCAAGTATTTCTTGAGCCTGCACTTTTCATTTGCTTTTTGCCTTATTTTTTAAATTAACATTTTTAATTGATCTTTGTAATACAAAGTAATAAATACATGTGAGCAAACGTCAACTAGTGTGAAAGGCTTCTAGTTAAAAAATGTCTTGCCTCACCCTTCCTGATCTTGCATCCCATTCCCCAGAGGTATCTGCTTAACTTTCATAGCTGTTTTTGTTTGTATTTAACCTCCCAACTTTTAAGTAATTATTTATAAATCATTAGTGATTACATTATGACTATAAATATTGCTCGCTGTTCTACCAAGAAGTACATTATTATTGTTTCCCTTCCAGTACAACTTTTCATTTTCCTCGAGTTAATAATTACCTTGTTTTCATTTGATTCATTTTCCCATCCTTTACAGTAGCCTCTCAGTACGGTTTTACCTACGGTTAATCCTGTTGCATGATCTCTTAGTTCCACTTCCCTGTCATGTACTTCTCCCTGCTTGCCACTGCTCCCTGACTTGCTCCCTGGAGCCCTTTCTTCTGGTTTAGATGATTTTGCTCAGGGTCTGATCATAGCTTGTTAAGTGTTACTTTTCACTTGAGTGTGGGTAGTTGAAAGCAGCCAGGGGATGTCACTGCATTCTTTCACTTAATGCCCTCATTTTTAGTCTAGCATTTTGTGGCAGCCCTCTGCTTTGCCCCTTATTTCTGGGTCTGGTATAGCTCCAGAGAATGAACCTCCCTGCTTTTGGGGAATTGAGAGGAACAAGGTAGCTAAGGGCCTTGGGAGCCTTAAGTTTTCCATATGTAGTCATACCCAGGCCCCCTGTTTTCAGCCTACAGCTCACTGCTAATCTTTCAGGTATCTGGTGATTCTAATTTCTAAACCTTTTTGAGTTTTTTTGGGTACACATCAGTTTGCTTCTTGTCAGAATTCTCTTTTGAAGGCATTTCAGGTTCTTCTTTTACCTCTCTGTTAAGTCTCTAACTTTTCCATCTGTTTTCATTCCTTGTGATGTAGGGCTTTAGGTAAGTCTTGTTTCATCAGAGAGGGAGCTTATTTTTATTTCTCATTCCCTGTATTTTTGAGGGGGTATGGTTCTCATAAGGAGAGTGTCTTAGTCATTTCATGCTGCTGTAATAGGTGGATGGCTTTAACAAAGAGAAATTTATTTTCTCACAGTCTAGTAGGCTAGCAGTCTAAATTCAGGGCATCAGCTGCAGTGGAAGGCTTTCTCTCTCTGTTGACTCTGGAGGAAGGTCCTTACCGTCAGTCTTCCCCTGGCCTAGGACCTTCTCTGCACAGGAACCCCAGGTCCAAAGGAAATGTTCTGCTCCCGGTGCTTCTTTCTTGGTGGTATGAGGTCCCTTTGTCTCTCTGCTCACTTCTTTCTTTTATATCTCAAGAGATTGCCTCAAAATGGACACGAAAAGAGAGAGTGGGGGGAGGGAGCGGGCTGTCTCATTAGGGGAAGAGTAATTGGGAGTAAGTAGCAAGGTGTATATAAGTTTTTATGTGACAGACTGACTTGATTTATAAACTTTGACTTAAAGCACAATAAAAATTATAAAAATAAAAAATTTTTAAAAAGAGATTGCCTTAAGACATGATCCAATCTTGTAGATTGAGTCCTGCTTCACTAACACAACTGGTGCCCATCCTCCCTCATTAACATCATAGAGGCAGGATTTACAACGTATAGGAAAATCACACAATACTGGGGGTCATGGCCCAGCCAAACTGACATATTTTGAGGGAAGACATAATTTAATCCATGACAGAGAGAAAAAAGAAAAAAACATTTGCCGTGCTGGAAACCTTTATGGGTCTCCCTTGATTCTTGCTGATTTTCCCTCACTCCTCACATCTATTTCTCTGTATATCACAAAGCCATCTGCTTCTCTCATCTACAATTGCTACCTTAGCTTCCAAAAACCAAACCTGTTGCTGTCAAGTTGATTCCAAGTCATAGTGACCCTATAGGACAGAGTAGAACTGCCTCTTAGGGTTTCCAAGGAGCAGCTGGTGGATTTGAATTGCCGACCTTTTGGTTAGCAGCTGAGCTCTTAACCACTGTGCCACCAGGGTTTCCACACAGCTTGATATTCCCCCCTAATAATCTCTTCCCATCTTCTAACATGATTCTGTTGCATAACTTCTATGCCCTCTACGCATCTTTCAACCTTGGGAAGCCAAAGTAAATGTAATTTGGTTCGGTTCAGTTGGATCACCTTTCGTGGGAATAGGCATAAATATGGATCTCTTCCAGTCAGTTGGCCAGGAAGCTGTCTTCCATATTTCTTGGCATAGACAAGTGAGCACCTCCAGCGCTGCCTCTGTTTGTTGAAACATCTCAATTGATATTCCATCAGTTCTTGGAGCCTTGTTTTTCACCAATGCCTTCAGAGCAGCTTGGACTTTGTCCTTCAGTACCATCAGTTCCTGATCATATGCCACCTCTTGAAATGGTTGAACATCAACTAATTCTTTTTGGTATAATGACTCTGGGTATTCCTTCCAACTTCTTTTGATGCTTCCTGTGTCGTTTGATATTTTCTCCATAGAATCCTTCACTATTGCAACTCGATGCTTGAATTTTTTATTCAGTTCTTTCAGCTTGAGAAACACCGAGTGTGTTCTTCCCTTTTGGTTTTCCATTTCCAGCTCTTTGCACATGTCATTATAATACTTTACTTTGTCTTCTCGAGACGCCCTTTGGGTTAGGGTTAGGTCCTTGTTTTTCATTGAATGACTGCAGGAGCCTCCTAACTTTTTACCAGCAATATTGTCCTGAGAATCTCTGCAGTCCTCGTGCTCTTCCAAAATGCAGTTCTGACTATGTCAGCGACCTACTTAAAATCCTTCGAAGCCTGCCCATGGCGCGGAAGCTCTTAACAGTTTAGCCCCTACTTACGTTTGCAGCTTCATCTCTTTCCACTCCCCTCCTTTGCTTGGCCAACTCTTACAACTGAAGAACTAAACTCAAGTGTAACTTCTAGAATGTCTTTGATCCACTAGAGTGGCCCTTTTGTGTGCTCTCATGTCACCGCCTACTTACTGCAATCCTAGCACGAATGACACTGTCAATTATTTACTCATCTGTCCTTGTGCAAGTTACTCAAAAGTGTGGGAACGGCCTTTGTTCTCAAGAAGCTTCAAGTCTTCAGAAGCTAATTATCTGAATAAACCTAAGAATAATTGGAATGCCAAGATGAAACATATAATGTGGTCTCACACGAGTGATACAGTTAAAGTGTTACATGGGTTCAAAGGAGGGAGAAAGAGCAGCTTTCTCAAAAGGCTGTGTGGGTGAAACAAGATAAACATGAGATATGATTCTTACCTTTAAATAATTTATATTAGAACTGTGGAGTATATTTCTTTGTCTGTATCTGACACTTTGACAACTCATTTTAGAAGTGACTTAAATGACAGTACCTTAGAGGGACCATGATTGCATTGTCAGGCAATATTTTTCAGTACCCATATGTTCTGATTATTCTCTGTTTGCTGCTCAAATCTGTTTTGCGCCTCTCTCTGCCTATTCTATATCCCAGGAAGCTAACCCCTATGCACTAGGGCTCCTTTGCCCGCTGGTTTGTGGATTCAGCCAGTGAGGCACCTGCAGGAAGAGACAGAAGGGCAGGCCGGGATATTTTTCCCTCTTCCCTCCCTGCCTTGGGTCATATAACTGCCTTGCTCCATGACAACGGGTCTTACTGGGTGGCCCTTCCCTAATAGCTTCCAGCTCCTGGGCTCTGGTAACACTTTTTCCTCCCTTGTCTCTTTAGTCCTAGGGATGCGGTTGTTTGTTTCCTTAACCCTGTTCATATTCCTGTATAGAGTCCCTTCATTAAAGTTCTTTTCATTTGAACTTTCTGCGGCAGTTTCTGTTGTCTACGAGAACCCTGATGGAGATACTAAATACATGTCATTGTAACTGAATACAGTGGTAGTCTTTGTAGTTACCAAACTGATGAGATAAAGCCAGCTTAGACTGTGATCCCCCAGAGGTTGGAGTCGTGTATTATTCATTTTGTATATCCCCAGTGCCTAACGGAAGAAGTGCTAGGGCCCCAGTAGGCATTCGGTGAATGTTTTTTCAAGTTAATGAAATCACTAGTGAGCCAAGTGATTCGCACTGACAGCAGTGTGCTTTCTGATGAGATTCCGCTCCGTTATTGCTATTAAACAGAAGTTTTCCAGGATTCCTGTTTCAGCACAGTCAGGGTGTGACAGCTCATGCTGAGCAAGGTACTTCAACACATGTAAGCTGTAATATTTGGTTAAATTTGAAGTCTGAACCTTATATGTTATTTTTTAAAGTACGCTTTTCCCCATTTATCACAGATTTTTTGGATTGGTTTCCATCTCATTTATCTATCCAATAATTATTTTTCTATTAATATTATCATTATTTTTAAATTATGAAAGAATTACATCTAGTTGTTAAAGGGACAAATAATATTACAAGAGAAAGACCTCTTATGCTCTCTTCATCCCCAGTTCACTTCACAAAGGTAACCACTATTGCCAGTTCGTTGACTAGCTTCCCAGACCTTTTTCTGTACCAATCTGTATCAGACAGAAAGCTGTACGTAAGCTTTATATTTTTATGTAGTCCAACTTTTATATTTTCCTTTGTGCTTATGGTGTGATATTTAGGAAAGCTTTTCCCACTTCCAATATTATATTTTAAATCCTGTTCTTTCTTCCAGTAGTTTTAAAGTAATATACATTTAGATTCTTAATTACCTGGAATTAATTTTTGGATAATATATAGAAAAGAGTTCTTTTTTTTTTTTCCCAAATGTATAGCCAGTAGTCCCAATATATTTTAAGGAATGGTCTTTTCCTCATTGATTTGAAATTACTGTATACTAAATTTTTTAGTTCCTTCTGGATTTGTTTCTATACTTCTTTCATTGTGTATGTGTTTAATCTCTTCTGTTCTTGGCTATCTGGTATAAATACCTGTTTAATATCAAGAAATTTGAATTTGAGATTACATTTGGATCTAATAATAATTAGAATTACATTGGATGTAATAACTTATTTTGGAATTGATTGTAAAGCCATTTTTTATTGCTTTTATATTTAAGACCGTAAAGCTGTATCTGGAAATTGGGAGATCTATTTTTAATCTGAAGAAATATTTTTAAGAATGGGAAATTTGCATTTAAACTTAAGGTTTTACATTATCATCAAAGTTTCATTCTAGATATAAGTAATAGATATTTCCTATTTATGTTTAATTTGTTTTTTTAATGAGACAAAAGGAAAAAATGAGAGAGTACCATGCTCAATTTTAATGAGAATTTTGAATTATAGGTTTCCATCCCTACCTACTTAATGCTAACATCTAAATATATTCGAAAGCGAAGAATGCTTTAAAATAACAACTTTATTTCTCCCCCTTCTTCCTCTATCTGTTCTGCTCCTATTGACTTAGATTACCTGAGACTATTAAAAAAATAATAATAATAAATTTATTTATTTATTTATTTATTAGGGTAAGTGAAAGTTGAAGGTTTGTATCATACGCATTCTGCTTTGCTGTGTACCTGAAGGCTGTATGTATTCATCCATTCTCACTTAAACATTTAGTGAGATCCTTCAAGGTACTTGTCTCTATGCTAAAGACCTGGAGGTTACAACGATGAATAAGACATATGGTCATTTTTATTCCTTCTTCGGAGGGAACCACAAAGTTTTTTGTTTTTGTTTTTGTTTTAAATAAAAAGCAAAAATAATGCTTACAACTAAGGAAACAATAAAAAGTACTCAGCTTATTCATTAGGTTTGTTACCCTGTAGAATTACCTGTTATGCAGTTACTGTGGAGATCATTAGGGGTTCATAAGCATCCTTCAAATGATATTAAAGAAAACACAGATAAAGATGATGATCTTATCTCTGTGGGACTTAGTAAATTTGTTTTTGGGGGGGGAAATTTAGCCCCAAATGCACTGTTTTTCTCTATACTTGGTTTCAAAATAAATACTGTATATTCATTTTCGTTTGTCTTTTTCTCTGCAACCACTTTGATTTAATAATATTTAGAAGTTCCTATTGACGTATCTGGGTTCTCTTCGGATAGGTTGTTGATCTACATGAGCAGTTTCTTCTGCCTATGTGTATGAAGTTTGATGGCTGAGCTATGCAATTATTTTCCAATGGTGTTTGTAATTTTTTATAGGAGTGGATTTGTCCAAGATAGAGAAACATCCAGATGCAGCCAACCTCCTTTTGAGACTGGATTTTGAAAAAGACATTAAGCCGATACTCCTATTTCTTAAAGATTTGGGTATAGAGGATAACCAGCTGGGACCGTTTCTGACTAAGAATTATGCAATTTTCTCTGAAGACCTTGAAAATCTTAGGATGAGGTAGGCCTTTTAGAGCGATTCTCATGTAACCGAAAAATATGGAGGAAATATATCTTTATTTTATTAAGCCTGTGCTCGGCAGTTTCAATCCACCAGGTGCTCCCTGGAAACCCTGTGGGGCAGTTCTACTGTGTCCTGTAGGTTCTCTGAGTCGGAATTGACTGGACAGCAGTGGGCTTGACTTGGTTTTTTTGGTACAAGGACCAACTGAGATAATGAATGTGAATGTTATTTATTTTGCCAGGGACCTTCTTTGATACAAATTACTGAGTCACTTAATTGTTTTTCTTCAGAAACTAGAATGAGTTCCCTTAAAAATCCATTAAAAAATGGTTAAATTATTTGAGGGTGCACTAAAAAGTTACGAAAACTCAAACTTCTGTGTTTTATTCTGGTCAGTTTTTCATGGTAGACACTTGATAGTCTCTTAGCAAATTACTGTATAATT
The DNA here is from genome assembly GCF_030014295.1 of Loxodonta africana. Taxonomy (NCBI): domain Eukaryota; kingdom Metazoa; phylum Chordata; class Mammalia; order Proboscidea; family Elephantidae; genus Loxodonta; species Loxodonta africana. Next base: position 46,995,033 of record NC_087355.1, on the reverse strand, counting down.
TGCTTAATCATTTCCATAAGTTGGCTATTTCAGTTGTTCCGTTTTTCTTCTTTAAATAGCATGTCTGTGAACATCTTTGGACTCCTGGGTGGCACAAACAGTTAAGCACGTGACTATTAGCTGAAAGGTTGGCAGTTCCAACCCACCCTAAGGCCCCTTGGAAGACAGGCCTGGTGATCTGCTTCTGAAAGGTCACAGCCTTGAAACCCTACAGAGCAGTTCTGCTCTGCACATATGGGGTCACCATGAGTCAGAATCGAGTTGACAGCAACTAACAACAACACTGTTCATATTAGGGATCTGTCCAGTCCCTTATCGATAAACATGGAGGTTGTTTTCAGACTTTTGCTATTATAAACAAGGCCAGTGTAACTCTTTGTATATCCGTCATTTCACACATACGGGAGTATATCTGTAGGAAAAATTTCTGTAAGTGGAATTGCTAGGTCAAAAGATATGTATGCTTGTAATTTTAATAGATATTGCCAAATTGTCCATATAGGTTGCCTTCTAGTTCACTCTCCCACCAACAGTGTATGGAAATGTCAATTTCTACATAATCCTTATTAATACAGCGTCACCAAGCTTTATAATTTCAGCTAATTTTACAGATAAAAATAAAACCTCATCATTGTTTTGACAACAGTGTTATTTGAAGCATCAAATGTTGGAGCATCTCATGTTTTTGGAGCATGTTTTCATGTGACAATTCTACTTGGATTTCCTTTTCTGTAAACTGTATATGTCCTTTGCCATTTTTTAATTGAGTCTTTTTCTTTTCTTTTTTTTTTTGGTGAACATTCTTTTGTATATTAAGAAAATTAGTTCTTTCTCTGTGATACGTTGCAAGTATTTTTCCCAGATTGTCACTTGTTTTTTTATTTTGTTCATAGTGTTTTTTTGTAATGCAGACATTTTTTATTTTTACATAAATTTATCAGTCTTTTCTCTCATAGCCTGTCAGATACTATTTTAAAGAGGTAATAATCATTTAAGGAGCCCTTATGGCCCAGTGGTTAAGAGTTACAGCTGCTAACCAAACGGTCAATAGTTCGAATCCACCAGCCGCTCCTTGGAAACCCCCTGGGGCAGTTCTGCTCTGTCCTTTAGGGTTGCCATGAGTCGGGGTTGACTCAGTGGCAATGGGTTTTGGTTTGGTAGTGCAAAAGGTTAAGCACTCAGCAGCTAACCACAAGGTTGGCAGTTCAAACCCACCTAGCAGCTCCGTGGGAGAAAGACCTAGTGATCTTCCAGAAAGATTACAGTCAAGAAAACCCTATGATTTTCTTGTCACATGGGGTCACTATGAGCTGGAATTGACTCGATGGTAACAACATATAATCATTTGAAAATGAAAGATAAATTCTGGCGTGTGGTACAGGCAGTCCCTGGATTATGAACAACTTCTGTAATCTGTCTTTAAGTCAAATTTGTTCGTAAGTCGGAACAGTTAGGTACGTTCGTATCTAACATCAATCAGATGTTTGTCTTAGTGTATAGTGTGCCTTTCTATGCATAAAAACATTGAAGAAATACTTCCAGATACACCAAAATATCTTTAACATAGTAATAATAATAATGTTTTGATGCATGTCACAAAGTAGTGCCTGTTTGTTATCATGAACCATTGTACATACTTTGAATTTTTGATATAATAGGCTTTATGGGGGATGGTTCTTAACTACAGGTTATGTGTAAGTTGGGCATTCATAACCTGGGGACTGCCTGTATAGAAATTTCATGGGCATTAGATGTAGTTATGCCTGAATTTAGATCTTGGGTTTGTTACTAAGTAGCTGGTGATCTAAGACAAGCTATTTATATTTAACCATACTGAATCTCTCTTTCTTCAAATATAACGCAGAAACATTTATCTGGCTCTCAGATTCCTTTGTTGTTCTTTTTTGGTGAGAATTAAACAAGATGATGTCCAGGCATATTTAAGGCATTTAATAAAAGCTGTATTTTATTATGTTTGTAGATTTAAAAAATCAATAGTGTTATTTTTTTTAATCAAACTTTCTATATTTTACTACCTTATTTTGGTTTCCAGGAACTAAGGAAAATTTGTTAGTTATTAATAAAATCCATTTTGAAAGACTGTAGAAAAAATTGTTGACTTCTTTATGAAAATATATACTAAGCAGATTAAAATAAAAAAAACTTCTTTCAATCATAACCATGCTTGAGGTGCTTTCTTAGCAAAAAGTGTTCTGAATATTTCTTAATTTTAATATTTTTTCTTCTTAGCCAAAAAAAAAAAAAAGAAAATTCTTAAGCTATTTTTTTTTTTTTTCTTCCAAGTAATAAAATAAGTCAGAACAAGGGAATCTCCCTGTTGGTGAATTTCTGAATTATTTTTTGTTTTCAAGTGTAAATGGAAATCATTCTAGAGTTGGGTGGATGTTTGTTTTCTTTTAACCATGTTTGGGTTGTTATTACAGAATATTTGTTTTTTTTTTTTCTTGGTGTGGTAGCCTTTTTAACTTTCAAAACAGTTGTACTTTGGGAAGCAGCAGACATTAATAAATGTTTATCATATATATTTTTTTGTTTCTCTAGGGTGACTTATCTACAGTCCAAAAATTTCAGTAAGGCAGATATTACACAGATGGTCAGAAATGCACCATTTCTGCTGAATTTTTCAGTGGAAAGGCTGGATAACAGATTGGGATTTTTTCAGAAAGAACTTGAACTTAGTGTGAAGAAGGTAAAGAAAAAGGGAGAATTTGTATGTTTCCATGTGAGGTACATTTTGGAAATGTTAAATTTCATGTTGCTGGACTACGTGAATCCTATAAATGCCTGCTATTTTTGTGTAAGAGTGAATTACCCTGCTAATAGCTGCTGCTTTTTATTATATTCCATCAACTTGGTTCTTTAAGTCTTGTTTTCAGTATTTGTTTTTTTCTCAAGTAATAATAAATTCATCTATTTGGGGGGTTCTTAGCATTTCCAAGTCATAGCTTAAATTTTAGTTTTGTATTTCTAGTACTGTGGTTTTCTAAGCTAGATAAATGTGCATGCGTAATGCGTGGTAGTAATATATTGCTTTGTTCGTAACTATAGACTAGAGATCTGGTAGTTCGTCTCCCAAGACTACTAACGGGAAGTCTGGAGCCTGTGAAAGAAAATATGAAGGTAGGACAAATTTATCTTAAACTTTTGGCAAGTCCACTTCTTTCTGTAAGTGTTTTCTTCTGAAAAGACTAGATTTTGCTATTGTCATATTAAAGAAAACCAGATTTTAAAAGAAGCAGTTTCTAAAAACATAGAACCTTCCCCCCCACCCCGCCCCCCACCAAAAAAAATCGAACCCATTGCCATTGAGACGATTCTAACTTATAACAACCCTATAGGACAGAGTAGAACTGCCTTGTAGGGTTTCCAAGGAGAGGCTGGTGGATTCAAACTGCTGACCTTTTGGTTAGCAGCTCAGTTCTTAACCACTGAAGAAAAAGATAGAAGTAGGAAATAACACCTAACAAGCAATTTGTTTCTTTTAATGATTTTTTCACATGTTGACCAGGTGTTAGTAAATTACCTTGTAGATGTTGATGTCCATAACCCTGGAGTAATGAATTAGGTATGTGGGTGGTTCCTGGAAACTGCTTGTGATGCCCACCATGAAAGTCTGTGTTACCTAGGTGGGAGATAAGTTGTTTTTGAGTTTGGATCCAAAAGACAGATACTCCCCAGTGAGGAGAGTATGTCCAGCACATTGCTCTCCTTAGCACCCTGTGCCGATTGCCAGGTCAAGCTCTGTAACAGAACATATCAGCCACTCTTTATCGTCGTTTCTCCAAGAGAATAGTGTGAAGCCAAGGGCAGCTGACTAGTTAGTATACAAAGCTGTAATAATATTTGGATTTACTATGTAAGGCCTGATTTCTGAGGTGCTTCAAGTGTTTCATATTCAGTTGCTAAAGAAATTTTTATTGAGCACCTACCCAAGCACTGTGCCAGGGAGATACCTCCACTCTCCTAGAGTTTGCAATCTGGTGGGGGGATAAAATGCTGATGACGAGAGCAATGGATTGTTGGGGAGCATAGGATACTATAGACCTAACCCATGTTTAAGTGTTTGGTTTTATCATCTCTGCATAGAATTTTGGCATGTAGTTTTTCAGATAGCATGTGTACAGGTTAGGTTGGGAGTAAAGGCAAAAACCACACTAGGAAGATTTTACTGCTGGTCTGTTTGGCTCAGGGCCCATACAGATAATTTAACCAGCCCTACCATGCTCATCATTATTCTGTCTCATAATTATGATAGCTGCACTTAGTTATCTTCATGGCGACTATGCTTGTGGGTAGTTCATTCTCGGGAGAGGACTTCAGAATTGGGTTACTCCAGAAGCGAGAAGCCTAATCCCTTGAGGGCATTGGCATAGCTATCTCCCAGATTTTAAAATATTTTAAACTTAAAGGAATCAACATGTCCCCTGGTCTAGTACCTAAATGACTATTTCTATTCATGATTCATAGCAACTCTGCTTTTTTTTTTTTTAGGTTTATCGTCTTGAATTTGGTTTTAAACGTAATGAAATTCAACATATGGTCACTAGAATCCCAAAGATGTTAACTGCAAATAAAAGGAAGCTCACCGAGATGTTTGACTATGTGCACAACATGATGAGCGTCCCCCACCACATCATCGTCAGGTTCCCGCAGGTAATGCAGTCCACAGCTCTCAGGGTGGGAGCTGTTGTTGCTGTTCATCCAAGCTGCTCTCCAGCTACATAATGCGATTCATTCAGCTGTGACAGGTTTACAACTTCCAGGACACGCATGTACGTCTCCTGAGGAGAAATAGGTGATTAACTTGTTTCCCTGTGGTTTCTGCGTATTGTTCCTAGTTCTGCCTGTTGGGATTAGGCAGAACAAATCTAATGTATTCTCTCTTGTGTTTTTCTCCACTTAAATTTGAAAAAGAGCATGTCCCTTAAAGCTCCTTTCAATGCTACATATACTTTTTATCCACAGTCTATATGAATTAACAAGCCATATTTAGTGATCGCCCATCAAAGCATAGACAGTTTTAGTTTGCTACTCATGCCAAAGCCATAATTATATTCTCTAAGCTAATCAGACGTTCCTCTTCATTACCTAGTGAGTGACATTATCTGCTTGTTCACATGAATATTTGAAAGCAGAGACCTTGTATGATTTATTCATAGCTGACTTGCCAGTGCCTGGAACTATACCTCTTTCTTAATAGGCACTTAACAGTTATTGAACAAATGATTGATTGAATTTCATGAAAGTAATCCTTCTTTTCTGTTTTCTTGTTTCCATATAAATAGGCACTCAATAAGTATTCACTGGAATGTCATTAAAGTGATCCCTTTACTCTGTATATAAAGTGATCCCTTTACTCTGTATATAAAGATGGGCCAGAGAAATATGGCTTTAATACAGCTTTCAGAACTAGATTGCATGTGGTCCATTTCCTTCACAAATAGCAATGTCTGTTTCCTATCATGCTTCACTATAAATGGGCCCTTCATATAGAATTTTACTGTTTCACCAAATGTAAATGTATATATAATAATAGTGTAAGAAGCCTACAATTATGCAAATTAATGTCTTTTCAAGGTTTAGTTTATGGAGCAATTGTGCAGTACCGGTAATTAATCTTCAGCTAAGAAGTAATGCCAATTTGGTTTTCCCTGGCTTGGTAGATGTTCAGTGACAGTAGATCATGGTAAGAGAATCTGGTCTTGTCCCCTCCAAACTGTAGCGGTCTAGCTATTCTTTTCCTACCTAATCTAGCATCCACCCTGTGCCAGATACTGTGTGGGCCTTAAGGATGCAAACATCAGACACAACCAGTGCTCTTGTGGGATTTGTACCTAGTACGGAAGACAGGCTTTTAAAAATGCAGTTTCTTTACAAGGTGGAAAAGAGTCTTAACCAAAAGTCTAACAGAGCTACTTGTTTAATTTGGAAGACGTAAAAAAATCATAGAAATAGTAGTAACACATATTGAGTACTTAGCAGGTGCCAGCCCTGTCTTTACTGCTTTACATGTATTAATTTGTTTAGTCCTCACAACAATCATATAAAATAGGTACTGTGGTGAAACATGTGAGAGCTGGAACTCACCCAGACTGCCCTATTTTCAATCTCCCAATTTTCCCACCTCTAAAAAAATTTTAACAGGGTACAGTCTTACCACTTTTCTATCCTCTCTGTTAGTGGAAAATATTTGAGTTTTCATTCTCTGACAGGTTTCTGCCTTACACAGGTTCCGGCTTTTACAGGTTTTACTGTATTATTGTCCCCCATTTTACAAATGAAAAAATTAAGCATAAAGAGGTGAAGTATCTACCACAAAGGATAAGGAAGGACACTATATAATGATAAAAGGGACAATATACCAGGAGAATAGAACCATATTAAATATTTATGCACCCAGTGACAGGGCTGCAAGATACATACAACAAACTCTATCAGCATTGAAAAGTGAGATAGAAAGAGCGACAATTACAGTAGAAGACTTCAACACACTTTCAGTGAAGGACAGGATATCCAGAAAGAAGCTCAATAAAGACACGGAAGACCTAAGTGCCACAATCAACCAACTCAACCTTATAGACATATACAGAACACTCCACCCAACAGCAGCCAAATACACTTTCTTTTCTAGTGCACATGGAACATTCTCTAGAATAGACCACATGTTAGGTCATAAAGCAAGCCTTAGCAGAATCCAAAACATCGAAATATTACAAAGCATCTTCTCTGACAATAAGGCCATAAAAGTAGAAATCAATAACAGAAAAAGCAGGGAAAAGAAATCAAACACTTGGAAACTGAACAATACTCTGCTCAGAAAAGACTGGGTTATAGAAGACGATAAGGATGAAATAAAGAAATTCATAGAATACAATGAGAATGAAAACACTTCCAATCAGAACCTTTGGGACACAGCAAAAGCAGTGCTCTGAGGTCAATTTATATCAATATCAATAAATGTACACATTCAAAAAGAAGAAAGGGCCAAAATCAAAGAATTATCCCTACAACTTAAACAAATAGAGCAACAAAAGAAACCTTCAGGCAGTAAAAGAAAGGAAATAATCAAAATTAGAGCAGGACTAAATGAAATAGAAAACAGAAAAACAATTGAAAGAGTTAACAAGACCAAAAGCTGGTTCTCTGAAAAAATTAACAAAATTGAAAAACCATTGGCCAAACTGACAAAAGAAAAACAGGAGAGGATGCAAATAACCCAAATAAGAAATGAGATGGGCGATATTACAACAGACCCAACTGAAATTAAAAGAATCATATCAGATTACTATGAAAAATTGTACTTTAACAAATTTGAAAACCTAGGAGAAGTAGATGAATTTCTATAAACACACTACCTAGCTAAACTAACACAAACAGAGGTAGAACAACTAAATAGACCCATAACAAAAGAGGAGATTGAAAAGGTAATCAAAAAGCTCCCAACAAAAAAAACCCCTGGCCCAGACAGCTGCACTGCAGAGTTCTACCAGACCTTCACAGAAGAGTTAACACCACTCCTACTAAAGGTATTTGAGCGCATAGAAAAGGATGGAATACTCCCAAACTTATTCTATGAAGCCAGCATATCCTTGATACCAAAAAAAGACACCACAAAAAAAAAGAAAATTACAGACCTATATCCCTTATGAACTTAGATGCAAAAATCCTCAATAAAATTCTAGCCAAAACAATTCAACAGCATATCAAAAAAATACAATTCACCAAGTAGGATTCATACCAGGTATGCAGCGATGGTTCAACATTAGAAAAACAATTAATGTAATCCATCATATAAATAAAACAAAAGACAAGAACCACATGAATTTATCAATTGATACAGAAAGGGCATTTGACAAAGCTCAACACCCATTCATGATAAAAACTCTCAGCAAAATAGGAATAGAAGGAAAATTCTTCAGCATAATAAAGGGCATTTATAGAAAGCCAATAGCCAACATCAGCCTAAATAGAGAGAGTCCAAAAGCATTCCCCTTGAGATTAGGAACCAGACAAGGATGCCCTTTATCACCACTCTTATTCAACATTGTGCTGGAGGTCCTAGCCAGAGCAATTAGGTTGGATGAAGAAATAAAGGGCATCCAGATTGGTAAGGAAGAAGTAAAAGTATCTCTATTTGCAGATGACATGATCTTATACACAGAAGACCCTTAAGAATCCTCAAGAATAACTCCTAAAACTAATAGAAGAGTTCAACAGAGTATCAAGATACAAGATAAACATACAAAAATCAGTTGGATTCCTCTACACCAACATAAAGAACATCAAAGAGGAAATCACCAAATCAATACCATTTACAGTAGCCCCCCAAAAGATAAAATACTTAGGAATAAATCTTACCAGAGATGTAAAAGACCTATATATAGAAAACTATAAGACATTACTGCAAGAAACCAAAAGAGACGTGCATAAGTGGAAAAACATACCTTGCTCATGGATAGGAAGACTTAACATTGTAAAAATGTCTATCCTGCCAAAAGCGATCTATAGATACAATGCAATACCAATCCACATTCCAACAACATTTTGTAATGAGATGGAGAAACATATCGCCAACTTCATATGGAAAGGAAAGAGGCCCTGGATAAGTAAAGCATTACGGAAAAAGAAGAACAAAGTGGGAGGCCTCAATCTACCTGATTTTAGAACTTATTATACGACCACAGTAGTCAAAACAGCCTGGTACTAGTACAAGAACAGATACATAAACAGATATATACACAGAAGACCTTAAAGAATCCTCAAGAATAACTCCTAAAACTAATAGAAGAGTTCAACAGAGTATCAAGATAAAAGATAAACATAAAAAAATCAGTTGGATTCCTCTACACCAACATAAAGAACATCAAAGAAGAAATCACCAAATCAATACCATTTACAGTAGCCCCCAAGAATAAACCAATGGAATAGAATTGAGAATCCAGACAAATCCATCCACACATGAGCAGCTAATATGGACAAAGGCCCAAAGTCAGTTAAATGGGGAAAAGACAGCCTTTTTAACAAATGGTGCTGGCATAACTGGATATCCATCTGCAAAAAAGTGAAACAAGACCCATACCTCACACCATGCACAAAAACTAACTCAAAATGGATCAAAGACCTAAATATAAAATCTAAAATGATGAAGTTCATGGAAGAAAAAATAGGGACAACTCTAGGAGCCCTAATACATGGCATAAACAGTATATAAAAGATTACTAACAATGCAGAAGAGAAACCAGATAACTGAGAGCTCCTAAAAACCAAACACCTATGCTCATCCAAACACTTCACCAAGAGTAAAAAGATTACCTACAGACTGGAAAAAGTTTTTAGCTCTGACATTTCCAATCAGTGTCAGATCTCTAAAATCTACATGATATACTGCAAAAACTCAACTACAAAAAGACAAACAACCCAATTAAAAAATGGGCGAAGTGTTTAAACAGACAACTTCACTAAAGAAGACATTCATGTAGCTAACAGATATATGAGGAAATGCTCACAATCATTAGCCATTAAAGAAATCCAAATTAAAAGTACAATGAGATTCCATCTCACTCCAACGAGGCTGGCATTAATCCAAAAAACAGAAAATAATACATGTTGGAGAGGTTGTGGAGAGACTGGAACACTTAAAACATTTCTGGTGGGAATGTAAAATGGTATGACGACTTTGGAAATCGATTTGGCGCTTCCTTAGAAAACTAGAAATAGAACTACCATACAATCCAGCAATCCCACTCCTTGGAATATATCCTAGAGAAATAAGGGCCTTTGCACGAACAGATATATGCACACACATGTTCATTGCTGCATTGTTTACAATAGCAAAAAGATGGAAACAACCAAGGTGCCCATCAGTGGATGAATGGATAAATAAATTACGGTATATTCACAAAATGGAATACTATGCATCGATAAAGAACAATGATGAATCCGTGAAACATTTCATAACATGGAAGAACCTGGAAGGTATTATGCTGAGTGAAATTAGTCAGCTGCAAAAGGAGAAGTACTGTGTAAGACCATTATTATAAGAACTCGAGAAATAGTTTAAACAGAGAAGAAAATATTCTTTGATGGTTATGACTGCGGGGAGGGAGGGAGGGGGGAGAGGGGTTTTCACTAATTAGTAGGTAAGAACTATTTTAGGTGAAGGGAAAGACAAAATACATGAGAGGTCAGCACAACTGGACTAAACCAAAAGCAAAGAATTTTCCTGAATAAAATGAATGCTTTGAAGGCCAGCAGAGCAGGGGCGGGGGTTTGGGGACCATAGTTTCAGGGGACATCTAAGTCAGTTGGCATAATAAAATCTATTAAGAATACATCCCACTTTGGAGAGTGGCATCTGGGGTCTTAAACGCTAGCAAGCAGCCGTCTAAAATGCGTCAATTGGTCTCAACCCACCTGGACCAAAGAAGAATGAAGAACACCAAAGACACAACGTAACTATGAACCCAAGAGGCATAAAGGGCTACATAAAGCAGAGACTACATCAGCCTGAGACCAGAAGAACTAGATGGTGCCTGGCTACAATCGATGACTGTTCTGACAGGGAACACAACAAAGATCCCCTGAGGGAGCTGGAGAACAGTGGGATGCAGACCCCAAATTCTCATAAAAAGACCAGATTTAATGGTCTGACTGAGACTAGAGTGACCCTGGAGGTCATGGTCCCCAGACCTTCTGTAAGCCCAAGACAGGAATCATTCCCAAAGCCAACTCTTCAGACAGGGATTGATCTCGACTATGGGATAGACAATGATACTGGTGAAGAATGAGCTTCCTGGATCAAGTAGACACATGAGACTATGTTGGCATCTCCTGTCTGAAGGGGAGATGATAGGGTAGAGGGGGTCAGAACTTGCCTAATGGACATGAAAAGAGACAGTAGAGGGAAGGAATGTGCTGTCTCATTAGGGGGAGAGCAATCGGGAGTATATAGCAAGGTGTTTAACTTGATTTGTAAACTTTCGCTTAAAGCAGAATAAAAATGTAAAAAAAAAAAAAAGATTAATTTGTCCAAGGTGACCCGGAACCAAGATTGAAACTCTGGCAGTCAGATTAAAAAGCCCGTGCTTTCACCCAGGAGGAAATCCAGTCTAAGAAGTGACATTTGAGTCGTCATGAGAAGAATGAATGGAATCTAAAACACGGAGAGAAACTTTCCAAGGAGGGGAAACCAGACAGACACATTAAAGTCACTTGTTTAAAAACACAGATTTTAGGCACCCCAAGCCCAGCTTCTGGGAAGCCTAGTCCTAGAACTACAGCTTTCAAATTGGGATTCTCAGCCTGCTAGGGATCTGGGTCGTAGTGTTAAAACCAAACAGAAAAATAACAGGCTCTTTAGTTGAAAAAGGCATTTAACTGACAATAGGGTTTTGAGGAAACTGCGTTTTTCTACATTTTTTGGCTAGTGTTTAAAAACAGCAGGAATTAAATAGCAGTAGGAAGTTTCACAGATTATGCAATCGTATCGATTTTTTAATGCCGTAAACCTTGATCTTGGTAGGCATCAGAATCATCTGGAGGGCTTGGTCAAACAGGTTTCTGGGCCCCACTCTCCAGGTTACTTACTCAGTAGATCTGGGGTGGGGCCTGAGGATTTGCCTTTTTAAAAAGGTCTCCCCTGTTTCTCTGGAGTAGTCAGTGTTCTTTTTCAACAATAAAGCCCTTAATTATTTTACAATTGTTCTATTACTTTTGTGTCCCTTTTTAATCATAATAAGAAGAGGAGCTATAGGAATTAAACCCTATGCACGTTTCATCTAATTGAGCATGTGGTCAATACTTTATAAATTTGTTAACCTATTAAAATTTTTAACTAAGTAACTTTTATAATATTTCATCTTTCAGTACACAACGTCTTTTTTAAAAACTTTTTTTTTTCTCTTCTAGGTATTCAATACAAAGTTGTTTAAAGTCAAAGAAAGGCATTTGTTTCTTACCTACCTAGGGAGAGCACAGTATGATCCAGCAAAACCTAACTACATCCCTTTGGACAGATTAGTATCTATTCCTGATGAGATATTTTGTGAAGAGATCGCCAAGGCCTCAGTACAGGACTTTCAAAAATTCTTAAAGACTCTTTAATTTTTGATAAATGTTAAAACGTAATATTGTAAAGTGAATATATATAAACAAATGACTATATTTAAAATAAATGCGTCAAGTCTCAATTGATATTGAAAGCAATTTCTTGATAGTATCAATTTGGGTACACTTCCGGTAGATCTTTCATACAAGTTCCTTGTGACTTAATTCTTCAGTTCAACCATTGCCTTCCTTTTCAGGAAGGGGAGAACTAAAAATAATAGCAAGCTTAGAGAAGTGAGAGAGTTGGTTTGTCATTGATTTTCCCATCTCCCCGATAAAGGTTTTGGTGAAGATGAGAAAACTGGAGGACTTTCCCGCCCTTATATTCACAGTTCTTTTAATGTGGTTTCATCACAAAAGGGCTTTATTTTCTTTGAAGTGTTATGAATTTCTGGGGCATACTACATACTCTTTTAATATCTACTAATTTAAATAATGCTACAAAACTCATTCCATTTTGGATTATCTGCACTGTGATTTATCTATCTGAGCATGGATATTCAACGTTGCCCACAGTTGGCTACTGAGAATTTGGAAGGGAAAAAGGCTAGGGAAGAAAGTAAAGTTTGAAGGTAAGTAGAGAGCAAAGAGGCACAGTAAAAATGCCATAACAAATGTTGAACTTAATACTGGTGTACAAGATTGAAAGCATGAATTTGTACCTTTTTTTCCATTTACCAGATAATGTAATCCTGGGCAAATTATTTAACCTCTGAATCTTAAGGAGTTTTTTTTTAAATAGTTTGAGTTATCAGCCTTAGGATCACCAGATTGGGTAGACCTTTAACACTGGTGGCCCCAAATGAACTACAGCTGGTATTTGTGCTCTTGTGTGATCCCCTCCTACACTGATCCTGGGCTAATATGATTTGGTCTGTTGGACATTATTAAGCAGAAGCTTGAAAAGCATTTGCACATTGGTGCTTCTTCTCTATGAACATTTTGCTCCTGTGGCCCTGAACCATTATATAAAGACATCTAAATAGCCTGTTGGAGAAATGGTGGCGAGAGATGCCTGGCCAAACCCTAGGTGTTCATCCGTGCCACCTGAGCACCAGACATGTGAGTGAAGAAGCCATTCGATATTCTAGCCTAGCAGATTCCACGTGGAGCAGAAGAACCTCCTAAGTGAGCTCAGTCAACCCACAGAAACTAGGAGAGATAATAAAGTATTTTAAACCACTAACGTTGGAATAGTTGTGCACCAGGGTTTTGTGGTGTGCTGGATATCCTGAAAACTAATGAGAAAATGAATATGTAATTGGTCACAGCCAAGTATAGTGGCCCTCCTATTATATATTTTGTTCATTTACTCAGTAGACATTTAAGCACCTAGAATACAGTGATGAGTGTGGCATAGATATGTGCCTTCATGGAGTTCTTTAATGGATGAGATCAGTAGACAGGATACAAGGATGAAGGTATAGTTGTGAGATCAAGCATGGAACCATATTGCCCGGTCTTTTTATGGCTCAGAACCTCCTTCTGCCTTTATTAATAACCCACTCATCAGAATAGGCTAAGTATGTTGCTGTAGTGAACAATCCTAAAGCTTCAAATGATTTGAAACCATAAAAGTTTATATCTCATTCAAACATGTCCGTCTTGGGACCACAAGGGCTCTACTCCACATCACCTAGTGATACTTGATAGAGCCTCTACACTGTGGAGTGTTGCCAGTTCACGGCAGAGCAAAAGGACAAGGAGAATTGCTCTTAAGAGCTTCTCACATTCTCTTAGCCAAAGTGTGACATGGCCACATCTAAGAGAGCAGAGAAGTGTAGTCCTACCATGTGCTGGAGGGAGAAAAACCAAAAATTTTTTTTTAATCAACACTAATGACAACCGGAAACATTCAGGCTCTCTAGGCTTAATGCATAGGAGCTGGATTTTGTCATAGTTCTGGACATCTGATCCCCTGACACAGATCTTCTGTTGGCACGTTTTCATTCTGCAACCAGAAGGCTGGAACTTAAGGGTGAGGAGGAAGGGAGAATTCATTGAGTACCTACACTTAGCAAGGCAATATAGTAATGTACAGTTGTATTCCTTCACATCTTTCAGAATTCACCGTAGCTAGTGTAGTCTGGAGTGTGGTGGTGTAGTGGTTAAGAGCTTGGCTTCTAACCAAAAGGTCATTAGTTCGAGTCCACCAGCTGCTCCTTGGAAACCGGACGAGGCAGTTGTAGTCTGTCCTACAGGGTCACGAGGAGTCAGAATCGACTTGCCTGCAACAGGTTTGGGTTTTTTTGGTTTAGTGTAGGCGGGAGCAGCCATTCATCAGTTTGCAGTGTTGCATGGCAATAGAATTTTGGAACTAGAATGGGACTAAGACCATTAACTCACATGGTTATGAGTTGGAATTAACTCGACCATTACATCTAATAACCCCTTGACTTTATAATGAGATGGAGCCCTGTACCATCCCAGATCTCAAGACCAAAAGGGAAAAAAAAGGTGGATATTGGTGGGTCGTTGTAGAACTACCGGTATAACTAGCCGTAACTGGTTTGAGTATCAATCGTTTTCTGTTCCTAGATTTTTATGTCCTAGACTTAACATGTTGGGGCTGCGGCCACTATGGACTTGCTTGTATCTTAAAATTGTACACAAATTCTGCAGTATAGCTTTAATATTCTTAAACTTTTCTTTGACTTAATCGTCCACTTAAGTGGCTTGATGAAGGTCTTCAGCTGGAGACACGAGAGGTGTAGTGTCTTTCCTGGGTTAATAGTGTAGCACATAGCCCTACGATCAAGGAGCAGTGAATTAGAATCTGGGTTCTCTTGTATTTCCTGTGTGCCCTTGGACAAACTATTCAACCCTTCTGAGGTCTGTCTTCTCTACAATGGGGATAAGTACAGTACTTAACTCACAGATTTGTTGGGTAATCAAATGAGAAAATGCTGGTAAAACGCTCAGCAACACGCTTGGCACAAAAGTCTCAGTGCTGCCCAAGCTGTCATCACCCGGGGTTATACCTCACCGGTAGAGCGCGTGCTTAGCATGCGCGAAGCCTTCGGTTCAATCCCCGTACCTTCATTTTGGACACCCTGGTGGCGTAGTGGTTAAGAGCTACGGCTGCTAACAAAAGGTCGGCAGTCCGAACCCACCAAGCGGCTCCTCTGAAACCCTATGGGGCAGTTCTACTTCTGTCCTATAGGGTCGCTATGAGTCGGAACCGATTTGACCGCAACGGGTTTGGTCTGTTTTGGTTTTGAAGCTCTCACAGCTAGTAGGTAAGAGAAACCGGGCCAAAACTCAGGTCTCCTAATTCCTTGTCTAGTCATCTTGTCGCAAGGAACACTTCTTGGAACCGGTTGCGAAAAACGCGCAAACGACTCCCTCGTTCTGACCCTGTTGAAAAGCGCTGACAGCAGGCGCCTGACGTCGGCCGCCAGAGCTGCGCCTGCGCGGGCGTCCGCAAGCGGTGGCCTCCCACGAGTCAGGGCGTGACGTTATGCGCCTGCGCACTGGGCCCAGCTTGTCCTCCAGGACTTACCCAGTAGGCAACGCGTCGTTCTCGGGTCAAAATGGCGGGCAGGTCTTCGGGTAAGTGATTGGTATTTTTCCTGGTGGGCATTGCTGCGCTAAGCCTTTTATACTCGCAGCTTCTTGCTCCTTTTCCTGTGGCCACTCTGGGTGGCCAGGTTTGCGGCGTAAGGGGGGATAGCGGCTCCGGCCCTGTCAAAGGACGTGTTTCCCGCACCCTTTTGCTTTCCCCAGGCCGGGCTTGTGTAGGGGGTTGGGTTGTGGACCTGCTGTTTGTGAAGGTGCCAGCCGTAGTCTCTGACAATCCTGCGTTCCAGCTGCCTATGCTCCACAGTCCTTCCCCTCGGCCTTAGAAGAGTATGCGGCCCGAAACCCTCAAAGCGTCCAGGGGCCCAAGGAGATACCCGTTGCGGTCGAGTCGATTTCGACTCACAGCTTCCCTATAGGACAGAGTAGAACTGCCCCATAGTTTCCAAGAAGTGCCTGGTGGATTGGAACTGCCATCCGTTTTGTTTAGCAGCCAGGCTCCTAACCACTGTGTCACCAGGTTAAGTGAATGGACTAATGGTATTAAAATCCTTCCAAAAATACATATTTTTAAGAGGGTGTCCAAGTAAAATAAAGGTAATGTAGATAAAAATTCAGAGAGCAGGGGCCATTTAGGCCTGCCAGCCTATCCTACAATCTCACCCTCCTTACATACGACATACAACCCAACGCCCTGGAAAAACAAAGTTTACGGTTATTTCCTACAGTCTGTTTCTGAAACTACAAAGGAGAAGTTCTGAGGCTGTACCCCATCTCTCCACCTTCAGTTTTTTGGGGAGGAAATCCGTCTTCAGTTTGTATTTGATGTTTCGATAGAAACATTACATATGAGCATTTGCAGGTGAACATCTGAGAATGATAACAGCAAATTATGTGCTGCAACACTGTATGTAGTACGTATCACTAACAATAAGATGTACAAAAAAAAACCAGACGGTTGCAAGTGCAGTTTGCCATAACTCGAATATGGTGTAAGTCAAGGACTACCTGCATTGTGTAAACTTACAAAAGGAAACCCCTTCTGTGTTTGAATTCTTTAATAGTACGGGTCGCTTGCCTATCAGAGTGTTCATAGAGTATGAGTGAATTGTAACAACTAACAGTGTGACAATATCAGTTGCAGCATCAGGCCGGTGGCTGAATGGTATTCGAAAATGGTATTACAATGCTGTAGGGTTCAATAAATTCGGTGAGTATCCGTGTTTCCTTCTCTCTCTCTTTTTTTTTTTTTTTTCTTCATTTTCTGAGAGTGATGGTTTTGCAAGAGTCATTATAGTTCCAAAAAATAATTGTTCCTGTGTACATCAGAAGATTTTTAAATTAGGTCCTTTTTTTTTTTTTGGTAAACCCATTTTCCTTTTTATTATTCTTTTGACAGGAGAGAAATGGAATCATCTGGGTGGTTGAGGTAGAAATGATTTATGTTCTTGAACTAGGGTATTAGGACATTTTCCTTATAATACACTCCCCCCTTCCATCTTTTCCACTTCATGTTTTAAATTTTAAGTTACATAAACATTGAAAGTATGGATTTTTCAAATATTAAAATTGTCTGACATCTTTACCATTATCTGACTCCTGAACTCTTTCAGAACTTTTTAATTTGCCATGAACTTCATCTTGTGCTATCGAAGCTTGATGGAAGCTCCGATAGATGTTACTGACTCCCTAGTATACTACCATCATAAGGTTCTTCAATCTCAGATTTAAAGTATAAGAAAATACAGGTATGATTCATTGATGTGTGTTTAAAAACAAGGTAGATATTTTAAATATTTTTAAAATTGGCTAGATAAAATGTGAGATTGTGGCAGTGGATTTGAAAAGGCTTAAATGTTGTTTAGGAAATATTCCATTATTATGTGTAACATTCGTTGGTAGATTTCCACTGTACTTAGTAACATGAACCCTTGATATTTCACCCAAGTCCTAAGTTATAGATAATCTGTTTTACTCATTAAAAATAATTCCTGATTTTAGAGGTGAATGTTCAATCTGACTCTCTTGTGTTCTGTCCTAGGGTTAATGCGAGATGATGTTTTATATGAGGATGAAGATGTGAAAGAAGCCATAAGAAGGCTTCCTGAGAACGTTTATAATGACAGGATGTTTCGCATTAAAAGAGCACTAGACCTGTCCCTGAAACACCAGATCTTGCCTAAAGAGCAGTGGACAAAATATGAGGAGGTAGAGCAAAATTTATGTATCTGACAATGTTGGCAAGTAAGGATTGCGTATGTGTAACAATAGGAGCACATTTGTCTAGAGCTTTAGAGTTCACAGAGTTCTGTGAGATAAATATCCTTACAGCAGGCAGCCTGGAGAGGTTAATAGAGCAAGTGTTAGCCCAATTTTAGAGATGAACAAATTGAGGTGAAGTGACGCTTCCACAACGCTTAGTGAGTCTCTAATACAGAGTTTCGAGACTATAGTCAGGTCTTCAGCCCCCCAGGCCATTGCTGCTTTCCCCTTTACACTCTGGTTCCTTAGATTAAAAGATCATGTTGTTCGTGTCATCAGCCCATTTAGTCCTCACCCTTTGAACTGCATAAACTAGACCAAAGCCTGTACACTTTCTTTTCTCTGGCAGACTTTCCTTTCATAACTTAGCAAAGCAACTTACTACAACATCTTTTGTGGGTTTTTACATTTTAGGAAAGCAGACAATCCTTAGTCTCGATGAGAATATGTCTTCATAAACTGGAAATAAAAAGCATAATTTTGATGGGTTTCTTGTATTTAAGACTTGCTGAGTGTTTGGGATATATTCATATGTGACGGTGGCATGTAATACTATTATTTGTTCTTCAGGATAAATTGTACCTTGAACCGTATCTGAAAGAAGTTATTCGGGAAAGAAAAGAGAGAGAAGAATGGGCAAAGAAGTAATCATGCAATTGAAATCTGGATGCAGCTGTCCTCAGAGTATTTTTATGAAGTTGGTTAAACCTGAAATGTATAATTTAAGAACTATTTGGGCTGCAATTGTATTACTTTAAATAAATATGGTAATCTTTGTTGGATCTTTTGAATTCTAAACCTTATAAAAATCTCGACTGCTGAGTTCACTTCCCTGTTTCAATTCTTTTCAGACTTCTAAGGTATATTTAGAGTCTCTGTAACTGCTTCCTGGGGTTCAGAGAGGCCACTTTAATCAGTCCTCTTCACCACTAGATAAGCTCTCACTTTTCTGAAGGATACACAGCAAGTTCCCAGGTTATACAGTAAGTTGTTCCACTTAAGAACAACTCGTAATTGCCCTTTAATATTATATAAATTTGTCCTCACTTTGAAACAATTGGTCCAGCCCCTGCTCACAACAAATTCTTCATCACTGTCACCTTCACTTGCAGCTTTTAAATCATTGGGAGGGCTTGGAGCCTTTTCTTGCACTGAAGTAAGGCTAAATAAGAGCTGTGTGTACCTGGTCCAGCTTACCTACAGATTTCACTTAAAGACAGCCTTAGGAACAGATCTCTTCTGTCTCCTGGGCGCTGCCTTTACCATCGTAACAAGCGGAATAATCACCTTTATGTTGCCTTTGCAGATTAGAAAAGTATCAGGAAGCCACATCAGGGCCTAACTTGCAGGTGTGAAATGCTTCAAGGTTGTGAGTCTACAGAAGTAGCTTATGACTCCAAAACCTAACCTAGTAACCACAATGCAATGCTGCTTTAATGAAAAAAAAAATTACAGCATTATATGTAAGCATATAAAACTATAAGCAATGTCAGATTCCAACAGTAAGACATGGTGAAGCAAGCTATGGCAAATGAAAAAAGTATGCTTATAAAGATGGTGTTAAAACTTGGGAGTTTCTTGTGGTATTGAACTTAAGTGAAACTAGAAAGATGCAGGAGTCTTGGGGGTGGGGGGAGGCTGCAAACGGCTAACCAGAAGGTTGGAGATTTGCCTAGAGACTCATGGTAATTCTAAAACGTTAACAATCTTGTGGAGCACAGGTCTGCTCTGACACATAGAGCCTCCATGAGTTGGGGTGGACTTGATGGCAACTAGTTAGATGCAACTAGGCAAAGCAAACAAAACCCATAACTCAATTTATTAAAGTCTAAGGAAACACTAGAATATCCGTGGTCGTGATCCTTTTAGTGAGCAAGGGTAGTCTTTCTTTTTCCTTTGATGCTCCATTTTTTAATAACTAGGCATGGGTCACCTTAAAAATGAGAAAAAGTAATGGCAGATGTTTATGTCCTGGGCCCCCAAAGTCTTAGGTCATAGGATCCCTGGCCTTACATGAGCCCACTACCCTAGAGGCTCTTGTGGGTGAGATAGTGACTAGCAATAAAATGGAACCATTTTGTTGAAACATTTTCAGAGTGAATGAGAAAGACTGAACTGAAGAGCTGTGGTGGGCTGTGCCCTTGTGTTTCCCATTGCTGGTGTGTTCCGTGGCACAGTGAGGGTGGAGCACCAACCAGGGGAGGTTTTTAAGAAAATAAGCAGCTCACTAGTGAGGAGGTTTCAACATGGTGCTGCTTGGCAAAGGAGATTGACAAGATGGACTGTCAAGGGCCCTCTTTTTTATTTTTGTTGTAGTAAATGTATACATAACAAAACATTTGACATTTTAACAATTTTCACGTGTACAGTTCAGTGACATTATGTTCCTCATGTTGTCCAGCTGTCACCCTTACCCATTCCTAAATTATACCATCACCCTCAACGGAAGTCAGTGTCCCCTAAGCGTTGAGTCTTCCTTTCACTCTCCATCTTGCCCACCCATGGTAGCCATGAATAAGCTTCAGTCTCTATACATTGCCTATTGTAGATAACTTCATATAAGTGAGGTCATATAACATTTGTCCTTTTGTGACTGACATTTCACTCAGGATAATGTTTTCAAGATTCATCCATGTTGTAGCATGTGTCAGGCCTTCATTTATGACTAAGTAATATTCCTTTGAATGTATATACCACATTTTGTTTATCCATTTATCTGTTGATGGACATTTAGGGCTGTTTCCACCTTTTGGCTATCGAGAGTGCTTCAATAAACATTGGTGTGACCAGGGTGCGTTCCTGCTTTCAATTCTTTTGAAGGACCCCCTCTTTTTAAAGCATTTGGATATTCAGAAAGTTTTCTTGACTAGGATTCTCCAAAGGCCCTTTTAATTGTAGCTTCAGGATCACTTCAGTAGGAGCCTATTCTCATTCAACCAGACACCTGATGTGCCTTTCCAAGGAGACCAGAATTGAGGCTTCTCAAGCGAGAGCGCTACAAAGGTGTGTGGGGGTGCGTGTGAGGGTGGAGCACTAAGGCACTGTTAGCATGTTTAAAGCAAGGAGCACCACAGAAAGACAAGGGACAAACAAAACTGACCAAAGTTGAGGTATAACAGGAAGAGGAATTTCTGGGCTATCTCTCCAAAGGGAAGCTACCAGCTCAAGATAGAACATGTGGCAGGACAGGAGGGCCAACCTCTGGCCCTGTGAGAATTTCCTCGAAAGCCAAACTGTATGCCTAATCTATGCCACTTGGTTAGCTTAGTCTTCTAAATGTGAAAAAGTAAAATTAAGGTAATATTGAAAGACTGTCTATGGTTTTTATAGACATTTATCAATGTTACCTTAATTTTACTGTTCACTGTTCATTATAATTATTGTTCCACCTCCTATGAAGAATAAGACAGAAGTAGAACTAGTATCTGTGTCATTGAGAGATCAGGTTAAGAAGTGAAACTTTTGTTGACTCATCAGTGAAATCCTTTCATTTGAACAAGAGGTGTTTTCTATTAACAAAAGTGTACTGTTTGAAAAAATCACTGTGGAGGTGACTGAAGCTCAGAGGCTCATTGTCCCTGTAGACAAAAAAAGTAGAGGGGCTCAAAGCAGATTCTGGGTTCGAATGCCCAGGTCCGAATCCATTTACTACTGTCTACCTTTGGGAATATGGTTTAACCTCTCTGTGCCTCATTTCCTCAGTTCTAAAATGAGGCTAATAACTGTACCTAGTTTATAGGATTGAGTAGGAATTGACTTGATGGCAACAGGTTAAAGGCCCCTGGGTGGCATAAATGGTTTGCGATCATCTACTACCACGAAGGTTTGCAATTCGAACCCACCCATCAGTGCCGCAGAGGAAAGACCTGGCGATCTGCTTCCATAAGGATCACAGCCAAGAAAATCCTATGAAGCAGTTCTACTCTGTAACACATAGGGTCACCATGAGTCAGAATTGACTTGATGGCAACGGGTTTGGTTTTGGTTTTTGTGGAAATTAAATGACTTTATTCTGTGTCAGACATTTAGAACAGCTCTTAGCACACGGTAAGCACAATGTAAGAGTTAGCTTCTTTACGTGAAGAGAAGGGAAAACAAATATTTTTGGGGAAACATTGAGTATCATCAAGTCCAACAGCTGACCAGTAACTGAGGTCCAGGGTCCTCTGCCCCTTCCCTGTATTTCCTATGTGGCACTCTCATTTCTGTTTCACCTTCCCCCCTCGGATGTCTCACTTCCGTGAAAGAAGTACCTGTTACCTACCAGTCATGACTAGATGAGGAGAGGCGGATCTGTACAAAGGCTTTGATTAGGATGAAGCCCAACTAAGACTTTGCTGTCTTTTGTTGGCTTGTGGGTTGTTGGTATATTTTTTAAAAACCTCTAACATTTCAAATCCTGTTTGTTTGCTTCGTACAGTTTTAAAAGGCTGGTATCTTTTATTGTCCAAAGTTAACACTGATTTGTTGTTGTTGGGTGCCGTTGAGTTGATCCCAATTCCACATGATAAAGCAGAACTGCTCCATAGGGTTTGCTTCGCTGTAATCTTTATGGAAGCAGATTACCAAGTCATTCTCCTGAAGAGCCACTGGGTGGATTTGAACCGTCAACCTTTCAGTTTGCAGCCAAGCACTTAGCCATTGCTCCATGTGGTTCTCCTAGACCTTGATGAAAGATTTGCTTACTTTGAAAAGCTCTACTTTCTGTTGTTCTATTTTACTGTACTTAACAATTCCATTCAAAAAACAGCTGGCTTATGCACACAGTTAAGCATGTCTACCTAGCATCACTCAGCCTTCACTTTGTCAAGGTGTAGGAAGCGGAGTATGGGATGCTGGGGCCTCAGATCCCCAAATGCTGACTCTGGTCCCAATCCCAAGTTGTACAGAAATGTTTGCTAACATTCCTGAACTGAGCTCTCAAGACCTAAATATTTATGTGATGCTCTATGAATGGTATCAAAGTGTTAGTGAAGGAGTCTTTATTAAGATAGCATCATTGCTCGTTCCCAGACTCTGGAAGCTGAATAAAATCCAGTGTGTACGTTTGGCAGTGATTTCAAGTAGCTGTTTCTTTAAAGGTAAAAAGGACACTGTTTTAAAGCACTGATTCTGTACTCATTCTGACTTGTTAAAAGAGTCAGTAATGAGAATAAAAATTGGACCAAAGCCCAAATTTCCTATATCCAGAATCCTTCCATATTCACAAACAAGATGGAGTTTTCTTAATATAGACATCCTGTGTGTGGCTTTGAAAATGATCAAAGTACTTGGAATTAAAAAGTCAGGTGAATGTAAAAACGGTATTAGCCAAAGTCTTGACAGTTGGATGGGTGAAGAGAAGGCTGGCAGCACAGGTTTTAGGAACTACAGTATCCGAGAGGAATACAGTTAGAGGGTGAATGAGACACATAGCACTTTAGAAAACAGAAGGAAACCAAAAAACCAAACAAACCCCATTGCGGCGGAGTCAATTCTGACTCTATAGGACAGAGTAAAACTGCAGCGTAGGGTTTCCAGGGAGCGGTTTAGTGGGTTTGAACTTTCGACTTTTTGGTTAGCAGCCTATAGCGCTTAACCACTGGATCACCAGGGCTCCAAATAGAGGGAGCCTGTTGCGTTGATTCTGACTCATAGAGACCCTAGGACAGAGTAGAAGCGCCCCACAGGGTTTCCAAGGAGCGGCTGGTGGGTTTTAACTGCCAGCTTCTTGATTAGCAGACAAGCTCTTTATCACTGCGCCACCAGAGCCATTAATAGAGGAAGAGGGAAAGGAAAAAAAAAAAGGGTTCCTTAATTAGTATGAAATACTAAATTTTGCCACAAGGTGGCGATGCACTACAACTTTACAACTTAAAAGCACACCACACTAGCACTTCGAAAGATTTATCCGCTCTGTACTCCCACCAATTCTCTCCCCTTCATTTTTCAGAATGACAACACCTTAGAGGTTTATGGCCATCAGAAGAATTTACTACTAAGCTATATAGTGATGTAATGAAATCTAATATATGCTGTGCAATGAATTATGAGATGTTATTTAGTTTCAGGATTTTATTACTTCAATCAGTTATGACCATATTTCCTTTTATATGATTGCTCAGTCTTTAAACATACCAGATGACTGTATAAGGAACACCTCATAAAGTCTATAGATGTTAAAATATAAATGTTTTAATTTATTTGCCATAAATTTGTTTAAATTCTTGTTATACTGGTGTTCATATTAAAAGCCATACTATGTTGGAATCTGAGCTCTCAGATCAGATTGTGCCTCTGTGTTATATTTTGTTAAGAAATTTCATTGTATACATTAACAATTTAGCAAGGAAGGAGAACTGGATCATTACAAGTTAGTTACTTCTTAGCATAGATTTCAGAAAGCTCGTTAATATTTCAGGGCTTAAATATTATGACAAACCTACTTAAATTGTCATTTTGGATTCTGGCTATTTCACTCATATTGTTGAAGGAATGTATTATTTGTTTAACTTTGTGCTTTAATACAATTGCTCGTTTTTGCATAAATGCCAAAAATGTAATTTTAAAATAAATCTCTGTGAAGCTTCTGGTAACATTATTCAACTGATTCATTGTTCTGTTAGTATTCTAACTATTTCTAAGACAATTTTGTATATGTATGCAACTTGTATCTACAGGCCAACCCCCCCCCCAAAAAAAAGGTAATTATTTTTACGAAAGAGTCAGCCCGAAATTTCTTTCTTAGGCATGCATTTAAAATGTGGTTTACCGCTAAACTGGAAAGTCAGATCTGTTACAACGATTTAGGCAAATGACTTAGCCTTTAAGGATTTGGGCTCCCTCAGCTATAAAAATGCATGTGAAAGCTGGATGATGAATAAGGAAGACCGAAGAAGAATTGACACCTTTGAATTGTGGTGTTCGCGAAGAATATTGAATGTACATACCATGTACTGCCAAAAGAAGAAACAAATTTGTCTTGAAAGACGTACAGCCAGAATACTCCTTCGAAGCAAGTATGTCGAGAATATGTCTCACATACTTCGGTTATGTTATCAGGGAGGCTCAGTTCCTGGAGAAGGACAGCATGCTGGTAAAGTAGAGGTCAGCGAAAAAGAGGAAGACCCTCAATGAGACGGATTGACACAGTGGCTGCGACAATGAGCTTAAGCATGTCAACAATTGTGAGGATGGTGCATGTCTTAGTTATCTAGTGCTGCTATAATAGAAATACCACAAGTGGATGTAACAAAGAGAAATTTATTTTCTCACAGTCTAAAAAAAAAGGGCATCAGCCCCAGGGAAAGGCTTTCTTTCTCTGTTGGCTCTGGAGGAGGTCCTTCTTGTCAATCTTTCCCTGGACTGGGAGATTTTCCATGCAGCAACCCTGGGGTCCAAGAGACACTCTCTGCTCCTGGCGTTTCCTTCTTGGTGGTATGAGGTCCCCAACTCTTTGCTTGCTTCCCTTTTATCTCTTTAGAGATAAAAGGTGGTGCAGGCCACACCCAGGGAAACTCCCTTTATATCAGATTAGGGATGTGACCTGACAAGGGTGTGACATCCCACCCTAATCCTCTTTAACCACAAGCACAGATTATGATTTATGACACATAGGAAAATCACAAAATGGAGGACAACCACACAATACTGGGAATCATGGCCCAACCAAGTTGACCTATATTTTGGGGGGACACAATTCAACCCATGACAGTGCAGGATTGGACAGAGTTTCATTCTGTTGTATGTAGTAGGGTCACTGCTATGAGTTGGAACCGACTCGACAGCACCTAACAACAACAGCTATGAATGAATTGGCTTGACTACAGGATTCATTTTAGCACCAGAATATTTTAGCACCAGACCCACTGTGATTTAATTTATATGATTTATTGTTAGAAGGAACTACTGTAATACTGATGACATACCAACTTTGCACTGTTCAGATGTTGTCTCTTTTAATACTCCTCATAACCTTCTGGCAAAGGAGCCCTGGTAGCGCAATAGTTAAGCACTAGGCTGCTTACTGAAATGTTGCCGGGTCAAAACTACCCAGTGGCTCTGCAGGAGAAAGACCCAGCAAATCTGTTTCTGTAAAGATTATAGCATAAGAAAACCTAGGGACAGTTTTACTCTGTCACGTGGGATCACCATAAGTAGGAATCGACTCAACAGCACCTAACAATAACAACCTTCTAGCATAGGTATTATACCCACTGTATGAAAAAAGAAATTGGGATTAAAGAATTTGTTTTACCTTTGTCCATTTATACTTCGGCATATTTTTGTGTGAGCCTTTTTTTTTTTTTTTTTTCTATATCTTCCAGACACTTAGCTAGGTGTGGGACAGAGTTTTCCAAACTTGGCACTGTTGACGTTTTGGGTTGGATAACTCTTTGTTGTGGGGGGCTGTCCTGTGCATCATAGGATATTTAGCAGTTTCCCTGGCCTCTACTCATGAGATACCAGTAGCACCCTTTCTCCCTATTTGTGACAACCCAAAATGTGCCCAGACATTGTCAAATGTCACCTGAGGGACAGAATTGTCCCCATTTCAAAATCACTGGTGTAAGGTTGGTAGTTCGAATGCCCCATTCACACCTTGGAAACCCTATGGGTTTCTACTCTGTCCTCTAGGGTCGCTATGAGTCAGAATCAACTCCATGGCAATGGGTTTGGTGTTTTGATTTTTAGGGGATACAAAGAGAGAAATCAAGATGGTGAAGACAGATATGTAAATAGATACATACATATGGAAACAGGTATGTAAAGAAATGTGTACATTATCTTAAAAATGTACACCAGGTGCTATGCAAACATGGCAAAGGGAAACAAACCCAACCTGGGTGAGGCTCAGGGAAGACAACTGAGCTGATTCCAGAAGAGTGAGCCAAATTAGCTAGCAAAAAAGTGGTGAAGAGTTTTCCAATCAGAGGAAAGTCAGTAGGAAATACTCCGAGGCAGGAAGGAACAGGTGGCTTGGCATTGATGCACTTGCCAACATCAGCAGGGAGATGTGGGAGACGAAACTCGGAAAGTGTTTACCATTGTGAGACGCTGGAACACCATCCTAGTGAGCAAGGAAGTATTTGGATGGATTCTGGGAAGTTAAAATGTTGGATCAAAGGGGGAGGGAGTGGCTATGAATTGAATTGTGTCCCTCAGAATATGTGTTGGGACCCTAACCCCTATTTTATTTTGGCCATCTTTGATGCCTTTTAACCCCTATATTTGTGCATGTAACCCTGTTTTCTTTGGCATGTGTTAATGAGGCCATTTCAATTTAGGGTGTGACCTAAACCTAGTCACCTCTGAGTTATATAAAGAGTACATTAGACACAGATGAGTGGGTACAAACTGGGAAAGAGAGATGCTATGTGAGGATCTCTACAAGCCAAGGAACAAAGCACAGCCCAGGACTACTGACAAGGAAGGAATCCACATGGCCAAGACCCTGATTTGGACTTTTAGCCTCCGGTAACCAAAAACCAAACAGAGTAGAACTGCCGTATAAGATTTCCAAGGAGTGGCTGGTGGATTCTACCTTTTGGTTAGCAGCCGAGCTCTTAATCACTACGCCACCAGGGCTCCTTTAGCCTCCAGTACTGTAAGAAAATAATTTCTGTTCTTTAAAGCCACCCATTTGTGGTATTTCTGTTACAGCAGCACTGGGTAACTAAGACAGGGAATAAATAAAATCTCTCAATACTTAACTGTCAATTTATTTTTCAAAAGTTTATTATAATTTATACTCTTCTAAGCAATTCATAGGAGTCCCTGGGTGGTGCGACAGTTAAAGCACTTGACTACTAACCAAAAGATTGGTAGTTCAAGTCCATCCAGTGGCCCTCAGAAGAGAGGCCTGGAGATCTACTTCCAAAAATTCAGCCATTGAAAACCCTATAGACACAGTTCTAAGGTGCTCTGGTGGCACAATGGTTAAGCACTTGACTGCTAACTAAAAGGTCGGCTGTTCAAACCCACCAGCTGCTCCCCAGGATAAAAGTCCTGGCCATCTGCTCTTGTAAAGATTATAGCCGTGGACACCCTATGGGGCAGTTCTACTCTGTCCAATAAGATCTCCATGAGTCAGAATTGACTCGACAGCAAACGACAATATGGGTACAGTTCTACTCTGACACACTTGGCGTCCGCATGAGTTGGAATCGGCTCCATGGCAACTGGTAAAGCCATTCATGAGAGCCCTTTTCATAGTGCCCCTGAGTGCTCTCATTGAAAACAACCTTTGTGAATTTGGTGGGTGAAAAGGAGTTTCCTGTTTAAATCTGCATTTGTTGGATTGAGCAAACATTTTCTGTATGCTGTTATCAACTTCTTTTTTCTCTTTAATAAATGCTGTTCCTGTCCTTTGCCTACTCATCTATTTTTATTCGCACAATTTTTTTGCATGTTTGTTTAGTTTTCTCTTAGTTACCATCCCCATCCCCCAAATTTGGGCCCATTCTTACCTGTTTGTATGAGATCTTTATATTATTTAGACAGTACTCCTTTAGTAAAAGGTATTTTCTCATTCTGTTGCTTGAATTTCATTTTGGCCATTTTTTGACATCTATTTAACTTTCTTCATGGTGGTTTTTGCCAAATGGAGGTTCCCAGTTTTTATGGATCTATCAGTCGTTCCCTCTGTGGTTTTTGCCTTTAAGGCCATGCTTCGAGAAGTCCTGCCTTTACGCCAACGTTATATAGATATTCAGCAAGGTTTTCATCCAGGACTTCAGCTGTAAGAGGTAAACCCATAAATCTTTAATCCCTCCAGAATTTGGATATATGGTGTGAGCTGAGTATATTTTTGAGAGATACTAGGAGGTCCAATTGGCAAGGCTAGACGATCAATCATATGCGGAGGAGGATGGAGACATGGAGGGGAGTCATGGAGGAGGGAGACATGGAGGGGAGTCTGGGTTTTAGTTTGTTACAGGGGATGCAGGCTAGTGATCAGTCCCTCCTGTAGGTTTGTCATTCTGTAAGGCTGATCCTCACAACTTGAACCGTAAGCAACAACATGATAAATGGAGAAAAGATTGAAGTTGTCAAAGAGCTTGTTTTTCTTGGCTCAACAATCAGTGCCTGTGGAAGCGCCAGTATAGAAATCTGACATATTGCCTTGGGCAAATCTGCTGCAAAAGACCTCTTTAAATCTTCAAAAGCAAAGGTGTCACTGTGATGACTAAGATGTGCCTGACCCAAGCCATGGTATTTTTAGTCGCCTCATATGCATGCAAAAGCCAGATGATGAATAAGGAAGACCAAAGAAGAACTGATGCCTTTGAATCATGGTATTGGTGAAGAATATTGAATACACAATGCACTGCCAGAGAAAGAAAAAATCTGCCTTGAAGGAAGTACATCCAGAATGCTTCTTAGCAGCGAGGATGGCAAGACTTCAACTCATGTACATTGGACATGTTATCAGAAGGGACCAGTCCCTGGAGAAGGACATCATTCTTGGTAAAGTGGAGAGCCAGTGAGAAAGAGGAACGCCCTGGAAGAGATGGATTGACACAGTGGCTGCAACACTGGGCTCAAACATAGTTACTGTTGTGAGGCTGGTATAGGACTGGGTAACATTTTACTCTGTTATATGTAAGGTCACTATGAGTTGAAGCCAACTCGACAGCCCTGTCATGGATTGAATTGTATCCCCCCAAAATACGTGTCAACTTGGTTAGGCCATGATTCCCAGTATTGCGTGGTTGTCCTCCATTTTCTGATTGTAATTTTATGTTAAAGAGGATTAGGGTGGGATTGTAACACCCTTACCCAGGTCCAATGTAAAGCGAGTTTCCCTGGGATGTGGCCAGCACCACCTTTTATCTTACAAAAAATAAAAGGAAAGGGAAGCGATCAGAGAGCTGGAGACTACATACCACCAAGAAAGAAGCACGGGGAGAATAGCGTGTCCTTTTTCTTTGTTTGTTTGGGCTTGGGGTTCCTGCATGGAGAAGCTCCTGTTGTTGTTGTTGTTAGGTGCCGTCGAGTTGGTTCCGACTCATAGCAACCCTATCTATGCACACAGAATGAAACACTGCCCGGCCCTGAGCCATCCTTACAATCATTGTTATGCTTGAGCTCATTATTACAGCCACTGTGTCGATCCACATCGTTGAGGGTCTTCCTTTCTTCCGCTGACTGTGTACTCTGCCAAGCATGATGTCCTTCTCTAGGGACTGATCCCTCCTGACAACATGTCCAAGGTATGTAAGACGCAGTCTCACCATCCTTGCCTCTAAGGAGCATTCTGGTTGTCCTTCTTCTAAGACAGATTTGTTCGTTCTTTTGTTAGTCCATGATATATTCAATATTCTTTGCCAACACCACAATTCAAAGGCATCAGTTCTTCTTCGGTCTTCCTTATTCATTGTCCAGCTTTCACACGCATATGATGTGATTAAAAATACCATGGCTTGGGTAGGCACACCTTAGTCTTCAAGGTGACATCTTTGCTCTTCAACACTTTGAAGAGATCCTTTGCAGCAGATTTACCCAATGCAATGCGTCTTTTGATTTCTTGACTGCTGCTTCCGTGGCTGTTGATTGTGGACCCAAGTATAATGAAATCCTTGACAACTTCAATCTTTTCTCCATTTATCATGATGTTGCTTTGTTTATTGGTCCAGTTGTGAGGATTTTTGTTTTCTTTATGTTGAGGTGCAATCCATACTGAAGGCTGTGGTCTTTGATCCTCGTTAGTGCTTCAAGTCCTCTTCACTTTCAGCAAGCAAGGTGGTGTCATATGCATAATGCAGGCTGTTAATGAGTCTTCCTGCAATCCTGATGCCCCATTCTTCTTCATCTAGTCCAGCTTCTCGGATTATTTGCTCAGCATACAGATTAAATAGGTATAGTGAAAGAATATAACCCTAACGCACACCTTTCCTGACTGGTTTAAACCAATCAGTATCCCCTTGTTCTGTCCAAATAGCTGCCTCTTGATCTATGTAAAGGTTCCTCATGAGCACAATTCAGTGTTCTGGAATTCCCAGTTTTCGCAAAGTTATCCATAATTTGTTATGATCCACACAGTCGAATGCCTTTGCATAGTCAATAAAACATAAGTAAACATCCTTCTGGTATTCTCTGCTTTCAGCCAGAATCCATCTGACATCATCAATGATATCCCTGGTTCCATGTCCTCTGCTGAAACTGGCCTGAATTTCTGGCAGTTCCCTGTAGATATACTGCTGCAGCTGTTTTTGAATGATCTTCAGCAAAATTTTGCTTCTGTGTGATATTAATGATATTGTTCCGTAATTTCCACATTTGGTTGGATCACCTTTCTTGGGAATAGGCATAAATATGGATCTCTTCCAGTCAGTTGGCCAGGAAGCTGTCTTCCGTATTTCTTGGCATAGACGAGTGAGCACCCCCAGCGCTGCATCTGTTTGTTGAAACATCTCAATTGATATTCCATCAATTCCTGGAGCCTTTTTTTTCACCAATGCCTTCAGAGCAGCTTGAACTTTGTCCTTCACTACCATTGGTTCCTGATCATATGCCACCTCTTGAAATGGTTGAACATCGACTAATTCCTTTTGGTATAATGACTCTGTGTATTCCTTCCATCTTCTTTTGACACTTCCGGTGTCATTTAATATTTTCCCCATGGAATCCTTCACTATTGCAACTCGAGGCTTGAAATTTTTCTTCAGTCCTTTCTGCTTGAGAAACACCGAGTGTGTTCTTCCCTTTTGGTTTTCCATCTCCAGCCTTTGCACATATTATTATAATACTTTACTTTGTCTTCTCAAGACGCGCTTTGAAATCTCCTGTTCAGCTCTTTCACTTCATCAATTCTTCCTTTTGCTTTAGCTGCTCAACGCTCAAGAGCAAGTTTCAGAGTCTCCTCTGACATCCATCTTGGTCTTTTCTTTCTTTCCTGTCTTTTCAATGACCTCTTGCTTTCTTCATGTATGATGTCCTTGATGTCATTCCACAACTCTTCTGGTCTTCGGTCACCAATGTTCAGTGCATTAAATCTATTCTTCAGATGGTCTCTAAATTCAGGTGGGATATAATCAAGGTCATATTTTGGCTCTCGTGGACTTGCTCTGATTTTCTTCAGTTTCAGCTTGAACTTGCAAATGAGCAATTGATGGTCTATTCCACAGTCGGCCCCTGGCCTTGTTCTGACTGATGATATTGAACTTTTCCATTGTCTCTTTCCACAGATGTAGTCAATTTGATTTCTGTGTGTTCCATCTGGTGAGGTCCATGTATGTAGTCGGCATTTATGTTGGTGAAAGAAGGTATTTGCAATGAGGAAGTCGTTGGTTTTGCAAAATTCTATCGTTCGATCTCTGGCATTGTTTCTGTCACCAAGGCCATATTTTCCAAATACTGATCCTTCTTCTTTGTTTCCAGCTTTCACATTCCAATTGCCAGTAATTATCAATGCATCTTGATTGCATGTTTGATCAATTTCAGACTGTAGCAGCTGATAAAAGTCTTCTATTTCTTCATCTTTGGCCCTAGTGGTTGGTGTGTATATTTGAATAATAGTCGTATTAACTGGTCTTCCTAGTAAGCCTATGGATATTATCCTATTACTGACAGTGTTGTACTTCAGGATAGCTCTTGAAACATTCTTTTTGATGATGAATGCAACACCATTCCCCTTCGAGTTGTCATTCCCAGCATAGTAGACTATATGATTGTCTGATTCAAAATGGCCAATACCAGTACATTTCAGCTCACTAATGCCTAGGATATCGATGGTTATGCGTTCCATTTCATTTTTGAAGATTTCCAATTTTCCTAGATTCATACTTTGTACATTCCAGATTCCAATTATTAATGGATGTTTGCAGCTGTTTCTTCTCGTTTTGAGTCGCACCACAGCAGCAAATGAAGGTCCCGAAAGCTTTACTCCCTCCACATCTTTAAGGTTGACTCTACTTTGAGGTAGCAGCTCTTCCGCAATCATCTTTTGAGTGCCTTCCAACCTGGGGGGCTCATCTTCTAGCACTATATCAGACAATGTTCTGCTGCTATTGATAAGGTTTTCACTGGCTAATGCTTTTCAGAAGTAGACTGCCAGGTCTTTCTTCCTAGTCTGTCTTAGTCTGGAAGCTCAGCTGAAACCTGTCCTCCATGGGTGGCCTTGCTGGTATCTGAATACAGGTAACATAGCTTCCAACATTACAGCAACACGCAAGCCCCACAGTATGACAAACTGACAGACCCATGGCGGGGAGAAGTTCCTAGTCCAGGGAAAGATTGAAGAGAAGGACCATCCTCCAGAGCCGACAGAGAGAAAAAGCCTTCTTCTGGAGATGACGCCCTGAATTTGGACTTCTAGCCTACTAGACTGTGAGAAAATAAATTTCTCTTTGTTAAAGCCATTCACTTGTGGTATTTCTATTATAGCAGCACTAGATGACTAAGACAAGCCCCTAACAATGCCAAGGCTGTTGTCTGTGCTGGCCCACAATCTACTCTTCTCCACCCTGCTCTGCACCCCAGGGGGCTGACCTGAATGATTACCATCAAGACACCCTTGCTCCCTGGCTTGGGCTTGACCGATGGGGATCACTTGAAGGAGATGGCAGGCCAGCAGAGAGAGAGACTGGGGTTTTTGTTCCCTGAGCGCACTCCCCGTAGGGTCAGGGATTGGCAATGGTTGTGTTCCTCACAGCTCCTGTCAGGCAACCCCTCTCAGGGTTCTACAGCCCTCCCCCTCTCCTTATCCCCTATTGATATCCCGCAGGAAGCTTTATCTACTCTTTGTTGCTGCCCCTTAACCCTGACTACCCTTGGTGATAAACTCCTTCATTGGGCATTCCTCAGTTACCTGGTTGGGTGGCCTGTCCTTTCCAGCCAGGACCCTGACTGACTCAGACAGAATTGTGTGCCCCAAGGGTAGCTGGCTTGCTACAGGGGAGAGAAGGAAAAAAGAATGCTGCTTGCTACTGGGGAACAGGTTTTCGGTCTATCCCTGGGAAACTGAGAAGGTTGCTTCTTTGAGAAGGTTCAAGTTCACCAAAAGGTGCCTCAGAAGAAAGACCTGGTGACCTACTTCCAAAAAATCAGTCACTGAAAACTCTAATGAGTACAGGCCTGCTCTGAGACACATGTGGTTGCCATGAGTCAGAACTGACTCTACAGCACCCGGTATTATAATTCATGTCTTAGTAGTCGCTAGGTGGTGCAAATGGTTAATGTGCTCTGCTGCTAACCAAAAGGCTGGAGGTTCGAGTCTGCCTTGGAAGAAAGACCTGGTGATCTACTTCTGAAAAGTCAGCCATTGAAACCCCTGGGGAGCTCAGTTCTATTCTGACAAGCACGAGGTCGCCATGCGCTGGAATTGACTTCCAGCTGGTTTAATGCGTTCATCAGAGAGACCGTACGAGCTCCTGTTGAAGGGAATGGCTTCCAAAGCCTGTCTCCTACCACCCTCACCTCTCTGCCTGAAGGATCTGCTTCCAATCAGAGACCTACTCTTCCACTCAATTTAATTCACTTAAATGCCAGTGCTAAAAAGATGCTGTATGACAGAAAACAGAAGGCTCGCCCGTCCTGATGTATCACTGTGCAGTCTTTCTAGGCAAGCTCTGCCCTCCTGCTTAACTCCCTCTTTCCAGAACACTATGCAGAATTCTACCTCTAACCTTTGTTCCTCACGTTCCCTATTTGCTAGAGTGCTACTTCCAGCCTCCACTAGCCTCTCTGTTCAGGCTCTGGGTTTATGTTAAGACGAAAATTAAATTCTACCTACTCGGTGATGCTCTCTGTCACAACAGACACTTGACATTTCTGTTCTCTTTGAATTTCTGAAGCACTTATTGCTTCAACCAGTCATTTGGTACTTATTCATGTTATGGTCACTATATGCCACTGTTGTTGTGTGCCATTGAGTTGATTCTGACTCATAGTGACCCTATAGGACAGACTAGAACTGCCCCACAAGGTTTCCAAGGCTGGAAATCTGTAAGAAAGCCAATTGCCACATCTTTCTCCTGTGGAGTGGCTGTGGGTTTGAACCCCTGACTTTTCAGTTAGCAGCCATCTTCTTAACCAGACCTCCTATATGCCACTAAACCAAACCCGTTGCTGTAGCGTGGATTCTGACTCATAGCGACCCTATAGGACAAAGTAGAACTGCTCCATAGAGTTTCCAAGCAGCGCCTAGCGGATTTGAACCACTGACCTTTTGGTTAGCAGCCTTGGCTCTTAACCACTACACCACCAGGGTTTCCATATGCTACTAGTGACCTTATTTATTCTTTACCAAAACCCTATGAAGCGAATACTATCATCCTCTTTTCACAGAGGCTCAGGGATGAATGTGGCAGTCTGCTTCCTTAAAGATTACAGCCTTGGAAACCCTATGGGGCAGTTGTACTCAGTCCTATAGGGTCATATGAGTCAGAATCAACTGCACAAAACAACATAAATTAATTAAATTAAATATTTTAACAGTTGTTAGCTGCCATCAAGTCAGACTTTGCCCAATGGGAGGAATCAATGGCCAGTTTTCATTGATTGATTTTTGCCTCCATTGACAGATGTCTGGTGGCTGTTGCGTATGAGGTGCGTTGGCCAGGACTTGAGCTAGGTCTCCTGCGTGGAAGTGAGAATTTTACCAGTGAACCACCACCGCCTCCTAGTGTTGACAGTAGTTGTACTCATACTGTCTCCGAGGGGGTAACCTTTGATCTAAGCCCTGAATGGTGGAGACTCACAGCCATGAGAAGCTACACTGGTTCTCAAGCCTAAAACAAACCAATCAAAAAACAAAACAAAAACAGCCTGATGCCCAGGGTCCCACCCCCGGAGGTTCTGAATTAATTTCTTTGGGATTAATTAGCCCAGGATTAATAAACCTGGAGTTTTTAAAAACTTCCCAATTTTAATGTGTAACTAAGGCTGAGAAAGGAGCCCTGGTGGCATAACAATTAAGCTCTCAGCTGCTAACTAAAAGGTCAGCGGTTCGAACCTACCAACCACTCCACGGGGGAAAGACCTGGCAATCTGCCCCATAAAGATTACAGCCTAGAAAATACTATGGGGCAGTTTTATTCTGTCACATTGGGTCACTGTGAGTAAGAATCGGCTGAACGGCACACAACAATAACAAGGCTGAGAAACCCTGATCTAGGGGAAAGACCATTCTCATCAGAGACAACTGTGAGTATGAGGGACCTAAAGTGGGAATGAACTGGGAAGGCCAAGGAGTGACATACTAGGTTGCTGTGCTGAATCCCAAAGAAGGCGGGAGTGCAAACCATGAACACAGAAAGGTAGACAGAGCCACACCAGGCGAGGCATCTTAGACCAGGGGAGGGAGAGTGAATTTGACTTACATGCAACTGGAAGCCCTGGAGAGTTTTAAGCAGGACAGTAAAATACAATTTTAAAGCAAATAGTACTTCCATAAAACCACCTCATTCTTTTTAGGGACTTCATGACCCTCCAGATTACGGATATACGGTCATTTATTCAACCACTCTCCTGTTGATTGACATCTGGGTTGCTTCCAGCCAAATGCTATTACAAATAGGACTGCCATGATATTCGCTGTACACTTGTGCTTTTGCAGCTTTGTAGGATAGAGTCCAAGGGCTTAAAAAACCTAGAGAGGGAGCATGATAGGGGAAGGGGAGAAAATCACTTAAGACTCCCTGCTATGCAAGGGAGAGCAATCTCTTACGCTCAAGTGTCTCAAATGCACGCTCCACATCAGCCTGGATAAAGCCAGGGTTAGCTGACTGTCTAGATTTTGCAACCAGCCACTGGAGCGTCCTCCAGTAACACTGAAGTGTGAGAAACACAGGCACACCCAGCAGTACTGAAATGGACACTTCATTTCCCCTCAGGTTTTAATAATATCATAAATTGACTGCATTTACTCTGCTTCCAGTTCTATCCAAGTGATTTAGCTAACATATTGTAAGTTTAGTATTTTATGTCCACATAAAAGTCAGCTTTTAAAAATTCTGTCATAAGTCAGTAGACTTTCCCTTTTAAATAGATAAATGTACTATTTTTTAAAAATCATTTCCATTATCTAAGGAAAAGGAACCTAATATGAATGTTTCTCCCTCTGTTAAAGAGTTTATTTCTCTTAAGCCATTTCTACCTTTTGTGTGTGTGTGTTTGTCTACAAATACATTTTAATTTGTTCACTCAACCCCTTATTCATATGTTATTCCAAGTGTTGGGGTTCAGGGATGACTCATTGAGTCCTTGTGCTCATTGAGTTCACAGGCTGGAGGGGACAGAGCCAAGTGAGCAGAGGATACAAAGGATCACAACTTAGGGTGAGAAGAGCTTCTTTATGGGAAGTAGGGGATGGAAGACGGGCACACAGCCAAGACCAGGGTGGGGGTTAGAGGTGGGTGACATTCAGCTGGTGATAAGCAACCAAAATGGATTCTGGCTAAACGAAGTAGAAATTTATATTGGAAGAATATCATAAACTCAATGGGAAGGTGTATTAGTTTCCTATTGATGCTGTAACAAATACTCCAAGCCTAGTAGCTTAAAACAACACAAATGTATTCTTTTACAGTTCTAAACTAAAGCCAAACCTGTTGCCGTCGAGTGGATTCTGACTCATAGCGATCCTATGCAGTTCTGGAGGTCGGAAATTCAAACTGAGTCTTACGAAGTCCTGTTAGCAGGAACAGTTCCTTCCAGAGCTTCCAAGGGAAAATTCTTTCCTAGACTCCTCCGATTTCTAGAGACTGCCGGCATTCCTTGGCTCATGGCCATATCATGCCAATCTCAGCTGTCTTTTTCACATGCATTCTCCTGTCTTTGATCTTTCTGCCCCTTCTTATAAGGACTCTTGTAATTGTCTTAGGAGTTCTTGGGTTGTACAAATGATTAACGTACTCAACTGATCACTGATAGGTTGGGGATTTGAGCCCACCCAGAGGCACCTCAGAAGAAAGGCCTGGTGATCTACTTTGAAAAATCAGCCATTGAAAACCCTGTAGGGTGCAGTTCTACTCTGACACACATGGGGTCACCATGAGTCAAAATTGACTGGACAGAGACAGGATTTGGAGATTATATTGGACCCATCTGGATAATTCAGGATACGCTTCTCAAGATCCTTAGCTTAATCGCATCTGCAAAGGCCCTTTGCCATGTAAGATAACAAATTCACAGTTCCAGGGATTACAGGGTGGACATCTTTGGGGGCTGTTGTTCAGCCTACTACAGAAGGCAGAGAGAAGTCTCGGAGAAAGGGGTGGATGGATAGGCTCAAGGTGGCTGAGCAGCAGTACACACAGCTGAGATTCAGGCCCAGGACTAGGCTGAAACACCAGCACTGGTCCCTGTAGTCGCAGGACCCTGCAGCCTGGGATAATTTCTTAGGTATCTGATGCCTGTACGATCCCCTCAAGACATGAAACATGAGTTAGAACATCCAGTTGGAGAAACCTGGCTCAGGTGCCACGCACTTGCTGCCAGGAGAAGGTGTACTGCTCTGGAAGGTCTGGTAGTGGGAAGCAAGGGTTTGCCTTCCACCAGGACTCACACTACGGGGGATTCCCTAGTGCCTGGATGGCGCAAACGGTTAGGTGCTCGACTACGAACCAGAAGGTTGGTGGTTCAAACCCATCTGGAGGCGCCTCAGCTTCCAAAAGGTTGCAACCTTGGAAACCCTATGGAGCAGTTCTACTTTGCACACGTGGGGTCACCGTAAGTTGTAACTGACTCGACAGCAATGCTGGGGGACCACGATAAGACACATCTAACACATACAGAGCTCAGGGCAAAACGGATCATCAGGAAGTAGTCCTGGAGGAAGGGTGCTGGGGCTGAGGCCTGATAAAGGATGTTAGAAAACTCTGGGAGTTCTTTTGTCCTTCTCCAGGTAGATCTTTTAAAGAAACTTGGGCCCTTTTCTAGGCTGTCACTTTCCAAGATAACTTTACTAATCAAGGAATCTGGAAAAAAATCACAGATGCAATATGTTTTAAAAGCATACAGGCAAAAAACTCGAGTCACTTACACTTTAATACACTGCTGATGGGAGTGAAAATGAAAAAAAACTTCTTTTTTTTTTTCAAAAAGCGATTTGGCAAGTGATGACAAAAGTCTTTAAAAGGGTGTATCTTTTGACCTACTGGTTCCACATCTCAGAATGAAAAAAAAGGAAGTACACAAAAATGCAGATTTATGTGAATGCGTGTTTATTGCTGCATTACTTAGAGTAGCAAACCAAAGACAACTGTATGCCTCCCCCCAAAAATAGCTGTTGCCATCTAGTCAATTCTAACCCACCATATGTGTGTCAGAGTAGAACTGTGCTCCATAAGGTTTTCAAAAACTGATTTTTCGGAAGTAGATCACCAGGCCTTTCTTCCAAGGTGCCTCTAGGTGGATTCAAACTGCCAATATTTTGGTGAGTAGCTGATTGCTTAACTTTTTGCACCACCCAGGGGCTCCTATAGTAGCAAACATGGAGAATGTTACTGTCCAGCAAGAGGGAATGGCTGAGGAAATGTTATTCACCCTTTAAAAGTGATATTCTCAGTGGGTACTGAAGGATACGGGGGAATGTGCATGGATTCTTGTTCACTGAAGAAAGCAGTTTCAAAACAAAACACATAATCTTAATATTATAAAAGCCATCTATGAACTTAGGGGAAAAAAAAAACAATGAACACTAATTTTGCAAAAACTTTCAGAGGTTTAGTTCATGGACCCTCTGAATTCCAGCCAGGGGGACTTCATTTCTACTTCCTGGACTAAAAGGCTATCTCCAGCTCCTGAGATTAGAGACAATTTTAACTTTTTTATGTGTACTTTTTCATATTTTCCAAACTGTCAGTGATTTATTTTGTTGTGCTACAATATATATAACAAAACGTTTGCAGTTTCAACTATTTTTACATGTAAAATTCAGTGGCGTTAATTATGTTCACCGCCTTGTGCAACCATCCCCACTCCAATGGATTGTTTTTCCAATCAGACCATGCTTTTTTAAAAATGTAACGGCACTGGAAAAATTAAGCTGTGGTACTAGGAGAAAGTGAAAATAAAAATGTATATATTCATTACAATTTTTTTTTCTTAACCAGGGGTGCATATTAGAACCACCTGGGTTCTTTGGTCACAATATACATACCCAGGCTCTCCCACAGAGATTCTGATTTAGCATGCAAAAACATTCATCAGAGTCATCTCCCCCCCGCCTTCCCCTGTTAAGGATCGCCAATATAATGTAACTCCAAACATGTGTGTATGAGTCTCATGTTAAAAAACAAACTCTAAATCTCCCTGAACCCTAGTGTCCTATCCCTCTTCATTTCTTCCTAAGATACCTGATGAGATTTTAGTCCTCCTCTTCATTTCTTCACCTGCCCTTTCCTTCTTAATAGCACACGTCTTTCCAGAAAGCATTATGCTTGGTAACTTACATCTCGGAGATCTCTCACCCTCTTACAGGTGTTGTGTAATTGATATAATTTATAAAATGTTTTGGATTGAGTTTGCTTGCAGAACATTCCCAAATAAGATTCCCACATAGCCAGTCATTATTGCTTTGTCACCATTTAAATGATGCTAAATACTCAATGCGGAAACCCTGGTGGAGTAGTGGTTAAGAGCTACAGCTGCTAACCAAAAGGTTGGCAGTTTGAATCCACCAGGTGCTTCTTGGAAACCCTATGGGGCAGTACTACTCTGTCCTATAGGCTCTCTCTGGCTGGAATCGACTTGGTGGCAATGGGTTAAATACCCAGTGTACTGCACTGGGCAAATCTGCTGCAAAACATCTCTTTAAGGTGTTAAAAAGCAAAGATATCACTTTGAGGACTACGTTGTGCCTGACCCAAGCCATGGAACTGTCAGTTGTCTCTTACGCATGTGAAAGCTGGGTAACGAATAAGGAAGACCAGAGAAGAATTGATGCCTTTAAATTATGTTGTTAGCAAAGAATATTGAATATACCATGGACTGCCAAAAAAAAAAAGGTCTTTCTTGGAAGGATCACAGCCAGAATGCTCCTTAGAAGCAAGGGTGGTGAGAATTTATCTCACTTACTTTGGACATGTCATCAAGAGGGACCAAACACTGGAGAAAGACATTGTGCTTGGTAGAGGGGAGGATCATCACAAAAAAGAGGAAGACCCTCAACAAGATGGATTGACACAGTGGCTGCAACAATGGGCTCTAACATAGAAATGCTTGTGAGGATGGCACGTCACATTCTTTTACACCCAAAGTCGCTGACTCAACAGCACCTAATAACAACAACAAAAACAAAGGCCCAACTATCAAAAAGTTACTTTCGGTGTCCCTCCTTGGAAGATCTGGAAGCAGCTTACTGATAGCAGAAAGAATAACTCCTAAATTGCACTCCAGAGCAACGGTCAAGTCTTAAGGGTCTTACATGGAAAATAGCAAGACTCAGTAACTTAACCTGGTGATCCAGACTTGGTGTAAAAGTAACACATCAAATGTCTTTTTTCAGGGGAGAGATTCCTACTGGGAATTGATTGAGAAAGCAAAGAACATGCAGTCCCATTCGCTAGAGCTTCTCTCTGGGCTTAGAGAGAAGGCCTGGCTCACATATTTGCAGCACAAGGTGATAACAAATGGGAAAGCCAAAGAAGGAGCATTTGTCGGGCAACGGTTCATTTTTCCTTTATTTTTAATCCCCAAAGTGCATTTCTTGCCAATCCATATTGAAATTCTGATATAAGGTTTTGTTAGCTAACTCACTTGACTTTTGAGTCCTAAATTCATTGCTTAGTTCACTAACTCCTATTTTAATCTTTTAAATGTTGACACTGTTACCCGAAGATTAGGAAAAAGTAAGAAAACTGATTTGCCAATGAACAACTGTTTCAAATTATAACTTGGTTGAGTTAAAAAGCCAAATATCAACATGAGACCTTAACACTTCAACTTGGAACTGGGTCTTGGGGCTTGACTGAAATTATAACCTCAATTCCATAGCAAAATTTTTCCTAGGAGAAAGCTGTCCATGAACTTTGATTTAGAGATTTAAGTAAGGGGGTTGAGGGCAGAGCGACTG
The DNA here is from genome assembly GCF_030014295.1 of Loxodonta africana. Taxonomy (NCBI): domain Eukaryota; kingdom Metazoa; phylum Chordata; class Mammalia; order Proboscidea; family Elephantidae; genus Loxodonta; species Loxodonta africana. Next base: position 46,953,128 of record NC_087355.1, on the reverse strand, counting down.
GAGAAGGCAGTTGTTTAGGGATCTGAGGAGATTCTTTCATTTGACAAATAATTTTTTTAAATAATTTTTTTTATTTTTGTTGTTGAAAATATACACAACAAAATATACACCAATTCAACAATTTCTACGTGTACAACTCAGTTGCATTGATTACACTTTTCAAGTTGTGCATCCTCACCTTCCTTTTCCAAATTGGACAATTTTCCTTTTTTTTTTTTTTAAGTTTAGGGGTTGTGACTGAGTTAAACAAAAACAGAGATATTGCATTTTTTGGTTTTTCTCTGATAGTTTGGAGAATCTTTAAATTCCTCTCGACCCAGAATTGTCTTTACTCTGGAAGCTTTGCTTCTTTTCAACTATGAAAATATCTGAAGTAACCACTGGAGATAGCCATCTCTGCTGTGATCTGAGCGAGGTAGCTTAGTCTAATCAGAATCTAGAGGCACTGTGTGACGTTTGGATGTACTGGAGATTTCAGGAAGAAGATAGAGACAAACCTCAATGATGTAGAGAAATGTGATAGTCTGAGTCATTGAACTCAATACTACCAGCTGAGTTGGTCTGCATTCCAGGCAAAGGAGCATTGGGACACAGTGGTAAACAAAACAGATAAAGCATCTGCCCTTGTGGCACAGTGACATTAAAGAAACCATTGCAAGTGTGACGAAGGCTATAAGGTTGAAAAATCTGGAAACAGACAGTGGCAATGGTTGCACAACAGGATGAATGTAATCAATGTCACCAAAAAAAAGCAAAACCAGGGGAATAAAGGGAGAATTCATTAAACTTTCTGATGGCATGAGGATTGGGCAGAGGCGATCACAGTGCGGGTGAGCACTCTCTGGACTTGGTCCACATTTGCGCCACATTTCTCTCTCTCTCTCTGTGATTATCTATGGTGTCATGGGAGCCTTGCAGATCACCAACTGTCTTAATTTCTCAGTGCTGCTGTAACAGAAATATTATAAGTAGGTGGCTTTAAAGGACAGAAATTTATTTTCTCACAGTTTAAGAGGCTAGAAGCACGAATTCAGAGCACCAGATTTAGGGGAAGTCTTTCTCTGTTAACTCTGGGGGAAATTCCTTGTCTCTTTCAGCTTCTGTGGCCCTGGTGTTCCTCCGTTTCTTGGCAATCTTCATATGGCATCTATCTTCCGCCATTTCTGCTGGCTTGTCTCTGTGTCTATGCTGCTCTTTATATCATTCAGAAGTGATTAGGTTTAGGACGCACCCTACACCCGTCTGGCTTGATTAACATAACAAAGAAAACCTCGTTCTCAAGTGGGATTACATCCATAGGTACAGGGGTTAGAATTCTGTCTCAGTCATCTAGTGCTGCTATAACAGGAATACTGCAAGTGGATGGCTTTAACAAACAAATTTATTTCCTCACAGTAAGTAGGCTAAAAGTACAATTGAGGGCATCAGCTCCAGGGGCAGCCTTTCTCTCTCTGTTGGCCTTCTTATAAATGTTCCCCTGGACTAGGAGCTTCTCCGGGCAGGGATGCTGGTTCTAAAGGATGTGCTCTGCTCCTGGCACTGCTGCTTTCTTGGTGGTATGAGGTCCCCCTGTCTCTCTGCTCATTTCTCTCTTTTATATCTCAAGATTGCTGCAAGACACAATCCAATCTTGTAGGTTGAGTCCTGCCTCCCTAACACAACTGCCACCCATCCTCCTTCATTAATATCATAGAGTAAGGGTTTACAGCATATAGGAAAATCACACAATACCAGGAATCATGACCCAGCCAAATGGATATACAAATTTGGGGGGGGGACATAACTCGATCCATGACAGATTCCAACACATATTTTGAGGGGACATGATTCACACGGTAACAGGTACAAGTGGATCTTTTTGTTGTGCTATATGATCATCAAGCTGTTTTTTTTTTCTAGTCCACAAACTGAATCCAAGCTAAGTGGTTTTGGTGGGTCACTCAATATAATGTCCAGCATTGATGCCTCAGTCTCCTCCTCATTCAAGGCCATTCTGCTGCATTGCTTTCTCTCTCATCAGAGTAAGTGTCCCAAATGACCATGTGATGCTAACGCATCTCTCTGGCCTCTCTGATGGGCTGGTTGGCACTTTTGCAAGTAGGAACCCTGTGCCTGGCTCAGAACAGTGAGACCCCTATTCTGAGAAGGACCTGGTCCAAGAAGCCAATGACCCCGCTGCGCTTCCTCTGTGTGGGTCTCTCTGCTCTTCCAGGCGGCCCTCCCCTGCAGTCCCTCACCTGTGGGAATAGGTTGGAGAAGGGTTGCCCAGGGTGTTTGGCCACTGGTCACATGCCTTTACTTAGTGAACAGACAGTGTCTGTGCGGGGATGGTTAGAAGTATGGGCTTTGAAGTCAGACTGACTGAGTTCAAATCCCAGCTCTGCTGTGTATTAGCTGTGTGGCCTTAGACCAGTTACTTAGCCTCTGTCCCCTCATCTATAAAAACTGGGACAATAATAACAGTAAAACTCATTTCTAAGATTGTTGTAATTAATTATGTAAGCATTTAGAACAGTGCCTGGCACTTAATAAACATTTAATACATGTCTGTTATGCTTATTCATGGCGACCCCATGTGATATAGAGTAGAACTGCTCTGTAGGGTTTCCTTGGCTGTAATCTTTATGGAAACAGGTCACCAGGTCTTTCTCCGGAGGCACCGTTGGGAGGGTTTGAGCCACCAGCTGGGGTTGCCATGAGTCAGAACAGACACAACAGTTTGGTTTATTATGCCTATTTGTGGTTTCCCAGTTGGTAACCTGAAAATAAATATTTACCTTGGCCTTCACATCTCCAGTGCTAAAACAGATTCTCGTTTACATTCAGACTCCTTGTCTTTAAGTAGGGAGTCCCTGGGTGGTGCAAATGGTTAAGTACTCAGTTGCTAGCCAAAGGTTGGAGGTTCAAGTTCACCCCGAGGTGTCTCGGAAGAAAGGCTTGGCAATCTACTTCTGAAAAATCAGCCATAGAAAGCCCTATGGAGCACAGTTCTACTCAGACACATAAGGGGTCACCCTGAGTCACAGTCAGCTCAACAGCATAGTTTTTTGGTTTTTTTAAAGTGTGGGGAGCTCGCAATGGCAGGTGGAGACAAAGGGCTTATTTTATGTCCCTGAAGTAATGGAGTCTAAGTGAAAGGTGACCTGGAAGGCAAACCAGGAAAACAGATCTGGGTCCCAAGAAGTGGACATCAACTGTTCCAGACTGAGTGCCTGGCCTGTGGAATACTTAGGCTGCTGCCTCCAATTCCTATTAATGTCTTGCCCTTTAGGGGTGAGACTGACCATAGCATCTGAGGGAAAAAGAAGCAGAGGAAAAAGGCAAGAATTAATTATATTGATTATTAACAATTGAGGAATAGACCGTGGCCTCTCTATGGATTCCCCACATTCATTCACCCCTAATACCCACCCTGCTTTCCCCTTCTCCACTCACCACTGACACCCAGCTATCAACAAACAGTTGCTTGTACGTTGGGTTTTTAAGGGGGAAAAGTCCTACATTCTTACATTTGTAAAGAAAAAATTATCTGGCCCATATCTTCGCCTCCCGTTGTCAACGGTAGATCAGTGTGGCTTCCAAAGTTTCCCGACCACAGAAAACTGAGCTTCCCAGCTGTAGCTTTCTCTCTGAGTAAGGTGAGACTGACCTTAGAGTTCTGTATTTATCACTGGATTTTGCCAAACAAACCAGCTTAAAGAAAAACAGGGAATTGAGACCATTTTCACAGGGCCAAAACCTGAAGAGTAACAAGAACAGAAACTTGGCATTTGGGTCCTTGTTTGTTTCTGAAATACTTCCCTTGTCCTCTCTCTCACTTCCCCCTGGAGTGTTTAAACATTTGAATAAAGATTTCATTCAAAGGGAACTGATTGGCTCTTCCACAAATGGGGTGGAAGATGCGTCATTGAGCGTCAGCAGCATCATTGAGGGCAGGAAGGTGGTATTGCTGGCGCCATTTATGTCGGGGATCAGCTTTCTCTTTTGGCTGAATGTGTTTTGTTATTAGAGTTTGTTTAAAGCTGGAATCTTAGAGTCCCTTTCTGAATAGCACCATCAGCATCTTTCTGCGCGGCAAAGACGTTTCTTTCCCTACCTCCAGTCTGGCCTTAAAAAAACCGAACCATGTCAGCTGGCTCATTTTGGTCTTCTAGACAATGGGGTTTTCGGACATTTTGAAGGCTTAGGAACTTTATTTATTTTTAAAAAAGGAAGAAAGAACTTTGATTGAGATATATTTTAAAGCTATAAGGCAAAAATCAACAAAACACAAAGCATAATATTTTGTAGACAATGATCCCTATTAAAGGGGATCTTAAGAGCATTTACTTAAAATTTTAGGGTGGTAAGGCTGGAGATGGAGGTTGGAGAAGTTATAATAAAATTCAGTTCAGCCAACAAACTTTCATTGCAATTGTATTGCTATGCTCTTGCCTAACAAATGGTAACAGAGACCTGAGTCAAGTTAAAGAGGGAATTTTGGGGATGATGGAGAAAGAGAGAAGACACAGGTATGACTTTGGAGCTGTAAATTTTAGCAGGTGGAGGGATACTAATGCCTTTAGTAAAAAAAGGAGGAAGAGATTGGAGATAGAAGATGATGACTCTGTATTGGACATGTTGATAGGGATGATGATTTCAAGTGATTGAAACAAGAATAGAAAGTGGCATGGAGACCCCCCTTTTGAAATTTGGCAGGGAGTGAAGAGGAGTGGATGCAAACTTGAAAGGGAGGGAGTAGGTAAGAGTTTTTTCGTTTTTTTATTTAGGTAGATTTATATGTATTTGTGGGCTGAAGAGAAAGAGCCACTAACAATAGAAAGATTAAAGATGTACGAGAGAGATGAACAATGGACCAAGGAGTCAAGAATAGGGGAGCCCTTTCCTTCTCCTGTCAGTTGTCCTGATGGAGAAGTAGTATTTGTAGTGTTTGCACATACAAGCTTTGGAGTAGGACAGTGTGGAGTTGAATCCTGGCTGCACCTCTTTCTGGCTGTGTGATCTCGGGTGACTTAATTAAACCTTGATGCTTCAGTTTTCTCTTCTGCAAAATGGAAATAATTCTATATTCTTCGTATTGCCATGAAGATTAAAATGAGATAATGCATATAAGACCCTTAGCACAGTGTCTAGCAAATGGTAAGCTACTCGATACCTTTATTCTTGCAACAAATATTTACTGAAAGACTATGTGCCATGCACTGTTCTTGGTGCTGGGGACACAGCAGAGAACTAGACAGACAAAAATCCCTGCCCTCAGGGAGCTCTCCTTCTGGTAGGGAACACAGATAATAAGCAAGTGGGTAAAATCTATAATATGTTAGATAAGATAGTAAAGCCTATAACATAAGCGCTAAGGTGATAAAGTAAAGCAGGGAAGGAGTAAATGAAATGTTGAGGGTGTTGAAATTTTAGATAGGGTGACCAGGAAAAACCTCACTGAGAAGGTGATCTTTGAATACAGGCCTGAAGTGTGGGAGCCAAAATTCCAGAAGAGGAAATAGCAAGTGCAAAGGCCCTGTGGCAGAAATGAATCTGGTTTAATATAAGGCACAGCAAGGAGGCAGTGAATCTGGAGAACAGACAATAAGGGGAAAAGGGCAGGAGATGAAGCCAGCCAGAGAGGTGATGGGGAAAGATCTTGTAGGTTCTCACCAAGGAATTTGGTTTATCTTCTGAGGAGATAGGGAACCACTTTGGGGTTTTGAGCAGTAGAATGACATGATCTAACTTCCATTAAGAAAAAAAAAATTACTTTGACAACTATGTTGGCATGTGGAACACAAGGGCAAGGAAACAGCTTAGGAGATAATCACAATAGTTCAGGTGAAAGATGGGGGTGGCTAGGACCAGGGTGGTAGCAGTGAAGATGGAGGGAGGGGATTAGATTCTGGATATATTTTAAAGGTAAAGCCAACAGGGTGCATGGTGTGAGAAAAGGGAGGATGACTCCAAGAATTTTGGCCTGAGACACTGGAAGAGTAGAGTTGCCATTACTAAGGTGGGGAAGACAGCCGTAGGAGCCGGTTTGGTTGGGCAGAGCTGAAGGGCCAGTTAGGTGCTCAGTTTTGACCGTGCTATGTCTGAGCTGCCTATTAGCTACACAGATGGAGAAACTGAGGAGCAACAGATAGCGGAAGGTTCTGGCTGGAGACGTAAATTAGCAGTCATGACCATGCAGATATCTATATTGGACATGTCGATAATGATGATGATGTCAAGTGACTGAAACAAGAATAGAAAGAAGCGTGGAGACCTCTCTTTTGAAATTTGGCAGTAAGAGAAGGGAAGTGGAGGCAAACTGGTGGTGCAGTGGTTAAGTGCCAGGCAGCTAACGGAAAGGTGGGTGTTTTAAACTCACCAGCGGCTCCGTGGGACAAAAGACCTGGTGATCTGCTCCGGTAAAGATTAAACAAACAAACAAAAAACCCCACTGTCATCAAGTCGATTCCGACGCATAGTGACGTTATAGGACAGAGTCGAATCGCCCCACGGGGTTTCCAAGGCGGTAAATCTTTACGAAAGCAGACTGCTACATCGTTCTCCCACAGAGTGGCTGGTGGGTTCAAACCAGCAATCTTTCAGTTAACAGCCAAGGGCTTAACCACTGCACCACCAAGGCTTCTTCAGTAAAGCTTATAGACTAGAAAACCCTATGAAGAAGTTCTGCTCTGTCCTAGAGGGTTGTATGAATTGGAACCAACCTGACAGCACACAGAAGCAGCACACAGATTGTATTTAAAGCTCAGACAAGTTATTAGCTCTTAAACAGGTTTTCATTTTATTTTGCTTTGTGTTAATTGACAGGGGCCACCATGCTATAAAACCTACATGATTGAACATGATGGCCCTGGTTATTGGGTCAAAGTAACACAAGCGTTTGTCTCCAGATGGCCACACCCACAATGGTTGTCTCCTGATGTGTCCTTAATTGACTCTGAGCACGTGGACACAGCCACCAAGATAATGGCGTAATCTGGCAAAGGAACCGACTTCAGATTTACAAAAATTCAAAATATTTAAAAATCATTAATTTTACAAAAAATCAGCCCAAGCTTAACTCCTCTTGCAAAATACCCCCAGGCCCCAAGCAGGCGGCGGTGAAGACAGTTGGAACAAGAGCGCTGTTCTGTGCTGCGCAGTTCCTCACAGCCCAGAAGAGCAAATCCCAAACGGCAGCCCTCTAAGGAAAGAAAGTCTTTTACTGAGACTTGGGGAGTGGAGAACCTTCACAATCCCGTGCTTTTTTTAAAAGATAAATTTATGAACACTTAAGGTTAAGTTGAAAGGGCGGCATGAGCACGTCAATTACTTTTTCTGAGCAAGATGTGGCTCATAAAGAGCACTAAGGATGACTTGAGCCTCACAATCGCTGTGCTTTGTATAGCACTTTGCGTTCATGATTGGTTTCCATAACCGTCATGTTTCTTATCATAATCATTTCTACTTCTGTTTCCTCTTGAAAGAGAACATGAAAGTATCATTGACATAGGGGGGAAATAAATTTATAACATCAGGGAAAGTAAAATAACTTACTTAGAAAAAACTTCTAAGGATTTTCTACTTTGATTTAGTTCACTCATTACAGGACTTTATGTGGATCAAATATTCGTTTGTTTAAATGCAGCTGAGCTCTCAAGAGAGGCAGTGGGGAGGAAGAATGAACATAGACATTGGTGTTAGAACCAGGTTTGAATCTCAACTCTTCACTAGCTGTGTGACCTTGGTCAAGTTGCATCACTTCTCTGGCCTTGAATTTCCATCTCTCTTAAGTGGGGACAGTGACAATAACTTCATAAAGTTGTGAGGATAAAACAAACGTTATACCTCAGGCATGTATCTGAGTGCCTGTCATGGGGTAGACACTCAATAAAGGTAAATTGCATTTAGTGCAAGTTCCCTGGTTGGTGCAGTTTGTGCTCCAATGATAACCTAAACGTTGGCAGTTTGAATTCACCCAGCAGTGCTGCGAAAGAAAAGGCCTGGGGATCTGCTACTGTTAAGATTACAGTCAAGAAAACCCTGAGGAGCAGTTCTACTCTGTAACACATGGGGTCTCCATGTTTCAGAACTGACTTAACGGCAATCAACAGCAACTGCATTACTGCACACACCTGTAATTTGCATTATAACTCAGGTAACAAGCTCCTGTTTTGTCCTGGGGCCACCATACCAAGCGCCGCAGTTAAAAAGATGAGTAAGACACAACCCTCTCTCGGGGCTCTCCCAGTACCTAAGGGGATCTGTCCATCCACTCATTCAACAGGTATTTATTAGGGGCTTATTCTGAGCCAGGCACTGCTCTAAAGTAAACAAAGTCCCTGTCCTTAAGGAGCTTACATTTTATGGTAAGTGACAGTAACCACATAAACAAATCAATAGATGATAACAAACAGGTAGTGGTCAATGCTATGAAAAAAAAAAAGGAGGGCAGTGGGCTAGGGAATGACAGTGAGAGGTTACTATTTTACATAGGGTGCTCAGGGGCAGCCTCTCTGAGGAGGTGACATGAGAAGAAACCCAAAGGAAGGGAGGGAGCCAGCATTGTGGCTCTGGGGGAGTAATGCTCCCAACAAGTGCACAGGCTCTGAGATGGGCATGAGCAGTGGATGCGAGGCCAGAGTGGCTGGAGCAGAAGAAGCAACAGGGGCAGCGAAGGACGCACGTTTGGAGAGATGACCAGGGATCAGGTAGCCGGTGACAGAGACGCATCAACTCTCTATAAGAGCACACTGTTGGTGACACTAACGTGGTTCTTTGGGAACACAGAGGAGGCTTTGTTAATTCTGCCTGGGGGAGAGAATGGTGTGTAGGTCGGACCTAAGAAAGCCTTCTCAGAGAGTTGGAAATGGAGTTAAGCCATCCAACAGATGCTCCTGTAAACCAAACCAAACCCGCAGCCATCAAGTTGATTCCAACTCACAGTGACTCCATGGGACAGAGTAGAACTGCCCTATAGGGTTTCCAAGGCTGAAATCTTTACAGAACCAAACTGCCACATCTTTCTGTGGCAGAGCAGCTGATGGGTTCGAACCGCAGGAGTTTTGGTTAGCAGCTGGGCACTTAACTACTGCACCACCAGGGCTCCCGTAACAGACGCTTAGGTATTGTCAAATGCCAGGTTTCAACGACAGCAAGATAAGATATTTGTTCTTAAAGAGTTTACAACGTAGCGATTAGGAAACAAAAGAGGTCAGTGGTACTTGGTGTGTGTAGGGCACAGGGGCAGCCTACCCACTGTTTGACATTTACTGAATTTAATTCAAAAGTCCCTTCCTTTAACCTGTCCGAAAGAGGGCTTTGCCAACATGATGCCATATACACAGGCCACATCTGCCTCTTATACTAATAATCATGCAGATGACAGAGGACTCAGCAACGTTTCGCTCTCTTATACATAAGGTCGCTGTGAGTCAGAGCTGACTCGACGACATCTAACAAAAGAATCTTTTCTTGTCACAGGGGTGTGGGTGAGTGGAGCTGTTGATGTCTTTTAGAAATATGGGTCTTACTCTTCCGTATTGAAGTTGGGTTCCCTTGTGATTTTGGTCTCCAGCTAGAGGCCACTGGCCATACTGAGGACTATAAGGGAATATAAAGGGACATTGGTTCCAGGGTAATCACACATGCTCTTGCACAGGGCTATTTCATTAAGTCAGGGCGTGAGGAAAGGGGGGGGCAGCCTTAGATGGGTCCACCCAGAAAGTTGTAGAAGCAGCAGGCATGGAGAGAACCCAGTGAGTCAGGTAGATGTAGGTCTGATTTCCAGCTCCACACTGATACGGCTGGCTTCGGGCAAGTTACTAAACCTCTTAGGGATTCATTTTTCTCATCTGTAAACTGGACTAGTAATAGTATTGACCTCACAGTGTTGTTGTGAGGACAAAATGAAGTTCGTGCTTAGAAAGCATTTAGCACAATGCATGGCACATATTAGGTTTTCAATAAAGATTGGCTATTTTTATTACTCCACTGTTTCTCATTACCCCCATTGCTGTTGAGTTGATTCCAACTCATAGCAAAGCTACAGGACAGAGTAGAACTGCTCTGTAGGGTTACCGAGGAGTGGCTTGTGGTTTCAAACTGCCAACATTTTGGCCAGCAGCCAAGCTCTTAACTACTGTGCTACTGAAATGATCGAAGTTAAAACTGAGCAATTTGAACTTGGTGTGGTGGACCTAGGAGAGCCAGGAAAGCTTTTTGAGCAGTAAAGTAATGTGGTTGGATCCAACAGTGAGTGGTGTTGAAGATGAACTGGACATGGAAGAAAGTGGGGTACAAAATATAGGCAGCAAACAAAAGTTTCTGTTTCAAGAAATTTGGTGGGGAAGGGAAGGAAAGGCTGGTAATTGCCTGATGGGAATCTTCAGGACAGTTTTTTGTGGAAAGATTGTGAAACTAGCCTGATGCAGCTGACATGCTATGTCTTTGTATGGGCACATTAACTCCCAGGGAGGCGGGTTTGGCTCTCTACTCTGGTCAAGGGATTGGTAGTCAAAAAGGACGAAGTAAAGACCTTCTTGAGTTGGTACTGAATGAATGGGACAAGGGCAGAGCCCTTGTTCAGACACCACGTGTTTGGCACGCATAAGCAGCTTGGTCAACACCTATGGCCATGGAAACTGCTTTATCCATAGTCCCAAAGCATATGACTTCACTATTTAGTCAGCTCATTCCACCATTGAAGGAAAAAAACTAATCAACCAACACCCTCAACGTGCTTCATCACACCTGGCACATAGTTATTTCTAGGTAGTTATTTCTAGGTTGGAGTCTATTGTTTCCTCTAATCAAAAGGTAAATTATAATATATTGTTGAATGAGGTTCAGACACATCCTGATGGCTAAGCTTGATCACAAGATTCTTTGGCCAATGCATAGCCGATTCAGGGTCATGGTGCTAAACTAGAAATACCTTGCAAAAAAACTACTAAAGTTTTTCCAGGTCACCTGCATTTTTATTAGCCCATGTTTGCCGGAGAAATGACACAGGTGGGACAACAACTGAAGTCAGCCTTTTTAACTTGGCTGTTGAAAATCATGGCTCACTTTGGGCAAAGACATGGTGGGAGGGATACACAGCAGGACCCTATGCAGTTGAGAAGCTGGGAGCCCTGAGACTCATGACCTGAATTGTACAGCTGGAAAAATGATGGTATAGGAAGTTTAAGTGCCTGGGTCAATGTGCCAAATTTAGGGACATGTGTTGGAGATTACTAGTGATAGCTTTCCTATAACATTCATTGACTGTCAAGCAAGCGAAAGTTGCTCCTTGTTCCAACACAGAACCCACTAGAACAGGGAGGCATCAAGAGGAAGAGGATTTAGCAGTAAAGCTCTTTTTAGAGGGAAGTGAAAACGTGTCCAAAGTATATAGACAAGGGGTAATATTAGAGTCAGTCAGAAGGGACCCAAAGAGCTACAACTGTTTAAATAAAATTGCCATTTTATATTCACAGTGGGCCAGGTTTTGTCCTGCTATAGCTCTGCAAGAATTCTTTGGAAAGCTTCCTAACTCTAGAATTACTTGGTGAGAGTGAACTGGGGCCCTATGAAAACGATACTTGATGATGATTTTATGCAACTGCTACTTAACCACCTAAATAGTCATATAATTACTCCTCTGCTAGTCCTACATTTGCGCAACCCTGCGCCAGGTAGAGAAATGAAAATTCAGCAAATCCCATAACTCTCGAATGCAAACTTGCCTTTCAGTTTGATAGTTTTTGTGGAAAAAAAAATCCTAGCTGTGTATTTGTTCAACTATCTTAGCATAAATATTCATTTCTACAAAATATGTGTCCTATGCAAAGCTGACCCAGCCATATAAGCTTATAAAGTCCAGCACATGCTGTAAGAATCACCTAAGAAATAGGAATCTAAACACCTAACAGTGTCTGTATACCTAAAGAATCAGGTTGCTTCCTCTGTTGCCTGTTCCTGAGTCATGGAAAGCAAATACTAGGGAGATTCGTTTTGTTCCCTCCTGCCGCCTCTACCTGTTGGCTCAGTTGTAATTATGTCTTTTCTTCTGATATCTTTGAGTTTTTCTCCATGTTCCTGCCAGTGTAGTCTTTTCTTAAGGCATAGGTGTCCCTCAATTTGGGAACTACTACCCTCTTCCTGATGCCTCATTGTCTCAAGCTCACTGTCTTTGGAAAAAACCCCTCTTTCCCTCCCTCCCTCACTTCTTCCATTCTTTTTATCAGCTCACATTGATCTAGGCACTAGATACAAAGATGAATAAAACACAGTTTTTGTCCTTGAGAAACTTGTAGCCTTGTGGAAGGTGGGAGTGTGGTGATCGGGAAATGCATGGGAGCATAAAATAGAGAGAGGTGTATCTGCCAGTCTGGGAGGAAACCCGGGAAGGTTTCCAAAAGGAGGTGGCATCTGAGCTGGGTCTTAAGATATGAATAGGAGTTGGGGTTGGGTATGCAGAAGGGGTGGGAGCAGGCAGGGAGAAGGAATCCAGGGCAAAGGGGATAATAACAGCACAGGTAAAAAAGTACAAAATAGGATGATGGGTACTATAGAGTAGCTGGGAGGACTACAAGTTGTTCGGGACATCTGGAATGGCAAAGTTGGAGATGTAGACATCTGTTTGGAGATTCTCCTTCCAGAGTTCTTCTGTTCTAAATCTTTGGGGACTTCTGTTCCCATCAAGGAGGCTGTTCCTTACAGTCATGGCTACTTAACAATACACTGTTTGGGAAATGGAAGCATAAATCACTAGTTCTCATGGTGAGACTCACGGAGTCCTCATCAAATAACACATAGGAAGTTCCTGAACATAGTTCCTAAACAAGTGCTTGGTTTCTGTTAAGATTCCTTTAGATTCACACTTAATTTACATATCGATTTATTCAATATTTATTACTTACATTATTTTCTATAATATGCCCAGCCTTGGGATAGACACCAACATGTCTGGCCCTAGGGTACCATATTGTCCTTTAACATTACAGCCTGAGAAGCCCCCGTCCTCATGGAGCTCAGGTTCTGGTTGCAGAGACAAAAGCACAAACGTGTTTAAATGCTGTAATCAAGGCTTGTATTAAGCATGTAGTGGTGAACTGGCTAAGTTACAATTAAAAAGGAAGTAACATGGCATAATAAAAAGAGCATGGGCTAGTGAGTGAGGAAGACTTGACTTGATAGACTGTGGTCTATTACAAGCTGTGTGGGACCTTGAGCAAGTTACTGAACCTCTCTGAGTTTGTTTTCCTATCTGTGAGATATGGATAGATCTACTTCATAGTGTTGGTTTACAGGATTACATGAGATAATGTGCATGCCTGGCATATAGTAGGCATACACACGGAATTTCAACGAACATTCCTTGAACATGTAATATACTATATATATATATATATATATATATATATATATATATATATATACTATTTCTTAATCCTCAAAGCACTAAGGATTCAGTCCACATTGTTAAGGAACTCTCTATCAAGTGTTCACTGTCTTCCAATAATTACTAGTAAAAACTCCTTCTATTTTCATGTCTCAGTTTTTCACCCAGAAAATGAGGTTAATGTTTCTGGCTCTTCCCCTCCACAGAGAGTCTCAGGACCTAATAGTTTAAATGTTTGCCGAGCACTGGAAGAATGAAAAACATATACATGCACACACATAGGTATGTGTATGTCATATATATGTCATATATAATACTTAATAATATCTATATAGGACTTAACTCTATGGGGCAGTTCTACTCTGTACTATAGGGTCGCTATGAGTCAGAATCAATTCGATAGCACTGGGTTTGGTTTTTTTTGAGTTATATAGGACATGGAACCAGGGATATCATTGCTGATATCAGATAGATCCTGGCTGAAAGCAGAGAATACCAGAAGGATGTTTACCTATGTTTTATTGACTATGCAAAGGCATTTGACTGTGTGGATCATAACAAATTATGGATAACATTGTGAAAAATGGGAACTCCAGAACAATTAATTGTACTCATGAGGAACCTGTACATAGATCAAGAATCAGTCATTCGAACAGACCAAGGGAATACTGTGTGGTTTGAAGTCAGGAAAGATGTGAGTCAGGGTTGTATCCTTTCACCATATCTATTCAGTCTGTATGTTTAGCAAATAATCTGGGAAGCTGGACTACATGAAGAAGAACATGCCATCATAATTGGATGAAGACTCACTAACAACCTGCGTTATGCAGATGGCACAACCTTGCTTGCTGAAAGTGAAGAGGACGTCAAGAACTTGCTGATGAAGCTCAAAGACCACAGCCTTCAGTATGGATTTCACCTCAACATAAAGGAAACAAAAATCCTCACAACTGGATCAATAAGCAACATCATGATAAATGGAGAAAAGATTGAAGTTGTCAAGGATTTCATTTTACTTGGATCCACAATCAACACTCATGTGAGCAGCAGTCAAGAAATCAAAAGACATATTGCATTGGGAAAATCTGCTGCAAAGGACCTCTTTAAAGTGTTAAAGAGCAAAGATGTCACCTTGAAGACTAAGGTGTGCCTGACCCAAGCCGTGGTATTTTCAATTGCCTTATATGCATATGAAAGCTGGACAATGAATAAGGAAGACCGAAGAAGAATTGACGCCTTTGCGTTGTGGTGTTGGCGAAGAATATTGAATATACCATGGATTGCCAAAAGAAAGAACAAATCTGTCTCAGAAGAAGTACAACCAGAACGCTCCTTAGAAGCAAGGGTGGCAAGACTGCGTCTTACATACTTTGGACACGTCAGGAGGATCAGTGCCTGGAGAAGGACATCATGCTTGGTAAAGTACAGGGTCAGCTGAAAAGAGGAAGACCCTCAACGAGATAGACTGATACAGTGGCTGCAACAATGGGCTCAAGCATAACAACGATTGTAAGGATGACTCACAACTGGACAGTGTTTTGTTCTGTGGTACATAGGGTCACTATGAGTCAGAACCAACCTGATGGGACTTAACAGCAACAACACCATATGAGGTGTCTGGGTGGTGCAAAAGGTTAAAGTGCTCAGCTACTAACCAAAAGGTTGGTCATTCGAGTTCACCCAGAGACACCTGGAAAGCAAGGCCTGGCAATCTACTTCTGGAAAATCAGCCACTGAAAACCCTGTGCAGCACAATTCTACTCTGACACACATGGGGTCACCATGAGTCAGGACCAACTTGATGGCAACTGGTTTGTGTGTATGTGCACACACACACACACACACACAAGTATGTTAAACATGCTTTCTGGAAATAAGCCTCAAAACCTCTTCACTCCAGGTTTCTCTTTGGGCTGGGGCTGCTTTGGTTCATAAAACTGTAGGTTACAGCATGGCTAGTCCTAGGAAATGGGAAATCTATGGGCAAGATTTCTGACATAGGCCCAGAATCCCCTTATGGCTCCTGGATGAGGGGAAAGCAGAAAAATTCACAACAGTCTCAGGTTCTAAATGCTGGTGCTATTATCACAGGCAGGGAAGCAAGAATTTCACATGCCAAATACTTTTTGATGATCATGATGGGATCCTTCCTTCGGGATTTTGTTTCTTTGTTGTGATGGGCTATACTTGTTCATCTGTTCCATGTGTCCTTGTTGTTAGCCAGCAGCTGTTCGTTCCTAAGCTCTCTGGGCCAAACCACAGGGACACTTAGGCATGCAGAGAACTTTAGTGATAGCACACCTGATAAATCCCTTTCTGTTCTTGGTTTTCTTGCACAGAAACAGGGAAACGACCAGCATTCTGATGATATTCTAGCCTGTGGGGCACATCTGCCACAGATTAAATGACCATTTCAAAGGCTAATTTCTGAAAATGCTGTCTTTTCATTTTTGAAGGACAGCTAATTCTATGTCTCCGTGTGGGTTGTATTCTACCAAAGACAGCCTAAACTTACAGACTGCTGAAAATTTCAGATCATTTTCAATGAATGTGTTTGTGAGTTTTAATGAAGCAGAAGGTGTCAAATTATGTTATTTTGTTTTCTCATTCCTTCCTTCATTTTTCTTCTTCTCTCCCTTTCTCTCTTTTTTTTTTTTTCTGAAAAATCAATCTTTCTAGGTGATTTGACTGAGTACTAACTCATGATAAATCTTGTCCCACAGTCAAGAGAGTCTTGTTAAATGCATGGTCTGACTTGAACCTTCTGTAGTTCATCTGCAAAAAGATGGTGTTTGGGAATCTAGAACATTGGCCAAAGTTTGAAAAGCAGAATTTGCAAAACGCAACCTGGCTGGCCATCGTGTATAGAGGATGGTCTGCGGCCACCACAGCTCGAATGTGCAATGGAGGAGATGTCATGTGTCTTGTCACAATAATGCTCAGGGTAATTCTAGTGCTACGTGACCGCTCTACTGCAGAAAGCCAACCAAGGCGAGTATATGCAGTCTCCTCTACTTGTCCACTCCTAGGACCCAACCTAATGTCACCCCTCATGGTAGCTCTCAGGTTCTGCCAGCATAATTCAGGGGAAATAAAATAGAAATTTTATTTCTGAGTAGAAAATATGAGGAATCCTGGTGAACTCTGGCTGTGGTTCTTTGGTGACAAGAATGGAACTCTAGCTCAAAAAATGGGAATTATTGTAATAAAGAAGACAGAACATCATGGAAATCATAAAATACTGGGACATGAGCAGGACTCAGGGGTCCAAATATAGCTCAGAGCATCTCTAAAGTTGGAGTTTCTGGGTCTTCACTCCTGTCATGATGTTTGGTAGCTTCAGCATCCACATAGATAATCTATCCAACACCCAATCTCTTGATCTCATCTCCTCCAATGACCTTTTCCTGCAGCCCCTTTCAGCCACCTACTCTTATGGTCTTACCCTAAATCTTGCCATTATCTATAACTGTACCACCTCCAAAAGATGTTCTAATGGTAGTAAAATGAAGTAGTTCTCTTCCGATTGCTTCTCTTTGCTCAGAGAAATGAAAATGGGGATCCTCAGTGAGAGTGAGGAAGAGCAGGGAGTAGTAGTTTAAGGAGAGAAGAAAAAAAACAAAAAAAAAAACATTGCCATTGAGTTGATTTCAACTCATTGTGACCCCATGTATGTCAGAGTAGAACTGTGCACCATAAGTTTTCAATGACTGATCTTCTGGGAGTAGATCTCCAGATCTTTCTTCTGAGGTACCTCTGGGTTCATTCAAACAGCTGACTTTTTGGTTAACAGCCAATTGTTTAACCTTTTGTGCTGCCTGAGGACTCCAAGGAGAGAAGAGAAGGTATGAAATAGTTGTGTTATGGAAAGAGGGAGTGGATTAATGAGAGAATGATGATGAAGACATCTTAAGATTGAGGAGCTCGCAGTTTAGAACATGTATTCTCAACTTCTTGGGGATCCAAAAATATCTTAGACAGTACCAAGGTTTGCGGCCTTCCAAAGCTTGACTCTGCCTGACAAAGCCTTTTTCCTTAGTGTTCTTGGATATCGCTCAAACAGCCTTGACGCTTAGTTTATGGAAGATATGTGAAATGTGTGCAAGATCAGTGCTACAAAACCACCGTGAATAGATGACTGTGAATGAAGGCATTTCTCTCCATTGATTGAGGAACTTGAAGCCATATGGCCAGAGTGGCCAGCTGGTTGCCATTGGTTGTCTTATGGCTGTGATTGCATTTGATCCTCAGTGTTTTTGCATGTGACTTGGGCTTTGAGCATTAAATAAAAATAGTTGATATTGTAATATCTAATTCTACAAAAGTTATTCAACTCATAACCAGGTCATGTGCTGAAAAGGAAAAATATGTTTGCAATATCAAACGATTATTTAGCCCCTAGTTAAGGTGAAAGTTATTTTCTCATATTAAAATAAAATTAAGTTCACTAAAAGTAATTTTTAAAAAATTAGTTTAACTTCTCAATTTTTTTTTACTGGAAAAATAAGTCTTCAATAGTTTTTTAAAGTTTTGATCACATTACTATTTTAAGTATTTGTATGCATTGCTGGTTTGCATATATAATTTGACATCTTACAATTTATTTAAGTAAATAAATGACATAAGAAGTTACTCAAGAAATTCCATTATAAAGTTATGTTAAATTTGATATCTTTTTAATATAACTTTTAAATTAAACATTCTATTTAATCATTTTAACCTTGCATTGAATAAAAAGAGTAAGCTTTGTATTTACTCTTTTTGTGTATAAAACACAAATGTACATACTATATCTAGGTAGAAAGGCTAAGTGCTCAGCTGCTAAGTGAAAGGTTGGTAGTTAGAACCCTCCAGAGGTTCCACCGAAGAAAGATGTGACAGTCGGCTTCCACAAAGATTACAGCCTTGAAAACCCTATGGGGCAGTTAGTTCTACTCCATCCTATAGGGTCGCTATGAGTCAGAATCGACTCAAGGTTTTGTTTGTTTAAATATATACACAGTATCTCTGTGGTATTAAAATACCACGTTCTGGTTATGCAGGTCCACAGGTTGATCATTTCTCCCTAGTGGCAAGCGACACCTCATCACCATGATATGAGCTGTAGACAAAACAGCAATGTGGCCCTGATGGTGCAGTAAGGGGTCCTGACAGGAGCCTGGCTGTGAGGTCCAGGTGACCCAGCTTTCATGAGCTGGTCCAGTTGGTTCCTAATTCGAGTGATTTCCCTTTATATTTGTCACTGTTCCTCAATGAGCCAAGCACATTCCCCCCTTGACAACCCTGCACTCACTGTTTCCTTGGCCTAGAAAGTTCTTTATTCCAGAACATGGTGCACTCACTCAGTTGGTTCAGGTTTCTACTCGGAATTCAAGTCTTCGGATTGTCTGCCCTGCTGGGCCCTGGCATTCTCCAACCCCTGGCTCTGGTTTTTGATGGTTTGTTTTAACTTGGAGTCCCTGGGTGATGCAAACGATTAATGCGCTCAGCTGCTACGTGGGGACGCCGTGAGTCAGAATTGACTAGACAAAAAAAAAACGTTGCTGTTGAGTTAATTCCTACTTGTATTGACCCTATAGGGCAGAGTAGAACTGCCCCATAGTGTTTCCAAGAAGTGGCTGGTGGATTCACACTGTCGACCTTTTGGTTAGCTGCCAAGCTTTAACCACTGCGCCACCAGGGCTCCCTATTATGTATCTATTTGGATATTTTGTTTATGTCTATCTCCCTCATTACGCTGTAAACTTCATAGAACGGGGTCTTTTGTTTAGTACTGTACTCCCAGTGCCTCCAGTATAGGTACTCAGTATTTGCTGAATATGTAAATGACTACATAAACAAATAATTGAGTCCCAAGTTTGATTTTTGCCTTAAATAGAACACTGGTTGAAGGCTTCTTTTCCATTACTTGAGACAATCTTTCTACCTGGTAGTGATAACGAAGGAGGTAAAGAAAACAGGTATCTCTTTATTCCCCTTCCAAACCCTCACTCTTGTTGTCCGCCCCCCACCCCCCACTATAAATGGCTGATATGATCCAGAACCCGGAGGAGGTAAACCTCCAGAGAGATCCCTCTCCTAAGACTGCACTTCTCTCTCCCTGCCCTGCTTAGAATAAGCCTACAATGACATTTCCCTGGACCACAGCCTTTGAAGGTGCTTTCCTCACCTGGTTGCAAAGGGAGAGACACCCATCACTTGGCCACATACCAATGGGATGACCGTAGGCCTCTCGCCCAGCCCACCTACTAGGTCCTGTTGTCAGGTGTGAGTTGCTGCGGGCTTGCAGGTCTCATCCAAGTGTGATGACAGTCTCCTCCAGGAAGGTCAGGCAAAACATTTCTCCTGGAATACCTCACTCTAATCAATTTCAGACCTTGCTTTAGATGTCCTCGGAGGATCCCAGGAACCATCTGAATGTGCGTTCCATGGGATTCTGGCCCAGGACACCAGCACGCTTTCGAATTAAAGTGTCTGATGAGTTTAGACATTGCTATGTACATATTTCTGAAGACCATGTAAAAGTACCATGTAATTTCTATTGTGCGGTGGGGGGTTGTGTTTATCTATCTTGCAAAATGGCAGAAAAGGAAACATATTGATTTTGGAAATGTATACTTTTTTATGGTCTCTAAAGAAATGAAAGAAATCAGAGACTTCATTTGCTATGGCCAGATGGAATATAGTGTGAGAAAAATTAACCAGTCTGCAAACCTGCAGTTTCTGGTCTTAAATCTTACCTATGGATTGTGTTTTTCTTCGTACAAATGAAAATCCCTGAACATTTAAGTAGGGAATTCACTCTCTTGTCTCTTGAATTGTAGTTCAACCCAGAGACCGTTTTCACTGGATTAAGCCGTTTAAACTGCTCTAGTCATGATTTTTATTTTCTCCTTGTCACCCAACTTTCTTTCTGGAAAGTGAGTAGGTCAGAAGAGGGGATGCCAATCTGATTTAACTTTTGTGTCAATGGCGTGGACAGTGCAGTATACTAGTTACAGGGTGAGCTTTAAAGTTGGGCAGACCTGGATGGGAATCTTCTATTCTCTACTTCACCAGTTCCGTAATCAGGGGCAAGTTATTTCAGGAGGTGGGATTGAAGAGTGGTCAAGAACGTGGGTTTCTAGGTCTGACAGCTTGAGTTTGAATCTTCGCTACTTATTCTGTGATCTTGGACAATTGATTCTACCCCTCTGAACCTCAGTTTCTTCTTCGGTAAAGTAACGCTGACTTTACTGAGCGGTTGTGAGAATTAAGTGAAATCGTGTAAAGCTCTTAGCACAGCTTCTGGCACACAGTAAAGGTGTAATAAATATAAGTTGTTATTATTATCATTGTTGTTGTTGTCTTCATCAGTAAAATTAGCAACCGTGGTATTAGTTAAGACCACACAGCTAGTTAGTGATGGAATACAAAAAATCCCAGTCTCTTTATTCCCAGCCAAGTGCTTATTACATTGTATCACAAGATGTAGCTTTGGAAGATGGGGCAAGAAGCTAAATGAATGAGGGAGGAGATGACGATGACGTTAGTGATGGTGGTAACGCCTGAGCCGCAGCTTTCTTTAGACTAGTGGTCCTTATCTTCGCGTACGCATTAGAATCATCTGGGTAGTTTTACAAAATGCAAATGCTTGGATTCCACTCCCCAGAGATTCTGGTTTCAATGGTTTGACGTGCATCCTGAGTGATGGGATATTTAATATAGCCCCACTGGTAATTCTAATGGACAGCCAGGATGGAGAACTACTGGTTTAGAGGCACCTCTTGGGGCTTACAAATCCACGGTAGCAATGGCCAAGCCACGATCAGGCTCCAATGCCCACATGGTGGAAGCCCAGTAGAGAAGCCTTGTTCCCCAGCCTGGTAATTACCTGCTGCCATGAGCCCGAGAGGATGGTCTGTGAGCTCAGCTCATTGTGCTGGGCATCTAGACAGGAAACATAAGCAGCTGGCTACCTCCTCACTTGGGAGTCACCAATCCTAAACTCTCTGTGGGTGTTGCTCCCTGCACCCAGGTATCAAAGGCTGTCTCAGAAAGAGAAATATATCTACATGTGGACCCATACTTACTTAAAAAGCATGTTCTCTTAGAGATAGCCCTGGGAATCTCAAAATGCCTGTGTTGTGTGTACATGTGTGCATGCATGTGTATGTGTAAACAGAATCACTACAATCAATGTCCAGATTCTCCCAGGACATAGAATAGCTGCATATAGTATCAAGACGGAGACCCTGATTCTGAGATCACCTAGAGGTTGCTCCAAGCCATCAGGTGGCATAATACTGCACATGCAGCTAGTGGTCTTCTGTTAAAGAGTGTTAGTCAAGTTCACTACAGGATTATGGCTATTATTTATCAATATAGGATCCCCTTTCTGCCCAGGAGTGAGGGGTGGGAGTAGGGCCAGCCAGACTTGATTACGACTCACCAGGTTGAGCAGATCTCTCAAAGTTGTGTTGTGTCAAGCTAGAGGGAAGAAACTCAATTGGGTCCTTGAAGAGTGGAGAGTTGAAGTTGGGGTAGCAAATCCAAGAGCCAGGGTTCCGAAGCAAGAACCCAGCTGGGTGTTGTGGTACCAGGAAGGTAGAAGATAAATATTAGAGGAGCTAGATAAACAGAAAACGTCTTAAAGTAATTCTGGTAAAATGGGACAACATGCTTTCAAATTTTGTAGGGGAAGGAGGGGCCAGAATGAAGTGGACGTTATTGGAATTGACTTGACAGCAACTGTGTGTGTGTGTGTGTGTTTAATGAGTATGTTGAACATTATTTACCTTTTGAAACTCCAGATATTTCGGCTACCTGAAACTGGTGATTTTATCAACTCCTTCTGGAGTTCTCTCCAGCTTTAGCCACCATGTCTCAAACCAGATTCTGTCTTTTTCGTCCTTCCTGCCGCCCCTACTCCTGGTGAGCCCCTCCTGCCCTTACCCTGATCAGGGCCCTCAACAGGGGACTGTCATCTCCCTGTAGTGCCCCTTGTTCAGGACCCTTCGTTCCCTCCTCCAGTCTGTTAAATACCAGCAGTCAGCAAACTTTTCTGTTGAAAATGGGGACTAAACTGATTTACACCAAGGTACGAACAACTTCCAACACCCGTCTGTCAGTTTGTCATCTGGTGGTGGCTTGAGTGTTGCTGTGAAGATGGAAGCTGTGACACTGGTGTTTCAAATACCACCAGGGCCACCCATGGTGGACAGGTTTCAGAGGAACATCCAAACTAAGACTAGGAAGAAAGGCCTGGTGACCTATCTTCTGAAAATTAGCCAATGAAAACCCTACGGATCACAACAGAATATTGTCTTATATTGTGCTGGAAGATGAGCCCCACAGGTTGTAAGGCATTCAAAACATGACTGGGGAAGAGCTTCCGCCTCGAAGTAGAGTTAGTGTTAATGACAAATAGAGTAAAGCCTTTGAGACCTTTATTTGCTGATGTGGTACCACTCAAAACAGGAAGTGACAGCAGCAAACATCCATCAGCAAACAGAACACAGAATGTACACAACAGCTGCAACAATGGCCTCAACATACCAACAACCATGAAGGTACCAACAACCACGAAGATGGGCAACTTTTCATTCTGTCATACATGAGGTTGCCTGAGACCGAACCGATTCGATGACAACTAACAACAACAATGGATAACTTAGAAAGGCTTACTATGTTTCTCTTACCTTTAGGGTGTTTGCAATTTTTAGGACAGGAAAAAGGGAAAGGTCTTTTAAACAGAATTGCATGCATTTGTCATCAGGCCAGTAACAGAAAAGAGGCTTTTAAGAATTTTTAAAATTATCACCCTACTCTCTATTCTTCCAAGGCAAGAGATACCCAGATTTATTTCTGTTTCTCCAACTTGCAGGTTTACAAAGGGGTCTGGGGTTCCTACAGAAATTCCAGTCCCTTTTTGGACAGTATAGGGAGAGGGGCTGAGGTTTGGAGGAAAGAGCATACTGTGTAGAATCAGAACCCAGGCTCGAGCTCACGCTTGAGCACTCACTGGTGTGCGACCCAGGCAAGCTGCCTGACTTCCCTGGGCCCTGAGTCTTCATTGTAAAAATTAACTCACCAAACATTCCTTGAATACCCATGAAGCTCTAGTGCTGTGCTAGCCAAGCTTGGGGTTACAACCAGTTTCCTTTGAATTGATTCCGATTTATCAGAGTAGAATTGTGCTGCATAGGATTTTCCAATGGCTGATTTTTTTGGAAGTCGATTGCCAGGTCTTTCTTCCGAGGTGTCTCTGGGTAGACTCAAACCTCCAAGTCTTCAGTTATCAGCTGAGCTTGTTAACTGTTTGCACCACCCAGGGACGCAGGGACTCAAATATCCCATCACAAGGCTGTTATAGAGGTAAGTACAAAGGGCACACGGAAGAGAAGAGGAAGAAATCTATCAACCTTGCAGGGAAGTTGTCACAGAGTGAACTTTGTGCTACCACACAGCTGTTTAACGACTAGTATTGGAGACAGTGTAGCATGATGGTTAGGGGCTATGAACTTTGGAGTCATAGAGCTAGCTTGAACTCAGACTGCCACTTTTTAGCTGTGTAACATTGCAGATGTTATTAACTTCTTTCTGCCTCAGTTTCCTCATCTGAAAAATGGAAATGTTGATAGTATCCAACCCACAGGTGAGAAGTCGAACAATATGAATGAAATGGTCCGAGTGGTGCCTGGTACATAGGAAATGTCAGGCTTTATCATTTATTATCAGATAAAAGATAAAGAAACTCCCAGACAGAGAAAAGGAGATTCTTCAGGTTATTCTAGACATGGAATCCCTGGGTGGTGCAGTCAACGCACTTGGCTGTGAACCAAAAGGTTGGAAGTTCAAGTCTACCCAGAGATGCCTTTGAAGAAAGACCTGGTGAGCTAGTCCTGAAAACTCAGCCGTTGAAAACCCCGTGGAGCCCAATTCCACTGCCGTGCACGGGTTGGCCACAATTCGGGGTCCGCCTGACGGCCAGTGGGTTCTGGGCTTATCCCAGGCACAAAGCACGACCTGTGACAGAAATTAGATAAAAGAGTGACGTGTTGGGGACTAAAGAATACAGCAGGAACTGAGGACCTGTGAAGTGTGGGAGGAGGGCGGGACAAGGCTGTGCAGGTTAGGGATGGGGGGTGGGAGATAGAGCACAAAAGGCTCCCCAGGTGCTCTGAGGAGTGTGGCTTCTCCAGAGTAGCAAGGGAAGCCATTTACAGTGGGCGAGAGGGCTGCAGGGTATAGGAGACAGGAGTCTCCGGCACTGCACGGAGGTTGGACCGAGGAAGAGAGCTGGTAACAAGGGTATGGGGAGAGCAAATGAAATGAGTGTGATAAACATCATTTTAATTCTCAAAGTGCAGGGTGAGTGTGAGTGGTCATGGGGGAGGGCGGTGAAGATAGGGCTGGAACTCTCCCTTGGCCAGGAGAACCTTGGCAAGAATTGCTGCTTTCCTGCCCCATATCCTGTTTCGAGAGGAGGTGGAGGGGGTTGGGGTAAGGCTCCCACCCCCTTCCACATGCATGCAGTTATTTGGCAGGTTGCTTCAGGCCGTGGGAGCGACAAGACAAAATCATCAGAAAGGATTCCCTGTCTGGCCCCCTACCCTACCACCCCCACCCAGTCTCTTGCGTGGGAACCTTCCCATAATGGTATACGCAGACTAAGGATGGAAGTGCTGGAAGTAGGCCAGGTTTACATTCTGCTTCTATTAATTACTGTTGTTAGCTGCTGGGCAGTCTTAGGTGTGCAGAGTAGAACTGCTCCATAGGGTCTTCAAGCCCACGACCTTTCAGAAGCAGATCACCCAGCCTGTCTTCTGAAGTGCCTCTGGGTGAGTTTGAACCACTAACCTTTTGGCTAGTAGTACTAAAAAAGGGAAGTATTTTGGATATCTTTTGGTGGGTAGAATCACTGAGTGGGGCAGGGCCAGCCACGTGTTGTGTTTCTCCTCATTCAGACACACGGAGGCCACAAGACACCCCATGCACCTCCACTTGCCCACTTGCCCCACCCCCAGACCCAGTGTGTTTCAGTGTTTAACCATTTTACATCTAATGTCGTCATGCACAGGACACAAATTCTCTTCAGCCGCGTCTCAGTCAGAACATGAGAGACAATGCTAAGTGTGAGGTAGTGAGATGCTGTTCTCCCCTTTGTGAGGGGGAAGGTGACAGTCCATACTTTGAAACATAAATGTCGGCCGGATTGATCAAACTCCTCACAGCCAGCAAATTCCCAAGACGATGCTGGGCTACCAGGCCAAGTTTCCAGGGGAGCAGTGTTGGACCACCTTCCCCTGCCCCGACCTCTTGCTCTCCAGACAACAGGACCTACAGAGACCCTGTCTCAGGCGGCTGTCTTTATTCACATCCCTGCCCAGGACTCTGGGGACTAGAAAGACTCATGTTGCTGTCTGGACACTAGGTGGCGCCATTAGCCTACTCCCTTGCCTGGTTCGGGCCTCTTGTGAGCTCAGATCATAATAAAAATCTGAGGTGGGCTACATCGAAATAAAACCAAATATTTTAGGTCCAGACATAGAGAAGTTGGCTTTTTCTTGTGAATTAATGTCACTAGCAGTAAAATAAGGCTAAAACCTCCTTGATTCCTTTCTGCCCAATTTCAAAATGAATAAGCAACTGGGAGGCTGGTTTAAATTGTTTTCCAGGAGCTGATGGACAATTCCAGGCATCAGGGACAAAGAATACCGATTCTGGGCATGAGAAACGGTATCTTCTATGAAGGATCAGGAAGTCTTTTAAATCTTTTCAATGCTCTGCCACTTTAATTTTCCAGGCTCTGCCACTTTGATGGGAAGTCCCCAGGTGGCACAGTTTGTGTTCAGCTGTTAGCCAAAAGGTTGGCAATTTGAACTCTCCCAGCAGTATTGTGAAAGAAAGGCCTGGCAGTCTGCTCCCCTAAAGAGTACAGCCAAGAAAACCTATGGGGCAGTTCTACTCTGTCACGTGGAGTCAGTATGAGTTAGAATCAACTCAAAGGCACCTAACAACAACAGCAACATTTGCCATTTTGTTCCGTATGCACCCATACAGAGATAAGTTAGGCATGGTTCTTTGCCCTGTGCTTATTCACAATCTTGTGGGGGACAAACATATGTAAAATACAATTGCTGTACAGTAGGATAAGGACTGGAATGTTAAAAGTGCTACTGGAACATAAGAAGAGAACCAGCTTAGTATGGAAGGGTTAGAGGTGCCCCTCTCTTCAGTAATCCTATGAATAATCATGCCCTCGTTCGTTCAGTAGCGTACTTGGCAGTGCATAGGACTGACACTCTTCCTGCCCCCAGCAGCTGACACCGCTTTTTTTCCTTTTGACCTGAAAGAGAAGGTATTTCTTTTTCTCTCCTTGGCCGTAGTCATACAATTAAATAGATTATAAAACCAAAAAAAATAAAACAACCCATTGCCATTGAGTCAATTCCAACTCATAGTGACCCTATAGCACAGAGTAGAACTGCAAAGAGTGGCTGGTGGATTTAAACTGCCAACTTTTTGGTTAGCATCCGTAGCTCTTAACCACTGTGCCACCAGGGCCTTGAACAGGTTATATGTTTCTCTAAAGGAGGAGTAGAAACATTTTTTTTCTTCACAATGGGCTCTGACCCAAGGAAAAATTAAGGAAAGAGGAAAATAATCCAGAAAAGTCAAATAGCAAATTTCAGAAATTCAGCTTGAAAAAACTTACGCAGAAATTGGGATTCATTAGAATGACATTGGTGTCACTTATAAAATTGGAAGAGCACCTGGCTGCCCCAACTTCAGGAGGACAGAAATGGGGTAGACCTGGGGTTTGTTCCTCAAGGCTGGAACTAACTTTTGTTTTAGTCAAGACCCTTTTGGTTGCATGTGACAAAAATCCAACTAAGATTAAAAGGGCAAGGATGAATTAGAGATGGACCGTAGAAATTAGGAACTCTATGCCATCAAGAATCTTTTTCCACCTCTCCCCTCAGCCTCTCTGGGATATGGACTCCGTTTGTCTCCTTCAGACCACCAGCCATCAACCAAGGCTGCTGGCAGTTCTTGCTGACATCTTTTCAACTTTACCATTAGAGAGAACTCCCTTTAGAAAAATCTTGGTGAAAGGTCCTGACTGGCTTAGCATCTGTCTTTGCCCAAGCCTAGACAATCACAGAGGGTGGGGTCGGGGTATGCTATGACTAGAACAGCCTGGGTTCTATGTCCATCCACAGGGCTGGGGTACAATAATTGTCATACCACACTACATTGTTGGAGTGGAAGAAGACTGATTTCCTAAAAGAATGAAGATTCTACCAGAAGAAGAGATAAAGAGCGCTGTGCAAACAGTATAACAGAGGACTACTACTGGAAGGATAGACTGGGAAGGAGATGGGTAAAACTGACTATTATATCTCGCACACATTAACATTCCTATTTGAAACCAACATGTATTTATTAAGAATTTCTCCCGTAAGGCTCTAATGTGAGTTTTAGTTGGGTCCGACTGGAAGAACAGCAATAAAAAGACTTTAATGAGAAAATCTCTTTAAAAACAAATTCTTTTAAAATGTAGTATAATGCCTGATAAGAGGGAATTTAATTTTTAAATTTTATCATGAGTGTGTTTTGTTCAGCAAGGGAATGAGCTTATTGCTTCTGGAGTGTAGTGGACACAGCCTGTCCCTGAGAAGCATATCTTCTTTTCCAGGGAAGAGTCCCTTGGATAGTCCTTCTCAATTATGTAAATAGAAGAAGTAGGCCTTGGGGTAGGTATAAATAGGACTTTTTGTGGCTAAGCGAAGATGCTGTTCCTAAAACTCCTTAATAAACAGATCTGGCAATTTGGAAGAAGGGTGGAAAATACGTATAGGAGCAAAGGAGTCTCCTACAAGGAAAAAGAGATCAAGACCCACAGCCTTTGGATCTTGATTAGAACCTTTCTGATGGATGGAGATGGTCTTAACTAAAGTCCACTGGCAGAAGGAACCCTAAGAGCCCTCAAAGGGAACTCATATGAAGGAAAAAGAAGTCTATGGGTCATGTTGGAAGAGTTCATTCTGGTCTGGTGTATATTTGAGTCTGGAAGCCAATCCTGACATTCTGTTAAAGGGCAGAGTTGGGAACAATGCCTGAGCACAAACCTAAATGCTATACACTGGAGACCTCAAATGAGGAGCAACGTTGGCTGAGGGTAAAATATGGAAGAGGAGAGCTGTACTAAATTCTTTGGACCCAACAACTCTCTGAGGCTCTTGAACCATTCAACTAGGGGTGTCAGAGAGGTGAGAGTAGAAAAGAAGAGAAATTCGATGTACTGTTAATGTGGGCAGGTGGTAACATGCAAGTGACAACTTGCATGTTAAAAAGAGATAAGACCGGAGGCGGATCCAAGATGGCAGAATAGAGAGACACTTCCGGTGAGCCCTCTTTACAACAAAGACCCGAAAAAACAAGTGAAACGAGTATTTTTACTACAAGCTGGGAGCCCTGAGCATCAAAGGCAAGCTTAGTCAACGAACTGAGGGGCAGGGGACGGAAGAGACCATTCAGAAGTGGAGAGGAGTTACTGGACCTGAATGGCAGGGAGCCCTCAGGCACTATTCCCAGAGTGGCGCAGCGCTAGAGGCGGTGTTGGGCTGGGACTAGCATTCGGCCGCAGTTTCCTCAGGGAGAAGCAGCCAGCCACACAGCCTACTCACACCTCTGGAACCTGAGGAGAACTGCACTCTCGACAAAAGCTAAGCACTTGCATATATTTTACCGCGCTCGCCCCAACCCCCAAGCTGGCTTCAGCAGCTGACCCTGGGCCTGAGATAGACCCTGGTGAGCACCTAGAGCCATCCTCCCAGCCTTGGGGAAGGAAAAAATTTGCAACTGGGGGGGAAAAGATAATTTGCTAGCACCATTAAACAGAGGAGCTCAGGACAGAAGCACCTCATGTCCAGGCATAAACCATCCGTGGACCTTGAGCACCTTTCCCTTCTGCATGGACCTGTGTGGGCCTATTTTGGGAGAATAGGCCCTTGTTGGGAAACTCCAACCATTTCAGCTGTGCGGTGGAGAGGTGGGTGTTTGACGTTTGACATTGCTTTCCCTATTAAACAAGGTCCTCACCTACACACATCAGGGACCTAAGGACTGGTAGCTCCACTCAGGTCACCCAGCCACCCACAACAGGGGTCCAAAGATAACTGGTACCTCCCAGTCCTTACAACCAAAAACTTTAGGTGCCCACGGTCCCTCTGCAGAACCCACTCACCAGCACGCTCTAGGGAACAGAGATGTGTTTTCCTCAGAGACACTCGGGGGTTGGTTCTCTGCCCACTGCCTTTTTCAGTGCGTGACCCCCTGCTGCAATCAGATACTGGTATATACGCCAATCACCCCTGCCCCTCTAAGACTGTAGGACAGAGCCTGTACCACATACTTGATGACCATCTACCTGGAAACCTGAGCTGAATTCATACAAGAACACTGAATGGACTCATAGACTGATAAAACTGATAACAGCTCTAGCTAGCTGGGGACAGGACACCAGAGCTCCAAATGTGAAAATAGTCAAGCCAGCTCACTCAAGCAACCCACAGAGGTATACCAAAATAAAACAAAGCTTTTTTTTAGCAGTATGACACAGTAAGCAAGCATAAACTAATACAATAACTTATAGATGGCTCAGAGACAACAGTCAATATCAAGTCACATAAAGAAACAGACCATGATTACCTCAACAGGCTCTCAAAACAAAGAATCCAGGGATCTTCTAGATGAAAGTGCATTCCTGGAATTACCAGATGTGGAATACAAAAGTTTAATATACAGAGCCCTTCGAGACAGCAGGAAGGAAATGAGGCAACATGCAGAACAAGCCAAGGAACACACAGACAAAACAACTAAAGAAATTAGAAAGATTATTCAAGAACATAATGAAAAGTTTAGTAAGATGGAAAAATCCATAGACAGGCAGCAATCGGAAATTCAGAAGATTAACAATAAAATTACAGAATTAGACAACTCAATAGAAAGTCAGAGGAGCAGAATCGAGCAAGTAGAAGATAGAATTTCTGAACTTGAAGATAAATCACTTGGCACTAATATATGTGAAGAAAAATCAGATAAAAGAATTAAAAAAAAAGAAGAAACCTTAAGAATCATGTGGGACTCTATCAAGAGAAATAACCTATGAGTGATGGGAGTACTAGAACAGGGAGGGATAACAGAAAATACAGAGAAAATTGTCGAAGATTTGTTGGCAGAAAACTTCCCTGATATTGGGAAAGATGAAAAGATATCTATCCAAGATGCTCATCGAACTCCACATAAGGTAGATATTAAAAGAAAGTCACCAAGACATATTATAATCAAAGTTGCCAAAGCCACAGATAAAGAGAGAATTACAAGAGCAGCAAGGGATAAACGAAAAGTCACCTACAAAGGAGAGCCAATAAGAACAAGCTTGGACCACTGGGCAGAAACCATGCAGGCAAGAAGGCAATGGGATGACATATTTAAAAAATTGAAGGAAAAAAATTGCCTGCCAAGAATCATATATCCAGCAAAACAGTCTCTTAAATACGAAGGTGAAATGAAGGCATTTGCAGATAAACACAAGTTTAGGGAATTCGTAAAAACTAAACCAAAACTACACGAAATACTAAAGGGAGTTCTTTGGTTAGAAAATCAATAATATCAGGTATCAATCCAAGAATGGAACACTGGGCAGAGCAACCAGAAGTCAACCCAGACAGGGAAATCCAAAAAAACAAAGCAAGATTCCAAAAAAAAAAAAAAAAAGCTTAAAAGAGGGTAACGGCAATGTTATTATATAAAAGAAGACAACATTAAAATAATAAAGAGGGACTAAGAAATGTAATTATACACCTTTCATATGGAGAGGAAGAAATGGCGATACAAAGAAATAAAAGTTAGTTTTAAATTTAGAAAAATAGGGGTAAATAATAAGGTAACTACAGAGGAGACAAACTATCCTACTCATCAAAATAAAATACAAGGGAAGAATACAGACCCAGCAGAAACAAAATCAACAACAATAAATATGGGGAAAGGAGAATATATAAAGAAAATCTACTCAGCACATAAAATCAAGTGGGAAAAAGAAACTGTCAACAACACACAAAAAAAGACATCAAAATGATAGCACTAAGTTCATACCTATCCATAATTACCCTGAATGTACATGGACTAAATGCACCAATAAAGAGACAGAGAGTGGCAGAATGGATTCAAAAACAAGACCCGTCTATACGCTGCCTACAAGAGACACGCCTTGGACTCAGAGACACAAACTAAAACTCAAAGGATGGAAAAAAATATATCCAGCAAACAACATCAAAAAAGAGCAGGAGTGGCAATAATAATTTCTGACAAAATAGACTTTAAAGTTAAATCCATCAGAAAGGATAAGGAAGGACACTATATAATGATTAAAGGGACAATATACCAAGAAGATATAACCATATTAAATATTTATGCACCCAATGACCGGGCTGCAAGATACATAAAACAAACTCTATCAGCATTGAAAAGTGAGATAGACAGCTCCACAATAATTGTAGGAGACTTCAACACACCACTTTTGGTGAAGGACAGGACATCCAGAAAGAAGCTCAGTAAAGACATGGAAGATCTAAATGCCACAATCAAACAACTTGACCTCGTAGACATACACAGAACACTCCACCCAACAGCAACCAAGTATACTTTCTTTTCTAGTACACATGGAACATTCTCTAGAATAGACCACATATTAGGTCATAAAGCAAGCCCTAGCAGAATCCAAAACATCGAAATATTACAAAGCATCTTCTCTGACCATAACGCCGTAAAAGTGGAAATCAATAACAGGAAAAGCAGGGAAAAGAAATCAAACACTTGAAAACTGAACAATACCCTGCTCAAAAAAGACTGGATTATAGAAGACATTAAGGATGAAATAAAGAAATTCAGAGAATCCAATGAGAATGAAAACACTTCGTATCAGAACCTTTGGGACACAGCAAAAGCAGTGCTTGGAGGCCAATTTATATCAATAGATACACACATCCAAAAAGAAGAAAGGGCCAAGATCAAAGACTCATCCCTACAAATTGAACTAATAGAAAGAGAGCAATAAAAGAAACCCACAGGCACCAGAAGAAAACAAATAATAAAAATTAAAGCTGAACTAAATAAAATAGAAAACAGAAAAACAATTGAAAAAATTAACAAGACCAAAAGCTGTTTTTTTTGAAAAAATCAACAAAATTGATAAACCACTGGCCAAACTGACAAAAGAAAAACAGGAGAGGAAGCAAATAACCAGAATAAGAAATGAGAGAGGTGATATTACAACAGACCCAACTGAAATTAAAAGAATCATATCAGATTATTATGAAAAACTATACTCAAACAAATTTGAAAACCTAGAAGAAATGGATGAACTCCTAGAAACACACTACCTACCTAAACTAACACAAACAGAGGTAGAGCAACTAAATAGACCCATAACAAAAGAAGAGATTGAAAAGGTATTCAAAAAACTCCCAACAAAAAAAAATCCCTGGTCCAGACGGCTTCACTACAGAGTTTTACCAAACTTTCAGAGAAGAGTTAACACCACTACTACTAAAGGTATTTCAGAGCATAGAAAAGGTTGGAATACTATGAAACTCATTCTATGAAGCCACCATATCCCTGATACCAAAACCAGGTAAAGACACCACAAGAAAAGAAAATTATAGACATATATCCCTCATGAATATAAATGCAAAAATCCTCAACAAAATTCTAGCCAATAGAATTCAACGACATATCAAAAAAATAATTCGCCATGACCAAGTGGGATTCATACCAGGTATGCAGGGTTGGTTCAACATTAGAAAAACAATTAATGTAATCCACCGCATAAATAAAACAAAAGACAAGAATCACATGATTTTATCAATTGATGCAGAAAAGGCATCTGACAAAGTTCAACACTCATTCATGATAAAAACTCTCCGCAAAATAGGAATAGAAGGAAAATTCCTCAATGTAATAAAGGACATTTATACAAAGCCAACGGCCAACATCACCCTAAAAGGAGACAGCCTGAAAACACTCCCACTGAGATCGGGAACCAGACAAGGATGCCCTTTATCACCATTCTTACTCAACATTGTGCTGGAAGTCCTAGCCAGAGCAATTAGGCTAGATAAAGAAATAAAGGGCATCCAGATTGGCAAGAAGGAAGTAAAAGAATCTCTCTTTGCCGAAGACATGTTCTTATACACAGAAAACCCTAAGGAATTCTCCAGAAAACTACTGAAACTAATAGAAGAGTTCAGCAGAATATTGGGATACAAGATAAAGATAGAAAAATCAGTTGGATTCCTCTACACCAACAAAAAGAACATCGAAGAGGAAATCACCAAATCAATGCCATTTATGGTATCCCCCAAGAAGATAAAATGCTTAGGAATAAATCTTACCAGAGATGTAAAAGACTTAAACAAAGAAAACTACAGTACACTTCTGCAAGAAACCAAAAGAGACTTACATAAGTGGAAGAACATACCTTGCTCATGGATAGGAAGATTTAACATTATAAAAATGTCTATTCTACCAAAAAAAAAAAAAAAAAGCGATCTATATATTTAATGCAATTCCAATCCAAATCCCAATGACATGCTTTAATGAGATGGAGAAACAAATCACCAACTTCATATGGAAGGGAAAGAGGCCCTGGATAAATGAGGCATTACTGAAAAAGAAGAACAAAGTGCGAGGCCTTAACTTCACCTGATTTTAGAACCTATTATACCGCCACAGTAGTCAAAACAGCATGGTACTGGTACAACAACAGATACATGGACCAATGGAACACAATTGAGAATCCAGACATAAATCCATCCACATATGAGCAGCTGATATTTGACAAAGGCCCCAAAACAGTTAAATGGGGAAAAGATAGTCTATTTAACAGATGGTGCTGGCATAACTGGATATCTATCTGCAAAAAAATGAAACAAGACCCATACCTCACTCCATGCACAAAAACTAACTCAAAATGTATCAAAGACCTAAATATAAAATCTAAAACGATAAAGATCATGGAAGAAAAAATAGGGACAACGTTAGGAGCCCTAATACATGGCATAAACAGTATACAAAACATTATAAAGAATGTAGAAGAAAAACTAGATAACTGGGAGCTCCTAAAAATCAGACACCTGTGCTCATCCAAAGACTTCAGCAAAAGAGTAAAAAGACTACCTACAGACTGGGAAAAAGTTTTTAGCTATGACATTTCTGATCAGCGCCTGATCTCTAAAATCTACATGATACTGCAAAAACTCAACTGCAAAAAGACAAATAACCCAATTAAAAAATGGGCTAAAGATATGAATAAACACTTCACTAAAGAAGACATTCAGATAGCTAACAGATATATGAAGAAATGTTCACGATCATTAGCCATTAGAGAAATGCAGATCAAAACTACAATGAGATTTCATCTCACTCCAACAAGGCTGGCATTCATCCAAAAAACACAAAATAATAAATGTTGGAGAGGCTGTGGAGAGATTGGAACACTTCTACACTACTGGTGGGAATGACAAATGGTACAACCACTTTGGAAATCCATTTGGCGCTTCCTTAAAAAGTTAGAAATAGAACTACCATACGATCCAGCAATCCCACTCCTTAGAATATATCCTAGAGAAATAAGAGCCTCTACACGAACAGATATATGCACACCCATGTTTATTGCGACACTGTTTACAATAGCAAAAAGATGGAAGCAACCAAGGTGCCCATCAACGGATGAATGGATAAATAAATTATGGTATATTCACACAATGGAATACTACCCACCGATAAAGAACAGTGATGATCTGTGAAACATTTCATAACACGGAGGAACCTGGAAGGCATTATGCTGAGTGAAATTAGTCAGTTGCAAAAGGACAAATATTGTATAAGACCACTATTATAAGAACTTGAGAAATAGTTTAAACTGAGACGAAAACATTCTTTTGTGGTTAGGGGCGGAGGGGTGGGAGAGGTGCATTCACTAATTAGATAGTAGATAAGAACTACTTAGGTGAAGGGAAAGACAGCACATGATACAGGGGAGGTCAGCACAATTGGACTAAACCAAAAGCAAAGAAGTTTCCTGAATAAACTGAATGCTTCAAAGGCCAGCGTAGCAGGGGCAGAAGCCCGGGGACCATGGTTTCAGGGGACATCTAAGTCAATTGGCATAATAAAATCTATTAAGAAAACATTCTGCATCCCACTTTGGAGAGTGGCGTCTGGGGTCTTAAATGCTAGCAAGCAGCCATCTAAGATGCATCAATTGGTCTCAACCTACCCGGATTAAAGGCAAATGAAGAACACCAAGGACACAAGGCGATTACAAGCCCAAGAGACAGAAAGGGCCACATGAACCAACGACTACATCATCCTGAGACCAGAAGAACTAGATGGTGCCCGCTACAACCGGTGACTGCCCTGACAGGGAACTCAACAGAAAGCCCCTGAGGGAGCAGGAGAGAAGTGGGATGCAGACCCCAAATTCTCATAAAGAAAATGGTCTGACTGAGGCTAGAAGGACCCTGGTGGTCATGGCCCCCAGACATTCTGCTGGCCCAGGACAGGAACCATTCCTGAAGCCAACTCTTCAGACATGGATTGGAATGGACAATGGGTTGGAGAGGGATGCTGGTGAGGAGTGAGCTTCTTGGATCAGGTGAACACTTGAGACTATGTTGGCATCTCCTGCCTGGAGGGGAGATGAGAGGGTGGAGGGGGTTAGAAGCTGGCGAAATGGACACGAAAAGAGAGAGTGGAGGGAGAGAGCGGGCTATCTCATTAGGGGCAGAGTAATTGGGAGTGTGTAGCAAGGTGTATATGGGTTTTTGTGTGAGGGACTGACTTGATTTGTAAATTTTCACTTAAAGCACAATAAAAATTATATAAAAAAAAAAAGAGATAAGACCTTATTTGGACATCAGGTGATGTGGCAATTCATACCTGTAACATTGCAATGGATAAAATTATGAAGACTTACAATAAAAAAGAGATTTATAGTCTACCTAAAATTTGGTGCACAGGCTTTTTAAAAAATAATTTATTTTATCTGTTGTTGAGAGTACACAGCAAAACTTACACCAATCCAGCAGTGTCTACTTCTATAATTCAGCGACGTTAATTACATTCTTCTAGTCGTGCAGCCATTCTCACCCTCCTTTTCTAAGTTGTTCCTCCCCCATTAGCATAAACTCACTGCACCCTAAAGTTCTTGTCTTATTTTTCAAGCTGCAGTTGTCAATTTGATCCGTATAAATAAATCATAAAAGAGCATAATGCTCAAGGCAGACATTCTTTACCAGTTAAGCTAAACTCTTGTTTGGTTTTAAGAACGCTGTATAGGGTCACTATGAGTCAGAACTGACTCGATGGCAATGGGTTTGGGTTTTTTTTTTTTTTGGTTTTCAGAGGATATTTTTGGCTTAAGGTTTAAAGATTATCTCAGGGCAACAATTGAAGCATGGGCTCTTAAAATAATTATTTTTCAGGAATAAGATTTCCAATATGAAGCCTACAGGGTTGCCTCCAGAGACTTTTATTGCCATGTTATACTTTCACAACCATAGCAAAAAGACACAGTGGATCTCTCCCCTTACAGATCATATGTAATTAAACAGAGAATAAACTCAGAACCAAATCTCCTAATCCTTGCTTTAAAATCTCTAGCCAGGACAATTTGAGAACAGATACAGAGAAGCCAGGGTACCTATACTGGCATTCTGCTTGGGATACATGTGCGTGTGTACTAAAGCACATTGTCTTCTTCAGTTCATACTTTTTGCCTTGCGGTTAATCAGGCCAGCCAAAGGTTGACATGTACACCCAACTAACTGAGCCAAAGGCTTGTAGACTCAGCCATAGCTGTTAGTTTAGTTTAAAGGGTTTTCTTTTAGCCAGGATGAAAAGTGGATAGGGTAGATGGCTAAGTAGCTAGATATAGAGGAGTCCCCCACTTGATTTACATTGAACTTCATGTTGGAGGTTGGAGAATGCATTGGGTTCGCTAGTCAATATCATCACCAACAGCAGCAACAAAATGCAGCATTGCGAGGGACTGGAAGTCTAAGCACATACTTCCTTGCTCAGAAAATTCTTTCAGCATGGTTGGTCTGTACAAACTCTAAATGTCACGTATTTTACAAATCAGTTTCTGAGCCAAGAAAGTTTAAATATCCATAATAGTGAGAAGAGGAAAACTGCTGTTAAAAACAAACTTTTAAAATATCTGACTGAATCTGTTTCTGCCTGTAAAGATTGGGCAGCGTATTTCTTATCAGGGTAAGGGTGACTTTCCTAAGAATTTGACCTGATTCAAAGGAAAAATAAGCTTTTAATTTCAAAATGTTTGGCAGCCTTCTATATGTAATGACTAGTGGCTGGCCAGCATGCTTGGCTGTTGTTTTGTAAGGCATTCTAATGGTCCTTGTCTCTTGGGCACCAGCAGGGGAAGAAACAAGGAGCTGATCTGATCTATATAATAAAGATGGAAGATTTTGAGATTCCTGGGACAATCTATGGAGAAAGAGGACTGAGGAAGCATGGCTGAGACCAAGGCATTGGGGAGTAGAAAGGGCCAGTGAGAAGGTCCCAGAAGTGGGCCCAAATGAGAACTGTTTCAAAAAAAAAGATGTCTTATGTTGCCTTTTAATGCATCTCCTGCGACATGTAGTCTAACCTTCCTACACCTTCAGTACTCACCTGCTGTGTGCTGTGGGGAGCCAGAATTCAAAGGAATAAGAACTGCATTCAAGGCAAGACTGCATGAAGTAGTAGTCGCAGAAGGGCAGATGAAGGCGAGACTTCAACAAAAACAGGACATTGGGGTAAGAGGAAACTGGGGGAAACATACTCCTCCAAGAATCCCCAGAAATACTGGGGAACACAGAGGAAGTTGGTTTTCCCACCTTATGTGGGATGGAGGCTCCAGATATTTTAAAGTTAAATATTAAAAAACCAATGGCCCCCACAAGGAAGGAAGATTCACCAGTACCCAGGTGGTTGACCCTTGAGTCACACTACTATCTTCCAGGCACTCAGCTAGGCATTTTTTCATAGGGTTTTATTATTATTATGAATTACTTCCTTATAGATGTTCTGGAGGTACAATGGTTAAGCACTCGGCTGCTAACCAAAAGGACGGGTGGATTATCCAATCAGCATGGTGCTTACCTTGCTTATCAGATCATCTGTAGTGAACAACTTCACACTTTTCACCACATCAAAGATTCTGCTTCTAGGTATGGCTGGCATCTCTCTCCCAACTCCGCAGTATTTTCCTACAGAACCAAAGTCTCTTCAAATTCACGATTCCTGACAGGGACAGATTACTTAGTAAGCAAGGTAAGCATGGGCTTATTTGTGCTTACTGACTAATCCGTAGTGAACAATTTCACACGAATTTCACCACTTCAGGCCACTACAGATTAGTAAGCACAAATAAACTTGTGCTTACCTTGTTTACTGGCTAATCCAACCCTGAACCCACCCAGCAGCTCTGAGAGAGAAAAGACCTGGCGATCTGCTTCCATGAAGATTACAGCCTAGGAAACTCTATGGGGTATTCTGCTCAGACACAGAGGGTAGCTAAGAGTTGGAATTGACTCGAGGGCACACAACAACAGCAACAACATAGGTGTTCAGCTGCCTGGTTCTAACACCTGATAGTGTACCCTGAAGCTAAGTGAGTTTCTGTAAATTAATCAGTTACAAACACAGTGATTTAATGGGGGTTAGGGGAGAGGTCAAGGAATAATCAGGTGGAGTTTGCTGCCTATGTATATAAGTTCTAGAAAAAAGACTCTCAAGCGAAAGAGTCACGTTGAACACTTACTGTGAAGATATCTTTCAGTTCTTTGTGGAGGAGAAAGGCAGCTTGAGTTAATTGGCCTCAGCTACTGGCTTTCTTTCATCTCCAGCCATGTAAGAAAGATAACCACAGTACTGTGGTAATTGTAGAGTAATCAGGGTGATTTGCTAAAGGTAAACCTAGCTGAGGGAGTACTAGGGATCGTATAAACATTTTGTCAGTTTGCACATTTTGCAGACAACCATTAAGGAAACATCAGCTTATTAACAGGATTCCTTGGGCGAGCTTTATCCTCAGAGACGCTAACTCCAGCTTTTGATCCTTCTTTCTTTTAAGCTGTTGCTTTAATATGTTTTCAGCCATCCCTTATGTGACCAATGCAGTGTGTCCTGGTGGAGATTTGAAGCCTATGATCAGGGCTGTGGGCCGGGCTGGCCAGTGAGATGGGTTTCCAGAGGACTGCAACAGTGATCAGCACCTCCTTGCACCCCCTTGCTTCTCCTTTCTCCTGGAACAACTGATATGGTTGAAGCAGGTGAGCCCTGGGTCAGAGGATTAACAGAAAAGGTCTTCTCTGATGCAACGGTTTACCCTAGAATAATTAAGGGCACTGTTGTTTGCCTTAGTTACCTAGTACCACTATAACAGAAATATCAGACGTTGGTGGCTTTAAAAAACAGAAATTTATTTTCTCACAATGAGAAGGCTAGAAGTCTGAATTCAGGGCGCCAGCTCCAAAGGAAGGCTCTCTGTCTCTGTCCACTCTGGGGGAAGGTCGTTGTCTCTTCAGCTTCTATTCTTGGCTCCTTGGAGATCTTCATGTGGCATGGTATCTATCTTCCCCATCTCTGCTCTTCCTCTGTTTACTTAATCTACTTTTATATCTCAAAAGAGATTGATTAAAGACACACTCTACATGAATACTGCCTCATTAACATAACAAAGAGAATGTATTCCCAAGTGGGATTATAAACCATGGGTATAAACCAGACCCATGGCCTTGAAGTTGATTTCAACTCAAGGCAACCCTATAAGA
Source organism: Loxodonta africana (assembly GCF_030014295.1). Classification (NCBI taxonomy): domain Eukaryota; kingdom Metazoa; phylum Chordata; class Mammalia; order Proboscidea; family Elephantidae; genus Loxodonta; species Loxodonta africana. The sequence goes on along the minus strand of NC_087355.1, from coordinate 46,912,874 downwards.
CAGAGTAGAACTGTCTCATAAGGTTTCCAAGGCTATAATATTTGTGTGTGTGTGTGTGTGTGTGTGTGCGCGCGCACGCTTTAGATGAAGGTTTACAGAGCAAATTAGTTTCTCACTAAACAGTTAATACACATATTATTTTGTGACATTGGTTGCCCACTGTGCAACGTATCAGCATTCTCTCCTTCTCAACCTTGGGTTCCCCATTTCCGTTCATCCAGCTTTCCTGTTCCCTCCTGCCTTCTAGTCCTTGACCCTGGGCTGGCGTGCTCATTTGGTCTCATATACATGGTTGAACTACATGTATTAATGTTTATTTTATGGGCCTGTCTAATCTTTGGCTGAAGAGTGAACCTCACCAGTGACTTTATTGCTGAGTTAAAAGGGTGTCTGGAGACCATACTCTCTGGGTTTCCTCAGTCTCTGTCAGACGATTAAGTCTGGTCTTTTTTATGAGTTAGAATTTTGTTCTACATTTTTCTCCAGCTCTGTCCGGGACCCTCTATTGTGATCCTTTTCAGAGCAGTTGGTGGTGGTAGCTGGGCACCGTAGAGTTGTGCTGTACTGTTTGGTGGAGGCTGTGGTAGTTGCGGTCCATTAGTCCTGTGGACTAATCTTTCCTTTGTGTCTTTGATTTTCTTTATTCTCTCTTGCTCCAGCTGGAATGGGACCAGAAGACTATGTTAGATGGCTGCTCACAAGCTTTTAAGACCCCAGACACTACTCACCAAAGTAGGATGCAGAACATTTTCTTTCTAAGCCATGTTATGCCAATTGAGCTAGATGTCCCTGGAGACCATGGTCCCTAGCCCTCAGGCCAGTAATTTGGTCCCTCAGGGAGTTTGGATGTATCTATGGGAAGCTCCCATGACCTTGCCTTGGTCAAGTCGTGCAGACTTCCCCAGTATTGTGTACTGCCTTACCCTTCACTAAAGCTGCAACTTATCTATTGTCTAGTTAGTATGTTTTCCTCCCCACCCCACCCCTCATAACCATCAAAGATTGTTTCTTTCTGGTGTAAACCTTATCACGAATTTATATAATAGTGGTCTCATACAGTATTTGTCATTTTGTGATTGACTTAAGTCTTAGTTATCTAGTGCTTCTATAACAGAAATACCACAAGTGGATGGCTTCAACAAACAGTAGTATATTCTCTCACAGTATAGGAGGTTAGAAGTCCAAACTCAGGGAATTAGCTCCAGGGGAAGGCCCTCTCTCTCCGTTGGCTCTGGGGGAAGCTCCCTGTCATCAATCTTCCCCTGGTCTAGGAGTTTCTCCCCACAGGAACCCCAGGTCCAAAAGATGTGCTCTGCTCCCAGTACCACTTTCTTGGTGTTATGAGGTCCCCCTGTCTCTCTGCTTGCTTCTCTCTTCTTTATCTCAGAAGAGTTTGGTTTAAGACATAACCTAATCTTGTAGATTGAGTCCTGCTTCATTAACATAACTGCTGCTAATCTTACCTCATTAACATCATAGAGGTAGAATTTACAACACATAAGAAAATCACATCAGATAACAAAATGGTGGACAATCACAATACTGGGAATTACTGCCTAGCCAAGTTGACATATATTTTTTGGGAACACAATTCATTCCATGACAATTTATTTCACTCAGCATAATGCCAAGGCTGTAATCTTTATGGAAACAGATTGCCACCTCTTTCTTCTGCAGAGCAGCTGGTGGATTCAAACTGTCAGCCTTTTGGTTATCAGTCCAGCTTTTAACCACTGTGCCACCAGGGCTCCAACCACAGGTATGGGGGTTAGGGTTTACAACACATACGTGAGGGGAACACAATTCATATCATAACACTGTTCATCAGCAATTTCCTACTTTCTAGCTATGTGCAGGAGTCCTTAGGTGACACAAATGGTTGGCGCACTTGGCTGCCAACTGAAAGGTTGGAGGTTCGAGTCTACCAAGAGGTGCCTCCGAAGAAACACCTGGTGATCTACTTAAAAAACTCAGCAACCGAAAACCCTACGGAGCACAGTTCTATTCTGACACACACAGGGTCATCATGAGTCGGAGTCAGTTTGACGGCAACTGGTACCCGATAAGCTGTGTGCCACACTAAGAAGTGCTACAGAAGCTTTCTACAGAAGCGTTTTTTTAAAAAACTGTTAACACATCCCTTAGTAAGGGGTCTATTTTATGGGGCAACCCACGACACATGCGTACTAACATACACACGTGAGCACAACTCAGACATGAGTTTTACAAGAGAATACTTAAACTTACTGTGCACAAGGCATTCTGATATTTTCTATTCTACCCTATTCTTCCATTTCAGAAACTTTTGATCATTACTCATTACTCATTACTTCGATCTCCTAATCCGCTAAAATGTCACATCTGAAAATAACCTAGAGCGTTTGGCATTGGCTAACAATGTTGCAACTGTCACCTCATTTTTAACGTAGCATGCCTGGACAGTGCTTAGAAGAAGCCATTGGTAGAAAGGAGGGCTCTGCTTTCTGATCTATCCTCGTTTTGATCTGTTTGTTGTTGCTGTGTGCTGTCCAGTCGATTCCGACTCATAGTGACCCTATAGGACAGAGTAGAACTGCCCATAGGGTTTCCTAGGTTGTAATCTTTACCAGGGAAACCCTGGTGGTGTAGTGGTTAAGTGCTGTGGCTGCTGACCAAGAGGTCAGCAGTTCGAATCTGCCAGGTGCTTCTCAGAAACTCTATTGGGCAGTTCTACTCTGTCCTATAGGGTCGCTATGAGTCAGAATTGACTCGATAGCACTGGGTTTGGTTTGGTTTTTGGAATCTTTACTGGAGCAGATCGTCAGGTCTGCTCGGAGCCACTGGTGGGCTTGAACCACAGACCTTTTGGTTAGCAGCCAAGTACTTTAAACATTATGCCACCTTAAATCAAAAAAACAAACCAAATCCATTGCCGTTGAGTCTATTCCGACTCATAGTGACCCGACAGGACAGAGTGGAACTGCCCCACAGGGTTTCCAAGGAGCAGCTGGTAGATTCAAATTGCCAACCCTTCAGTTAGCAGCCGGGCTCTTAATCACCACCAGGGCTCCACCTTAGTCATACTTTTAAAAAATTCTCTATTTCAGAGACCCTTGAACTATCATGAAGGGGCATCCACAAGTCTATTACCTGGTGAACCGAGAGAGCACTGGACTGGGAGTCAGGGGACACTGTTTCTTGTCTGAGCTCTCCCCCTAACCAGGAGAGTCTGAACAAAATCCAACTGAGCCCCATTTTTCTCATTTGTAAAATAACAATAATATGAACAGTTAAGATGTATCAAGTGTGTTCTGTGTGCCAGTCATTATTCTGTTTTACATGCATTAATTCATTTAATCCTCTGCAAACCTGTGAGTGAGATACTATTCGACCCCCACATTATAGCTAAAAAGGTAAGGCCAGAAAAGGTTACGTAACATTCAAGGCCACATAGCTTCAAGGTAGAGCCAAGATTTGTGCCCAGGCAGCCTATATGCTGTTCTATACTGCCTGTTTTGGGCACATCAAACTGGGTGATCTCTTAGGCCTTCTAGGTCTGACTTTCTATAATTCTCCTTGTCTTGATGGTTGAGAGTTTCTCAAAACTGCCCCTCACTAAATCATCACCCCTGTGACTTATTGGGGGAGTGAGCTTTATGACGTATAATCAGCTGTCATTTTGTCGACCCCTACCCATAGTGACCCCGTGTGTGTCAAAGTAGAACTGTTCTGATTTTTCTGAAGTAAATTGTCAGGCCTTTCTTGCAAGGCACCTCTGGGCATACTTCAACTTCCAACCCTTTGATTAGCAGCCGAGCGTGTTAACAGTTTGTACCCCCAGGGGGGCCTGTGAACTTTAGCCCTAGAGAAATATTACTTTTGTAGGGCAAACCCTAACCAATGTTTCTTACTCTGGGAAGAGGCGTGTTTAAGTGTGTGTGTGTGGAGGTGGTTGAGGATGGGGGAGTGCACAGGAAACCTGATAAAGAAATCACCACAGGAGGTGTTCGTCTTTATCTTTCAGATCCACACACACCCCACTGCAGGACACACCAGGAGCTGTGGCAGAGGCAGGCACTATAAGATGTATCTACTGTGGCTACAAAGGAGACACGGAGGTGCAGTGGTTAAATGCGCGGCTGCTAACCTAAAGGCCGGCAGTTCAAACTCACACAGCAGATCCACGGGAAAAAGACCTGGTGATCTGCTCCCATAAAGATTATGGCCTAGAAAAGCCCTATGAGGCAGTTCTACTCTGTCACATGGGGTTGCTGTAAGTTGAAAATCAACTAACTCAACGACACCTAACAACAACAACGTTACAGAGATAACCAGACCGGCAGAAAGGTGGTAGGCAGGCAGGCAGGCCTTCCAGATGAGGTGCAGAGTGTGTGCAGGAAGTGGGTGGTGTGAAAACATAATGTGTATTCAGAGGGATTCAGAACGCAGCAAGGCTCAACTACCAGGTTTGTACTCGTGGGTAATGGGACTACGTGATCGTGTGCACATGTATTCATACATACAATAAAGCACACAGTGGGCACAGTTACAGATACTTCTTAGACATAACCAGACACCTCGTGGGGTTGGTTTTCTGGGTTTGAAGGGTTAGGCACATAGTTTTTTGGGACTTCTCAGTCAATTGGCAATATACAGTTCATAGAGTTATATTCTACATCCTAGTTTGGTGAGAAGTGTCTGCAAGCAGCCCATCTAAAATACAACTATTGTTCTCTACTTGTCCAAAGCAAAGACTCAAAGAAGAAATGAGTCTACAGGACAGTGTACACGAAATACAGCCTCATCTATCCTGAGACCAGAAGAACTACGTGGTGCCCAGCTACCACTACCAACTGTTCTAAGTAGGTGGACCCTGATAGAATGGGAGAAAAATATAGAATAGAACCTCAAATTCCTAAAAAAAAAAAAAAAAAACTCGACCTACTGGACTGGTTGAGACTGGAGGACTCCCCAAGACTATTGTCCTGAGATATTCTTTAACCCTTGAATCGAAACTAACCCCTGAGGCCACCTTGTAGCTAAATAACAAATTGGCTCACAAAATAATGAATATCACCCATAAATACCATGCTCCTTTAAAAAAAGTCACCTATATGAGACCAAATGGTCAACAATTACTTTAAAACAAAGATGAGAATGTAAGGGGCAGGGAAACTAGATTAATGGGAACAGAACAACCAGAACAGAAATAATAAGAATGTTCATGTGTTGTGAAGAATGTAACCAGTGTCACTGAACTACTTGTGTACAAATTTTTGAATAGGAGCCTAAACTGTTGTGCAAACCTTCACTAAAAACTCACTAAAATGTTATTTAAAAAAAACAAAAAAGAAAATAGAGTAATGGGAGGTAAAGTTGGGACTAGATTGTAGCACACCTTGAATGCCAGGAAACCAAAGTGCTCACTAAAGGGACCATTAGTATTAAAGTCATCATGTCAGATATTATTGTAGTACATCCTAAAGTGATACCCTTGGCAAGTTGAGTACTGGCTAATATTGCTAAAATAGGAACTAACTCCTAAGAAAGGGTCATACTGAATATACTGCAGCCATTTAAACCTTCCAAGAGTGCAGCAAGGGAATTGTAGCTCCACCCGTCCATAAGAATGCACCGATCCAGGACAGGAGTCAGTGTTTATTTGATGCCATGTTGAAACAAATATCAAGTGATAAAATCCTTATGGGACAGAGAGGATTTTCATTTTCCTTCCAGGGCCACTATGGGAAAATAAATCTATCAAGGGCCACATTTTAATGAAAGGAAAAATAGATTAGTTTCAAGTATAGGGTTTTTTTTAGGAGGAATATATACAGTTCAATTTACCTGGTGCTTAAATTAAGATCAATGTGAAAGGAAAATCTTAAAATATGCTACAGTTCCAAATTCTAGTTGAAGGAAGAGGAAGAGAGAGTGAATGAGGGAGAGAAGAAGGAAAGGCAGGAAGAAAGAGGAGGAAGTGGAAACAAAAAGAGAGAGAGAAAGTCCAGGAGTAGGAACAAGGAGAGCTGAGAGGAGCAGAAAGAGCATGTGGTGGGAAAGGCCTGGCTGGAGAGTCTCAGAGGGTCAGGAAGGTGGAAATGACTGGAGGCAAACTCCTAAAGTCGCCCGGCTTCATTTGCAGGCTCGGCGTCTCCTGGCCCCTTATGACCTTCTTTAAATTACTGATGGGTGGGTGAACCGCTGTTTGTGCAGCTTCAATTGTTCTTTAATAATAAAATGTTGGAGTTCTTCAATGACCGCAAATACACTGCATTCCCTCTCTGTGACTGCTTTCTGCAGGGTGAAGTGGCAGGGACCAGAACTAAAAAATTCCCGGAGCCTGGATTGAGTGAACACGTGGCTATATCTGACGTCTATCAAGTCTAGGTTTCATCCTCTGCCTTTAAGAAGCCAGTGCTTCCAGAACCACTGCTTTGGCCTCACAGGCAACAAAACAAAATCACCTGATTTGGACTCGTGGCGACCCCCTGTGTTACAGATTAGAGCTGCAATCCACAGGGTTTCCTTGGCTGCAATCTTTACAGAAGCAGATCACCAAGTCTTTCTTTGGTGCAGGCACTGGGTGGGTTTGAACTGCCAACTTTTTGGTTGTCAAGAGCAAACCATTTGTGCCATTGGGCACATACTTCTTGTTGTTGTTGTTAGGTGTCTTTGAGTCAGTGCCAACTCATAGCAACCCTAGGTACAACAGAACGAAACACTGCCCAGTCCTGTGCCATCCTCGCAGTCCTTGGTATGTTTGAGCCCATTCATTGTTGCAGCCACTGTGTCAATCCATCTCGTCCAGGGTCTTCCTCTTTTTCTCTGACCCTCTACTTTAGCAAGCATGTTGTCCCTCTCCAGGGACTGGTCCCTCCTGATAACATGTTTAAAGTACGTGGACGAAATATCACCATCCTTGCTTCCCAAGGAGCATTCTGGCTGTACTTCCTCCGAGACAGATTTGTTTGTTCTTCTGGCAGTCCACGGTATATTCAATATTCTTTACCAACACCATGATTCAAAGGCATGCATTCTTCTTTCGTTTTCCTTATTCATTGTCCAGCTTTCCCATCCATATGAGGTGATTGAAAATGCCATGGCTTGGGTCAGGCACATCTAAGTCCTCAAAATGACATCTTTGCTTTTAACACTTTAAAGAGGTCTTTTTCAGCAAATTTGCCCAATCCCAATAGACTGTTTGATTTCTTGACTGCTGCTTCCCTGATTGTGGATCCAAGGAAAACGAAATTCACCGGTTCAATTTTTTCTCTGTTTATTAATGATGTTGCTTATTGGTCTGGTTGTGAGGATTTTTGTTTTCTTTATGCTGAGGTGTAATATATACTGAAGACTACAGTCTTTGATCTTCATCAGTAAGTGCTTCAAGTCCTCTTAGCTTTCAGCAAGCAAGGTTGTGTCATCTGCACATGGAAGGTTGTGAATGAGTCTTCCTCCAATTCTGGTACTGAGTTCTTTTTCATTTAGTCCGCCTTCCCAGATTAATGCTCGGCATACAGACTGTATGAATATGGTGAAATGATGTAGCCTTACCATACACCTTTTCTGGTTTTAAACCACGTAGCATCCCCTCGTTCTGTTCGAATGACTGCCTCTTGGTCTATGTACAGGTTCCTCATGAGCACAATTAAGTGCTCTGGAATTCCAATTCTTTATAATGTTACTCATAATTTGTTATGATCCACACAGTCGAATGCTTTTGCATAGTCAATAAAATACAGCAAACGTCTTTCTGGTATTCTCTGTTTTGAGCCAAGATCCATCTGACATCAGCAATGATATCCCTCCTGCCACATCCTCTTCTGAATCTGGCTTGAATTTCTGGCAGTTCCCTGTCGACGTACTGCTGCAACCATTTTTGATTTTATCTTCAGCCTAGTTTACTGGTGTGTGATATTAGTGATATTGTTCAGTAATTTCCGCATTCTGTTGGATCACCTTTCTTTGGAATGGGCACAAATAAGGATCTCTTTCAGTCGGTTGGCCAGATAGCTGTCTTCCAAATTTTTGGGCATAGACGAGTGAGCATTTCCAGCGCTGCATCCATTTGTTGAAACAACTCAATTGTTATTCCATAAATTTCTGGAGGCTTGTTTTTTGCCAGTGCCTTCAGTGCAGCTTGGACTTCTTCCTTCAGTACGATCAGTTCTTGATCATATGCTACCTCCTGAAGTAGAGTCCTGTTGAAACACTTGAAGCAACCAGGATTATCCAGTCATAAAAAGAAACAAATTTCTGAGACATGCTACAATGTGAATAAACCCTGAAAACATTATGCTGGACACAAAAGCACAAATACTGTATGATCTCACTTATATGAAATATCTAGAATATGCAGATGCATAGAGAACAAAGTTTATTAGTGGTTACCAGGGGAGGATTTCCAAGGCTGTAAATCTTTATGGAAGCAGATTGCTACATCTTTCTCCCGAGGCTGGTGGGTTCAAACTGTTAACCTTTTGGTTAGCAGCCAAGCGCTTAACCGCTGTACCACCAGTGGCTGCAACAATGGGTTCCAACATAGCAACAATTGTGAGGATGGTGCAGGACCAGGCAGTGTGTCATTCTGTTGTACATAGAGTTGCTATGAGTCAGAGCTGACTCCATGGCACCTAAGAACAATCAGGGGTAGGAGGGAAGAGAGGGTTGGGGAGTTGCTGAAAAAAAAAAATCATAGTTTTTGACCTGAATACTTTCTGGCATTCAACAATCTTTTATGAAAACACGTATACTTCTGAGAGCTTAAGCCTGGAATTAATTTAGTCTTTGAGTGGGCATGAGGCTTAATTTACAGCTGGGAGAAAGAAGACACTGGGAAAATATTGAGTCTGGTTGTTTTCGACTCATAGTGACCCCAAGTGACAGAGCAGAGCTGCTTCATAGGGTTTTCTAGGCTTTAATCTTTACAGAAGCAGATCGTCAGATCATTGGGTCTTTCTATAGGGGAGCCACTGGGTGGGTTCAAACTGGCAATGTTTTGGTTAGCAGCCGAGCACTTAATGGTTGTGCAACCAGGGCTCTTTGAAGATCCTAGTGGGAGAAGGCAGGAGGGATAAAAGTACATTATAAGTATTTCAGAACTTTTTCCCCCCTTTTAGGGCTGTTAAGCATTGAAACAAGCAGACCAGGGAGTTGTAGAATCAACTTTTCCAACAATAGTTTGAAAATATCCTTCACATATTAATCCTTTAATAAAATTGAATTAACTTGGCAAATTCTAACCAGAAATGTCATTAATGAAATGGTCTTATCCGTGGAAAAATAAAAGGATGACATTGGTGACAGTTCACACTGTATAGTTAGAGGGGTGAAGGGAAGTTGGATTTTAACCTCCAAGGAGCTAAGAAAATTTTCCCCTTGATATTTGTGTGCAAATAGACATAAAATCACAGTCAGCAGTGCCTATTAACAAAGTCTGTGCAGAGAGGCTAAAAAGCCAGCATTTATGAACAGAGCTGTCTAGGAGGATTTTGTCTTTTAGGCATATTATTTTGTAAATGGGCATTTCTTGAATTGTCTTAGTAAATGTTTTATACTTTGTTTTTAAGACCAACTCATTATAACTTGTAGCTGTGGCATTGCATAATAACATTTAAGAAGCAAAGTCATGGAGAGAAGACTTTTGAGAAAAGATAGGGCTTACACTGTGCAAACTCCTACATCCTGAATTTACCAAATTTGAAATGAGATTTCAACCATTTCTCAGATTTGAAGTGTTCCTCTAATTAATCCTAAAGGAATAGGCAACAAATTCGTTTTTATTTTTGGTGATTCCTAGGAGCAGATATGAGTATTGATATAAACTATGGAATAGTTTTAGGTCAAAATTCAAAAAGCACATGAAATTTAATTCTTACATCAATCAGTTCTATTTGACCAGGATGTGTTGTAGCTAGTCAGTTAAGGCTCAGGCCCTAAATATTTACATAAAATACATGAAATTGTTTCTACACCGACTGGGAAGGCGTTTTCCACTTTTGATTAAGTAGTTAATTGCTCTTTGCAATTTCTTTGACAAGTGAAACCTCATGCATTAACAAATAGACAGGAGAGCAATAAACACAAATACTGCGATCATTTAGCTAATACAATTTAGTAAACTAGATTATGATAGATTGGTGGTAAATGTGACATTCTCAGTGTATGTAAATAACCCTGAATTTGAGAACCTCTGTTTCCCAGAGCCCTAGTAAATATACTTTTAACAGGGATCTCATGTAAAGTAGCCATATGCTTATAATTATCCAAAAATTATAGATCCCCTGTGTGAAATTTCACATCTTTATTGCTTCTATTTTAATGTTAACAAAGTTGGTAGTGATTTTTCAAACCAAATCTAATCCTAAACAGGAAAGACAATTTCCTACATAATTGTAATTTTCTGTGCAAGATTTGACAAGGGTAAAGCCATTCCTAGAATTTCATCATCGTCATTCTGGTAAGCATCCATACACTCACTAAAAATGGTATTTACTCACTTCAAGTATCCCAATACCTATTAGCAAACTGCAATGTGGTTTTAATCTAGAATATTTGGACAAACATAAAACATGTTGAATCATTATGGAAGTGTTGCCACATATTCACAGTAAAATACAGTAAAAGCTTGCTGCGTCAAATAAGCTCAGCCCTTTCTTCTCCTCAATTTAGAGACATTATTTAACGACAACAAAAAAATTCTTAAGAGGATATGAAAACTAGTTAAATTGAAATTTTAAATTCCATTCCAGAGCAAAACTGTGAAGATTGAGAGCTTCTTTTACAGAGAATCCTTTGATATTTAAAAAATCCAATAATCTGTGAATAAGAGCCCTGGTGGTACAATGGTTAAGAGCTCAGCTGTGACCTGAAAAGTCTGCAGTTCAAACCCAGCAGTGGCTCGGAGGGAGAAAAGACCTGGCAATCTGTTACCTGGCAATCTGCTCCCATAAAGATTACGGCCTAGGAAACACTGTGGAACAGTTCTACTCTGTCATATAGGGTTGCTATTGGTCCGAATCAACTCAGTGGCACACAACAACAGCGATTACTACTATCTGTAGTAAGAATTTACATGCATTATTTTATGTAATCTTCCCAAAAAAAATTTAGAGGGAAGTACTTTCACCTCCATCTGAGATGATAAAACTAAAGTTAGAAGATTTCAAATTCACATAGCTAGTCAGTGACAGCTAGGATCCAAACCCAAGGCTCTAAGCCCCTCCTTTTCCATTTAGTGTCCATAGTATATAGGAAGATGTCTACAGTCACCTTCATTCTGATGTGGGTTCTGTCTCCCCTCCAGGTTCTAAGCATATCCGATCCACTTACTTTTAGAGATCAGACCAGATCAGCCACATTCGGCCTGGTATGGCTGTGGTCAATTAGGTACAGCTGGTTTGCATGAGGAATTAAAAATTACTTACTAATTAGGAAGGAGAAACATTAATTTGGGAATAAAGTTACATACTATGTGTTTTCTTTACAGCTTTCCCTTAAAAATTAAAGTGTTTCTTAAAGTTCTTGGCAGGTGTCCTGCCGCTATCTCATGGTGTAGGCCAATGGTTCTCACAGGTCAGCATGCATCAGAATCCGCTTCGGGCTTCTTAACACTCAGGTTGCTGGGCCCCAACCCCAGAGTTGCTGCTTTGGTAGACGTGGGAGAGGGCTGAGAATTTGCAGTTCTAACAAGTTTCCAGGTGATACTGATGAAGCTGATTTGGGGGCCATACTTTAGGAACCAGTGATGTTGGCAAACTACAACGTGATCGGAGCATCTGTGCCTTGCAGCAGAGCAGAAGGCGAACAATGATTGGTCTGATATGATCCCACGAGGAGTCGTCATGCTGCTTTCGATATCTGCCAACTTCAGTGCTGTCACACTGGTACATCGGGCTGGACCTACTGAACCTCTGAGAGGCACTCCATTCAGCTGAGTGGAATTTGAAGTCCAGAGAGGTTATGAGTATTGTATCATCTGGTACAACTCTTCATTCCACTCATTTAATGTGTCTGTAAATCACCCTGTGAAAGAGTGGAAGTGCCCGAACAACTGAACAGCCCAGCAAAGAAATAGGACAAAGCAGGGGGAACCAAGGGGCTGGTTCCTCTCTAAGCTGTGAAGAAGACGGTTCTATCTTAGGCGTGTCCTCCTCCTGCTTTTTTGCCTCTTCCCCACTTCTCTGAAGCAAACAGAGTCCCCTCGCCTTTCCTCCTGCTGCTCAAGACTCCGTACCTTTTTCACCTTTGATCACTGTTTGAGGAACTTGGCTCAGTACTCTAAGCCAATGGCTTTTGAATTTTTTTTTTTTTGAGGGACCTCTTCCACGGATGAAATGTCAAACACAGATAAAAACAGGACTGCTCAGGCTGACGCTAATGTGGACAACTTGAGCCCCAGTTTGTTGGTTTCTCCCTTATTCCTCTTGCCAGAGGCTGGAGGGTTCTACCACAGTTTCAAAAACCACTGCCCTGTTCCTTTTTTTGTCATTAGGCTTCTCTAAATCAAAACCAACTATTCCTAAGTCTCAGTTCTTTTAGACCACATAGGTGACAGCTAGGTAATATAATCAGGTTACCAATTTATTCAGAATGGTACAATTAAAAAAAAAAAAAACCAAGCCTGTTGCTAGTGAGTCGATTCCAATTTATAGCAACCCCGACACGACAGAATAGAACTGCCCCATAGGGTTTCCAAGGAGTGGCTGGTGGGTTCAAACTGCCAGTCTTTTGGTTAGCAGCCCTATTTCTTAACCACTGCAGCCACAGGGCTCCAACAGTACAGTGATAGTAAAATGTGAATGGGGATCCTGCTAGATAATGTTTGCATTTTAACTGGGGCCTTATGGAGACAGTGCTTTAGACTAAAGTGACTTCATTCAAGCAAATTTCAGGCAGTTGTACATTTTCTTGTTAGGTGCCTTTGAGTCAGTTCCTACTCATAGCGACTCTATAGGAGAGAGTAGAACTGCCCCACGGGGTTTCTAAGGCTGTAATCTTTACAGGAGCAGACTGCCACATCTTTCTCCTTCGGTTTGAACCACCTAGGAATGGATTATCCAATAAGCAAGGTATTCACCACGTGAAAACCATCTGAAATTATGCACTACACAATTAAGCCGTGTGTACCCTGCTTACCGTAAGCCAGTGTATACCGTGCTTACTAGTTAATCTGCCCCTGAAATCCTTACCTCCCGACCTTTTGGTTAGCAGCTGAGTGCTTAACCACTGTGCCACCAGGGCTCCTACAAACGTACTATAAATCAAGTATCCCCAGTTGCTTTTATAAAAGCTGCCTTTCGAATGACACTTCAATGAACAATGAAATAATAAGAGATAAACCTCTCTGTCTATTTATTTAAGAGAATCTTCTCTCCCTAGATTAAAAGAAAACAAGTTAAAAACAATAACACCATAGCTTTGAGATAAGAAGAGGACAATACTATGTTTTTGGTCCTCCATCTGAGCAGGCAGATCTTTCATTTATGGATGTTTTGTGGCCGCATGCTCCACATTATGTATAACTCTCTAACTTCTTGAAATTGTCTTAGTAGAGGGCACTCACTAGCCCTTGCTCAACTTTGAAAGTGCCTATAAACTTTCCCATGGCCAGTCCCGGTTTTGGTTTTCCACAGGTAACTCCCACGGCATCCACAAGGGGGCAGGACATACCACACTGAGCAGTTGCCTGTATTTCCTTTTTTTTTTGGAGAGGAAAAAAAAAAAAAAAAAAAAATCTAACCAGGAAAAGACTGCCAGGGTCAAGTTGCTAAAGGAGCCCACATTGTACCTTCTCACTTCAGCTCAAGAACCTCTCGCCCTGTTCTATGTCCTTCATGAATGAAACTGCTGAAGAAACTACTTAGACCAAAAGTTTGAATTCTGTAACATGATTTCAAATACTCAAAACCTTCAGTGAAGATTCAAAGGGAGATTTTGACTGGCAGTTTGCTCTATGTATCTTTATTTTTATGATGCCCATGCACACACACACACACACATATACACACACAGCCAAGGCCTTTGCGTAGCCATGTCAACATTGGGGTGGACTCCCACTTGAAACAAACCCATGAGGGAGGGAGGGAGAGATACGGCTTTATACACTACTGCAGATCATTGCAATGATATTTAAAATATGATTTTTTTTAATGTAGGAGAAACATTGGATTAGGATTCAGAAAGACTTGGTTCCTAGTCCTAGTTATATTTCTGACTAGCTTGAGATCTCAGGTCTTCTCAATTGAATTTGTGCCTCAGTTTCCTCACCTGGAAAATGACCTTTGAAGCCCTTTCAAGCGAAGAGCAGAGAGCACCTCTCCTTGCATAGACCTGAGGCTGGTAAGACTGAAGAAGGCTAGTATCTGCCCCAGAGGAATCCTGAAGCGCAGAGGACAGGCCACATCCTTTGTGGTCCCTGTCCCAGTGTCATTTACTTCTCCACATGACTCCATCTAGTGTGCTGAAGAATCCGAAGCCACCACAAATAGGCTTATTATTTTATTTCCTGTTTATTGATACCTTGTAGCAGATAATAAGTGCTGCGGGCAAAATGAAGTGGCAGCAAGCAGGGCTGCAGCTGTAGGCAGGAGCATTCTTACTGGATGGAGGGTCTGAAACTATGACTCATCATTAGCCAGGCTCCATACAGATAGAAATTAAAATACTGATAACACAAACCACAAATGTTCACTTCCCTAAGGGAAGAATGGAGGCAGACCACAAGGAGGAAGCCTTCCTGGATGTCCCCGGAGAGGCGGATGTGCAGAGTGAGATGAGGAGCAGGCCAAACAGGGCCATGGTCACCCCAGCGGTGATGGCTGGGCAGAAGAAGTGTTGCTTCTGCAAGAGAGAAATGGGGGAGTTTTGAGTCTGTGGATTTGTAGAAGTGGCCTGTGCAGGCCAGCAGAGGGGCAATGAGGGCCTGTGGGGAGGGGCAGAGGAACACAGAAGGGAGATGAGTGAAATGGGGTTGGCAGTAAAACAAAACCAAATAAAAAAATGAGAAGACACACTAGCAAACATGCTTTGGATATAACGCTAAGTGACAAGGGAGGAATACAACCTGGTATATCTATCCCCGGATTGCAATAATATAAAAGGTACATGTGCACTAAAATAAAGAACGAATGGAAGGGAAAACATAAAGGTGAAAACACTTCGATTGGTTGTAGTGACAAAAATATGGGAAACAAGTTTTTTTTTTTTTTTAGTCCTATTTCCTGTTATGTTGTTAGTTCAGTAAATAACAATAAACCATTTTTAAAGCACCGAGAGAGGGAGAAACAGTAAACAGGATGGTAGAGCACCTTTGTGTGTAGATGTGTGTGTGCACATGTGCATCTTGAAAACAAAGATACATAGAGACTTAAGGTCTCAGAACGTGATAATCATGAAACCAAAACTAGGGGACATAAGTAGAATAGGGATCCCAAAACCCATTGCTGTCAAGTCGATTCTGACTCACAGTGACCCTAGAGGACAGAGTAAAACTGCCCCAAAGGGTTTCCAAGAAGCAGCTGGTAGATTTGAATTGCCCTATAGGACAGAGTAGAACTGCCCCATAGGGTTTTCAAGGAGCAGCTGGTAGATTTGAACTACTGACCTTCTGGCTAGCTGCCATAGCTCCTAACCCCTGTGCCACCCAGGCTCCAGGATTGGGATAGGGCCAGTTGCCGTGGAGTCAATTCAACACATGGCGATTGCATGTGTTTCAGAGTAGAACAGTGCTCCATATGGTTTTCAGTGGCTGATTTTTCAGAAGTAGATCACCTGGCCTTTCTTCTGAGGCACATCTGTGTGGATTGGAACCACCAACCTTGAACTGCCTTGTGGTTAGTAGTGGAGCACTTAACTGTTTGTACCACTCAAGGACTCCCGCTAAACTGTATAGCCCAGTGGTAAAGAGCTCAGGCTTTGGAGCAGAGTGACCTTGGTACTCAGTTTCCCTATTTGTAAATGGGGATAATGATAGCACTTATAGAATTGTCAAGATTAAATGAAATAATATATGTAAAGGGCTTAGAATTGTGCCTGACACCCAAGTTCTCTGTGGGGGTTTGCCATTACCTGATGGAAACCAGTGCCTAGGGTGGAGCTTTCTTAAGAAAGCTCAGAAATGCTGAGAGGCACAAAGAGATCAGGGGAACAAAAGTCCCTCCCCCAGCAGGCTGTGAGTCAGGTGAGTGGTCCCTGCAGGAACAACAACAACAACAACAACAAAGGATGAAAAAGCAAAAGGCAGAGGGGAAGGAAAGTGGGAGGGAAGGGAGTAGACATTGGGAACTACAGCAACAACAACGAAATAGTGTGGGGAAGGGGAAAATCATCTGAGATCAAGTCAAACCATAAAGTAATGAAAAGAGCAAGAAACGGAATGGATTGGGCCAGGGATGGACTCGTCTATGCTGTATGGACTCGTCCATGCTGTTTGGGGTCCCAGCTCTGGGCTCCACCCTTGGCTGTGTGACTTCTTGGCCTGTGTGGCCTTGGAAAAGTCATTTCTCTTCTCTGAACCTCTTTTTTTTTTTTATCAGTCAAAGTGAAAATAGTCACTTTGGGGATGATTAACAGAAGGCATTTTATGGTCGGTATCTGAGGTCCGAATAAATGTGCAGGAAAACTGTCCACCGCAGTCTAGAGGTACAGAACACTACGGGAGAGAGGAGCAGCCCTCCGCTTAATTCCTGTGTTCAGGTCCCGAATTAGCACGAAAGTGTGCAGGAAGACAGACATAGGGAATCTAGGGACCCAAACCCAGCCCAAATTATTGCCCTGGAGTCAATTCCAACTCCTAGTGACCCTAAAGGACAGAGTAGAACTGTTCCATAGGGCTTCAAAGGCTGTGAATTTTAACGGAAGCAGACTTCCACATCTTCCTCCCTCAGAGGTACTGGTTGGTCCCAACTGCCACTCTTTCGGTTAGTAGTAGAGCACTTTAACCACAGCGCCACCAGAGCTCAGATAAAGGAAACTCGTGATGGGGCGAGGCTAGGCTGAAGTGAAACACATTGGGGAAGAGCTGCAAAGGGAGGGGTGCACTGGACAGGGAGGAGGCCAGGGAGGGAAAGGGTGGGAAGGCAGAGAGATGGGAGGGCAGTGTAAGAAGAAAAGCAGGCTGGGGAAAGGGGATTGGAATGCAGAAGGAACTCGGGGAAGGAGGAAGTATTGAAGGCGGGAGGGAAAAAAGAGCGAGAAATTGGGGATGCGGGGGACGGGGGGGCGGGGGGAGGCAGCCAGAAGGAAGAGGACCCGGGGAGCAGACGAAGGCGAAATGAAGCTAAAGGCAGCGTCCGAAGAGGTTGCGGGCTGCGAGAAGAGAGGCTGGGGCCTGCACCGGAGTGCAGCTGTTTTTAGCCTTGATCCTGATTCTAAAGACTCGTGGCCTTTTCCTGACCTCGAGGGTCAGGAACAGACACCCTGTCCTTGTGAAGACTGGTACCCCACCGAGAGAATGGGGCTCTTCAGGGCTGGGCCCCGCGCCTGACGCACTGCGAGGCTTCAGTGGCTCTGAGTTGGCCCCCGAGGGCAGCACACCGCGGGCCTGGAGATTGGGGCCCAGGAAGGACGGAACCACTGACCCGAGCCAGCTTGCAGCGTGCAGCAGGGACGCCTGCTCCAAGCCGTCTCTGGGGGGCGCCCCCGCCGCTTCCTTCCTCCAGTGCTCGGAGGAAAGTGGAGGCGCTGGCGAGGACCGAGGGCGGGCGCGGCGCTGCGGAGTGACCGAGCCTCTAAGAGGACGAGGGGGCTTGGCGCTGCTGACGGCCCCTTCCTCCCTCGCCGCGGGGCGGCCGCGCCCGCCCTCCCCAGCTCCCGCCTGCTCCGGGAG
Organism: Loxodonta africana; assembly: GCF_030014295.1. Lineage (NCBI taxonomy): Eukaryota > Metazoa > Chordata > Mammalia > Proboscidea > Elephantidae > Loxodonta > Loxodonta africana. The sequence goes on along the minus strand of NC_087355.1, from coordinate 46,895,065 downwards.
TTGAGCGCCGGGCCCAGCAACCCCGCACGCGTCCCGCGGGGGCGCTGCGCCTTCCTGCCACACCGGCGCGCCGCGGCCCCTCTCCCCCTACACCTCCTGCCCGCACCTCCCGGCCTCTCCTCCCACCCTCCGTCCCCTCCCCTCCCGGCTAGGGGCGGGAGGGGGCGTGGCACGGCAGGGGTTTGTGTGGCTGGGACCCGGCTCCTCGCACTCGGAATCAGCCGGAGGAGCCGGGCCCCGGCCGCTGTCCAGCCGCGCCGTGCCTCTCGCGCCCCGCGCCGCCGCCTCTTCGGAAGACGCAGTCTTTTGCTCGCCATGGATACTCCCAGGGTCCTGCTCTCGGCCGTCTTCCTCATCAGTTTCCTGTGGGATTTGCCAGGTTTTCAGCAGGCGTCCATCTCCTCCTCATCGTCGTCCGCTGAGCTCGGCTCCGCCAAAGACGTGCGAAGCCGCAAGGAGGGGAAGGTGCCTCGGGCGCCGCGGGAGAGTCCCGTGGACCGGGCGCCCCCGGAGCGCCAGGAGCCACAGCAGCGGCGGCAGGATGAGCCCAGGCGGCGGCGGCCGCAGCAGCTCCAGGCTCAGGAGCTGCCGGGCAGGGGCCCGCGTGTGGTGCCCCACGAGTACATGCTGTCAATCTACAGGACTTATTCCATCGCCGAGAAGCTAGGCATCAACGCCAGTTTTTTCCAGTCTTCCAAGTCAGCGAATACGATCACTAGCTTTGTAGACAGGGGACTAGGTAAGTGGCAGAGAAGACGCCAGACTCCCCTCGTCCTCGAGCTCCGCAGCCAGGGCGCTGCTCCGGCTCTGGTCGGAGGCTGGATTCCCACTCTGTGCACCTCTCCCTTTCTTTCCTTTCATTTTTTTTTCTTAAGCTCGAGTAAATTTCAGAATGTGAGTGCAGATTTTATTCCAGTCTGCAATCTTCCCTTCCATCCTCGCTTCCTTCCTTCCTTCCTTCTTCCTCTTGTCTTTTGCAGAGAGCGGCGTGGTGGCCGCTCCTCTGGTGGGTGGTGTAGGCAGTGTGGAGCACGGGAGGTGGCAGGTAGATGACCCGGGATGGCGTGGGATCGGGGCGCCCCCGGGAGCAACCTGCTGCGGAACTGAAGAACCTGTGCTTTGGGGTCCGGGGCTGTGCATCCCGCAAGGCGCAAGGCTTGAGTTACCGGGGTGGACCGGGTCCCGGGCGTGCGTGAGCGTTGGAAAGCCTCGGCCCCCGGTCCGAGCGGGGGAACGCGGACAAAAACGAGTCCCGCCGTCGGAGGAGCGTCTGCGAGCGGCGGGGCAGAGTCCTGGTCCAGCAGCCGCGCGGTCTCCGCGCCGTTACCGTGATGGGTGCAGAGCTCATCGAGCCTGGCTGGCTGGAGCCCCGCGCTCTCGGACTTTTCTGCGCAGCGTCCAGCTCTCGGCAGCTCTGAGGCCGAGACTGGAGTGATTTCTGCACCGGCAGCAACGGGTGGGCCGGGTTAGGGGAGGCTAATTTTGGACGTCTGCTAATACTTAACCCACCTGGGTGTATGGGTGTTTGCATCCACCTTCTCAGCCAGGCAGCGCTCCTCTCCCTGCACTTCTACTAGGGTGCTAGTGCATGTCTATGGAAACTTTTGCGCCCGCTCCTGGTCTGCTGCATTGGTCCGCACGCAGCGTGGCCAGTGCCTTCTAGGAAGCCTTGCGGTCCCGCTGGTCCCAGAAATTGGGGAGGGATCTACAGACGCCGGAAACTCAACTCCTATAAAGAGGCAATAATGTGGGAGGAAAAACGGAAAAGAAAGAGAGAAAAAGATAGGAAAGGAAGGGAAGAGGAGAGAAGATAAGCAGAAAGGAAGGAGGGACTAAAAGAAGTCTAAGTAGCTACCCACCCTCTGTCCTCCTAGACTTAGCCCCATGGCTTTGGCGGGTTCCCAGTCTCCCGCTTCCACATCAGTGAAATTGGGGTCGTCCCGGAGCCTGCGAGCGCTTGGACTGAGGTTGAAGAGGCTGCTCCCCCGGCTGCCTTGGGCGCTCGCAAGTTCTCGAAGCTTTCAGCGCAGGTTAACGGTCACTAAGGCTCTGGGCTCCTATCGGACTCCAGCTCCCTGCCTCCTTCCTGAAAGCCGCCTTCCTTGTGGGCGAGGGTCCTGCCCACGCCCGGTTCGCGGCTGCAGCCCGAGGTCAGCGAGGTTCATGAGCTGCTGAAAGGTCTGTAGGGCAAATTAACGCCGTGTGCTTTATGGTATTTTAGGACAAAGTCCCCTTTGCAAAGACACGTGGCTTCATAGCACCGCAAGTGTGTTCCTTGGGCTGCCAGCACAGCTCTCCACACGCCCCAACCCTACCTCGGTTGCCACCCCCTCCCCCCACAATTCTGTTTACCCTCCGCCTTCTGAAGAACCCTCTTCCCAAGGAGAGACTAAGGAGGCCCAGGGAAAACTGCTCAAGAGGCCCTCCCCCCCGGGAAGAAATCCCAGAGGCCCTGCCTGGCCCGCGGTTGAGCGCGCATTTTCTTTTTCCAGAGGGAAATGACCAGAATCTCCTCCCCTCCCCAGGCAGGCACTCCTAAGCGATCACTGCGCCTTGTGGGTTTGGCACAGGACCAAAGGACCCTGCGGGCTGTTCGGAGGAGTATACGGAAGCTTGCTGGGTACAGGCGAGGGTAAAGGGGTCTTTGGGGGCTCCAGGTCTGGCGGAGACGCGGGCTTGCTTTACCCTTGCTTGCCCTGCAGCCACCCCCTGGGCATCGTGCTGTGCGCCCCCGGGCGCGGGAGGAAGGGGAGGGACTGGCCGCGAGCCCAGACTAGGGGGCGGAGGGGCTCGGTTCCCGGGCCAAGGTCTCCAGACCAGCCGGACCTAGTTCCAGACGTCAGGCTTCCACCGAGGAAAGCCGTCGTGGGCTGGGGCTGAACACGGTGGCACACCAGGAGGAGACGCAGTATGACCACCAGGACCGTAGCTTCAATGGCGCGGTCTTCTCCCAGAAAATGCGAAGAAAGGCAGTTAGTTGGCTGGGAAGGCGGTGCAACTCGTCGCGAGCCGCGCGGGGGCAAAGGAGTGCGGAGCTGCGGGCCCGAGGGGCGTGCAGGGGAGGGGGCAAGTTGGCGGCTGCAGCCCCAGCTTGATAAAGGGAAAGCCTCACTTTCCCTCTCACTGATTTTGATTTGATGTGTCACCGGCGGTGACCTCGGGCTGGACCTTCCGGGGCTTGCTTAGCATCGGGCCCCTGATTGGAGTGTTTCAACTCAGCGATCTAATTGTGGGTTCATGTCATAACACATCAAACGGTGTCTAGTCTCCCGTGATGGAAGGGACCCGCCAGCCGCGTATCCCCGGCTGCAGGCGAGGACTTCCGCCCATCTCACGTGGGGGCTCTTAACCGCGCTGAACACCCCAGTAGTCACCCTCCCCCCGCCCCTGCCGGAGTTGTGGGACTAGGACGAAAGAGCGGTGAACAATTTAGTGCGGAGCCAACCCGGATAACTTGGCGCCTTGCCTTGGGGGTGTTTAAGTCGCCGTCAAGTGTGACAGGCTAGGCTCCGAGGAGCAGGGATCCCTCAGAGGACCGACGGAGTAAAGAAAAGGAACCTGAAGCAAGCTCAAGAGGCACGAGTAACTTACGTGTATACAGTATTTGCAAAAAGCCCTCACCTAGAAATCCCAAAAGTTACACCTGAAGGCTGTGATTAAGGGTGAGGAGCTGGGAGAAACACTTCCAAAAGGAATGAAGAGTGCTTTAGGTCTATAAAGGCAGCACGTTCTGTGTCGCTCCACCCCCTGCCAGGAGACCTTACTGCAAGTTTTTTCTTTTAAAATACGTCCTTTCGGTTTGATCTCCAAACATCTAAAAAGTAATAATAAAAGGCAAGATTAATTGAGCATTTATTGTGTGCCAAGTACTGTGCCTGAAATATCTCATTTAATTCTCCCAGCAACACCTGGGGAAAGTGCTATAATCACCCGGGTTTTACAGGTGAATTAAGGAGGACACACAGAAGAAGCAAGTTGTTCAAGGTTTCGCAGCTAGTGAGAACTGAGGCTCACATCTGATTCTAGACTCTGCATGCTTAACTATGGCACTAAGTGGATAGGGTAGAGGCTGAGGGGGATTCTAAGGGTTGGTGAGGAGAAGCAGTTAATGGGGAAGGAAGAGTATGAATGGGGCTTTGGATTTAGGCTGTGGACTTGTGCTGTGCCTTGCTTTCTCCTTCTACTTGTTTTAGCAGAGGCACAACAAACTGCTTACCTTTGATCTTTTTAAGATGTTTCCATATTTTAAAAGTGCTTTAAAAATACCTTTGGATACATGAAGATGAGAAAGCTTGTGTGTGTGTGTGTGTGTTGGTGTAGTCTCAAGATCAGAATGGGCCAGGATGGATGTAGAAGAAATACAGTTAGTGCATGAAATAACTCATTAAAAGGCCTGCCCCCTACCCCACCCCGGCCTGGGAAAGGCAAGCAATTAGAGCTATGAATTCAACATGGCCAGCCATAGTGGCGGAAGAATGAGAGAGAAACAGAACTCAGACTTGCAGTTTAAGCAGTCAGAAGTGCCACATATTCCAACAAGGGGCCAGGCAACCCCGAGGATGAGGGAACCAAAATAAGTCTAAGCTGCTGTGCATTAGGTTCCCAGATAATTTTTAAATCAGAATACTCTTTAAAAAAATTTTTGTTCTTACAATCGCGCCCTCAGAAAAGAGGCAGTAGGGAACAAACAAAACAAAACGAGATTGGAATGTCCTTGAGGAACTCGAAACTCCAGAAATGACTCTTGAGATAGTTTGCCATTGATTGTTCGCTGGCTTCTTGGTTTACCTTCTGGGTCACGGTTATCAGGGGGCAGGGCAGGACAACTCTGAGGATAGCCCTGCTTTGAGGCGGGCCTTTGGAAAGTTGCACTATTGAAGCTCGTCTGGTACAGCACGTTTATGCAAAACAGCGGGTTTCTGGGTGGACTTGGGCCGAAGAGTGGTGTAATCAACGTAGCAGCGCTTTGCCCGGACCCTGTTGTCGTTGGCAAACGGAAAATGAAATATAAGCAGGGAAGTATTTTAATGGGGATGGAGGGAATTCACAACTGTTAATTATTTGGTGACCTTGTATTCGATTTGTTTGAGTCCCTTATAAAAACACTAATGCAGACCAGACGGCCAAATGAGGAAGCCGGGCAGAAGGTTCCAATCTGGACTTTATTTCCTCGGAAAGAGGGAACAGCCTTGGAAAAGGCTTGCTGAGCGTTCAAGTGTATGCGTGCGAATGCGCGCCCGCAGGAGCGTCAGAGCAGGGCTTGCGCCTCTGTCGCTCTTCAAGCAGCTCCTCCTGCCCGGTGAACTGGAAGGTCCTGGTAAAGGTGGAGGATGGAAATCTCAAGTTAGAAGTTGTTCTGCTCTTCTGGCTGAAATGATTAAGACATTTTTAAGGCCACAAATCAATTCGTTAGCCTTCGATTGGTTGCTAAATACCAGTTTTCACCCCTATCCCAAAGGCCCTAAGGGTAGCCTTACAGGGAAAAGCAAGAAGCTAAGAACACCTAGCGTCTTCTGATGAGAGAGCGCAGGTCGCGCGGGCACTCTTGGCGAGCCTCCTACGCTGGGGAAGCCAATCTGAGAAGGACGCTTTGCGTTTTTCCCAACGGGGAGGCTCTCCGACTTCTGGGAGTTGACCAGGTCGATTTGCTTGTGGCGGTGGTGGGGGAGGGGAATGGAAAAAGCGTGTCCAAACATCCTTATCGTTTCTGGACATTAACAAAAAATTAAAAAAAAAATCATCCAAGCCACAGCTCAAGACAGGCCTTATGAATCCCCTCCCACCAGGCTGAATCAGGACATTAAAGCTCCCCCTTTCGACCAGAGAGGATGCGTGTAGCATAAAACCGCGATGAACGAGGGGCGCTGCATTGATGGAGCCCCTAGCGCAACCTGTTTGTCCAAGTCAGATTCTTGGGGTTCTGGCGGTGCACCTCTTTGAAACTGGTGACGCTTTCCTGGGCCACACGCGAAGCGTAGTGAGACAAACAGTACAAGAGAAACAGGGTAGGACGGAAAAGAATTTTTATTTCCTGCCAGGACTGCTGCGTTCATCAAGCGACCCAAAGCAAACCAACAATAATCCCTGGGGTGCTTTTAAGTAAAGCGAAGGGCATTAGTTTGATAATCTCTCAGGTATAGAATAAATCAGATCAAAAGATGCTCTCTGGAACCTGGGCCCGGTCCGAGCCGAGGCTGCCAAGTGTGGAAGGGAGCAATGTGGATCCATCACGCCATCTCGTTGTTTGATAACTACCACCCCCCTTAAAGCCCTGGCTGTTTATTTTTAAGCTCAAAGTGGGCTAAATGGTGTCTCCGTTTACAGGAATTAAATAGGTCCGCGTCCGCCTAATGGGTTCCAGGGTTGCTGTTCTCCGCATTCCGGGACAGTCCATTAGCGCTGTTGTGGACCGGAGGGTTGAGTCGGCTTGGGTGAGGGGCTTTAGGCTCTGCGAGAGGGCGGGCGGGGGAGGTGCAGGCCCGCGATCCCGAAGAGCGCGCGCTGCGCGGTGAGTGGCGGGGGAGCCTGGGGGCGGGGCACGGCTGAGGGACCTGATTGTGGGCATGCTGGAGAGGAGAGGGGCGGGCTAACCCCGCCAGGCTTGTGCTGGGTTGGCGGGGGTGGGGGTTGGGGGAGATGCTCTGACAGCAGGAGCAGGGGACAGCACGAAGGGCTGGTTTGGGGGGATTTCCTGTCCTCCCCCCGCCCCGCATCCCTAAATAAACATAGGATACTCGGAGTGCGCCTGTCTTGCAAAGCTGGCTTTCAGGGAAGTTGGGCCAGCCTGCGCCCTACTTCCCAGCCAACTGCCGCTCCGACGCCCCACGGGGGGAGAAACTGCACGATTCTAGACTGCAGCCCGCAGCGGCCACCTCCAATCTGATTTTGCGACGGCCTGGTTTCGGAAGTCAGACCCGGGTAAATGCAGCGAATTGCAGTTGCGGCAATCCTTTCTTTAAAGGCTACACCTGGCCCCGCACTTTAAGAAGCAGACCACTACCACTTTTCCTGCGTCTCTGCTTGCAGGCTCCCTGGGCGCTGAGAGTCCCGCCCACGGCAACACGCCAATTTGACCCCGTTCTCTTGTGATCTCAGAACTGGTCGGATTTGGAGCGGCGGGAGAAGGGGAACCGCATAAAACTGGCACCTGTTGTTTCTACTTTTGACCTCCAAGCCCTCAAATCCAGCAGCCCGATAGTGTTCCAGCTCCGACGGCGGTTTCACGGCTGCGGCTGCCCCCTCCTGCGTTCCTTCGCTTACTAGAGGGCCTGTGTCTCTCCTCCAGGCTCCCGGGTGTCCCTACGAAGTCGACGGTGCAGAAAGCAACCAGGCCTAGCCCCAAACGCGAGTCCTCAAGTGAAGGACAGCGACCCGCGGAGGACGTGGGGGCATGCCCTCCGCGCCGCCCTGGGGTGCAAGACGCGCCCGCGTCGCTGGGAGGCAGGAAGAGAGGGTCTGGGGCGCTGGGACGGTGCTGAGCTTCGGTTTGGGTTTCATCTGCTGCTATGTCAAATTAAGATTTGAGCCTCTGTGAATTGGTCTGGAGCCCAGGGTGGGTTCTGCGGTAAAAAGAGAGACCCCCCAGTGAAGTGTCCTTGATCTCGCCTTTGCTTCTCTGGCTCTCCAGCCCTTCTCGAGAGTGAGCCGGCACGAAGTTTTCACTGAACTTCATAGGAACTGCTTTGTAAACGAATTCGTTTCATCCTAGAGAGACAAATGGAGTTTCCCTGAAGCGTTTTTCGGCTCTTGCTGTGGGCGTCAGTGCTCTCGGAGAGGCCGGGCCCCTGGCGCTGGACTCGCACCGGAGATCTGCGCCCTCGGGGTTTGGCTTTTCTGCGCTAGAAACCTGTGTAAGGCTCCTAGGACTAGTGGAGTTCTGGATTCAGGCCTGTGGGATCGCGTTCGTTTGCCTCACGCTGAGTCAGCTGGCAGCGCCAAGACTGGGATTTCTCTGAGGGGCCCAGGTAAGTCACCAGACCCACATAGTCCCGCATAGTTGCCGAATAGCCTGGGAAAGCGGAGTGAAAAGGCCTCTCGGAGACTCTGGAGGACCAGCCTTGGGCGACTCCGGTCTTTGGAATGAGGAAAGAAGCTGAGAAATGCAGAGCAAGCTGTAGGGGAAGGCAATGTGGAAGCCTAGAGAAGTTAGGCGGCTGAGTGTGTGGCACACACACTGACTGAAGGACAAACCGACGGGACCTTCTTGGGTGGCTCGCGAGCTGTAGCCCGAGAGGTCATTCATTGCTACAAACCCCTCCCCTCCCACCACGTGCGTGGCCAGTTGGTAGGCCAAGAAGATGGGGGACATATTCGACCGCTGAACACTTTTGCTCCCTCATACCGGACGGATTCCGTGGACAGTGTGCCCCACAAAAGAGCGTCAAGGGCGCGAGTGAGGGTCAAGGGCAACTAATCACCAGACTGCTCTTGACTGCGTAGGTCCAGCGGAGAAGCCATAGGGGCTAGCACTAGCCCTTCCCAGCAAAAGAGGGAACCAGCAAGGAAGGTCCTAATTATTGATTGGGGATGGGGTGGAGATCGGCCACTCACCAGTCACTGCAAGAGGGTCGGCAGTGGCAGGATATGGCACCACAAGACTGAGACTGGTCAAGGCAATGGGGGGAGAGGCCTTGCCCTTTGCTGGGCCTCAGATGAGCAGGAAGCGGAAGTGACTGTTTCTTACTTTACTTCTGCTGCCCACCACCTTTCCTCCGCTAAAAACCCAGCTAACTTCTAGAAATCTTGTAGAGAGAATGGAACCATATCTACTCAAAGAAGTCTAAGATGAGGACCGTTTCCCCTTCTCCCTACCTGGATAAGAAACAAAAACCAAACCCTTTGCTGTAGAGTTGATCTGGACTCATAGTGACCCTAGGGATATAGGTAGTAATATTGAGTGCTTCTATGTGCAGTGGTTAAGAGCTCAGCTGCTAACCAAAGGGTCGGCAGTTGGAATCCACCAGATTTCCTTGGAAACCCTATGGGGCAGTTCTACTCTGTCCTGTAGGGTCGCTATGAGTCAGAATCCACTCCACCTGCAAGAGCTGATGTGTCATGCAGTGCGCTGAGTAGCTGAATCTTACCTTTGCAGTGACCCTGAAAGGTAGGGCTAGTTATTCCTATTTTACAGAGGAGGGATGTGAGGCTGGGGGAGAGAGAGTACTTGCCCAAGGTCACCCAGACATTAAGTCACAGATCAGGATTCAAATCTATGTTTCTTTGACTTGAAATCCTCACTGTCTTTAGTAACTAACATTTGCATGGTGCCTTCAAAGGTCTTTGCCACACTGTTTCTCATTTGCACCCCTCAGTAACTCTGTGAGCTGGTATTGTTATCCCCATTTTGCAGATGAGAAAATTAAGTTTCCTTGTAAGTTCTCTTTAAAAAGCTCAATTTTGGGCATCCCTTTCTTCAGTTCTGTTGACTAGGAAGCAAGTGGCTCTTGGAGACCAGGGATTGGCACCCTCCAGTCATGGGTAACATGAAAGAGATGGGGCCTTCTCAGGGTTTGTCTAGAGTGTTGGTATGGAAACTGGAACCAGATTGCCAGCTCTACCACTTCCTGTCTTGGGCAAGTGGCTCTTAAACTCCCTACTTTAGCTTCCTGATCCATACGGTGGGGATAATAGGGTGCCTTTCTCATAGATGGCTTTGAGGAATAAAATGAGTTAATACATATTAAGAATTTAATCATACCCAGCACAAAGTAGGTGCTACACCAGTGTTTGTTATTTGGTAATTATGCTGGCTGATCAAGCAAGAGTACTGGGGCCCCTGGCACCCTGGAGAGGGTGAATTGTGTGGATTGCTTCTTGAATCCATCCACTGAGGATGATGCTTAGCAACTGGTCAGCAGTTTGCAAGGCTCAGACCTCAACACAGACCTGACGTACAATGAGGGTTTACCCTCAGGGGGCATGCCCAGGAGATTGCTATGTTCAAGGGGGATGGTAATCATTGCAGCACAGATTACCCTAGGAGGACTTCACACCCAGAGGAGAGGGGCTGGTGGCTCATTTTTACTCACCCAGCATGCCTGGCTTTATTTCCAACCTCATGGACTTCGGCACCTCAGGGTAATTCTGAAGCTACCTGAAGGACCTAGGGGAGATGTGACTCCAAATCCAGCCATAAATTCCATCCTCTACTGAAGAAAAAGAAAAGAAAAGAAATTCCCGGGGGGAACCCAGCTCACCTTGGGTTGACTGCACTGATGATGAATGTGAGTGTCCTGCGTGGTCCCTGGTCAAATCAGGACCCTGGATGAGGCACCCAGCCACAGGATTGGGGTCAGCCTTGGAATTATTACCTTCAGAACTTGCCACTTCCTACAGCCTTAGTCTCCTCACTAATAAATGAGTATAATAGTAGGACAGACCTTGGACACTTGCAGTGAGGGTTCAGTGAGAGAGGACAGCAAAGTACTGGGCTCATGACCAACACAAAGGCAAGTCTCTTAGGGTTTTGGTGCTGCTGTGTGGTTAGGTGTCCTGACTCACTGCGACTCCATGTGGCAGAGCAGAACTGCCCCATAGGGTTTCCAAGGAGTGGCTGGTGGATTCAAACTACCAACCGTTTGGTTAGCAGCCTTAGCTCTTAACCACTGGGCCACCAGGCTTCCGGGGAGTAATTACTGCCTAAAAATCCCTATGGGGTAGTTTAGCCTAGAAAGCCTTAGGAGGCAGTACTACTCTGTCACGTGGGGTCCCATGAGTGGGAGTCCACTGGGCACCTAACAGCAGCAACAACAATCTTTATGGGAGCAAATCACCAAGTCTTTCTCCGGCTGAGCCGCTGGGTGCTGCCGGCTTTAAAATGAGCGAGTGGGAGCAGTGGTTCAGCCTCAATGACAGCCAGAGTATCCTTTGCAAAGCTCTGTGATTATCCCTCGCCCCTCAGCTTCCTCCCCCATCGGTGGTGGTGGTGGTGGTGGGAAATCCCGATGTCTCCTCAGCTTTCTGCTCAGCCACCGCGGAGGATGTGGGACGGAGGAGGCAGCTGGGGTCCGGCTGGACGCCTAGCCAGTAGCCATCCAAGGTCACCAGTAGGGAACTCAGAGGACGGGGGCAGGACGCGGAGGAGCCCAGAGTCCGTGGCGGGGAGTGACGTGCAGGTCGCGAGAGCTGGTGCATCCTCGGTGCTGGCGGGTGACCGCAAATCCAACCAAGACCCTCCAGAGGGACTCAAGCTGTCCAACATACCTCGGTGATGTTTTGTAAAAATGCAGTCCCGGGCTCTCCTCAAACCCAAAGAAGGTGCTGGATTTCTGGAACCCATAAATAGTAGCCCGGGACCTCCCGGGAGGAGGCATCGAGAGGAGCCTGGAAAGGCCCGTTTCCTGTCCCCGAGCGTCCCTCGCTCAAGCCGCCTTCATGGACTGTAGGTTCCAGGCATTGGTCTGTAGTGCGGTGGAAAGGCATCCTGCTTGCCTTTCTGCCTTAGCATCCTTTGGTGTTTGCTTCTTCAGCTCTCTCCAGCTGTGCACTGTGCCAGTAGACAGATGACTGGCTTTCTAAGTCAATTTCCGCAGCTTTAAAACAGGTTGCTATCACCTAGCAAGCGTTAAAAAAAAAAATTTTTTTTTTACTTGTTTTCCTTAAAAAAACAAAAACAAAACAAAACAAAAAAACACAAGAAGCCCTGGTGGCACAATGCAATGGCTGAGCACTTGGCTGCCAACCAAAATGTTGGCAGTTCCAACCTACTCAGGCGCTCTGCAGGAGAAAGACTTGGGAATTTGCTCCCTTCAAGATTACAGCCTAGGGAACCCTATGGGGCAGTTCCACTCTGTCACATGGGGTTGCTATGAGTAGAAAATCGACTTGACTCCGCAGCACCTAAGAACAACAACACAACACAGCAGAAACACGTGTGTGAAGTACCCTCAGCCCTTCCCAACCTGCTCTTAACTCAAAAGAAAACCAGTACCACACCTGCTGCCCTCGAGTAGATCCGAGTCATAGGGGCTCTAACTCAAAAGAGGCTGACTTATTAACGAAGAATTTTTCTTCAGATGTGAGGGTGGCTTGTTCCTTCCCTCCTCACCTTTATTCTTTACCCACCTACTAGGGCAAGTGGATAAGTGCGCATCTCGGAATTATAACTTGGAAGAATTATATGTCTAACCCTCAACAGTTAACTGGGTTGTGAGCTAAGCTATAACAAACGAGGCTGGTGCAAACGGAAAGCAGAACAAAAAGCTCTCATGTGTTATTAATTTCAATGTAACAGACTAAAGCATAGGGTTGACTTCCAGGGGTGTAAGAAAGTGCCAAAAAGAAATTTTGAAATGAAAAGAGCAGGTCTCTAGTTAAGGAGATGGAAGATAGGGTCAGTTGAGGACCACAGCCCTCATTTATAAAGAACCTGAGGAGAAAGGAGGCTTGTGGAAGGGAGTGTGAAGGGTGGGCCTCTTGCCCACAGGTGGCCCATGGCAGCTGGGCCAGGCCTTGTGATGCCTGCTTAGCAGGCAGTGTGTGTAGGCTCACAGCACATGGTGTCGCATGTGCTCTGGGGTTGGATGCCTGCCCTGGGCTGTTTTGGCCCTGTGTGGCTTCAGAGCAGGCCCAGACAGGTGGGGAATGTGGGCTATGGGGGAGCAGCACAGAGCATCCACCTCCTCGGACCCTCTGGTTAGGGGTTAGAGGTTCTGGAGATCCAGTGAGAGAACTTGTGGCTGAAAGGGTAAAGACAAGTGGGGGGTGGCTGTGGGGAGCAGGGAAGGGCTGGGAGAGATAGTGAATTGGTTCTGGCCAGTAGGGCCTTAGACCCTGCCTCAGGCCCTGTGCTTTGGAGGATCCTGTTTTATCCCTACTCCAGGGGTGGCCCTCATTGGGTAAGGAATCCAGGGAGTCAAGGAGACATGTCTACCTGGAACCTGCATCCCTCTTCTAGACCAGTGGATCTCAAAGTGTGACCCCCCTCCCCCCACTGGCAGAATCGACATCACCTGGGAACAGATTAAAAATGCCAATTCTGGCCCCCACCCCAGAACTCTGGGGCCCAAAATTTGCATTTCTAACAAGTTCCTTTGTGACACTGTTTCAGATGTAACCCTATAGAGCTTAGTTCTACTCGGACACACCTGGGGCCATCAGGAGTCACAACTACTGACAACCACTGGCAGCTTTAGTGGCTTTGAGGGCCACTCTCTTAGATCATGCCCCAGGTAGCTGGGACAACAGAGTTGTTGCCCAAATAGCCCTAAGCCCACTTCCAGGGCGTGTGCACCTTCTTCAGTGGATTGTCCTTCCAAGAGTGGAACATACCATCGGTAAGTGCACCTGTAGGCCTGGGAAGCTAGGACCTGTGGGCTGGGGTGTCCACATGCATGCATAAGAGAGCAGTGTGGGATGGACCTGGGGAGGCAAGAGAAGACCAGGATGCAGGCTGAAGCTTCCATTTGCACTCTTGCCCTGGGCCCTGGAAAATGATAAGGATGGGCTGGTCTTGGCAGAAAGATCATCAGAGATGCCGAGGCTGCAGGATCAGTAGAGCTCCCTCTGACCACCCTCTGAGGACTAGAGAAATGTGACTCAGCTGTGCAGAGTAGTCAGTCATTTATTAGCTCACATTAAACAAACAAACACAAGGAAAGCAAAAGCAAGCTGAAATCAACATGTTCCATGGGAGAAAAATAAATCATTATCCTTTGCACCTGCCTGAATGCTCTCCAGCTAGTGACAGGTTCTTTTAAGAGCTACATAAACAGAGATGTAAATTTCCTAAGGGAGTCCAGGTTTTACTTCTAAAACGAAACCAACCAAACCTGTGGCTGTCAAGTTGATTCCTACTCATGATGACCCCATGTGTTACAGAGTAGAACTGTGCTCCATAGGGTTTTCTGGAGTGTAATCTATGGAAACAGATGGCCAGGACTTTCTTTCATGGTGCCACTGGGTGGGTCCGAACCACCAACCTCTCAGTTAGTAACCAGCACAAACAGTCTTTGCCACCCAGAGACCCTTACGGCTTGCAAATACAGATTGTGTTGTATCCTCCTCTCCCCCATATTTCACCACTCTTGGTTGTTAGACTCCAATACCTGGACTATAGCAGAGGCAACAAATGGGACTATTGGTGATTGAGGCTTAAGACCTCCAACTCTGGAATTAAATAGCCCAGGTATGGACCTAAGCCTCACTTACTAGCTGTCTAACTTTGGGTAACTGACAATCTCTGCAAGCCTTGGTTTTCTCATTTGTAAAATGGGAACAGTACGAGCACCTATATTACAGAACTGAGCACATGCTTAAAGTAAGGATTAAAAATGTGTTAGCTATTGTAAACATTCAGCTAGTGCCACCAATGCCTTAGGTTTGTCCTTCTCTTCACAGTTCTAGTTTGGGGAGACAGAACTGTAAGAGGGTGGGAAGTGAAGCCTAAGGCCATAGTCCTGAGATCTGGCCAGTGGCTGAGCATTGTCAGATATGGTTTTTTTTTTTTTAAAGCAGTGGAAAGTATGCTGAATTCTCACTGATTTTAATGTGACCCTGGCCGGTTTGAAGGGGTTGGCTTCCATAAATCAACTGCCTCCAGCAGCCTTTCCCTTTTCACCTCTCACCCTTCCCTCAGCTCCATCTCAGGTCAGGGCTTGTGTGCTAGGATGAGGCAGCCAGCCCTGCGGGCAGCCCCGATGGGACTGAGCATGACGGAGGCTCCAGATCCAGTGGCCCGGGGCTGCATCTGGACTGGCGGCAAGGTCGGACCCAGGACCCAGTGACACTTTTATTATTGAAATCGACCCAAACTTTACTAGCTTCTGGGGAAAGCTGGGGGCTTTGGGGATTTTTGTATTTGCTGGGTTGTAAATATTTTATGGGAAAGCAGCCCGGGAAAATCTGGTTAGCTTTCCGCCTTGCACATTGAAGTGGGGTTGGCTTCCTACACAAAGGTATCAAAAGGGAAGTCCAGTATTGCCTTGGTCCTGAAGAATTCGCCTTGGATTTTAAAAGCCTACTACTCTCCTTGCAATGTGCCTCAAACTTCTTTTTCCCACTTGTAACCAAAAAATTTATCTCCAGGATTAATTGCATAGCAAGAGGATTTCAGGTTGGGTCTGAGGGAGGGGAGGGGCAGGACATGTCATTGTTGGTGAGTGTGTGTCTGTCTAAATGTCCATGGCTGAGCTTTTCTCCTTCCAGGTGTCTCTATTTCTCATTGACTGCAGGATCTTCTCACTGGAGAGATGCTTGGTGTGTGTTTGCCTTCTGCAGACTTCTGAAAGCCTCACTGCTCTTTTGTTTTAAGTTAAAGTGTAGGCAAATTTAAAACATACGAAAAAAGAAAAAAAAAAAAAAGAAGAAAACACTTGGCAGCCCTTGTTCTGTCTGCACTGTATTCAGCCTAAATGCCCCAGCAAACAGCCTGATGGCAGCGAGGTTACCCTCAGAGCAGTGATTCTAGGGCTGCACCTTTAAATCATCTCGGAGCTTGAAAAAAAAAGGCTAACAAAGCCCAATGCCAAAGCCCTGTCAGATACTGATACAGTTGGTCTGGGGTGAAGCCCTGGCTTTGGTATTTTTAAGTTCCCGGGATGATTCTAAGGTGCAGCCAGGATTGGGAATCACTGCTCCAGAAGTTTCTCCCGTATTCACCAGCGTGTGCTCTAGATCGGACACGGCCCTAGGCGCTGTGGTGAGCAAGATGGACGTGGACATACTTCCAGCTCCTATAGGGTTGGTGGCAGCGGGATGTTGCTTGGAAAGACAGACCACTAATGAGACAAATATGAACGAGGTAATTGTAGATAAAGCCAAGTGCTGGGAAGATAATAAACCAGGTCCTGTGACAGCGACCGAGCGAGGCTACTTTAGATCAGGGGGACCGAGGACGGCCTGTCGGAGGAGGCGACATTGGAACAGAGACGAGAAAGATTTCACTAAGGAGCCTGCCCAGAGAAGGTCTGGGGAAAGCGCGGCCCAGGCTTGCGACCACAAAGGTCACATTAGTGGTTACGCAGCCGCCTGGGAGAACCCCGGGAGGCCGCCGCCGCCGCAGCCTCTCGGGCGGCCACCAACTTCCGCTCTGGGCGTCCGGAGCTGACAGGGAGGAGGGGACAGGTCCCGGTGCGCCCCCACCCCGCGGCTGGGGGTGGTCAGGCTGCGGGCCTGGCGGACTGACCTCCCTGGCCGGCCCGCTCCGCTCCCCGCCCTCTCCCTCCCGGGGGCGGCTGCCAAGCACTGGGCTGATTTCCCCCTGAAGTGAAACTGACTGTAATTATTTTTTATCTCGCAGACGATCTCTCGCACACTCCTCTCCGGAGACAGAAGTATTTGTTTGATGTGTCCACGCTCTCAGACAAAGAAGAGCTGGTGGGCGCGGAGCTGCGGCTCTTTCGCCAGGCGCCCGCAGTGCCCCGGGGGCCGCCGGCCGGGCCGCTGCTTGTGCAGCTCTTCCCTTGCCTCTCGCCCCTGCTACTGGATGCGCGGACCCTGGACCTACAGGGGGCGCCCCCGGCCGGCTGGGAAGTCTTCGACGTGTGGCAGGGCCTGCGCCACCAGCCCTGGAAGCAGCTGTGCTTGGAGTTGCGGGCCGCATGGGGCGAGCCGGGCGCCGGGGAGTCCGAGGCGCCCGCGCCGGGGCCCCAGCAGCCGCTGGCCCCGGACCTGCGGAGTCTGGGCTTCGGCCGGAGGGTGCGGCCGCCCCAGGAGCGCGCCCTGCTCGTGGTGTTCACCAAATCCCAGCGCAAGAACCTGTTCGCTGAGATGCGCGAGCAGCTGGGCTCGGCCGAGGCTGCGGGCCCGGTTGCGGGCGCCGAGGGGTCCTGGCCGCCTCCGTCGGGCGCCCCAGACGCTGGGCCTTGGCTGCCCTCGCCCGGCCGGCGGCGGCGGCGCACGGCCTTTGCCAGTCGTCACGGCAAGCGGCATGGCAAGAAGTCGAGGCTGCGCTGCAGCAAGAAGCCCCTGCACGTGAACTTCAAGGAGCTGGGCTGGGACGACTGGATTATCGCGCCCCTGGAGTACGAGGCGTACCACTGCGAGGGCGTGTGCGACTTCCCGCTGCGCTCACACCTGGAGCCCACCAACCACGCCATTATCCAGACCCTGATGAACTCCATGGACCCTGGCTCCACCCCGCCCAGCTGTTGTGTGCCCACCAAATTGACTCCCATCAGCATCCTGTACATCGATGCGGGCAATAATGTGGTCTACAAGCAGTACGAGGACATGGTGGTGGAGTCCTGCGGCTGCAGGTAGCGGCGCCTTTCCCAACGCCATAGCCAGCCGCTGGGGAAGCCTGACTGCTGAGAGGGACGGAGGAGGAGCTGGCCTTGGAGCGGGCTGAGGGTGGGCAAAAGCCTAGACGTGTGAGCTGGATGGGAGAGGTGGTAGCACAGCGCAGTCCTCCCAGAACCTTCTACCTGCCAGCCCAGGGGGATATATGGATTTTCACACTTTGCCTGGCCACTCTGGAAAAACAAGCCAAGGAGGATTTGCTTTGTTTTGTTTTTCTCTTCATTATTGTGGCTTTGGATTTCCTTGTGTGTTTCACAGGTTTTGATAGGAGGTGGGAGAACGGGAGACGTATACTTGTTTCTCAACTGTTCCATGGATTGAAAAATACTTTAAAAAGGGAAACAGTGTGGAAGGGAGAATCACCTTTGCCCACACCTTGGTTTGGTTGTATTCTACCTGTGTAAAGAAGATGCTGTCTTTCTGGCCGTGTCGCAGCCCATGTCTGGTGGCCTCCCAAGTGAAAAGTGTTAGAATAGGGACATTGGATACTGAATAGGAAAGCCAGTTCCTGCCTTTAGAAGAGCTTGGAGATAGGTGGCCCCAAGCACCTTTTCCACCCAATTGTGCTCTCTAGCGAGTGTACCAGCTCTGCTTTGGCCTTTCCCAGTACTTGTAACTGGCAACTCCCATGGGAATCCAGAGGGCTCAGGGGGCTGAGAGAGGTGCTTCGGTGCTGCCTTTACTGTTGCTTTTTCTGATGGGGGAAAGAGGAGCTGGTATGGATGGAATGACAAGAATTAGTCCAAATGGAACCCCCTGAAGGATAAGGAGAAACCACAAGACCTGCCTTACTGGGGCTGACACTGAGGCTAATGTGCCCAGGCAGGAGATAACCTACCGAAAAGCCCTTCATGATGTCTGTTTCTAATTGATTAAAACTAACAAGAAGAAAACAAACAAACAAAAAACCCAAACAATTTGCCAAAGATTCAGGCACCCCCTTCTAAGAGGAAGGCGATTCCCAATTTTAAAAACTGGGGGGGGGGGAGGTACAATATAACTAAGGTCAGAGGTGCAGAGGAAGCAGGAAAGGACCAAAGAAGTAGAGAGGGCAAGGTTGGGAGGGGGGCCCAAGGGACCTGCCAGGAGCAGGGAAGGTAAGGATGAAAGCAGACACAAGTGCCTGTCTCTGAAGTTTCTTTAAAATCTTTTTTCCCTCCCTTCTGACATTCCTGAAAGATTACCAGCTGGAAATAGCCCAGGGCTCCCCCAAAAGAATTGTTTCAGATTGTAATTACCAGTTAGGCAATGTTTTTAAAACTTAGTAATGAAAAACTGTGAAAAGAGCAAAGTGTTACATTGAGTTTGGGGTGGGAGATGGGAACTGGCAGTAAAGAAGAAGGAAACGAAAAAAAAAAAAAAAAACCCAAAACCGTTGCCATGAAGTTGATTCCAACTCATGATGACCCCATGTGTTACTGAGTAGGACTACTCTGTAGGGTTTTCTTGGGTGTAATCTTTACAGAAGAAGATGGCCAGGCCTTTCTTTCGTGGTGCCACTAGGCGAGTTTGAATCACCAGCCTTTAGGTTAACAGTCGAGTGCAAACCACTTGTGCCACCCAAGGACCTCTAAAGAAGGAGACAAGGGTGGAATTCATCTTCCAGAAGGAAGCAGGAGAGAGCACAACCCAATTTAAATATCCATTCCCAGATAGTAAAAAGCATGACCTTTCCCACCACCCTGCACCAGTATTATTTTCAAACATTGCCCAGATGGGAATATGAGTTAACTTCCTTCTCATCTTTGACCATGAAATGGTTTAAACAAGGGGACTTGTACCAACCATTAAAAAAAAAAAAAAAAAGGTTTTGTTTTCTCTGTGTCGTTTTGCCCTCTCCCAATCTAAACCTGTTGCTTGTTTGGTTCAGAGAACTACAAACTGTCAAAGGGTGGGAATGATAATGAATGCTAATATAAAATGCTAAGTAAAAGAAGACTTGGCCAAGAGAAATAATTTAAAATGCACATTTGCTTTGGATGCACTGTTGTTCTGTTAAGGCTGTATATATTTGTTTATTTAAGGTGACTGAAAGTGCAAAGAAGACGTGGACAGCATGCAATTCATCTTAATGTACAAAATGTTATATGCACTCAAATGTTATAATTTCTAAGATTTTTAAAGTTTATATTCGAGTTGTACAAAGTTAAGCATTAATCAGATATTTCGTTCTTTCATAATGTTATCATTTCCTTAAATATTATTACAAAATTTTAATTCTGTCTAATGGAGAGTTTTTTTTTTTAACTGTCTACCTCACTATAATACAAGTATTTACAGCACTAAAGTTATCAGAGGTAAATTAATATTCAAAACATTTTTTACAGTCCGTCTTTCCTGGATGATACTCGAACTAATACTGTATTATTAAACTCATTCCCTCCCTCATAACTCAGCCTCGTTTATATGGATCTATTTAGAAACAATCATTTTCTCAAGGAATTGTGGTCAGTGGGATTTGTTCCAGGATGGAACTGGATGTCTGAAAACGCACTGATTCTTTTAAATTCCATCATTTCGAGCACGGCACTTTTTCTTCATAACTCTTCCATAACTCCCCTTTCATGAAATTTTCACTCATCAGATTAAAGCCATATCTTTGTCAGCCAGTAGAACAGTGAGCCTTTACCTTGCTTGAGCATCACCAGAGCCTAAATAGGAATTGGAATATTCCTTAGTCTTTTTAATGTTGTAAAAAGAAAGCAGTAAGATACATAAATCACCCAAGATGTTGGTAATTACTGTTCACATTTATAGAACACCAGAAGCAGAGGATATGAACTGTTTCTTTTAATTCACTTGCTACAAATTGGATGTTGGAAGTGGAAGTCTGAGCACTCATATGTTAGGTACGACTTTGTTATACGTGTGTTCTCTATTTTAAACCCCTCGAAAACCTCCTTGAAGTAGGTATTATAATCCTCATTTCACAGATGCGGAAACTGAGGTGAAGAGAGTCTCAGTAACCTGTCCATGGTCATTCATTCAGGGTGTAGCAGTTAGGATTTAAACCAAGACCGCTAAAGTGCTCAGCTGTTAACTGAAAGGTTGGTGGTTAGAAGCCACCAGCCACTCTGTAGGAGAAAGATATGGCAGTCTGCTTCTGTCAAGATTTACAGCCTTAGAAACCCTATGGGGCAGTTCTATTCTGTTCTATAGGGTTACTATGAGTTGGAATTGACTAGACTGCAGTGGGTTTTGTTTTGGTTTGGTTGTTTAGACTGCAGAGCCTGAGGAGTTAACCACTATACATACAATTCTATAAACCAGTTGCCCTGGATTTGACCCCATGTGTTTCAGAATAGAACTGAGCTCCATAGAGTTCAATGGTAGTGATCTTTTGGAAGCAGACCGCAGGCCTTTCTTCTGGGATGCCTCTGAGGCATATAATACTAACCCCCAGATAATCTACCTACTCTCTCATTGGTTCCTAAAGATCAGTGTGGGAAATTTGAAATTAATATGATTATTGAGAGCAGTGAGCTGGTGGAGGATGACCTGCCACCAGGACCCCCAGCATGGCCTGAGGTTTTGGAATACGTGGGTTGTGACCACTAGGGTAGGGCATCCAAAACGTGGATTGCAAACTCAGTGAGTCCGTAGCTTTGGGAAAGCAATAGTTGAGGTCATTGCAAGGCTTTAGTAGTTTCTCTGATGTTTGCTGGGACTACCTTGGGTGTGATATTTGTGAGTTTTGGTTATGAACATAGTGATCAATTTACCAGTAGGTTATGTCTCAAAAGACTGGTTGTAAGTGAGCTGTTTAGAATGGAGAAACATTTCCTCATAGAAAAAATGTTCATTTGAGTTTCCAGGTCATTTCGCAAAAGCTTTATTTACCCAAAGGGAACTTTTTAACAGAACAATTTTGACTCCTGGGTTTTGGGAACAGATAATCACCCGGGGGAGTAAAAAAGAAGCTCTTTTTCTCTTTCCTGGGTGGAGAATCTTTTTGACGTAATTGAGAATTCTTTGCATTTTCCACCACTGTTTCTGTACCTGTCACCTTCCCCCAACCCCCTAACTGCCCTGAGGACTCCCAGCCCTGTGCCTTAATGTCCTCAATCCAGGACTTTCCCTATTCTCCACAAATATGTCCATCTCCAATGTTACTTTCCTCTTTTCCCTAACTCGGGTTTTCAGAGAAACATAATCTCATTGGATTGTATAAAGATGTAAGTAACTCTTAGCTCCTTAACCTTCCTTAAGACCTTTGCACTTGGAGGAGAAAATCTTGGTTAACTTAGATTTCTCGTGAGCGATGTGAAAAAGTTCAGATGGTGCAGGATGAGATTCAACACTCAAGCCACACACTTCTCTGAGTTCTGTGTGAGCTGGACATTAATGATTCAGGGCCTAATGGACACACTTGTCAATATGAGCCTTTTGGTGTTTCTTAGGAGAAATATTCCCACAATGAAAAGACTATGACTAACTTGTTTTTAAGTTAATATCCAGAGTATTAAATCAAAACATTTAATAACTTATTTTTTAAGCTCTTAAGTTTAGTGAATGTATGCCCCATAAAGATAATGATTTTTTTGCCTTTATTTTGTTTATTGCTGTGTTTTTAGCATCCACAACAGAGCCTGACACAGAGTAAACACTCAGCAAATATGTTGAATGAATAAACTTATAAATCCTATTCTACTTATAAATCTAGTAATTTTAATAACCTCTTTTAAGGGGGCCTTTAAACTCAAGTTGAATGGACCAAGCTTTCTTAATCAATTCCAGTTACAAACCTAGTTAATAAACTTCCTTTAAACATTGTGCATTTCCTTTATAAATTTAATATATTCAATTTTCTTCTTAAAGTTCTTCAGGTTTCTCTAACAGGTCAAACCTTCTCAAATACTTAAATCACTCCAAGTAAAGTTAATAAGTTAAACTTCTAAAGATGGTGATCCTTAAGTTCTATTAAGTATTCCAATACGATTTATACCTTTTGACTTAACATCAGGAATCTAAAATTAATTACTGAGTTACCCATTTAAATTGATGTCAGAAGGCAAATCTGTAGATGCCTTAATCAATTGCATTTTCTTAAAGCTTGCAAACATTTTAAATACCAAATAGGTACAGATTTTCCCCATGACTGGCCAAATCTATTTTTGAAATTAACACAAAGTATTGATAATTTAGATTTCTTTTATTTCGTCTGTATATTTAATTCTAAAATTTCCTGGGGTTAAAAGCACCTACCCACTAAGGAAAAACCGCAGTGTCACAAGCAAGATGAAGTGACCAGCTAGCAGACGGTGGCTGCAAATCTACCAGAGTCTTCATTTAACAAGGGAGATAGATTCTCCCTGGACATTGACCAACATGTCAAGTCCTTTTTAATCATCACTGTACTGAGGACCCACAAATCCATATCTTTTATAAGGAGGTGTCTACTCCTGGTTCAAGACATGCCATTAACTATTTTCTTCTTTCTGATTTGAGTGAATTGAATTCCATGCTCGTCATTAATATTGTAGGTAACTTTCTTTGCTGCTTATTTGGATTTCACATTTAATTTGCTCTCTGGACATTTCTTTTTTCTGTTTTCACCTTTGGCTTTAAAAATACTTTACTACCACTATATTAAATTCTTCTGCCCTTACATAATTGTTTCACAACCTCTTTCAACTTTACCACTGAACTCTGGTAGTCCGATTTGTGTTTTTGCCCACCTATATTCTTCCTGTTGAAAAGATGTGCAACTTTTACGAATGTTAAAATGACATCTAATGGAAATCGAACAGCCTTTATTCCTTGTCCAGTTCTATAGTAAGAATACCAAAGTTGCATTGAAAAAAACACGGCCCCATCCTTGAAGAATTCACAGGAATATATCATCATCATTGTCTTTATTATCTTATTAGGTTACCTTTCCAACAACTCTAGTTATTATTGACTTGCTTTACAAATGGTAAGAGCACTGGTGGTACAGTGGTTAACTGCTCAGCTGCTAACCAAAAGGTCGGTGGTTCAAACCCACCAGCCGCTCCGTGGGAGAAAGATGTGGCAGTCTGCTTCTGTAAAGATTTACAGACTTGGAAACCCCGTGGGGGCAGTTCTACTCTGTCCTATAGGGTCGCTATGAGTTGAAATCTACCTGATGGCAAAGGGTTTGGTTTCTTTTATTTTTTTAACAAATGATGAAACTGAGGCTTAGCTTGAATTACTTGCTTGGGGTAAATGGAGAAGCTTGGATTTAATCTGGAAGAATCCAGAACACATCCTCATGCTCTCTGTGTTCAGCAGTTATTGAGTGAGTTCCCATTGTTTGGCAGGCGCTATTCAAGGCTATGGAGACCTGGTGGCTCAGTGGTTAAGAGTTCAGGCCGCTAATCAAAAGGTTGGCAGTTCAAATCCACCAGCCGATCCTTGGAAACCCTATGGGGCAGGTCTACTCTGTCCTATAGGGTCACTATGGGATGGAATTAACTCAATGGCAAGGAATTAGTTTGGTTTTTGGTATTCAAGGCTGTGGGAAACTTTACATACAAAGTTAGAGAAAAAGGAAGTTCCAAAATTGAAGCTGAACCGCCATGATTTTCCAGATTCCTAGGGGCAGGCAAAGGAGCCCTGGTGGTACTGTGGTTAAGTGCTCGGCTGCTATCCAAAAGGTTGATGGTTGGAACCCACCAGTGGCTCCACAGGAGAAAAGACCTGGCAATTTTCTCCTGTAAAGATTACAACCTAGGAAACACTATAGGGTGCTTCTACTCTGTCCTTTAGAGCCGTTATCAGTCAGAATCCACTTGATGACACCCAAGAACAACACAAGGGCAGGCTGCTTCTTCTACCTTGTTGTTGTTGTTTTCTGCCCTCATGTCAGCCCCTGACTCATGGCAGCCCCGTGCACAATGGGACCAGAGGCTGCCTGGTCCTGTGCCATCCCCATGATGATCCATTGTGATCCACAGGTTCGTCCCCACTGACTTACAGGTGGTGGCTGTGCATTGAGATGCATTGGCTGAGAATCCAACCCGGATCTCCCACATGGGAGGCAAGAATTCTACCGCTGATCTACGAGTGCCCCCTCTACCTAAGTTCTGGGTTTTTTGTTTTTTTAGGAATTATTCCTTTCCTTTCTAACTCATGGAGCCCTGGTGGCACAGTGGTTAAGAGCTCAGCTGCTAACCAAAAGGTCAGCAGTTCAAATCCACCATCTGCTCTTTGGAAACCATATGGGACAGTTCTACTCTGTTCTGTAGGGTCACTATAGGGTGGCTATGAGTCGTAATTGACTTGACAACAATGAGTTTGGACGGCAATGGGTTTCTCACTCATAAATTTCCTAAAAGCTTGACTCCCCGCCACCCCAAATAATTGTTGAGGAAGCAGGAAAAATAGGATTGGGGTTGAGGGTTGGGGAGAAGTGTAACATTTGTAGGCATGGGTTCTCTGTTTATTCAGATGTTCAAACCAGGTGTAATGCTAATCCTTCCAAAAAGCCCAAACCTCTTAGGAATAAAATAGGTTTGATTTAAGTAAGAGAGAATTTTATGTATATTTATATATATATATATACATATACAGTATATTAATGGTATCTCTGAGTAGAGGCAGAATTTACAAGATGTTACCAATACAAGCATGTGAATGGAAATGAGAACAATCAAGTGAGTGTGATACAACTCTGTTTTTGAACATTGATATTTTCAAATTATTATTCTCTGTTGGGTGCTCTTAATCATGATAATTACTCAGTAGTAAGAATGTGAAACTAATTAACATGTCTTTTCCCCATACAACAGCTAGGAAACCAACAGTATGTATCCAGGGAATTTTAAAACAAGCAAAACAGGATAATTTACTCTTTTTTTTTGTGTGGTCAATATTGTTGTTTGTCGTCATCAGATTGATTCTGACTCATAGTGACCCTATGTGTATAGAGCAGAACTGTGCCCTATAGGATTTTTAAGGCTGTGACCTTCTGGAAACAGATCGCCAGGTCTGTCTTCCAAGGCATCTCTGGTGGATTCGAACCCCCAACCTTTTAACTAGTAGTCAAGTGCTTAACCGCTTGTGCCACCCGTATCTGCCATTTCAACAGTCTTCACATGTACAGTTCATTGACATTATGTTCATCATGTTGTTCAGCCATCACCCTTAACCACTCCCAAATTTTTCCATCACCCAATGGTTTGCTCTTGACCTAGAACGGTGACCTGCTGAGAGTCGGCTGTCCACAACCCAGGTTTGGTTTCCCCTATTTGGAACAGAGAATCTCATGTCTCTATCCAGCAGCCTGTGGACTTACATGGGAACACCAAGTGACTTACACTAGTCAGTTGTGCCCTAAACTTAAAAAAAATTCTTGATTTGATGCCTACTTTGTTAGAGTTCTTTTTTTGGGTTCTAGGGAAATGATGGACTCCAGTTTGTTGAAAGAAAGGAGCATGGGAACTACCAAATATTTTGATGTCTTTCCTTTGAAACTAATCTAGTCATCTACACTGGGGAATATTTACCTGTCTATGTTGAGATAGGAGCCCCGGTGATGCTGTGGTGATGCATTCAGCTGCCAACCAAAAGCTCAGCAGTTCGAATCCACCAGCTGCTGCTCCTTAGAAACCCTATAGTGCAGTTCTACTCTGTCCTGTAGGGTTTCTGTGAGTCAGAATTGACTCCATAGCAATGTTTTTTTTTTTTTTTTTTTTAATGTTGAGATAGTCTTGAAAGTCTAGGAGGCTCAGTTTCTATTTTGGAATTTCCTTTATCTTCGGCTTTATACCTGAAATCTCTGATAAGCTGGGTAAATCATGAAAAGGATGAGCGTCTGAGTTATAGCATTATTTTTGCTCTTGCTATTGGTTACGGTTGACTGAATACTGTTGTTGTTGTTCTTAGTTGTGATCAAATCAATTCCAACTTATGGCTGCTCCGTATACAGAGTAGAACTGCTCCATAAGGTTCCCAAAGCTGAGACCTTTCTGAAGCAGGTTGTCTGTATTCTGAGGTGCCTCTGGGTGGGTTCGAATTGTCAACCTTTTAGCTAGTAGCCAAGCACTTAACCATTTGCACCACCCAGGGACTCCTAAGAGCATTCAAATCATGGTAGAAGATTTAAAGTTATACACGGCCCTTGGTGAGAGAGCTCAGTTCATCGCTTATTCACATTAGAAAGAACTTTTAATTTTGCTGGGTTTAAAACTGCTGTTCAGAGCAAATAAATGGACAGCATTTATCTTATAAGAATGTTTGGCTTAGTCTTAAGCAAAACTGTACGTGCTAATTCCAGGTCTTCTCTTTTATTAAACCTGACTAGTTTGTTGAGAATGAGTTGCCAGTGATCAAGAACCCATGACATTGAAGTGAGCAAATGATTTTTCTAAATAGACAATAGTTTCATTAAAATATAATATTCTGGTTCTAAAAGTTTACATGTATTGGCAGGTGACTCCTTAGCTAGCTCATTTTTAATTGTCCTCAAAGTTGGCAGTGAGAATTGCTTGCATTGATCTATGGGCCAGCATAGTGGCTAAAGGAGACCCTTGGAGGCATGCTCTGAATGGCTACTATATCTTACAATTCCTCCAGATTATTCCAAATCTTTGATTCTAGGCCAAGGAGCTTTTGAATTTGGGCTGTTAAACTAGGGGACAGGTACAGGTAAAGGCAGTAGCTCCTTCACACTAGTGTCTCCCAATGTCTTGGTAGGACCCAGGTTACAGGTGGTCGCTTATGACAATGTTTCTGTGGTCCACATGTGTCCAGCCTTGTTCTCTAGGAGAGAGGTAGGTAGGACTTTGTATCCTCCCCAACATGTCAAGAATATAAGCTAGAGGTAATTAGGGCAGACACTTTATGGCCTCTTGCCGGTATGTTGGTGGATTTTGTGGCCAGTGGTGAGGTTGGACGCTGCACTGCTGGTCTACTGTCATAGTCAGCGATGGTGGTAATGATTATCACAGTGTCAGTCATCTTTAGTTGGAAGTTAGAGATAAGGCTTTTATAATAATAGATGATTATATCACTTGAGCCAGTGTTCAATTTTATTTAACAGAAACCCCAGTGTCAGAACAGCTTAAATAAGAGAAGGTTAATTCTCACAGAAAAAAAATTTCAGTGATAGGCAATCCAGGGGCTGATGAGGGTTCCACGGTGCCTTCAGAACCAGAGACTCATTCTATTTTTCTCTCCACTATACTAGTGCATAAGGAACCCTGGTGGCATAGTAGTTAAACACTCGGCTACTAACTGAAAGGTTGCAGGTTCAAACACAACAGCAGCTCCACGGAAAAAAGATGTGGCAGTCTGCTTCCATAAAGAAAACAGCCTTGGAAATCCTATGGGGCAGTTCTACACTATCCTATAGGGTCTCTATGAGTTGGAATCAATTCGATGACAATGAGTACCGTTTTATACTAGTGTGTGGCTTACATATTCAAGATTACCTCAGGGCCCAAAATGGCAACTGGAGTCTAGCTGTCACATCCCAGCTGCAGGCCAAAAGAAATAAGACAGCCAGAAGGACAAAGGGGGCTCCTCCAAATCAGTTCCCTTTCAGCAGGCTTCCAAGAGGTCCCAAACAACAAGGTCCTTTATGTCTCATTGGCTAGTACATAACCACACCTGGCTTCAGGGGAGACTAGGCAATGTAGTCTTACTCCAGACAGCATGTGACTGTCTTGGGTAGGCAACAAGCAGCCTCTGCTACCATTGTATTAAGGCATGGACCAGTGCTATCACTTGGACCTCCTCTTCCTTGGGGTTCCTACATATTCCGTATTTCCTACACACAGAGAACAATAGCCAAGAGAGTGTTTTAGTTGTCCAGTGCTGTTACAACAGAAATACCACAGTGGATGGCTTCAACAAACAGGAGTTTATTCTCTCACAATTTAGTTGGCTAGAAGTCCAAATTCAGGGCGTCGGCTTCAGGGGAAGGCCTTTCTCTCTGTCAGCTCTGGAGGAAGGTCCTTTCAACAACCTTCCCCTGGACTAGGAGCGTCTCAGTGCAGGGATGTGCTGCGTCTGGGCTCTTGTTTCTTGGTGGTATGAGGTCCTCATGTTTCTTGACTTGCTTCTCTGTTTTATATCTCAAAAGAGATTGGCTTAAAACACAACCTAATCTTGTAAATTGAGTCCTGCCTCATTAACATAACTGCCGCTAGTCCCACCTCATCATCATAGAGATAGGATTTACAACATACAGAAAAATCGCATCAGATGACAAAATGGTGGACAACTGCACAATACTGGGAATCATGGCCTAGCCAAGTTGACAGATATTTTTGGGGGACACAATTCAATCCATGGCAGAGAGAAAGTATTCAAAAGTGATGGCAGAGCAGGGCAGGCTCTCCAGTAAAAGCTGGACTGGAAAAGGAAGCCGAGGCTTGGACATCTAATTAAGGTCTTTTGTTCCCTTATTCTAGAATCAAAAATGTCTGAATCTACAGAGCAGAAAAGCCTGACTTATCTACTGAATTGTAGGAACAGAGAATTTTAAATGGAAAGAAGAGAGTGAATCCATATTAAGGGTGACTTTTCCCAGTCAGCTTAGGAACTCCTCCTTTTTGGTCTGAAGGAGCTAAAAGGGAAAGGGGCACAAGGCAGAAGTTCCCACCTCAATCTTAACTTTCTTATTGCAGGTGTTCTCATTAGGCTCTATGTGGATCTAGACACAGAGATTCATATACGTGTATAAAGATCCTATTATTATGTACACACATATATTCTATACCTCTGTATGTATATAAACTTTATGTATTCCATATGCTACTATAATGCATAGTCTATTAACTCTGAGCTCTGCAACCAGTGAGCCCTAAACGGGTTACAGATGTGCTGAGATATTGGGTGGGGCCTGGGTCAGCCAAGCCTGCAGGGGATCACCTCCACCTAAAAACATTCCCTTCTGTTTATCCCAGTGTGCCGCACAAACATTATCACTTTTAATGTATGCTTTGGCCCCCCAAATGTTGGAAAGCATTGCTATAAATTAGTTTATTTTAGGCAATCTCATGGTATGTATCATGAGAATATCAATGATGGAAAGTAAATAAAAATGCCACTTAGCCGTAAGTGTCAAGCCATACACACTTAGATTGATACGCAGTGCTGAACTGGGCTCTCCATGAGCTGTCATTGGAGAGTGGTAAGGACTGGACAGGCTAACCAAAGTTAAGAACTTAAACTGTCTTAGCTTCTAAACCAAAGACTTTTGGTAAGATAGGTGAAAAGACCAGGTTACTCCAAGCAGTTACAGTGTTGGGATATTTGGGACATTTTCTATAAGAATAAAACAAAACAAAAAGCAAAATTACACTACTTGGATGGATCCAGTGGGGCTACGCGAAGTGCTATGAGTAATGTATATGCATTAAAATGGCATCTTTTCCCCACACCTAAAACATTCTACCATTTTCCATTATGTGACACTTTGATCTTTAGTCTATAGATGGGAAAAATGATAAATATGTGAATGTAACAGTTGAATACCCAATATCCTCATATATATATATACACACACACATACAGACATATATATATATATTTTAATAATATTTTATTGTGTTTTTAATTTAGATTCCCATTCAACAATTTCTACACAAATTGTTCAATGACATTGGTTACATTCTTCAAAATGGGTGAACATTCTCATTATTTACATTATTCTGGTCGTTTGGTTTCCATTAATCTAGTTTCCTTGCCCCCTTACATTCTCATCTTTGTTTTAAAGTAATTGTTGTTCATTTGGTCTCATACAGGTGATTTGTTAAAGAAGCACGGTACTTACGGATGATATTCCTTATTTTGTGAGCCAGTCTGTCATTTAGCCATGAGGTGAACTTAGGGGGTAGTTTCAGTTCAAGGTTTGAAGAATATCTCAGGGCCATAGTCTCGGAGAGTCCTCTAGTCAGCCTCAACTAGTCTAGTAGGTCAAAAAAAATTTTTTTTTTTTTTTGAGGAATTTGAGCCTCTGTTTCACATTTTCCCCTCATTCTATCAGGGTCCATCTATGGCGGCCCTAATTAGAATGGTCAGTAGTGGTAGCCGGGGACCATCTAGTTCTTCTGGTCTCAGGGTAGATGAGGCCATGGTTCGTATAGACTATTTGTTCTGTAGACTAGATTCTTCTTTGAGTCTTTGGTTTCCTTCTTTCTCTTTTGCTCCAGGCCAGTAGAGAACAATACCTGCATCTTAGATGGCTGCTCACAAGCTTTTAAGACTCCAGACACTACTCACCAAACTAGGATGTAGAACATAAACTTTATGAACTGTATTATGCAATGACTGAGATGTTCCACAAGACTATGGTCCTAATCCTTCAAACCCAGAAAACCAACCCCATGAGGTGTTTGGTTATGCCTAAGAAGTGTCTTTAACTGTGCCCCTTCCTTGTATGTTACTTTACTCCCTAAAAGCATGCTACAGATCAAAATATTTCTTCCAAAAATTGTGCTGAGTAAGACATTCAAAGCCAATTCAGGCTCTATAGGAATGGTGGTGAAAGGTGGAGAGCAGGAGATTTCAGTGATCATGGCACTAAAGTGTATGGTTTCTTTTGAGAATACATGCAATCAAGAGGCATTGAACATACAGAGGTGTAATATAGACATAGACACACACATCTGTACCCCTCTCTCACATATTTTTTTCAAGCTTAAACAAATGACCTAGTATATAGAAGAACTAAGTAATTATTACTATCATATTATTTTTGGATAGGTTTTTGAAAGCTTTGTTAATTTTTGACTGGTGCTAGAAATGGTAGTTCAAATGAGCCTTTAATAAGAAACACCATCCATTCATTAAATAATGTGCAACATTATTTTAAAAAATATTTTTTGCACATCTACCATTGGCCAGGCACTGTGTTTGGCACTAAGAATACAAACTTAAATAAGAAAGTCTCTATAAAAAAGAAGATTTGCTAAAATCAGTACAACACAATGTGCTAAGTAGCATTAGAGATTGGAACGATATGTGGAAGAGAGGAAAGCGAAACTCCTTTATACAGAAGTGGTATTATCCCGAGTTTTCGGTAAACCATACACCCTGATTGTATGGGTACTCTCACATTGGTAAGATGGTTTGCCAGGCTTGGTGTGCAACATGTGATTACAAAAATTTTCTTTTTCTCTACCTAAAATGAACTAGGTCTTTGGTGAATCTGAGTTTTGACACACACCTTATTAACTCCACTTAGCAAACTCAGCTGTACTCTATACTATAGGAAGCTGTTTTTAAGGTTATGGAATAGGCATTGTGATTGATCAGCCTTGCTAGAATAAAGTCTGGAAACTAATATTCAGATGAGGAAACGCAAAGCACCAATATTTTGACCTGGGCTCAAAAGAGAGAGAAAAAAGGAAGATGTGTCAATTAGGATCCGATTCACCTTCCTAAAAAAAAAAAAAAAAAGAAAGCCCCAAATAACAGTGGCTCGAAAAATAGTTGGTTTTTCTCTTGTTAAAAAAAAAAAAAAATCTGGAGTTTAGCATTTCAGCTTTGGCATGAGTCAGAATCAGCTTGATGGCAGTGGGTTTTATTTGGTTTATGGTGGTTTCTAAGGGGCCCTAGTGGTGCGGTGGTTAAAGCGCTTGGCTGCTAACCCAAAGGTTGGCGGTTCGAAATCACTAGCTGCTCTGCAGGAAGAAGATGTGGCAGTCTGCTTCTGAAAAGATTATAGACTTGGAAACCCTGTGGGGCAGTTCTACTCTGTCCTACAGGGTTGCTATGAGTCTGACTCGAAGGCAATGAATTTTTCTTTTTTGTTTTTGGCATAGTGGTTTCTTAATCATCAGGAATTTTTTTCATCATTAAATGCATAGTTTCCATCCTCCAGTTTGCCACATAGTCCAAAATAGCTGCTGGAGCTCTGATCATCACGTCCATGTTCCAGTGAGCGATAAAGAGGAAAAGGCAAAGGCAAAAAGAATGCACCCCTACCGTAGCTGTATCTTCAAGGAACTTTTCTGGAAGTCTCACGTAACACTTTCACTTACATCTCATTGGCCAAAACTCAGAGATATGGCCTTATCTGTCTATAAGGAAGGCTGGGAAATGTAGTCTTTTACATGGGCACATTATTGCCTCAAATAAAATTGAGATTCTGTAACCACAGATGAAGGGATGAAATAGATATTGGGAAGATGTTGGCAGTCTCTCACACAACAGGCTTGAGTATAGATTACCAGTCTGCACCATTTTTAAGTGTTGACATAAATTCTCCCTAGCAGCATGGAACATGCCAGTGGAAATAGAGAAGGGAAGAGGAGCTCAGGAATGTATTAAAAAAAAAAAAAAAAAATCAAACCAGAAAAAAATGGCCTTCTTTTCTCCATTATGAAGATCTTTAATATTACTGTTATTGTACAGTGTGTTTTAAGATATTGTTTTTTTGAGTTATTTGGAAAATCATGACCCCATAAGAGGAGAAAGCTCATGTTAGCGGGAGATGAGGGTGGAGTGTTCACTTACATCCCCTAATGGGCAGTTGTTAGGTACCATCCAGTCGACTCACAGCAACCTAATTGATAGAATAGAACTGCTGCATAAGGTTTTCTAGGCTGTCTTTTTCATGGGAGCAGGTTGTCAGGTCTTTCTCCTGCAGAGCAGCTAGGTGGGTTCGAACTGCCAACCTTTTGGTTAGCAGTCTTGGTTTTCCTATGCACTAAACATCAGTGAAGGGGTTAATGAGCTAGTGTTTACTCAGAGCTAGAAGATGAAAACCAGTAGGCCGGGATATTATTTTATTGTGTTGACACAGATGCATTTTCTCAAAGATTCATAAGAAACTTAACTTTTCAAAATACTCTGCTTCTTGCTTTTCAGATTCCATTTAGCCTCACCAGGTAGAACAACAACAAAAAATATTTCTCTTTTTTTTGGGGGGGGGGTAGTTTACATTCACATGGAGCATTAAATTGCTGCTTACCAGTAAATGTGCCCCAAGGGAGTTGATCTCCAGAAATTGTCCTGAAAATTGGGTAAAGCACTGGTCATCCAGGAAGAGGAAACAAATCAGGCCTAATAACTTCTGAGAGAAGCTGGAGGTTTGCATAATAATATCACCACCAACAATAACAAGAATCGGCAGTCATTTATTGATTACTTACAAGACGACAGGCTCAAATCCTAAGTGTTTTTCATGTATCTTCCATTTCCTCCTCTCTGCTTGTTGTCTGTCTTAGTCTGGAAGCTCTGCTGGAAACTGTCCACCATGGGTGACTCTGTTAGTACTCGAAATACTAGTTGTGTGGCCTCCAGCATCATAGCCACACACAAGCCACCACAGTACTACAAGAGTCTGAGCAGACTCAACACCAGCTGCTAGGGAATCACCCCTAGCTCCTGGCTATCCCAGTTACAACGGAATGAATTTTGCCTGGGGCCTGCATCTTCCCTATAATTGGTTGTGGGCAGGCTGTTGAGATATATAGTGTCTTCGTTGGCTGATTTTTAGAAGTAGATAGATAGTCCTGTTTACCATCATAGCAACACGCAAGCCTCCACTGACCGATGGGTGATGGGTGCACACAAGGTGCATTGGCAGGGAATCAAACCTGGTTCTCCTGTGTGGAAGGGGAGAACTCTGCCACTGAAGCACCAGTGCCCTCCAAAACCTGTTGCCTTAGAGCCATTCTGACTCATGGCGACCCCCGTGTGTGCCAGAGAAGAATTGTGCTTCATAGAATTTTCAGTGACTGATTTTTCCAAAGTAGAATGCCAGGTCTTTTTTCCTGAGGTTTCTCTGGGTAGACTCACACCTCCAACCTTTCAGTTAGCAGTTGGGCCCATTAAAGATTTGTACCACCAGTATTACCCCCAAATTATGGATAAGAAAACTGAGGCTCAGAGAGGTTAAATCAAATGCCTGTGGATACAGCCAGAGAAAGGCAAAGCTGGGATCCACACCAGGCAATTTGATCCCAGAGCCGACGGCGGTCCCAACCACGATGTAACATTGTCTCACAAACATCCCCAGAATCTGTTCCATCTCTTATCACTGACAAAGCCTTGGATTTGCTGGTAGGGAAAAAATGCTTGAAATTTAACTGGGCTCCTCTAGTATCTGTTTTGACAGCCGAAATTAATTGTTCATTTTCTGAGTCCTTTTTGGCAACTCTTCCTAATGACCCGAACTGCCGTCTCCTTCCTTTTCAGCTTGGCAGGGCTCCCTGGTGTGGGGCTGACGGGGTGCGGGCGGGCCGCGAGCCCCGATACAGAGCGCTGGCAGGGCAGCGGGCTCCCAGCAGAAAGAGGGGATTGTTCTCACTCTGCGTCGCTGCGAATGACGGTGGGCATTTTCCGTCTCTCTGATTAGAGTGAAAGCCTTACGAAGCTGATTAAGCCAAATGTGATAATTGAGTTGAAGACGAGCCTATCTCACATGTTCGTGTTGTCTGGCCAAAGTAAGATGAACTGTCTTTCTCACACTCCACCTCAGCGCGCTCAAAGGGAAGGGGGAGCTTTCCTTCCTCGGCGCGTCCCGGTTCCCTCGGCGTTGACCAGAAGGGGGAGCCGCTTCGGTGGGAAGGTGGGAAATGGACAAGCACCTGTAAGAATGGACCCCTAGCTCGAAAACTGCTCAGGCTTTTAAGACTGAAAACACTTGTTAAATAAAAAGAAGCCATTTGGAAAAGAAAATTCCAGTATTTTCTAGTACTTCTCAGTGGTCGCCATCATTTTGGGCAACTTTATTTTGAAATATGCAGAAGTGGCCACAAATGTGCATCGTTAAGTGCTTGAAAACCTTCAGGGCTCTTGATACTGTTCTTGTCAGCATGTAGTCGTTGACAGGTACCATCCAGTCCATTTCAACTCATAGCGACCTGTGTTAGACTGGGTGTTAGTGTTTGAAACATGCAGAGGGCCTGGATTCTACCTGTGAGGTGCTTGTAGCTTAACATGTGGAAGAGATTATGTGGATAAACACCATCATTTTCTTCCCCCACTCTTTATTTTCTCTGTTTCTACTTCTTGTAAATAATGCAAAGTGCAAATAAATGGGGGTGGTTAGTGTTTGGCTTTGGATAAGGATACTTTCTCCCCTGCTTCTTCACAGCCATGGCAGGCTTCCTGGTGAAGCTGAACTTCAAGCTGGGTTTTAATTAGGAGGAGAAAAGTAAATTGGAACTATGAAGGGGAGGTGATTCTCACAGGTGAGGACTAAAAACTGGATGAAAGATGAGATAGAGGGAAAAGAAAAAAAAGATCAAAAGCTGCCAGCATCTGCTTCATAGCAGACAGGGAAAAAAGAATTTGGATCAGGCAGAATTGTGGCAAACTCCAGGAGAAGTACTAGGAATTTGATGTTAAACACATTGGGAAATTCCTGAAAAGTATTGAGGTTGGAAGAAACAGTAAGAAGATGATGTGGCAACGTCAGATAATGGTGGAAACATTTAAAGTCATAGGTCCTGCCTGATGGAGAAATTCAAGTCATCAGGCCATAGTTAGAGAGGTCAAATGTATTGATTTGCCAGGAAAGATCCTACTTCATATCTTTTGTCCAGACAAAACTATCAATAGTCCCCCTGTTTGGAGTCCCTCGGTAGTGCAAATGGTTAACAAGCTTGACTGCTAACAGAAAGGCTGGAGGTTGGATGCCACCCACGGGCACCTCGGAAGAAAGGCCTGACAAACTACTTCAGAAAAATCAGTCATTGAAAACCCTATGGAGTAAGGTTCTGCCCTTATGCACATGGGGCTGCCATGAGTCAAAATCAACTCAGATGGCAGCTGGTTTTTGGTTTGGTTTGTTGTCAGAGTGTCTGGTTTAGTTGGTAAATTGCATAGTCATCCTAGCCTTAGTTTACATATAGTTGATGGTCAAGTAATAAATCATATACTTAGATATGAGTATAGAGAGGAAGAGATGGCTTTTGCAGAGATTACTGAAACACACACAAAAGCAGGATGATTAGAATAGTGAAAAATTATCTAACTGGTGATATTCTGTCACAAGGAGAGTGGGCAATGAGTGAGGGGACCCATGAGGGGAAGATGCATTGCTCCCTGAGATAGCAAGATCCTCTGGGACAAGGGAGCTTTATTAAATAAAAATGTTGAGCAAAAGATAAATACTTGTTTGATGAAAGAAATTGTGTCCAGGTGGAGGAAGCAGAACCTGGTGTGAGGAAAGGGCAGGATCAAGGCCTGGGAGTGAGCAGTTGGAAGCAGATTTGATTTTCAAGGGAAAAGATGTCTAGCAAGAAGTATAGAGGGCCCTGTGGATTCTTGCTCCTAGTGGGTAGAATAAAGGAGACAGAAGAGAAAATGTAGAGGCACTGGCTTCAGAAATGGGAGAAATGTAGAGCAGACTGAAACTCCAAGAACAAAAGGGTGGTAAAGATCTAATTTGCGGTGTATGCCAGGCACTGAGCAAGGATGGGGGACACAGATGACTGATGCATGGTGGCAGCTCTCAAAGTGTTCATGGTCTTGTGTTTAAGACAATCACAAGTAAACAGTTATAAATCAGAGTGAAAAATGCTGGAAGAGCACAGTTAAGAAGCGTTACAGATTCGATTGTGTCCCCCCACCACGCACACACAAAGGATATGTTAAAGTCCCAACCCCTCTACCTGTGAATGTGACCTTGTTTGGAAGTAAGGTCTCTGAAGATGTTATCAGTTAACATAAGGCCATACTGGAGTAAAAGGTGGGTCCTAATCTCATCTGAGTGCTAGCCTTATAAAAGAAGAGAACAGACACAGGGAAAGACATGGGAAGATGCATCTACAAGCCCAGAAATGCCAAGGGGTTACCAGAAGCCAGAAGAGACCAGGAAGGATCTTCCTCTAGAGCCAACAGAGAGAAGGAAAGAGAAAGAGAGAGAGAGTGAGAGAGAGCATGGCCCAGCTAGATTTGGACTTCTAGCCACCAGAACTGTGAGACAATAAATTTCTGTTCTTCAAAGCTACCCACTTCGTAATACTTTGTTACAGCAGCCTTAGGAAATAAGACGGGAAATAAATAATTTTGCTTCAAGATGGAG
The DNA here is from genome assembly GCF_030014295.1 of Loxodonta africana. Lineage (NCBI taxonomy): Eukaryota > Metazoa > Chordata > Mammalia > Proboscidea > Elephantidae > Loxodonta > Loxodonta africana. Next base: position 46,857,876 of record NC_087355.1, on the reverse strand, counting down.
ACTGGGGTCCTGCCAGAGAAAGACTAAGGCTGATATGAGGAAAGCCTTCAAAGAGTTAGAGATGGTCGATCTGGGCCTTGAGGAATGAATAGGAATTTTCAAGTTGCTGAAGTGGGGCAAGGATAGATGAGAAAATTACTCCAGGGTGGAAAGATCAAAGTGAGCAAACAGAGGGAGATGCAACTAGGGTGCAGAGTATCTCTGAGACTGTGAGGGCGGATGAGAACACATGATGAGCAGTCTTGATTTCAAAGTCAGAGCATATGAATTTTATCCCAAGGCTCACCATGCCATTTAGAAGAGAAAGTACCAATGTTTCCTTGTACCCCTCAGACCATAGGTATCATTTTGGGCAACTTCATTTTGAAACATACAGAAGCTGCCACAAATGTGCATTAAAAAATGTGCTTTACGTGCTTGAAAAACTTCAACTTTCTTGATATTGTTATTCAACAGATACATGTGCTAGTCTAGGTGCTAAGATCTAGACTTGTTTTTAACGAAGGGCAGTGTTTCACAAGTTAACTCCAGGCCTAGGCTGGAAGGACAGATTGATGGGTGGAGAGCCTAGAGAAAAAGAGAGACTGATGAGTTATGAGAGAATTTACGAAATGACACGAACAGAAGCAATAGAAGGGAGGGGATGGAACTAAGGGACACTGGAGGGTCTATCTGAAAGGTCTTGGATGTGAAAGGTGAGGGAGAGGGAGGAGTCAAATATTTTGACTGTGAGGAAATCTTTGGGAGGGTGGTGAAAGGAGACAGGCCCAGAAACAGAACTTCAGGGATGTAAGAAATGAGTTTAGTGAAAGAAAGTAGAAACAGGTTCAAAGAGCTTAAGACTGGAGGGGAGGGTTGAGATAGAGTGATAGTTTGATGGTGAAGGGGAGACAGAGAACAGGAAGGAGAAGGGTGGGGGCGGGCATACTGCCAAGGCTAAATGAAAGTGGTTTTGTCTTGCTTCCCAAGATGGATGGGGAAGCCTGGATATATTTGGTTTTGATGGGGTTATAGAAACAGAAGGAAAAAGCTGATGAAAAATGAGGGAGATTCTGAGGTCGCTAGAGAAAGCAAACAGTTCCAGCAGATGTTACAATTCTGATACTATGCTATTACCTAGCAGGTACTCGTAAAGGCTTCTTGAAGATGATGGTGGTGAGTTAAAATCCAGGTGAAAATTTGAGGGCAAGCAGAAAAAGATAAATTGCTGAACAAAGAGGCAGAGAGCAGCCAGGGACAAAACTGCAACCATTGTGTGTTTGACATAGGGACAAAGGTATCAATAGAATTATCAGTAGAGAATGGAAGAGAAGAAAGGGAATTTATGGAATCATATGAGTGCCTGAGGGTGCCAGAAAAGATAAGAAAGACAGAAATTAAGTTTAAGACTGTAGTAGGAATTTGTTGTTTTTGCCACCTACCTTCTTGGGAGGAGAATACCCTGGTTTTGTTTTGGGGAAACCACCCTTCTTAATATTTGAATCAAATATTTAGAGTCTAGCTGATTGCACTGGGCCCCAACATTGGAATTTGTGACTTGGCCCTGTCCTAAGTATGTCTGACCCCCTGGACATAGTGATGGGCACATGAGTATGCATATAGCTCAAGTCAGAGCTAGCGAGGGTCAGCGTCCGTGGGTGGCACAACTGGTTAAACACTTGGCTGCTAACTGAAAGGTTGGTGGTTTGAGGTACCTCAGAAGAAAGGCCTGGTGATCTGCTTCTGAAAAAATCAGCCACTGAAAACCCGACGGGGCATGATTCTAGTCTGACATGCATGGAGTTACTATGAGTTGGAATCTACTTGATGGCAACTCTTTTTTGTTTTTAAGTTTTAGGAAGAGGTTATGTTCTTTTTTTCTGGACTTTACTGTGGAAGAATATAAACTGAAGTTGCTACAAACACTTTACAATGTATTAGGGAACATAGACAACACAGTGGAAAGCACAATTAATAGATGGAGTAGAGAGAAATGGAGTCTTCATGACATCATTTGAGCCTCATGACTAAAGCTAACCCTGGGATTTTCAGCTACATGAGCAATACACTGATTCTCCCTTGGTTAAGCTATTCACATTGGGTTTTCTCATTGCCATAGAAAAAGCTATAACCAATAAGAAGATGTAGGGGAATGAAAGAAGTAGGGAGGTGGTTGAGTGTAGGAATGGAAGAGAGGCAGAAGCAAAATAGAAAGAAGATTGTCGGAATCCCTAAATATGAGGCCAATAGAGTGAAAGGGAAGGACTACCTGACCAGGACTAGCTAGACATTTTGCACCTGTAAAGGAGCCTGCTTAGACTGTAGTGTATGTCACTCGTGGGTATCAGCTTAGGGATTAAAGCTGCCCTGAGATTCAATTTTTTCTCTCTAGTGTACATGAAGAGAGCAACTTGAATACTGACAGAAGCTCATTCATTCATTTGTTCAGAAAATGTATATTACCATCTACAAAGCATCATGTCGAAAATCAGAAAGTGAAAAAGGCTTTCTTACCCCAGAGGTGCTTCATTAAAAGAGCGGGCAGATATGACGATAGTGCTGGGTGGGAATAGGTCCGTGAATTTGAGCTCAGGGGGTTCCACAGAGAGATAGCTACATGGCCAGAAAAGTTAGTAAAAGCTTTGCAGCTACGGGTGTCCAGAAACCCAGGGGGTGTAGTGGTTACGTGCTATGGCTGCAATCCAAAAGGCTGGCAGTTCAAAATTACCAGGCACTCCTTGGAAACCCTATGGTGCAGTTCTACTCTGTCCCATAGGGTCGCAATGAGTCGGAACTGACTCGACGGCAATGGGTTTGGTTTGGTTTATGGGTTCCTGAAATGATGGCTGGTTTTGGCACTGGCGATCTAGGTGAACTTTGTTCTTTCTTGGACTCTTAGCCTCACGTGGGAAAAGAGGAACTAGGTGAATGTAGTTTTTTCTGTTCTGTTTCTCTTAATGTGAACGGACACTTGCTTATTAACTGTGTTAACCTCTGGCTATTGTAGGATGCTGTTCATTTAGACAGTCAGACAAGGATTTTGAAAGTTCTCTTGCCTTTTACAAACTGGCTGCACTGAGTACGATTTAAAAAAAATCAGTATACCCACTATCTTGTGTACCTGGGCTGAACAGGCGCACCCCGTTTGCCTGAGAACAGTGCGCCTCAGCAGCTGCAACACATATCTGATGCAATGAAAAAACAGTTTTTGTCTTTAAAGTAAACACCAACTTTTCTCCTTCTGTAAGCCTGTCCAGATGATCAAAAGCCAGATAAAGCCCTGAAACAAATTCCCTTTTACCATTTGCAATGTCAAAAACTCCTTGATTCCCAGCGAACCCTCCCCTTTCATTAATGGAAGCGCAGCTCTTATCTTGATAAATGTGTAGCTGGTGCTTCTTCAGTACTGACACCAAGAAAAGAGAGCAACAGAAAATAATGGAGTTCTGAAAAATTGCTGTCCTGATACCATTGAAATTTCTCCTTTTTTCAAGCCAAATCCACCCACATGTCATGTTTGAGAAATGAAGAGGGTGAGGGATATCTATTGAGAGTCTGCAAAGTTTTTTTCTTTTAGTCAATGATTATTCAATCATTGGCCAGTCTTGAACACTCTTTAGGTACAATGACAGTTAATAGAATAGATAAGATGCTTTCTTTTGCCCTTAAGGAGATTCTAGCCCAAAATAGTCAAAAGTAATTAGAAAAGTAAATGGAGAACCAGAGCTATAGTAGCCTCAGATCTCTGGACTCAGGTCCATTGGCTGCAAATTCTCAGACTATGTACCAGCCTTAAAGTGTATGATAAACACAGAAAACTTACTCTTCTCATGTTTCCACCCACCTTGAGGTGTGTAAGAAATAAAAATTAATTCTATACCTTGGAGAAACCTTGCTTACTGAAGCTGTCCAGTATGACAGTCACATGGGCACCAAGTGCCCTTTGTAGCAATGAAGGTTGTTGCAATGAAGCCACAGGCAGTTGACTTGTTCCTTATGCCATCTTAGATCATTATCAGTCAAGGACTATGAAATCTGTTCGCTGAAGTCCTTTTGGCCAGATCTTCACGCCAGACAACTTTGACTTAGTCAGTCTGGAGAACGCAAAGACCACAAAAGGAAGAAGCAGAGCTGAGAGACTCTATCATGATCAGGGCTTCCTACTGACTCGCTGGATGGCTGGGGGGCATAGGGTCTGGTATGGGCATCCTTCTCATCTGCAAGATCTGTGAATAGGACCTGGACCACCTCATGACAATCTTCAGTATGGTGCCCTCATCCAAAATCTCAGACACTGTGGCTAAATACCATGTTCTCTGGCTACCAGTTGGTGAAGACCATTAATAATGGGGCACTCTAATTTGTTCCTGGAACTTCAAGCTGACCACTATAACATACAGTGATCTGAACCACGTCATTGTGGTCTACCTGTCTCCATTTCCCTGGTCGATTGAATATCTTCCACAAGCTGGCGGTCTGCCTGCTTCTCATTCCTTACTTAATTTCTTCATGCCAGGGTTTCTGTACTCACGAGCCCAACCAACTGGAAGTGCTGAGTTCTAACTGAGCCAAAGTTCACTCAGCAAGTTCCTGATACGAAAGCAAGATGGCAGCATGTGAACTATGCCATGGCTGCCTACACCATCACCATCATTTTCTGAAGGCAGAAGTCAACGAAAGCAGTGAATGAACAGATGCTCAGTTGAAGAGCAAGAGCAGCAGCCATTACAAAGAATGAATCCCGAACAATATCAACTTCATCTTCAAAACCCACCATCTAAGAGCTCTTCTGTATAGTTCAGAGCTATGTCCTGTCTGAGACCTACTGCTGCTGGTACATAGAGAAAGGAAAGGGTAAATGGCATTTCCTGAAGAGAAGAGCAACAAGAACACCTCTGTCTTAGAAAATTAGCATTACCAGAATGCCAAAGAAAGAAGAGGGAAAATTTTAGCATAAAGGCCAAGCAGAAGGCCTGAGAGAGGACTCTCTCACAATTAACCTTCTCATTCACCCAGGCTTCTTCGATATGACCTCAATTTTCTCTCTCAGAATTAGTATCTTCTGTCACAGTCCTTGTTTTTTTTTTTTTTTTCTGGGAGGAGGGCTTTGTCTCACTACTCTCTTGATTGTTACACCTGCTAGGGGGGCCTTGTTACTTGCATCTAGTAAGTAGAGATCAGAAATGCCACCAAACACCCTACAATGCACAGGGTAGTCTCCCACAACAAAGAAATATCTGGCCCAAAATATCAATTGTACTGAGGTTGAGAAACCCTGTTTTAAAGGGAGAGATATCATATAGATCCTTTGCTAATTGTGCCATGATAACAATAACCAACATCTGTCAAGCACTTACTATGTGTCACTTTTCTCAGAGTTCTACATGCAGCATCTCATTTATTTCTCATCACAGACTACAAGGTAGGTTCTAGAATCACAGCCATTTTTCAATGAAGAGAAAGAATCCTGGAGAGATTAATTAATCTGCTGAAAGTCCTAAGGCTAGTAAGTGGCATGGTCAGCATGTGAACCTTAACAACTCAAGGCCAATGCATATCCACTTAACCACTGCATTGTACCACTCCTCAGGACAACAGAGCTTGCTAAAGTCCATTGTTCTCAGTTTGGAAGTGTGGTTAACTTTCTCTTTTAGCTTGGGTGATTATAGAAACCTAGAAGAGAGAGCAAAAGAGAAGGGACAATCTCAACAAGTTGTCTTTGTCATGAGAATAATCAAAATTCCTTGTCTCTAAAGAGCTCCACTGGTTTGGGTGGATCACGGTGCACATGAATGAGGCGCCTGACCAGACAGGACCCGCATTAATAACAGGGTTCCCTGTGTCAGGCATGCCACTGCCTCATCAACAATTCACACTCTGTCTTGCTGACTCCCCTGCAGTGGAAAGTCAGTCTCCATCCTCGGAATCCTTTGAAATACCACGTTGGAAATGTCTTGGCAAAGTGTAGCAATGGAAATCATAGGTAGATTCTAAATTACCATTATCATTAATCGGGGTTGACATTTAACTGCCCCCTCCTAAGTACTGTTCAATCATTGCCCCTTTTCATTCCTTTCTCTGAGATTCCCACAGGCCTCCTTAGAGTGAAAGGTACCTGAGCCCTGCCCCAGTGTGTGGTCCTCAGCTGAACAATGGAAGCTAAGTAATCCCTGACAGAGAGGGCTGTGGACCTTGGACATAAAGCAGATATGGGGGAGCAGCCGGGGTCCTGCAACCTGAGAGAGGGCCATAGGCAGCAGGACAGAATAGGGAAGATGACAGGGGACAGAGGCCAGGCATTAAGGGCTGGGTGGGGGTGGGGAAAGCCACTACTCTGAGGTGGGGGAAATGAGGGAGAGCCCGGTTTGCATTCAGACTTATCCAGAGTTGTTACTTTAACAGGTCCCAAACAAGGAGGCAGACATGCTTTCCAGTTAGCCTGGGAAATTAGCTGCATACGAGAGAAGAATTTAAAAAAAAATTCTTCATTCAGAAAACCTGTAAGAAGATAATAGTTTTAGAGCATTATTCTTTTTAATAACTATTAATTGTGCTTCAGATTTCATCCATGTTTATAGTGCATGTGGTTTTTAGGAACTGCAAAAAGCCTGGCCACATCTTTGATCTGTCCATTCACTCATTCAGTTATTTGGCAAATATCTATTGAGATTCCACTAAGTGTCAAGCACTGTTCTGGGCACTGGGGATACAGCAGTGGACAAAACAGACATGGCTCTGCCCTCACAGAGCTAGCGTTATAGGAGGGAAGACGGACAACAAACAATGGGCACAATAAATAAGTAAATAATGCCCGCTGGACGGTGATTAGTTCTGTGGAAACAAAATAAAGCAATGGAATGGGGAAGTGGGTGCGCAGGATGGATTTGGTGTTGCAACTTAAAGTGGGATGTTTAGGGTAAACCTTGTTGAGAGAGTGACGTTTGAGTGAAGACTTGAAAATGGTGAGGGGATGAGCCATATGGGTTGGGGGAAGAGAGTTCTAGGTAGAGGGTGCATCCAGGGCAAAGGCCTTAAGTTAGCTTTGTGTGTCTGAGGGACAGGAGGCCAGTGAGGATGGAGTCAAGTGGGTGAGGGGAGAGATGCAGCAGATTGTGTGGGTCTTTGTAAACTGACGTAAAGATCTAGCTTTTATTCTGAGTGGAGGGGAAGCTACTGGAGGACTATGAGTAGAGAAAAGCCATGACTGGGCTGGTGTTTTAATGGGATCACTCCAACTGCTATTTGAAGAATAGTCTGTAGGGGGCAGGAAAGTAAGTTGGGAGACCAATTGGAGGCTACAGCATCAATCTGAAGGAAGGAATTATGGTGGCTTAGAGCCAGGTGGGAGCAGTGGAAATGCTGAGTAATGGCTAGATTATAGATAAAATTTGAAGGTAAAGTCAACTGAATTTCCTGATGAATTGGAAGTGGTGTCTGAAAGAAAAGAAAAAAATGAAGCAAGGATGACTTCAAGACTTTTACCTTGAGCAACTGGAAGAATGGAGCTGCTGTTAAGTGAAATGGGGAAGATGGCAGGTGGAGCAGATTTGGGGGGCCATGAGATATTTGATTTAGACAAGTACAGTCAGAGATGACAATCACATCTTCACCTGGGACACTGGTGGATATATGAGTCTGAAATTCAAGATGAGACCCCAGCTGGAGAAGTCAACTGGGGAGCCAACAGATGGTGTAGATTGAAAGCCATGGGTCTGAGTAAGGTCACCTTCAGAGTGAGTACAAATAGAGAAGAAAACAAAAAAAACTAAACACATTACCATTGAGTCAATTCCAACTCATAGTAACCCTATAGGACAGAGTAGAGCTGCCTTATAGAGTTTCCAAGGAGCACCTGGTGGATTCAAACTGCTGATGTTTTCGTTAGCAGCTATAGCACTTAACCACTACACCACCAGGGTTTCCTAGATAAAGATAGAGAAGGGAAATCAAAAAATCAAACCAGTTGCCATTGAATCAATTCTGATTCATGGTGATGCCATGTGTCCAAGACTAGAACTGTGCTCCCATAGGGTTTTTAATGGCTGAGTTTTTGGAAGTAGATAGCCAGGTCTTTCTTCCAAAGCATCTCTGGGTAGACTTTAATCTCCAATCTTTTGGTTAGCACCCAAACATGCTAACCATTTGCACTATCCAAGGACTCCAGGTAAAGAAGAGAAGAGGCCCTAAATTGCACTCAGGTCGGCCTAATGTTAACCAGTCCAGAGAAAAGCAGGAACCAGTGCAGGAGACTGAGAAGCACAGATAGCAGTTATTGTTCAGAGCCCAAGTAACTGCAGAAACAGACCCCCCCGCCCCTCCATGGAGCATGTGAGTCTACATTTTGAACATCAGGGAAAATCAAGTCCCAGTAGGAAGAAGTGATTTATTCAAGCCACACAGCCTGTCAATGGCAAGCTAAAAAGAAGCACTCTTCACAGGAACATGCCTATTCAGGAGTCAGAAAACCTGACTTTCATGGGGGTGGGGAACAAACCTTCAGTAAAATAGGAAAGTTCTTCCTTTGAAGCTCATCTAGACTAGCATGTAATTAGACAGCACATTACCAATGCTATAAAACTGACAATAGAGTAAGCAAAGCCAAAGGAAAGAAAAGTTAACTGTGTATCCTGGTGACGTCACGGGCTTGAGCAATTAATAAGCTAGCAGGAGCACAGTTATAAATTTGAATTTCAAATCTGCTTCTTCGAAGGTATTCTCTGCTCTACCTTATTAAAGCTTCTCATTTTCCCAAAACTGTTTTTGACCACCAGACTCGTCAGAATACTTGGAAGTATTTTGAACACTCATGTTGTAGAAATTCTCGAAATCTACCTGGTAGAATTAACAGTACTTTGCAATCAGGTGTTATCTGTGAAATGAAGTTTTGAGAGCTGCAATTGTGTATTTTGAGATAGTCACTGCAATATATAACACAGTGGGGCTTAAAAAGTTTTTTATACATTACCATTTCAATGGCATTCTTTTTTGATTATAATTTAGATGAAGGCTTACAGAGCAAATTAGTTTCTCATTAAATAATTAATACACATACTGTTTTGTGACATTGGTTGCCAACCCCACGACATGTCAATACACTCCTTTTCTTGACCTTAGGTTCTCCATTACCAGCTTTCCTGTCCCCTCCTGCCTTCTCATCCTGGCCCCTGAGCTGGTGTGCCCATTTAGTCTCATTTTGAAGGGCGAACCTCAGGAGTGACTCCAGTACTGAGTTAAAAGAGTGACCGGAGGCCATACTCTCTGGGTTTCTCCAGTCTATGCTTAATTCATTTTTACTTATTAATGAGTATACGGGCACAATATTTTAGATTATTAATATTTCCTAAACAGCTGGATTATGCTGGGCTTATTGCATCTGGAGAAGGATGAGAAAATGAGAATCTCTCCCTGGCTTTGAGGTTTGAAAAGCCAAGGTGCTTGGGCATGTAGAGATCTTAGATCAGACATTTTAGAACAGGCTTTGAGGCGTATAGGACCTTTCCCTTACACCCACCTCCTCAACACACACATAAACACATACAATTGGGAAAGTGTGATAAAAGTATACAGAAGAAATGGCTGTGGGTGTGTCTAGGCAACAAAATCTAAACCATCCTCATGAAGCACCTATATTCCACTGTGGCTTCGAAGCACCAGGATGGCATGAGATGGGAAGTTGTCCTCGGCCATAAATGAGGTTAATGTCCAGATTGGAGAATGGATTTTTCAGTAGATGCCCTAGTGGCCTGTTGGTACTGAGGCCCGGCTAAGAAAAAGGAAGAAACCCTGGACTCTGAAGTTAGGTTTCCAGAACTCTGAGGAACTTTTCTCAAAAGAGGAATTAAAGTATTATAGAAAAAGTATTTTTCAGCCTTGGATTTTTAGACTAAAATTTGTACCCATTGGTCAATCTATAGACATATATTTTTCACTATATTCAAGGTTTCTCTGTGACTATTATTCTTCACATTTCATTGAATGACTGTCATAATTTTCTTAACCAATCCCCACCTATTAAAAGTGTTGATTATTTTCAGTTTTTTGCTCTTACAATTAATGAGGTGGATCACGAGGTACAAGCATCTAGGATTACTGGTTTAAAATAAATTCCAGGAGTGAACTTATTGGTCAAAACTATGACCAGTTTTAAACCCCACGACACATACCATCAAATTATTTTCCAAAACTTTTGGAAAATGTGTATACTTTGATGAGTCATCTATCAGAGTTAATTGTCAGAATTAAACATTACTTAGGCATAAAATGACTTTAGTATTTTATAGTCGAAGAAAAGAGTTCATTGGCTTCCACATAATGTATGTCTTTCTTTTCTCTGATTACAAAGGTAAAACATGTTCATTTTAGAAAATTTGGGAAATATGGAAAAGTACAAAAAAAAAAAATCACCTATCATCCCTGACCCATGCTGGGGTAGTCCTCCTAGTCTTCCTGTGAGCATTCATGTCCACTCACTATAATATTTTCTTCTTACGAAGTAAATTTTTTAATTTAAAAATGCCACAAACTTTTTCCAATATCATAAAATGTTTTTCTAAGACAGTAATTTTTACAATTTTTAATGTCCTAAACCTGCCTTAAGGAGCCCTGGTTAAAGCCCTTAGCTGTTAACCGTAAGGTCAGCTATTGGAACCCTCCAGCCACTCCATGGGAGAAATATGTGGCAGTCTGATTCCGTAAAGATTACAGCCTTGGAAACCCTATGGGGCAGTTCTACTCTGTCCTATAAGGTCTCTATGAGTCGGAATCCACTCAACCGGAACAGGTTTGCTTGTTTTTGTTTTTTGGTAAATCTGCCAATAATGGGAGGATGGGCTAGGACATTAAAACATGATTTTTAGTGACTCTATATCATTTAACTATAAGAATGTGTCATCTACCATAAATTGTTTTTATTAATTCCCCAGCTATTAATATTTAGATTGTTTCTTATTTTTCACCACTATAATAATTTTGTGAAGACCATCACTGTGCACAATTTTGTGCACATTGTTTTCTTCTGATAAATAGTTAAATGTCAAAATGCTGGATCAAAATTATGCCCAAGGTAAGGGGTTTTAAAGTTAAAATATCATCAAATTGTCCTCTAGGAAGTTATACCATTTCCAACTCTCACCAGAAATACATGAGAATATCCATTTCCTTGCACCCGTGCAAGCACTGGGCATAGTAATATTTAAACATCTCTGCCACTGTCATCAGGAAAAAAAAAAATGGCATCTGTGTTGTTAAGAATTTTAGTAGTTAGCAGTGAGATTGACCAATTCCCAACATATGCTAATTAGTTATAGCTCATCTTAAAAAAATCAACTGTATTGAGATATAATTCACATACCAGACAATTTACCCATGTAAAGTATATAATTCAATGGTTTTTATTATATTCACAAATTTGTGCAAGCATCACTACAGACAATTTTAGAACATTTTCATCACCTCAGAAAGAAACTCTGTACCCTTTATTATCTCCTCAAGTCCCCACACACTAGCCTTAAAAAAAAAAAAAGCCTTAAGCAACAACTAATCTAATTTCTGTCTCTATAGATTTCTCTGTTCTAGACTCTCATATGAATGTTATCATATAATGTGTGGATTTTTATGACTGGTTTCTTTCATTTTTCAAGGTTTCTCCAAGTTGTAGCATGTTATAAGTACTTCATTCCTTTTTTATGGCCAAATAATATTCTACTATGTGAATATATCACATTTTGTTTGTCCATTCATCAGTTGATGGACATTTGGGTTGTTTCCCCCTTTTTAACTATTAGGAATAATGCTGCTATAAACATTCATGTACAAGGTAGTTGTGTGGGCATATGTTTTCATTCCTCTTTGATATATACCTAGGAATGGTATTGCTAGGTCATACGGTAATGCTTTTTAATTGCTTGGGACACTACCAGGCTGTTTCCCCAAATGGCTGTACTATTTTACATTCCGACCCCTCACTGTATGACAGTTTCAATTTAAAAACTTATTATGACCTGGCTTTTAGATTCTAGCCATTCTAATGGGTATGAAGTGGTATTTCACTGTAGTTTTGATTTGCATTTCCATGATAATTAATGATATTGAGCATCTTTTCATGAACTTATTGGCCTTGGGGAAACGTCTATTCAAATCAGATCCTTCATTCATTTTTTAATTGGGTTATTTGTCTTTTTATTTTGAGTTTAAAGATTCTTTATTCTAGGCACAAGTCCCTTATCAGATATATGATTTGCAAATATTTTCTTTGATTCTGTGGGTTGTCTTTGCACCTTCTTGACGGTATCTTTCGAATCAGAAAATTTTTTTATTTTGATGAAGTCCAATTTATTTTTTGTTTTGTTGTCTGAACTTTTGGTATCATGCCTCTGAATCTTTTGTCACATCCAAGATCATGAAGGTTTACCCATTTTCTTCTAAAAGTTTTATAATTTTAGTTCCTACATTTAGATATTTGATCCGTTTTGAGTTAATTTTTGTATATGGTGTGAGATAAGGATCCAACTTTATTATTTCGCCTGTGGCTATCCAGTTGTCCCAACATCATTTGCTGAAAAGAGTTCTTTCCCATTGAATGGCTACAGCACCCTTGTTGAAAATCAGCTGATCCTAGATATGTGGGTTGCTGGACTCTCAATTCTATTCCGTTGACCTGCATGCCTATGAAAGTATTCTTTTTAAAGTCTTTTCCTTCGAGTGAGTCCCAGTTCATTGAGAGCAAGGATTCTGTGTAATATCAGAGGCATCTAATAAATAAATTCTCATTGATTCCTTTGAGACTCTCATGAATGCCAATTTTCTAAATTGGTCACTTCCATTCCAAGGTCCTCTTGGGGTCAATCGAAACAGTAATGGTATTTTTTCAACTTTCTTTTTTTAATGTTTCAAAAAACTTGATGAATAGTTGTACATGTGTGCAATAATAAGACTTGGACAGCTTACTAAAGTGCATAGTTTTCCTGCATTTGTTAGGAATTTCATATCAGGGTTACATTGTACTGATTGGAGGCTTGGATTAGTGGTTTTAAATGATAGACTGGTGAAAAAAGTGTTTCGAACCACTGTTTTGCTTGGTGATTGGCAAGGACTAAGAAAAGGAATTCTTGGTATTTTAAAGGGTGAGAACTATTAGATTAGATTATGAAGTATCCGAGTGCTGAGTTTAGATATTTCTTTTTTTCTGTGGTGGTTTCTGTTATGTGTCAGCAGGCTAGGCCATGATTCTCAGTATTATGTAATTATTCCCCATTTTGTGATCTGATATAATTATCCTCCATTTTGTGGTCTCTCATAAGTAATATAATGTAATCACTCCATGATGTGACTTGATGCAATCAGCCAGTCAGTTGTAAGGGAAATTTCCTTGGAGGTGTGGTCTGCACCCAATATATATATATGGACATTCGGGCAAAGCGCTCTTGCTCACTCTGGATCCTGTATCCAGCTCATCATCATCTAACCTCGAGTTCCTGGAATTTGAGCCAGCAACCTGCCATATTGCCTACCAATCTTGTGATTAATCAGCCTCCACAGCCTGTGAGCCAGCAGCCTGACGTCTTAGCTGTCTATCTTGGATTCATTAGCCTCTGCAGGCTGAGAGCCAGTGGCCTGCTGTCTGACCTGCCAATCTTGGGTTCCTCGGCCCCTGCAGCTACGTGAGTCAGGAGATACCTCCAGCCTGATGCCTGGCCCATGGACTTGGGACTTCTCAGTCTCTACAACCACATGAGCCAATTCTTTGAGATAAATCCCTATCTATCTATATGCTTCACAGGTTTTGCTTCTCTAGAGAACCCAACCTAAGACATTCTCCTATTAGTATTATTCTCAGTTATGGCTTTTTTCTTCTCCTTTAGGTTTGATTTTTGGTATATATTGTTGTCATGGATTGAATTGTGTCCCCTAAAAATATGTGCATCAATTTGGCTAGGCCACGAGTCCCAGTGTTGTGTGATTATCCACCATTTTGTCACCTGATGTGATTTTCCTATGTGTTGTAAAACCTATCTCTATGATGTTGATGAGATGGGATTAGTGGCAGTTATGTTAATGAGGCAGGATTTAATTTACAAGATTGGATTGTGTCTTGAGCCAGTTTCTTTTGAGATATAAAAGAAAGAAGTGAGTAGAGAGACATGGGGACCTCATACCAGCAAGAAAGCAATGCGGGAGTAGAGCGTGTCCTTTGGACCTGAGGTTCCTATGCAGAGAAGCTCCTAGACCATGGGAAGATTGATGACAAGGACCTTCCTCCAGAGCTGACAGAAAGAAAGCCTTCCCCTGGAGATGATGCTATGAATTTGGACTTCTAGCCTACTAGACTGTGAGAGACTGTACTTCTGTTTGTTGAATCCATCCATAGGTATAACAGAAATACCACCCACAGTGGTATTTCTGTCACAGCAGCACTAGGTAACTAAGACAATTATATACATATGCTATATAAAAAAACAAAAACCAAACTTGTTGCCGTGGAGTTGATTCTGACTCATAGTGGCACTGTAAGACAGAGTGGAACTGCCCCACAGGGTTTCCAAGGAGCAGTGGGTAGATATCTCATACATACATGAGATACATATTTTTTCTCTCTTTTTAAAAATTCTTTATTGTGCATTAGGTGAAAGTTTACAGAGCAAATTAGTTTTCCATTTGATAGTTTGTGTACATAAAGTGTTCCATAACATTGGTTTCATTCCCCACAATGTGTCAGTTCTCTCCTCATTTCTGCCCTAGTTTTCCTGTTTCCTTTCATCTTAATTTTCTACCCCTTTCTGACTTCTCATCTTTGCTTTTGGGAAAGTGTTGCCCTTTTGATCTCGTATAATTCATTGTTCTAAGGAGCATGTCCTTCTCAGGTATGACTGTTTATTTTATCAGCCTGTCTATGGTTTGGCTGAAAGGTAGTTTCTTGGATTGGCTTCAGTTCCAGTTCAGAAGAGTATCTTAGGTCCCGAGTCTAAAGGGTTCCTTTAGTCTCTGTCAGACCAGTAAGTTTGGCTTTTTTTGTGCATTTGATTTTTTGTTCCACAAATTTTCTCCCGCTCTCTCTGGGACCCTTTCCTGCGATCCCAGTCAGAGCGGTCGGTGGTGCTAGCCAGGCACCGTCTGGTTCTTTTGGTCTCCGGATCATGTAAACTGTGGTTCATGTGGCCCATTAGTCCTTTGGACTAATTGCTCCTTTGAGGCTTTGGTTTTCTTCACTCTTTTTTGTTCTGGATGGTAAGAGACTGAATAGTTTTATCTTAAATGGCTGCTTACTAGTTTTTAGGACTCCAGACACTACTCACCAAAGTAGGACGCAGAATTTTGTCTTTATAAACTATGTTGTGCCGATGGATATAGATGTCCCCTGAGTCTATGGTCCTTGGCCTTTGAGCCTAAGAATGTTGTCCCACAAGGTGTTTGGTTATGTCTAAGAAGTTGGTTTGACTGTGGTCCTTGTGTGCTCTGCTGTCTATATTAGCATATAAGCAACACCTACAGTTATATCAAACCTGTATCTGAAGGTGGGTGTGCTACCTTACACACTCCCACTCCTCTTGGCATACCTATCTACCTATGTATTCATTTGTAAATTAGTGTTTGTTATTACTGTTGTTGCAGGATTTCCATGTTATAGTAATTGTCATGTTGCCCTTTGTTTTTGCATTCCTCTCAGTGTTCTGCCATGTTATGGTCATTTTTTGCTGACTTCCCCCATATTGTGAATTGCTTTTCCCTTCACCAATATTAACACGTGCTTTTCCATTTGGTAATTTTCCCTTGCTCGCCCTTCCATCCCTGGACAGTTATAGTTTTTTGATTGACTGACTTAGAACCCAATATTTTTATGTGGTCTATGTATTTTTAATGTTTTATAAAAATGATTTGTGCTCATTAAATAAAAAATCAAGCAGTACAAACAGTCTGGAGAGGAACCTGGGGGATGGGAAGATGAAGGGCAGTGGAATACTAACAGAGACCAGGTAAATTAATGCCAAGCTTATTTCTAAGGTAAGGATGAGAGTTAAAGGATAGGCCCAGAAAATTCAGATCAAATATGGACGTCGCTTGTGCTTTTTGAAAATTGTTTAGCTGTCCAGAGGGGTTTGGTAATGTGCACAGAAGGAAGCACACGCACAAACAGACACACGCACCTATTTCACATAGATTCAGGTATGTGATTCTGGTGCTCACAATGTAGGATCATTTGCAGTGTAGTTTCATGGAAAAAGTATTGACCTTGAGGTCAGATGATAAGGAGTCTGCGTTTGATTCCATTATTTAGCAACCATGAGGCTCTGGGCAAACTGAAGGAGTATCACAATGTTTGGCCTGCTTTTATCTTATGAGTTTATTGTGAACATAAGTAGAAAATGAAGAGGAAAAATGGCATGTCACTAAACTATAGTATTTAAAGCCACACAAAACCCAATTAATTAGCTGAGATTTCGAGCTGAAAGCATCATTTCTGGCTTGGCATCTTGGACCTCTTTCTCCCTATCTAGCAATGATAACAAAGTGCTTGTGAGCTGTAGGACTATTAATATAGGATGATCCTAGATATTAACTCTTTTTTTTGTTGTTGTTGTTGAAACTGAACCACGCTATTTGATTTTTAAAAAATATTATCAGGTTATCTTCTGTTTAGTGACTGACTGTCCATCAACTTTCTTCAGTTGGCCCTACCCATGGGTGATTGCTAAATACCCATTGCTTTGGAGTAATCGACTTTTCCTTTTAATTTTATATGGGGGTGGCCTGTTTAAAAAGCTGTCCCATTAAGTGCAGTAGCTTCTAAATAGACTGCCTTATATTCAGCAAAGCAGTTATGTCAAAACGTGGCCAGGATTTGCCTCGCAGTGTGTGGGGTACATTCAGCTGTTGGACTCGTACCGTATAATATGGGCTGCCTGATCTAACTTGACACAACTTGCATGGTACGTTTACTCACCTCATTCAAAGAGATCCTCTCTTTTAAGGCACTGGCTACTGAAAAATATGCGAGTGACCTGAGGGGAGAGATCCAGCGCCCCGTCCTCACTCAGACATATCTCAGGTAACAGTAGGGATTTAATCCATCACATTTATTGATAGTATTTTTGAAGTAAGCTGTTCATTTTGCAGGTATGTTATTATTAGGTTTTGTTACTGAGTTACCTGTAAAATACTCAATCATGTTGATGTTTAACAGCAAGATTAAATTATTATTTAGCAAATGATTTTGTGAAATTATTTAGAAACTGCTGTTATTTTACTTCCCAATTTCTTTTAGATGAGTCAAAAAGACCCACTTCCCATAGTGACCTTGAGAAAATCAATTTCCTGAGATCTTTAGAGAGAAGGAGGCTTTAAGAACATTCAGAGGACACAGGGGCAGTGATAGGGGGAAGTGATAAGAGTTACTTTGCTTTCTGTGAGACATGGGATGTGTCCTAAAGAAATTCCTTCTGTCCTTGGTTGTTGAGATATGTTGGGTCAATGAGGGGGATTATGGTTTCTTTACCTACTGAGTGGGATTTTGCTGTGGACATATCACTTCGCTTGCCTACTGCACACACACGCACACACACACACACACACACAATGGAGTAGAATAGACATTGCTGGAAAGACTCTTCAGTGGAAATTAGAACTGCCATTTATTGAATGCTTACTACTATGAGCTGGACACAATGCAAGCATTCCACTTCTCCACTTGCCTGATCTCCTTTTACATTCACCACAAAATTCTCCCATGAAGTGGTTGCAATTGTTGACTCTTTTTACAGACAAGGAAACTGTAGTTTAGAGAGATTAACTTGCTTACTCAAGCTCATATAACTATTTTGCGACAAAGTCAGAATTCAAGTCCAGGTCTGGCTGACACCAAAGTCAGATTCGTATCACAAATAGCAGAGGCTGCAAGCTCTATGTTTCTTAGAGATCTGACCTCATAGGGCTCCAGAATCATCTCAGAACTTCAGTCTCTCATGTAGTGTGGGGGTCAAGGTCTATGAAGACAAGAAGTGGGTCTAGGACCTGGAAATGCTGAAATGGGCTCATACCACTGATAAAGATCATCTGCTCTTACTTCCTCTTGCGAGCCTGTTCAATTAAGGGCAAAATCTCTTTTAAAAGTCTGGCTCTGGCTCATGGCAACCCCGTGTACAACAGAATGAAATGGTGCCTGGTCCTGTACCATCTTCACAATTGTTGATATGCTCAAGTCCATTGTTGGGGCCACTGTGTATCTTGAGTACCTTCTAACCTAGGGGACTCATCTTCCAGCACTATATTGGACAAGATTCTGTTGTATCCATAAAGTTTTCACTGGATAATTTTCAGAAGTAGATCATTAGGCTTTTCTTCCTAGTCTGTCTTAGTCTGGAAGCTCAGCTGAAACCTGTCCACCATGGGTGACTGCTGGTATTTAAACACTAGTAGCATAGCTTCTATCATCATTTTGTTGTTAGTTGCTCTCAAGTCAATTCTGATGACCTTATGTCATCATAGTAGCATGTAAGCCACCATACTATGACAAACTGACAGACAAGTGGTGGTTCAAAGAAAAAAAAGGGTTAGTTATTTTCTAAATTTTCTTTTATGATTTTCAGAGCTTGTTACTTCTTTCTCCACAGAAAGCTCTGTCCCAACACCACTGAGCATCCCAAAGGCATTTCTGTCTTCAAACAAAACAAAACAAAAACCTGTCATCTCCCATTTCCCTTTTTCCCACCAGGTTGTTTTCTAAGAGTGAACATGACAGGGCCAGGAGTGTCTGGTCCATGATAGGCACCCTGCCTCACTCTCTGCCTACCTCTTACTGCTTCCTCTCACTTCAGGGCTTATTTTAGAGGGACTGACTTTCTTGTTGCTTGCAGAGACCTCTTCCTGGCTTTGCATTTGAGGCTCACCATGCTTGGAAACAGTATCCCTCTGAGGTGTTCCCTTCCCCTCGTTCAGGCCTTGGCTTAGATGTCTGCTCCTGGGAGGGTTTCTAACATGGATTACAAGTTGCTCTCCCGTCACTTTCTAGCACATTGTTGTTATTGTGTGCTATCGTGGTGGTTAAGGTTGTGTGTGAACGTGGCTGGGCCATGATTCTCAATGGCTTGGCAGTCATATGATGTTGTGATCACTTCCATGATGAGAATTTAATATAATGTGATCACCTCCATGATATCACCTGATCTGAGTAGCCAAACAGTTGAAAGGAAGCTTCGTTGAGTGTGTGGCCTACACTGAATATAAATGGACCTTCTGGCAAGCCTCAGGGGCTTTTGCTTGCTCTGCATCCTGCAGCTGGCTCCTGTTCAGCTGACCTCTGGTTCTTGGAACTTGAGTTAGCAGCTTGCCTGAGGTCTTGCCTGTGGCCTTTTCTGCCAATCTTGGGATTTGTTGATCTTCATAGTCTGTGAGCAAGAGCCCTGCTCTCTGACCTGCCGATCTTGGATTCACCAGTCCATGCAGCTACATGAATCAGGAGAAACCTCTATCCTAACCCACAGACTTGGGACGTTTCAGCCTCTACAACCACTTGAGCCATTTCCTTGATATAAATCTCTATCTCTCTCTCTCTCTATGCTTTACTGGTTTTACTTCTCTACAGAACCCAGTCCAAGACAGCCATCTACTTGGTTTGACTCATAATGACCCTAAAGGACAGAGTAGAACTGCCCCATAAAGTTTCCTAATCTATAATCTTTACAAGAGCAGATTGCCAGGCCTTTTCTCCTGCTGAGCCACTGGTGGGTTTGAACCACCCACTGGTTAACAGCCAAGCCTGTAGCCATCGTGGCACCAGAACTTCTTTTCTAGCACATTATCTTGTGTTATTTTCTTCATCCCATGTGTTACTTCTGACATGTCTGCTTTCTTAATTTTTTTAGTGTTGCTCTTGCCCCACCAGAATGTCAGCTTTCTGAAAGAGAGATGTTGTCTGTCCCTTTCACTGCTGTGTTCTCAGTGCCTAAAGGAGTGCCTAGCCCAGAGCCAGTGCTTCATAAACAGTTGATGAATGAATGATGAATGATGAATGAATGAATGAGCATATTTTATCTAAAGTATGCAGCTGGTGACGCAAGGTTGTGCAGGTGTGTGATATCCTGTAGGTGCGAAGAGAGTCAGTTACTCATTTTTGAAGGTGCATTAACCCTTTCAGGCCCCTAGGGTATCATTTAGTTCCCTGGAACAGTAATTTACTCAACAGTACCTCAGGGGCCTGAAAAAGTTTATGCACCTCCAAAAGTTTCTAATTGACACCTGGGAGCAGTTTATTTACCCAGCAGGGTTTGACCTAATAGGTCTTAACTCCATTTAAGAGAGTCATAAGGACTTTGTCACTTGTCCACCTTTCCATGTCCTACTGTTGGCATTTATCTGTTTGTGCAATGCGGTTGTCAGTTGTTGGTGTGGATACACACACCCTGTGTCCATATCGACACCAAGACCTACGAATGAAGTTGCTGTTCTTCTGGCACTAGCATGACTCTTTTATGCACATTTTAACTTGTATGATTAAAAATTCAACCTGCATATTACAGCCCATTCAAATAATGTTATTTTAGTGGCTTCCCAGGATATATTACAAATGATTGCTTAATTAGCTCACATTTTGTTTCGTAGCCAATAATTAGGTCACAGATATTAAAGAATTTAAAAAATTCTATCCATTTGGATTACCAAGCTTTATCTATAATATGCAGCCCTTTTTTTTTTTTTTTTGTTATTTCAAATAGCAAAGCTGCTGCTACTCCTAATCTTAGACACTTTTGTCCTGAGGTTTTCCAGATTTAGCCTAATCTTTCCTCTTTTACTAATTACTGTTGATTCTGTACTGTTGTAGCCTGTCCAAAAAAAAAAAAAAATTCCTCTCCTCCAGAGTTTATGTTTTTAAAAATCATTCTTAACACATTGAAGCTATGGAAGAATATTTTCTTTAATTACTGTTGCCCTGATGTTACAGGACTTGGTAATATGTTCCTCTCAACTTTGGGGGGGGTCACATCAGGTATGATTGCTACCAGCAATGAGCGCAGTTTTGATAAAACAAGTTGCGGGTAGAAATTTCCAAATATGGTAAAAAACCATTAATCAAGTGTTCCTTAATTTAGACTTTGTGATGATTCATCCTGAGCTGGGCTTAAATATGCCTTTGCTGTGGAATGAGGGGTTTGGTAACCAAATAACAGTGTAAAGGAGATTGTAGGCTATAAGCTGCTTTCAAAAACATTGGCATAGTATGGTAATATCTTGACAGGGCATTTAATTTTTTGCCTTGCAAAGTTTTTTTGGTTAAATATTGTAAAAATATTTCCCTTTTTTCTGTTTTGGCTAAGAGGGTAATTGAATTCAACTTAGGAATATCTGAGTTACTCAGAGCTATCCTTCTGGACAATAGTGGCTACTCTACCTAGGTCAGTAAAACAAGTAATTAGGATACTGGATCTATGGATGTCGTAAAAGATACTTTCTGATGCAGGCTTATGGTTTTTTAGTTCTTCTCAAGGTGGATTACAGCAAAAAATCTATAGGTGATTCAGAGTCATAGAAGTTTAATTATGGTTCTTTATAGAGATTCTCTAATTTTGAACAGATTAGTTACTGAGGCAAACCATTTATGGATTCGAAATAAAAGATTTATTTTAAAATTCTATAATTTAGACTTTTCTCTAATTCAGAATTTATTCTTCCTGTTAATTGAAGCAGTTGCCTGAATTATTACTGTACCAGAAAAGCACTTTTGGTAAGTGAATTTCAAAAGTGAGCATTTTCCGTTGTGTCCCTTTTGTGTCTTGTCCAAAAAACCCAAAAAACACATACTGGGCTTTATTATGGAAATAAAGATAGTTTTAGGAGAAGAGTTTGGATGAGCACTGTTGCTCTGGTGACCTTTGTTGGTGTCCTCATGCAGAGCTTTTCCTACCTCTGGGTTATCTACAGGTGGTAACAGTACTGCAAAGATCAAGGGTCTTACTTTACTAACTTGACCTGGCATTCTGAAGAGCTACCCCTTAAATTCCCAGGCCCTTAATGGGCCATCCTTAGCTGCTGCCCTGGATGTTTTGATTTTCTTTCATATCTTCAGGTCTGAAGGCTCTACCTAAATTCACAGTTTTTTTTTTTTTTTCTTTCAGAGCCATGCAATGTGCGACTGAGCTTTCATCTGATAGCTGGAGATGAAAAACTATATCCTGAAAATGGCCTTGTTTTACACATAACGAAGTCTGAGCTGCTTTATCACTGACTGCCAATCTGAGTTACTTTCAAGAGTATATTCTATGTTTGGGTCTTGTAATTTTTTCCTCCCCTTAACAAATAAAATGAAATGCATAAACATTGATATCCTAGGCATTAGTGAACTGAAATAGACTGGTATTGGCCATTTTGAATCAGACAATCATGTAGTCTACTATGCTGGGAATGACAACTTGAAGAGGAATGGTGTTGCATTCATCATCAAAAAGAACATTTCAAGATCTATCCTGAAGTACAATGCTGTCAGTGATAGGATAATATCCATACGCCTGCAAGGAAGACCAGTTAATACGACTGTTATTCAAATTTACGCACCGACCACTAGGGCCAAAGATGAATTAATAGAAGATTTTTATCAGCTGTTACACTCTGAAATTGATCGAACATGCAATCAAGATGCATTGATAATTACTAGAGATTGGAAGGTGAAAGTTGGAAACAAAGAAGAAGGATCAGTAGTTGGAAAATATGGCCTTGGTGATAGAAACAATGCCAGAGATCGAGTGATAGAATTTTGCAAGACCAACGACTTCTTCATTGCAAATACCTTCTTTCACCAACACAAATGGCGATTATACACATGCACCTCACCAGATGGAACATACAGAAATCAAATTGACTACATCTGTGGAAAGAGATGATGGAAAAGCTTAATATCATCAATCAGAACAAGGCCAAGGGCCAACTGTGGAACAGACCGTCAATTGCTCATATGTAAGTTCAAGCTGAAACTGAAGAAAATCAGAGCAAGTCCACGAAAGCCAAAATATGACCTTGAATATATCCCACCTGAATTTAGAGACCATCTGAAGAATAGATTTGATGCATTGAACACTGGTGACCGAAGACTGGACGAGCTGTGGAATGACATCAAGGACATCATCCATGAAGAAAGCAAGAAGTCATTGAAGAGACAAGAAAGAAAGACCAAGATGAATGTCAGAGGAGACTCTGAAACTTGCTCTTGAGCGTCTAGCAGCTAAAACAAAAGGAAGAATTTATGAAGTAAAAGAACTGAATGGAAGATTTCAAAGGGTGTCTCGAGAAGACAAAGTAAAGTATTATAATGACATGTGCAAAGAGCTGCAAATAGAAAACCAAAAGGGAAGAACACACTTGGTGTTTCTCAAGCTGAAGGAACTGAATAAAAAATTCAAGCATCGAGTTGCAATAGTGAAGGATTCTATGGAGAAAATATCAAACGACACAGGAAGCATCAAAAGAAGTTGGAAGGAATACACAGAGTCATTATACCAAAAAGAATTAGTTGATATTCAACCATTTCAAGAGGTGACATATGATCAGGAACTGATGGTACTGAAGGACAAAGTCCAAGCTGCTCTGAAGGCATTGGTGAAAAACAAGGCTCCAGGAATTGATGGAATATCAATAGAGATGTTTCAACAAACAGATGCAGAGCTGGAAGTGCTCACTTCTCTATGCCAAGAAATATGGAAGACAGCTTCCTGGCCAACTGACTGGAAGAGATCCATATTTATGCCTATTCCCAAGAAAGGTGATCCAACTGAACCGAACTGAATTACGTTTACTTTGGCTTCCCAAGGTTGAAAGATGCGTAGAGGGCACAGAAGTTACACAACAGAATCATGTTAGACGATGGGAAGAGATTATTAGGGGGAATATCAAGCTATGTGGGAACCCTCGTGGCATAGTGGTTAAGAGCTACAGCTGCTAACCAAAGGGTCAGCAGTTCAAATCCACCAGGTGTTCCTTGGAAACCCTATAGGGCAGTTCTACTCTGTCCTCTAGGGTCGATGAGTTGGAATCAACTCTACAGGAACGGGTTTGGTTTTTTTTTTTTGGTTATCAAGCTGTGTATTCTTTTGTTAAATGTGATTGTTTTAGTAAAAATGACTTGTTTAGTGCAGGCTTTATGTGTCTTCAAGTTGATTCTGAATCATAGCTGCCCTATAGGATAGAGTAGAACTGCCCCATAGGGTTTCCCAGGAGTAGCTGGTGGATATGAACTGCTGACCTTTTGGTTAGCAGCTGAGCTCTTAACCACTTTGCCACCAGGGCTCCATAACCCCTCCCCCTATAGATCTCCTTAGCTGATTTTTCAGTTCAAATTTAAATCCTGATGAAAGCTAATACCAGTTTATGCATAATCAGACAGAAAACTATTCCCTACATAGGGAGCCCTGGTGGCACAGTGGTTAAATGTTTGGCTGCTAACTGAAAGGTCAGTGGTTGGAACCCACCAGCTGTTCCATGGGAAAAAGATGTGGCAATCCGCTTCTATAAAGATTATAGCCTTGGAAACCCTATGGGGCAGTTCCACTCTGTCCTACAGGGTCTCTCTAAGTCAGAATCAACTTGACAACAACAGGTTTGGTTTCGGTTTTGGTAGTCTGCACGACTACACATAAAGTTCATATCAAAAATTCTAAATGTTACAGAACACATAAAAAAAAAAATCCTAGATGTTTTGGACACATACAAAGTCCTAAGTGTTTTGGAAGTAACAAGGTACTGTTCTGCTTTATTATCGGATGTTTTATGTTTTTAGGGGATTTGTTATATTTTTATTGGTAATTTTTCACAGGATTTCATTACACTGGAGAAATACATAAATACGAGTGAGAAAGCTGTAGATAGCCTCAAGTACAAATAGTAATCATTATTTTAATCTCATATTTCAATTAGCCTTAATCTTTTATTTGTATAGCCTTGAAAAGCTGTAAAAATCAGTCATCACAGTTTAATTACTAACAATTATCCTGGGTGGCTAACTACACTTCCTTCTAAACAAGTTTCTTTCTTTCTTTTTTTTTTTTTAATGCCTCTATTAGCTAACAATAGTATTAAACTTTATATCCCACACTTGGTAGGTTACGCTGTAGAGTATTTGTTGGTTTCTCCTGGTACCAAAGAGCTTTTTTTTTGGACTGGCCTGTTTGCTGTTCCACTTCAGGATAGAATCACACTTAAGTTTTCCATAATGACAGAAGTTGAACGTTTCCTGCTCTGGTGTTTATTTAGTAAAACATTTTACATTCCTGGAGAGATACCGGTCTGTCATTAATGGATTCTTGGCTTTGCGCCAATGGCTAATAGTTTTATTGGTCCTCATAACATAGCTATGTGATTTTTGTAACCACAAGGGGCTCTTTTCTGTATTTCCCCCCCTTAAAAAAAAAAAAAAAAAAACCCTATCAACCCAGAGGTGCACCAAATTGAAAAACGGAACTTTTCTCTTTAAACCATTATTTCCTCCACTTCATTCATTATTTTTGCTCTTATGAAATTCTCACGTATCTTGGAATGTTTTGAACAAGGCGTGGGACTCACTTGCTTGGTTCTATTTCTAGTTTTCTCACTGCCCCAAAGAGGGGCCTGGAGAAGTGAATTTTCTCTGCTTGGTGGTGTCCATTTGCCTATCTCAATAGGGGAGGGGGAGGAAAGGTTATTTGCATTATGGGAGTTTGTCAAGCTTTGGTTAATTATTTTGAACATTGAGGAAGGGGAACCAAGGAGTGGTGTAAATAATTACTCACTCGACTACTAGCTGAAAGGTTAGTGGTTTGAACCCACCCAGAGGTGCTTTGGAAGACAGCCCTGGTGATTTTCTTCCGAAAGGTCAAAGACTTGAAAATTCTATGCAGCAGTTCTACTCTGGACACACAGGGTGCCATGAGACAGAAGACTCTCGATGACAACTAAAAAGAGGGGAACTAACCTTTGGAGATCTTGGAATCAGGTACCCTGGGGAAAGAAAAAAAAAAAAAAAAAGGTCTTTAAAATTGGGTGAGTGTGAGTGAAGCCTGTGAGTTTGATGTGTTTTTTCCTTAGACACATAGGTGTTTCTTGTGAATTCAAAACCTGCCGTTTTGGTTCTGCCCCCACACAAGGCTGTGCCCTGGTGTCCTCCTAACTACTGACGCCTACTTTGTCCCTGGAACGTTTCCTGTTTACACCTTTCTCTCTCTACCCTCCATGAATTTTAATACTTAAGTTAAAGCGCTTTGTGTCTGTAATTCCCCCAAACTCAATCTTCTCTCTAGTGTGTAAATCACTACGCAATCCTTGGATCACAAAACCATCTTAAAACAAGCTAGAAATTGGGCTGTCATGGTGATAAATAGGCCAAGTTGTAAAGTTGGGGGACCTCATCTTTTTTTCCTTGCCTTAATATCTAATAAACAACAACAAAACATGGAGGTAATGTGTGCTAACCTTGGAAAATTTGGAAACTATAAAAAGAATAAAAGAACAGGATAATCGCTCCCAGCTCCCAATTTCCATTCCCACCCCCAACCCAGCACAACAGTACACCTTTTAGCCTATTAATTTTCAGGTAGTTTTTTCTCTCTACTTTTATATATAACAGAGACCATTCTGTACTTACGATTTTGCATTCTAATTTTTTACTTGTTATATAATGTTCATTTTCGCCATTTAAAACCTTTAGTAACATACTTTTAAAGAATGCACAACATTCCATCACAGGAATTACACTGCAGTTTACTCCTGAACAGTCTCTCAATGCTGAAGTTTCTTGGGTAAAGCAAATTGTTTGCCCTTGGTTACTAATCTAAAGGTTGGTGATTCAAACCCACCCAGAAAGAAAGGCCTGGTGATCTGCTCCTGTAAAGATTACACCCATGAAAAAGTTATGGAGCAGTTCTACTCTGTAACAAATAGGGCTGCCATGAGTTGGAATCAGTTCAATGGCAGTGAGTTTGGTGTTT
Source organism: Loxodonta africana (assembly GCF_030014295.1). Taxonomy (NCBI): domain Eukaryota; kingdom Metazoa; phylum Chordata; class Mammalia; order Proboscidea; family Elephantidae; genus Loxodonta; species Loxodonta africana. The sequence goes on along the minus strand of NC_087355.1, from coordinate 46,830,964 downwards.
TTTGGTTTTCCCAATGCTGAGCATTTTGTTTTTCTTTTCCTTTGAGGTTATGAACAATGTTGTAGTGAACATGTTTGTGCATCAGTCTTTGTCTGATTTTCATAATTCTTGAATACCTTGCCCCATTTCTAACATGATCCCACGGGACATTAGGGAGTCCAGTTTTATTGGCAGACACTCACTTTTGGCAGCTAATTCAGGGAAAATGCTTCTCCCAGGGAGTAGTAAATGAAAATGCTCTATTTTTAGCACAAGAGTTTTGCCTTGGAAAAGAGATAAGATTTTGATAGGTGAGGAGAGGGTCCTGATTATTTTTCAGAGGGGGGTTTAAGCCTGCTTCTCAGCTGGAGAAGTTGGAGTGTGACATATGTAAATGCGTGACAGTGGCATGACGCAACTGGAGAGGAAGGAGCGCTTTGGCACCACAGGTCAAGTTTACTTGACAATGTGATGTTTTAAAACGGGATGATGCCAGCTCAATTAAATGTCCCAGAACAACAGTGTGTTTTGCAAGGCAATTCTTTGACAAACAAAACAAAGCAAAATTTTTCCGCTTTTGAAAACAATGCCTACAAATAAGTTAGGTTCTACGTAAAACAAACCAGCCATAAATAAAATGTGTTAGAAAAACCAAGAAAGAAGCCCCTACATGAGGGTACCATTCCTTGCTCGTTATACCATTAGTCAACCATAATCATCTAACTTAGGTTTTCTGCAAAATTAATAAATTCTGTTTGTCACAGATTGAATCGTGTCCCCCCAAAATATGTGTATCAATTTGGCTAGACCATGATTCCCAGTATTGTGTGATTGTCCACCATTTTGTCATCTGATATGATTTTCCTATGTGTTGTAAATCCTATCTTTATGATGTTAATGAGATGGGATTAGTGGCAGTTATGTTAATGAGGCAGGACTCAATCTACAGGATCAGATTGTGTTTTAAACCAATCCGTTTTGAGATGTAAAGGAGAGAAGCTAGCAGAGAGACAGGAGGACCTCATACTACCAAGAAAGTAGTGCCAGGAGAAGAGTGTGTCCTTTGGACCCAAGGTCCCTGTTTGGAGAAGCTTCTAATCCAGGGGAAGATTGATGACAAGGATCTTCTTCCAGAGCCAACAGAGAGAGAAAGCCTTTCCCTGGAGCTGGCACCGTGAATTTGGACTTCTAGCCTACTAGACTGTGAGAATAAATTTCTCTTTATTAAAGCTATCCACTTGTGGTATTTCTGTTGTAGCCACACCATATGACTAAGACACTAGTCTTATGTTAAATATTACACATGGATTTATGAAACTTAAGAAAACAACAATAGCTAAAAAATAATAGCTGACGTTCTTCCATGTGATAAGATTATTGTCAGTATTTTGATTTGCTTAGTGTTGCCTTAAGCAGTAGCTTGTTTCTGCCACTGAGTCCAACCTCATTCTCTCCTCCTGTTAATATCAGAACCAGGTGTATTAGGAAGCTGAATGGAGGAACAGAAACTAATGATAGCTCCTGCTATTTCTGATTATTAAATTAAATTAAGATTGTCAGTTATCAGATTTTAGGAGGAACTTTTTCTTCACTCTGGATACCATACAACTCTTTTTGTGTAAATTCTGTTCAGACTCCCAAGCCTGATTATGAATTTTGTTAAGGACTTGTTTGATGGTTGAGTAAAATGCCATCCATCAGGTCAGCAAAAGGAGAACTACTTCTCCCTTGTGTAACTTCTGTGTGAAAACTGGAGGCAACCAAATTTATTTAACAGCCAGTGAGATGGTTAAATATTCAGAATAGTCTTCAAGTCTCTTGGAGGCCCCATATCAGCACTCCCACTCTGGCTGGAGGAAGAAAGAGTCATGAGTTTGACTGTGGCCAAAGCTTCAGCTTGTCTTTTTCCCAAGACATAACTAGTCGAAAGGCATGGTTCCAAAATCAGAGCATGTACCATAATTTGATTTCCCACAACCAGGGAAAACTCTAATTTACCTGAACAACTCTCTGGAACAATTTCTAAGCCTAACCACAAAGCCGAAAGAAGAGAGAAGACTGGATTCTTTGAAGATAAGAATGATGTCTTATTCATCTTCTCCTCTCCCTTGGCATTAGTACCATAAACAATAGGATACGGTAGTTTCTATTGAACATTTGTTAAATGAACGATCAAATAAACTAGGAGCATGTATTAAGAGATAAAATATGTTAAAAGAGCCAAGTCTCAAGCCACGTCTTAAAAAAAAAAAAACAACAAAACCCAAACCCATTGCCATCTAGTTAATTCTGACTCATGATGACCCCATGTGTTACAGAATGGAACAGCTCTATAAGATTTTATTTTTTTGGCTATAATCTTTACGGAAGTAGTTCTCCAGGCCTTTCTTCTGTTGCACTGCTGGGTGGGTTCGAGCCTCCAACCTTTCAGTTAGCAGCCTATCGCAAACTGCTTGTGCCACCTAAGGATACTCACAGGAAGTCTAGGAGCATATATTTTTGCCTACAGTACACGAGGCCATAGCACACTAAGATAAAGGAATTATAATGGCTCACTGTGTACTGTAGTTCTGGGCCTGCTGAGCAGCAGTTAGAGTGGGTGACTTGCTTTGAGGTAGGCTCCGAGGAGAGGACTGAGCAGAAGGTGGCCACCTGGTCTGCAATGAATTCTCACCACGTGGGGCCTAGTATAAACAGGAGTGTTTTAAAATATCAGGATGATAACATGAGGGATTCCACAAATGATCATTTCTCTCTCGGGCTCTCTTTTCTTAAATGGTTTATGAAGTAATGCTCTTGTTGACACACTTTCCTTTCGTTTTGAACTCCCCATCTCGGCCTGTGCAAGAATTTTGCAAGCTTTGAAATATGTCAGCATAAAATAAGCTTTGAGACAGCTTGAAAAATGTAAGATTCATAATGGACTCCACTAAAAATATGGTTTGTTAAAAAAACAAACCAGGCTCGATCTTCTTCACTTGGAAAAACAATCAGACGGAACTTGAGCTATCACTGTCCTTTATAGATTCCTGCATCACAAGCAGTCAAGCCTTTCCCAATTAAAGCAGGCGTATTCGTGATGTTCCTTTCAACCACTTGCCTAATGACCTCCGAGACCTCTTCAAGTTCTACTTGACATTCTTTAAGGTTCTTACAGAGGCTACAGAAGCCTTCCAGACTGCTTCTCCCATGGCAACCTATGCATCTAGTTTTACTCTCAGCTGTGTATTGGCTTGTATTCTCCGATGGGCTCATCAATGTTTTGATATGTTTTTCATTTTCCCAATAGACAAGGAGTCCTTGGGTGACAAAAACAGTTCAGGGTTCGACTACTAGCAGAAAGGTTGGCAGTTCGAGTCCACCCAGAGACACTTTGGAAGATAGGCCTGGTGATCTGCTTCTGAAAAGTCACAGCCTTGAAAATCCTATGGGGCACAGCTCTACTCTGCACACTTGGGATCACCATGAGTCGGAAACGACTCAATAGCATCTAATAACAACAACCCAATAGGCGAGGTCCTGGATTACTGGATTACAGGAATGAAGTCTTTTACTTAATGGTTAAGCACAATAAAAGTTTGTTTCTTATTCATTCAAATTCTAATGCTGTTTGCAGGGGCAGGGTGGTGTGTGTGCGTGTGTGTGTGTGTGTGTGTAGAGCTTTCTTCAGGATTTAAACTTCCTCCATCTTGTGACATCACCTCCTCAACTGGAACTTTCCATGATCATTGCAGCAGGGGAGAGAGAGTGTGATGAATCCTTCAGCCTGGAGTAACACACACCACTTTTCATTTCAATTGCAAGGTGCCTGGGAAGTGGAAGGCTAACTGTCACAGGGTTCAGGAAGTAGAGGGAAGTTGTATGTGGGTGACCTGAGTAGTGTCTACCATATGGCTAAACCAATCCAAACTAGTTTCCCTGGCTCTGGTCTCACCCATTCCACTTTAGCTTCCATGCTTAAAAAAAAAAAAAAAGGGCAAATAAGATCATCACACTTTCTGAGTCATAGGATAAAGTCTCAGTTCTTTAAAAAGTTATAGAGGCTGTCCAGGCTCTACCCCCTCAGGCCCCCTGGCTGTCTCTTACCAATTGTCATCAAGTTGATTCTAACTCATGGTGACTCTTTAGGACTGAATAGAACTGCCCCATAGGGTTTCCAAGGCTGTAATCTTTACGGGAGCAGACTTCCACATTTTTCTCCCTTGGAAAGGCTGGTAGATTCGAACCACCAACCTTTCGGTTAGCAGAGGAGTGCTTAATCACTGTGCCACCAGGGCTCCTTAGCTTTCTGTAACCAAAATCAAAACCAAAAACAGTTCCCATGCAGTCGATTCTGACTCATGGTGACTCCATATGTGTCAGAGTAGAACTGTGCTCCATACAGTTTTCAAAACTCATTTTTCAGAAATAGATCTCCAGGCCTTTCTTCTGAGGCACCTCTGGGTGGACATTAGCCATTTGCACCACCCAGAGACTCCAGCTGCCCATAAAGTCCCTGCATCTTCATGCCTTGATACCTCGCACATGTGATTCTTTGAGCCTGGGTTGTGTTATCCTCTGCTCACATGGAAAACTCCTGTCTTCTCTTCCATCTCTGTCTTCTCCACCAAGAGCTGGAAGGAAATGTAAGGATTATCAGATTAAATTTAGTGGTTTTAGGTTTTAGCAGCAGTGCCTCAGGACTCCAGGCACCCCACTCTTCCTTCATCCAGAGAAACTATTAATTGGGTGATTTATTTATTTGCTTGTTTGTTTTTAAAATTTGGGCTCCAGGTAACATTTTGTCTGAAAAATAGGATCTGCAGCTACAAAATATTTCAAAATCACTGTATCTAATTCAACTTTATTTTACAGATGGGCCCACAGATTAGAGTTTGTTGCAGTTCGAACAGATTATAGCAACGTGGATTTTAGAGAGTGTGTGATAGTGCAAGAATGAGATACTGGTCTCTCCTGGGCCACTTAGTAGCCACATGACCTTCGTGCCTAATTTCTAGGAGCTTCCGTTTGCTAATCATAAGAATATTAATGCTTCGTCCCCAGCCCAGAGTTATTTTGAGTGAGAAGGTATGCGATATATCGTGTTGAGAACACTATGCAATATACCATGTGAAGTAGCCTGATTAAAATCCAGGACTTGTGACTCTTCTCCACTGTACTGTAATGAAATATACAGAAGTCACTTGGCCATAAGTCTAGAAAACAAGGTGTCAGACTGAATGTTCATTTTGGGAAGGTCAAAACTAAAAGTTAATCTAAAGAGATTTAACAGTTATTTATTTAATCAAAAGCATTTATTGAGCACCTGATATCTACCAGGTATCGTGTTTAGTTCCAGGGCTTCCACAGAGAATGAGACAAACAAGGTCCTTGCCTTCAGCAACATGATTTGCCTCTGAAGGCAATTTCAGAAGGTATTTCCAATGGTGCATCTGCTGGAGTAAGGGTGTGGCCATCCAGTGTGGCAGCTTTGAAGAGGAGAGCTCTCATTTAGAGGCTTAGTCCAAGTTACTCTCTAGTTATATCTTCTCTTCTGCCTTTCTTTTCTTGATCTTCTGCATTAGTTTGCTTCCACGTGGTAGGAAGAGGTAGCAGGACTGGGTTTACCTCTTAGTAAGTTCCAGAGAACACCCCTTTGTGCCTCAGGAAGAGATAATGATGTACAGTGTGCTTTTCGGGTCAAACAACACCAACGAGGGGTCACCTTTCTGAAATGTGTTATCATTGCCTTGTGTCCAAACTTTTCAATGATATAGAATCGTCTTAGGTGATGGATAAGCAAAACAAGTTGACATTAGCAGCAGAGTTTTCCTCCATGGAAAACTATGAAATTATGTGTATAATAAAAAGTTTATTAGCTGCCCTGTACTTCTTCCCCTTTTTTGGTGACAATACTCCAATTTCCTTTTTGAGACAATCCCTCCACTACTCTGGTTCACTCCGGACCACTCCCCAATACAGGGCTACACAGACTGGTCAATCAAAGAAACAAATGCCCTCAATCTTCCTAATTGACTCAGGATTAGAGCCCCAAATTCTTGTGGGGGCCTGAGATTGCTGAAGGAATGAGAATAGGTTCCGTGTCTATTTAATTCGAGTGAACTCAACACTTGAGTGTAATACTGTCTTCTGCTGGGATTGTAGAGAAGAAGATATTTCCTGGAGTGCTGGCAGCCACGGGCACAGCATACCTGAAGATAGAGATTTTCAGGGGAAAGGCACCCTGAGAGATGGAGAGAAACCAGGCCCTGATAACACTGTTTGTGTCACCTGATTCATCTGGGCCTGAAGCCAGATTAGTGCTGGAATTTTTAGTTCCACGAGGAAATAAATCCCCACCCTATCTTTTTTTTTTTTTTATCTTTTAATTATAAACCGTTTGAGTTTTTTTTTTTTTAATGACTTTTTACGCAGGAAGTATGAACTAATAAACATACTAACATTCATTCATTCAGCAAATATTTTTTGATGGGCAAGTGCTAAAATATAGCAATATGACCGTGATAAAATGGGTATATAAACAGAAATATATTTATGTAAAATGGATAATTATGTCCTGCAGTTTTATTTAACCTGTATTTGTTGGGATCTTTAAAAGGGCCTTCTCTGTACAGTGGTTTAACCTGGGAAGGCCTCCAATCTATGGACACTCAGTGGGTCACAAAGCTTAGATTAATTATATAGGTATGTAGGGAGACATCGCGTTAGTGGCTATTTGAAATACTTGCACATCCGTTTGACTCTTGAGGTCTTGCCTTTTAATAGATCATATCATACGAAAGTCTCACATTATAATTTGGAAGAAATTCAGATATTTGGAGATGGAGTGATATCCAAAGCTAGTCTCTGTTTCTGGGAATTTTGGTTTCTATGTCCTGTGTTCATTTGCAAGATACATGCATGAAGCTCTCCTCAGGGAAGTCCTGCCTTGTTGCACAAAAATGGCTTACAACTACTAATTAAAAAAAAAAAAAATCCAAAATGACAAGCAGGAAAGTCTGCTCACATGACATCACTTAAAGCTCGGGAGGTATTTGGGTTCACAAGCTGTTCCCTGATGCTCTGTATAACGTCCCTGCTGTCTGACGGCCCTCAGCTTGCTGAACTGGGCCATGGATTTGTATTGGATACCTGTCACTTCAAATGATTGCCAGTATCTGATCCCAAAATAACTTAATTCCTCCTCAAGTGTTCACTGGTGCTTCCTATTACGTTCTACAGAACTCTTTCTGCTTATGTTTGGCCACACTGTGTTACACTTTGCCAGCTAGCTGGTATTTCATAAAGGGATGAAGCAGGATATAGGACAATGCAGAAGAGGAATAAGAATATACTTAGCATTATTTTGCTTATCTGTTTTAAAGCAGATTCCATATCATTTGATCAAAAATAATTTTTTAAAAGACTTAACCACAATATCATTGCGTGTACACTTACCACAGTTAACATTCTTCCCTAAATGTTATCTAATACGGCAGTCCCTTTTTATAAATTTCCCTGCCCTGTTTTGGTCCTCATTCTGCCACCCACTAGCTGTGTGATACTGAGCAAGTTACCTAACTTCTCTGTTTCTTGGTTTTGTCATCTGTAAAATGGGTATGATAACATACCTACCTCACAAAAATGCTGTCAGAATTAATGAGACACATAAAATGCTTGGGGTAATGCTTGCACCACGGTAAGAAATGCAAAAATGTTAGCTGTTTTAATCAAGGAAGTCCACTGAATTGAATTATATACCTGTTTCCCACACTGTAGCGCCCATTCTTTCTCTCCCCTCACTCCACCCATTTCTGGCTACACAATTTTTTCAGTAAGTAGCATTGTGTTGGACTTAGAAGGAGCAATAAAAGGTCAACCCTGGGTAAGGGGAATGTTACGATGTGAATAACCTCAGGAAGAAGTTGTGTCTTAAATGCCTAGAACATCCTTTAATGGTTTCCCCAAAATGCATGGTACTTCAGAACAGCATATTTGTGGGTAGGTGGGGAGGAGGAGAAGGGCAGGACTAAGAAAGAATAAAGTCTCCAGATTTTGACCTAGAGTGACTGATAACTATTTTTTAAGGCAACTAAAGGAAGCTGGTTCCTCTTGGCCCACATCGGAAGTCCTTGGTTGGGTTGGATTCAGCTGGGCCCCACCCTCATGCCAGATGCAGCTGTTTATTTCTAGCTTTTTCAGGAACCACATTAGAGAGGACACACCCTTTGGGCCCCCTGGAAAGATCCTGTAAAAATGAAGGCACTCCCTTGTAAGTCAAATATCCCTGAATGCAACAATATTTGGATAATTATAGTTTCCCATGAACATAATCATTAAATGGCTGAGATAATTATAGCATCCCAGGCCTTTGGCACTTCTCTTTTAAGAGCCTAATCCCATGGGCAGAGGGAAGTGGGGACCCCAGGACTCTTCTTCTGCTGAGTCCCCCCAGCCAACACCCTATGATGGATCATTCTTATAGAAAGCAAGCCCTGTGGGTCTTTGGATCAAGACTTCCTGTTCACACTGTATCCCTAGGGCATAACGCAAAGTCCAAGACAAAGTGTGGAGTCCCTGTGTGGTGCAAATGGTTAATGTGCTCAGATTCTAAACAAAAGTTTGGAGGTTTGAGCCCATCAAGAGGTGTCTTGGAAGAAAGGCCTGGTGATCTACTTCTGAAAAATCAGCCATTGAAAATCTTACAGAGCGCAGATCCACTCTGACACACGTGGGGTCGCCGTGAGTAGTAATCAACTTGACGGCAACTGATTAGCACAAAGTAGCATTGCATGAATGAGTGCAGTTATGTCTTCTGAGAAATATAGAAGACGAATCCGTGTGTAAACAAGTGAAATGAGAACTGATCCTTTCGGACTATACCTTTGATAGCAATTAGAACTCCTGGCACAGTCTCAGGCAAGGAGAGATCTAATTCAAGCTCATGTTAGTTGGTGTGACTTATGAATTTATCTTCTAATCTAGTCTGGGAAAATTAGTTGGGTGGAGTGTGGTATTTTAACCAGGCTATGGTTGATATCTCTAAAGGACAGATGGATTCAAAGAAAGGAAAATAGTTCCATGGCTGTGGATTTTATCTCTACCACTGGCCAAGTAGTCTCTTTAGAATTTGTGACTCAGCGTTCATAAGGAAACCCTGGTGGCGTAGTGGTGAAATGCTACAGCTGCTAACCAAAGGATTGGCGGTTTGAATCCACCAGGAGCTCCTTGGAAACTCTATAGGGCAGTTCTACTCTGTCCCATAAGGTCGCTATGAGTTGGAATCGACTTGACAGCACTGGGTTTTAGTGTTCATAAGGGGGAGATGAGAGAGTGGTTGGTTTCCCTATCATGCCTACTGGAAAACAAGCCAAAGTGAGCATCCAGTTGATGGGAGGTCAGTGGTGTCCTGCGTGTCCATGAATGACAGTTCGTCTATCAAAGGGCAGTACAGTATTCCTTTATTCTGGGATGCCTCACCCTTCATAGCTTGCATTCTATTAACTTGCTTTTGATTGAAAGTGGCTCTTCAAGTGACTTAAAATCATGGCTATGACTGTATATTTTGTCTTATTGACTAGACTATAAACTTCCCAAGGGTGGGTGGGCACCATGGTTGATAAGATAGAGGAGAATGAATCTCAAGCCTGTTACCCACCAACTCCAGGACTTACCCATGTTTTATGGGAATGCCCTGCTTTTTCCTTTTACAACCTGCTACCATTTGGTTCCCACAGTTAGAAGAATTGTTAGGACTCACTTTGCTCAGAGGGTCCTTTTCTTTTGAGGCTTGGCAAGGACACTCTCTAGTTCACCAGACTTCTGTGGGCTCTGGGATGATTTTTATAGATAAGAATAGTAAAACCTTTTAATGACCTCTATTTCCTAAGCCGGCAAAGAAAGGAGCTGCACAATTTTATCTCTAAGGTCCCTTTGGGCTCTACAATGTGTTTTTTTGCATATATGTCCTTTGTAACATTTGTTCATTCATAGGCCCGCAATCATTTGCACTTTGCAGATATGTGCTGGACACCAGAAAAAGAAAAAATCAAAATATCTACCTTGTCCTTTCAGAGCATATTCTGCACACAGGATGCACAATAAATACGTTTCAGGCCTCTTAAAGCACAGCCCTCTATCTGGATTACATAATTATGAGCTGTTTTACAACCATTGATAGATTTAGCACCAGCTTATTTAAGCCTCAGATTGTTTCTGCAGTGACTTTCTGCCACTGTCCTGCTGAAGTGACTCAGAAAAATGTGTTGATGGGGCCTGCCTTTTCTGACTCATTTCGTTTCTAGCCGTTTTCTCTTTGAAGAATGTGTCAAATTGGTAGCCTCGATACCTTTCCCCAGACTCAGGGGTCATCATGTGCCTGTTAGGATCTCTCTTTGGGCCGAAGCAGAGGTTATGGCAGCGAAGAGCAAGAGTGAGAAGAAGCACCACCAAGACCCAAAACAACCCTTCAGGCAGCTTTCAGGCAACAGAAAAATCAAGCATGAGTAGTATAGGGACATGTCGACTCGTCAAAAGACACCAAATCAAATCTCTCCTTGGCTTTCTGTAAATCTAAAGGAGCCAGCAAGTATGAAGGGCATTCCCTGAGATTTCTTTACGTTTCCTTTTATATAAAACCTTATTAGCATCTAGAAGATAAATGTTTCCTCATTTCATATGTTGTATTCCTGTCAGCCCCTTACCTTTAAATGCTTTAAAACTCTAGGAGACAATCAAAGATCCCTAATGTGATATATGAAGGCCACCCAAATCTGGTTTCTGTCTGCATCTCCAGTCTTATCTCATCTCCCACCTTTATCTTCTTTCCCTTTATGCTCCAGCTTCATTGAACTCCAAGTTGCTTCATGTCTCTACTTCCTTGCTTTCTCCCAGGAATCTCTTTTCCTCCCCTCAACCTCTTCACCTAGATGAGTCCTATGCAAACTTGAAAATCGGCTCATGTGCACCTCCTCCAGGAAGCCTTCCCTGAACTTTCTCCTCCTTCCCACTCCTGGCACCTCCCCTCTGCTCCCACAGCACCCTATTGGTAGCACTATCATTTGACTTCCTTCAATAGACTATAATTATCTGTTTCTGTGTCCATAACTCCTAGTAGACCTCGAGAACCTTGAGGGCAACGATGTTTCTTCCTTGCAAAATACCTGAATTAATAGAAGTGATTTAACTTTTCTGAGCTTCAGCCTTCTCATCTCCAAAATGGGACAATAATACCTTCTTGGAGGGTTTCTGTGAGGATTAATCAAGAGAACGAACATAAAGTGCCAAGTTCAGTGCCTGCCTGAGAAAGAGGCTCAGAGCAGAGCGGATGTGTTGCAGAGAAGGCCGTGTTCCGACTGTGTGCAGGAATCATAGTGCAAGGGTGAAAGAGGGGGCTTGGTGAGGCAGTGTGTGCTTGGTCACCAACATGCTCTCTAGCCACATGAGCAGAATGGAGCAGGGGCTGTGCCCCAACTCACTCACACACCTACTCTCACTGACAGGGGTGCGTCTGGGTTACTGGGGCTCACAGTTTCTTGAGAAAACCACCCTTCCATTCAGTAGACAGACATATCAGGTGACCCATGAAAGCCACTCAGTGCAATAGAATTATGTAGAGTGGCATTTTTTTCTGTCTTCTGCAAGACCTATTGTTGCCAGGAAGATGCAGCAGATGCTCCTGGGCTGGTGCTGCTCAAATGCTCAGCCTGTCCGAGGCTCCATGTACAAGCTGCCGTTATTCTGTGCATTCAGCAAGGGTAGTGTTACACTGGATATGCGCAGTTAAAGCTCCATTGGCCAAACTTTCCACTACTTTCAACCTTAAAATAACCAAGATTTGGAGTTCACTTTCCAAAGAAGGAGGTAAATATTAGAATGCCCAAACCAAGATCAGAATTTTAGTAAAACACACACACACATACGTGCACACAGAAAACAAAGAATAAAACCACAGTCAACAGCCAAACAAAACTCAGGAGGTACCACTACAAATGGCTTGCACTTGGCTAAATTTAGTCCAGAGTTTAGCTCAAACTTCTACACCTTTGACATCTGCAGAACGAAAGATTTGGCTTCTAGAGTCAGGGAGACCTGGGCTTAAGTGGACAAGATTTTTAACCTGTCTAAGCCTCAGTGTTCTCAACTGTATGCTGGAGATAACAATGATAACTATTTATGAGAATACACTAAAATAACTCGTCTCTGGAGCACTTAGTATAATTTTCCATAAGCATTAGTTATTATTAATAATATCTCAACAGTGAAAATATTTAGGACAATTCCAACTACATATCAAAAGCTAGATTGTGTCCAGCATTTCCTATTTCTAAAAGCAGAAAAAATGGATATTTTCGAAGGATTGTCAATAATAACGCTATAATACAAAAACCAACCAAAATATCTGAGTGTGATACAGTGGAGCCCGAGGGAATATAGAAAGGAAGAATAATGTAGTGGTAGGTTCCTGTGGAGGTTGAGACATTTTGTGTTAACATAAGTGAGGGTGAATATGGAGAAAATTTTAGACCAGTTGTTTCTATGATTATTTTTTTAAAAAACTTCTTGTTTTTCCTGTTAAGCCACATTGAAAAGATGTATAGACAATGTGTCAAATGACTTGTCCAGTATTCAGACAAATGAGACTTCCTGGTAAACTTCCATGTAGTCATCTTACTGACCAAAATGCTCCTTTGTATGAGGAAATAGAAAAATCAGTTTTAAAAAAAGCATAGTTGTGTTCTCTGTTAGTTTTCTATCGTTGGTGTAAAACATTACCACAAACTTAGTGGCTTAAACCAACACAAGAAGTCCGAAATGGATCTCACTGGGCTAAAATCAAGGTGTCAGCAGAACTGTGTTCCTTCCGGGGGCTCTAGAGGAGAATCTATTTTTTGCCTTTTACAGCTCCTAGAGGCTGCCCTGGTGGTGCAGTGGTTAAGTGCTCAGTTGGTAAACAAAATGTCAGCTTGAACCCACTAGCCTTAAAGATTAAGAAAGATTACAGCTTCCTTAAAGATTATAGTTTTAGAAACCCTGTAGGGGCAGTTCTGCTCTGTCCTACAGGGTCACTATGAGTCGGAATCCACTTAAGGGCAACGGGTTTTTTTTTAAAGGGGCTGCTTACATTTCTTGGTTTGTGGCCCCTTCTTCCATCTTCAAAGACAGCAGCCTTGGGAGGAGTCTTTCTCCTGCTGCCATTTATTTCTCTGGTTCTTCCTCTTCTGACTCCCTTTTCTGCTTGTTATTACAGTGATCCCACCCAGATAATCCAGGGTAATAGTTCTCAAGATCAGTTGATTAGCAACCTTAATTCCATCCGTAAGTTTAATTCCCCTTCATCATATTCATAGGGGTTTAGGATATGAACATCTTTGGGGGAGGACATTATTCTGTCTACTACATGGTCCTAGAACTTCTATAGCATAGATGCTGGAATTTTTGTAGCTTCCGTGCTAGCCTAATTTGCTAATGAAGACGTTATTCCTTTTCTTCCTTTCAGAGGGGAGTCACTGAGTGACACAAATGGTTAAGTGCTTGACTACTAGCCAATAGGCTGACATTTCGAATCCACCCAGAGGCACCTCAGAAGACAGGCCGGGTGATATGCTTCTGAAATGTCACAGCCTTGAAACTCTATGGAGTGCACTTCCACTCTGCACATGTGGGGTCACCATGAGTTGGAATTGACTTGATGGCAACTAACAACAACATTGAGAGTAGTTTGCTTGGCTGGTATGAGAAGAATATCTGAACATTTTACATGAATTTTTAGTACATCCATGGAGTAGAAGGGTTTATTGAAAAAGGGGAAGTTACACAGCAGTAGCTATAAGAAACCTGTGTGTGTGAGAGAGTGAGCATTCATACATGTAGAAAGTCATCCAGAAGTCAAGTTCATTTTCTTTACTCTACAGCCTTTCCATGTCCGTTTCTGAACTTATATGTACCTGTCTTCACTTTTGCCACACACACAAAAGAAATTGCTAAGATTAATTTAAATGGTGCTTCCCCAACTGTAGATTCCAAGTGGACTGTGATAGGAGTCCAGACGCTTATTGCTGTATGTGCCAGAAATCCCAACTCAAGTTGGCATAAATAATAAAGGGTAATTTTTATCTCAGAAAATGTCCAGCATAGGTCAGTTTTCAAAAGTGGATTAATCATGGCCCCAGCTCTGTTTCTTTGTTATTTTATTGGTTCTTCTCTACATCAAGTATCAGCTTAATTCTCAGGCTGACTTACCTCATGGTGGCAAAAAAGGCTGTAGCATTTCTGGGCTTCAATATTCCAAAGCAAGTATCCTCAAATTCACTGTGATTGGTCCAACATATACCACATGCCCAACCTCAAACCAATAATGATTGCCAGGGAAATGGAATACACAGATTGGCTTAGGCCAATTGAAGCTGGAGTTGGTGTGGAGTCAGCTTCTAGGAAGGATCCTTGGGTAGGAGAGAGAAGACACAAATGAAAATCTTAGGGAGATGGATGGATGACAGGTTCACAAATAAATACATAGCCATAAAATTGAGTTGTTTGAAAGAAAGGTATGACTTTTGAGGGCTAGTTGAATTAGATCAATTCAGTCTCACTACCTCTCAAAAGCATTGAAAACATTACAGAAGGTTTCCATAATGCCAAAATAATTGCGAAATAGAGAACCATAAGCTTCATGAAATTGTGTCATTTAAGTAAAATTTATTATTTCCTTTTATTGAAGGATTATGCAGGAAAAAATTGGCCTGTCAACAATATTTCATGGTTTGAGAAAGTGATTGAGACCTTTTGCATCAGGTTCCAATGGAAGATTAGTGGTCAATGACTGAGTTATAAAATACTCACAAACTCGGGGCTAGTTCATAGTGTGTATGGGTCTCTAAAAACTTTTATTATACAATCTGCTCAGCTCCATCTCAGCCTTTCTTTCTGTTTTAAAAATAAAGCTACCAGTTTATAAACAACTTTCATACCAAAGGCTTGACCCCCTGGGTGATAAGTGACAAGGGAAGTGTACTAATGGACATTTTAAGAGTTCCACATCAACAGACTTACTCTGTCTCAAGCTGGCTTGAGGTTATCAGTGTAATCTTTTAAAAATTACTTTCTAAACAAACTTAACAACTAAGATGATTGGTGTAAAGGGAAGGAAAGTTAAACCAAAAGAAATATTTCAAATGTAGCTTTAGAAAGAATGATGGCCCATACATCAGTGATCAATTTCTGAGCTCTGGACATTTTCCTGTTTTCTTTGGAGGGCAGAAGAGTTTTCATCTGTTCTTGTGCCTTTGACCTCCTGCCACACATCATAATATATAAGAAGAAAAAAACAATTTGTGAATGTTGTAGATGTTATTCAGAATTACTTCTGCACACGGCACTGTGGTAGGTGTAATGGTAAACAAGATAAGCAGACATGTGCTCTCCTGTGAAGCAGCTTTTATTTTAAATGAAAGTCTTAACTTCTCTTCCAGTTAAATCGACTCACCGACTGCATGCTTTTTTCTCCTTTCTCTCTCCCTCCTGATACCCAAAAAGGAGGAGAAAATATTAAAGGATGAAATATTAAAAAATTTTTTGGGAGATGGGGAACAGATCAAGGAGTGGTACTTGGCAGAATAGGATAGAAGTTACAACCTCAACTACCTATGAAGAGGGGTTCTCATGAGGGACCAAGAAGGATGTCGATGACAGGTGTGATGGTTAAGATCTTGGTTCAGTTTGACCGGGCCATGATTCTCTGTGTTTTGACAGTCGTATAATTTTTATAATGTTGTGATCACAGCAGGGTTTGAGATCTAATATGTGATCATCCCCATGATGGGATCTGCTATGAGTAGCCAATCAGTTGAAAGGGAGTTTCCTTGGGTACATGGCCTGCATGGAACATAAGCGGACATTCTGGTAAGGTTTGAGGGCTTTTTGCTTGTGCTGAATCTTGTAGCAGGTTCCTGTTTGTCTGACCTCTGATTCTTGGGACTTAAGCTAGCAGCTTACCTTCAATCTTGCCTGCCGATTTGGGGATTCATTGATCTTCATAGCCTTTGAGCCCTGTTCTCTGACCTGCTGATCTTGGGTTCACCAGCTCCTGAAGCGTGAATCAGAAGAAGTGTCTCTCCTACCCACGGACTTGGGACATTCCAACCTTTACAACTGCATGAGCCGTTTCCTTGATATAAATCTCTCTCTATATATATATTTACATGCTTTACTGGTCTTGCTTCTCTAGAGATCCCAGCTTAAGACAACAGGTAAATCAGTTTTCCCCTTGTGAACTTTCTCCTGTAATACTTAAGAATTAAGAGACAACAAGAAACCCTGAATGTGGGGGTGAGGTATGGAACTAAAAACAGGGGGCCTGGTTGGACTGAAATTCTGTAAAGGGAGCAGTTGGATGCCAAGATCTCCTCCCTGATTCTGAGTAAACAGAGATTCTATCACTAAGAATGCTGCTGAATATTTAGCCTTTGGAGTCATTCAGGGATACTAGATACAGAAGATAGTAGGGAGGGGATGAAACCGAAACAGAGGATTAAGTAAAACCTCCACGATGAAATGTGGGCCCCTTAGGACTCTTCCCTCCTATTATGGATTGTATTGTGTCCCCCCATTGCCTTCCCCCAACCCCCCAAGTAAAAAAAACAAAAGTTATGTTGAAATCTTAACCCCTGTAAATATGACCCTGTTTGGAAATAGGGCATTTCTTTTTTTATGTTAATTGATCATACCAGAGTAGGGTGTGTCCTCCACCCAATCACTTCTGTGTGGTATCTTATAAAAAGGGAAAAGAAACACACAGATAGGGGAAGACAGGTGCCATGTCTATAACCAAAGGGATGCCAAGGATTTCTGGCAGATACCAGAAATTAGGAGAGGGGCTCATGGAAGGAATTGACATGGCTGAGACCGTGATTTGGATTTTTAGCCTCCAAAGCTGTAAGAAAATACATTTTTTTTCTTTAAAGCTACCCACATGTGGTATTTTTTTTGTTATGGCAGAACTAGGTAACTATGACATCTCCTTTTTCCTCTGAAAACATAAATAACTAAGGATATTCTCCTCAGGTGGGGGAGAAGAAAACTCCACTTTGGAGAAGCTGAACTGCTCCCGAGAAAAGATGCCCACATAATAATTGAGAGCTCCCCAACAAACAGCTGGGCTGCTGCTGATCCATCTCACCATAGTACCAAATAAAACAAAGCAAAACTAAACTAAACCCACTGCTATGGAGTCGATTCCGATTCATAATGACCCTATAAGACAGAGTAGAACAGTCCCATAGGGTTTCCAAGGCTGTAATCTTTACTGGAGCAGTCTGCCACATCTTTCTCCCATGGAGCAGCTGGTAGGTTCAAACTACTGACCTTTTGGTTAGCAGCCCAGTGCTTAACCACTGTGCCATCAGGGTGCCTCTTCCCCCTATAGTGGAGCCCAGCAATTCACAAATAGTGCTCATTTACAAAATTTCAAAACAGCATAATCAAAAAAAATTATTATAGAAAAATTGAGACATATATAAAGGTAGAGAAAAATAGTATAATAAACCTCCATGCACCTATTGCTCAGTGTCAGCAATTATCAACTCATGGCCAATCTTGTATCATTTATACCTTTACCCACTTTCACCCTCCTGTATTTTCCTGAAGCTAATCCAAGACACCGTATGATTCCATTTTTAGATATTTTAGGTTGTATCTCATGTATTTCTAAAAAAAAAAACTGGCTCTCAAAAAACCCCACATAACCACGATTCTAGAGTATCAAAACTGAACTAAACAAAAATCCTTATTATCTATTATCCAGTCAGTGTTCAAATTTTCAAATGTCTTACACATACATAGTTTTGTTTGAAACAGATTCCAAATTAGGTTCACACACTGAAATTAGTTGATATGTCTTTTAATTTCTTTTCATCTATAGTGTCCCCCCTACCTCTTTGTCTCTCTTTTTTTGCTTGCAATGTGTTTGTTGAAGAAGTTAGAGTTTTTCTAGACAGTTTCCATATGGTAGGATTTACTGATTGTATCTCTTTGGTGTAGTTTAACATATTCCTTTTGTTCTCCATATTTCCCATCAATTAGATTTAAAGAGCTCATCAGATTTTAGAGGAATATTTTTAGAAAGACTGTTTTATCAGCGGTATTCTGTTCTATCATTTGGAACATGTAACATCTGATTGTCATTCTCTTTTCTGATGTTAGCAGTTATTGATGCTCATCCGTTAATTTATTAAGAGTTGAAAATGATGATATTCTAATTCTATAGTTCCTTCTTCATTTATTAATTGGAATGTTTTCATAAAGAGAAACTTCCCTTGTTTGGTATTTGCTTACTCAGTAATGCAGTACACATAGGAAAGGCATGATAAATACTTGATTATTCCTTTTTACTTACAGTTTTTTAAGTGGTGTCTTGCTTCACTGATATCTTTCAAGGATGACCAGTTAGGTTTTGTTTTGCTTCACTATCTTTATGAACTCATGGATTTAAACATATTTAATGTGTTTCA